>NW_028322262.1:2740252-4110378 GCF_059928025.1 Delphinapterus leucas | reverse complement strand
GAATAACTTAGAAGTGTTAACATTTATTTTATAGAAAAGAGAGTTGCTAAATGGGTATCTATAACTGAAATTAAAATACCCAAGTACTCTTGAAATTGAAATAGAAAAGCAGGCTCAAACAAAAATGTTGTATATTAATGCAGCTCCTCTTGTAATCTGACCTTCATTGCAATGTACTTTTGCCTAAATATCCATCTAGTTGGCATTTTTATTACAATTCTGCAAATGGAAAGAGAGCAAATGAACCATTTGACTGCCTTTATTTTCTAAGTATAATCATGTTTCTGTTTTCCATTCAATGATAGCCAACTCTTTTCCACTCCAACATAAAACATTCTTGAGTGTTAATGATCAGTTATGGTAAGAGGTTGATATCGTACCCCATGCTCATTTATATTACAATGTACAGAATGTCAGAATCAGTTATTTATAAACTTTAGTTGAGAGGTCAGGAAATAATACCCTAATGTAAAACTGTGCATATTTTAAATAATATTTATGGGCCAACCACATATGAGATATAAACACTACCCTACATATACATCTTAAATTTATTAGATTTGAAGTAACAACACTGAAGGAGGAAAATCATTTTTAAAAGCACCATAAAGCAAGACAGTAATTTTCTTCTTAAGTGTGCTTTTTTTAGATTTGTTTTTTATTGAGGTAATGTCAGTTTATGACATTATGTAAGTTCCATGTGTACAACATGGTATTATCTACTTCTGCATACTTTTCAACATGTTCACCACCAAAAATGTAGTTTCTGTCCATCACCATACAGCTGATCCCATTAAATGTGCATCTGCACATGGAAATTACATGCTTCTCTTTCATTGAAAAGAAACACCTCATGATAATGATGATTAATTTTCCTATGTTAATATAAATTTGCATTATTTCTGCATGTATCATGATAGAACAGAATGAGTTCATGAATTAGTGTGAAAAAATGTTTCCTCGCTATAGAAATAAGACAGGTGGCTATTTTCCATCTAGTATAAGGACATTATAAGAGCAATCTATAGACCAATATTCTTAATGAATATAGACAAAGAATGTTCAAAAAATACTTGGAAAAAATGCATCCAACAATATATAAAAAATGAATATATATATTCATTTATATATATAAAATGAATCCAAAAAATGAATATATATATTCATTTATATATATAAAATGAATCCAAATATATAAAAAATGAATCCAACAATATATAAAAATAAGTATATACGGCTAAATGGGCTTCATCCAGAGAATGCATTGGCAGTTTTATACGTAAAAACTATCGATATAATATACTCTATTTAAATGACACACAGCACATGATCATCTCTGATACTGATATAGTCGGATATTCACAGTATATTCTCTATTTAATGCCTACTAGGATGACTAAAGTCAAAAGGACAGATCATAAAACTAGCTGGCCAGGATGTTGAGAAATTGGTGGTAGGAATGTAAAATGATACAGACTCCATGGGAAATAGTTCAGCTGTTTCTCAAAATGTTAAAAATAGAGTTACCATATAATCCAGAAATTCCCCTCCTCGGTATTTTCATATGTATATACCTATGAATAATAAAAACATATATCTACCATAACTTCTCTTCACTTTTTCACAGCAGCATGGTTTATTAATAGACAAAAAGTAGAAATAATCTAAATGTCCATCAACTGATAAATGAGCAAATAAAATGTGTTATATCCATACAATGAAATATTATTCATTGTAAGAATTAAGTAATGATACATGCTACAATATAGAAAAACCTTGTAAATTTTATTCCAGATATAAAAAGACACCCACAAATAGGACATATTGTATGAGTCCATTTATACAGCATAATTAAATTAGTAATTCACAAAAAGGGGCATATTAAAATATTCAAGTGAATTAGAAAATATTCAACTAAACAATTCACTTACAAATAACACTTGGGACAAAAAAATACTCAGGAAAATAGAAAATATTTTAATGAGTAAATATGGAAACACAGTAGATCAAAATTTGTTCAATAGAGCTAAAACAGTCTTGAGATATGTGTCTTTAAGTATTTATATTAGAAAAAAAAGAATTATGAATACAATGACTTAAATTATTCCCTTAAGATGCTGGAAAAAGAAAATCAAATTAAACCCAAAGAAAGTAGAAGAGAGAAAATTAGAAAGGTAAGAGTTGAAATTAATAAAATAAGATAATTGTACCTATAATAATTAACAATAATAATTAGATTAAAATTTTAAAGAGAAAATGCAATAAAATAAAAATCTATGAACTCAAAATAAATTTCATTAATTGATTTCTATGATAGACTATTGATGGAGTTCTCATCTTCATTTGTGTTCTTCCATCTCTGATGTTTCACCTTCTTTTAAAAGCTTACATAATTAGGTCAGCCACACAAGAATAATCTCCCTTCTGCATAACACACAGTTAGCTTATTAGTAAACTAATCACAGAAGTGATATCCCATTATATTCCAGACTACACCCACAGTCAAGAGAAGGAGATTATATAAGTCATTTACACTACAGTGCAGGGATCTTAGGGGAATATCTTAGAATCTTCTCTATCACATGATTAGAATATACAGACATGAGGGAATTCCCTGGTGGTCCAGTGGTTAGGACTCTGGGCTTCCACTGCAGGGGGCCTGGGTTCAATCCCTGGTCGGGGAACTAAAATCCTGACAGTCGCATGGCACAGCCAAAAAAAACAAAAACAACAACAACAAAAAAACAGGTATGAATTACCATGATTAGTTGTGTACTTATTTTGTGTGCTATTTCCATAGTTTACATTAATCATTAAAAAATTATTTTTAAGTATTCTTGAAGCATTAAAAATGAGCTACTGGGCTTCCCTGGTGGTGCAGTTGTTGAGAGTCCGCCTGCTGATGCAGGGGACGCGGGTTTGTGCCCCGGTCCGGGAAGATCCCACATGTCATGGAGCGGCTGGGCCCGTGAGCCATGGCCGCTGAGCCTGCGCGTCTGGAGCCTGTGCTCCACAACGGGAGAGGCCCCAGCAGTGAGAGGCCCGTGTACTGAAAAAAAAAAAAAAAAAGAGCTACTGTTCTAGGGGGTACACTAATTTTGTTAAACATTTTAGTCTAGAAGCCTCCTTCATCTTTGCTTCTGGTAGCAACTCCCAAAGGAAATCACTATCCTGATTTCTGACAATATAGATTATTTCTCTCAGGCAATTTTGAAAATCAGTTCTGGAATTAGTCTTTCCAGTTTTTATCTTTACATCTTTCCTTCTTTTCCATTGCTTCAAAATTGACATCTCATCCTCCTCCCACAAACAATAACAACAACAACAAAATATATATATTTCCTTAGAGAAACCGAATGATTCTTAGAATTAGGAGGGGAGCAATGTTATTTACCAGCAGAGTGTTACAACGATCTGCCCCAGCGCCCTTCCTTACCCCAGCATGCATTTCATTAAGAGTTTGCTATGTCAAATAAGTACAAAAATATTGAGAGCGCAGATAGCATGTGGAAGGTCATCGTTGTTGCTTGTTTATTTTTCTGCACTTGTTGCCTTTTCTACTGATATAGAGAAACTGACAGAAAAATCTTGTCTCTAACACCATTTACATGTTTACAAATTTGATGATAAGCTTAATTTTATAATAAATACTATTTTTTCTTGAGTTTCCATCTACATGCCACTCAACAGCATTTGGCCTTTACTTCATATTTTCAGAGGAGTCATTAATACTAAATTTTGTGGGTTTTAATATGTTCCTTTGACATCCATAAATCTAGCTTCAGTAATAAACATTAGAAAGAGGCAGATGGAAAAAAACAAAAGAATAAATTTTAAAAATTGAAAAAGAGCAAAAAGTTGCAAAATAGGGAAAATAAGAAAGGTCTATACTGCCTGAAAAATATCAGTTGTATTTGAGTGTTATTAATGTCATAGTAGATATTTTACGTATTGATTAATTTAATTCATGACTAAAATTAATAATTTTTTATCTTCTCAAATATCCTGGTGTTCCACTGGGCTTATCAAAACCCAGTATTTATTTTACTATTCCTAAATCCAGGCATTAAAAATTACAAGTTAATTCTGTTAAAAATGTGTCCTTATATCTTGTTAATGGTTATTTAGGAGGCTTTACAACATGAAATTTTATGTTAATACTAAAATAGATTTCTACTATGTGAAGATACCCAAATTTAGTGCAGTGCACAAAGTTTTATGAGATATTTCCTGTTATGCTCTGCCAATATATACAGTTTATGATTTTTAATTTATTTTTCATGATATTTATGATTTTTTATTCATTCAAAACATTTTTCCTTTTCAATTTGATTAGTTTTACAGCTATTCACTAGTCTCTTCTCAATCTTTCTCCCTTTCATTCATTCTTTCTTTCTTTCCTCTTTTTAATTTCCTGACTATGTCATTATTGCAATTTTTCATTTTGATCTTGTAGTCTATTTGGCCATACAAACTCTAGAGCTTCTCATAGGAGTGAATGAAACCTCTATTTCAACTACATCAAGGTTCAAACTCTCATTGTTTCCTTTCCTTTATGGCAATTGTGACTAAGAGCACCGTCTGATACATCTCATGCAAATAAATGTCTCCAATTTGGTTTCCAGAGGACCTCAATCCAGCATCGTTTTTAATACATCAACTCCTTTCTTCCTATCTAACCTCTATCTTCCTATCTAACCTTCCTATCTAGCACAGATCATTGCTGTTCCTGACAACCAAACTTGCACTCTCTACTTCACGCTTCACCAGTTCTCACTGACAATCATTACGAAATTGAAAATGGGTACAAGGACATCATGTCTTTGCAGAAAGAATGCACATACCTCCAGCAGATGTTCCACTTGGAGCAGAGAGAAGGCAGGAGAGTCACTGTGAAACCATCCTCCCTAGTTCATTTTCTACAAATGAACACGTAAGAGGCTTCCAACTGTTAAATGCTTAAATCTAGTGGTATGAAGCCAAAATGGTGCAAGAAGTAATGCCTGCATCCCACCCACGTCTTTAAAAAACACTAAAAAGCTGGAATGGATAATAAATTCACAAATTTAAATGATAAAAAACTTAAAGAGGTTCACTTTATATCACGCTTGTGTCATTTGGAAGCAGAGTGAAAATCTACAATGACATATTTGAACTCAGAGAATTTCTACAGAATCTGCTTTCATATATCCTCTTCTGAATTACATTTTGCATTAGGTTCCCATAGAAATCCTGAAATTTATAGTTTTATTACAATTGGTTTTTATGACCTTTACTATTCTATCTAACTGATTTATAAATAAGGAAACATTTTTAAACAAGTGCTATTGTGTTAAAATAATGTCAATGTATTTAATTAAAATTTAAATGAAAGAAAACATCCACCCTCTAGAAAACCCTTCTAGAATTTTTCCTTAAATTCCAGGTCACCATGCATCACACAGTGGATGAGGTAGTAAAAAGAGAATATCAAGAATTGAAATATTTAAGCATAAGCAATTCAGAATTTGCAAGAAAATTCTTAAGCAACCTTTAGAGTAAAATATATGGTTTGAATTAGTTGAGCATATTAGAAACGGTTGCCCATGTGAGGCATAAAATGAGGAAAGGAATAGTTGCCGATATGAATAAAGTGTGTGTGTGTGTGTGTGTGTGTGTGTGTGTGTGTGTAGAAGGAGATACAAGGGGAGGAGTAGTATTGATAAAGATGACTTAACTAAAGGTGTTGGTTTGCATAGTTATAAGAAATAAGCATGACTCTGAAAAGAACTCATTCTGCTAGTTACAGAAAAGTCTTAGATGCCTAAGGGATTTAGTTTGATGACAGAGGTACTACAAAATAAAGGCATTTTGTGAAACAAATTAAAGCAGGAACACAAGCCCAGAGTAGAGCAATGGAAGGTACTGGATGTAAGTGGACACTGAAGTAGAAATTGAAGACTTCAAGTCTGGGCAGAGGGCAGACTGGGCATGATCTACAGATGCAAAAGAAAAGTCTAGGGTAAGAAGAGGCACAAGAGCAATAGAAAGACAGCTTTTTGTTTATGACTATTAAATTTGTGTGGTTGGGAGAAAATGAAAGTGGAGATACCTTGAAGGTAGCTTTGAATAGATAATTAGAGAAACAAAAAATTAGAGCACTGGTTGTTAATATGAGGTTTGTGGCCACAAACGTGATAGTTAAAGCATAAAAGTAGATGAGCAATTTGGGAGAAGTATTCATTGAGGAGGATGGAGCTGTGAGCTTAGACTATCCTTTGGACAATAAACTCAGAAAAAAATGTCATATACACTACTGAACAGAAACTTGCTTACTAGTGAAAAATCTGTGCCATAGCAAACCTCCCCAAGTCTGCACTAAAGAAAATAAATGGTTTAAACACTTTTACTACTTGCCTGCCGTATGTTATTAATTGCACTGACTGAGTGAGTGACTACTTGTGCAACTGCTATAAAGTGAACTAAATTTCAGGAATAAAAAATATATGGCATTCATTGAGTCAAAAGTAAAGTTGACTATTAAATGAAATATGTTGAAAAGCATTCATTTTAAAATGCACTTTAACTTCTGGGGTTGAAAGTATTTTTCATATTTACAGCAAAATTCATTCAACTATATTTATCTTACAAGAGAATAAAACGAGAGGGATATAATTCAAAACTTGCAGAGGCTGGAAACTTTCTATTTGATAAATTTCTAGAATTTATTGATTAAAGATATCTGTCATAGATGTGATAATATTTTTATTTTATTTTTGTTCTTATTTAACACATAGTTTTCACACCCTTTTAAGTGAAAACTTTAGAGGATTTACTAATTATTATAAAAACATTATAAAAAGTATTTAATGACCTCCAACTATTAAAACTATAATCATGGCTAATTCAGGTTATGAAATAAATCTATTAACAGACTTAGCTTTGCAGGATAAATCATATACAAGATAAATAAAGAAAATAAGAACACATTTGACCAATTTCTTATTTCTGATAGAAATACACCAGTAACTTATCTTAATATTAATGAAAAAATGAGTATTTTTGTATCATTGTAGAAAGACTTTGAAAACACTTTCATAAGTGCACATGGAAATTCACTCTGACGCTACTTCAAATAGGCAAATAGGAAAATAGTGAAGAATCATTTACATAATGGACAAATGTAAATTCATTCGAGTTGTAGAGAGAAGCTCCCTGCTGTCTTGATTATATTATGCTTTCCTGTCACTACATAAGCTCACACAAAACTGAAAAAAAATTAACATTGTGCAGTTATAAGTCTGAAGCAAAGGAACACCAGTGCAACTTTTCATTGGTTTCTTCACCCTTAAAATCTCAGCTCATGAATTATCCTTGCTACAGATATTTGACACACAAAATCATTTTCTTGGAAGATATGGAATGGCATATATGAGAATCCAGCTTTAACTGCTAACTTTAAAGAATTTAAGGTAAAGGAAATTACATTTTATTGTGGTTGCTCATGATTGTTTGTTCAATGAGTTGTCACAGAATCCAATTTCCACATTACCCATTTTCTGTGTAATAAATTGATTCTTTTGTTTCATTTATGGGGAAGTGATATTTCTACAGTCTTCTTAACTTATTACAAAATGTATTTCATAAATCACCAGTCTTATGGAGGATGAAACATCTGTTTACATAATAGTACTTGCTCAGTTTTAAACAGTTATAAGTACGTGGCTTGGCAACCAGTTGACAGTATGAGAAATATATTTCTAGTGATATTTATTTCATGACACAATTCTGTCGCACATAAATAAAATGAAAAATAATCTTAAAAGGTAGGAAATACATACAAAATAAACACAAATATAGCATTCATAACCCACAGAAGCTCAGTGTTCTAGAATTACTCTATCAATTAATATAAATCAAAGGCTAAATTCCCTCTCCCCTCATTTCTGTGAATGGAGAGTATACTAGTGTAGGGTGATTAGCTAAGTCTACCAACTCTGACTCTCTGCGACTTTCATTTGTAAGAAGTTTGATCTTTGGCAAGTTTCTTAAATTTTTGGTGATTCAAATTCTTCACTGAAAACAGAGGGAACAACAGTTTTACCTCATACATTATAGTGATATTTAAGTGATAATCCAGGTAAAGCACTTCAACAATACCTGAGTCAGATAGCGTGCATTAATGTTGGCAGTCATTATCATTGTTTATATTATTACAACTACCACTATTGTTGTTGGTTTTATTATTATAAATATACTTTAAAATTTTCCAAGGGAGCTCTATTCCAGCTCAATCTGAAATCACCAAAATTGAGGCTTATTTTTTGCAACTGCTGACATCCTACCACTAATGTGTCCTTTGCATTACTCTCCAAATTGTCAATAACAACTTTGATTGTATTCAGTAAACAAAATATGGGCATTAAGGAGGTGTTGGGTTGCACCCCACTGGCCTTCAAGGCCTGTAGTTGCCCAGCTTCAAGACAAAGAAAGAGCCCGGAGTCAGTGACAGAGACATCAATGGTTTAATGGATAGCGGGATCTTATACTTCTGAAGCAACACCCCACCATGTGCAGCAGATGGTGGGCAGCACATGGTGCCAGTCTTTGCTCCTGGGGGGAAGAGGAGATTGGCAGTTATAGGGGGAATTGAAGTCAGGTTAGCTCATTGGTTACCAGGGAAACTAGCAGCGGGCATGCCCCTCACCTCCTCTTTGATAAGAACAATCTCTAGCTGGGGCCTGGGGACAGTATGTAGGAAGGTCAGTCATGTGAGTAGGGTGTAGCTAGACCCCAGGCACTGGTCTAGCTGGGGATGTACAGAGAGCAAGAGAACAGCAACTTCCAGTGACCTGACCACACAGGAGAGAACTCATAAACAAACACAAAACAGCAAATGACTTAACTGTGGAATCTTTGGCATCCTTATCTTCCTCAGTTTATCCATAGAACCCAATCATCCCCTTGTAGTTCATTACAGCCTTTTGCGTTCAAATCTTTCTTTTTTTCTTATTCCAAGTTACCACACATTCTAGGCTTATCATAAACTAAAGAAAATGTAAAAATCCCTTTAGAAGAAAGCTAATTTAATATTTATTATTTCAATTCAGACTTGCAGGAGATAAAGTGGAGTGCGAGAAGATGGTCACGTCCCAGGTCTCAGGCGAGTCCCTGGGACGGCTGCCAAGTGTGGATTCTTGGCTTCGCACAGGAAAGAGTTCAAGAGAGAGCTATAGTAAAGTGAAAGAAGGTTTATTCAGGGAGATACATACTCCACAGAGTGTGGGCCATCTCTGAAGGTAAGAGGCCCCAGGGTACAGGGTTGTCAGTTTTTATAGGGGTGAGTAATTTCATAGACTAATGAGTCGGAGGATTATTCCAACTATTTGGGGGAAGGGATGGGGATTTCCAGGAATTGGGCCACCGCCCACTTTTTGGTCTTTTATAGTCAGCCTCGTAACTGTCATGGTGCTGGTGGGTGTGTCATTTAGCATGCTAATGTATTACAATGAGCATATAATGAAGCCCAAGGTCCACTGGGAGTCAAATCTTCCGCCATCTTGGACCAGGTTGGTTCTAAACAGTTTTTGTCATGTCCTATGGCTATATCATTCTTTTAAAGGTTGTGCCCTGCCCCCTTCCCTCCTTATTCAAGACCATTTGTCGTTTATTGATTTACTTAAACAAAACAAATAAACCAATTTTTTTTTTTTTCTGCACAGGGTCTGGTGCTGTCAGGCAGCAGGCTTTGTTGGGAAAGAACACAGCTCAGGAGCAGGGTATCTGGGAGGCAGAGCCTGCCTTGATTACAGCGGCTCTGAATTCTTTTTTTTTTTTTTTTTTTTCTGTACGCGGGCCTCTCACTGTTGTGGCCTCTCCCGT
This sequence comes from Delphinapterus leucas, assembly GCF_059928025.1. NCBI lineage: Eukaryota > Metazoa > Chordata > Mammalia > Artiodactyla > Monodontidae > Delphinapterus > Delphinapterus leucas. Next base: position 4,100,517 of record NW_028322262.1, on the reverse strand, counting down.
TGCGGAGCACAGGCTCCGGACGCGCAGGCTCAGCGGCCATGGCTCACGGGCCCCAGGCGCTCCGCGGCATGTGGGATCTTCCCGGACCAGGGCACGAACCCGCGTCCCCTGCATCGGCAGTTGGACTGTCAACCACTGCGCCACCAGGGAAGCCCCCAATTCTTTAATCTTTGCTTCTCCTCTTTGAGGTGCTTGTCTTGCTCCCAAAATCATTTTTACTCCAACAGTAAATTCTGTAAGTTGCTTAAGACTTATATGCATTTGAATATAAAAATTATTTTCCTTTAACCAAAAAAAAAATTAAAGTATTGCAAAAGTCAGCCTCCATCCTGTATAGAACTTTGTAAATTTGAAGTTTTGTATCCATGTACTTTCTTAGCAGCAATTGATTTCCTTGAGATAAACCCAGTTCATGATGGGCGTCTCAGGCTTTATGATAACTGGCTGCCCTGTGTTAAATAAAGCACTTCATCTTTGCTAAGGCAAGGTATCAAAAAGAAGTGATGTCTCAGAAGGAAAGTTATATGTAGGAACTATTATAGCTTTCTCCAAAATTCCAAAACTCCATTCTGTGAATCATTTATACCAGCCTGCAAAAGGTTCAATACATTTGTTTTCTGCCATAAACACTTAAAACAAAATTGGATCCGTTGAGTCATATGGTCCAAGCAGAACAGCTTTCTTGGCAGATGGACATGTTGCAGAAACTTAGTCTCACTCAAAACTGGCAGCTTTTCAGGATACTAAATAAATGAGTAAGAATAATACAGCAAAGTGAGATATATGTGGCATTCCAAATCTAAAGAGACCCATAGACTGTTAAAACTTTTCTCAATAGTAGAGGGACAAGATGCAGCAATTTATCTCTCATCTTGGAAGGGATATTTCAACATTCCTATGAGATGGAGCCCCTAGAAATGTCACCAAGGTGGCAAGTCCCTGAATTTTGTGGGATGCATTCCCAAATTCTAACATGCATGTCAAAGTCTCTAGAGTTGCTGATACTTCCTCTTCATCAGATGCAAAATCACCGCATCATAAATGTAATGTATAAACATGACATAAACATGAAGCAACACCCCACCATGTCATGCATGTCAAAGTCTCTAGAGTTGCTGATACTTCCTCTTCATCAGATGCAAAATCACCGCATCATAAATGTAATGTATAAACATGACATCCTTTTGAATTGAGAGGTGTTTCAGGTCATTACAGACTAACTTCTAACATGCATGTCAAAGTCTCTAACGTGCATGTCAAAGTCTCTAGAGTTGCTGATACTTCCTAACATTCTAACATGCATGTCAAAGTCTCTAGAGTTGCTGATACTTCCTCTTCATCAGATGCAAAATCACCGCATCATAAATGTAATGTATAAACATGACATCCTTTTGAATTGAGAGGTGTTTCAGGTCATTACAGACTAGACTATGACAGAACGCTTAACAGTTAATATACCCCTGAGCTAGAATAGTACAATTGTGTTTCTGGCTCTACCTGCTGAAAGCAAACTACCTCTTTGCTCAAAAGTTTAGAGAAGAAAAGCATTGTCCACATCTATCATTGCCTATCAGTTGACAGGAGATGTAATGATTTGCTCCAGCAATGAAACTACATCTAGATTAGCAGATGCAATTGGAATCACTGCATGATTATATTTTCAATAATCTCATTTCATAATGGTTATTTACATCTGTCCTCTGCACAAGCAAAATAGGTAAGTTGAATTAGCTGTGGTAGGAATAAACTCCAGCATTTTTAGGGGCTTGATAGTGACGTTAATCTCTGAAATCCCTCTTGGGATGTGATGTTGTTTCCGGTTTTATATTTTATGTGTAAAGGAAGATCTAGGGGTTTTCACTAGGCTTTCCCTACCATAACAAAGCCCTTTCCACGGGTTAAAGAACCAAGTCCGCTGATGAGCATGTGCTATCTGATTATGTATTTTGGAACTCAGAAGATAGTCACGGTGTGGGTTTAGGTGTCCACTGGGTCTACTATGAAATGGACACACTCCATTGATTATGTGACCTTCATAAGCCTCTCTTCTGACTAGTACATTACAGTTCTATTTTTATCTCCAGGCATCAGTGGGAGGTCAGAGTCAATGTCAAATGCCCTTGAAAAGTCTGATAATTTCACCTTCACCAGTTCATAGTAACCATGGTAAATATTTGCAGGTCTTTAGGGAAAAGCTAGGAGAAATATTAACAATATCCATTTTGGGCTATATAGCTAGGTCTTTCCTCAAGTGGACTCAGTCTTCTTTTCATTAAAATGACTCTGGTTACTGTAAACTGGTTGAGGGATGTCTGTGACTGTATTGTGTTCTAAAACAGATCACGGTTAACACATTTGGGAATTTTTACTTTTACAAATTTAACAGACTACTCATTTATTTTAGTTCTAGGTACATAATGATGAACTATTCAACACCAAAATCTTTGCAGCATAGACATTCTGATTCCTGCTTCAGCTCTGCTCTGCAGTGGAGTTACCATTACTATTTTATCTCTGGAGATTAAGTGCCTCTATTTGCCATCTGCCACCCTGGAATTCCATTATCCCCATTGATTTCTGGGAGCCCAGATCCATGACAGTAGTTTCTGCTTATATTTCTGAACAATAGAAAGTAATCACAGGGACTTCCCTGGTGGTCCAGTGGTTAAGAATGCAGGGGACGCGAGTTCCATCCCTGGTTGGAGAACTAAGATCCCACATGCCACAGGGCAGCTGAGCCGGTGTGTCGCAACTACTGAGCCCGTGCACTCCGGAGCCCGTGCACCACAACTAGATAGCCCACGTGCTGCAAACTACAGAGCCTGTGCACTGTGGAGCCCATGAGCCACAACTAGAGAGAAGCCTGCACATCGCATCTACTGAGCCTGTGTGCTCTGGAGCCTGTGCACCACAACTAGAGAGAAGCCTGCTCGTCGTAATGAGGAGCTCATGCACCACAATGAAAGATCCCTCAGGTTGCAGCGAAGGTCCCACTTGCCCCACCCAAGACCCGATGTAGTTAAATAAGTAAATATATATTTAAAAAGAAAAAAATATGTAATCACAAAGGAGCTCATTAAGGACACTGTGGACTCCCCATGAATATATTTCTTCCAGACTTAATGAAGAGAGTGTATTCTGATCCACCTGAGGGGTGCATTAGGAGATAAATAAACAAATATGACATCATAAATACATTCTACTGTTCCGATCTCACTAAGACTTTGGTTATATCCCTCAGTAATATGACAGGGAATTTCTAGCATTTAATTTAATTAAATGTAAGCACTTTTTGGTCCCAGATTTTAGTCATTTGCAAAGGAAAATGTTAAAGCTACTCCTATCTTCTTGATTTAACATATTGAATCCAGAATCTTGGCTAAGTGAGACCTTATTGCTCTCCTCAGCCTGAGCCAAATTTGTATTTCTTCTACCTTAATCTAAAAACCTTAGGATTAATTCTCACTTGTTTACCTAGGTTTTGGTAAATGTAGAATGTTAAAATCATATGTGAAAAATTTTTGGTATGTGTAATACTTTCCATGTCACACTTTGTACATTACCTTCTGGGCCCTGATGGAACTTGACTCTGGTTATAGATGTAGGAGCATTAAGAATTGTTGGAGATAGGATATGGAGAGGATTAGCAGTCTCTTCTTGCAAGAGAACTGTCTCAGTGGGGAGGAAATTATAGTTTCTTCAAACAAGAGGAAACTAACGTCTTTAAAACAAGAGGTTGAAGAGATAATTCTAAAAGAAAGGCAGTTTAGCAGAGTTTAAAAGTTCAACTTTCCAATCTTATTTGGAATTTTTCCATATGCCTCTATCCTAATATTTAGGACCCCAATCCTTCCCAATCAATACCCTAAATTTGTCATAAAAAGCCTTGCAAGCTTGAGAATCCAATTCTGTAATCTTATAATTTAGGTATGATTTTTTATAGATCTTTATTGGAGTATAATTGCTTCACAATACTGTGTTAGTTTCTGTTGTACAACAAAGTGAATCAGCCATATACATACATATATCCCCATATCTCCTCCCTCTTGAGCCTCCCTCCCATCCTCTCTATTCCACCCCTCTAGGTCATCACAAAGTACCGAGCTGATCTCCCTGTGCTATGCTGCTGCTTCCCACTAGCTAAATATTTACCATTTGGTAGTGTATATATGTCAATGCTACTCTTACTTCACCCCAGCTTGCCCCTCCACCCCGTGTCTTCAACTCCATTCCCTATATCTACATTCCTGCCCTGCCACTATGTTCATCAGTACCACATTCATATGGGAATACAAAAGACCCTGAATAGCCAAAATAATACTGCAAAGAAAAGTGGAGCTGGAGGAATCAGGCTCCACAACTTCAAACGATACTACAAAGCTACAGTAATCAAGACAATATGGTGCTGGCACAAAAACAGAAATATAGATCAATGGAACAAGATAGAAAGACCAGAGATAGACCCACACACATATGGTTGCCTAATTTATGACAAAGGAGGCAAGAACATACAATGGAGAAAAGACAGCCTCTTCAATAAGTGGTGCTGGGAAAACTGGACAGCTACATGTAAAAGAATGAAATGAGAACACTACCTAACACCATACACAAAAATACACTCCAAATGGATTAAAGACCTAAATGTAAGACCAGACACTATAAAACTCATAGTGGAAAACATAGGAAAAACACTCTTTGACACAGGTATGACTTTTATAAATATGAGCACTATGTCTATAGAAGATGAGGTTTTATTTTATGGTAGTCAGCTCCCTTATAAGAGATTGGGGCAGGAAAATTAGTGTTGTGAATTCATCATTTTTTTTGCTCCAAATTTCACAGCCCATTTGGAAGCCATAAAAGCAAAGAAACAGAAACAAACAAAAAACCTTCCTAATGTAAAATTAATGTGTCTGCTACATAGTTCTCCCTTCCAAATTTCTTGCAAAGTGCTTCATTTGGTCATGCTAACCTGTAATTATGTAGGAAAGAGAATTCTGTAAAAAGGCAGCATCAGCCTAGCTGTGTTGGCACAGTAGAAATCCTCTATGCAGTGGTCCATCTAGAAATATTATTTTGGGGGGGAGAATTTTTGTGGATGAGGATAGTGGCTTCAGTACTATTTAATTTGTTACTATGAGTAAAGGATTGTTTAAGTTTTCATTTTCTTCTTGTGTCAATTTTTGTAGGTTATGTATTTCCAGAAATTAAAAAACATTTTTTTTAACCTCAATTTTATTTACTGACCTAGAGCATTGGTTCTTAAATGAGGGCTAATTTGCCCTCAATGGGATTTTTTTTTTTTTTTTTTTGGTCACAACAGGATTTTTTCTATTGACATTTAGTAGGTAGAAACTAGGATGCTGTGAACTATCCTGCAATATAGAGGACAACCTTCCCATCAACCAAACCTTATTTGATCCAAAATGTTAATAGTGCCAAGGTTGAGGAACCTTGGTCTAAAGTGTTTTGTGATATGTCTCAATAGAATTTTAAAACTCTACTGCATATTTTGTATGTTATCTTTTTGTATGTTACCTCTGTGGCTTTCTTATTTTACTCAAATCTTGACCTGACAATTTTTGCTATTTTGACAATTTTTCAAATGTATATAACATTTTTGTTCTTGTTAGCAGCAGAACCTATCCTAAAACCTATCCAGCATTTTCTTCTAAATTGTATCATTTCTTTGTAGTAGTATCTCCATAATATGTCATATCTGGTTAAGAGAGAAGGTGAATGATAAGTTAATGGTAAGCTGAGGAGGAATGTAATCAAAAGAACAGCAATCTTTATCAAAATGTGAGATTCATAGGTAACATCTTGATTTTGCTTAATTAATATGTCATTCTTATTTGGACAGTAGTCGTGGACAGGTAAAAAAGAGAAGGAAAAACATTGATATCTCCTTGTAAAATGTAAATTTCCCCACATGTCTATTAGGAGGAATTTGCAATTAATAAATCTTTATTTTTTCTCCCTAATGAGAAGACAAATCTTGTTCTTAAATAATCTTTAATTGTTAGTTGAAAGAAATGAAGATGACTCCAAGTGAAAAAACAGGATATGGAAGAGAAACTCTGACAAACAATTCTGAAAGATTCAAGTGATAAATGCGTTAATTTTAGATTCTAAAATTTTATATGTAGAATGCATAAATTTTGAAATTTATGTATAAAATTACATAAAATTATATATATTTGATAAATAGTTCTGAATAAAAAACACCTATACATTGCATATACATTTTAATTTTCTTTGCTTTTCATGGCAAGTAACTAAAATTATTTCTGACATATTGTATTTTTATGTTTATGAATGGTTAAAAGATTTAGGTATCATCGCATTTAACAACAGTTCTACAACTTCGGTGTGCATTATACTTATCTGAGTAAGGTTGATGAATATGCAAATATCTGGTCCCTCTTTCAGAGATTTTGATTCAATTTTCAAATTAGAGCTGCTCTATCTATCTATGCATCCACACACTCCTTAGGGATATAATAAGGTTTGAGAGATGTGAGTAACTGTGTTTTAACCTAAATACCAAAATAGAGAAAAACAATATATCTAAATATTCTATGGCAAGTTTATACTTAATACATGACAGCAAAATTCAGTCATAGGAAAAATAATTATTAAGCACCTAAAATTTGAAAAATAACATTGCTCTTTTTTGGAACAATATATATGCAAAACAAACAAATAAACAAAAAATTGTGTACTCACATTGGTCAGCCTTAGCTAAGTTATGCTTAAGTTATAAACCACAAAGTTTCAGGGACACATACAAAAAAGGAAATAAAAATGATGCATTTCCTATTATTGTGACATGTTCATGATGGTTTGTCTGTGGATGTGCTTCTCATTTTTATTAAAGGAACTGAGCTAGATGACCAGTCCCAGTTAAATATATTTCTGTTTTCATGGGAAATGGAAAAGATAAAATGATGGAACCATCAAAGGTTCTTAAAGATTTTCCTTGGAAGTGCCTCATCCCTCTTCTGTTCATATTTTATTGGTCAAATTCAGTGTAAGTACAATAGTCAAGCCTGGAGTTAATGAGATAGGAATGTAAGTCCTCTCATAGTGAAGAGACAACAAATATTTTGTAAACTAATACAATCCTAAAATTGTAGGATTTTACAATCATAAATTTGTACAATACTGACTTGAAGAAATTTTAAATATGATGTTTGTGAAATATGCTATCTAAAATTTATTTCCAAGTATTCTAGCAGAAATGCAATTAAAATTATAGATAAATCTCTTAGTGAATTTTAATCAACATGCAAGATGTATTACTTTTAAGTGTCCTATTCAAGAATGAAAGCTGGATGTGAGTGTGGGGTGAGGGGCAGAGAGGAAGAGAGGAAAAGTGTCAGTTGTATCTATGCTTTAGAAATTCTAGATTTCCTAGATGAATATTAGAGATTTATTAATCAGAATAAAATTTTACAAGAAATACTTTTTTTACTTGTTTTAATAAGTGATGTTCAAGATATATTGATTTCTTAGAAATATTATAACAACATCTCTGACTTTGAATTTACAGAAAAACCTAATATAATACACACTTTTGAGTGGTGTTATTGTCCTAGGGCTTAGATTCAGAGGATTTTTCCACTTGAAATTAATTTCATCTTACACTAAAATAATTTTACTTCTGTCAGAAACAAACCCTACATAAGTTGTATGAAGGTGGATAAAGGCTAGAAAGCTAGGAATTTACTGGATCTTTAAGAAAAGATTGTACAAGTTTTTGTGTCTTTTTACTCATAAATATAGGTGTGTGTGGTGGTGGATTTTTTTCTCGTACTTGCTTTAATTTTAGCATCCACCTGGTAATGTTTAGGGGAGAGAGGAAACCTACAGCTTTCATCCAACTATATCAGTGGTAACATCTACCACAAAGAACCTTGTTATTTGACCTGGTTCAGATCAGTGTGCACCAGGAAGGAAGGTGAGGTTTAGAAAAACATGCCAAAGATGATTACAGTATGAGGTAAAATGGCATAAATATATTTAAGGAAAGAGGGTATATTAATTTATAGTTGTCTACTATGAAAGCAATGGAACTAAATGATTACTACATGGGAGATGCATTTTAAACTGGCCCTCAAAAATTGTATCATGGTTGGAGACAGCCAGGTAGAACAGAACAGCGTGAAGGAGCAGATAATGAAAATTTATGAAAGCATCAGAGTATTCTCTTTGTGGGAGATTTCACAAACCCAAGCCTCCAATTATTTTTTTTTAGTAGAGTTATAGTCAGTTTAAAGCACACATATTCAGCAGTAAAACTTCAGATAGTGATATCATAGACAAATATCTACATTGTAACTTATGAGCTTACATCCTAATTTTAGTTAAAGTTCTGGTGAAACTCACTTTTACTCTATTTACTGTTGTTCTTTTTAATTAGCATGAATTGGCGTTAGTATTAGTATATGAATAGAAGTGAGGTGAAACCTTTCAAGAACTTACAGAAAAGTAAAAAATTCAAATATTTAGTCCAAAACCTTATACTTCCAGGTAATTGCACTGTTCTTATCTTAGGATAAATCTTAAATACATACTTTAAAATTTTCCTTTAATCAGGAAGACTAATTCTTGAAGAAAAATACTGTGCCCATTTTCTCTTTATTTAATTTTCTTTTTTTAACTTCCGCCTTCCCTTCCTTCCTTCCTTCCCTCCTTCCTCCTTCCCATCCCTTCCCATTCTTCCCCTTCCCCTTCCCCTTTCTTTCTTTCTTTCTTTCTTTCTTTCTCTCTCCCCTCTTCTCTCTCTCTCTTCACAATTTACTATGAACAGGAAGCAGAAAACATGACAGAAGGAATGTACCCTTCTATCTTGGGAGCGATTTTCAAATCTCTTAGTTCAGCCTTGAGATTATTCTCCATCATTTGCATCTACAGCTCTACAGTTGGCTTCCAAAGTGTTATTCTGCTATTTAGCCCCTGACTCTCAACTCAAGTCGTTTCTCAAATTCTTTCTTCTATTTTCTTAGTTAGGTTTATGTCATTTCGAACAATTGACTATGTGCCATTTATCTCTGAGGGAATCTTAGAAAAAATTATATTAATGATTCATGGGTTTTTTTTAATGGCCTGGAAAGCAGCTCTGAACTCAGATATTTTTTGTTTTATCTAGAAACTTTCTTGGAGCTTGGGTTAGATGTGAGGAATTATTCACAATTACTTTGACAATAACTAAATGCCCTTAATAGAGTGACAGACTTTATTTAGGAATTCAATGTCACCATCCAGGAATAAGATGATCAACCAAGGACACCATCCAAGACAGAAAAGACATAATTAATTGAACCCCATTTATAGAGCATCCTTGAAAATTTCTGGCTGGTGAAATCTATAAAGACCCATGAAGTAATCAATCACATGTCCATGTACAACTTTTTTCCTCTAGAATTTTTCTTCATTTTTTTTGAGAATATTTTTGTAGTTTTAATATATGTATTAGGTAACATCATTCTCATTTTCAAACACTACAGTGAACTCCCATTGGAATTAGAACCCTATTAGAATTCTCGAAGAGATTAAATTTTAAACACGTCTTCCAAGGCCCAGTCCGACCTGGTTTACTTCTCTGTTCTCACTTTCATTTCCCCTTTTCCTATAGTCACTTGTCTTTTTATTATTCCACTTTAAAGGTATATTTTCCCTTTCCTTCTTATGGAATATTCTGCCACCAGATCTTCTGAAGGCTGACTCCCTCATTTATGTATCTGTTCCTTTTCACCTTTCCAACACATCTTTTCTTTTCTTTCTTTTTTTTTTTTTTGCGGTACGCGGGCCTCTCACTGTTGTGGCCTCTCCCGTTGCAGAGCACAGGCTCCAGACGCACAGGCTCAGCAGCCAGGGCTCACGGGCCCAGCCGCTTCGCGGCATGTGGGATCTTCCCGGACCGGGACACGAATCTGTGTCCCCTGCATCGGCAGGTGGACTCTCAACCACTGCGCCACCAGGGGAGCCCTTTTTTTTTTTTTTTTAAGTGTGGTAAGGACACTTAACGTGAGATCTACCCACTTAACAAATTTTTAAGTGCACAAGAGAGTATTGCGAACTATAGGCAACTTGTTGTACAACACATCTCTAGAACTTATTCATCTTGCATGAATCAAACTATTCAGGCTTAAAAAAGAAGGAAATTCTGCCATATGTGACAGCATGAATGAACCTGGAGGACATTATGGTAAGTGAGGTAAGCTGGTCACAGAAGGACAAATACTGCATGATTCTACTTATATAAGGTACCTAAAATAGTCAAACTCATAAAAGTAGAGAGTAGAATTGTGGTTACCAAAGGCCAGGGGAAGGAGAAAATAGAGAATTGTTGTTCAGTTTTTCTTGACCATCGAACTCCTGATCCTTTATCACTCTCAGGAATATGTGCTATTTTGTTGCTTTCTTAGCATTTATGCCTTTCTAAAAGAATTCTGTCCATTTTATTTTTTGCACATGTTTTTCATAGTCTGTTTCCATGAGCCACATACTACAAAATTTAAAAATGCTTTTGAATTCCAGATATTTGAGAATTAGTATTTTTATAATTGTTATTGTAAATAGAATTTGTACCAGATATTTTAAGTTATAAGGCCAAAATCAATTTATAATGAAAGCAATAATCCCCTACTTCACCATTCCCTGAAAGTAGCCCAATTTCCTAGAGACAAATACTTTTAATAGTTTCTATTTTTACTTCTTCCTTCTTTTGGTGATTACTTAAATAATGTTCTGTATTTTGAAAAGTGAAAACTTGATAGTACTAAATTGAACCATGTGATTTTTGAGAAACTTAGTGAGGAGGGTAATTAAATTTTTAAAATATGAAGGGAATGGGAAATATATTAGGTACTTACTATGTATCTTTTCCTTACTCACTCAGTATAAAATTTGTATATAATATTTTTTTCCAAAGTAATAAAGGAAAATTTAATATCATGTAGCAAATATTTAAGCAAGTGATGAAATATTATTAGACTTTATCTCTAATATCCAGGTAAATCATGTTATGTGTCAAGAAAAGTAGCACTTAGGTGGAGATAAATTGGATTTAAAGAGATAAATCCAGTCAACAAAGGATTCTTGTAATAGATTGAAATGTCAGAACCTAATATGATGCATTAAAGAGACTAGTTTTGCAACTATAACAAAATTATCTCCTTCTAAAGTGTTTAGGATTTTTTGACATTTTACTCCAGCATCTAATTTAATACCTTATTGATGATTAAGAATAAGGAAATGAAAAAATGAAACCCTATATTTTAAGAATGTTGTAAAACAATGTCATTATAAATATAGCATATTAATGTCAAATGATATATACTATAGTATTGATAAAATAAAATGTAACTTAATAATACGTATATTCATAGCTACTATAGTATCTTTCCATTTTTTATTTTTAGGGAGGAGAACTTTTTTTGTTTATTTCTGTTACAGATTTGTGAATAAATTGTGGGAATTTATAGCTGGAATTAAGGTGTCCCAATTGGTAGTTTAATACTCCAGTCACTCTAATTTAGTATTAGAAGGAGCATAAAACATTGGAAATGCAGAAGTAAAACATTAATCCTTGTTATAAGTCTCAATTCAGTGAATTTTCAATCTAGATACTTTTCTATTCTTTGTCTAAGAAGAATGGAATTTTTATTGACATAATAAATTTGCATGTGATTTTACTCACAATTATTATTTACAAACATAAGTAATGAAACAATAGAAATTTAATTTAAATAATTTTATTTTAATAAAGATTATTGGTTATTTCCAGTAGCATGATTCATTTCAAATTAGAGCAAAACACAGAAAGCTCTTTAAATTAACTTCAGCAAGTTTAAGAATATGTAAATGATAGATCCATATTTATTTCAGAATATCAATTCAGATTTGTAATGACAGAAAAAAAAGATAGGTCTTTCAAATTCTAAATTTTCAATGTTACTCAAGACAATTTTCAAAAGAGAGTTCCTTAGTTTCTATAGATTATATTTTAGTAGGAATTCCAGTTCTAATTTTAGGTTTATTTGTGTGTTTACTTATTATCCAACAAATAATTATTAGCTATTTCCTGTTATCTGGTCAATGATTTCCAAAGTGCCTACTATTTGTCAATCACTGTTCTAGATAATGGAATTATGGTGATTAAAAAGCCAAAAAAAAAAATTCCTGCTCTCATTGAGCTCACAATTCTGGGAGAAAATAGGAAAAACAATATTAAAGGTAAGTAAATACAAATCATAATAAGTGCTTAGCAGAAGATTAAACAGCTATTACAAAGATCCAGTTATTAACAAAATAAGCAGATCCCTTTAGAGAAAGTTCTTATATTTTCCCATTTTTGAGTTTTTAAAATTCGTTTTACATTTTAAAATTTGCTTCATGAAAATTAAGGTTAAGCTTATGAAAGCACATGCCAATAAAATGATCTTATTAAGATTTTTTTTTAATATACAAAAGGTACAACTAGGTTTGTTGATCAAATTTAGTTTATGTGTGAATGGAAGGGAAGATTAAGAATTTTATGTGTTATATGTGCAAAAGAGAATGAAAGAGAGAGAGTTGAGAGAGAGATTGATTTAGAAGGGCTGGGATATAAAAGCTCCCAGCAGTAGTGCAGGAATGATATCTATCACCCAAGTAAGTTGACAGATGTTTGTACCCTGTTCATGTCACTTTAATAGACTTTATTGCGTAGAATTAGTGAATAATGTATAAGGTTAAATATAAATGTGTAATGAAAAAGTATAAAGCATTTCCAGTTTTGACTTGTTCCCAATATTCTTCAAGATAAATGAGATAGATGTAAAACAATTGGAGAGAAAATTCAAGCACTGTGAAAATACGTTTTTAAAAATAAACCCCTTTAAGAAAATAATACAGCTAAATCCATGAAGTATAATTTTTTGCAAAAGCTCATTCAGACAGACATGAATATATATTTAAGTAATTTATGATGTTCCTAACTTTCAATTCAAGTTATAAATAATTCAATATATTCATATGTATTTATGATTACATTCAATTAAAATATTTTCTTAATTTAATTTTTGGCTTTTTGGAAATAAAAAAATCATATAAATAAAGTCAAATCAATTAATGTCTTAATACTAAGTTCTAATAGTATACACGGTTTTAAATTTCCATGTCTTAGCTTTTGTTCCTTAAGTCCAAAATACCAATTTTTGTCTTGTATTAAATATTAAATGTTTATTTCATGTTCAGGTAATAAGATATAGAAACATGGAGAATAGAACATACATTAGTAGTTGAGCATGATTTTAAATGAATAATATTGTGTTTTATTTGACATTGAAATAATATTAAGATCATTATTATTACTATTATTATTTTAGTATTTTGTCACTATCAGTATCTTTGAAAATCTTTAATTTGGTGAAAGAAAACTTTGTTAATGTTGGTATTTAAGCACTTAGCACAATTTCAGTGTTACAGAACAGTAAAAAATCATTAATTCTTTCCATTTGATTTTTTCTTAACACCTCTATCACCTTACTCAAAATAACACTGTATTTCTTCTTTTTGCATTCAGTATTTAATTGTCATCATTAGACTGTGATTTTTTTTATTAATCGGTGTACTAGATAGTAAATTCTTTTTATTTCAGAATTAACCTCAATATAGTTAAGTCAAGTGCTCCAAAAAAAATGTGGATTGGTAAATTTCATTAGCCTCCCTCTGTGTGATTTATAGTCTTGTCTCTTAAATAATGTAATTTGAGACAATAAGTAAGATCCTTCACAGCGAAGGTGCCTTTCTTCTCTTGCTACATATCACTTATTCCTTCTATGAATATTAAAACACTGCTTAAATTATAACAGCACCTTTCAGGGGTTATCGTTAGTACTTCAAGAACAAATTTAATATCTTTCATGGTAGATGATCACAATAAATGAGACAGTAACTAAAGAACTCAAATGAAAAATATAGGTCACATCCAATCTGTGACTTTTGACCCTAAATCAATTCTTTTGCTCAGCATGGTGAGAACTGATTCACAGGCTTATGGTGGAAAATTGATATATAAGACTGTCTTTTAACATTCCATAATGATTTGAGAAAATTTAGCAACAATATCTTCTCATTCCCATAAAACTTAGCTTCTGGAAACATAATCTAAACGATTTCAAGCCTTACTGCCACTTCCTATTAACTGTAATCCTGAACTTTTGACCTCTGTGACCCTCAGTTTCCCTATTTTAAAAAATTATAAGTAAAATAATTATCCTTTGGGTTTCTTTAATATTACATAAAGAATGAAACAATTAAATGTAGAGGACAATATATGTATTAATTATGAATTTCTAAAAGGATAGGGTAAATACTACTAATGTGCTGGCAGGTTCTCATTATGGGGAAGAGTTCCTTCCATAAAGTCTGAAACTTTGTAGAAAGACAGGCCATTAGTGAGGAAATATTAGCCAAAACATCCCTAATGACTAATTAGAAGACACACTTTGGAACTATGTCTGCCATGTGCTTTTTTAATTTCCACATCAAAGTTTGTAATTATGATACTCTTTTTATCAGGAAAAGAATCTCACAATGGATTAAAGCTTTTTGAGAAGACTCTATTAATGACTGAAATTTTCAAAAGGTGAAACAGAAATGTGTGAAACTACATGCTATGTCTGAACAGACAGGCTGTTTTCTGATAATGAACTTGACTTGCTTAACTGTGTATTTCTCTTTGAACATAACTTTGAATTGGCATAACTACTTAAAGTTCTAGATCATCTGGCTACTCTTTAGTGTTCAAATATCATTGTGGAAATACTCTTGATTATTTTCTTCATATTTTTAACATACTTAAGTCCACCCTTCTGCCAGCATTCATATAGCAAATTCTCTAGGAGACTATACACGATACCATTTCTATTATATAATATTATCTCCAAATTGATTATTAGCAACAAGATGAACAAATTTTATATCAATTGTTAGGGACAAGAATAAGGATTTATTGTTTTGATAATGAAGAAATCAGACTATTTCTTCATTTTGAAAATTACATTTCTTCGGGGAAAAAATGAGTTTGTTTATAACAGTAGTTGCCTGAGATACATTTTCCACATATGTAAGTATTTACTTGTCTTATGAAAATCAAGGGGCAAAATACATATGGTAAAATGAATGAAGTGAACTAAATCTACAAATACAGCATGATGATGTTTACATGTGTATTCTCCCATGTAATCACAACCCAGAACAAGATACAGAACTGTTTCAGCACCCATGAAGGCACTTCCCTGCCCTTTCTCAGTCTAAACTAGCCCCTAGATTTAACTACTATTCTGAATTCTCTCCTCATCAATTAGATTTGATTATCCTAGAACTTGCCATAAATGGAATCATATAGCAGTTACTACTTTTGTCTTGAGTTGATTTCACTCAGTACTATGTCTGTTAGGTTTATTCATGTTGTATATATTCGAAGTGTATTCTTTTGTACTTCTCTGTAATATTCCTTCATAAGATTTACCACAATTTACCCATTCTCTATTGTTAAGCATATGGGTTTTTCCCAGATGCTTATTATTATGAATAAATATGTTATCAATATTTTTGTCTTTGTGTGGACTCACTTCTCTTGTGTATACATTTAGGAGTGGAAATAATGGAAATGGCCAGCTATCCTGAAGCAGTTTTATAATTTTACATCCCTACCAGCCATGTATTCAATTTTTCCACCTATTCCACACATTTGGTAGTTTCTTTCTTAGTTAATTATAGTTGTCCTAGTAGCTGTATTTATTTGTACTTTTAATTTGTATTTATGTAACAGTATTTCTTTGTATTTTTAATTTGTGTTTTCCTGATGAATAGTGATGTTGACTATATTTATTACGCTTATTAGCTATTTAAATATAATTTATATGAAAATTCTTTTCAAGGGACATTTCCCATTATTTTTATTTTTTTCCTTATTGATTTGGAGAAGTCTTTTCTATATTCTGAATATGAGTCCTACAGCACATACATATAACAAATATATATTTTCTTCTACTATTTCTTTGGTGTTTTCACTTTCTTCATGAGGTTTATTGGCAAAGGAAAAAATCTTTATTATAAAGCCAATTTTTAATTTTTTGTTTTAGGACTAGTTCTTCAGTGTTTTTGATTCCTATATTAGAGATCTTTACCTATTGCAGGGTCATATAGATATCCCTCTGTGTTTTCTTATAGAGACTTTAGATTTCTTTTCACAGTTATGCCTATGAACTAAGTTTTGTCAATTTCATTGAATGGTATAAGATAGTTGTCAAGTTTTATTTATTTTTTACCATTATAGAGATAAAATTACTTGATTCAATTATCTTTCATTAATTTATTGCTTCAACATAATTTCACCTCTTTAATCTTCGATATAAGTCAAGTGCCCAAATATATGGATCTATTTTAGTACTATTGATATTGTTTGTCTATTCTTATGCCAGTACACTATGATGCTAATAACTAGCTTTTTCAGTAATTTGTCAAATCTGGGATGTATGTCCTCCAATTTTATTCTTCCTCAAGAATATATTGACTACAGTAGGTTCTTTGCATTTCAAACTAAATCTTAGAATCACCTTCTCACTTTCTACAAAAGTTAAAAAAATCTTAGACATTTTCATTGAGATTTTAGTGACTATATAAGAATATGAGGAAAATTGATACTTTTACAATGTTTTCACAAATTTGGTATCTGTTCAATTATTTAGAACTTCTTTAATGTTTTTACAGCAATGTTTGTACCCTTTATTGTAGGTTTTAGAAATCTTCTGAAATGTATTCTGCTGATTTTATATTTTTGATGTTATTAATGGTATTTAAAATTTTACTTCTAAATTGTTTGATGCTACTATTCAGAAATATACTTAATTTAATCATATTGACTGTGCATCTGGCAACTTTTAAAGTTTACTTATTACCTGAAATACTTTGTTTAGTATTCAAAACCATGATTAGGTATTAATAACTTGATATAATATTAAGCTAAATACAAACTTATGGAAATTAATTGAACAATGATTCTTTTAAATAAAAGGCTCAAGATGGGTTGACCCCCAGACATCGATAATTAAAACAAAAAAACAAAAAAATACATATCAGATAGTAAGAAAGTAACAGAAAAGAATAAGTTAGTGCAAGTAAGGTTATTCACTGTGTAAGTCCTCTAAAGTTTACAGAAATCTAGTGGAGGTTATTACATTCTGGAGTTTGATTTGGTATAGATATCATTGTACCTATATTTAATAGGCAGGTCCTGGCTGGAAAAAAATCTCTCTGTCTATAAATTCACCTGTTTATATGTCTGTATATATATATATAATTAGCATTTAGCAGTGGTTTATAGTTTTGAATTCCAATAATTGCTCCTATTATAAGGAATTCAGAAGTAGAAATAAGTAGGCCAATGATAGAATGACAAGAAAAGCTAAAATTTAAGAGGAAAGAAGTAAAAAAACTAATTTTATGCCCATTGTTTCTTTGTTGGAAACCTACTCATTATTCATAATTCACTTTAAATGTGTCTTCTTTGTGAAACAGTTAAAAAATAAATTCCTATCTTCGCTAAAATATTACCATGCATTCTTCTATCATAACATATAAAACAATTTATCTAAATACATATAATTATCCCAAACTGGACTGTAAGTTTTTTGAGAGAAGGCAAAGAATTGTATTTGTCACTAAGTGCCTGGCAGAAAACAGAATTCATCTGGAGATGAACTGAAGAGCCTCCTGGAAGATGGAGATGAACAGAGGTACCACAGCCAACAGTCAGTCTCAACTGCCAGACCTGTGAATCAGGCCATCTGAGACACTCCAATCCTAGTGAAGTCATCATGCGACTATGGCCATATGAGCAACATCAGGCATGACCCACAGAAGACCTATCCATACTGACAACCCACAGCATTATGAGAAATAGTAAATTGTTGTTCTAAGTCACTTCAGGCTGTGGAGATTTGTGATGCAGTAATAGGTAAAGGAAGCAATTGTCATTTTGTGTAAACTATTTTTGATAATAGCAGATGGAAAATGATTTATTTTGTGAAGTAGTATTTATCATAAAAATAAAACCAAAAATTATAAAAATGAAAACACCTATAAATACAGATGAGGACATGTTGAGTGAAATATTAAATGAAATTCAGTGAATAGTTAAATTTATATCTATAACTACTAAGAAAATAGGCAATCTAGAATAAAACCTCATATTACATGAATGAAAAGTCATTCGATAAAAATTCAGCTCTTGTTTCTGATTTTAAAAATAATGCAAAGGGGGCTTCCCTGGTGGCGCAGTGGTTGAGAGTCCGCCTGCCGAGGCAGGGGACACGGGTTCGTGCCCCGGTGCGGGAAGATCCCACATGCCGCGGAGCGGCTGGGCCCGTGAGCCATGGCTGCTGAGCCTGCGCGTCTGGAGCCTGTGCTCCACAATGGGAGAGGCCACAACAGTGAGAGGCCCGCGTACCGCAAAAAAAAAAAAAAAAAAAAAAAAGCAAAGGACATGGACATGTATACACACACATACCCACCTTGGCAAAACAGAAAACATTATAACCAAACTGTGTAAAATAATATCATTCTTATATTCCTATACATCTTTCCCATTTTATATGGATTATCACTCCCTAACTTTCCGAGTTCATTACTGTCCTTCTTTGTCCATTTCTTTATAATGTATTGTTATGATCTGAATTATGTCCCCCCCCCCAAATTCATATGTTGAAACCCTAATCCCTAGTACCGTAGAATGTGAGACTATTTGGAATAGTGTCTTTAAAGAGGTAATTAAGGTTAAAAGAGATCATAAGGGTGGGGCCCTAATCTAATAAGACTATGTCCTTATTAGAAGAGGAAGAGACTCCAGGGGTACAGGCATACAAAGAAAAGGCTATGTGAGGACACAGCAAGGAGGTGGCTGTCTTCACGCCAAGGAGAGACACCAATGCTGTCAGCACCTTGACTGTGGTCTTTCAGCTTTCTGAACTCTGAGAAAATAAATTCCTGTTGTTTAAGCTACCATTCTGTGGTATTTTGTTATGGCAGCCCTAGCTGATGTAGGGGAGGAAAGACTTTCTTTCTACCCTCCTAGGTTCAACAGCTGTCTCTATGAAATAAACTGATAAGAGGCAGACTAACAGGAGAAAAGATACATAAGTTTATTAATTTTTAATATCACATGCACGAGGGCATTACAGAAGAAAAGTGAATACCCCAAAAAAGCAGAAACATGGGAGAGCTTACGTTCAAGAAGAAAACAAATATGTGGTATGTCGGTGGAATTATCTAAAGTTGACTCTGTCTTGAATAAAAGCAAGACTAGACTAGGAACAGTCTAAAATAGACATTGTGAAGAAAACAGGGAAAAGAATTATTTATTTTACATTCCTTTATTCTAATATTTTAATCTACTCTATACTATACTAAATTTTATAAGGTGTGAAAATAAATAAAAGACAACTTCATTTAAAACATTATCAGGAAGTTTAGAAGGGAAAGCTCTCATGCACATACCAGCCTGAATAATCAGAAGGAAGAAGGAAGAGAAGCAATTTTTAAAGGGTCTTTTTGTATAGAATTCTTTGTGTAACATTCTCTGGGCTTCAACTTTTTATCCATGATGTTAAGAACGTTGTTTTTCTTCTGGTATGAGGGAGGACATTTTTTACATGGGAATTTCATCTCCTGCTTTTAAGAAAAGAAATGAATGTCTATTTAGGTCTTCTGGCCATTTTTTAACTGGATTGATTGTTTTTATGATATTGAGCTCCATGAGCTGTTTGCATATATTGGAGATTAATCCTCTGTCCATTGTTTCATTTGCAAATATTTTCTCCCATCCTGAAGGTTGTCTTTTCATCTTGTTTATGGTTTCCTTTGCTGTGCAAAAGCTTTTAAGTTTCATTAAGTCCCATTTGTTTATTTTTATTTTCATTACTCTAGGAGGTGGGTCAAAAAAGATCTTGCTGTAGCTTATGTCAAAGAGTGTTTTTCCTGTGTTTTCCTCTAAGAGTTTTATAGTATCTGGTCTTACATTTAGGTCTTTAATCCATTTGGAGTTTATTTTTGTGTATGGTGTTAGGGAGTGTTCTCATTTCATTCTTTTACATGTAGCTGTCCAGTTTCCCCAGCACCACTTATTGAAGAGGCTATCTTTTCTCCACTGTATGTTCTTGCCTCCTTTGTCATAAATTATGTGACCATATGTGCATGGGTTGATCTCTGGGCTTTCTACCCTGTACCATTGATCTATATTTCTGTTTTTGTGCCAGTACCATACTGTCTTGATTATTGTAGATTTGTAGTATAGTTTGAAGTTGGGAAGGCTTATTCCTCTGGCCTGCTTTTCTTTCTCAAGATTACTTTGACTATTCAGTGTCTTTTGTGTTTCCATACGAATTGTAAAATTTTTTATTCTAATTCTGTGAAGAATGCCAGTGGTAGTTTGATAGGGATTGCATTGAATCTGTAGCTTGCTTTGGGTAATATAGTCATTTTCACAATATTGATTCTTCCAATCCAAGAACATGGTATATTTCTCCATCTGTTTATGTCATCTTTGATTTCTTTCATCAATGTTTTATTGTTTGAGTACAAGTCTTTTGCCTCCTTAGGTAGGTTTATTCCTAGGTATTTTATTCTTTTTGTTGTGATGGTAAATGGGATTGTTTCCTTAATTTCTCTTTCTGAGCTTTTGTTGTTAATGTATAGGAATGCCAGAGATTTCTGTGCATTAATTTTGTATCCTGCAAGCAGAAGACCTAAATAGATATTTCACAAAAGAAGACATACAAATGGCCAAGAGACACATGAAAAGATGCTAAAAATCACTAATTATTACAGAAATGCAAGTCAAAACTACAATGAGGTATTACCTCACACCAGTCAGAATGGCTATTATCAAAAACTCTAGAAACAATAAATGCTGGAAAGGGTGTGGTGAAAAGGGTACACTCCTGCATTGTTGGTGGGAATGGAAATTGATACAGCCACTATGGAGAACAGTATGGAGGTTCCTTTAAAAACTAAAAATAGAACTACCATGTGACCAGCAATCCCACTACTGGGCATATACCCTGAGAAAACCATAATTCAAAAAGAGACATGTACCACAATGTTCATTGCAGCTCTATTTACAATAGCCAGGACATGGAAGCAACCTAAATGTCCACCAACAGATGAATGGATAAAGAAGATGTGGCACATATATACGAGGAACATTACTCAGCCATAAAAAGAAACGAAATTGAGTTATTTATAGTGAGGTGGATGGACCTAGAGTCTGTCATACAGAGTGAAGTAAGTCAGAAAGAGAAAAACAAACACCGTATGCTAACGCATATATATGGAATCTAAAAAAAAAAATGGTACTGATGAATCTAGTGGCAGGGCAGGAATAAAGATGTAGACATAAAGAATGGACTTGAGGACACAGGGTGAGTGGGGAAGCTGGGGCAAAGTGAGAGTAGCATTGATATATATACACTACCAAATGTAAAATAGCTAGTGGGAAGCAGCTGCATAGCACAGGGAGATTGTGCTTTGCGACCTAGAGGGGTGGGATAGGGAGGGTGGGAGGGAGGCTCAAGAGGGAGGGGATATGGGGATATATGTATGCATATGGCTGATTCACTTTGTTGTCCAACAGAAGCTAACACACTATTGTGAATCAATTATATTCTAATAAAGATCTATTAAAAAAAGAAGCAGAAAAGGAAGATCCCTCCCTGCCCCAGCAACAATGCGCTAACCACCAGTAAGAAACTGCCACAACCTCGAACTCCTGTTCTTCTCCAGTGAAATTTTATTCAAAACAACCTTCCCCAATTTCCTCCTAAAACCTAGTAGAAATTGACCTTCCTTTTATCTCTTCACACTTACCAATGATTCACTATAGCTTGCCTGCCCCAGAACTGCAGTTCCCTGCTTTCCAGATTACACCCATTTTGCTTGTAAAGTAACTGGCTATGTTACTTTTTGAGGTTGACATTAGTCACTTTCAAAGCCCTGCTACTTTCTGTGAGAAATAAAAACTTTTCATTTTACTGGGAAGTTATCTTATAGTATAAGATTGCAAATGATGATAAAGAGTAAATAGATCCAATATTCTCTCAGATATATGTGAAATAAGCAAGAAATAAAACAGAAAGGTAGATATGTTTACTCCTTGATAGTTTATATCTTAAAAATCTATTACCATAAGGTAGATGGACATAGAATCTACGATGATTAAAAACATATATGAATAAATTGCTTATCACAGCATTCTGATTTCAGATAAATAGAAATCAGGTGATAATTTCATATCAATCATTCTATTGTCTTTGATATTTTTAAAAAGAACAAATTGTTTGCCTTAATTTCACAGCATTTATGTTACCTATCATTTTAATTGGTTAGGTACTAGGTGATTTTTAAAGTTGTATATATGTGATATGTAGCACTAAAAATAAGTTTACTGTCCATCAGTAAGGGAATGCACTATTACATTTTGATGCAGTCATACACTAGAAACAATGAGAGTTACTTAAATGAAAATGAACAAAAGTAAAAATGAATGTTGAAAAAAAAAAAAACAAAACAAAAAAAAAAAAAAAATGAATGTTGAGTTAACAAAGAAAAGATAAATATCAAAATTAGAACAATAGTTTTTCACTGGTTATGTAAAGAAAGGAAGGGCTTGTCGTATGAACCTGTTACACCTTCCACATTTATTTCTAAACAAAAACGACACTTGCAGCAACGATTGTGAAGTATTTATACCTGATAAATCTAGATAAATGGTGCTCTATATTTTATGTACTTTTATGCATGTTTGAAATATTATATGATTAAATTCTTTTAAAAATGACAATTTTGTATTTCAAAGTTTTCTTTGAAAATTTCCCGCTCAAATTGAATTTTAAAGAATCTAGTAATGATTTTTCAGTGTGAAAATGATTTTATACCAACTCCATTAGATAAACAATAGATATTCCTAGATACATCTGCACCAAGCCTTTCCTTTTATGTGTGCAGAGATTCTTGGCTAGCTTTATCTTTGTCTCTAGGGGATGTATAATATCATTCTAAATTAGAAAAAAATGTACCCATGTACAATGTATACGTCTTCCATATAGCACTATCTTAAAATGTGTTAATCGAAATACAATGTATATACAAAAATGGACAAAGTATAAGTATATAGTTCAATTAATTTGCACATAGTGAGAACACTTAAGTAACACCCACACGGGTCATAGAACAGCACTTCGAAAATGTTCTCCCGCCTCTCCTTCCAAATAACCATTACCTTTATTTCTAATAGCTTAGATAGTTTTGTCTGGTTGTGTGTGTGTGTATGCATTGTGCATGGTGGGGGTTGTTGTGTATGTTTGTGTGTGCGTGCAAGTATGTGAGGGTCTCCTTTAGCCCACTTATGGGTTGATGAGATTCATCAGGGATGTTGCTTATAGCAATAGTTCATTAATTTACTTTGATTTATAATTTCATGTTACAGGAATATATTACAATTGATTTATTCATTACATTGTTGATAGATATTTGATTTGCTTCCAGTTTAGAACAAGTACAGATAAAGCTCCCATGTGTATTTTTGTTTTGTCTCTTAATGAACATATTGATATTCTGCATTTCTATTTGGTACATATAATTGGATAAAATTGTTGGTGCATGGGTGTCAACAATAGATAGTGCCAGTTTTCCATTTTTACCTGCCACATTGTAGCTCCATCAGTGATATATTTTATTGTCAATCCTATTAATTGTAGCGACCTGGTGGGTGTGTAGTGTTATCTTGTTTATTTATTTTTCCTCATGGCAACTATGTCTTGTATTGCCCTTGTGATTAATGGGAATATTTTCATACAGTAATTGGCCATTCGGATGTCCTTTTTATTTAAGTGCCTCGTCAACCATCCTGTCGATTGCTTATGAGATTCTCTGTATTTTCTTATTGATTTGTGGGACTTTATATATTTTTCTAGAAATGAGTTTTTGTCAGTTATATGTTTTGCAAATATTGTTTCTCAGCTTGTGACTTGAATATTTACTCTAATATATATAGTATTATATTAACTAGTACATTATTATATATGTGTGTGTGTGTATGTTTAACAAATTGACAAAACACTATTTATTGAACAGGCCATCCTTTCCCTATTGTCATATATCAAGTGTCCATATATGTGTGAGTGTGTTTCTGGACTCCCAAATCTGTACCATTGATTTTTTTGCTTATCCTTAATCCAAAACATAGCTTCCTAATTTATTTTCCAATAAATGTGATCGTCATTAGAATAATCACCAACTCTTTAATTCTTTTTAATTAAATTGCTTTTGCATTACTTATACTTCATATTTTAATATGTATTTTACAATATCCACAAAAAAAACCGATTGTAATTTTGTTTGTGATTGTGTTGCATGTTTAGAATGATCTGAGCAGATTAACATTTAACAATACTGAATCATTGATTGCAGGAATAGGATATCATCCTGCATTTATTTGGTTCTTTTCAAATGTACATAAATAAGTTTTAAAGTCTTTAATGCAAAGGACTTGTACATTTAATATGGATATATTTCATGCTTTTTGATTTTGCTGTCGATGCTACCATTTTCTTTCCATATGGCTTATATCTGGTATATAGATATTCAATCAATTGTTGCACATTTGTCTTATATTCAGAAAACTTGATACATTTATTTTATAAATATAATGGTGTATCAGCAACTTACTGAATTATTCATCAATATTATATTTCTCAATAATAATAGCTTTATGCTTTCTTCTAATGTTTGCCTTATTCCAAGAGTTCTAAAAAATAAGTCTACTAGAGATAACAACAGGCTTCCTTGCCTTCTTCCTTTGTTCAGAGAGAAAACTTTAAAAACTTTTTTTCAATTTTATTGTAATTTTTTTGCTGGAGTTTGTAAATATACTTTATCAGGTTATGGAAATTCTTTTCTATTACTAGTTTATTAAGATTGGTAACTAATTTTACCTGATGCTTTCATTGGTATTTAATGTTACAATCACGTATGTTTTCTCCTGATTCAGTCATAATGGAATTATACTAACAGAGTTTTGAATTGCAAAGGACTCCTCATTCTTGGACAAAACTCAATGTGTTCATGATGAATTGTTGTTCATGTATATTGTTCAAAATATTTTATTTAGGATTTAGGCATACTCATTTAAGTGAGAGATTGACCTGACTTTAGCAAGTATTTCTTCTTTTTCTGATCTTGGCAGAGTTTGTGTAAGATTTATGTTCTATTTTTCACTGTAAGTTTCAAAGAATTCATCAGAGAAATTCATTGGTCTTCCTGTGGAAATTTAATCAGATATTCAATTTATTCATTGGTTATAGGACTATATAAAACCTCTGTTCTTTTTTTTAATGACTTTTAATGAGTTGTATGTTGCTTTTTTTTAAGGCTTTTCAATTTACTGAGATACCCTACTCAAAAGCTGCTTATCTTCTTTAGATCTGAATGTGACAAAATTGAAAGAGCAATAAAGTAGAGCTATATCCAGCGTTAATCCTAAGAAATCCTTTTTTATCCAATTCCTTTAAAATTCTCCACAATTCGTTTTTTCTGTGTTGTTGTATTTATGCCTCATCATTTAAGTATGATTTAATGTGTGTAAAAATGCCTGTATAAATGATGATCATTATTTCTAGGTTATCAAGGCAAATTGCTAGTAATTTACAGGTATTGGACCTATGGTTTTGACTCCTGCTTTTACCTAAACTGATTAACACTTTGACAGAAAAAAAGTAAAATAATGATATATTTATTGCAAAAATAATATTTAAAATTAATTTTTCAATTAGTTGAAGTGATAATGCAGCTGTTTGCTTGCATATCACAGAAAACATGAGACGAAGGATGTCATCTGTACATTTTAGGTTAACATCAAAGAGGAATCCTATGAAATATTAACAAGAAAAGAATTAAAGTATGTATAGGTAATTTTTAAAGACTGTAATGTTCCCTGTAAAACTAATAATTGGATAGACATCAGCATTATTACTTCCCCAACATTAAAAGTTTTTAAATGACTCAAAATTTAAATACAGTAACTTATGAAGTAACCAGGTCCCATTATGACTGACCACTGAAGGGTAGATGGCATGAGGCACAATTACATGAGCCCAAGTGCCAGCTTATCCCCACTACTTCCCTCAAAGCAATTTTTACAGGGAATACTAGTTACACGTATAAGCTATTGATACATATTTTTCTTTTGACCGATCATTTAATTGTAGAGAAGGACACCATTAATCATCATTCTGATTATAATACAAAATAAAAGCAGAGTGAAAATCTAATATCTTTATTCAGAATATGGAAACAGCAATATTCCTTGAAATATTAAGGAAAATATAAAGTACACCTAGGTTTCACCACAATTACAAGTTGCATCAGTAAATGTAATTGCTCTGTATTACAGCAATTACTTTAAACTGTTTAGCCTTCTGTCCATAGGAGGGTTTTGTTTTTCTAATAGTATCAGGCCATTAAATGTGCTGACCAGTGTTATCATTGAATTTTCCTTTCCTCCTAAATCTCATGACAATGAAAGCATTTCTGCAGAGTCTATACAAAGTCACTAGGCTGGAGCTTGTCACCCAGTAATAGACTCTGTCATTTATGAGTTCCCACTTTATGTCACTCCTGAATGCTTTCACCTGAACCATTACTGAGCAACCTGAAATGTGGGGATAAATCTGCCACTGTGTTCTGCGTACAATGACAGATCATCTGAGGGTGAAAGAGTCTCAGTGAGAAGAGAGCCATTTCTATCACACCTCCCCTCTGCCTATGTATATGCATGCCTGAGCAGGACGAAACTCTGCTTTCTTACAGTGTTATTTATTGGAAGCTGTTACTCCATTGCATTTTTCACTCACAATTTGACACTTCCTCCTACAATGTAGTTGCTGCAGCGAACACATCTTTTCTGTTGTAACTGCTGTCAGTAAAGGAGAGTTAATTTCCTTCTTGCTGATTCTCAATTTGAGCATCGATGTGCCAGGCATTCTGCCTGCAGTTTGCATTCATTTCATTTAGTGCTCATGGCAGCCCTATGGAATGGATATTATTGCCTCCCTTTTAAAAAATGTCCAGGTCACAAACATAGTAAGTGGTGCAATAACTATTCAACCTTGATTTCCTCTGATTCCGAACTCTCTGCCTTTTGAATGGGCTGCGTCTCTAGTGTTTGTGCACATAATGTATTATTAGCATTGCATTTAAAAAATGTTTTTAAGTCATTAAATATACATACAACTGCTGCATATAACTTAGATGTACAATTAAATCATCATGATAAACCAAACAATATATTCAGAAGTCAGGGTAATACCTTAAAAGCCCCTGTTTGTTCCCTGTCAACTTCATTCCCTCGGGAGTAATAACCACTTATTCCAAGTTATGTGTTATTAAATCTCTCTTTTTCTTTAGAGTTTTACTATCCATGTAAGATATATAATACGTATGTATATATATTTAGTTAGTTCGTTCATTCATTTCTAGTGCATTTGTCAATTTATATAAATGAAATTAGTATATATTCTTTTGCAGCTTGCTATTCTCAGTTAATGTTATGCTTTTGAGATTCACCCAATTTGATTCATGCAGCTGCAGTCTATTCCATGGTTGATGGACATCTGGGTAGTTTTCAGTGTTTTACTCTTATGAACAGGGCTGCAAGGAAAATTCTGGTTTCATGTCTGCAGAAGCATATGTGTAGGATTGTCTCTAGGATGTATACCGAGTAGTGGGATTGCTGGGTCATAAAACATGCACTTGTCAACTGTATTAAATAACGCCAAATTATTTTCCAAAGTGGCTGCAGCAATTTGCTGTAAGACGAGCAGTTGCTAGGTAGTTAATGAATGTGCCCATTGCTCATATCTTTGCCAATAATTGGTTTTGTCCAACTTTGGAATGTTTTCCAAATTGGTCACTGTGGTTTTGATTCACATTTCTCTGCTCTCTAATGTCCCTTTATTATTCATGTTATATCTGTGAAATCTTTGTTCATATATTTTTACCATTTTAAAATTTTGTTAGTGGTCTTTCTCTTACACACACACACACACAATTTACTCACTCACTTATACATCATAAATATTCTCTTAGAACACTAATTCTTTGTGAGTTATATTTGTGGAAAGTATTTTCCACTTTGGCTTACCATTTCTTTTCTCTAGACCAACAGAAGTTCTTAAATTTATAATGTTCTTCTTTTTAATAACTTGTGAATATTAAGAAATTATTCCCTACCCAAAGCCATAAAGTTATTCTCTTATATCATCTTCAAAAACTATATATAAATTTCACTTATGCATTTAAGCCAATGACATATCTGGAATCAACTGTTGTTTGTGTTGTAAGATAAGCATTCATCTCCTTTTTACATAATGATAATTATTTTTGTATACCCATTTATTTATTAGTCCCCCAAGAATGTATAAGCTCTGTGATAAATTTGATTACCACATATAAATGACCATATTTCTATTTGGGTTGAGATTTCAATTATATAAATACATAGATCAGTTTGGAAAGTATAATTGAAGAAACACACAAAAAATGTTAAGCTCCTAAAAATGAAAAGTAGTAAAGCAAAAATACAAAGACAGGGCTTCCCTGGTGGTGCAGTGGTTGGGTGTCTGCCTGTCGATGCGGGGGACGCGGGTTCGTTTCCTGGTCCGGGAGGATCCCGCGTGCCGCGGAGCGGCTGGGCCCGTGGGCCATAGCCGCTGGGCCTGCGCGTCCAGAGCCTGTGCTCCGCAACGGCAGAGGCCGCGGCGGTGAGAGGCCCGCTTACCGCAAAAAAAAAAAAAAAATATATATATATATACAAAGACAATGCAAGAATATATATTAAAAGGTAATATATAATGAACCATTTGTTTTTTCCCCAGAAATTTGCAACCTTTAGCCAGTCTATAAAAATAATATTTCTATCAATTTTATAGGTCTTCTCTAAGGTTTAAAGTTTTATTTTTCCAGTAAAGACCATTTTGTGATATTTGATAAAATGTACTTTATATATTACTTCTGGTATATGTCATTAAATTTTTTTGCACAGTCTCAATATTAAGCTAAAAGTTTACTTTCCTAATTTACTAAGACTTTCTAATCATAAGATGATATATAATTGTATTGCCCCTTTTTCTGCAGGTATTGTCACAACCATATAGCTTCCTTTCTTTAATTTGTTAATGTTTAAAAGCATATTGATCAGTTTTCTGTTGTTAACTTAATCTAGGGGCTACCCTGGTGGCACAGAGATTGAGAGCCCACCTGCCAATGCAGGGGATACCGGTTTGGGCCCTGCTCAGGGAAGATCCCACATGCCACAGAGCAGCTAAGCCCGTGCGCCACAACTGCTGAGTCTGTGCTCTGGAGCCCGGGAGCCACAACTGCTGAAGCCCACCAGCCACAACTACTGAAGCCCATGTGCCTAGAGCCCGTGCTCTGAAACAAGAGGCCACCCAGTTAGAAGCCCGGGCACTGCAACGGAGAGTAGCCCCTGCTCACTGTAACTAGAGAACGCCCGTGCGCAGCAACGAAGACTCAACACAGGCAAAAATAAATAAATAAAGAAAAATAAATTAAAAAAAAAATTAATCTAGAATTTCTGGGAAACAAACAAATGGTTCATTATGTATTATCTTTTAAGATATATTATTTTATTGTCTTTATATTTTTGCTTTTACTACTTTTCATTTTTAGGAGCTTAACACTTTTTTTGTTTCTTCAACTCTCTGCAAGTATATGTGTGAGACACGATTTATCTCTAAATGAATGTTTAGGGAAAAAAATCTATTCTAGGGGCTTCCCTGGTGGCGCAGTGGTTGAGAGTCCACCTGCTGATGCAGGGGACACGGGTTCGTGCCCCGGTCTGGGAAGATCCCACATGCTGCGGAGCGGCTGGGCCCGTGAGCCATGGCCGCTGAGCCTGCGCGTCCAGAGCCTGGCTCCGGGAGAGGCCACAGCAGTGAGAGTCCCGCGTACCGCAAAAAAAAAAAAAAAATCTATTCTAAAGCTATTTGACTATTGTGTGGAAAATTCAGAATTTATTACTGATTCAGATTCTCTGAATCTGTTAAATTTCCATTTAAATTTTCTATTTCTTTACATCTTAGTCAAATTAAATTATTCAGGGAATTTATCCACTTAATAAGTTTTCAAAACTACTAGCACACAAATATTCAATTTTGGCACCTAATATTGAAGTTTTAATATCCTACTTTTGTACTTTTATTTACATCTTTATTCCTGTTACAGTTCATTTGTATATTCTCTTTATCTTTATTTATCTTGCCAAAGTTTGTCTATTTGTCTCAAACATAACCCAAGCACTCCTAAGTCAATATATCATTTTAAAATAATTAAAAAGCCACAGGTATTTAAAATTACTCAAACCAATAGATATAAAAAGAAAAAAGGCTGGAAAATAAATATTTAAATGATCACAGTTTCACATTTAAACAAAATAAACCAAAAATATTAAGTAATTATAGACTATGTCTCCTGTTATGATGTAATTTCATAAACAAAAAGTTCATCCTTCTAAAAATTGAGATATAAATAGATAGTAAAAATTAAAGATTTAGTTTAAAACAGTGAACACTCTTTTGCTATGGAAGGTGAAAATATTTTTACACGGTTTTGTTTTAGAGTGGTACCTCCATCTCAAGACCTACCCTTATTTTTCTAAGATATTATGATAAAAGGGAAATATTTATTAATCAGTATTCTTTTAAGCAGTAGAAACTCATCATGGTGGTGGAAAGTGTAACGTTTACTAACGGAAAATGTTATGCTTATTATAAAGCAAGTCATTTCCTCTCAAATTTAAGAGTAATAAATATTATACCAGTACATATAACCTTTTTATAACAATGTTTTTATATTATGCACCTTGGAGTAAAATTTTCAATCCCTTTTGAAGAAGGAAGAGGCATATCATTTCCATTTCTCTGAATTAGGATTTTATAAGTATACTTGCAGGAAGTAGTTACTGAATGATAATAAGTAATATGCTGTGGTGTATTAATGAATTCAGGAAATCATTTACTTCTTCAGGAAAGTACGAATGTCTTGAAATTTTTAAAAATATTAGTAGAATAGTGATGAGAGAGTAAAGATTGAATTGCTTTGAAATGGTAGAGAGAGCTAGTTACTTGACATTCATATGCAATAGGGTGAATATTTTAGTGTATTAAATAAATATTTTATCATCTGCAATCCTTATTTTAAAAATGTACATTGACCCCCAGTAAAAATTATACCATGGAGAAACTGAGATTATAGAGTTTTGTACATAAGGCAGAATTTTTCAATACCCCTTACATAATGTTTCCAATAACTCTTTAATATGTTTGCCACCTTAAGATGGAGGATATAGCAAGGAGAAAAGTGAGAAATTGAAGGAGAAAGAGAGTAAAGTATGAGAGCCCATTACTCATATTTCTGCTTCCTCACAATGAAACCATAAGGTGGGGTTTGGAGTTCTATGAGAGGCCTCAAACAAATGGAGAAACCTGAAGCTACACAATCAAGAGCCTGAAAAACAGTGTCCAGGAGGATAGATTCGGTGCAGAGAGATGTTAGGTTTGGCAAAGGGAAAGAATAGCCAGTTGACCTTGAAACAGCACTATTACATCCATGTGATCTGTACATTATTTAGTGGATCTAGCATTTTCTTTAATTCCTGTTTGTGGACAAAGTACCAGTGCACCATTGAAAGGCAAAGGCTAAAATCTCAGGACAAAACTGTCACTAGCAATGAAGTCTTTAATCTAACACAGTGAGCTAGATTAAAGTGGTTTTGGTGATAGCACGGCACAGTTTAAAAAGATGGGATTAATTATACCAGAAAGCTCTCCAATCAAGGGAAGACAAAGCACAGATTTGCATCAGAAAGCAGAGAGAATTTAGCGGGTACAGCTGGGATCTCAGGCGTCCTGCCCTCCACCCACAAAATGTAAATTTACATAAGCCACAGAGCCGCAATCCCACTTATATTGGAACATTGTTAGAAATGATATTTATCTAATCAGAAAGAAAAAATAATTTCATTGAGCTAGATTTATCAATGTCAAAAGCAAACTAATAGCCCCCCCAAAGATATCCATGTCCCAATTCCCAGTACAGGTGGAAATGTTACATTACACGGCAAAGAGGAATTTAATTTGTAGCTGGAATTAGGGAGAATGGCTTGAATGAGCCAGGTGTGCCTAATGTAATTACAAGTGTTTTAAAAGTGGACGTGGGCGGCAGAAGAAAGACCAGAGTGATGTGAGGTGGGGACTCCACCAACCCTAAAAGTTCTCTCCCCTAGAATCTCCAGAAAGGAACACAGTCCCGCTAGTACCTTGGATTTAGCCCAGGAAAAGTCCAAGCTACAGAAAGGTAAGAAAGTTTGTGTTCTTTTAATCCACTAAATATGTGGTAATTTGTTACAGCAGCCCTAGAAAACTAGAACAGTGAGATTAAACCAAAATTTTGCTTTATGCTTTTATTTCTTTGCTTCTTTTTCTCTGTATTCAGTGAGGGGGTGTTTATGGGGGAAAAAAATCAACTCAATTATAGAGTACTAGAAAGAAATGTGTGAGTGTACTTGCAGCTCTGCCAAACAGTTCTCAAAGATGGAGAGATGACCAAATTTATGTTTCCTGATAAATCTTTTCAAGTGCCTAATGTAATTTCAGTTTTTTCTTATAACTTTAAAAAAATGATATATTTCATTTGTCCCCTTCAAAATCTACCCACTTTATAAGTTCTACTCCTGTTATCTTTTATCTCCAGGCTTTTTTTAAATTTTAAATCTGAAAAGCAATTTCTTACTGATCTTGGATATCTAACTGGTTTCTGAAACTAATTATCTCTGATACTGAGCAAATTGCATTCCCTTCCAACCTGTTTTGGCACCAATCCTTGTTAATAATGTCTTTGTTATTTACACAGCTGTTGAATTTAAAACTTTGAGGTTATCCTTTACTAATAACTTTCTTCTTCTATGTCCATCTGGTGTACAAGTCTCTTGAATCTGGCTTTATTCTTTCCTTTACCTTTGCCACAATCTTATTCTCATCATTTCTCACCTGGACTATTGCAGTAACATTATAGTTGCTCTCTCTGTTACCATTCTATTTCCCATCCAGACATCTTCATGCTCTTGTGAAGCTTCCCTTACAAAATCCTGTTTTTGATATTAATTTGTTGGCAGTCATCACTTTATTTCTGCTCCCTATTGACCCTAAGCCACAGCCACTCCTCCTCTACAAGTCACATAGTCATGATCTACTCATGTTCTAGTCATGTTCTTACTGTAATGTCTAATAAAGAGCTTGGAAAACATGTGTCAAATAATATGTGTAAATAAATAAAGGTCAAAATAGTTGAAGCCAGCCCATGCGATAGTAATGGATCAGAGAGATTATATCATCTTTGCTGGTAGTCCACTGACAGAGGAGGAAAAGGAAATCTTTTCCTCCTGCAGCTGAAATTGCTTTAATCACCATCACCTGCTTGGTTACTACATCCAAGGCATTTTGACAAACTCAAGTTTGATCTATGTATTAAAAGACTGATAATTATTTTAAGAGGCTGTTGTTAATTAACCTAGGACAAAGGAGATTGAAATTAGTACATAAAAAATACACTTACTGTGCAACAACTTCCCTATATCTTTAGTCCAATAGATAATTTTTAGTATTTTTACTGAAAGCAATAGGTTCACCCAATCTATGAATGCAGATACTGATATGATCTACTAATCAGAACGTTATCAAAATTCTTAAGCTGACGTTAACTCACCTTTAAAAGAGTGTTCCCTGGGGTGAAAAAGTAGGAAAAGTACAACAAAGCAGTTCACCATTTGTTTCTGTCCCTAAACATTATTCCACACCTGATTATTCCAACAGGCCATTATTTTTTCTTGTCTAAGTTTAATTTTATTTTGTTTTCATTTGCATGGAACCTGGTCAAACTGGCACTCACCCGGACATTAAATGGATCCTTGTTTATTTTCCCTCAGCTCTTTGTGAGGGCTAGAAAAGCACAATGGTGTTATAAAATTGTTGCCTTGTTGTTATAAAACCTCTGCTCTTATAAACTATACTGTCCCAAGAAGTATTATACTATCTTTCATATTACTTTACTAAGCACCAACATTAATATAAAGTAGTATTAAAAAGGCACATGCTGATGGTAAAAAAGCTGAGGTTTATAATGGAAATGTAAGTTTTCTAAGCCACTCTGCGTATGCTCCCTTTAAAAAAAGGGAAAGAGAAAAAAAGTGTTTCTACTTAAGGAATTTGGAGATTCCATCCTCTGTGAGGTGGTTGTGAAGATGACAGAAGACATCTACATCTATACTGAGGTTGGGATGGTGTTACATATCAGTGAAATAAGCTAGTTTGGAGTGAAAATATATAGGCACTTTTAAGGTTCTGTACTTTGGGTAAAACTTAACACAATATGGTTTCCATGGAAAATGCTAATAAGTAGTAAATTCAGAAGTGAAGGGTTTGAAATTCCAGATTTTTCTCTCCTCGTAAGATAAACTGCTGCTGAGTGCTTAGTTCTGGTTGCGTGTTTTTGTTTGTTTTTAAGAAACTTTTTGCTATTGCTATCTTAACTTTAGAAATTCTTTTGATTGAGAAATAAGGTTTTTTATTTTATTTTACTTATCCCTAATATGAGCCAACCCCTCTCAAAATGTTAGGTCATTCAGTTGCCTGTGAAGATGTGGAAACTTAGAAACTTTATTGATTTACCCCAGCCCCCAAACCTAGGAAGCAGCAGAGTTGGTCTCCAAGACTAGCTTTCTCGGCTACAAATCGGTAATCTTGTCACTGCATGATATGATGTATTAGTTTCCCAGGGCTGCCGAAACAATATACTACCAACTGTGTGGCTTAAGCAAAAGAAATGTTTTCTTTCACAGTTCTGGAGGCTAGAAGTCCAAGATCAAGCTATAAACAGGGTTGGTTCCTTCTGAAGGCTGTGAGGGGAAATCTATTCCATTCCTCTCTCATAACTTGGTATGAGTAGTATGCTAGGAATTCTTCACATTCCTTGGCTTCTGAATCATTCAGATCTCTACCTTCATCTTCATGTGACATTCTCTTGGTGAGCATGTCTGCCTCCGTGCCCAACTTTCCCCCTTTTTAAAGATTCTAATTAAATTGGATTAGAGCTGTTAAATTAAAACTGCACCAGACAAGATGAACAGCCAAAGAAAATTTTATTCAAGGATATTGCAAGAGATGTCTAGACTATTATAATAAAGAGATTGAACTCAACTCTGCTGAGACAAATGACAAGAGAATTTTTAAGCTCTAGGGTGAGCTAGTGGAAAAGTACTGAAGGGGATGTTAGTGGAGTAGACCGGCTACCTGTGTTTGCTAATTGAGGCTTATTGAAGTCAGGTTCCTGCCCTCCCAACAGACTAGGAGATAGGGCCTCTGTCTTTCTTAATGATTACATTTCAAGGGGATGGCTCCCAGGTCTTTGAGAAAGACATTCTTGGTTATAAAGCAAGGTTATATCAAGGTTAAAAAGCCCGGCTAGTGGCTGAGAGAGGATTTACATCTTAATGAGGCAGAGAAAGAACTTACAATTGCAAGCTTTTTTAATGTCTAAAAAGAGAGAGGTCAGGGGCCAAATGTCAGGAAGAAACCTGTCTGAAGTTTAGTCAAGCTAAGCAGAACTGTTATGTCCCTCTTAAGTGAAAGCCCACCCTAGAGACAACATTTTAAATTTAGTCCCCACATTAAAGATCCTCTTTCCAAATACCCTCACATTCTGAGTTACTAAAGTTAGAACTTCCACATATTTGGGGGTAACACAGTTCAGCTCAAAACACATGGATGTGTAACTCACTAATAACTGAAAAGGGAGACAAATATTTCTAAAATATTTTTGATAATTGAAATATGATTAATAGGTCAAACTGAAGAAGTTTTATAATAGAAGAGTATAAATTCCACTGTAAAACTGAAAGCTATTTTTGATGCCTTATAATGTATATAAGTGGAATTTTATGAAAGGAGTAATAACTGTAAGGTAAGGGCAAGTGAGTAAAGTGTTTTACCCATTATAACTTAGATGACAAAAAACTATAAAAACAATTTATGAAAATCATAAAATGTTGGGTTTTATTAAAGTAATATAAAAATATCCTTCTACAATAAACTTAGCCAAACTTTTCAAGATGAACAAATATAAGCAAAACAATATATTTGTATAATTGTAAAAGAAAATCAACTAAATTATTTTTTAAAAGGTCAGGTTTTGCCCCTTAGAAATTCCAATTCAGAAGTTATGTGTAGAAGATATGTAATTTGTATGTAATCATATCTCATGAGACTATTATTAG
Organism: Delphinapterus leucas; assembly: GCF_059928025.1. Classification (NCBI taxonomy): domain Eukaryota; kingdom Metazoa; phylum Chordata; class Mammalia; order Artiodactyla; family Monodontidae; genus Delphinapterus; species Delphinapterus leucas. The sequence continues at coordinate 4,064,063 of NW_028322262.1, read as the reverse complement.
GGAATTTTGAACAAAAGAAAATCCATAGTCCTTTAAAAAAAAACAAATGAAAAAGGAATATTCTATTTTTAAATGGTAAGAAAATGGGTCAACTTTGGGAGAAGTTTATTTATGCAAAACACATCATGAACTTGTTCATGTCAAATATTGCTAAAGCTAACTGGGAAATTTGAAAAATGTCTATTTCATGCAATAGGAAATTAGGAGATTTTCTAAAGAATGATGGTCTTTGGGACTGAATAGTGTAACTTCTGAATAATCCTTTCCATCCAACACATGTATAATATTAAGTACTTAAAATATGTTAAACACTAAAGCCGAAATACTGTCACCTCTTCCTATAAATGGTCTTCTGCATTGCTTGGTAGATAATTTAGAAACTGGCAGCTTTTCCATATATAGAAGCAGAAGGTATGAGTAATAACTTATGTCATATGTCTGTGCATAATTCTAGTTTAATGGCTGTTATAATTGTGTGACATATATTTGTGGACTTATTTTGGAGCATATGTAGAAGATAAAAAAATCCTCTGAAGTTGATCATTCCATGGGTCAAACCCAAGGGGTGGTCCATATCTCTCAGCTCAGAAAATGAACTTGAGTTGGTGGTCCCTAACTTGGAAACAATATGAGATAATCTCTTGAAATGGGTGGTTTTATTTCTTGGAGGCTAGTTCCACTGTGGAGGTAAAAAGATGGAGATGGACATATAGAGATGTATTGAAAACTAGGAAATAAGCAAAACAAGAAGCTTGCAAAATTGTACCACTCTTAAGGCCTCAGGAGGTTAATCATATTTTTTCCTGGACTTTCAAAGCATAAAATAGCATTGCAGACACAATCCAAGTTATAAGCATACCATTTTCTATAATAAAGGCATGTTACCATAAATTGAGCATTACCTAGTGCAATCCATGAAACGATAAAAAAAAAATACAAAGGATATTGAGGGAAAATTACTGTAATATCAGTGAAAGCCTAATGAAATCATGTAATATTTAAAGTAAATACATAAGCCTCATTTTCATTACCTCCACACTTAAATTTTTGCTTAACATACTGAACTCTTAAACATCTAATAATATTTATAATGCCTTTGTCATGTCTTTCCCTCATTTTTATTCTAAAAATTATGTTAGAAATTTCATCAAATGTTGTGGTCTTACTTAACTTATTCTCAATAATAACAGCAAATTTTATTGAATGTTTATTGTGTAAAAGCATCACTCTAAAGATTTTCCCTGTATTACCTTGTTTAATTCTTACCATTTTATATAGATCCTCACAAACGAAGAAAATGACACATGGAGAATCTGAATGTCTTTCTCAAGGTCAAATATGTAGTGAAATGTCATAAGATTCACAGCCAGGTGATCTATGTTTTGTTATGTCAGAGATCCTTAAACTCATGATGTTTTAATGTTCACAAGTATAACACACATATATATTATATACATGTATATACTTATTTTGAAAAACACCCCAAATTTCAGGCAGGTAGATCAGTAGTACAAAATTTTTTAATCTTGACCATTCTTAATAGTATATCAGCTCATTACTGGCTGTGACAAAACAGCCTCTAAAGCTGCCCTAATGTAATTATGAGTTTACTAGTTGCCACTCTGTCTTTCCTTCAATAAGAAGTAGTATATATAAAGTATAATAGTAGTATACTAGAAGTACATGAGGGAGGCAGTATTATAGAGATAACTATACATCACCTGAAAGTTATATTGAAATAGAAATTATTTGCCATACTGTACAGGATATATTTAGTGCCCCTAAAAACAATTCCCCATCCTATATGGAATTCATCAGTGAGACTGGCTCTGTTATCCTATGGCAGTTTTTCTAGGTTTGACCAATGGGAAGCAGCAGATGCCTATAGGAGGGAACAAGAATGGTAAGTCTGGTTATTTAGCTACTTGACTTACTACCTATGGAGTTACCACAGGCTGATTACTGCCTGGATCCAAGAGCACAGCTTCTGTCAGTCAGTTGTTTTGATACAGTTCGTGACTGTGTTCCAGTCATGGCCCCCCTACTTGTCTCTTGAGAACCAGGGGTGTTAACAGAGCCCTGCTTTTGCCAGCTCCAAACTACTGCACTATTTCTGTGGGTTTTCTACACCCTGGCTTTATCTTGTAAATTTTTCCTTTATTAAACTCTTCTAAATTACAAAATTTCCCCATGCCATCTGTTTCCTGTAGGAACCCTACCTGATACCCACACTGTAATTGAAAATAACTTAATTATGGAATCACTTTGACTTTCCTTCAGAAAAACATTTAAAGCTATTCCATATTCTAGTCCAGTATTATCCATCACTATATACTTTCATGCATTCCAGTGTATAATGGATTATTACTCAGTAAATAGTCACTCTCCTTCCCCACAGCAATAATACCTCTTTGGACAATGTATACCTCCATGCATAGTGTATAGCCCACTATCTGGGTTTAATCACACAGCAAGATAGAGCAAAAGAAGGGTCAGCACCTGTGATGAAACCAGAGCTTTTAAATATCCTAGTGTGTTTACTTATTCTCTTGTGCTTCTGTTATCTATGGACGCTAAGACAATGTCTTGGGTAGATGCTGCTCCCAGGGGAATGAGGAGACACAGGGAGCATACCTGGACCCAATTCACAGGGTCTTAAGAGAGGTATATGCAGTAAGACTGTATGGGATTAGCATAGTGACTTTAAAGACTCAGTAATTGCTAGTTGTAATTATTACCACCTGATTCGAACATGCACTTCTATAAATGTTTTCACTTAATTTTTTCCATTTGTTTGTGATAAAAGCCAACTGCAAAGTCACACTTGAATCTAAGTTTCTACAAGGATAACCTGTGATTTTTTTACTTGGGGGGTGGGGGGAAGTCAGCATACCTCACAAATTTAATATTAAGATTCTTGCCTATGCCTCAAGGATGTCACTAGGAAATATTAACTACCTAAAGAACTTAATGCATTCCACTCTTCAAGCTGAAGGGAATAACTAATTAGAAAACTGAAAATGGCATACTCGTATCTTACCTTAAATGTTTGTCAACAGCCTCTAATAATCATGGCATACCTGACACCTTCCCCCTTTTCCCACTCCTCTACCTGCCCTTGAGTCTCTGCCAAAACACAAGTGATCATGGCTGACTCCCTGGCTATAGCAAGCTCTGAATAAAGTCTTCGCATTTCTCAAAAAAAAAAGTTTAAGGTAATTTGAATACTACCTAGTACTTATCAAATTAGTTTAGCAACATAAAATGTTTATTATGTGAGCATTTCCTAAGAGTGTTTATTACTATGGTTTTTGATCTATAAAGAAGACTAGTCTATAAAGAAGACTAGAAAATGGTCTCTGCTTTGGAGGGAAATCCAATCCATTCTGGAAGACAGTTACATGAGTAGATTGTTATTATGCAGTGTAACAGATTTAGTAAATGAATGTGAATTATAAAAGCAGAGAACAATGCTCTAATCCCTTAATACTGGCACAGTATTAGTTAATCTGATTTCAAAGGCATGTATTCTTGTTGGACTCAACTTTGCATTGCTTATATCTGCTTTAAAAATTAAATTACATTACCTTTGCAACTTCTCAACCTTCCTCAACAGGTTTATGTATTCTCAGTTACAGTGAAAACAGTGCAGTCAGCTTTGAAATGCCTAACATATAAGAAGACCAATCACAATCCCTAATTATCCGAACTCTCCCCATCCTGGTCTTGACTTTTAGTGAAAGAAGTGTATTAATATCCATTTATTTTATGGTCCTTAGCCCTTTGTTTATATTTCTTTACAAAGCTTACATAAATTTCTTCAAGTATTTATTGCCACTACCATGTTAGACAACAAGTATATAAAAGTTTACAAGATAGATATAATGCAGTCTATATTCTAGTAGGGGAAACCAACATTAAAATACAATCTTTTGACTACATTTGTGAAAATTGCCATAGAAACACACAGGATATTTTCTACCGGTTTACTTTTCACATTTCTTTATTTGATCTTCATTGTATACGTGGTTCCATTTCTTCACTATACAAATATGTCATAAGGAAACCATTCATTTACCTCAAAGGAAAAGAAATGACTCTTTAGTTACTTCCCGATCTCCCTGCTTCCCTTCAAACCACCATCAGATTTGCTGATTCTCTGAACACCTTCAATGCCTAATTCATTGGACCTCTTTTTTTCTCCAGCACTCCCTGGAAGTCACTCTTACTAAAGCAACAATGCCCTATGATTTTCTCAGTCAGTGAGCACTGATCTTTAGGATTTAGGTTACATATAAATTCCCATGTATTAAATACAATTCAATCTTTTTGTTTATAACTCAAATCTCAGTAGATTCAAAGTACATGAGAGAAGGTCATAACAGCTCCAATCAGCTCTAGATTATACATGAAGATGAAGTTACTTGCAAAAGTACAGTAGAAAAGCAATGACTTAAGGGGGAAAATGTATTACCCTTTGCCAAATATTCAGAACACTTTGTGAAATAATATAATCTCCCTTTTGAATTCTACTTTATTGTTAAAACATCTGACCAGGGCTTCCCTGGTGGCGCAGTGGTTGAGAGTCCGCCTGCTGATGCAGGGGACGCGGGTTCGTGCCCCGGTCTGGGAAGATCCCACATGCCGCGGAGTGGCTAGGCCCGTGAGACATGGCCGTTGAGCCTGCGCGTCCCAAGCCTGTGCTCCGAAACGGGAGAGGCCACAGCAGTGAGAGGCCCGCGTACTGCAAAAAAAAAAAAAAAAATCTGACCATTAACTTCTGGAAAATGGTTCTTGCCCTTGGGGTGGGTGCGTGTGTGTTGTGTACCACGGTAGCTTTCATCTTTAATAGTGAATAGGTGCATAAACTTTGATTGTATATTCCATAATAGCATAGCTACAAATTTACTAAGAATGTTTAAGAGTTAATGTTTTACCTGAGAATGGAAATTAAAGTTTATGTAAATCCCTCTATTAGAGTGTGGCTAAGAATAAGCTCTCAAAAAATGGTGATTTGTATTTCATACAATGGTTAGGTTTTTTTTAAATAAGAATATTTTGAAATACCTCTAAACTGATGTTTTTCTCTGGGAATATTTTGTTTTTATTTCTCTGAGAGCTTTGCCCTCATTTAGAACTTTTATCTTAGTGTTCCAGGGAAAATTATGCCAGTTGCACCTCAAATAAAAGGAAGAAAATTAACCTTTTTTTTTTTTTTTTAAGTAGGGAATGAAATTGAGAACTGAGGAGAAGGTAAATCTTATTTCCCTTGAGGAAATTAATGCCCACCTACTAAGGATAAGCCCCAGGGAGAAGGAAGTGGTCAAATACAGATACAGTCAACCCTTCATATCTGTGAGCTCTGCACCCATGAATTCAAGCAACCACTGATTGAAAATATTTTTTAAAATTCTAGAAAGTTCCAAAAAGCAAAATTTGAATTTGCTGCACACTGGACCATTTACCTAGCATTTACATTGTATTAGGTATTATAAATAACCTAGAGAAACCATTTTATACAAGGGACTAGAGCATCTGTGGATTTTGATATCTGGTGTGGGGGGTCCTAGAAAAAATCCCTCCTGGATATCGAGGGATCATAGTACATGATGTAGACTAAGGTAAAATTTCAAAAGAGTGAATGCTTCCCCTACTAGACCTTTAAAACTCTTCAGGGAAATGATGGACCAATATATGTATGTTATGTTGATAATAAAAACTAAAAATGATGGCAAAGCATGTGTAGAAGTAAATCACTTGAACTGGCTGTATGTCATGTTTAGAAAGTGACCTAGTATGTTTAGGGAGATAAGCAATCAGAAATAAGAACCTTCTACCCTCCCCAAACTCACCCTATTTTTTTAATATTTTAATATTTTAAATTTCAAATTGAGTTATAAATGACATAACACTACATTTTATGTGTACAATATAATGATTCAATATTTGTATACACTTTGATATGATCACTAAGGCCAGGTAACATCACCTTACATAGTTACACTTTTTTTCTTGTGATGAGAACTTTAAGATCAACTTTCTTAGCAACTTTCAAATATGCACTATGGTATTATTAACTGTAGTCACCATATTGTACATTATATTCCCATGACATTTTATGACTGGAAGTTTGTACCTTTTGACCCCCTTCACCCATTTCTTCTACCCCCATCCCTTTCCAATCACCAAGCTGTTCTCAGTATCTATGAGCTTGGTTGTTTTGTTTTTGTTTTATATTCTACATATAACTGAGATCATTTGGTATTTGTCTTTCTGACTTATTTTACATAGCATAATACCTTTGCGGTCCATCCGTGTTGTCACAAATGGCAAGATTTCGTTCTTTTTTTATGACTGAATGTATTCCATTGCATATATATATCCATTCATCTGTAGATGAACACAGGTTGCTTCCATAACTTGGCTATTGTAAATAAAGCCACAATAAACATTTGCATGTGCATATCTTTTTGAATTAATGTTTTTGTCTTCTTGGGGTAAATACCCATAAGTGAAATTGCTAGATTATATGTTAGGTCTATTTTTAGTTTTTTTGAGGAAACACCTTACTGTTTTTTATGGTGGCTGCACCAATTTACAATACCACAAACAGTATGTGATGGTACCTTTTTCTATACCTCCTTGCCAACACTTGTTGGACGTGCAGGCTCAGCGGCCATTGCTCACGGGCCCAGCTGCTCTGTGGCATGTGGGATCTTCCCGGACCGGGGCACGAACCCGTGTCCCCTGCATCGGCAGGCAGACTCTCAACCACTGTGCCACCAGGGAAGCCCTCTCATTGTGGTTTTGATTTACATTTCCTTGATAATTAGTGATGTTGAGCATGTTTTTCATGTTGCTGTTGGACATCCGTATGTTATCTTTAGAAAACTGTTCACGTCTCCTGCCATTTTTTTTAATCCTTTTATTTGTATAAGTTCTTTGTATATTTTGGGTATTAACCCCTTATAGAATATATTGTTCACAAATATCTTCTATTCAGTAGGGGGCCTTTTAATTTTGTTCAGTTTCCTTTACTGTACAAAAGCTTCCTAGTTTGACATGGCCCATGTCTTTATTTTTGCTTTTGTCCCTTGGCAGAGGAGACAAATCCAAAAAAAATTATTGCTAAGATCAGTGTCAAAGAGCATACTGCCTAGGTTTTCTACAGGAGTTTTATGGTTTCAGGTCTTACATTTATCTTTTTAATCTATTTTGAGTTTATTTTTGTAAATGCTGTGAGAAACTAGCTTGATTATTTTGCATGTAGCTGTTCATTTTCCCAGCACCATTAATTGAAATGTCTGTCTTTTCCCCATTGTATAATCTTGCCTCCTTTGTTGTAAATTAATTGACCATAAAAGTATGGGCTTATTTCTAAACCCTCTATTCTGTTCCTTTTTTGTCACTACCCTACTGTTTTGATTACTGGAGATTTTTAATATAGTTTGAAATTGGGGAGCAGATTTGTTCTTAAGATTGCTTTGGCTTTTTGGGGTCTCCTGTGTTTGTATATAAATCTTAGAATTCTAGTTCTGTGAGAAATGCCTTTGGTATTTTGATAGGGATTGCACTGAATTTGTAGATTGCCTTGAGGAGTATGGTCATCTTACCCGTATTCTTTTAATCCATGAGTACAGTATATCTTTACATTTGTTTGTGTCATCTCTAATTTCTTTCACCAGTATCAGTTTTCCAAGCACAAGTATTTTACCTCTTTGGTTAGATTTATTCCTAGGTATTTTATTCTTCTTGATGCAATTGTAAATGGGAGTGTTTTCTCAATTTCTCTGATAGTTTGTTGTTAGTATATAAAATGCAACAGATTTTTGCATTATTAACTTTGTACTCTGCAACTTTACTGAATTTGAGTTCTAGCAGTTTTGGGATGGAGACTTTAGGGTTTTCTATATATATAAAATCATGTTGTTCACAGATTACAGTTTTACTTCCCTTTTCCAATTTTTATTTCTTTCTCCTAGGATGCATTTTATGTCTTTTCCTTGCCGAGTTGCTCTGGCTAAGACTTCCAATACTATGTTGAATAAAAGTGGCAAGAATGGCCGTCCTTGTCTTGTTCCTGACCTTAGAGAAAATGCTTTCAGGTTTTCACTGTTGAATGTGATGTGAGCTGTGAGAATGACATATGTGGCTTTTGTTATGCTGAGGTGTGTTTCCTCTACACCCACCTTGTTGAGAGTTCTTACCATAAATGAAGTATTTTTTCAAACTTTTTCTGCATCTATTGAGATGATCATATAAATTTTATTCAGTTTGTGAATGTGGTATATCAGGTTGATTTGCACATATTGAACCTTCCTTGTCTCTCTGGGATAAATTCTACTTGAACACGGTGTGGATGATCCTTTTAATGTATTGTTGAATTCAGTTTACTAATATTTTGTTGAAGATTTTTGCATCTCTGTTCATCAGAGATATTGGCGTGTAATTTGTGTGGGTGGGTGGTTCTGGTTTTGGGATGAGCATTATGCTGTCCTAGTAGAATGAGTTTGGAAGGATTCCTTCTTAGATTATTTTGGAATAGTTTGAGAGAGACAGGTATTAACGTTTCCTTAAATGTTTTGTAGAATTCACCTGGGAAGTCATCTGGTCCTGGACTTTGGTTTGGGAGTTTTTTTGTTTGTTTGTTTTAACTGGTTCAATTTCATTACTGGTAAATTTGTTTATATTTACTATTTCTTCCTGATTCACTTTTGGGAGATTTTATGTTTCTAGGAATGTATCTATTCTAGGTTGTTCATTTAATTAGCATATAATTGTTCTTAGTAATCTCTTATCATTTGTTTTTCTGTAGTGTTGTAACTTATTTCTGATTTTAGTTAAACCTCTTTTTTCTTAATGGGTTTTGATAAAGCTTTATTAATTTTCCCAAAGTAACAGTTCTTAGTTTTAATTTTTTCTCTATTTTATTAAGTCTCTTATTTCCACTCTGATATTTCTTTCCTTCTTCTAACATTGGGTTTTATTTGTCTTTTTTCTAGTTTCTTTAGAGGTAAAATAGTTTCAGATTTTTGTTTCCTGAGGTATGCTTGTATCACTATAAACCTCCCTCTTAGAACTGCTTTTGCTGTGTCCCATAGGTTTTGGATTGTTGTGGTTTTTTCTTCATTTGTCTCCAGGTATTTATTAATTTTTGTTTCTTCAGTGACCCATTGGTTCTTTGGTAGCATGTTGTTTAGATACCATATGTTTGTGTTCTTTGCAGTTTTTATCCATGTAGTTAATATGTAATCTAATACTGTTGTGGTTAGAAGATATGCTTGACATTTCAATCTTCTTAAATTTATTGAGACATATTTTGTAGCCTAACATATGATCTATCCTGAATAATGTTCCATGTGCACTTGAACATAATGTGTATTCTCCTGTCTTTGGTGAAATATATGTATTAATTTTACCTATTAATTGTATATTTATATCTGACCTACTACCTCATTTAAGGCCAATGTTTCCTCACTGATTTCTTTTTTGTCTGCATGATCTGTCCATTGATGTAAGTAAGATGTTAAAACCCCTTACTATCACTGTATTGTCAATTTCTCCCTTTATGTTCATATTTGCTTTATGTATGTAGATGTTCCTATGTGGGTGCGTTACATATTTATAATTGTCATATCTTCTTGTTGTATTGATCCTTTATCATTATGTAATATCCTTTGTCCTTTATGAGCCTTTGTTTTAAAGAATATTTTTATAGAAGTTTTGCTACCCAGTTTTCATTTCCTTTGGCATGCAATACCTCTTTTTATCCACTCTCTTTCAGTCTGTGCGTCTTTAGATCTGAAGTGATTCTCTTAAGGCAGCATATATATGGGTCTTTTTTATTCAGCCAGTCACTATCCTTTGATTAGACTTAATCCATTTATGTTTATTTATTGAGAGTATATACTTATTGCCATTTTGTTCATTATTTTCTGAGGGGTTTTTGTAGGTTTTGTTTCTTCTTTTGTTCTTGTGATTTAATGGCTACCTTTAGTGTTACATTTGGATTCCTTTCTCTTGTTGTGTGTACGTATCTATTATAGGTTTTGGATGGTGGTTATCATGAGGTATGTGTACAAAAAAATAGATATGATTATTTTAAGTTAATGATTTCAAGTTTGAACACATTCTAACCACCTTACATTTTTACTCCTCCCAAGTCTGTTTTTTGATGTCGTATTTTACATCTTTTTGTGTATGTGCATTCCTTATGTACTCAGTGGAAATATAGATAATTGTAATACTTTTGTCCTTTAACCTTCCTATTAGTTTTATAATTAGTTGGTCTTCCACCTTTACTGCATGTTTGTCTTTACCAGTGAGATTGCTTTTTATAACTTTCATATTTCTAGATGTAAATTTTTTCCACTTAGAGAAATCCTTTTATCATTTCTTGTAAGGCCATTTTAGTAGTGCTAAACTCTTTTAGCCTTTGCTTATCCATAAAACTGTTTATCTCTACTTCAAATCTGAATAATAACCTTGGTGGGTAGAATATTCTTGGTTGTAGCATTTTCCCTTTCATCACTTTGAATATATTGTGCCACCCCTTTCTGACCTGCAAAGTTTCTGCTGAAAAGTCAGCTAGTAGCCTTATGGGAGTTCCCTTATATTTAACTGATTATTTTACTCTTGCTTTTAAGATTCTAATTTTTGGCATTTTAATTACAATGTGTCTTGGTGTGGCCTAATTTGGATTCGTGTTGTTTGGGACTCTCTGCTTCTTGGACTTGGATGTCTTTTTCTTCAGGTTTGGGAATTTTTCAGCTATTATTTCTTCAGATAAGTTCTCTGCCCCTTTCTCTCTCTCTTCTCTTTCCTCCTATAATACAAATGCTATTAGGCTTGATGTTGTCCCAGATGTCTCTTAAACTATCTTCATTTTTTAAAGTTCTTTTCTGTTCTGCTTGAGTGAACAGATTGTGTCTTCCAGATCACTAACCAGTTTCTCTGTATCATCTAATCTACCACTGATTCCTCTTAGTGTATTTTTTATTTCAGTTCTTCAGCTCTGTTTGGCAGTTCTTTATATTTTCTAACTCTGTTAAAAATTCTCACTGTTTTCACCCATTCTTCTCCTGAGTTCAGTGAGCATCTTTGTGATGATTACCCTGAACTCTTTATCAGATAGATTGCTTTCCTCCACTTAATTCGTTACCTGAGGTTTTATCTTTTCCTTAATTTGGAACATTGTTTGCTCATTTTGCCTAATTCTCTGTATTTATTTGTATATGTTAAGTAGATTGGTTACATTTCCCAATCTTGGAGAATTGGCCTTATGTAGGAGATGTCCAAAGGGCCCAGCAGCACACTCCCCTCTGGTCACCAGAGCCGTTTGCTCTAGGGATGCCCCATATGTGGGCTTGTGCACCCCTCAGTTGTGGTGGACTGACTACTGTGGGTGAACTGGTAGGCAGAACTGGTTCCAAGCCCAGATGGCTGTAAGTCTGTGCCTTGTGTGGTGGCAGAGAGCCCTCTGGGAGTGCAGGGTAGGCTTCTCACATGGCTGGCTGTACATTACAGGGAGTCCCGGGGTGGCTGCTGGCCCACTGGAGGGCAGAGCCAGATCCCTGTTTAGCTGGCTACACAGCCCAGGTGGCTCAAGGCTGGTGCCAGCCTGCTGATGTCAGGTCCTTGTGTGGCTGTCTGCATGGCTCAGGAGTTTTAGGGCTGATACCAACACTAGTGATGAATGAGCCTCCAGAGCTAAGAAAGTAGAGGGAGGATTCCAGAATGGCACTTACCAGAACCACTGTTATAGTAGTAGAATGAGTTTCTCAAAATGGCTGCCACTAGTATCTCTGTTCCCAGAGGGATTCCCAGTTGCCTCCTGCCTCTCCAGGAGGCCCTCCAAGATGAAATGAATCTAACCTAGGCTCATTTTAAACTACTCCATCTCTGCCAGGACACAGAGTGTATGAGATTTTGTGCATATCCTTTAAAAGCAGTCTCTCTGTTTCCTATTGCCTGCCTGCTCTCCCAAACATAAGCTCCACTGGTTTTCAAAGCCAGACTTTCTGAGAGCACATCTTCCCAGAACAGGGCGAGCCTGATGTGGAACTCGGACACCTCACTCTTTGAGGAGGACCTCTACAATTGTGATATTCCTCCTCTCTGTGGGTTGCTTACCCTGGGGTTGTAGGACCTGACTATATTGTGTCTCTGCCCCTTACCCATATCACTGTGGTTCCTTCTTCATGTATGATTGTGAAAGGTCTTTTCTGTTAGTCTTCAGGTTATTATCATAGATAATTGCTTTGTAAGTAGTTGTAATTTTGATGTGTCTGTGGGAGGAGATGAGTTCAGGGTCTTTCTCCACCATTTTGGCTACCACCTGTCTTTACTGAATTATTTTATTAGTTATGAGTCTTTTGATGGAGTCTTTAGAGTTTTCTATATATAATATCATCTGCAAATAGTGAGTTTTACTTCTTCCTTTCCAATTTGGATGCCTTTTACTTGCCTAGTTGCACTGCCTAACACTTCTTAATACTATGTTGAATAGAAGTGATGAAACTCACTCTTTGTCGTATGGTTTAGAAAGAATTCAGACAACTTGCATAAACCCAGTGTATGTTGTAGCAGGTATCTGGATTGGAGGTCAGCTAACCTGGTTGCACAAATGTGAGAAAGAGTAACATACTCTACTAGTATAAATGGCAAGTGAAAGCCTAAGCCAAGGGCCAGAATAGAGACTCAAATTATTAGTAGTGCTAATGGGATCTAAGTTCAGATAAAGTTCAGATCCTAGTGGTTTCTTTTTTAATGACTAAGATACCTTTTCATGAGGTGCACCAACTCTGGATACTTCAGAAATCAGTGTATTGGATACAGGGGCTGATGTTTAAAGTTAATATCTCAAAAGGTTTTTCAATTAAAAGATAGCATAAAGAGGCAATATATACAAGAGGAACCCAGGACCAGTGCAATGAGAATATGTAATTTTATCCTTGTATCCTTGGCATAAGAAATGGCCTGAACACCATTCAGTGTTGATGAACAGTCTTTTTATAGAGACAGATTAGATTTTAAATTGATTAAAGTGGTATTTATTTATAAATATACGGTGTTATTTTAGTTGGATGATAGTGAATTAACTTTAAGCCTATTTTCCCCCACCAGCAGTGGGAATGAACTTTGGGGAAAAATTGCTTAGTTTTAAATAAATACGTTACCCAAGGTTATATGTATTTTCTCAATCTACTTTAGAGACCTCTTCTCTGGTCTTTACTTCTCCTCATACTATATACCCATCTGGTTAAGATTTACCCCTACTCTATGTACTACCAGCATTGAGATAGTCATCTGCCCTACATTCCTTCACTGAATCTTATACCACTATCATAAAACTTTTAAAATGTTACATAGTTAAGCTGATTTATATAATGAAGTAGTGAGAGATTCAACAAATTCTCTGCTTACCAAGTAAATAAGGCAAATGAAGCAAATGCCAAAATCAGGAATTGAGGGGTGGGGGGTATCAGTACTAATGTTACATAAATTGGAGGATTTTTGTCAATAACATTTTGCCAAAAAATTAGATGAAAGAAAGTAGATGAAAGAAATATAGAACAATGCAAATTACAAAACTGATGAAAGAACTTAAATAGACCTATTAAAAGTAAAAAGAATCAATTTTTTGTTTTTGTTTATTTTTTGTTTTTTTTTTTACAGAAGGCTGAAAGCAGATGGTCTTTCTGTTGAGTTCTACCAAAAGCACAAACAGAATCCTTCACATATTCTTTAGAAAATAGAGGAGGAAAATGTTTTCCAATTCATTCCTCAAAGCCAGTATTAATCTGATACCAAAAACTAGACAAAGATATTACACAAATTATTAATCAGTATCTCATGAGCATGGACACAAGTATTCTCAAAGTAAGAACAAATAATTCAGTAATATATAAAAGGTTAAACAGCACGATCAAACAGTTTAGTCCAGGAATGCAAATTAACATCTGAAAATTAATGCAATACTTTACATTAATAGGATAAACATAAAAACCACACAATCATTTCAATAGATGCAACAAAAGAAATTGACAAAATCCACATCCATTAATGATAAACATTCTCACCAAATGAAGACTAGAAATCAACTCCCTAAACCCAATAAAGAAAAAAACCTACCATAAACATACAGTTTACATGAAACTTAATGGTAAAAACTTGAATGCGTTTTCTTGAAGACTTTTCACTACTTCTGAGAAACTCTACAGTGTCCTAGAAATTTGATCAAATGAAATAAGGAAGGAAATCAAAAAGAGAGAAATTAAGAAAGAAATTAATGTTACCTGCTTGAGAAAATAAGTAATCCTGTCTTTATTGTCAAACTGCATGATTCTTGATGTAGGAAATCCAAAGGAATTCACAACAAAACTAAGAACTGAAACAATTTGAGGAATGTTTCATGGTGAAAATCAATACAAAATTGTTTCTACATGCTAGCAATAAACAACCTGAAAAGAAAATTAAAACAGTTTCATTCACCATAGCATTGAGAGAATAAATGAACTTCCTATAGATATGTTGTAAGGTTCAGTCTCATCAATTCCATAACTCCTTTACATAAAGCAAATAGTGTCTGGTACCTATACTAGCAATAATGGTTGAATCTGTAAAAATACCTTCTCATGAACATGATCAACCTAAATATTACGAGCTTGAGGTTCTGTGAGTGAGGGTTATAGGATTTTTCTTCATCTGGAATCTGATGTGTGGGCAGCCTGTCTGAACGTTATGAGGAAGCCTTCAAGCTTATACTCCTTCCCATTCATCCAGGATAGAGTTCAATTATAGTAAAAAAAAGAAAAAAAAAAGAGAGATGCTATCGATTATAATTGACTAATCTGATGTAGAAATATTTAGGGTTACCAGAACAAAGGAAGAATGAAGACAATACAAACATACACACACAAAATGATCCTAAAGGAACCAATTAATTTATAGAGAAAAGGTAATAAAAAACTATGATTATATATTCTAGTTTTTTTACACTTTAGTAGAAGCTGTATCTGTGAGAATTTCACCTGTGTTATGAACTTGCTCTGCTTACTCAATTTAGGGATCTGGAGCCGATGGTTCTGGAAGTAATTTAATTTAGTTTTTTCCCCAAGGTTCCACTGTCCATATCCCATTTTCACTGAGTATGCATAGATAAGTGTTCACACACACATGCTAGCACACATACATAACTTAAACTCATACTGTTGTAAGACAGCAAAAGAGAATTACAATTATTTACTTTCCTTTCCAAAATTGGGAATATTGTAGAAATTCACAATTGTTTTCCATGTGCATGTTTAGATATGTAAATTAGTTATTCTTGGAAATAGTGCAACAATAACCAGGAACGAAAACCCTGTTTTTTTCTTTGCTCACTAAATTTGAAGCTTAACATGATTTTTTTTTTTTTTCCTCTGCGGTACGTGGGCCTCCCACCGTTGTGGCCTCTCCTGTCGCGGAGCACAGGCTCCGGACGTGCAGGCTCAGCGGCCATGGCTCACGGGCCTAGCTGCTCCGCGGCATGTGGGATCCTTCCCGACCGCGACACGAACCCGTGTCCCCCGCATCGGCAGGCGGACTCTCAACCACTGCGCCACCAGGGAAACCCTTAACATGATATTTATTGATTGACCACTGGTGTACACTTTGTCCAATGATGACCCTACTGACTTTTTAATACCTAATTTTAGAAGGATATGCTGTAACCTAATTCACTCTGAACTATGTACTTGCAACACATTTCCAGAAGTGCTACCCAGGACATCTTAATAAAAATTACAAAGAATTCAGAATAAAATAACAATTTAAATAAGACAGCTAGCAAAGACAGAAAATACCAATACAGTATAAGGATTTGGGGTACTGACAAATTGTAGAAGTAATATATTAGGAATCAGGAAGGATTAAACCCTAAGCTGCTAGAAGTATTTGCCTCTAATGAAGAAACATTTTCATTTACAGTGGGAAATAGCACTTTCTATAACAAAAAAAATTAATTGAGGTCTAAAAACTCTGACATATAGAGCTAATTTTTTGACCTTTAAAGAAAAAGAAATTGTAGAGACATCCCAGCTGGAGGAAAAAAAAAATCTCAAACACTAGATTTGGGCTTCTCATATATACCATTCAAAGCACAGAGAAAATGAACCCAGTTTTACAGCTGTTGAAAGAATAAATGTGTTGCCTACAAAAAACAAGTCATTTTTGCTCAAATACTGACACAACGTTTAGAAATTCTAAAACTGCAGAAACTAAGTACAGCAGCATTTTTTGTTCTCCTTAGCAGAATGCAGACAATCTAAGATAAAGTCAGGAATGCATGAACTTTGAAACAGTGGTGTAAATACCATATTCATTTAATTATAGAAAAATCAAAGTTATATTTTAAAAATATAAACATTATAGGCATAATAATACAAAATATGAAACAACACTAACAGATTTGCAGATAAGTGGTAGTGAATTATTATATTTCTAATTGTCCCATTTTTCATATTAAAGAATTAAGTATCTGATTAAATTTTAAATATAATTCAAAACCATAATAAAAGAGAACTCTATTTTTCATATTTTGATATTTTAGAAGAGACTAATGATGCCAAGAAAAAAATGTTACTTAATTTTACTCTTTTTTTAGTTGATTTTGTTTGGTAGTTAAATTCTCCTTTTGATTTTTATCAAATCTGGATATATATGTTGGGAAATCTATTGACCTACACATACTTTAAGAAATATTTAACATTACTATTCTGTCTTCTAGGCCCCTGTGGAATTTCCTCTATGAAAGAAGTAATCCTGCTTTTGTCTACTCTATTAATTATGCTAGTTTATATTATAGGACAGCCACTTTTTACACTGGAATGTTTCAGACACATTGGCCCTGGAGTAAAAAGATGAGCTATAGGCTTCCTTCTCCCTTCTGGGAAAGGCATCTGTCATCGATAAAATTTAAGTACTTTCTTCAAAGGCTATAAATTTAAGCTTTTACTGAGGTCTGCTGATAAAATAATTTTCTCTGTTTAAAAAAAAACTGCTCATAAGATTTTAAATTTTATTTTAAGACATTTTTCTTTTCAGTTGAGGTTTTTGGTCTAGGCCTCAGAAGACATGTTGTTCTTGGCATGTTTTTACTACTTACTAACTTTATAATAATGGATATGTCTAACCTTTCTGAATCTCAAGTATTTACCCAATAGGTAAAAATAAAATAGTTATCTATTCTCTCATCCAGAGTGGCTGTAAGGGTGAAATGAATATTGAAACACTGGGATACAAAATGCTTTTGATTTTTCTCATATCTCACTGAGATTTTATTCTCATCCTTCCCTGATAAGCCCTTCCCATCTTTAAGACACCCCCCACCTATTAAGTTCAGCATCTCCCAGGATTCAGTCCGCACCTCCTTTCTCTTCTCTCCTTTCTCCATTTAAGGCCCTTGTTGCAATATCTCCTCAGTCTACCCCAGATATGTTGCTATCCCTCAAACATCTAATGTGGAAGTCTCCTCCCTGCACTCCCTGCAATCATACATCTAACTGTCTTGGATGTTGAAGAGACATCATGAACTTAACCTGTATGTACTTTCCCAGTGTTTCCTAACTCAGTAAATGGCACTGTCATTTTTCAAGCTGCTCACACCTCAAAACTTGGAGTTATTGTCATCTTTTTCTCATGTCTTAGCATAGCCTATTAGCAAATCTTGTTTCATTAAATTTTACAATAAATTTTAAATCTAATTCTTTCTCCACATGTCATATCCTACCAACCTAGCCACCCAAAGCATCTCATGCAGGCTTGAGCAATAACCTTTTAATTGATCTCCATGCTCCCACTTCAGTTCTTTACAATCAATCAGTTTTTCACACAGCCAGAATGCATCTTTTCAAATGTCAATTAGATCATGTTATTCTCCTCCTTAGTCCTGCCTCCCAAACTTCCAGCACACTGGGAATAAAAAGTCCTTCCTATTGACTACTGCACCCTACGTAATCTAGTTTCTCATCCTTTAACTCTCCCACTGGGTTACTTTTCTCCAGACTAACCAGCCATCTTGCAGCTCCGTAAACAGACAAGGCATGCCCTGTCATTAGAGTCGTTGCATTTGTTCTTCAGAGTGCTGAAAATAGTCTACTCTAGGACACTCCCATAGTATTCCTCCTTAGTTACATGTCTCTTAACCTCTCACCTCTTCAGAGAGATCTTCCCTTTATCACCTCACCTAAAAATATACCCTTCTGTATAACCTTATCCTGCTTAGTAGATAAAACTTTAATAACTAGTGTTCACTCTTCCATGTTTGCAATATCTTTATCTTGAGAGAGATTATGGATGGGAAGAGAGGGAGAGGAACTAAAAGAAAATGTGGGAATAAAACCGGGATATTGGGACTGCATCTTGTACAGAGGACAAATCAACCAGGAATCGGATCAGAGGATTTTCATAGTTTCCTTGCATAAATTCTGTTTAAAGCTACAGTTATATAACCTTTTGCATTGATGAAAGAGTTGACAATGTTTACTGGCATACATACAATGTTTCAAAAGACAGTGATAATGCTAAACAGTTACTTTATTAGACACATAGGCTGCTGAATTGGTATAACTTCTATGGTTATATTACAAAGTACAAGTTATATTTATTGAAAATATGTATTTCATTTGCAGTTTGTTTTTGGTCTTGGTCATAAACTCTTTAGTTTCTGGGGAAAAACATGAATAAAAAAATTTTTTACATTATACTATGCCAACAGACCCAATTTTCAAAAAACAGGATTATCATAGTATCTAATCACAAATCAAAGCAATTAGTATAGTATATATAGTGGTATAATAGTATACTATATAATATATAGTATATATATGTAATATAGTATATTACAGGATACATAAATTAGAATCATTAAGATATTGAAATAGCATGTGCAATTACTGTTATGATAAGTACATGAAAAATCATTCTCAGATAAAATAGCTTACTGCATACTCATGGCATAGTCCATGAGTTGACTAATTGACTTAAATAGCCATGTGCCTAAACACGCAAAATCACAATGACCACAATCTAACATGGTCAAAAGCATTAGTTTATTTTTGTTTTCAGATTTTTTTGGTTTATAACATTATATAAGTTTCATGTGCACGATATTATATTTTAACCTCTGTATAAATTACAATGTGCTCACCACCAACGATTTATTCTCCATCCCTTCCCATACAGTTGACCCCCTTTACCCATTCACCTTCCCCCTACCACCTTTTCCTCTGGTAACCACTACTTTGTTCTCGGTATCTGTTTTTGTTTTGGTTTGTTTTTTTTTTTAAGAACAAATTTCACTTATGAGTGAAATCATGTGGTATTTATCTTTCTTCATCTGACTTACTTCATTTAGCCTGAGGCCTATCCATGTTGTCACAAATGGCAAGATTTCATCTTTCTTATGGCTGAGTAGTGTTACATTGTGTATATATACCACATCTATTTTATCCATTCATCTGTCACCCACTTAGGTTGTTTTCACATCTTGGCTATTGTAAATAGTGCTGCAATGAACGTAAGAGTGCATATTTTTTTTGAATTTGTGTTCTTGTGTTATTTGGATAAATAACCAGAAGTGAAAGAGCTGGGTAACATGGTGGCTCTAAATTTTGTGAGGAAACTCCACAGTGTTTTTTATAGCGGCTGCACCAATTTACATTCCCACCAGCAGTGTATGAGGATTAACTTTTCTCCACATCTTCTCCAACACTGTTATTTCTGGCCTTTTTGATAATAGTCATTCTCAAGGGGGTAAGGGGATATTTCATTGTGGTTTTGATTTGAGTTTCCCTAAAAATTTGTGATGTCCAGCATCTGTAGGGTTGGCCACCTGTATGTCTTCTTTGGAAAAATATCTATGCAGTTTCTCTACCCATTAAAAAAAATGTTTTTGGTATGTGTTATTTATATATTTAGGCTATCAAGTCCCTTTCAGATATGATTTGCAAATATCTTTTCCCAAATATCTTTTAATTAGGTTGTCGATTCATTTTGTTGATGGTTTTCTTTGCTGTGCACAAGCTTTTCAGTTTGTAGTCCCATTTATTTATTTTTGCTTTTGTTTTCCTTGCCAGAGAAGACATACCCAGAATGATATTGCTAGATCAATGTCATAGTGTACTGCCTAAGTTTTCTTCTAGGAGCTTTATGGTTACAGGTCTTACATTCAAGTCTTTAATTCACTTTGAGTTAAATTTTTTGTGTAGTATGGGATAGTGGTCCATTTCCATTCTTTTGAACATGGCTGTCCAGCTTTCCCAATCATTTATTAAAGAGACTATCGTTTCTCCTTGTGTGTATTTTGCTCCTTTGTTATAAGTTGTTCATATATATATCTAGGTTTATTTCTGGGCCCTCAATTCTGTTTCACTGATCTATGTGTCTGCCAATACCATGCTCTTTTGATTAGTATAACTCTGTAATATAATTTGAAATCAGGGTGTGTTATGCCTCTGGCTTTTTTTCCCTCAGGATTGCTTTGACTATTTGGGTTCTCTTGTGGTTCCACATAAATTTTAAGTTTTTTTGTTCTGGTTCTGTGAAAGTTGTCTTTGAAATTTGATAGGGATTGTATTGAATCTATATATTGCTTTAGGTAATATGAACATTTTAACAATATTCTTCTAATCCATGAGCATGATATATCTTTACATTTCTTTGTGTCATCTTCAGTTTCTTTCAGCAATGTCTTATAGTTTTCTGTGTACAGGTCTTTTACCTCCTTGGTTATATTTACTCCAAGGTATTCTTTTTGTTGCAATTGTAAATGGGATTGTTAACTTCCTTCTGCTGGTTTATTAGTGTATAGAAATGAAACAGGTATTAGTATATTGGTTTCTTTACCCTGAAACTTTACTGTATTTGTTTATTATTTCTGATAGTATTTTTGGTGGAGTCTTTAAAGTTTTCTATATATAAAATCATGTCACTTGCAAATAGTGACAGTTCAACTTTCTGACTGAAATGCCCTTTATTTTTCTTGCCTAATTGCTCTGGTTAGGACTTCCAATACTATGTTTAATGAAAGTGGCAAGAGTGGGCATTCTTGTCTTGTTCCTGATCTTGGATGGATAGCTTTCAGTTTTGCACTAAGTGTGATGTTGGCTGTGTGTTTTTCATATATGACCTTTATTATGTTAAGTTCCTTTTATACCCATTTTATTGAGTATCATAAATGGGCATTTGAATCTGGTCAAATGCTTTTTCTGCATCGGTTGAAGTGATATTGTTTTTATCCTTAATTTTGTTAACGTGGTGTAACATGTTGATTGACTTTGCAGATGTTGAACTATCCTTGCATCCCTGGGATAAATCCCATTTGATCATGGTGTATGATCCTTTTAATGTATTGCTGAATTCTGTTTTCCTATACTTTACTGAGGATGTTTATACCTATGTCATACAAGCTATTGGCCTGCAATGTGTGTGCGTGTGTGTGTGTTCAATTGCACTCTGATCTCTATTATTTCCTTCCTTCTACTGACTTTGGGCTTCATTTGTTCTTCTCTTTCTAGTTCCTTTAGGTGTAAGGTAAGATTGTTTGAGATTTTTCTTATTTCTTGAGGTTGGTCTGTATTACAATAAACTTCCATCTTAGTACTGCTGTTGATGCATCCTATAGATTTTGATGTCATATTTTCATTTGTCTTCAGGTATTTTTTTATTTCTCCTTTGATTTTTTTCTTAACCCAATAGTTGTTCAGTCTCCACCTATTTGTGACTTTTCCAGTTTTCTTCCTGTAGGTGATTTTTAGTTTCATTTCATTATGATCTGAAAACATGCTTTATATAATTTGTCTTCTTTGTTTTGTGTTCCAGCATATGATCTATCCTTGATAATGTTCCATGTGCACTTGAGAAGAATGTGTATTCTATTACATTTGGATGAAATTTTCTGTATAAATCTCTTAAAACTATCTGATCTAATCTTTCATTTAAGGCCACTGTTTTCTGTGGACCTTCCATCTGGATGATCCATCCATTGATGTAAGTGGGTTGCAAAAAGTCCCCTACAATTAGTGTGTCACTGTCAATTTCTCCCTTTATTTCTGTTAATAATTGCTTTATATATTTTAGTGCTTTTGTGTTTGGTGCATATATATTAACTGTTATATCTTCTTGATGAATTGTCTCCTTTCTTATTATATAATGTTCATCTTTGTCTCTTGTTACCTTGTTTGGCTTGAAGTCTATTTTGTCTAATGAGTATGGCTACACTCACTTTATTTTGACTGCCATTTGCTTGGAGTGCTATCTTTCATCCATTAAATGTGAGCCTATGTTTTTCTTTAGAGCTGGTGTGAGTCTCTTGGAAGCAACATATAATTGGGTCTTTTTTTAATCCATTCAGTCACTCTGTGTCTTTTGATTGGCTAATTCACTCCCTTTACATTTCGGGTGATTATTGATAGATGAGGTCGTAGTACTTCATTTTATCTTCTGGTTGCTCTATATCTGCATTGTCCATTTTTCCTTGTGTTTGTCTGCCATTTAGTTTGATGGTTTTCTATGATTTTTCTCAGTTTTTTTCAACTGATTTTTCTGTTTCCTCTTATGTTTCATGTCTCTTCTCTAGATTTATGTTTTGTGGTTACCATGAGATTTGTATAAAACCTCTCATAGACAAGGTGGTATCAGCAGAAAATAACTATTTTATCTTCATTTGCCATAACAATTCCCATGTTTTTCCTCTTCCTTTATAGTTTTATCAAATTATCAAACTATTAAACTATTTCTTTAAATATACTGTTACTTTCCCCCTCTCTTTTCCTTCTGGCTATCCATTATTCTAATATTGCTCTTCCTAACAGAGTAGGATAGTTTTCATAGAGCTCACAAATTTTCTCTTCTATATGGTCTGCTTTATTTCCAGTGCTTTTTAATGCATTCTTCCATCTCATTGAGTTCTCCAGCTCCAGAATTTATTTGGTTATTTTTAGAGTTTCAATATCTTTAGTAAAGTATTTCTTCTGTTCATTAATTTTATTCCTGAGCTCATTGAACTGCCTTTCTGAGTTTTCTTGTAGCTCTTTGAGTTTCCATATGACAGCTATTTTGAATTCTTGGTTAGTTAGATCATCATATTCCATGACTTTGTTTGGTTTCTGGAGAATTGTCATTTTCCTTTTGTGATACCATGTTATTGTGGCTCTTCCTGCTTGATGAGTTGTTCCTCTGCTGGCACATTTGAAGTAGCAATCACCTTTCTTCTTAGGGTAAACCTTTTTTTTTTTTTTTTTTTTTGGTGTGGTACGCGGGCCTCTCACTGTTGTGGTCTCTCCCGTTGTGGAGCACAGGCTCCGGACATGCAGACTCAGTGGCCATGGCTCACGGGCCTAGCCGCTCCACAGCATGTGGGATCTTCCTGGACCGGGGCACGAACCTGTATCCCCTGCATCAGCAGGCAGACTCTCAACCACTGTGCCACCAGGGAAGCCCTTTTTTTTTTTTAATTCTAAGAATTTATCATGCTAGTAATTAGAGGTCTTTCTTTTGTTTTTCAGTAGGCAGCAGTATAGCACAAATTAAGTTTGTCTTACCTGAGTTGCCTCTGGCCATATTTCAGAATGGGTACTTTCCACCACCTACCATCTTTGTCAGAGGTGTTGTCTGGAACCCTTGTCACTGCTTATACCTCTGAAATCGTATTGTCTTGCTGCTGCTAGTGTTACTGGTGTTGCCACCTGGGGCACCGGGATGGTGGACACCTTCACTCCATCTGGGGTCTCCTGGGTAACAGGCTCCACCACTGCAAGAAAAGGGAGAATGTGGAGGGAAAGCCAGGGTAGGGGTGTCTCTGCTTTGACCAAGGTTGTCAGGTTTGTGGGCGCCACCACTGCAGATGGGGGAGGTTGGATTTGCAGGTGCCTCAAGGGATGAGACTGCAGATCCCACTGCCATCTGGTTCCCTGTGACCACAAATACCCCTGCAGCCAGGAGGCCAGTGTTGTGTATGCTCCCTCCCCTGATGCTTCCTGGTTCTCTGGAGCTGTAGGTTCAGCTGCTGCAAATGGGGGTCCAAGATTACAGGCACTGCATCTGTTGTTTCCCTGGTTTTGCCTCCTATCTTCTAGTCCACCCACATTTTAGGTGTACAGATATATGGAATTCTCTGCTGCCCATGCATGTTGGACAAAGACACATTTGAGTTATGGCTGTTTTACCATTTGTAGATGGAAGGGAAAAGACAAAGGGAACATCTCACATTGTCTTGATGCTGATGTCACCCTTGAAAAGCATTTATTAAAGAGTCTTATACACAGCATTTTCTAAATCAAAAAATTTTTGCCTTTAGTAGTTTAACTCCAGATAGTCACTTACTCTTTTTGTTATTGTCTTCTTATCCCTCTTTTTGAGGTAACTGCATTGAAATAGGCTTTGGACTGAAGAACATATTCATGGGAAATAAAATATATTTAATATATTCCCTTTATGAATATTTAAAAATATGCCTTTTAATATTACAACTAACAGTGCAGGGATGATGATCAGGGTTGGGATGTTTCAGAGGTAGAATACAGTGATGGATTTCAGGGAAAGAAATTTTCAGTTACACTGTACCAACCCCCCACCATCCATCATTCCATCTTCATAGGTCAGAGATGGTATGTAGACTATGATGGGATAACATTCATAATGTCCCTTGTGGACTTTATTTCATAATTTAAAAAATCATAATGAAAATAACAAGTTCAAAACAATTATTCCAAAAGATTCTGCCTTGTCTCATTCAGACTGCCCTCCTCTCTTTATTCTACCGCTAAATAATTTTGTGATTACCTGCTCTCATTGCATCTTCTCTCTCTTTTCTCTTAAGCCTAAACATCACTCTTACTTCTAACCATGCCACCCCTCTATTTAAAAGCCACCAGTGACTGTTCATTTCCTACAGAGTGAATTCTAAACCACTTAGATTTTCAAAACCATTTGCATTCTGACCCCAGGCTGCTTATATAGTTGATTCCCTATTAGGAGTTCTCTTCCTCAACAGCACTGAACAAATAGCTATTCTTTTAGCCCAGTCTATGCTTTTCTGGGTCTATGGTTCTATTTCTATTTTCCTTCCTAATGGCATGCAGTGCCTTCACTAAATCTGTAAAAGTAAGTGCTATTTACTATGCTACATCCATATCATATGCAATGGCTTGTCTGTGAACTTTTTAAAGTCACCCTAACATTCAATTTCTTCAATTTCATATAGTCTGTTTTTATATCGTTTTTGTTATGGACCTACACATCAAATGCTTACAGTGATGGGTAGGTCATTTGTTCCCTTTCACTGGAAATATGTAGGAATAGAACAGATATTTGATGGAACAGCTGTAGGAGGAATTACAACATTGCCTCTTGCCTAGGGATTTAGATTAAAAGAATAACAATGTGTCTTTTGATTCATTCAGCCCTCTCTTAGGTGATTTCACATATTCTCTGACAGAGTTACCAACTATTAATCCAGTATCTGACCACTTCCCTCCTGGATTTAATCGTGCTTTCTGGAATGTTGACTTAAAATAAAGCAAATAAAAAATATGTAAAAAAATAAATCTAGACAAGTAATCACATAAAAATGTTCTTTCTCCAAAATCTGCTCTTCATTAATTCTGCCTGACAAAGCTGCCTCTGATTGCTAAGCATAAACCTGGTGCTCTCTGATGGATACTGCTTCCCCAGCAGTCTTATAGAGTTTCATAGCTGACATTGTTACATTAAAAGTAACTGGGGTTGTGGAGGCAAAGCCTGTATTTCTATCAATTCTCTAATGTTATTTGTAGAGCTATATAATACTGATGTCACATATACTCGAAGCCCCAAAGTATCTATTTTTCTGTGTGATTTGGAGGGTGATAATAACCTTCTCTTTGTAGTATTCCTCCCATTACTCCTGTCCCTTTATTCACATCATAGCATCTAGTCACATGATCTCTTCTTACCCTGATTTTCTAATTCTTTCTGGCCTTCATTTTCTTTTATGATACAAATTAGTCAATTATTTTATTGCTAGCAAACCCTAAACCTGATCAGTCTGTGTGCTATCCTGGTACAAATTTCTAGATTCTCTGGTAGTAGTACAAACTGTCGGTATCGGGTCCATGCTTTACAGGAGGAAGGCAGCCTATTGAAAAATACCTGTAATCCTTTTCTAAAGGTGTTTGTTTTTTTTTTCCCCTGGGCTGAGAAGTACACTGGTCCAAATTCAAGGCAAACCAGAGTGATAGAGCATAAGTCCCCCAGAAGAGACCCTCATCCAACGACATTAGTAATTTGGTGGATAAATACCACATAATTCTTGTTCCTTAGTTGGGAGAACTGAGGCATATATTTGATTGTCCCTAGACTACCACAGAGAAACTGACCTTTCAGTGCACACAGTGGTAACTGGTTCGATAATGCATACTTTATTTCTCCATTTTTTTCCCTTCCCATTGTTATTTCCTGCTACCCTACCAATATTTTATTGTATCACTTTCTAAAGAAACAACACTCAGATCCTTGTTGTCTCGGGTCTGCTTGCAGGAGAACCCAAATCAAGTAAGTTGGAAACAGAAGAGGTCTTAGGAAGTAAACTCTGAGGATAGGGTTGGGGGAAATCTTATCACTTGCTGGCCAGATGAAAGTAAACACTGCATTATTGATAGTAAAATGAGGTATTGAAAACCCCTGGCTTACTGAAGTACTCCACTTTCTAAGACTTTATAAACAGTGTGATTTATGATATTGGTGGAAAGGTATCAACTAGCTTCATAAATAATGTAAGCACTTAAGAGATGTAAGGAATGCTCTTAGATGGATCATGGAGTTGTCTGGCTACCATAAGAGTAATCAAACCTTAGTCACAAGATTTGCTTTCTGCTGCAGGTAGTGTGATTAACTAGAAAAATTCAGTGCAACTTCTAGCACATGGCATGTTGCTATTGATTTGCAAATACATTCCTTCCAATCCCTATTGAGAAGGAGAAGCAGGAGTATTTTGCATTCATCTGACATCGGTAGTTTAGGTTTATGATAGTGCCCCCATGGACATATTTACTCTGTATAGTACAAATGGACCTTCATTGTAGACATCCCACAGATGAACACATTAATCCACTCTATTGATGATATGATATGAATTGGACCTGGTAAGCAAGAAGTGACAAATTGTCTGGATGTCCTCATACAATACCTGTACATGAGAAGATGGGAAATAAATCTTACAAAGATTCAGAGGGCTATCATTTTGGGTAATTTGGGGGAGAGGGTTTATTTGGGGCATGCTGAAACATCCAAGGTAAAGATATTGTGCTTTGTACCTTCTACAAACAAAGAACAACACTTAAGCCTACTAAGTTTTGGAGAGAGCTCATAGTAAATTTTGGAATATAGATTGGACCCATTCAGCAAGTGATTTGGTTACTTCTCAGTTTTAAATGGAACCAGAACAAAAGAGGGGTATGCAGCACATTAATGCCTCAGTATACATGACCCTCACCGTTTGATTACTTAAGTCACTATAGTCAGTGGTGCTGGAAGTATCTAAGACAGATAAAAATGTAGTGTAGAGTCTCTCATAGCCTTAATAAAGCTACCTAGGGTTCTGGAGTGAGATCCTGCCATCTGCAGTGATAATTACTCCCTGTAAAGCAGCTTTAAGCCTGCCACAAGGCCCAAGTAAAAACTAAAGACTTGATAATATGACTGAAAATTATTATACGACCAGAGGTTCCATTATGAACTGTATAGTCAGACCCAAGTCATGAGATTGATTAAAAATAGTACCAATCCATTATAAAATGGAAATGGTACATTTGGGATAGGCCTGAAAAAGGTCCAGGGGATATCAGTAAGTTGTTCCAAAGAGCATTAACTAGAGTCAGATGGGCTATTGAAGAAAACAAGCATATAGACTGTCTATATCACTACTGCAGTATATTGGACCTGATAGCATCAGAGAGAGCCTTAGCCAGTACTTCCAGCTTAGGACTCAGAAAGCATCCAACTAACATCATGACATCCTGCATAATATTACCTCAGACTAAGGGTGCATGAGATATGACACTGACACATGTCCATGGGATACTCTGGTCCTGCTGTATACTTTATTGCCTAGAAGCTGACAGATTAATACAACACTGGAATTACCCTAAGACACAACCAAGGTTTTATGAAGACACCCTGAAAGTTTTGACTGCTGTTCTCAAGATGAGGAATAAACTTTTAACTGTTGGCCATCACATGGTCCTGTGACCACAGTACCTTTAAAAAAAAAAGTTTAGGAACTAAAGGCTACAGTAGGAGTAGCTGATCCCACCATCACACCATTGAGTAACATGGGAAATTTGTACTTCCATCCTTGTTACTGTGCTGGTGGACTAGAGATTCTGATTCCCAAGAGTAGATGTTTCTAGTAGGAAATAGTTACTTCTAACCTTCTAGTTACCTCCTACTTTCTGGTCATATTTTAAGTACTCATACCAGTAGATGAGCTGTTATCCTTATGAGAAAATACACTCTTATTATCATGAAAAAATATATTTGCTGCTACTAATTTGCACTAGAAAGGGAGAATTATATGAAAATTCAAAGATTTTACCAGAGTGTCTCATGGTGCTTCATGCCCAGTAATAACATAAAAGGACAGTTGCAACCATGATCTGACAAGAACAAGATAACTCAAATTTACCACAGAGATAATGATTATATTGTTAATTATAATGTAAGAAAATAGTAAAATACTCTTTCAAACAAAATTAAGTCAACTCAATGGAATGTATATAATTTAATGCTTTTCTCCCCAACTTTACCCTTTGTGGATTATTTTCCAACTTATAGAGATAATGCATGTAAACATTTTTATAAAAGAGTGACATGGAAGCACAGTATGAAAGATAACTTTTCTCCTGTACCCTTTACACCATTGGTGAGAAATAGCCGCCTTCAGCTCCCCTCCTAGTGCTTCTAGAAAGTATCATTTTAATTTTATAAAGTCTATCTGCATAAAAAAATTGTTTAAAATCTTATTTAGATTAGATCCATCATTTACCATTATAAATTATGAAGAATTCTCATAATTCAGTACCAGTCACTGTATTTTTAAAATATTTAATGAAATAAAAGAATCTATTTCTTAGCGCTTGATGCATGCATGGCTAAAGGGTAGATAGGGAGTGGATGAGTGGATAGGTGAGTGGGTAGATGGGCAGATTCTTTTGACTTCTTAAGAAACCTTTTATTTCAAAAGGGAGACATGTCAGGTATATTATCGGGCCCTCACTTGGAATTAGATTCAGGATTGAATCTAAATACTGCTTTAAGACTTCCCCATCTTATTTAAGTTTCTCAAAAATCAGTCCACTTCAAATCCTATCAAATCTATATTCTTGACCTCCTAATGTTCAGCTTCTGAATTTCATTATGTCTATTACTCAGCTATCACTGGAATAATTAATGACCAAATCCAGCATTTGCTTGTGAATTCTTATTTAATCTTTTTTCAGCATTTGACATAGGAAATTGATCTAACCTTTAAAAAATGCTCTCCACCTTAGCTTCCAGGAGGAAAATAAACATGCCCTCCTTGATCAACTATCTTTATTTAGACTCTGTTAACTCTGTTGCTATACCTGCAATTAGTGTTCCTTGGGCTGGCACAATTCTATCTCTTTTGACCATCTGAATAGTCATCTTGTACAAATTTATTTACTCCAAAAATTTATATCACTGACTAAAAGCTGATGAATCTTAACTCTGTGTATACTTGTGCGTATAATTGTATCTTATAGGCATAGTTTAATAAATGGCCCCCACCACTTCCAAGATTCCTATCCCTTGGTTATTCAGTTAAACACTAATCTAGGTACTGCTGTGACGGTATTTTACAGGTATAATTAAATTCCAAAGTCAATCTTAAAATACAGATTAACTGGTTTGGTCTGGTCTAATAACATGAGCCCATAAAAGCAGAGGCTTTTCTCTGGCTTGTAGCAGAAAAGGAAGTTAGATGCAGTAGCAACCGCAGAACTTAAGGAGATTTGAAACACGAGATGGACTTGGTACATATTGCTGCCTTTGAATATGCGGATGACACATGAAAAGGAGTACAGGCAGCATCTGAGCATAGAGAAGCTCTCACCCAATAGCAATGAGACAGGTACCTAAGAACTACAGTCACAAGAAACAGAATTAAATCAGCAGGAGGAATGAGCTTGTAATCTGATTCTTCCTCAGATCCTTCAGGTAAGAGCTCAGCTGGGTACACCTTAATTTGGGGACATATAAGACCCAATCCAGCCACTTGGGCCTAGACTTCTAAACCACTTAACAATGCACTTGAACAATGCAGGAGTTAGTGAGGTGCAAAGAGGGTCCACTCTAAATTAAATCCATGTTTAACTTAGTGTGGACCCCTCCATATGTGTGATTCCTCCCTAGCTACAGTTCTGTATTAGCAGATTTAATCAACCAGGGATTGTGTAGTACTGCAGTATTTACTATTGAAAAACATCAGCATAGAAGTGGACCAGCTCCATTCAAACCCCTGTTGTTCATGGGTTAGCTGTGAGGTAATAGATTTGTTTAAGCCACTGTTTAAGTTAATTTGCTGTGCAGCAATAGAAAACTAATACACTTGGCATTTCCATGTCCTTCTATCAATATATTATCCCCCCTTTCTCTGACAAAAGGAGATCATTTTTAAAAGTAAATAAGATAATGGTTAACAACCTGCATTTCAGATTTATAAAGACTGAAGCTCGAACATTTATAGCCTCTGAAACTTGACATCAGTAAATTACCATTAATATTAGTAGGAATACTCAGTTAATTATAATATCATATGCTCACTCATTCAAATTAGAAACTAGTCTCTCCAGATAAATTAAGTTGAATTTACCAATTTAACTTAATAAAAATATGTACACATACATATATAGTTTTATTCATTTCTCACTGTCTTTATCCTTATTCTGAATTCAGGTAATATTGTCTCTTATTTATAGTATTATAAAAATCCCAAGTGAGGTACTAACTTACCAAATGCAGCCACAACATCTACGAGAAAGTTCAGCCTAATAACTCTGCCATTCTTTTAACGGAAATCCTTATATTCCTTTCTGGTGTCTACAGTAAAAGCCTGGCCTCTAAATATTTAAAACAAATTCCTCTTGCTCTTCTTTCTCAGCTTCATCTCTGGGAACTCTCCACTTTCCTCCACCACCATGATGCTGCAATACTTATATTGTAAAGTTTCATGTTTGTATTTTTTTCTTCACACTATTCCCCACATCTGGTTAGAAATTCTTATTTCCTTCAACTGGCTAAATTTTATTTCTCACCCAAGCTATACTTCCAAATGATCTGAGATGAGGTGCTTCTAAAAATACTCATGCATGTGACACACCCCAAAATAAATAACCAAATTGTTTAGAGATGAAGCACTGGTTTTGGGGTTTTCATTTCTACTTCTCTCTAGGTGATTCTCATATGTGCAGGGTTGGAAAATACTAGTATAACTAAACTGAAATAGACCTAGGCATTACTCAGCTCCATAGGGGTCACTCATTGCTCTCAGTCTGTATACTAGATTCACTGGATTTGCTTTTTCCCACCAAATTACAGAAAACCTAGGAGCAGGGATAAAAAAAAAATCACTTCTTGTTTTTGAAATATGAATCATCTCATCAGTATATTCTGTAATTTCATCTGTCCACTTCACTGATCCTCTGACTTTATTGCTTCTTGTATAGGTGGAACCTCATACTACAGTCATTTATTTATACATTAAGTTTTAAATGCCTGCTATGTGCCCAGAGGGTTCTAGGCATTGGGCCTGGAACTGGCAATATACTATGGGGAAAAATAGAAATATGTACTTAATTGTGCTTTAGCGGACCATGATAAGTATATTTATTTGATCCTTTTTATATGCAGTTAGCCTCAGAAGTTCTAGTGATTTTGACATCTTGATATTACTCATTATTATGTGATTAACTTAGCCCTGGTAACAAGTAATGAGCATGACTTTGATATTTAAGGATTAACTAAATTGAAACGTTCTAATTAGGGACACAGGTGGTGTTAACATTGTTATAACTCAGTAAACCATATGTTTCCCAGAAGAATTTTGTCAATAATCTTACAATGACATGGGCAGAATATTTATAGACCAAATTGCAATAGGACATATTTTCCTTATTATGGTCATATTACTTACATGAAGCTTGAATTCAGTCTACATGATCTTCTACACAGTTAAGGTGTCAAAATTGTCTTCTTAAAGCTCTTTCCATAGTTTCTTTATTGGGGCATGCTTAAATAAGGGTAACATTAATTTTCTTCTTTTGATTTAAAGATTTTTGTAATCTCTTCCAAATTCAACTTTTTTCTAGTTTACATTTTCCTTTTTTCTATTCTTGGTTATTAGCATGATCACAAAAAAATTGGGTAAAGAGGGAAATGACTCTCAAAACCTTAAGGTAGCTAATTTTATTTATTTTGACTTATTTATAATTATTCCTGGAAATAAAAGATTGGCC
This sequence comes from Delphinapterus leucas, assembly GCF_059928025.1. Taxonomy (NCBI): domain Eukaryota; kingdom Metazoa; phylum Chordata; class Mammalia; order Artiodactyla; family Monodontidae; genus Delphinapterus; species Delphinapterus leucas. Next base: position 4,031,511 of record NW_028322262.1, on the reverse strand, counting down.
AGTAACAGAATTAAATAATGCTTTCAAAGAATATAGTAAAGGCTATATTTTCTTTTCCTTGCTCTTACAAGGATGAGATTTTCCACAAAGTTCAAGAGAGACTATATTTGTCATGACCTGTGGATTGTAAGTTGGGTCACCGCAACCAGATGAATAGTGTTTATTCTACAGAGTAGATATAATAATTTTATTTTCCCCATCTAATCAAGATATTGAGAAAATAAAGTTCAGTAACTGATAATACATTTTCTCTCTATCTCTACCACCCAAATTGATAGATAGCTATCTCTCTCCAGAGATACAGATATACAGATATCTCTCTATACATCTACATAGATAATCTCTATGTCTTGATCTCTCTATATATACATTTATGTATGGATATATTGATCTCTGTCTTTATATATGTAGGTGGATATAGATAGATAGGTACTGACATTGGTGGGTAAATAGGGAGATAAAATTATATAGATACTATTTGTAAACCTATTATCAATAATTAAGAGCCTATAAATACTTATATATCCATAGTGTCCAGAAGAGAACCTTGTTGCTAAAATATAAAGGTGTATTTTCAAAGCTTCCACCTGCTGCTGCTTTAAGTGGGTAGTATTACTAGATGTGTTTTCTATTGATAGCATGTAGATCTAATTGAATATCACTGTTTGTCATGGAAAATATTAGCCTTAATATTATCAAAGAATATCCACTTTCTTAAAATATGTATCAGCTATATTTTCATATTTGGTATAGAAAGTTTTTTCTTAATACCATCTTTAAAAAATACTTGCCTCTATCTAACTTTATCTGTATGACTTGTATTAAACTTATGCAATATTAATCATTACATTTATAAAGCTACTGATCATTCCATTAGGCAACACTTGGGATCTTAATGTGTAGCTGCCATTTAAAAAGATATATATTTACATGGACGAACTCATTCAATTACCTCAACAAGCCAAATTTATAGACCAGGGATCTAAGTACAAATAAATGAGGTCATACACATAGAAAGTGGTAAGAGTTGGAACTGATTACTCCCAGCAAATTACTTTCCAAGGCAGGATTGTTGCTATCAATTTAGAGTACCCATAAAGGCTAGACCATTTTTCTTGATTAAAATATTGTAACAGTTTACTACTATCAAGAAAATCTTAATTAAGCAAGAAAAAAGTTGAATATGAACATGTTTTTACTATAGAATTTTCAAAATATGTACATCTCTACATTTTATTAGTTTAGAAATCTGACATAGGCCAAATAGATTCAACAAATCTGAAGTGTTTTACACACATTATAAAGCAACATTTTATAGAACAATGTATGCATCTTTTCTCAATTTTAACATGAAAATCCCTAAATATCTATGTGACAAAAGTGTTTCAACATTTTTGAAAGCAAAATTGGCAGAATTAAGAGGTAAAACAGATCAAGACGATGGTTTAAGGTTTTAAAAGTACTTCTTACAGTAACTGATAAAACTGATAAATGAATATCAGTAACAATATAGACAATGTGAGCAGAACTGTCAACCAAACTGGCCAAATTGACATTCATGGAACAGTATAAGCAACTGTCAAAGAGTATATTTTTTGTTTCTACAGACTGATATTCACCAAGGTAGACTAGCTGCTGGGCCAAATAATAATCAAATAACAAATCAATAACTCCATTAAACTTTAAATGATTGAAATATAACAGTCCATGCTCTGATTACTATCTAGTTAAATTGCATATCAATAGTGATAATATATTAGTATATCATTGAATTTTTCAATTAATCAACACACATATACGAACAGTGAATCAAAAAATAAAACACCAGAGAAATTTTAAAACATTTCAAGTTGAGTAATGAAAATACAGACTATCTGAATTTGTGAGACCAGATTAAGCATTGCTTAGATGAAAATTTTTACTACAAAATCCCCATATTGGAAAAAGAAAATGTTTAAAAGCAATGATAGATGTTTCTACATTAAGAAAGTTTTTAAAAGAGCAACTTACCCCATAGTAAATGCAAGGAAAGAAATAATAATGATGAAAGCAGTCATAAAGAGAATAGAAGGAAGAATCTTTTTAAGTGAAAACAAAGGCAAATGGTTGTTATTTGGAAAGGGAAATAAAGTTGGTAAATTCTTTACAAGACTACTAGGTAAACAAGTGATAACACACACAAGTTATCAATAGCAGGAATAAATGAGAGAACATCATTAGACAGATGTACAGACATTAAAACAGATCCTTCAGACATTAAAAGGAGAATAATGGGGATTTCTGAACAGCATTAAATCAATAAAATAGATAACATATTTAATGGATGAATTTATAAAATTTGAGAAATAATTTCAAAAACTTTAGAAAAACAATGTCCCAAAACTGATTCAAAAAACTAGAATTTCTGATTAAACTTATACCTATTAGACATTTAATTTTTATCCATAAACCTTTCTACAAAGAGTATATTAAAATGACTTTACAGATTTAATTCTAAATGAGAGAATACTTAACTCATTTTTGAGGACAGCACATCTCTGACACCCAAGTCTGACATAGATGTTGCAAGAAAATTACAGACCAATATCGCATTTGAAGACAAATACAAAGATCCTCCACAAAACAGCATCATATATGGCAATGTATCATTGTTCAGTTAAATGTATACCCAGGAATACAATATTTCTTCAGTATTTGAGAAGCAGCATGATTCACCACAGTAACAGAATAAAGGAAAAGTAACTCACAAAGCCATCTCAATAGGTGCAAAGAAAGCATTTGCAATACTAAAAACATATTCATGAGTTTCTGAAAACATATTCATGAGTTTTAAAAATCAGTCAACTATGAATAGAACAACTACTTTTAAAAAAATTTTATTGAAGTATAGTTGATTTACAATGTTGTGTTTAATTTCTGCTGTATAGCAAAGTGACTCAGTTATACATATATATATTCTTTTTTATATTCTTTTCCATTATGTTTTATCACAGGATATTGAATATAGTTTCCTGTGCTATACAATAGGACCTTGTTGTTTCTCCATCCTATATATAATAATTTGCATCTGCTAATTCCAAACTCCCAGTTCTTCCCTCCCTTACCCCCACCTTGGCAACCACAAGTCTGTTGTCTATATCTATGAGTCTGTTTTTGTTTCGTAGATATGTTCATTTGTGTCATATTTTAGATTCCACATATAAGGGATATGATATGGCATTTGTCTTTCTTTTTCTGACTGACTTTGCTTAGTATGATAAACTCTAGGTCCATCCATGTTGCTGAAAATGGCATTATTTCATTCTTTATAATGGCTGAGTAATATTCCTTTGTAAGTATATAACGCATCATCTTTATCCATTCATCTGTTGATGGATATTTAGCTTGTTTCCATGTCTTGGCTATCGTAAATAGTGCTGCAATGAACATAGGGGTGCATGTATCTTTTCAAACTATACTTTTGTCTGGGTATATGCCCAGGAGTGGAATTTCTGGATCATGTGGCAACTCTATTTTTACTTTTTTGAGGAACCTCCATACCGTTCTCCATAGAGGATGCACCAATTTACATTCCTACCAACACTCTAGGAGGTTTACCTTTTCTCCACACCCTCTCCAGCATTTATTATTTGTAGACTTTTTAGTAATGGCCATTCTGATTGATGTGAAGTGGTGCCTCGTTGTAGTTTTGATTTGCATTTCTATAATAATTAGCAATGATGAACATCTTTTCATGTGCCTATAAGCCATCTGTATGCCTTCTTTGGAGAAATGTCTATTTAGGTCTTCTGCCCATTTTTCGACTGGGCTGTTTGGGTTTTTTTGTTACTGAATTGTAGGAGCTGTTTGAACATTTTGGAAATTAAACCCTTGTTGGTCACATCATTTGCAAATATTTTCTCCCAGTCCATAGGTTGTATTTTCATTTTGTTTATGGTTTTCTTCACTGTGCAAAAGCTTGTAAGTTTGATTAGGTCCCCTTTCTTTATGTATGATTTTATTTCTATTGCCTTGGAAGACTGACCTAAGAAAACATTGGTATGATTTATTTCAGAGAATGTTTTGCCTGTGATGTCTTCTAGGAGATTTATGGTGTCATGTCTTATATTTAAGTCTTTAAGCCATGTTGAGTTTATCTTTGTGTATGGTGTGAGGGAGTGTTCTAGCTTCATTGATGTACATGCAGCTGTCTGACATTCTCCACACCACTTGCTGAAGAGACTGTCTTTTCTCCTTTGTATATTCTTGCCTTCTTTGTTGAAGATTAATTGTCCATAGGTGTATGGGTTTATCTCTGGACTCTATTCTATTGCATTGATGCATATGTCTGTTTTTGTGCCAGGACCATGCTGTTTTGATTACTATAGTTTTGTAGTATTGTCTGAAGTCTGGGAGGGTTATGCCTTCTGCTTTCTTTTTCCTCAGGATTGCTTTGACAATTCTGGGTCTTTTATGGTTCCATATAAATATTAAGATTATTCTAGTTCTGTGAAAAATGTCATGAGTATTTTGATAGGTATTGCATTAAATCTGTAGATTTCTTTGGGTAGTATGGCCATTTTAACAATACTAATTCTTCCAATTCAAGAGCATGGGATATCTTTCCATTTCTTTGTGGCATCTTCAATTTCCTTTATTAATGTTTTGTAGTTCTCAGCATATAAGTCTTTCACCTCCTTGGTGAGATTTACTCCTAAATAATCTTTTTTTGTGTGATTTTATGTTCCCTTTCTGATATTTCATTGTTAGTGTAAAGAAATGCAACTTACTTCTGTATGTTAATCTTGTATCCTGCTACCTTGCTGAATTCATTTATCAATTCTAGTAGTTTGTGTTGAGTTTTTGGGGTTTTCTATATAGAGTATCAGGTCATCTGCATATAATGACAAGTTTACCTCTTCCCTGCCAATTTGAATACAGTTTATTTCTTTTTCTTGTCTGATTGCTGTGCTTAGGACTTCCAATACTATGTTGAAGAGAAGTGGTGAGAGTGGGCATCCTTGTCTTGTTCCAGATGTTAGCAAGAAGGTTTTCAGCTTTTCAGCATTGAGTATTATATTGGCTGTGGGTTTATCATAAATAGCTTTTATTATGTTGAGATATGTTCCCTCTATATCTACTTTCATAAGGGTTTTTATCATGAACTGATGTTGAATTTTATCAAATGATTTTTCTGCATCTATTGAGATGATCATATGGTTTTTATCTTTTCATGATGTGGTGTATCACATTGTTTGATTTGCATATGTTGAACCATCCTTGTGACCCTGGGGTAAATCCAGCTTGGTTGCAGTATATGATCATTTTTATGTGTTGTTGGATTTGGTTTGCTAATATTCAGTTGAAAATATTTGCATCTATATTCATCAAAGTTATTGGCCTGTAATTTTGTTTTTTAGTAGTGTCTTTGGTTTTGGTATCAGGGTGATGATGGCTTCAAAGAATGTCTTTGGGAGTGTTCCTTCCTCTTTAATATTTTGGAAGAGTTTCAGAAGGATCAGCATAAGTTCTTCTTTGTATGTTTCGTAGAATTTACCTATGACTCCATCTGGCCCTGGACTTTTATTTGTAGGGATTTTTTTTTTTTTTTTTTTTTTTTTTTTTTACCGTACACGGGCCTCTCACTGTTGTGGCCTCTCCTGTTGCAGAGCACAGGCTCCGGATGCACAGGCTCAGCGGCCATGGCTCACGGGCCCAGCCACTCCGCGGCATGTGGGATCTTCCCGGACCAGGGCACGAACCCGTGTCCCCTGCATCGGCAGGCGGACTCTCAACCACTGCGCCACCAGGGAAGCCCGGGATTTTTTTTTTTTAAATCACAGATTCTATTTCACTTCTAGTGATCTGTCTGTTCAAATTATCTATTTCTTCTTGATTCTGTTTTGGTGGGCTCTATATTTCTCAAAAGTTGTCCATTTCTTCTAGGTTGTCAAATATGTTGGCATACAATTGTTCATAGTGTTCTCTTATGGCTTTTGGTATTTCTGTGATATCAGTTGTGATTTCTCCTCTTTCATTTCTTATTTTGTTTATTTGGGACTTCTCTCTTCTTGGTGAGACTGACCAGAGGTTTGTCAATTTTGCTTACCCTTTCAAAGAACCAGCTCTTGCTTTCATTGATTTTTTCTATTTTTTAATCTTTATTTTATTTTTTCCTCTCTTATTATCTCCTTCCTTCTGTTGACTTTAGGTTTTGTTTGTTCTACTTTTTCTACTGCTTTTAAGTGGTAGGTTAGATTGTTTGAGATTTTTCTTGTTTCTTAAAGAAGGTCTGTATTGCTATGAACGTCCCTCTATGCAGTGCTTTTGCTGCATCCTATAGATTTTGCATGATTATGTTTTCATTGTCATTTGCCTCAAGGTGGTTTTTTTTACTTTTTTCTTTGATTTCATTGTTGACCCACTGTTTTTTTAGTAGCATGTTGTTTAGTGGTTTAATTTCCGTATAATTGGTTTTTTTCTCATTTCTTTTTCTGTGGTTGACTTCTAGTTTCATGCCATTTTGGTCAGAAAAGATGGTTGAAATGATTTCTATACTCTTAAATTTGTTGAGGCTTGTTTCTCTGCCCTAGTATGTGGTCAATCCTAGACAATGTTCCATGTGCACTTGAAAAGAATGTATATTCTTTTTTTGGATGTAATGTCCTGAAATTTCAATTACATTACTGTTCTATTGTATCATTTATGTTCTCTGTTGCCTTACTGATTTTCTGTCTCAAAAATCTGTCCATTGATGTGAGTGGGGTGTTAAAGTATCCTACTATTATTGTATTCCTGTCAGTTTCTCCCTTTATGTCTGTTAGTATTTGTTTTATGTATTTTGGTGCTCCTATATTGGGTGTATATATGTTGATGAGTGTAATATCCTCTCCTTGTATTGATCCTTTGGGCATTATAGTGTCCTTTATCTTTCTTTATAGCCTTTGTTTTAATGCCTGTTTTGTTTGATATGAGTATTATGACTCCCACTTTCTTTTCATTTCTGTTTGCATGAAATATCTTTCTCCATTCCCTCACTTTCAGTCTATGTGTGTCCTTTGCCCTAAAGTGGGTCTCTTGTAGGGAGTATATTGTAGGCTCTTGTTTTTTTATCCACTCTGCCACTCTGTGTCTTTTGATTGGAGCATTGATTCTATTGGCATTTAAGGTAATTATTGATAGATATATATTTATTTCCCCTTTAATCTTGTTTTTCCATTGATTTTATATTTCTTCTTTGCCCCTTCTTGTTTTTCCTTTTGTGCTTCAATTTGTATTATAATTATGTTCTCTTCTTTTTGGTTTCTGTAAATCTATTGTATGTTTTTGATTTGTGCTTACCCTATTTTTCAAGTATAGTATTCCCTTCCTACATCTACTTGCCTTAGACTGGTAGTCATATAGACTCAAACATATTCTAGAAAAAAAATCTATATTTTATTACTCTTCTCCCCCACACTTTATAATTTTGATGTCTTCTTTTACATCTTCTTGTATATCCTTTTGCTGTTCATTGTGGTTATCATTGCTTTCACAGAATTTTTTTGATATTTTTTAATCTGTGTACTGGCTTATTTAAGTTACTTACTTTTCAATTGTGATTTTCTCTTTCCTATAGATTCCTACTTCTTTTCTATTTAGAGAAGACCTTTCAATATTTCCTTTAGGATAGGTTTAATATTGCTGTATTCTTTTACTTTTTGCTTGTCTGAAAAATTCTTTATCTCTCCTTCTATTCTAAATGATAATCTTGCTGGGTAGAACATCCTAGGTTGCAGATTTTTCCCTTTCAGTACTTTGACTATATCTTGCCACTCCCTTCTGGCCTGCAACATTTCTGTAGAGAAATCAGCTGATAGCTTTATGGTTCTCTTGTAATTAACTCTTTTTCTCTTGCTGCCTTAGAATCCTCTTTAAATTTTGCCATTTTTATTATAATATGTCTTGGTGTAGGTCTGTTTGGGTTTACCTTGTATGGGACCCTCTGTGCTTCCTGTACTTGGATAGCTGTTTCCTTCTTTAGGTTTGGGAAGTTTTCAGCCATAATTTCTTCAAATACATTTTCAATCCCCTTTTCTCTTTCTTCTCCTTCTGGGATCCCTATTATCAGTAGAGTGTCCTGCTTTATATTATCCCAAAAGTCTCTTATATTGCTTTCATTTTTTATCATTTGGCTTTCTGTCTGCTGTTCTGATTGGGTGATTTCCATTATTCTATCTTCCAGGTCACTTATTCCTTCTTCTGCATTATTCATTCTGCATTCATTGCCTTTAGTTCAGCTTTCATCTCTGGAAATAAATTTTCTAACTTTTCTTGACTCGTCCTTATAGTTTATAGTTCCTTTTTACAGTAATTTGCATTTCTGTTAATAGCCTTTCTAAATTCCTTCAGTATTTTTATTATCTCCTTTTTGAAATCAATGTCTATTAGACTGAAGAGGTCTGTTTCATTGTTTATTTTTTCAAGAGAATTCTCTTGATGTTTTAATTGAGAATCGTTCCTCTGATTCTTCATTTTACTTTTTTTCTCTTGCTCTATGAGTTTAGGAGAAACAGTTATCTACTGTGATCTTGGGGGACTATTTTTATGTGGGAACATCCCTGTGTCACCTGCATGGGTTTAATATATTTGGTGTGAAGGCCGTTTTTAATATAGATGCCTTGCCACCTCTTTCCTCAGTATATGCTGGCCATTATCCCCTTGATAGGAGGTGTGACTGGTGTTGTGGTGACCAGGTCCTGCACTGGAGGTTGAGCAGGTCCTCCCCTTAGCTCTGTGGTTGTCACTGCCTTGTCAGGCGCAGGATCTGTTCCCAAGGTGTTGGAGTAGAAACCCCAGATCTGTTTCTGAGCTGTGTTTGTGAGCTGCAGTGTGAGGTAGGCAGGATTGGATCACACAATGCCTCATGTCTCTCAGGCACTGTTTCCACAAGGCCACCAGTGCAATGCGCTGAAGTCAGGTCCATGGACTGCAGTAGTTACGAACCTGGACCCACTCTGGGAGCTATGGAGGCAACTCAGACCCAGGCCCAGGCCAGCCCCCCGTGTGCATGCACCCACAAAGCCCACAGCTGCTAAGGCCAGATCTGTCCCAGCTGCAGGAGCACCCATTGTCTATTTGGTTGTCCCACAGGTGATGAATTTACAAAGCCAGAGGCAGAGGTGTAAATCCATAGTGCACGCAGCCATGTTGAGAGATTTCAGCCCTGCTTCCTGAGTCACACAGCCCCTGGGGCTCAGCTGTGGTTTCAACCCCACCTCTGGGAGTGGGCAACCCACTGATGCCTGCTCCCAGGGCCCGCTGAGGTGGTGGTTGGAACAGGAACCCTCCTAGGAGGCAGCTGGGGTGCACAGGGCAGTGACACGTGCATCCACGTAGGTCTCTCTCTTTTCTGCCTGCCATAGATAGTGGGCTGCATTCTGCAGAAGGAGCAAAAGGAGCCTCTGAAGCTCCTTTTCTGTCCTGGCTGATCTCCCTGCCAGTGAGGGGGCTTCCCAGAGTGTGGTAACCTTCCCTCTTTTTCAGCTCCCTCCCAAGTGTGCAGGTCCCGTCCTGCTTCCTCTTTTTTTTCCTGTCATCCTACCTGGTTACGTAGAGATCTTTCTTGTCCTTTCAGGTATTTGAGGTCTTCTGCTGGTGTTCAGTAGGTGTTCTGTGAGAATTGTTCCATTTGTAGGTGTATTTTTGATGTATCTGTGGGAGGAGGTGAGTTCCACGTCCTACGACTCCACTGTCTTGAGTGGAGCACTACCTTTCAATTTGATAAGTCATTTATGAAAAACCTAGAACTAGTATATATTTAATGTTGAAGGACTGAACAATTTCATTCTAAGTTTTGCAACAGGGCAAAGATGCCCCACTCTAAAACTGTCTTCAAACCATATGATAATCTTTGTAAAAAAAAAAAAAACCAAAATCAAACTGAAAGAAACCTAAATATATACAATAAAGTAAAGTGATCATGGCAAGATTCAAAATAAAAGAGCAATAGATATTTTTTAATCGCAGTTTTAGACACCATGGACAAAATATTTCAATATAAAATTAACATAATGACATCATTTACAGTAGTATGAAAATCAAAATACTTAGGAATGAATTTGACAAAATAACTAAACTATAAATTACAGCTAGCTATGAACTACTTACTACTCAATAGACGAGTAACCTTGAAAAATTAAAATTTAAATAAACAGATTATTGAACTACATACATAGCTTGGAAGACTTTATAGCTTCGTTTCAATCCCAGTCATAATCTCAGCAAGAAATTTTGTAAACTTGACAAACTTTACAATTTATTGGAAATGCCATTTACCTAGAATAGCCAGAAGTATTTTGAAAAATAATTTAAAGGTGGTCAGACACTTACCTTTTCACTTTCAAGACTTACTATAAAACTGTAGTAATCATGGCATTGGCATGAGAGCATTTTATTGTATTTGACTTATATTAAAATATTTAATTAAAAATCTAAAGAATATGGGCTTCCCTGGTGGTGCAGTGGTTGAGAGTCCACCGGCCAATGCAGGGGACACGGGTTCGTGCCCCGGTCCGGGAAGATCCCACATGCCGCGGAGCAGCTGGGCCCGTGAGCCATGGCCGCTGAGCCTGTGCGTCCGGAGCCCGTGCTCCACAACGGGAGAGGCCACAACAGTGAGAGGCCCGCGTACCTCAAAAAAAAAAAAATCTAAAGAATAGTGATGTGTAATTACGGTGACAGCTTCTCTCTCCTATAATCTAGCAAAGTATCATTCCTTACATTTAAAACATGTCAGAAATATTATGTTTCATCTGAAAGGCATATTCTTGCTGGGATGGGTAAATTTTGATGTTTCCCTTTAATAACTATTTTCCCACCATTGTATTGTGCTTCTCGAATAACACTAAAAATGAGGCTGACAGAGACTCTTGCCTTCCTGTCCTCCAAACATTCATTTGCAGTTCATACTTCCTTGTGTCCTCATCCAGCAATGATATACCGGTTGGACAAAGAATTAATGATCCTCAGCACTACAAGCTGTAAGCAGCATATGGAGACTGAAGAGAGCAAAAGATTTTGATAACAGGGCGACTTAAAGAACGTGCTGAAACTGTGGCCAGAGCAATAACCAACTCTTTTCTCTGTAGCCCGAGGGGGGGAAAAATTCACTTTTTAAAGTAAAATTTTAAATTTTACTGTAACTTGTATGTTATATCAAGATGAAGTAGAAACAGCCAACCTCTCAGGCCATAGAAGATGATTTAATCAGGAAAAGACTGAATTGTGAAGTGAGTCTACTTTCAGTTCTTATCTAACTCATGTACTTTGTGAAGTTTTTCTCCCATACCCTTAGACCCGGTCTCTCAGGTTTCCAAATGTTGCTGCTACCAGATTGCTACAGAGACTGTTTTTTTGCCCCAGGTCCCTTCATACTGTCCTCATTCCACAGCTGCAGGTTCTGACCATCTGGCAGGCTCCTTCTAAATAGTATCAGTGTGTCATCTGTCACATCTCACATCCCCTGAGGATATCTTGAACAATTGCTCATCCTAAGCAATAATCACACCTCTTAAGGCCAAGAACAAGTTGTTTATATATCTGCACTGCCCCCAGCATTATCTAGGCATTTAAATTGAAAACTTAAATAAGCATTCTACAGCTAGCTATTAACTGCTACTCAATAGACCAGTAACCTCTAGGTGTGTCGGCCAGATAATATTAATGCAAACTACAAGAAACCATCCCAGGTTATTTTGTTCTGGTGGGCATTAATCAAGAAACGTGATATATCGCTTCGGGTACAGAGATGAATTATGTGGAAATGTTAGGACATCTTTGTATAACAGGCTTCCCCTTCAAGTGACGTCTTCTTTTGAGCAATGAAAGTGTTGAGTAATGAGCACAGATTTCATGGAATTTTAAGAGAGAAAATTAAACTTAGAAGCCAATCGTGTCCAAATGTCCTCACCTAGTTCTCTCCTGTATAATCGAGCAAACCATTAAATCTGACCTCGTGTGACCTTCTAAGAACTTTATAAATATAATGTTGTATTGAGAATGAAAAGGTGTTCTAGCAAATCTATGAATAAAGAGAATAAGTTCTTAAACACCCCCAGATAATACTGATGACATTTTGCACAGGGTTGATATGGAAGCAGAGGTGTGAGGTTTGAGAAACCACTGGTGATAGCAGTAAAGCATCTAACCTAAAAGCTCTGACCCCCTTGGTAGAATGAATGTCGTATCAGAACAGAAAAAGTAAATATGTGTGTACATATATGATTACATATGTCTACATGTTGTGCTTTAACAGAAATGGTACTTTTCAACAATGGATTCTTTTCCACCAGAATTACTCATATTTGATTTTAAAACTAAATGCCAACAATTTGCTACTTGGTTTGCATCCCCTTGCCAAATTCATTGCCTATAAAATGAGTTGCAGGCTGCACAGAGGGGGCGCTTTCCAGTTGTGTCTTCCTTTGCCACAGCCACAGCCATCACACACATACACACAGGCCCACACCAATGTATCTTCCATCTCCCTAGCCGACAAAACCTTCTTCAGGGTAGATTCTCCAATTGCTGAGTCTGAATTGAGCACGGTAGAGACAGTGGTGCAGGCGGTGGAAATGTCTTCATCATGAGATGACAGGAGTAAAAATATTTTCTGTGTATAAAACGCTTTTTTAAACAGAAGGCAGAATATCTATAATTGTAATCCATTTACTCATTATAAAATATTTTGTAATTAGGAATTGAGTAACAAAATATTTTTAATTTTGCCAATGAATGTAGGTATCATTAGCCGGATTATGGGAAAGGAGAATTACATGTCGAAGCTATTTTGCAGCATTAAAATCCTCCCTTTGGAGGTCAATCCTTAATTTCATGAATATTATACTTGATTTTATAACTCCCCATCAGTGATATGATCCGAGGTCTTGGTGATAGCATTAGGCAATATGGCTTTGTGTGTAGCCACATTACCACAATTATGCAAAGACTACATTGTCTAATCTTCCAGTTTCCTAAGTCAGTTCATCTTGAGTGATCTTTTATGTAGCTATGAGTGTGGTCACTTTAGTCACTGAAAAATGTCTCCTATTTTCAGGAACTTTGTTGAAATATTATTTGCAATATTATTCAGACTTGATGATATAAAACACAAGTAAATTATTCATAAAAAATAACAAAAACAAAAAAGCAACACTATCCATATGCATATGTCTGCAATCAGTTTGACCTATGAAAGTAGAGGTCAGAAAACTGAAAGTAGAGTTGGCTGTCATTCACATAAAGTGTTGTACTATTTGGACTCTTGGAGCCACTCTTTTATTTATTAGATAGAATCCATAGATAGAAGAAAGAAATGGTGGAATACAGTTCTAGTAAAGAATATGTGTATTTACTGGAAGATAGAATAGAAATAAAAAAAATAAAGAAATGAGGGAAATAGTTTTCAGAAGAAATAGAAGAGGGGTCAATCATAAACCTAGGCAGGTAAGCATTTAAAAAAAAAAACCAAAAATATATGGTTCATGGGGTGGAATACCAGGTTGAAAGTGAAGTGATAGGACTTGAAAAATGTCATTATCGTTGGTGTCTGTTTTCAGTTGTCCTTCATAAACCATAGAATAAATTCACCACTGAATGTTAATAACACCTTACCATCTACCTTCTGGTAACACCAAACACAAATCTAGGTAATCGCATTTCCTTAATGGTGCACTTATTGGTTTTTCAATGTCATGTTCTTAAGTGCTATACTATGTTGGAATTTCCTGTTGAACAGAGCTATAGCCTTTTGAAACAAATTGTTTCATGAGAGCAGAGACGTAGACTGGAACCAAAATAACAGTTTACTGATGGTGATAAAAATTGAAAACAGGTTGCAAGAAATAAATTTGGACACCTAAAGATATATTTCTATACTCTTACCCAAATCCTCATAATGAAACTGGAAAACATGGGGCAAATACACATTATTTCCTATGGAGAATAAAGAATTATTTTACATACATACCTGTGTACATACACAAATATGAAAATATATATACATAGTATAAATTGAAAATGTCATAAATATATTAATTTTATAAACATAATGAGGGATCTTAAGGACAAGGCAAATGGAAAAAGCTATTCACTAATTCATAATAAAATATTATTAAATATTGTATCCTTCTGCAATATTAATTACATAATCCCTCAATTGTAAGATGCACATTTTCCCATATCTTTATGTATCTGTAGGTAGGACACATCTTAAGTTCAATGGCATATTAAAATTGTCATTGGCAGGTGATAGTCACAATGACACCAGTGTCACAGCCTGCATATGGGGGAAACCTTACTATTTTTGTTAGTGTGACTAGACACCCTCAGCCATTTGAAATTTCAATCAACAATAATTTAAGGATTATTTGAAGAGAAACCATGAGTCTTGCCTACTGTCCTGCAAACATTTCATTGTCACATTTAGAGGAGGTAAAAAATCAGGATCTCAAAAATTGGGGGACAGATATAAATGTATTGGGGAGAAAAAATCTCAGCTATTATAAAACATTTTTTTTAATGCCATACCACTAACAGTACTGACAGCACAGAGGAGGATATGGAATGGAAAACAGACGTTAAAAACTTTAGGAGAAAAATTATTTGGAAGAGTTGGATTCTATAAGTGAAAAAATATATGAGTTGATTATATTATAGAAATCTATGTCTAAATATAAATGAGTTATTTTGTAAATAAGTCATAAGAAAGCACCATGTTATAGATAATTGTCATTTTTGTCCCTTTTTTCAATAATCTTAGCCCTACATAAAATAATTGTGTATTTTAAAATGATGGTATCTAAGATTTGATAAAGCGTGTCTAACAGCCTAGAATTTTTCACTCAGGACAAAATGGTGTTTTAAACTCATAAGTACAAATGTAGTAGTCAAAAAGCAAGAAGAAGAGTATCAACTGAAGAGAAAACACAACCTAAAAGTTGCATATTAAGTTTTATTTGGATGTCTTACTGAATACTATAGCCTGGGAGACAGGCCTCTCAGGTATCTCTTTGGAGCAGTTCCTTAGAGTTAAGGGAGGAGTCAGGAGTTTTTTGCTGGGGGGAAAAAAACATGTAGTTGAAGATCAAAAGATTACTGCTAATCACAAAGAACAGACATCTCAAGTTAATAATTTTAGTGCTTTTCTATGTAGAGGAAGATGCAAGATTCTGGATTCATTGGAACTATTCCTTAGATATGAAGCTTAACTATCTAGGGCCAGTATCCAAAGTCCAGAATGCTTCCTGTTTGTCTCCATCCTGAATTCCTTTCAGGGCATACCATGGGTGGAAGGGAGCAGCTGTAGTGGCTGATGGCTTGATCCTTGTAGAAGAAAGATAGGCAACATTCTTTCTTTACTGGAATGGCAGGTAACAATCCCTGTCTGCAAGAGAAGTCAGAAAACTATTATCCTGCACTAAAATGTTTCCAGTTTTTAACTAAAGTTAAAAGTTGTGAAGTTTGAAATGGATAACATTTTATGTTGTATTTTAAACAGTTATATTGTAATATGGGTATGAGAATTTCTTGTACTAATTATATTGAATTATGGTTATTTTCATCAATTACCTATTTTTCAGGGGCATTGGGAGACTACCTGTTAAAAAATTTAATTTTTGTTACACCACCTGAAGTTTAATTACAGCTAGCCGCTCAATAACCTGTTGTTTTATTACAATGTTTGCAAATTTCATTTTAAGAAATTAATACATCCAAGTCTCAGAATCAGCAAATAGTATTGCAATACAATTCACATGTTAATGTAATATTTATATAGTAATATAAGAACAGATTTAACATAATTTATAGATATAACTCCAAGAAGCTAATGATATTTGAATCATCTAAAATAATTATATATGCACATGTATGTCTTCAGGTGGAACTTCTTTTTCTTTTGTCATTTTAACTAATATTTTTAAAGTTTTTTACTGGTTCATATTTAATCCCAATTAATTAATGTTTATTTTTAAATCACTGTAAGAAGAAACACTGCTTTTTGCATATAGTTTAAGTCTAACATCTGCCAATTATTTATATATATACACTTAATTTTAGCTCCAATTATGCCAACTTCTTGAGAAAATTGCTTGTAAAAGGTATCACTGGCACTTGAAAATCAAGGGAAGACTCAACCCTAAAATATTCATTAACCCACTGGTTAAATTTCAGAGAATAGTTTGAAAACTTTTACTAGATCAATTTGTTATTTTCAGAATAACCTAGGTAATTACTATAGCGGAGAAAATTTGGCACCCCAAAATGTCTGTTTGGCATGTGAATTATTTTGAGCTGAAAACAAGGCCAAACAGACTCAGGAAGAGACTTTGACCTTTCCCCTAACTGCCTAAAGAATGTAGATAGAGGACTTGTTCCAGGAAGGGAGCTAACACCGTACATAAGTATAGGATGAGCTAGGTGTTTAGACAGGGAAGAGTCTATCAAAATTTATTTAAAATTCCTATGTCCCATTGTCTTTGTATGGCCCAGCAAACGCTTATTTACGGAACACTTGCTTATGAAATAGTTGCTTTTCCATCTCCTTGTGAATTCCCTTCCTTCCCAAACCACTACCCCCAACATCTTTTGTCTTTAGCTCAAGATGGTATTTAAGGTATTTCAGTCATTTTGGTGAGTTACTCTGGAATTTTTCTGGGTCTCTCCAAAGTATGTATGTTATTAAGCTTTTGTTTGACTTTCTCCTGTTAAACTCTGTCACATCAATTTAAGTCTTAGACCTGCCAGAAGAATCCAGAAGGGTAAAAGAAAATTTCTTTCTCCCCAACATTACCTTTCTAGAAATTTTTGAAGGATTTTGAAGGGCAAGACTAACGGCAGGTCAAGCTGAAAGTAATCGGAGTTCCCTGTCTGTGTTTCTGTTACCGAACTCAGGTTCAGCTGCTCACTGCTTGAAAGCCAATATTCGGAAAGACAAGTGTTGGTTGGAAACAAAAGTTTGCTTTCTTCAGGAGGCTGGCAACCTGGAGAGAAGGCAGACTCATGTCCAAAAATCAACTCCATGAGCTGTTTGTAAATTTTGGAGACTAATCCCTTGTCAGATCATTTGCAAATATTTTCTCCCAATCTGTGGGTTGTCTTTTCATTTTGTTCATGGTCTCCTTTTGGCCATGCAAAAGCTTTTGAGTTTAATTAGGTCCCATTTGTTTATTTTTGCTTTTATTTCTATTATTCTGGGAAATGGATCAAAAAAGATATTGTTGCGATTCATGTCAGAGAGTGTTCTGCCTATGTTTTCCTCTAGGAGTTTTATAGTGTCCAATCTCACATTTAGGTCTTTAAACCATTTTGAGCTTATTTTTGTGTATGGTGTTAAAGGATGATCTAATTTCATTTTTTTAGATGTAGCTGTCCAGTTTTCCCAAAACAATTTGTTGAAGAGACTTTCCTTCTACCACTGTGTAGTCTTGTCTCCTTTGTTGTAGATTAATTGACCATAGGTGCATGGGTTTATTTCTGGGCTTTCTATCCTGTTCCAGTGATCTATATTTCTATTTTTGTGCCAGCACCATACTGTTTTTATGACTATAGCTTTGTAGTATACTCTGAAGTCAGGGAGCCTGATTCCTCCAGCTCCATTTTTCTTAAGATTGCTTTAGCTCTTTGGAGTTTTTTGTGTCTCCATACAAATTTTAAGATATTTTTGTTCTAGTTCTATGAAAAATGCCATTGGTAAGAGGCTTAATATCATCAAAACAAACAACCCAATCAACAACTGGGCAGAAGACCTAAATAGACATTTCTCCAAAGAAGACATGCAGATGGCCAAGAGACACATGAAAAGGTGTTCAACGTCACTAATTATTAGAGATGTGCAAATCAAAACTACAATGAGGTATCACCTTAACCAGTCAAAATGGCTATCATCAAAAAATTCACAAACAATAAATGCTGGAGAGTGTGTAGACAGAAGGGAACCCTCCTACACTGTTGGTGGGAATGTACATTGGTACAGCCACTATGGAGAACAGTATGGGGGTTCCTTAAGAAACTAAAAATAGAGCTACCATATGACACTGCAATCCCACTCCTGGGCATATACCTGGAGAAAAACATGGTCTGAAAGGATATATGCACCCCAGTGTTCATTGCAGCACTTTTTACAAATAGCCAAGACATGGAAGCAACCTAAATGTCCATCAACAGAGGAATGGATAAAGAAGATGAAGATGTGGTACATACATATAATGGACTATTACTCAGCCATTAAAAAGAATGAAATGCCATTTGCAGCTACATGGATGGACCTAGAGACTGTTATACTGACTGAAGTAAGTCAGAGAAAGAGAAATATTGTATGATATCCCTTATATGTGGAATCTAAAAAGAAATGATACTAAGGAATTTACTTACAAACAGAAACAGACTCACAGACTTAGAGAACAAACTTATGGTTACTGGGGGGATGGAGTGGGGGAAAGCATAGTTAGGGAGTTTGGGATCGACTGCTGTATTTAAAGTGGATAGCCAACAAGGACCTACTGTATAGCACAGGGAATTCTGCTCGATGTTATGTGGCAGCCTGGATGGGAGCCGAGTTTGGAGGAGAATGGATACATGTATATGTATGGCTGAGTCGCTTTGCTGTGCACCTGAAACTATCACAACTTTATTAATAGGCTGTACTCCAACATAAAATAAAAGGTTAAAAACAAACTAAAAAACAAAAATCAACTCCAAAGATTCTGCTGAACCATGAATGTTTTTACAGGGAGAATCATTTGCGGAGGGGATCAGAGTCTTCCTTATCTTCCACTGTTTGCAGACTTTCTTTTGATTGGTTTGTGGTGAGGTAAGAGGGCAGTGCTCCAGGAATCTTGTGCTCAGTCTGAAGTTATCATCCTCCACCTGGGCTGGGACCTTTGTTCCCACAGAAGAACTTAAAGATATTGTTATGTATATTCCTTGAAGAGGAACCAGGACCCTGCCCCATGACTGAACTATTGTTTCTTTACTGCTGCTACTTTGTTTCTGCATTCCTGCCCTTCCCTGATAAGCAACTATTTGAATATTCCCTTTGGAACTCAAGGAAGGTCAAGGAGGGTGAAGCCTTTTCTCTACAGACAAGAAAATGGGGGACCTGGAAAGGATTTGTACCCAGGAGGGCCCCATATGGTCCTGCTCCATTTCATTTCTTCAACAACTTCAGAGCTTTTCTTTCTCTCTTTTAGAGTATTCACGGATTGGATAGGACTAAATTTTAGGAGACCACACACCTAGTGATTTATCTTTTGTTTGCAACATGTGTATTCCCAGCCCTGGTGAGGAAGAAAGTAAAGCCAGGTATTTGTCAAATCGACTTGATTCACCTGATTGTTTTTTCCTACTTTTCCTAGGTGTTGACCATTCTTAAAGTTAGGTAGGTAATATAGTATAGGTAACCAGTAAGTAAAAGCTTTCCAGAAGCTAATTTTTCAATGTCAATTCAAATTCCTCTGTTGGAAGATTTAGGCAGTGATTGTATATCCCACATCTGCTATTATTTCTTCGCTTCCCTGTCTTTTATTTTCCACTTTGTACCTTTCTCCGCTAATGAATCATGTAAACAAAATGAAAGCAACAAGAATTTGTTTTGTTCCAGTTTCCCAGGTTGGCCATTCATTTCAATTCAGTGAATGAGTAGGTCAAGTCAGTAAAAAATACCTAATTTTACTAAAAGACTGTCTTAGAAATCACCGTATAAAAACACACTTCAGGGCTTCCCTGGTGGCGCAGTGGTTGAGAATCCGCCTGCTGATGCAGGGGACACGGGTTCGTGCCCGGTCCGGGAAGATACCACATGCCGCGGAGCGGCTAGGCCCGTGAGCCATGGCCGTTGAGCCTGCGCTGCGGAGCCTGTGCTCCGCAACAGGAGAGTCCACAACAGTGAGAGGCCCACATACCGAAAAAAACAAGCAAGAAAAACCACTTCAAAAAGAATAATGGATGCTTAATCCACTAGTTTGAGTGTCAGAGCTATTGGACCATAGTGTACAAGAAAGTTTATATTAGGGTATTTCTGTTACAGCATCAATGGAGAGAAAATATTTACATAAAGAAACACTTAAGTGAATATGGATTTATGCATTCTGTAATTCTGTTTAAAGGTGTTCAAATTCTTTGAATCCATATAAATTGGCATGTCTACTGTTTAAATTTTACTACCAGAACATGCAAAGCCCTTTACAAACTCCTGTTTTTTCCAAGCTGACCCCACCTTATACTTTATGAAATATTACTTATCTTTCAAGACATAGCTCAGGTATCACATCCTCCAGCACATCTTCTGCAAGCTAGAATGGATTGTCAATCTTTACATTTAATCTGTGACCCATTTGAATTCATCTCCCTTCTCTTATACTCTTTAAATGCTTTATAAATATGTCTTTTCCTACTATACAGCCTTTAAGGTATTGCATCCTAACCTTTATCTAGTCATGGGTTTATTTGAGATAGCCATCCTTGAAGTGGATGCCTCTTTGAAGTGGATGCCTTAGCAATCAAAGCATAAGTCAGGCACTTGCATTACCCCAAAAAAACCCCCAAAACAACCTGCCAAGGCGTACACTACAACCATGCACTACTCCTTTAAAAACACTGAATGAGGGCTTCCCTGGTGGTGCAGTGGTTGAGAGTCCGCCTGCCAATGCAGGGGATACGGGTTCGTGTCCCAGTACGGGAAGATCCCACATGCCGTGGAGCGGCTGGGCCCGTGAGCCATGGCCGCTGAGCCTGCGGATCCGGAGCCTGTGCTCCGCAACGGGAGAGGCCACAGCAGTGAGAGGCCCGCGTACCACAAAAAAAAAAAAAACAAACACACTGAATGATAAAGAATCCCAGGGGCAACACACATTATTTCTCTAAATATTGGAAAAAGAAGTTTTGATTTCCAATAACTGACATTTCAAGAACACTATGGTCAGTACATAAGCAAGATGATCTGAAAAGTTAATATAGACTATTTGATTGCTTCAGTTTTACCTTTTATGTAAAAAGCTTTTTCAGGAAATGCAACAAACCGAGAGGAACTGGTAATCTACTCTTTATAGCCTGGCTAATACCTTCTTCATAATCTCAGTTTTAGAGTTCAGCAAGGCGGAGTAAATATCGCTATAAAATGGAAATCAGTATACATTTACTCTTTTGCCACAAAATTATTTGAATTTGCCAACATTCAGCCATGATTTAGTGATGTATGCTTTGAACTTACTAGTTATTAAGCAGACTTATGAGAACAATGAGAATCTCATCCTTTTGAAGGTGAAAGAACCCAGAAGAAAAATTGTTCACATTCTAACAGTGAGAAACAGTCAGTTAATCTACAGAATCATGTTTCCTTGAACCTGTAGAGAACTGATATTTCAAGGCAAACAAGTAAAATAAATTCCAGAGGGTGTTGAGTCTCCTCAAAGATAAGGCACATAAGCTTTTTCACTTTGGTAGATAATGAGCCTGCCTAAGGCTGGAGAAAGAAAACCAAGAAACTACTCCTGTCTCACCATGAGCCTTCAGTTAATAAGAAGAAACCATTATCTACTGTTGGCTCAGGTAGAAGAATGCAAGAGAATCACTTTCTGGTGCATGTGTGTTAGACCTGCTGAAAGCTGAGGGTAGGAAAGGAAAAGTGAGAAAAATGCTCTGGATCTCTAAAACTCCACAAAATGCAATATAAAGTGGAATTTTTAAATAGCAGTAATCTCAAAGCAATTGTAGCTCATGCCATCTCCCCCCAAATAAGAAGCTTAATTGACTATATTGACCTTGCACTTCACGAAAAAGTTCCATCAAAGGAGAGATGGGTGTGCACATTACCAAGTATAATATTTTTCTCAGCCTCTCTAATTTGATACACATTTTTGGCATTTATTCAAAAATTGAAACACTGAAAAAGAAAACAGCATCAAAACTGACTTATTAAGACATAAAGCCATTAATAGCTCTAGAGCCATAGAAGAAAAAGATTTTGGAAGTAACAGACAAGAAAATTAAAATAACTCTGAACTATGTTAAAGTGCCAAGTGGGAATGATAGGAGAAAAAAGAGATGAGGAATTTTAAGACAAATGGAAATTGTAGATAAAGAATAAAATGAAAACACAATTTTTTAAAAGCACTATTTCAGAGGTGAATTCCTACCATGGACTACTTTGGATACCTCAGAGAAAATCTGTATACTTGAAAACAGGACAACAGAAATTACAAAAACAAACACAAAGCAAAAGAGAGGGAAAAGACAAAAAAATAAATAAAGAGCATCCAAGAGCTGTGGAACAATATCAAATAATCTAACATATAGTTGAAGTCCAGGAAGATGATGGTTAGGAATCCAAGCTGACTAAGACAGTTTGCAAATATTTATTTTTGTAGAAACTACCCAACTATCTTCAAAATTGGCTGTGCCATTTTGCATTTCCACTAGCAGTGAATGAGAGAGAATTCCTGGTGCTCCAAATCCTTGCCAGCATTTGATGTCAGTGTTCTGGATTTGGGCCATCTAATAGGTGTGTAGTGGTATCTCATTGTTTTAATTTGCATTTCTGTAATGACGTATGATGTGGAGTATCTTTCAATGTGCTTATTTTCCATCTGTATATCTTCTTTGGTGAGGTGCCTGTTAAAGTATTGGGCCCATTTTTAAATGCGGCAGTTTGTTTTCCTATCGTTGGTTTTAAGAGTTCTTTGTATATTTGGAATAAGAGTCCATAAGATGTGCTGCACATATTTTTGCCCAGTCTGTGGCTTGTCTTGACATTTTCTTTACATTGTATTTTATAGAACAGAAGCTTTTAATCATAATGAAGTTTAGTTTATCCTTTCTTTCATAGATTGTACTTCTGGTGTCATATCTAAAAAGTCATCTCCATACCCAAGGTTCTCTAGATTTTCTAAGTTACCTTCAGGAGTTTTATAGTTGTGCATTTTACTTTGAGGTCCATGACCCATTTTGAGTTAATTTTTGGGACAGTCTTAAGTTCTGTATCTAGATCCATTTTTTGGATGTCAATGTCATGTTGTTTCAGCACCATTGTTGGAAAATTCTTTGAACCATTGTGTTGCCTTTTTTTCCTTTGTCAAAGATAAGTTAACTATATTAATAGGGGTTTATTTCTGGGCTCTCTATTTTGTTCAGTTGATCTGTTTGTATATTCTTTTGCCAACACCACACTTGTCTTGGTGAGTCTTGAAGATGGGTACTATCGGCCTTCTAACTTTGTTGTTTTCCTTAGTCTATTCTGGGTCTCTTGCTTTTCCATATAAACTTTAGTATCAATTTATGAATATTAACAAAATAACTTGATGGCATTTTGATTGAGATATATTGAAGCTATAGGTCAACTTCAGAAGAGCTGACATCTTGGCAGTATTGAGTCATCGTATTCATAAACATAGAGTATCTCTCCATTTATTTAGTTCTTTTCATTTATTTCAGTAGTTTTGCAGTTTTCCTCAAATAGATCTTGTATCTATATTGTTAGATTTTTATATAAGTATTTCATTTGAGAGGGCTGCTAATACAACTGGTATCATGTTTTTAACTTCAAACTCCACTTGTTTATGTCTCATATATAGGTAGGTCATTGAGTTTTATAAATTAACCTTGTGTCTTGCAACCTTGCTATAATTGCTTATTAGTTCCAGAAGTTGTTTGTTGATTCTTTCAAATTTTCTACATAGCTAATCAAGTCATTTGTGAACAAAGACAACTTCATTTCGTCCCAATATGTATAACTTTTATTTCCTTTTCTTGTCTTTCTGCATTAGCTAGTTATTCCAGTATGATGTTGAAGGACAGTAATGAGAGGGGATATCCTTGTCTTGTTCCTGATATTAGTGGGAAAGCTTGAAATTTTTCATCACTAAGTAGGATTTTAGCTGTAAGTTTTGGCAGATGTTTTGTCAAGTTAAGGATGTTTACTAAGAGTTTTTATGAATGAGTGTTGGATTTTCTCAAATTCTGTTTCTCCATCTGTTGATATGATCATGTGATTTTTCTTCTTTAGTGTGTTGATATGATGGATTACATTAATTCATTTTCAAACATTAAACCAGTCTTGCATACCTGGAATAAACCTCACTTGTTTGTAGTGTATAATTCTTTTTACATATTGTTGGATTTAATTTGCTAAAATTTTGTTGAGGATTTTTTGCATCTGTGTTAATTTCATTATCATATCTTTGTCTAGTTTAAGTATTAGTGTAATGCTGACCTCATCAAATGAGTCAGTATTTTTTCTGCTTCTATCTTTTTAAAGAGGTAAGAGAACTGGTATCATTTCTTCCTTAAGTGTTTGGTGGAATTCATCAGTGAATCCATCTGGACCTGGTGCTTTCTGTTTTGGAAGTTTATTAATTATTGACTCAATTTCTTTAATGTTATAGGCCTATTCATATTGTCTAATTTTATGTGAGTTTGTCAGATTATCTTTCAAGAAATTAATCCACTTCATCAAGGTTATTAAATTTTTTCACTGAATTGTTCATAATATTACTTTATTATCCTTTAATGTCCATGGAATCTGTAGTGATGTCCCCTTTCATTTCTGATATTAATAAGTTGTGTCCTCTCCCTTTTTTTCTTAGTTACTTGGCTGGAGGCTTATTGATTTTCTTCATCTTTTCAGAGAACCAGCTTTTGGTTTCATTGATCTTTCTCAACTGGTTTCCTGTTTTTAATTTTATTCATTTCTGCTCTAATTTTACTAATTCTTCTGCTTACTTTGGAGTTAATTGCTCTTCATTTTTCAGTTGCCTTAGGTAGAAGCTTAGATTATTAATTTCATTTCTTTCTTCTTCTCCAATATGTGTATTCAATGCTTTAAATTCCCAATTAAGTACTGACTTTGCCACATCTCATGTTTCTTTGATTTTTAACAAATGATTTGTCATTCTTCATGACATAATTCTAAATTCTAAATTTTTTTTTCAGTTTATATACTTGAAAATAAATTTGTTTTTCAGAAATAGCCATTCCTTTTTCTCAGTTATGTTGTTTTTTTTTTTTTTTTTTTGCGGTACGTGGGCCTCTCACTGTTGTGGCCTCTACCGTTGCGGAGCACAGGCTCCAGACGCTCAGGCTTAGCGACCATGGCTCACGGGCCTAGCCATTCCGTGGCATGTGGGATCTCCCTGGACTGGGGCACGAACCTGTGTCCCCTGCATCGGCAGGCAGACTCTCAACCACTGCGTCACCAGGGAAGCCCTCAGTTATGTTTTTATTTGAAATTTGGAAATACATTTTTTTTTTTTAGTTCTGGGTGTTTGCTTTTGTTTTTGCTCTAATTGTATTTTCTTGATAATTCTTTATTTCATTTTTCTGTCTCTTTAATTATTTCATTTTGGCCTTTCTCCATTAGGTTACAATAGATAAGATTTTTCTCTACTTACTCAGGATGACATGGTTTCCTAATACCTGTAGAACTCAATTTGTTGACATTATGGAGCAATAGCCAAGCAGCAGGAGTAAGAGGAATAGAAGCTTCTGCTCTTATAGGCTGGGAAAAAATTAACCAGTGTATTGTATTCCTCCAGCATGTTCTCTTTTCTCAGGTTCATCCAGATGCAAAAGACAGTTCATTCAAAACTTAAACGTTTGTGAAGAATTTACATTACCAATGCAAGTTTTGGTTTATCCATGTTAGGCAGATTGAGTGCTTTCCCTTTCCCCATCCCCAACAAATCCTGTACACTTGATTAGAAAAAGGTTTCTTAAACCACCATGCATTCTATTACCTATCATGTCACCAAAATTTTGGTCCTGTGTCAGCTTTCTTACCCTTGAGTTCCTGGATATGTTGATTCTTGATGCCTTAGAAAGCCCACTCAATTTTCTGCCACTGTCCCCTTATTTATGGTATTACATCCATAAAGGTAATTGGCAGAAAAAGGGTGTCTTGACTGCACATTTAATCTCTTTTTCCAGAATGTGTTTTAAAAAATAAGTCCATTTGGTGTATTAGCTTATCTGCTGTCTTAATAAATTTTCACAAACTTAGTGTCTTAAAAAACACGAATTTATTGTCTTACTGTTCCATAGGTAATAAGTCTGATATGAGTCTCACTGGGCTATAAACAAGGTGTCTGCGGGGCTGCATTCCTTCCTAGAGTTTCTGGGGACAAATCTGTTTCCCTGTCTTTTCTAGCTCCTAGAACCCCCTTCTTCCATTTCTGAAACCAGAAATATTGCATCATTCTCTGCCTTTCTTCCATAGTCACTCTTCTGTTTCCCTCTTCCACTTTTAAACAACCTTGTAATTATATTATGTTTATCTGAATAATCTGCAAAAATCTCCCTATTTCAAGGTCAATTGATTATCGACCTTAATTTCATTTGAAGCCTGAATTATTTTGTAATGTAGCCTAAAGTATTCACAATTATAAGATTTAATATATAGGCCGTTTCAGGAGGCCATTATTTTCACTATCACATTTTAATTTTAAAATATATTTAATTTGTACACACACACATATATGTATATGACTTATATAATCATAACTTTGTGTTACGTAATTATAGTGAATTTAAATTGGTTAAAAAGATAGATTTAAAAATTGAGAATATAACAATCTATAAATTGATAACTAGTCAGTATTAATTTATGGGTTGGAAAATCATATTGTTATAAAAATATAACCAATAAAAAGAGTTCAAAAGCCTTTCTCTAATATCATAAAATTTCTCTATAGTTGAAATTAATCACTCATAATTTTAGTTTTGTATTTCTTTTCTGTTTTCAAATACAGTAAATTGATAAAATAATATTAAATAGAAATTATTGATAGTCAACTTAGCCTTAATGTAAATATAAGGTAATAGTTCATGGTATTTTAAATTTTCTAGGCATGTATTGCTAAAAGGCTTTCTTTACTCAAAGCTGATAATTTATAAAATAAAACACTGTGTACTCATTTTTATTGCTTGACACTTCCTAATTTATGGTAAGTGATAAGTCACAAGCCATGTTAAAACATAGCATCAACATTGCAGCCTATAACAAGATGACAAAGATATAAAGATAACATTATTTGGCATTGATGTTGTGCTTTCAGCATTTGTTTAGAAAATGTAATCTAAAAGCCCATTAATTACATTGTTAACAAAAGAGCAGGCTTAAAAAAAAAGTTTTTTTTAGGAGTGGCAAATGCAGATAATATATTGGAGAAAAGAATAGCATATATTGAAGAATAATTATGTTATCTTCATTAGCTCTTTGGAGTTACACTAATTATATCGACTAATTTTGTTGACTTTAAAAAAATAGACACATCAGTACTAATTAGATATTTTAAAGAATTCTAAGCCTAAAGGAGGTAAAGGCTATTACCTCCTCTACATTGCTATTTTCCTAAACACTTGACTTTCCTATGTTAACACTATATGATCACATGGAGAATTATAAGTTTGGTGAATAAAAAGGAAAATTCAATGTAACACCTCTCATATTATTTCAAAATATAAATCACAGTTTCAGGTTATTTATAGCTCTCATTTGATCTATAGGATTTGACATCATTTTGGCAGTAAGGAACTAAACTTCTCTCCCATCATGAATGGCCCTTCCAGGGAATTTCTGTGAACATCATTTTATGTCAGATGTACTAAAGTTATAAATGGGCATCCTGAAAGAAAGTGGCAGAGAGTAAATGTAATTATGTACCATAAAATATGAGAGAATAGACAGGAAATTTTTTATTACTCATCCAAATATTTATATATAATGTGGAATTATTATTTGAAAGTTTAACTTAAGCAAATGTTAGTTTGTAAATAATAATAAGGAATCATTTAACTAATGGGGTATATTTTATATTGTGTTATTATTTATTGACCTAAAATTTGATTAGGGAAAATGGTTCTAAAAAATAAATCTGGATTGCATGCAGAGGCACATTTTTAGTTGACTGTTATTATTTGGTATGTTGGAAGTTGAAGTAGCCATGAATGTTGTAGAATGTAATAATATATATATATATTTATAATATAATAATGTATGTAATAATATTACATGTATATAATAATATATATAATTGACATATACATGTTCCTGGTGTACAACATAATGATTCAATATTTGATATATTGTGTGAAGGATTATCACAATAAGTCTAGTTTATATCCATCACCATACATAGTTACAAAAGTCTTTTTCTTGAGATGAGGACATTTAAGATTTACAGTTAAGTCCCCTACATATGAACCTTCAAGTTGCGAACCTTCAAAGATGCAGACGTGTGTTCACATGTCCAATCATGTGAGTTCTATTTGTGGAGGCACCGTTAGTTTTTGAGGCACAGGACCTAAATGTAGAATGGTACACGAAGGCTGAAGCCACTGTTTGGAATGTAATACAGTGCTACCGTGTCATCTATGATGGGAAAAAAAGAGCCTAGTATTCAGACATCACTGGATTGTTTTTTCAAGAGGGTAGATAGAATTGAATCCAGCAAGGAACCAGAACCTGTGCCATCAACGTCAGGCGTGAGTGAAATTGCAGCTTGCCCTCTGTCTCCTATTGCTGACGATCCTTCAGCTCTACCATCTCCCACCTCCTCTCCTTCCTCCAGTCAGTAACTCTTCTTGCCTGTTCACTCAATGCCAGCCCCTGTATGCCAGCTGTTGTACTGTACTACTGTACTTTCGAAGGTACTGTACTGTAAGATTAAAAGTGTTTATATTTTGTGTTTGTTTTTTATGTATTATTTGTGTGAAAAGTATTATAAACCTATTACGGTACAGTACTGTATAGCCAATTGTGTTGTGTACCTAGGCTAACTTGGTGGACTTATGAACAAAATGGACTTATGAATGTGCTCTCGGAATGGAACTTGTTCGTATGTAGGGGACTTACTGTATGCTCTTAGCAATTTTCCAATATGCAATACAGTATTATTAACTATAGTCACCATGTTGTACATCCCCATGACTTATTTATTTTATAACTGGAAGTTTGTACCTTTGATCCCCTTCACTCATTTCACATATCTCCCACCCACTGTCTCTGGCAACCACCAATCTGTTCTCTGTATCTATGAGCTTGTTTTAGTTGTTGTTTATTCATTCATTCGTTTTAAATTCCAGATATAACTGAGGTCACTTGGCATTGGTCTTTCTCTGTCATTTAGCATAATACCCTCAAAGACCATGTGTGTTATTGCAGATGGCAAGATTTCATTCTTTTTAATGGCTGAGTAGTATCTCGTGTGTGTGTGTGTGTGTGTGTATATATGTATGTATGTATACCACTTCTTCTTTAACCATTCATCCATTGATGGACATCTAGGTTGTTTCCATACCTTGGCTATTGTAAATAATGCTGCAATGAATACTGGGCTTGTATATCTTTCTGAGTTAATGTTTTCATTTTCACTGGATAGATACCCAGAAGTAGAATTGCTGACTCTATTTTCAGTTTTTCAAGGAACTGTTTTCCATATTGGCTGTACCAATTTATATTCCCACCAACAGTGCATGAGGGTTCCCTTTTTCCACATCCTGGCCAACACTTATTTCTTGTCATTTTGATAATAGCCATTCTAACAGGTGTGAGGTGACATCTCATAGTTTTGATTTGCATTTCCATGAAGATTAATATTTTGAGCATCTTTTCTTGTATATATTGGCACATCTGTGTTTCATCTTTGAAAAGTCTGTTTAGATCTGCCCAGTTTTTAAACAAATTGTTTGGGATTATTTCTATTGAGTTGTATGAGTTGTTTATATATTGTAGATATTAGCCCCTTACCAGATATAGGATTAGCAAATATTTTCTTCCTTTTAGTAGGTTGGCTTTTCATTTTGTTCATGGTTCCCTTTGCCTTGCAAAAGATTTTTAGTATGATATAGTCCATTTGTTTGTTTTTCCTTTTGGTTGTCAGATTGAAAAATCTTTACCAAGGCTTATGTCAAGTAGCTTACCATCTATGTTTTCTTCTACAGGTTCTATGGTTTCAGGTCTTACATTCAAATCTTTAATCCATTTTGAGTTAATCTCCATGTATAGTGTAAAGTAGTGGTCAAGTTTCATTCTTTTTCATGTTGTTTATCAATTTTCTCAACACCATTTATTGAAGAGATTGTCCTTTGCACATTGTATAATCTTGGCTCCTTTGTCATAAATTAATTGATCACATATGCATGGGTTTATTTCTGGGCTGTCCATTCTGTTCCATCTATCTATGTGTCTGTTTTTATGCCAATACCATACTGTTTTAATTACTATAGCTTTGTAATATAGTTTGAAATCAGGGAGCAAGATGCCTTCATCTTTGTGCCTCTTTCTCAAGATTTCTTTATCTCTTTGAGGTCTTTTGTGGTTTCTTACAAGTTTTAGGAATATATGTTCTGTTTCTCTGAAAAATGCCATTTGAGTTTTGATAGAAATTGCATTGAATCTGTAGATTGCTTTGGAGTACACATATTTTATCAATATTGATTCTTTCAATCCAAGAGCACAGAATATCTTTCCATTTATTTGTATCTTTTTCAATTTATTTCATTAAGGACTTGTTTTCAATATGCAAGTCTATTATCTCCTTGGTTAAATTTATTCCTAGGTATTTCATTCTTTTTGATGCAGTTGTAAATGGGATCATTTTCTTCATTTCTCTTTGATAGTTTGTTTTTAGTGTATAAAAATACAACAGATTTTTGGATATTGATTTTGTTCCCTGTGGCGTTAGTGAATTTGTTTATTCTAATAGTTTTTTTTGGTGAAGTCTTTATTATTTTGCTGTATATAAAATTATATTGTCTGCAGATAGTGACAGTATTACTCCCTTCTTTCTGATTTGGATGACTTTTATTTCTTTTTCTTGTCTAATTGCTCTGTCTTAGGACTTCTGATACTAAGTTGAATAAAAGTGGCAAGAGTGGACATTTTTGTTGGTTTCTGATCTTAGAGGAAAAGCATTCAGCGTTTCTTTGTTGAGTATGATGTTAGCTGTGTACTTGGCATATATTGCCTTTATTATTGTTGAGTTATGTTTCTTCTATACCCACTTTGTTTAGAGGTTTTTTATCATAAATGAATGTCAAAGGCTTTTTCTTCATCTATTGAGATGATCATATGATTTTTACCTTTCATTTTGTTAATGTGGACTATCATCTTGATTTGTGGCTGTTGAACCATCCTTGTATCCCTGGAATAAATCCCACTTGATTTTGGTGTATGATCTTTTTAATGTATTGTTTTGGTTGCTAATATTTTTATTGAGGATTTTTACATCTATATTCATCAGCAGTATTTTCCTATAATCTTTTTTGTGTGTGGTGTCCTTGTCAAGTTTTGGTATTGTGGTAATGCTGGACCCATAAAATGAGTTTGGGAGCATTCCCACTACAATTTTTTGGGATTGTTTGTGAGGGATAGTTATTAACTCTTCTTTGAATATTTGGTAGAATTCACCTGTGAAACTGTTTGATCCTGGACTTTGTTTGATGGGGGTCTTTTTCTTACTGATTCAATCTCCTTACTAGTAACTGGTCTATTTAGATTTTCTGTTTCTTCAAAATTCAGTCTTGGAAGATTGTATGTTTTGGGAATTTATCTATTTCTTCTGCATTGTCCAATCTGTTGGTGTGTAATTATTCATGTTAGTCTCCTATGAGTCTTTGAATATTTTGGTTTTCAGTTATAATTTTTCCTTTTTCATTTCTAATTTTATCCTCTTTTTTTGTTTGTTTTAGTGAGTCTAGTTAAAGGTTTGTCAATTTTATCTTTCAGAGAATCAGCTCTTAATTTTAAAATTTTTTTCTACTCTTTAAGACTCTATTTCATTTATTTTCTCTTTTTATTATCTTCTTACCTTTATTATTTCCTTTCTTCTACTAACTCTGGCTTCATTTTTTCTTCCTTTTCTAGTTTCTTGGGTTGTAATGTTCAATTGTTTTTTTGAGACTTTTCTGGTCATTTGAGGTAGTCTGTATCACTATGAATGTCCCTCTTAGAATTGCTTTTGCTGCATCACATAGATTTTGGCATATGGTATTTTCATTTTTATTTCTCTCAAGTTATAGTTTGACTTCTCTTTGATTTCTTTGACTCATTGCTTTTTCAGTAGCATGTTGTTTAACCACATATTTATTATTTTTTTCAAGTTTTTTCTTGTTATTGATTTCTAGTTTATTACCTTTATGGATGGAAAAATGCTTGATATGATTTCAGTCATCTTAAATTTGCTGAGACTTTTTTTGTGGTCTAACATGTGATCTATCCTAAAGAATGTTCCATGTGTACGTGAAAAGAATGTGTATTCTGCTTTGGGATGGAATATTCTGTATATATCTATTAAGTCTCTCTAGTCTAATTTGTCATTTAAGGCCTGTGTTTCCTTGTTGACTTTTCAGTCTGGGTGTCCTATTTGCAGTCTGGGTGTCCTAAGATTTGCTGTCAATTTCTCCCTTTGTCTGTTAATATTAGCTTTATATATATGTACATCAATACTGGGTGCATGAAAATTTACAAATGTTATATTTCTCATTGGATTGACCCCTTTATTATTATGTAATGCAAATCTTTGTTTTTAATGACAGTCTTTGTTTTAAAGTGAATTTTGTCTCTGATATAAATACAGCTATCCCAGATTTCTTTTAGTTTCAATTTGCATGAAACATCTTTTTCCATCTTTTCACTTTAAGTCTGTGTGTCCTTATATCTGAAGTAAGTCCCTTGTAGGCAGCTACAGATGGCTCTTTTTAAAATTCATTTAGCCACTGTATCTTTTGATTCAAGAATTATTCCATTTTTATTTAAAGTAGTTATTGTTAGTTATGTACTTATTGCCATTTTGTTAATTATTTTCTGGCTGTTTCATAATTCTTGTTTCTTTCTTCTCTTGCTCTCTTCCTTTTTGTTTGATGCCTTTTTTTAGTGTTGTGCTTAGATTTCTTTCTCATTATCTTTTTTGTTTCTACTATAGGTTTTTGCTTTGTGGATACCCTAAGGCTCACATAACAGCTTTCATTTAACAATCTATTTTAAATTGATAGCAAGTTAAGTATGAACACATTCTAAAACTTTACATTTTTACTCCCTATCCCTGTGTTTTATGTTTTTGATGTCATTTTTATATCTTTGTATTTTGTGTATCCCTTAACTAATTATTTACAGTTTTTTTTTACTTTTGTCTTTGAACCTTCCTACTAGCTTTATAGTTAATCCACTATCTTTACTACAAATTTACCTTTACCAGTGAGATTTTTACTTTTCTTGTTGTTGTTACTAATTAGTGCTCTTTTTTTCCAGCTTAAAGAAGTCACTTTAACATTTCTTATTAAAGTCTTGTTTAGTGGTGATGAACTCCTTTAGCCTTTCCTTTATGGAAAACTCTTTTCTCTCCAATTCTGAATAAGAAGTTTGCTGAGTAGAATATTCTTGGTTGGAAGGTTTTTCTTTCAGCATTTTGAATATATTGTGCCACTTCCTCTGATATACAAAGTTCTGCTGAAAAAATCTGCTCATAGGCTTATGGGAGTTTCCTTGTACATAACAAGAAGTTTTTCTCCTGTTGTTTTTAATATTCTCTCTTGTCTTTACCTTTTGACACTTTAATTATAATATGTCTTGGCTTGTGTCTCTTTGGGTTTATCTTATTTGGAACTTTCCAGTTCCTGGATATGAATGTTTGTCTTCTTTCCCCAGTTAGGGTAGTTTTCAGTCATTATTTCTCCAAATAATATTTCTACTCCTTTCCCTCTCTCTTCTCCTTCTGGGAGCCCTATGATGTGAATGGTAGTCTGTTTTAAGTGGTGCGATATGTCCTTTGAGCTATCTTTACTTTTTAAAAAAAATTCTTTTCTCTTTTTCTGCTCTGACAGGGTGAGTTCTACTGCCTTGTCTTGAGATGACTGGTGCTTTCTCCAGTTTCATCTAGTCTGCTCTTGAACCCTTTTAGTGTGTTTTTCAGTTTAGTTATTACATTTTTCAGCTCTGTGACTTCTGTTTGATACTTTCTTATATTTTCCATCTCTTTGTTCATGTTCTTACTATGTTCATCTATTCTGTCCATTCAGTGAGCATCTTTATGTCTATAACTTTGAATTCTTTATCAGATGAATTACTTATCTCTGTTTCATTAAGGTTTTTTTCTAGAGTTTTATCTGGTTCTTTCATCTGGAACATATTGCTTTGTTTCTTCATTTTGCTTTACTTTCTGTGTTTGTTTCTGTGTATTAGGTGGAAGAGCTACCTTTCCCAGACTTGAAGGAGTGGCTTTGTGTAGGAGATGAAACTTGTCATTCAACCTTGTTCTTACTCTTGGTTGTCTCTGAAATCTATGTGATTGTCCAAGCTTCCTGATTTATTCTTCATAGATTCCAGTAGTTAAGGATGTGCAACACCTGTCAGTGTTCAAAAAAAATTTTTTTTTTAGTCTGTACTTAATTTCAGTCTGTTTGGGAGCCAGTTTCTCAGGCAGCAGCTTCTAAATTATGCAAATATATACAGTCCTCTGGGACCTCAATTTTAAACCCTGCTGACCTCCAGACCAGTTGATCCAGAAGTGTTTCCTTGACAGTGGTTGCAAAAATCAGGGTTTTAGACAAGTGTAAAAGCTCGTTTCTGGGAGGTACCAGTGAGCTGTAGCAAGGCCAAGGGAGAGTGCGAAGATCATGTTCCCTGGGCTATGTTTCCTGAGACCTCTTCTGTAGACTCTAGATGTGTGGTAAACCTGAAGCCTGCCCCTCAGGTTGAAGCTCCAGGACAAGTAAATAAATTCCTTTTTCATAGGAAGACTGGGATTATGTCTCATTTTGCTTTCTGTGGTATGCCCTGTGGGGTGGTAGCCTGCCAAGAACTCTCTCTCCAATTGTTTCAGTCCTGTAGGGCTCAGAAACACTAACTCTGCTGGCTACTAGTGCCAGATGCTCAAGGGACATTCCCTGTGTGGACTGTGTGTGCCTGCCAGCTTTAGCAGTGACACAGGAGAATGTGGAGGTACAGCCTGCCTGCTGGTTTTGGCAAGGCTGCAAAAGAGTATGGGGGGAGGGCATGCCCCCTGGCTTAACAGGGCTGCAGGAGAGTATGGAGGCAGGGTGTGCCTGCTGCTGTTAACAAGGTAGAAGGAGAGTGCAAAACTGGTACCCACCACCACCTCCATCCCTAGAGAGAACCCCAACAGGCCCTTGCCCCTTCAGCACACACTTTAAGATTAGCAAATGAATCTCCTTTGCATATAGTCTAGGTGCTTTTCAAATTGTTGTTTTTGTGCTGGGTCCTGGGGTGAGTAAGCCTGCACACAAGCCCTTTAAGAGAGCAGGATCTCAATTCCATATAGCTCTTTGGGTCTCCTGGACATAAGCCCCACTGGTTTTCAAAGCCAGACAATTTGGGGGCTTATCTTTCCAGTGCAGGTCCCAAGGTTTGGAGTGCCTGACATGGGGAAAAAGTCCCTCACTCCTCAGGGAAAAGCTCTTTACTTGTGAGATTCCTCCTGATTGTAGGTCACTGTGCTGGGGGTGAGGTTTTGGCAATCTACCTCTCTTACCTGTCTCAATGTGGCTCTTTTTTCCTTTGTTCTGGAAAAACTATTCAGCTAGTTTTCAGGTCTTTTCAAAGGGAATTTTTCCATATGTAACTAGATTTGGTGTGTCCATGGGAGGAGTTCAGGATCTTCCTACACCCCTGTCTTGAACAGCTGCCTCTGAGTAAAAGTTTTAGAGGACAATGCATCGTTCACTCAGACATTATGGAGTATGTGTGCAGGTAGATCACAGTTCATTCTGGGTCTCTGGGTCCTCCAACCATTGCTGACCTTATATAGCATAAGTAAAGTGTAACTTTTTTGTGTTGCCACTGAGATTTGGGGGTGTTTATTATACTTCAGCCTACACTAGCCCATTCTGAGTGCTACAGTTGGTGATACAGGTTTGAAATAGTAAAGTTAAAATGTCTCCATATTTCAGAAGATAGAAGAATTTCATAGTGACAGACATCTGTTAGTAAGAGCTAACTCCTAGTGATAAAGTGAATGTAGATACCAAAGAGCCAGTAGAGTCACAGTAGTCTGAACCAGAAATATTTTGTTGGTCTTAATTGTGGAGTTTCCAGAATCAAAAGTTATGAATGGCCACTTAAGTTTCAACTTAGCTTATATAACCTCAAATTTCCATGTTTGTAAGGTATATCCTAAGCCACCACAACAGACCCTTGACCCCTAAGCCAATTTCTAGCTCTAGATAAGTTAATAGACCTAAAATCAATTGAGAAATGGAAGTTTAGACACACCTGAAGGAGACCACACAGTAACACTATAAATATATACTAAGGTTATTTCTCTTAATTATTACCAAGGGACTCTAGACAACTGTCAAAGTCATTGGATATGGAAAAAAAATTCAGCACTTTGAGGAAATATTAGACCTGAATCTGAGCTATTATAAATTCTTGTGAACTAAAGAAAATTTGTAGTTTATAACTAAGTTTGAGAGCATATGGGACTTAGGTGATAATTACAATTTTGAGAGAAATGCCTCAGTATGTTGTAAATCAACTATACTCTAATAAAAATTCAAAAAAAAAACCTGTAGCCATACCCATACACAACTATTCAGATTTTCCATTTTTATGATAGTATTTCATCTGATTTAAGTGGAAACTATCAACTCTTTAGATTTTTCTATATACACTCAATTGTGTACTGAAATTTAAGAGCTAATTTTTTTTTTTTTTTTTTGCGGTACACGGGCCTTTCACTGTTGTGGCCTCTCCCGTTGCAGAGCACAGGCTCCGGACGCACAGGCTCAGCGGGCATGGCTCATGGGCCTAGCTGCTCTGTGGCATGTGAGATCTTCCTGGACCGGGGCACAAACCCGTGTCCCCTGCATCGGCAGGTGGACTCTCAACCACTGCACCACCAGGGAAGCCCCAAGAGCTAATTTTTTTTTTTTTTAAGAGCTAATTTTTGATGCTTTAAAAACAAAAAAAAAAGAAGAAATGCCTCAGTATGTCCAAATATATCACCACATATATTCTCACTGTAATTTCTGGGACTTTGTAATTGTAAACATATATAAATATATAAATATAAATATATATAGCTTATTTTGGAATCTGTATTTTGGAAGAAGAGTCAGATGGAAATCCCTAGAGTTTACAGTCCATTTAAAAAAACAACAAACCAAAACAAACAACACACATACAACCCTCTACAAATGGATCATTCTTGGTGGAACTGCAGAGATCTGTCCATATTAAAACCTTGAAATACATGAAAATGATGATTGCTAACACAGTCTCATTAAATTATCCACTTCAATTGGCTCAATAGACAGATGGGAATTAGAGAATGACAGATAATCATCAGTTTAATTGGGTGATGAATCTGCTTACAGATGCTGTCCAGATGTAGTCTCCCTACTTGAGCAAATTAATAAAGCTACTTTTATCTTGTATTATATATCTATTGATGAGATTAGTTTTTTTCCCACCCTTGTGATAAGAATTAAGAGGAGGAAATGTTCTCAAAAGACAGTGACAAAAGTACATATTTCATTCTACTCTTAGGGAATGAATTACCCCTCTAGTTTTGTACCAAAATTGAGTCTCTAGGAAGGATAATTGCTCATCATCACAGATATTCTGTTCAACATGTTGATGACATCATCCCTCACGACCTGAAGGGCAAGTATCCAGACCTTCTAAGAGAGCTATGATTAAGTCAATTGTCACAAAAGAGAGAGATGCTTTAGGGATAATTCAGTGGTCTGACACTTCTTTAAAGTTTCTTGTCCAACCAGTGGTGTAGACAGGGTAAAATATTACCTTATAATTGAAGGAAAAAGTTATACTCTATCCCTTCCAGCACTAAGAGGACTAAGTTTTAGTTGGACTGCCTTTGAGGAAAAATATATTCTATTTAGATATGCTATTTTTACCTATTTAGTAAGTAACTAAAGAAGTTTCCAGCTCTGAATGCATTCAGAAGGGTTTCCAGCTTTTCACACAGTGGTAGAAGCATTTGACTACGTGGACTATATGGACTAGTTGTGGAGACATGATTAATTCAGTGTCTAAGGCAAATTCTGTTGCAGCATGGGACCCATAGCAATCATACAACTGTGCTTTACTGTTTTTGGTCAATAAATCTTCTCATTTATTTTTAAATCTTATTTTTAAATCTTCTCATTTATATTAGGGCCAGTGGTTTTCCACTGGCCCTAATATAACATGAAGCCCAAGTGAACATGAAATCCAGGCTGCCTCTC
The DNA here is from genome assembly GCF_059928025.1 of Delphinapterus leucas. NCBI lineage: Eukaryota > Metazoa > Chordata > Mammalia > Artiodactyla > Monodontidae > Delphinapterus > Delphinapterus leucas. The sequence goes on along the minus strand of NW_028322262.1, from coordinate 3,993,297 downwards.
CCAAACTTACTCTGACCCACCTAGCCGTTACATTAGGTAAATCTAATTAACGATGCCAATTAAAGTGTACAAAAGAGATTGGGCACAAGAATGTCCTGAAGCCATATGTATACTGTGTAAGCAGATTCTTCACCTTCCCACAGTGACTTTTCCTGCTGAAATATCCTATACGTGTGCTGCAATGGGGGTTATTTTTAACTAGTTGCCTGCTGAGGGTAAAAAACAATTGGAGTTTGGTAAACGGAGAGTTATTTAATTTATTCCCATCAGCCAGAGTGACCTGCTACAAATTTATATCCCGGCTCATTAGAATCTCTGAAGCACCACAAAGCTGTCAAATACAAAGATTTATCTTTAAACAGTACATCTCTACTCTGCTTAGAGTGTGAGCTCCTGTATATAAAGAACAAATGAATTCATAGGAAGGTGGAGTTTGGGGACATCTCAGAATAAGTTAAGGGTTTGCCCCTTAGGACTTCTATAGTGAAGATACCTTGAATAGAAAGGTTAGCAAAATGACTTACTGCCTGAATGTTAGTAAGCTTTTATCCCAGTTCTAGATAGTCTTGTCCAATGAGCTCATGATCAAATTGTCATGATGGTAAAAATGAAAACTGAATAATATGCATGGGTTAAGTACATTTAACTTGTACTTAATTTTACTGCTAAATGTTTCATTTGCTGGCAGAAGGACAATTCATTGGTTTCTATACTTAATCATACTTTGGAAATGCCAGCCATTTACCTACCAGCAAATCGACAGTACCAAACTCCTCCCATCGTGAAATGGAGTATTATTTACTCTTACTGAAAGAGACACTTACTCTAAACTAAGGTGTGATTTCCATCTGTGCATTAATCTACCATCTGTGAGCATACTAAATATCACTAATACAAAATATATTTTCCTATATAACGTTTCCCTGACCAAAGATATGTAAAGCGTCCAATTAAAAAATTCCATTAATTGGTATCTTGGAGACAGTATTTCGTGAAGTTGAGATATACAAATGTATGCTATGCTCTGACCCAACACACAAGATTTCTTTTCTTCCATTATCAGAATATTTAGGTATGGAACAAAGAAACATAAATAGGGGGGAAATCTCTTAAGATTACATCTAATGACCCACTTACAAAAAGTGCTTTCATTTTCAGATACTCTGGGCTCTGATAGTTACAATATTTTATGTTTTAATAAATGCTTAATATTTTATTAAATAAATGCAAGCATTCAAGGAGACAAATATTGCCAAGAGTCAAAGAACAGAGATGTGTGAAAATGTTTGCCCAGTTTAAAAATTTTAAAGTAGTTCAATATTGATAGATAATTTATAACCATTCAAAATATATATTGAATACATACTGAATGATAAACATTATTAGATGCTTAAAAATGACTACTGAACAAAAAAATTCGAAGATCCACATCTGTTAGAATAATAAAATTGTTTTATACCAGAGTTTTGGGGTGGTTTATTATGTAGCATTAGATAATGAAGGTTTTTTTTTAAAGTTAATGAAAAGCCATCATTTTTCAAGACACATATTTTGTGTATAGGATAATAGTCAAATTGAATATGGCTGTGGTAGAAATCACTACTCTTGCATCTTTCAAGTCCTTGAAGGCAGCATTACTCTTTGGAGTCCCTCTATATTTGCCTTTAACTTACTACTTGTGTAGATAAAGGCATTTGGCCTTCCCTACAGTATAAATCATCATTCCATGGATCATAAAAACCAATGAGAAATTGCTGCCAGTTGTTTAGTATGTCTGTTGAAACAATACATTCTGGAACTGGGGAAATAACCACAGAGAGGTTTGAGGAAGACCTGAGCCAACTGTAAAATGAACCCCAGTTGAAACTCTATTGATTACCAGATATTCGTAAAGCTATTCTCTGACTGGTTGAATACAATGACAGTTTTGGTCTCCAGATAGTAGTTTCAGTTTAAAGCCAGCATTTCATAAACTCTGTTTATTTCCCCTTCGCTAATGTACAATTACCCTTGTAAATTGTCCTCAGGTGCCTCTTTTGTTACTGTGGTAAGAACATGGGGTATGAAATCTATCCTATTAAAAAAAAATGTAAGTGTATGATACAGTATTGTTAACTATAGGCACAATGTTGCACAGCAGATCTCTAAAACATTCACCTTGCATAGGAATTTTATATGTGTTGAATAGCAACTCTGTATTTTTACTTCCCTTAGCCCCTAACAACAACCATTCTACACTGTTTCTATTATTTTGATTACTTTAGATACCTCGTATAAATGAATTATGCAGTACTTTTCCTTCTGTGACTGGCTAATTTCTCTTAGCATAATGTCCTCAGGGTTCATCTGTGTTGCTATCTATGGCTGGATTTTCTTTTAAGGCCTACTAAATGGAAAATTACAGGGTAACACATGGTTAAGTAGCAGGATACTTCTGTAAGAGGATATAACTTCACCTTTATTTAAAGTTCTTTGACTCTGTTAGCTGGCTCAAGTCTTGGAATTAAGTACTATAATTGTAACCAGTATGGTGATTCTAGTCAATTCTGTTGAACAGATATGGATATTTCCTGCATATGCAAAACAAATATAACTTCTGTAGGCTGCCCATCTGTTTCCATTGTTGGGATCTTGGTCAACCAGCCACATCAAAAATCTCTGTGACCCAAACAATTCTAATTCTTTGACTCTGCTGCCCATTATGGTAACCATGCCATTTGGCCACAGCCACCACAGATTCTGTCATCTCCATTCATTTCAGTGAGCTCAGTTTCATGGCATCACTTCCACTGGCATTCTCTGCCTGCAGATAGTAGCCCCATGTTGTTTGAAAATGCTGAGAAATCTCAATCACAGTCTTTATAAAGAACTCTTTTTTCCTTCTAGAGAAAATGGGTAGAGAATGATTAAACAAGTTTTGTATGACAGATCCACTTTAAATTTCTGATTTCTCTCACTCCCTCTTTTTCTCTTGACATCTTTTTCTACAGAATAACAAGGAAGTTCAGGAGTTTCAACTATATTTTGTTAAATCACCTTTGGGTTTATGATTACATCAGCCAACCAAGAAAAACGCTAATCATTCCCAGGCACTTGAGTCAACACATGGAAACCAGAATTTCTCCTTGTTCTGCATAAATCAGCACATTTCAAGCTGATCCAACACTACATTCCTTAGATCCTGATACAACTCCTTTAAGACCTGTTCCTATATTTTTTCCACAGGCTTAGTATTAAAAACATATTCAGAAAAAGGTAAAATTTGAAATAAATTGTTAATTATAATTTTATGAATTTGGATGATATAAGCAAATGATAAGCAAATCCCAGGGAAGTAGAAAATCGAAAATAATTATATGACTAAAAATTAAAGAATTTGAAAAGAAGAATTAATAGAAAAAACAATCAAAAACATTAGAAATTCTTTAAAAATACCAATAAATTTGAAATAGGAATTAAAAATTAAACTAAAAAGGATTGTCAAAATACCAAACTCAGGAATGCAGGTTTTATTCCTCCAGATTCTACTGATACTAAAAAGATAAAAAAAATAAATAAACATGTGTAAGTAAATCAATTTAAAAATTAAATAAAATTACAAATCCAGAAAAAAAGAGAACTTAAAACCAACAAAATAATAAATTTAACACACACATGTGCATGTGTGCACACCCACACACATGTATATAATTCCAGACCAAAATTATTTAAATGATTTAAGGGTGAATTGTGTCAAATATTTAATAAGCAAATAACACAAAACAATGAAATATGGAAAATGAAGCATTTTCCAACAAATTTTATGAAAACCCAATAACTTTGCTAAAACTAAACAAAATAAACAAAAGACAAACCTGAAAAAGGTAGATCATTTTGGTTAATAGCTCAATTTCTGTCATGAACATGATATAAAAATCCTAAGCAAAATATTAGCATATCAAACTTATTGATACATAGGACACTATGCCATGGCAACTCTAGTTTCCAAGAACTTAAGGAACCTAAAAGAACCTCAGGAACCTAAATAAGACATTAGGAATAGCTAAGTAAATGGAATATATGAAGTTCATAAAGCTGAAGCTTTTAAATGGAAACAACTTTAATCTTCTTCAAACATGAATAATTAGTTTAGTCCCAGTAAAAGTCTTAGCAGATGTGTGTAAATTCACAATCCAAATTACATATCAAATTGCGAGCATCCCATGATAACCTAAACATGTTTGAAAGAACAAATTTGAGGACTTAGGGTGGCTTTTTGAAAATTGTTAATATCTATTTAAGATAGTGTGGTTATTGTCACAGGAATAGCTAATTAGATCAAAGACACCAAATATAGAGATCAGTACACATAAGGTTGCACTACAATACATTGTGAAAGGGATGGTACTGATACATTCGATTTCCATATGGAAACAGTGAATGGTGTATCAAAGATTCTAGAAAGCAATAGTATAGCTTCCTCAAGTTCAGATGGGCAAGTATTTCTTTAAAAGGACTCAAATTTCTTGCTGTAAAAAAAGATAAATGAATTCCATTAAAAAATTTTAAGAATTTTGGTGCATCAAAAGGCATACAGAAAAAAATAATAAAAAGGGCAAAGAATAAAAGTGGAAGAAATATATATGTAATGTTTTATATATATGTATAAATGTATGTTATATATGTGTGCATATGTACACACACACATTGGGAAAAAATGGTTATTATTACTTTAATTTTTCTTCTCATCCCCACACTGTCCTCTGTTGCTTGGTCTGCAATCACACATATGTTGGACAAATGGAAATTTCCTCATGGATTACAGAGGCTCTGGTACTTTTTAAAAAATACTTCTATTTTATTATCTTGCTATGCCTTTACATTTACTGATACACTTTTGGGAAATTTTCTGCCTCTTGTCATATTTTGGTAGGATACTGGTCATGGTATTTTCTTGTTGAGTGACTGGATTTTGTTTTCTTTCTTAAAGTGCTGTAGTTTGTTTTGTCTGGCTGTTAAATTATTTGCAAGTCAATATGATACTAGCTGTTGTAGAGAATATAAACTATAACATTTTCTCCAGGGATAGTTCAGCCCTATTACTAAGACATGAGTCTTCTGGTGTCTCCACTAAAGGGCCCAGGTGGTCACCAAAAACTATTCATTTGGCCTGTAAATACCTCCAATAGCTACTTGCCCTGCGTGATTAGTGAAAATAGTTTTAAGTTTACAATTTTTCTTTTCCTGGGCTTTTAGAATTATTCTCCACACTTGCGTAATTTCATATTCAGCAAATATCAATTGGGACACTAAGCCTATTTCTGGATTTATTTTTCTTCGTAGTTCCCTTTTTCTAGAACCTAACTTTGTAAGTTTCAGCCATCTCAGCCTCTCCAGATTTCTAGTCTCTACCTCCTCATCTCAGTAAGGCTTTGGACTCTGCTTGGTTTCCCATACCTGATCTTAGAATAAAAAAAAAAAATGTAATAGGCAGAAAATCTGAGTTAATATCAAAGATAACATTTGTTTTCTTTGTGTCTGTAATCAAAATCATACTTTAGTGTCTAGTGTCTGAAACATTCGTTTGTCTCTTGTCAAGCTTTTTTTGTTTGTTTTTACTATAGTTATTTTTAGGGCATAAGTATGTCTTGTTCTTGTTACTTAATCATGATGTAATTGGATAAATTACCTTAAATGTAGACAAATAAAATGAGAATTAAAAGTATGGTTTCACAGTATTTTATATTTTATAAATACAAGTGCAATGCAGTCATTATTCTCAACATAAATGTTATTAATTCTCCTAAAAGTTAGCATGACAGAATTTTGGCAATTGGCATGTCACCTAAGTAAATAAGTAATACCTGAGGCATATTAATTTTTTATGGTTTTTATTGTAACTAATGACAAACCTGTGAGTAACTTGGTGGAAAAAAAATTTTTTTAATGAAATATCACTGTTTTATATGATCTTCATGTGAAGAGAAACTATATCATTTCCCATCACGTATTATATATATATTTTTTTTTTTTTTTTTTTTATATTTTAATAAAGTCAAGAAAAATAAGCATAACATTGGTTAAAAAGTAATCATTCTTTTCAAAAATCTTCATGTTAATTCATAGATTTTACACTGCAGTCAAACAGAAACATATATATATATATACATAAATATATGTATGTATAGTTGAAATGTCAGAATAACCCAGAACAGTACACAGTAGGCAAACTACATTATCCTTTATTGTTAAAATATTGGTTTCCTACTTAATAACATATTTAAGGTTCTTACTTAATCCCTCAAATAATTTTAAGTGAGTGTATTTATTTGTTCTGATGGTTTTATAAATATGATAATTTAAGCCAATACATTTCTTCTTTTTGCATTAAAATGTCATTTATTTGTTAAATTTGTCTAACACGCTGGTAAAAGTAAGAAATCATTTTGTGTAGCATGCTGGTAAAAGTAAGAAAAGCTCAGTTTGAAAGAATTATGTTATTTCACATTAATGTTTTTAAGAAGCTAAGCCTTGCAACTATACTACTCGTGGCAGATTGATTCATCTTTCTTTAAAGAGCATAATTAGATATTACAAGCACTCCTTTTTTGTTTTTCCTTTTTTTAAACATTTTTATTGGAGTATAATTGCTTTACAATGGTGTGTTAGTTTCTGCTTTATAACAAAGTGAATCAGTTATACATATACATATATCCCCATATCTCTTCCCTCTTCTGTCTCCCTCCCTCCCACCCTCCCTATCCCACCCTTCTAGCTGGTCACAAAGCACCGAGCGGATCTCCCTGTGCTATGTGACTGCTTCCCACTAGCTATCTATTTTACATTTGGTAGTGTATATGTCCATATATACGCTACCACTCTCTCACTTTGTCCCAGCTTACCCTTCCTCCTCCCCCTGTCCTCAAGTCCATTCTCTAGTAGGTCTGCGTCTTTATTCCCGTCTTGCCCCTAGGTTCTTCATGACGTTTTATATATATGTGTTACATACGGTATTTGTTTTTCTCTTTCTGACTTACTTCACTCTATATGACAGACTCTAGGTCCATCCACCTCACTACAAATAACTCAATTTCGTTTTTTTATGGCTGAGTAATATTCCATTGTATATATGTGCCACATCTTCTTTATCCATTCATCTGTTGATGGACACTTAGGTTGCTTCCATGACCTGGCTATTGTAAATAGAGCTGTGATGAACATTGTGGTACATGACTCTTTTTGAATTATGGTTTTCTCAGGGTATAGGCACAGTAGTGGGATTGCTGGGTCGTATGGTAGTTCTATTTGTAGTCTTGTTTTTTTTTTCTTGTTTTTTTTTTTTTTTTTGCGGTACGCGGGCCTCTCACTGTTGTGGCCTCTCCTGTTGCGGAGCACAGGCTCCGGACGCGCAGGCTCAGCAGCCATGGCTCATGGGCCTAGCCGCTCCACAGCATGTGGGATCTTCCCAGACCAGGGCACGAACCCGTGTCCCCTGCATTGGCAGGCAGACTCTCAGCCACTGTGCCACCAGGGAAGCCCTATTTGTAGTTTTTTAAGGAACCTCCATACTGTTCTCCATAGTGGCTGTATCAATTTACATTCCCACCAACAGTGTATGAGGGTTCCCTTTTCTCCACACCCTCTCCAGCATTTATTGTTTCTAGATTTTTTGATGTTGGCCATTCTGACCAGTGTGAGATGATATCGCATTGTAGTTTTGACTTGCATTTCTCTAATGATTAATGATGTTGAGCATTCTTGCATGTATTTGTTGGCAATCTGTATATCTTCTTTGGAGAAATGTCTATTTAGGTCTTCTGCCCATTTTTGGATTGGGTTGTTTGTTTTCTTGATATTGAGCTGCATGGGCTGCTTGTAAATTTTGGAGATTAATCCTTTGTCAGTTCCTTCATTTGCAAATATTTTCTCCCATTCTGAGGGTTGTCTTTTGGTCTTGTTTATCGTTTCCTTTGCTGTGCAAAAGCTTTTAAGTTTCATTAGGTCTCATTTGTTTATTTTTGTTTTTATTTCCATTTCTCTAGGAGGTGGATCAAAAATGATCTTGCTGTGATTTATGTCATAGAGTGTTCTGCCTATGTTTTCCTCTAAGAGTTTGATAGCATCTGGCCTTACATTTAGGTCTTTAATCCATTTTGAGTTTATTTTTGTGTATGGTGTTAGGGAGTGTTTTGATTTCATTCTTTTACATGTAGCTGTCCAGTTTTCCCAGCACCACTTATTGAAGAGGCTGTCTTTTCTCCATTGTATATTCTTGCCTCCTTTATCAAAGATAAGGTGACCATATGTGTGTGGGTTTATCTCTGGGCTTTCTGTCCTGTTCCATTGATCTATATTTGTTTTTGCAAGCACTCCTTTTAAGAAAAGAAGGATAAGTTAGCTTATGTCTCATATATATCACATACCTAACAGTGATTTATTATTCTAAATGTATTTGAGTACTGAAATTTAGAAAATCCTAACATGATGTAGGTTTATGGTAAATTTTACGCTATTGGCACCCAGGTGTGGGTAAAATCTTTGAGGAGAAATAGCCAGAGGATATAGAAGTATAACTCCTCAGGATGTCAAAGAGAGGAATGGTCAGTTGGAAACAAACAAAAATTTATTTTACCAGTGGTGTATCTTTGTTATACATTGAGTTGATTTCAAAACTGGAGAATTCTAATTATTGAATGGAAACTTAAATGAGTAACAGGACTATATATAAAAAATCTTACTTAGCTCTGAAGTAACTCAAAATTAATCAAAATTATTAAAAATTATGAGAAGTATATATTTCAATAAATGTAATTGGGTATTGCTTTCAAATTTTAAAGAATAAATATGAATCAAAATACTATTTGAACAAAATAAGAAAATAACAGGTGCCTATAAAATAAAAACACAGGGTACAAATACTAGACTATATTAAATATTATAAATTTTTCATTCTGTGTAAAGTATTAATTGGCTATATTTTAGCCATTTAAAGAGTAGAAAAATGCTATAAAAGTTTAATATAAATATTTAGAATAAGCAGTAATACAAATCAAAAAAAGCTAAGAATGAGCATTAATGCTTTTATATTCTACCAAGGTAACAAATTGTTCTATTAGATGTTTGGGTTACTCTGAATTCTGACATAATAGGAAATGCCAGACAAGTGTGTAAGTGTATGGGCACGTGCACACACACACACACACAGACCTACACACAGATTCATGCACAGGGACCTAAGTACAATATATTTCTTTGTAAAATCTTAGTGGGCATTTTTCAAGTCATTTTTTCATACCTAAATGCAAAGCCCTCTCATATGTAGCATAAACACATGGCACAAGAAAACAATTCAACAATTGGCATTCCAAATTTCTCAATAATTTAGTTAAATATTTATTCATAATGGAGTTCAATGTTATACTATTTAAATATTATGATTAATTCAATATCACATTATATTAATTCAAAAGATCATATGTGTTTACATTTAGCCTTGATATTGGTCATCTATCTCCATCTCTAGCTGAAAGACAACATATTACTATGTTTATGTTTTAATGGATATTTTTGTGATTTTATTCATGATTTCAAATCCAATGTCTCAGTTTTTTTTTAATAAATTAATCATTTGTTTTTTGTTTTTTTGGCAGTACACGGGCCTCTCACTGTTGTGGCCTCTCCCGTTGTGGAGCACAGGCTCCAGATGCGCAGGCTCAGTGGCCATGGCTCACGGGCCCAGCCACTCTGCGGCATGTGGGATCTTCCCAGACCGGGGCACGAACCCGTGTCCCCCGCATCAGCAGGCAGACTCTCAACCACTGCGCCACCAGAGAAGTCCTAATCATTTGTTTTTATATGTAGTCTGGAACTTTTCCACAAGTAAATCATGTATATTAGAATATTTCTGTCCCCATTGGCATAAAGTAAAGGGAATGCTTTATGATATTTGGCTACCCTTTTCAGTGTTTCACAGAGGTATTAGAATCTATGATATCTTCTCTGTGTCTTGCATCCTTACAAATTTTAGGCGGATTCTGTCTGTCTGGATAACTATATAATAGTGATGGTGATGACAGCAGTTATGAATGCCAATCCTCTTAACAAACATAATTTACTTTTTCTCAATTTATTCATACTTTGCTTTCAAATTTATCCAATATGCATATAAGAAAGATAATAGCACATGGACAAATTAATATGAGCACAGTGCATTCTAGGTGGCTTACTCTGGGAGGAAAGAATTGTGACCAGAAATGAGTTTTCTCAAATCTGTACAAAAAGAGCATTTCAGAACAATACAATTTAATGTAATGTAATGGATATATATGGTTATAGAATTTTAAAATTAGTATTCGTATTAAAAAAGATTGATTAAATAATGCAAGAAGGGCTTCCCTAGTGGTGCAGTGGTTGAGAGTCCGCCTGCCGATGCAGGGAATGCGGGTTCGTGCCCCGGTCCAGGAGGGTCCCGCCTGCTGCAGAGCGGCTGGGCCCATGGGCCGTGGCCGCTGGGCCTTTGCATCTGGAGCCTGTGCTCCACAGCGGGAGAGGCCGCAGCAGTTAGAGACCCAAGTACCGAAAAAATAAAAAAATATAATACAAGAAAAGGACTCAATGAGTTAATTACTGACATTAAAAATAAATGTATATATGCAAGTCTTACTATACAAGGCATAAAAGAAAATACACTATAAAATTCTGATTATAAATATTCAGATATAAATCTAAATTCTATTTTCCCCAAAGGCTTGTGGTTTTGATGGCATTATTTTGGATAGCACATTAATTTTAATCAACATGTATGTCAGGTTTTAGCAAAGCTGGATGTAATTGTTATGAATTTGCTGAAATGAAGTGATAAATGAAAGAAATAGAGGAAGAGAGGATGAAGCAGAATGGAAGACAGGAGAGAGGAATGGAGAGAAATGTAGAAAGAAAGTTCCAGGCACTGTGGTAGGGAACTTAGCATGTATTAGTTTATAGAGACAGAGGGACAAATAACTTAAGTATTGATGGATATATATTAGATAGGTAGAGAGTAATGTGGAGGGTGTTAGTGGTGGGATGAGCATCATGATCAATATTTGGGAGTTGAAATGAGTACTGTAGAAAGATCAGCTCTCTAATCAGTGCACCTTTACTCCCAGAGCATGGGATTTTTCTAAGAGCAGTTGTTAAGCTTTGAGAATATTGTTGATTTAGTTCTGTCTTCCTGTTGAATATCAGCTTTCCGAAGGAGTAACACATTTATCTGAATTTCTATCTTCAGTGTGTAACATTTCAGTGTCTTGTAAAATCAGTGTCTGATGTATAGAATATCAATAGATTGATAGTGGCCAAATTAATGGGAGAGTCAACATAGGAAAGCAATGTTGAATAATTTTGAAATGCAAACTGACTTCTAGTTTTGGAAGCCTTTAATGTAACATTAAATGTTTAGCTCCATTAATCTATAACGATTGACCAGCTGACATATATTGAGACTCTGATGTGCCAAGCAGCTAGCTACTAGACAAAGTTAAAAGAGAAAACAAGATTCCTCCTAGAGTAGTGGGAAAAAAACATACAAATAGAAAAGTTCAATAAATTCCCATATGGGCTATGAATCATTTATGTAGTTGCCATATTAGGACACTCTTATGGGTTGAATTATGTTTCCCTAAAATTCATATGTTGAAGTCCTAAACTCCAGTATCTCAGAATGTGACTTGATCTGGAGATAGGATCTTTATAGACTTAATAAAATTAAAATGAGGTCATTAGGATGGGCCCTAATCCAATATAGAAGGGAAAAGTTGGACATACACACACAGAGGGAAGATAATGTGAAGAGACATAGGAAGAAGACAGCCATCTACAGGTCAAGGAGAAAGCTCTAGAACAGAAACTTCCCTCACAGCTCTCAGAAAGAACTAACCCTGCCGACACTTTGGTTTTGAAATTTTGGTCTTCAGAATGGTGAGAAAATAAATTTCTGTTGTTTAAGGCCATACAGTCTGTAATACTTTGTAACAACAGCCCTAGACAATTAGTACAGGCACTCTGACAGATATTGTGTATTGGTTCCAAGTTCTGTTCCCATCCTCCTTAGCTCTCCACAGTTTCACAGGGGACCTAAAAACCACACTGCCTAGACTCCCTCAACAGCTGTTTTCTACTCAGTTGCTGTTATTGGGATTCCCTGATAGGAAATAAGGGAATATAAAAGAGAAAGTGTCATTTCTCACTCTGACTGCAGTAGAAGAATCAGCAGATTTGGGTACCTCCAGGAAACTGTGGGCTGCAACACCATTGGCAGTACAACAGGGGAGGCTCCAGATGAAAAGGTAGACTAGTGGGCTCCAGCTAGGATGGTAGCATCTTCCACATTTCTATGAAATCTTCATTTTTCCTTTTTGCAATTTTAGGCCATCTAAAATAATTTGTGACTAAATGTTTATGTGCTTGAAACATCCAGAAGATGTTTTAGTTCTCCTGTCTGTACACTGACTGATACAGAATAGGCTACAGAAATGAGTAGAAGAGAGAGAAATTCAGATGAAGAAACACCTTCAATGGGGAAATAGGATTACAGGCTAGAAGGTGTGAAAGTTTCCAACTGGTTGTGGTAACAGTACATAATATAATAAAATTACAATAGCCTACTTTGTTGAATAGAATGTGTTTGGAGGTGAGGATGGTAATATAGGGGTAGGCCAAATCAAAAAGGGCAGCACAGGTAGATTAAGGAGGTTTGATTTCTCCATAGTAGTTTATATTTTCATATTTGTCAACAGCTTTGATGTTGTAAAATTTTTGTGAGGAAGGACAGGCAGGCATTATTATTTCCATGTTACAAAAAAGCAAATTACAGGTCAGTTGAAGTTAGCCAGTTGTATGGCTAATTTAATATTCGAGTTTTACTATTTTTTTTCACAATTTTTTAAAAAATTAACAAAAACATATTTTTGAGGCATTACAACTGTCTTATATTGATTTGGTTCTGAATATCATTCCCTGTGATGTTATCCAACATGTTTTAGCCTGTTTCTCAATATTATTTTTTAAGAAGATATTACAGCTTCTTTCTTATTCAACTACTTTAAAAAGTAGTTGAAACATGTTAATCTTAAATCTCAATTCTCTGTTTTCTTCAAATTTTATTTAAAAAATCTTATTTACACAGATGTTATAAAGTAAATTCAAATGCAAACTATCAGTAGAGAATATACAAGGGAAGGATGGAGAGTCTCTTTTATGCTAAAAATGAATGTCTAGATATTAGTCCGTTCAAGAAATATTTAACTCTATTACAAACTAATTTATGGTAGCATTCAAGAAATGATGTGGAAGCTGAAAGTCATTCTGCTTTACAAACTTCAATCCACATAATTAAACTTACTTGAGACGATATAGTTTGACAAAGAACATCCTTGAATATCAGAGACCACAAACTATATACCTGGGGAAAAGCCAACCTCAAAAGAATTTCAGAGCATAAGAAGTGTATAAAAATGAGCAGGAATTAATTACATTTCTGTGATTGTGTGTCTGACTGCCAGCACAGACTGCCCTGCATTTGATCTCTTCTTTATAAATTATGTCAGTGTACATAAAAACACATTTGACATCCTGGGAAGCAATTAAATCAATAGAAAAGGTAATAATTATATTAGACTTAGGCTAATATTTTAAAACATTTAGGAAGATGGACATTGTGAAATGACACTAGCCACAGTAATAAATATTCTTAGGTTAACTGATATGTACACATGGGTTTTCATTTCTCAGTAATGAGAATGGGTGGGAGAAATTTGGGGATGTCAGTGGGCAATGAGCTCATTCTCTAGTGGAAGAAAATATTGAATTTATATTCTGGATAAGTCACTTACTAACTGGATAAACTTCAGTGAGACATTTATACTCTGTAAATTGAATTACTTATTTATAAAAATATGGGATAAAAAACCTCAAACATTTGTGATGACTGAGATCTTATTTAACATATTAAGATTTAGGAAGTGCTCAATAAATATTTGTTAATAGCCTATTTTCAAAATGCTTTCATCTTTTATGAAAGGAATTATATATGGTAAAAAACTGTTTGGAGGAGAAATAACAGTGAGCCTGATAATGGTAATAAAAATGTCAATTGTTAATGTTCATTATATTTATTTTGTCGCTAAAATCAGCCTTAAAAAATTGGAAATTTCTACCTCAGTCTATCCTTAGCTTTGCAGTACAAATTCAAGTGTTTTCACTTATCACAATTTAGAATTCTTAGTAAATATTTCACAGTAAACTCGAGGAAAAGGCTACCCATAAATTAAAGAGTGATTAAGATACATAAAATTTAACTTTTATTATTTCCTAAATTAAAAATTTTATTTTCCTCTCTGTTTTTTTCTACATGACACCAAAATAAACTAAGTGCAACTAATTAGAGGGTGATAGGTTTATGGACAAAACCTATGGTGATAGGTTTTGTGTGGATCTATAGTGGTGTAAGGCCAGGGGAGGGGGATGTTGAAATTTTCGATAAAGGCAAGATAGATCTGAGTGAGAAGGCAACATTTGAGTGAAGTTATGTAATAAGAGTGTGATCCAAATGAATTTCTGGTACAGGAAAGCTCTAGTAGGAGGGAAGAGCCAGTGCAGGAGGAGGGCCTGATGCAGAATTATGCCTGGAATCTTTGGGGAATATCAAGTTCAGTTTGAACAAATGGGAAACTAAAAGGAGAATGAAGTAAGAGAAGTCAGTGGGAAGTAGGGAGAGAATGGGTGCAAACATTTAGGGCTTCTTAGGTACCTGCTACTGAGAGATAATATATTATCATGGCTGGAAGCGTAGACTCTGCAAAAAGACTTCCTGGCCTCAAATCATATACTACCATTATTAGCCAGAGAGTATGGGTCAAGAAAATGACCCTTTTGTGCTTTAGTTACTCCATTTGTAAAATTGTGATAATGCTGCCAACATAATAAGATTGTTCTTAGCTATTATTTTATACTAGAGACATAGGGAGTCATAGACTTTTTAGCAGAGCAGCAATATAATCTGACTTATTAAAAATTTACTCTGGTTCAAGTATTGATAATATGCAGTAGGAAGGAAGCATGAAAAAGTAAAACTAGGAACACTCAGGAAGCTATTACAATAATTCATATGAGAGACAATTGAATATCTTGTGCTGATAGTGGGGGTATTGAGAAGTTTTAGATTTTAGACATATGTTGACGAAATGTAAACAGGAGTTAATGACTGATTGGATATGGAACTATGATAAACAAGAGTCAAGGAAAACTTCAGTATTTTTCACCTGAGCAACAGAAATGATGGGACCACCTGAAATGGAGAAGAGTGGTATAGAACAAAAAATGAGATATAAAGCCAGTAAGTTTTGAAAGTAGAAAATTTGAGCTTTCTATCACATACTGATTGGACAGTTGGATATAAATATTGAATAGACAGTTGGATTGTATGAGTGGAGAGGGAATAAGGCTTGAAATATAAATTCTTAAATGTCAGAATATTGATGATATTTAACCCATGAAACTATATGAATTCATGGAGTAAGTCGACATGCACACACATGCTATATATATATATATATATATATATGTAATTTCCTAAGGAGATATATACCCACACACTTTCTTGAGCATAATTGATGAACTGATGTGTTTTATAATATACACCTGGAAGAAAACCCTTAACAATATAGTGACTTCTGTTATGAATCAGTCATTAAATTATACAAGTTTCTTCCTGGGCAAACTTGTCTTGTGTATATTATTTGGCAAGTGGTAGATACTTGAAAAACAGAGAAAGCCAGTATCTATTTCTGAATCATGGCTTATAGCATGAAAGGATAAATTGAGTGAAGGGTCAGTAGAGCAGAGCTGAGCACAAGATCGCTCCTGCTGTGAACACAGACTTGCCATGGATGTCACATTCAGCTTCTTGAGTAGCTTCAAAGTGTCACTATGAGCCATCCTCACCATCAACTGAAAAAGACAGCCTCACAAATCAACCAGACCTCTAATGCTGAATTCCTAAGGAGGTGCATGAAAGTAGGTAAAGCTAGAAATTGTTTCTCGGTTTATTACAGAGAATCCGCTAAAGGATAAGCTGGGAGCACAATGTCAAGCAAAAAGATATAACTTAAGACACATTAGAATATTTCCACCTGGTAGATGAGAAGATAGAAAAAAACAGAGTTTATTTTGAGGACTGAGAAAATCTTTGCCTAGTGCAGCAAACCAATAACCAATGTAAATATAGGTCTAAAGGATTGATTGAGTTGTGAACAAATATAGTAGCACTAAAAGCTTAGAGATTTTCATAAAGGGTACTGAAAAAGGAAATACACCCCAGTCCTATTTAGTAAGTTCTTTATCTTGATGAACACATATCACTATTAAGAAATATAAATTATGGTTTCTTTATAACATTACTTAAATTGTGTGTTGGACTTCAGTAATAGAATTGCAATTATTTATTTTTATTCTGAAAAACTAGATTATAGATAAAATGATTTAAAAATTTATGCAATAGTTTGCAAAAAAAAAAGGGGGGGCATTCTAAATGCCAGAAGTGAAGAATGCACTGAGCACTAGACAGAGGTAAATAAGATGATACAGCAACAGTCCTGTGAAATTATTGAAATAGTGATGGTTTGAGTACTGTGCTTTCAGGCCTACAAAATTCCTATAGAGTAGATTCTGTCAAAGGCCTTTAGTATTAGTGGTAAGGGAACTAACTAAATCTGCCACCAGAGGAAATTAAGCTTGCCTTTGTCATAACTCTGTGTGGGGCAACAATTCTCACAAGAAATCAAAAGAGTAGCCCTGCAACTTTGATGTGTTTGAACATGAATTTACACTATGCTCATAATATGGGGATATCCTAAGCTGAGAAAGTAGCAATTAAAAAATGATCCTGGTGTCATGAAAATCCTAGGGAGTCTAGAAATCAAATGCAAAATTGCTCTGGAGGGACACATTGGTCCATGTAGGATTTATAAAGGAGAAAATCAAAAGAGGCCAGATTAAGATGAGCTCACAAGCTCAAAATCAGAAATTACAAAGTTCATAGTAAGTGAAAGTCATCAGTCACAAGCACCAGGAGAACTCAAGCTATTGGATTTAAAACCTCAAAGTAAAACCCAAGAGCATGAGATCACGGGATGACAGAAAAACTGCACACACATGTATACATACATATAGCCTAAATGTCTAAAAGGATTAAAGAGATAGCAGTGCCTTCTGCTTACATGCAGTAAGCTTGGGAAGACAGAACCTTAATTTAGCAGTGGGGAAATTTAAGAATGAAGTAAACCCATCCCCATAGAGCTTCCAGAAGCCATACTAATTGGTGACAGTAAACTCTGAAAGGTAAAGGAAGGTGACCTTTACAGCAGGTGGACTGGTTGAAAGTCTAATTGAGAAGAAATTATACCCAAGTATCCTCCCCCATTCCAAGCAGGCAGGAGATTGTAACTTCCCTACTTAAGAGAAGACTCAGAATTATACTCTAGAGTGTAAAATATAAATTTTCTTTCTTGGAGGAAAAGTTGAAGCTTGGGAGACGATCACATGAGGATTAAGGAACACCCAAGGGCTTTTTCTGCTATTTGGTATTCTAACTGGGACAAAGGTATTCACACTTAAGGCAGGAGACGGACATTATCTTCTCTACAATATATGGGAAGTCCAAGCAAATGAAAAAATAACTAAATAAAAAATATTATCACCAGGGATATCTACAATAAGTGCCAGCAAGATCAGTCTACAGTAAGGATAGAGAGGCCAAGTATTGCCACACACCTGTTAGTTGACCTTGCTTTTTAGTATCCCTATCTTATACATAAGATGCTTGATCAAGATCACCAGGAAAGAAAATAATATGAAAACAAACCAAAGCAACTTGAGAGAATCAGTTTATTTATGGGGAAGAAATACTACTATTATCCTTAAAGATATGAGAGAATACTGCATCCTTCAAAAGTCAGATGTAATATATCTTTATATTAATATATAATACATATATATGGCATAAATATATATATGTGTGTGTGTATATATATATATATATATATATACACACTTCTGATACAATGCTGAATAGAAAGCAGACAGTCTTGTTCCTGAGCTCAAGGGGAAAGTATTCGATCTTCCATCGTAAGGAAGATATTTGTTGTAGCCTTATCAAAGATGCTCTATATCAGGATAAGGATGTCTCTGTGGCAGCCAGGGGAGTGCTCCACTCAGAACTCTCTTCAAGAGAGAATCTGTGTTGGAAAGAGTAAAGTTACTTGAGAGCCTCCAATTGCCATAACTTAAGGATCTTCCAGAACATTTTATCAAACCACACTCTTCCCAGACTACTCCCAGCCAATGACTGAACATGGTTCAGGTACTTGAGCTATGATACATATTCCTGCCTAATATGTGATTCCTTAAATGGGACATCTTTGTCCTGAGGCTCTGATCATCCTGGCCAATACTTTGTCAGAGCTGCATCACAGGCTGAAGCTCTTTCTATCCTTCCTTTTCTTCTCTCCCTGCATTTAGGTTTGAGGGTCCATTTTTCTCTATGCTCCATTTTTCCACTACTGCTCCATTTTCCTCTATGCTCCCCAGTGTAGAATTCTATACCTAGTTAAATATCATTTAAAATGGAAACAAAATAAATATTTTATAACATGAAATATGAGATAATTATCTCCAGGAGATCCATACTGAAAAATGTTAAATGTTGTTCTTCAGACAAAAAGAAAGTAACAACCAAATGGAAATAGGGATCTACACAAAAGAATAAAGAGTACTTGGAATAAACATGGGTCAGAAAATAGACTCTGCTTAAATTATACTAATTTAGAGTTGTTTTTATGGTCCATCTTATTAATTACCTTAGTTAATTGTACTATGTACACTTGAGAGGAATATTTAAGCTTCAGTGGTAAGTTGTATTTGTCCTTTAGATGTCAGTTAGGTCAATTAGATCCACAGAACTTAAGTTGGTTGATAGTACTGATCAAATATCTGTATCTTTACTCATTTGTCTACACTTTCTCTATCAATTACTAAGAGAGTATTATTGAAATATTTAACATTTATTATGGATTTGTCTACTATTTTTAGCTTTGTCAATTTTTCTTCAAGTATCTTATAGCTCTGTTAGTGGGTAAACACTTAGGATTGTTAGATCTTCTTGAATAATTGATCCTCCTTTAATTATAAAATACCCTTTTTAACTCTGGTAATACATTTGACTTGAAATCTACCTTGTCAGGTATTATTATAGCCACTACAGCCTACTTTAGCTTAGTGTTTTCATAGTATGTAATTTTCAACATTTTAGTTTCAGCCACTATGTCTTTTTTTTTTAATGTGTTTCTTATAAGCAACATATAATGTGGTCTTACTTCATCATCTGGTCTGAAAATCCTTGCCTTTTCATGAAGAATCTTAATTCAAACATATAAAATTAATAATGGATTTGTCTGGGTTAAGACTCCTGTCTTGGTATTTGGTTTTAATTTATCCCATTTGTTTTTGTTTTTGATTTTTTTTTTGTTCATCCTCTTGAACAATTTTATACAAGTTTCCTGGTTAAATATTTTATTCTTCTTCATTAACAATCTTGCCTCTTATTTTCCTGGCAATACCTTTTTTTTAAAAAAAAATTTAATTTTTTATACAATTTTTAAAAGTTACTTTCCATTTACAGTTATTACAAAATATTGGCTATATTCCCCGTGTTGTACAATACCTCTTTCATCCTATCTTACACCCAATAGTTTGTACCTCCCACTCCCCTACCCCTACATTACCCTTCACCTCTCCCACTGGTAACCACTAGTTTATTCTCTTTATCTCTGAGTCTGCTTATTTTTTTAATATTCACCAGTTTGTTGTATCTTTTAGATTCCACATATAAGTCATCTCATACCATATTTGTCTCTCTGTCTCACTTGTTTTACTTAGCATAATGCTCTCCAAGTCCACCCATGTTGCTGCAAATGACAAAATTCTGATCATTTTTATGGCTCAGTAGTATTCCATTGTGTGTATATATATATACCATATCTTCTTTATCCATTCATCTGTTGATGGACACTTGGCTGCTACCATATCTTGGCAATTGTAAATAATGCTGCTATGAACATTGGGGTACATGTATCTCTTCAAATTAGTGTTTTTGTTTTTATTTCTTTGGTTTTTGTCCTCTGCCTATTTGTGGTGAGTGTACCCTTTATTGACTTATTATCTATATATTTTTGAGTTTGCTATGCTAGAGATATTAATACATAATAATATGATATTTCATAATCATTTTACAAAACATCAAACCATATCACAGTAAAATATATTTACTTCCCTTCAAATATTTGTGGACATCTTATATTTTACTTCCTTCTGTATTATAAACCCTCTAACATATTTTACTCTAATGAGTCACTAGGTTTTTAACAATTTAAAAAATATAAAAATACAAATACTAAAACAATGATGTTCTGTTATTTCCCTAGAGATGTTCTTTTTCTGGGTCTTCATCACATATATAAATCTGGCTTTTTATCTGTTTTCCATTCCACTTGAAGAATTTAGTTTAACCATTTATTATAGTGCATTTACTAGATGCAAATACTTTCAGGCTTTGTCTGGAAATGTCCTTTAAAATCCATTAAAATTTAAGCAATATTTTTACTGAATATAAAATTGTAGCTAAAAATTAGTATTTATTTTCTATTTATTTATGTTTTATTTTTTATTTATTTATGTTTTCCCTGATGGGATGTTGACATCATTAGTCACTCATTTTGTTGTTCTACTATATGTAATGAGTATTTTTAGCCTTGTCCCTTAAGATTTATCCTTTTTTGGTTTTAAATAATTAATTTATAACATGCTGGGTGTGGTTTCCTTTGTATATTATTTGCTTGGAGTTTTGCTGAATTTCTTGCACATATACAATAATATCTTTCATCAATCTGGAAATCCCCAACTCTTTATTTCTTCAAAAAGTTCTTCTGGTTTATCCTATCTTTCCTCTCCTTCTTGGATACTAGTTACATACAAGTTTTTCATTTGCTGATGTAACACATATCAGCCATGCTCTATTCTTCTTTGTTTCTCACTCTTTTTTCTCTTTCTGTTCCACTTTGACTAGTTATTTTCAACCTGTCTTCAAGTTTTCTGGCCTTCCTATTTCAAATCCAGTCTGAAGTTAAGGCTATCTAGTGGAAAATATTCAAAATGAAACACAGAGAGGAAAGAATAAGGCAGCACAGAAAGGAGCATTATAGACAAGTGCAAAGTGGTGAAAAAGTTTAACCTGCATACAATTTGATTTATAGGGGAAAAGGAGAGAAGAAAATGGAGTAGAAGTAATATCTGAAGATATATTCACCATGAATTTTCTAAAACTGAAGAAAGATACCAAAACACAGATTCATAAAGCATTGTGAACACCAAGTAGTATAAATGAAAATAAAATGACATCTATAAACATCGTAGTAAAATATTTGGGAAAAACAGGGAAAATATTCAAGAAAACAATTTTTTAAAGACAGTATTTTAAATTAAGAACCAGTAGAACTGACATCTGACTTCTCAGCAAAATCAGTGGAATCCAGAAGACAGTGGAATTATATCATTAAAGCAGTGCAATAAATATAAAATTCTACAAGTAGTAATCTTCAAAAATTAAGATATTTTATAATACTTTAAAACAAACAAAAATAAAAGTAATATTTCATCAGCATTCCTATACTACAACACAATTCTGTAGAGTGAAGGAAAAATGATCCCAGTCAGATATGGGGATTAAGGGGAAAAAAGTGTACTTGACAAGGAATTGAATGTCAGGGTAGACAAGTTTGAAATTTTTAAATTAATGTGCCAAGTAGATGAATGGATTGATAAAATGAATTTAAAGCAGACAAAGATAAATTAACAGAGAACTAATATACAAAGAAGATAGCTGTATAAAGGGAATAGAAACAATTATTCTACCACTTTATATTTTTAACTATCCCAACTTTAAAAAGTGATGAGATTATGTGAATTGAAAGGGACCATTTGTTTTCAGGGAAGTGAAATGTTGAGGAGCAATGTCCAGGCTGCCAGTATATTGTTCCAGGGAAAGTTAATGAAAAGTGAAGCAGGTTGAAACCAATCTTATTTTTTTGGTTTTTTGTTTAATTAAAGTGCATTTTAAATAGTTGATCATAAACAAGGGGAAGGGAAGCACAATAGCAAAATAAAAGCAAAACTATCATAGCTTTCTGAAAATCTTCTTCAAAATATTTCTGGTTTAGTACCTTCTGATTTACTCATATCCAAGATGAGAGATGGGTCTCAAAATTTCAAGTATGTTTTCTTAAGTCCATTAGTGTCCATTTATTGGATTCTGTTGAAATGTGACACTAGTATTGCCCACCCTTACTTAATTGCACTCTCCATAACTACCAGCTGATCTACTTGACAATCTAAAATTGTCATCATTCTTACGATACTAAAGTTTTGACTGCATTTATCTCTACATTCAGTATTTCTCAGGTGGATCAACCTCCCAGAATGCAATGTTACATTATTGGCCCCTCTCACTCACATCCTGTCTTGTTTCTTAAAGTGTCACCACACAGGGACATAAAATAAAAGAGCTACTAATAAAGGATAGGTACAAAATCCATTTTTGAAGAAAAGTGTGGCTGCCATACAGCAGCAATTGCAAGAGAGGTGTGGCTATTTGGGTTTGTAACCAGCTTGAAGGCAGTAGAAAAGCTTTTTTTTTTTCAAGCAGCAAAATTTCTGTATAGATTAATTAGTCAATTGTATCCTTTATTTATTGCCTATAAAATGTATTTATCTATGAAACCTTGAAAAACTGTTTAACACTTTTCATTATATCTGTGCCTTTGTGTGCCTTAATTTATCATTTTTCAAGTGTATTTAAAATATGTCTTTTATCTCATTTGATTCTTACTCAATGCTCTGAGATAAACTAAGTGTTACTAGCCACATTTTAAACATAAAGAAACTAGAGACTAGTGAGGTTTTAATAGCTTGCCCTGGTGAAAGAAAGAAAACGGGATTGCAGAGGTTGTTGTCATTTCTATTGGGTTGGCCAAAAAGTTCATTTGGGCTTTTCTGAAACATCTACTCCTGCCTCTCTGTCTTAAGAATAAAATGAGGCCAACTGCTTTTTTTGAAACATATTTGGATAAAATATAGATCCAGTTTTTAAAGTCTATACTTCTAATTGCATCTATTGATATTGTCATTTAATTTGCTTTTAGTAGGCTACAGTTTGAATATATGGGAGACTTTTTGTGTATTCTTATGTTTCGATTATTTCCCCCAGGATTCCTTCCTTCCAGGGTATGATCTTATTTAATCAAAGAGAAATAGTCCATCATCTCAGTACTTAACCCTAATATAATGTGCATCCTCAGCAAACAATATATAAAACATGATGCCAATATAATACATACTGGTTTCTATCATGAGAATAATGTTATGGAAAAGTAGCAATGGCAATGTTTTACTGAGTGCTTACTATGTGTCAGAATATTTCTCTGTCTTTTACATACATTAGATCATTTAATTCTAAAAAAAAAGAGCAAAATAAATTAGAAAGGTATTATTGATTGGTATCCATCCTCTAGAGATGAGGAGTCATTGGGAGGAAAGCAAATAATTTGCCCAAGGTCATCCAGCTAGTAAGGACAAGGTTAGGATCAAAGCCTAGGCAGTCTGGTCCCTGCTCCTCTACCTTCACACTCATCCACATTTCCATGTCCAGCTCCCAAATCTGCTTCTCCCCAACTTGTCTTATAAGCAGATTGAAAAGGAATTCCTTGATACTCCTATAAAACTCAGCAGTTTCCTCTAGGTTGCAACAAGATGTGTTGTATTTCCTGTTTTTGGCTTCATCGCACTAAGCTCCTTGACCTTATTTATACTTTGCAACCCAAGCACATCCCTAGGTAAGAATTCTTACTCAATAAACTATGGTTGAATAATAAATGATAGGATGAACACATTATCAAATTTTATTGAACACCTGCTATGTATTGGGCATGATCTAGATACAGTGAAAGCAGCATTAAACAAAAAACTAGCAAAATATTTTGTTGCCATGGAGATTATAATTGTTTCAAAGGTCTTAAACAGCTTCATATGATCCTGAAAGACTAAATCCTATTTCAAATTAGTTGAGTTTCCTGGCATCTGAGGCTGAAATAGACAATATTTACTAATTTCAAAATGATGCAAATGTCAGTTCATTTAATTTTTTTAAAAGTCTAAACCTGTGAACCAAGCTTGTCAAGATGGTGCAACATAAGTCTTTCTCCATACAGTTTAATTAGACTTTGTTAAGTTGAGTCATTTGTGCTTTTACTTACCACTTTTTTTAATCCCACATTAAATAGGGCTACTCTGCTGTCCTTATCTACTTTTTCTTTCTGTATTTTGTTTCCACTCTGTATAAACACCTAGTCTTTGACTATTTCAATTCAATCATAAATTTAGTTTAAAAAAATCTTCTTCTGCATGATCAAACCTATTTGAAGTGCAGGAATCAGAAATCATCCTGGTCGATCTTATAGTTTTTGTCAGAACTGAATTTACCTCTGAGAAGGGAGCTAAGTGATTCATTGAAATATTGTAGAGTTGTCTCCTAAAAACCTCAGTATACTTGTGTGATTCAACTCATCACAGAAATCATCTATTATTTAAAAAATATATGTACTTACCAAAGGAAATAATTTATTATATCATCTCTGAATAGATAAGTTCAGTTTTTACTACCTTTAATATCACTTGTATATATATGAACGTTTGCTAATTTATTTATAAAAATACATTTTAAAAAATGCTTTAATTTTTCTATGCTTTGTCATTTTACGTTCTATAGCAATAGGGTGCTACAAACTACGAGCCAAATTATGTGTCCGAATTTACTTAGCGTTTGTGTACTTTCTGTGATACCTTGTGTGTTCTTTCTTTTTAAAGTTATCTGGTTGATTCCCGTTGGTGTGTTGAAAGACTTACCATTTCTCAACCATATAATTTTAGGCCTTTTACTTAATATCGTAATGGCTTATTCCCTACTACCACCACTAATGTAGAGATAATAATACTTGCCTCAAAAGGTTATGGAAAATGTCATCATATTAAACAACTAAATGTGTGAAGTATTGCCTAACATGTAGTTAAGTATTTATTAAATCTAGTTTTATTTTCATATCCTGATTTCATTCATTCATTCATGAAATCTTTTTGGATAACTTTTCATGCCAAGAACTGCATAATGGTTGGAAATTTTAAAAATACATATATATATAATAAAGCATTCTCTACTTCATGGTGCTCCCTGGGTATCATAGGCGTTTAAGATGATGACACAATACAATATGCTGAATGTCAGAAGTGGAATTATCTGCAGTCCCAAAGTAGGCCATTCCATGTGTATGGGCACACAAAGAAGGGGCATTGATCCCAGTTAGAGAACTAGAGGGAAAGGAAGGAGAGGAATTGGGATTGGTAGGAAAGAACAAGAAAAGCAGGTACGTAGGATGAAAATGTGGTGACCACTAAAATCGCTGATGTAAATAGAGAAATCTAGAAAGCAGTTGAGATACATGTCAGAATCTAGAGAATTATTCTAAGCATGAAGTATACTTGGAGATGTAATCAACATCTAGAGTGAATAATAGCATCAGGGGAGGAGGGCAAGTAGAGTGAAACAGCCAGTTAGTGGCTAGCGAAGGGAAAGCTAGGGAACCCTAGCCTTTAAGGAGCATGGAGAGGAACTCTTGAAGAGTGAGAGGAGGCAGCCAGAGCTGTCTCAAAACTACATGATGGGGCTTCCCTGGTGGCACAGTGGTTGAGAGTCTGCCTACGAATGCTGGGGACAGGGGTTTGTGCCCCGGTCCGGGAAGATCCCACATGCCGCGGAGCGGCTGCGCCCGTGAGCCATGGCCGCTGAGCCTGCGTGTCCGGAGCCTGTGTCCGCAATGGGAGAGGCCACAACAGTGAGAGGCCTGCGTACTGCAAAACAAAAAACAAAAAAAACAAAACAAAAAAACTACAAGATGGGTATAAAGTTTCCAAATACATAAGAACTGAGGAGCAAAAAATTTTGCAGAAAGGTCAGTTGATTTATATAAGGATTGAAAACCTTTTCAGATTTAGAATTAGAAGTTCCCCAGAGACTTCATTTTTTTTTAGTAGTAATTTTTAAAAATTTTATTGGAGTATAGTTAATTTACAGTGTTGTGTTGGTTTCAGGTATACAGCAGATTGATTCAGTTATACGTATGTTCATTCTTTTTCAAATTCTTCTCTCATATAGGTTATCACAAAATATTGAGTAGAGTTCCTTGTGCTATACAGGAGGTCCTTGTTAGTTATCTATTTTATATTTAGTAGTGTGTGTATGATAATCCCAAGCTCCTGATTTATCCCCCCCCCCCATTTTTCCTCTTTGGTAAACATAAGTCTGTTTTCAATATCTGTAAGTCTGTTTCTGCTTTGTAAATAAGTTATTTTGTGTCATTTTTTAAAGATTAGATTCCTTATATAAGTGATATCACATGATATTCGTCTTTGTCTGACATACTTCACTTAGTATGATAATCTCTAGGTCCATCCATGTTGCTGCAAATGGCATTATTTTGTTCCTTTTTATAGCTGAGCAATATTCCATTGCATACATGTACCACATCTTCTTTATCCATTCCTCTGTCAATGGACATTTAAGTTGCTTCCCTGTCTTGACTAGTGTAAATAGTGCTGCAACGAACACTGAGGTGCATGTATCTTTTCGAATTATGGTTTTCTCCAGATATATGCCCAAGAGTGGGATTGCTGGCTCACACATTAGTTCTATTTTTAGTTTTTTAAGGAACTTCCATACTGTTCTCCATAGTAGTTGTACCAACTTACATTCCCACCAACAATGTAGGAGGATTCCCTTTTCTCCACACCCTCTTCAGCATTTATTGTTTGTAGACTTTTTGGTGATGGCCATTGATTTTACATTTCTCTGATAATTAGTGATGTTGATCATCTTTTCATGTACTTTTTGGCCATCTATATGTCTTCTTTCGAGAAATTCCATAATGATGAATATAAAAGCATCAAATCTCTTTGGACAAAAAAGTGTAGAGACTGTGAATGGCCTGTGTAGTGGAAAATACAAAACAGTGGAGGAAAGTGTAAGATATGGCATTCACAAAAACTGATCTAATTATATGCATAGAAGGATGGTTTATTATTGCCAAGTAAAGGACCTGACAATTATCATCCTGTTTTTCTTTCTTTTTATCCTCTCTCCAGAGACTTTAAAATTTGAAAATTTCAGTAAGATTATTTTCTAGATTATTTCAGTAGAGTAAATGTAAACTACTCTCTCAAAACACAAGATAAAAAGAGAACATATAGGTAAATTTTTCCATTTGGATTATCAGTCAATATTATCACTAAATATTGACCACATGCAATTTAAAAGCCTGTTTCTATATTTTTTCTATTTAATGTTTCTAAATATGAATATGTAAATTGTAAATGTAAATTTTTAAAAATTGTTATTAAATCTAAATATTTTCTGAAAAGTGAAGATATTCCTTTTAAGTTCTTTGCTCAAACTCTCCTATTTGATAAATTCTCTAGTTGGATTTTAATGGAATTTTTCTTCCAAATTGTGCATTTTTCCTATATAAAATTCAGGTCATTATCATTCATTTCTGCATTAAATTTCTTAATCTTTGAAAATTTTTTCATTTAAAAATTAATAACCTATATTCTGTATAAAATTCATATTCAATTTTTCAGAATAAAGAAAAAATTGAGTATTAGGACTTCAAATTGTAAAAATTTACATATACATTTTAAAATGTTTATCTTTGCTATGATTTTTTCACAATCTATTGTTTTTTTCTTTACATGTACCCACTTACTTCCTGACCTAGTAAGGCAGCTATTCTATTTCATATACAAATGAAGAGAGGAAGGACGAGCAAATCTGAAATGTTAATTGTATGTGCTTTAAAAAGTCAAACAAAAACCCTTAAATGATCTTGGTGCTTAGACTATAAATTCAGTGACCCTATTTTGGTCTTTTTGGTGGTTAGTTTCTTAAAGTCTGAATATCATGTATGCTGAGTTGATAGTTATGGATTTTTTAAAAATCATAAACCACTCAGGTGATTGTGGGCTTCTATACTTTTTCTGCACCTATTATTCCTATATTCTACCCTGTCTTAATTTTTTTTTAAGTTATAAAAGGAATTCTTTGTATCATCTTTTTGTATTCTCTCTCCCACGTCTGCCTCTAACTGTAACCCATTCTCTCTCTATTATCACTTAATTTTAGCCTCTAATTATGTCCCTGCTGTCTTTTTATTTCTCCCTCTTTGTCCATATTAGCCCTTTGAACCATAACTTTCTGAGAAAATGGAAATGCCCTCCATCTGCACTGTTCAATATGGTAATGAGTAGCCATGTGTAAATACTGAGCACCTGAAATGAGGCTAGCAAGTCTGAGGAAGTGAATTTTTAATTTTATTTAATTTTAATTAATTGAAATTTGAATAACTTCACATGGCTAATGGTTACCATATAGGACAGTGCAGCTTTATACCCCTTATTCGTTCTCATTTTCTCATTCTTTCTCCTCTGCCTTGGTATATATTTCTTCTTTGTCTCTGTCTCTAATTCTAACTGTAGTTATTTTTTTTTTTCAGAACTTAGGGTCACTTGCTTAACCCAAATGAAAGGCAGAAGCTATACTTCAAGTGCAACCACAAGGCAATGATCCTGTTCATAACATTAACTCCTCTTCCAGCACCTCCAGGGGCTGCTGACTGGAGCTGTTTGAATCTTTTGCTGGTTCAGTTGTGATAAACTCTGAGGGGGTTTATCATACACTACTTTTTTTTTTGGTTATTGTTCTTGAACTCCACAAAAATCAGAAGCCATTAGGACACTTTCAAGTTTATGATTCTTGAAGTGAGTTGAAGGCAAGGAAATGTTGCAAACGACTTTAAGCTTGAACAATGTAGGCCTTTACTCTCATGATCTTTTACTCTTTCCAACATTGTTCCTCGCATTATTTGCCCTAACTCACTTATCGATCTTATACATTTTGCATCTTCTTTCAGATACTACTCTATTAAAATACATCTTCAGTCTATTCTTTCAATACTTAAGCCATGTCCAAAATTTGATATATCCCATATTTTAGAGATCAGGTGAAGCCTCAACTGAAGCAAAGACCATTCAGTTTTAACTTTTACAGCATTATTTCTAAAACCACTGTATTATAAAGCTGTTTACTTTTCAAATTCTTAGATCCATGGGAAATTTTATTTTTGCTTATATACATTGTAGGATTTACTGCTTCGTTTAAGAAAAGTTAACTTACTAATCAGGAAAATGAATCAAAAGCCTTTAAGTATTTTGTATAACACTAGTAAGAACAGGCTAAGGATTTTTTAAAAGGGCTGGCTAAGCTTGGTCCCAGAAAACTTGTGAGCACATTACAATTGCATGTTAAATTGTAATCTCTCAGTAAACTGATTCTGTCATTTTAAATTGTGTGAATCTGTGCCTTCCTAATGATTTTATTTTTCTTTGTGATAGAATGCCTCCTTTTCCCTTTCTGTCACATATACATGTGCAGACACACACACAAAGGTTTTCAAATTCTTGTGCTGGATTTGAAAAGCTCTGAAAGCCAACCAAACTAGTTTCACTCCCTTTGAAATAAAATAAGCAACCTGTCATTTACTGAGTTTAAAGCACTATTCCAAAAATATGTTCAATAAAATTTATATGTTTTAAAGTTTAACTTCGGATTTTTTTCTTTTTGTTTTGTTGCTTTTTACAAATGGAGACATTCATATTTCATGGCTATTTTTTTGGAAGAATTTTCAGAAACATTTTAAAGAAGAAACTTTAAATTTAATTCAAAATTAATTTATTTATACATTCACGTTTATAGACAAGTTTTAAGATTCCTGAGAAGCCCCAGTTTCCCAAACAATACTAACGCATTTATTTTCACCACAAAATGAAATCGATCCAAAAAAATGACTTTTATGATTCTATAAAACCAATGCTTATCATCTTACCAACAATGACCAAAACTATATTTGCCTCTGAGAGGTGGGATAGGGAGGGTGGGAGGGAGGTGCAAGAGGGAGAAGATATAGGGATATATGTATATGTATAGCTGATTCACTTTGTTATACAGCAGAAACTAACACACCATTGTAAAGCAATCATACTCCAATAAAGATGTTAAAAATAATAAAACTAAAGTGATATACACAGTGTTTCACTGCTCCAACTTCAGGTAAATAAGAATGACAATAAAATACAGTGTGTGACAGGATGAAGTCAGGTAACAGGAGTCCAGTAGATCTTACTGAAGTCACCATTCATCCTGCTTATACAGGTAACAAAGCTTGGCTGACATGCAGGTGATAGATGGCTGGCTCTATCCACTCACTGAGTGGAACATGTAGATGAATAATCGTGATTCAGATCTGTGCCTTAGTTATTCAACAAGTTACTCTGTATAGTGATTTTGGGGGGTATCTTGTGGGTATCACAAGAATAAACACAAAAGTAAAATCTGCCAATATTAAATATGTAAATTCTAATTTTTTCTTATCTGGACTATTGTCTCCTGTAAATAAGAAAATTTAAAAACAGTCAGTGTTGGCTAAGAGAGTTTCATATATACTGTATCCATACTTTTTGTGCTCTTACTGTTGTTTTAAGATTTTTCTTGTTTCTGTTAACTCAGGCCAATTAAAGCAATTCCTTTTGTGGGCATTTGGGTCATTGTTTTCAAGTTTATTGATTCAATCGTATTCTATAAATATTTGTGAAAAATCACTTCTTGTCATACTCCATGCCAGATGCTGGCAAAATAAAGATAAATGAGGCACAATTACTATGGTGAAGGAAGTAACTAGATACCATAGTAGATGATGGAGTTCTACAACTTGAGTATGGAAGAGGGCTGCAGTCTGTAGTACCTTATTACCCACAGAATTATGAAGACAGAACACATCAGTGTGGAGATTTTGGTGTGTATATTAGATGTCACCTCCAGAAAGAATTGCAGTCTTTTTTTCCAGTTTGCCTGGTGCTATTAAGAAAGTACAGATCCACTGAATTCTGAATACTAATCTTGTGACAAGTACTTTCAAATGTATGACAACTATAGGTTTCATGTTGTGGACAGCTTGGCTACAAAACACTAAATAAATGGAGAGCCTAAGTATAGTGACACTAGGTGGGAACACTTAGGCTTTCCTGAGAGTAGAGTAATGAGTATCCACACAGATCTGCATTGCTATCAAGGAGCAAGGCTAACAGTTTCATTGATGTCACTCCCCACTCCTTGATTGCAAGTCTGTTAATTAAAACAGTGTAGGCTGTCTTGGACACATCATGTGCTATGTAAGATATTAAGTTTCAATTCCTTGTCCCATAAAGTTGACAAGTTCTTATATTATACCATAAAAAATCCTCTGTCTCTAGCAGAAACCAATCAACATATAGGAAAGAGAAGATACTTAATATTATAAAAAGAATGTAAAGTTAAAGGCAATGTAGTAAAGAATTATTGGCAAACAGTTGCTATTTGTGTTGATCTTTCCTTTCTTTCCAAGTTTTGATTTTAGATTTTAAGGATTTTTAGGTTAGCAACATCATATCTAGGTTTTCTCATATTTTTGTATATCAGCAAGATTTCACACTTCTTGATATGTTATGATTTTAGACGTTTGTGCTTTAAGAGTCCCCCCAAAATGTATCTTGGGTATTGAAATTCACAGAACAGGGACCATGTCTTATTTTTTTTTGTATCCCTCACACATTGCTTTGTAAATAACTATTTATTTACTAAGATATAGGGTTTACTAAATAATATCTGAATGACAAGTCAAAAATAAGTAGTTTTTTTTTCTAATTTGTCCAGGCACTTAGGAAAAATTCTCGCTAACAATTTATAGCATAACACCAAATGTAACACGTAGGGAACATAATGCATATTTAAATGCTATGTAAGCGGGATTAGACATGAATTATCTGTGGAAAGATCATGTTTTCCTTAATTTACAATCCCTAGGTACATATTATTTATTATATGTGAAACAGTGTTCTAACACACTGTTTTTCCAAATAGTCTGAGACTTGGTAGGTAAATTAAATTTCACTGGTGCTACTTTCACTGGCCTAAGTCATTCCTAGTGGTGGCTCACACTCCTGTTTCTTGAATTCAATGCTGCCCACAACCTGGGGTTATGCTTTTGTTATTTGATAAAGCAATGACCATGTTATTGAGGAATAAACATCTAAGTCCCTAAAATAAGCTCATATTTTTCTCCACTTACCCCAAACATAACTACCGTGTAATATAATAGATGCTGAAGAACTGAACATTTCCCACTGACCCTTGCTAAACACTAGACCCAACTATTCCTCACTACCCCTCTTTTTTAAAATTAATTTTTTATACTGGAGTATAGTTGATTTACAATGTTGCATTAGTCTCAGGTGTATACCTATTCAGTTATACAAATACATATATCCATTCTTTTTCAGATTCTTTTCCCATATAGGTTATTACAGAATATTGAGTAGAGTTCCCTGTGCTATACAGGAGGTCCTTGTTGGTTATCTATTTTATATATAGTAGTGTGTATATGTTAATCCCAAACTCCTAATTTATCCCTACCCCACCACGTTTCTCCTTTGGTAAGCATAAGTTTTCAAAGCCTGTGAGTCTGTTTCTGCTTTGTAAATAAGTTAATTTGTATCATTTTTTAAGATTCCACATATAAGTGATATCATATGATATTTGTCTTTATCTGACTGACTTCACTTAATATGATAATCTCTAGGTCCATCCATGTTGCTGCAAATGGCATAATTTTGTTCTATTCTATGGCTAATATTCCATTGTATATATATACCACATCTTTATCCATTCCTCTGTCAGTGGACATTTAAGTTGCTTCCATGTCTTGACTATTGTAAATAGTGCTGCAGTGAACACTGGGGTGCATGTATCTTTTCGAATTATGGTTTTCTCCAGATATATGCCCAGGAGTGGGATTGCTGGCTCACATGTTAGTTCTATTTTTAGTCTTTTAAGGAACTTCCATACTGTTCTCCATAGTGGTTGTACCAATTTACATTCCCACCAACAGTATAGGAGGATTCCCTTTTCTCCACACCCTCTCCAGCATTTATTTTTTGTTTGTAGAACTTTTGATGATGGCCATTCTGACCGGTGTGAGGTGATACCTCATTGTAGTTTTCATTTGACCACTCCTCTTGTTATACCCAAGTTGACTCACCAACAGAGGCTAAGCCTGGCTTCAGACATAATGTCTTTATATATGATCCTGTATTTGTCATAACCACATACAAATACTCAGAACAAACAAATCTGACTGATCATCTTCAATCTAAGGTATATAGATTTGGCTGAGAATCAGAGCATGGCCAAGGAAGACAGAAGGAGAAACCAGAAAGTAGTTAGCTGAAATACAGGGCAAAGCTGATGAAATTGGAAACTTGAATTTATGTGGTTTTCAAGGTCACATATAATCTTTATCAAAATTGTCTATATTGGTTGCTGAGAAGTTATTAACAAAGATTGAAATCAGATATATATATATATTAATCTATATTTATCCCCTTTTCTATAAGTTATTTACATGTTAAAATGACCAAAAATTTTTGTTATATAAAGGAATGATCAGGGTTGAATCTGGAAACAATTTTAACTTTTATCTTTTGCACTCTCCTATATAGTAATATACACATATGTATATATTTTACTGTGTATATGTTTATATACATATATGTACATATATAAAATATATCCATATGTGTGTCTATACACACACACATATATGCAAAGATGCACATTTTCTAGAAATATATCCCAAAATTTCTATCCCTGTGCTTCTCCTAAGTGTATAGTACCCCAAGTTAGTTTTCTTTGACTCTTAGAAGCATGTAATCTGTTGGAAGAGAAGATATTGCATTAATGAGTAATTTTTATCTTTAAATGTATAACTTCCTATGGATACTTACATTTGTATACTCAAAAATAGTTCAAGTCAACAAAACCCAGTAGCAAAAACTACAGTTGATGGCCAGATCTTGTTCCGTAATACCATTCTCCAAAATGCAACCAGTACTCTTTGGAGAAATGGCTGTTTCTAGGACTGGGACAGAAAATGTGTATGATGATTGTAGAGTATTTTGTAGTGCCAGAGAGTAAGGAAGTGACACACACACACACACACACACACACAATGATGAAGAAATACAAAAATGATACAGGGGCCAGCCAAAAGACCTGGCACAATTTGAGAAACAAAATAGAATACTTTTAGATTATAAGGTATAAAATATCCATGCATTCATGTTGATATAAAGAAATGGTTGAATAAATGAGGAATAATAGACAAATTTCCTGCACAGAAGAATTTAAAACCATTTATGTAGATATGCTACCCTTCAGAAGGTACAGATTAACTCCCCACAGCTTAAGTGTGAGCTGTGCATAGTGACTGTTTTCAGGAGTACAGTATGGAAAGGGAAGAAAGTTACTTGACAGTGGAGAAACCTAATAAACACTACCTCAAGTTACATGAACAAGGTTAGCATCAAAAATGGTGTCATATTGACAGTATATACTCATGAAGCAATGTGCTAAGGATGGCATTTTACTTCTGAGATCTTCCTCCAAAAAATACACAACCCCAGTCTAATCATGAGACAAAAGTCAGACAAATCCCAATTGAGAGACATTCTACAAAATGGTGAACAGTAATCAAAACTGTTAAGATCATCAAAACCAAGGAATGTCTGAGAAACTGTCATAGACAAGAGGACTCTAAAGAAACAACACTATTAGATGCAAGATGGTATCCTGGATGAAATCCTGAAACTGAAATGGGGCATTAAGAAAAAAATGAGGAAATCATAATAAAGCATGAACTTCAGTTAATAAAATATATCAATATTAATTGTGACAAATGTATCATACTAATATAAGATTTTAATAATATGGGGGACTGGGCATGGGGTATATGGGAACTCTTTATCTTCACGATAATTCTGTAAATCTAAAATTGTTCTAAGTTTATTAACACAAATAACTCAATTTACCAGAAAAATTATATTTATATCAGTCCTTAAAGCACATTTTTGTGTATATGTATTAGTTCATAATATTATTTGCTTTCACCCACTATTCCATATCCCTTGGGGTATAGTATGCTTTTCTTCTGCACAGATTAGGGATTTGCCTTTGACTTGGTTTGTTCAATGATCTGGAAGTGGTTTTGGTTCTTGTGTGGTTTGGCTTGAACTCTTTTACCCCTGGGTCGACCATGAAAGTAATATCCCTGGGTAGTGCTTGCCCACGGAGAATGCGAACACATGTGGAATATATCTGAACCCTACTCAAATCCCAGAGCCAAGTGGAGCTCACTGAAATATGATGCAGTGTCACCCAGTTGTTAAACAGACCATGAGTAGAAGAATAAATGCTTGCTAGATAGGCCACTGAATTTTCTGGTGGCCTGTTAGTTTATTGCAACAATAACAGAATAATTTACTGTGTAACACAAATCTTCATGGAGATGACCGTTGCTCTTTGCTGTAATGTATGTGCATCCCTATTAATTGTGTGTGTGTGTGTTCAGTATGAGCACAAGTCAAATTTCTAAAAAACTTGTTCTACTGGGAAAATGCCAGCTAAGTGTATAATACTATTATAACTAGTATTCAATAAATCAGTAAAACCATATGTAACTGACATACTTTGATTATAGTCTTTTATTTAGGAAATAATTTTAGTTCATCATAGTTACGTGGTTTTTTTATTCAAGATTTTGTGAAGCAGACCCAGTCCAATTTCACAGTCATGCCATTTGTAAAATGGTGTAATCCAGTGAATTATGAATGTTGGAATGGACTCATATATTAGGGGCTCTCTCTCTCTGTGACTATTGAAATGTATTTTGCTGATATAAGTGATAATTGTTTAAAAAGAAATTTAACAGCATCAGCAGTAAATGAAGTACTATTTGAATATATGTATATGTCTTGATTTTTTAAATACATGGTGCATACTCACGATATGTTTTTGTGCATATATAACGTCATGCATTTAACACACAGAGATATATAAAATCTCATGTACGCCTCCCTCCAAATATGTATAAATGAGTAAATACCTAGGCAGTGAGCTAGATGGCGATATAGCATATAAAAATGTAATTTTACTTTAGAATCCATGGATTATGACCCCATAGGTCTAGGTCTTGAGAAACTCTAGCAACAATAGTCTGTATGAAATGCATTAAGTATTATTTTTCTCTTATTGAATAGAATTTAATTGTAAATATATGGAATATAATCTTCCTGAGTCACATAAAAATGGCACTGATAGTAAAGGAAAAAGTTTTAGCAAAGAGTATTTCTGTTATGCTCCTTATATGTTGAAACATTTTTCATAAGAGTTTATATAGTTAAATACTGAACTATCAAAATGTGTTATTTTTGGCAATGTGCTTTGCTGATGAGATAAGCATATGTTTATTGTTTTAATTTATATATTTCACTTTTTATTTTTACAAGCTTCTTTCTTTGAATAATGAAAAATATTGGGGGCATAATATTTAACTTAATATATGATATTACGTTGAATGGCAAGTAAAGTGTTTAAAAGTTTTTCTTACTGTGGTTATTATATTAGCCATAATTTCAGGTTTCAGGGCCAAAAGAAGGATATCCTAAAAAGCACAGAATGTTTCATAGCTTTCCATCCTTCTTAACCTTCTACATTGTCCTCCTGGTAACACATCACATGTCAGGAGATCATTAGGCAAATGCAGATAGTTGGCAATTTTGATTAAACGTGAAAAAAACTATTTTGTAAAGAAATAAAAACATGTATCATAGTGGACTAAGTGTCCCTAATAACTGTGAGTAGGTTGACACATATAGTAACTAGAAAATGACTCTAAAATAAGACATTCTGTACACACACAGACACACACCCATAATTCCATTGATTTTTAAGTTACATGTAGCATCCTGAAGGAAAACTAACAAGAATAGTAAGTCAATACTTTTACAAAGGTCTGAAAATTTAAGGGACAAACTTAACAGTAATATCCAACATCAAATGTATGTGTGCAAAGCATTTCCTGAACAGAAAGGAAAGAAAAGGCATGGTGAGAATAGGTTGAGGATGGAATAATAATATTTGTGGACAGGGAAATTATTTGTCCAGTACTGTGTTAGTTTTCTTAATATTGACTATAATTGTATCAAAACTCCTTTCATATTTATTTTCTAGCCATCTTTCAAATATGCCACTGAGAATTATTCTATTCCCAAAGTGATTTTCAATGTGTTTATTGAGATGTCAAATACCATAAAATTTGTGGCCCTTGTTTTCTAACAGTCACCATCGTGAAGGGTAAAAGTAGTTGGCTCTGTACTTTCATGATGCTGGATGTCAGCGGTGGAGGATTCCATGCTTTATAGTAGGAGATATGAACCTCCCTCCCCATTTTTAAAAAAATATTTATTTATTTATTTTTGGCTGCGTTGGGTCTTCATTGCTGCACGCAGGCTCTCTCTACTTGCGGCAAGAGGGGGCTACTGTTCGTTGCGGTGCACGGGCTTCTCATTGCGGTGGCTTCTCTTGTTGTGGAGCACAGGCTGTAGGTGCACAGGCTTCAGTAGTTGTGGCACGTGGGCTCAATAGTTGTGGCTCGCGGGCTCTAGGGCGCAGGCGCTCAGCAGTTGTGGTGCACGGGCTTAGTTGCTCCGTGGCATGTGGGATCTTCCTGGACCAGAGCTTGAACCCGTGTCCCCTGCATTGGCAGGCGGATTCTTAACCACTGCGCCACCAGGGAAGCCCTCCCTCCCCATTGTTTTTACCCACTCTGTTATCTTATCACTCTTAGTCTTCAGTTGGCTCTATACTTAGGGCCACACGGAGACAATTCAGGTATCCCTTTTAAGTTGCACCCTATTAACAGAGCCTACTGAATTGAGAAGTAGGAGTGTAAGGCCAATTAATAATCAAATGCTTTTGCTTTTTGTTTTTGTTCATGTTTGATGTTTTTCTCTGTTGAGAATCTCAGGAGAAGGAGTGTTGTCTTATCTGGTAACAATCCAGTATTCAGTAGTCTTAGGATCATCATATCTTATATTACATTTTGCCTAAAATGTATAATTGTGGGCTCTAAAAATAAATCTAAGATTAAAATATGATTGAAGTAAAAAATATATATATAAACAACATTTTTGAATGCTGTCAGAGACAATTTTCTTAAATAATTTTCTCTAAAAGAGAATAATAATGGTGGTTGAAAATGTTGTTTCATGATCCAGGCAATGCAGGAAAGCAAAATTTTAGAATTGCTTAGAAAATAACACATTGATTAGAATTAAAAATTTTATTTTCTGCTTTTTAAAAAAATTTTGGGTCTTAGTGTCTTCACTCCTTTATGTCTTGCCTACTTTTGACTTTTTCTTTTTACCTGGATTCAGTTGTCATCTCCTAGATGAACCAATCTTGCTTACCTAAACAAGTTATACTTAATTAATTGTAATATTTGTACTAGTGTTATAAGCTGAACTGTGTTCCTCCAAATTCATATGTTCAAGTCCTAACCTCCAGTACCTCAGGAAATGACTATATATGGAGGTAGGTAGTTAAGTTAAAAATGAGGCTGGTTTGGTGGGCCCTAATCTATTCTGACTTGTGTCTTTATAAAAAGAGGAGATTATAACATACAGAGAGACACCAGGGGCACATGTGCACAAAGGGAAGACCAGGTGAAGACACAGAGAGAAGGTGGCTATTTGCAAGCCAAGGAAAGAGATCTCAGAAGAAAATAGACCTGACCATATATTGATCATGGCTTCTAGCCTCCAGGAGAGTGAAAAAATAAATTAGTCTTCTTTAAGCCACCTAGTCGGTGGTATGTTGTTATGGCAGCCCTTGCAAACTAATACAAATAGTAAGCATTAACCTTAACATTTTGGAATGTTGACTAATACTTTATACATTTTACGAGTCAATGCTCATGTGAAAAGTAGTTTTTCAATCACATAGCACATTTCTCTTCTTAGGAAATAGTAAGATGGGCTGTTTTGCCCAAGAATCATGGTAGTTCAATATTACTGGCATGGTGCACATTTGATCATGCTCTTGAGTTTCCTCCAGTTAAATATTATGAAAATGTAGATGTCCAACATGACTAATGATATCACTAGTTTATTCCTTTTGTATGTCCTGAATTTACATTTTACAATTTGATTGTATTAATCAGTAAATATATATATATATATATATACATTTAAAAAATTCTCTCTCTATATATAGATATAGATAGAGTTTTAATACTTTCAAAGCAAACGAAAACCCTGCCGCCCTCCACATAAAAGAGTTTGTTTCCTTATTGAACAATTTGTTTTCTGCTTTGTTTACTAAGTTCCTAAAATATCACAATAATATAAGGCAGGTCATAGAGGAATTAATTTCTAATATAGCAAAATTAACTTTAGTGTTAAATAAAACCCACCAATATTCATTCATTTATTCAAAAAAATACTCAGCACCTCTTAGGTACTAAGCACTGTGTTTTACATTGCAGATACAATTTTGAACCAGACAGAAATGGCCCCTAATCCCCTAGAGTACAAACCATATTGACTGAATAGAGCGTGATTTTCTTTTCCCGACACTGATGAGTAAAAAAGTTTTGAAACAGTGCCATTTATTAATAGTCTTTTATACCTAATGATTATCTAATTTATACTTATACCTCAGAAAACCAAACATTAATAATTTAACCTGTTATTATGATTTAATAGAAGAGATTGCAAAATTTGGAACAAAGACATTCCTTAGTTTACAACCTAGCTTTGCTGTGTCATAGTTTTATTATTTTGGGCAAATTACTTAAACTATTCAAACCTGTTTGCTTATGTGTAAGCCCTCATTATTAATATTTACTTTGAAGCTTGACTTAAAGTCAGAGATCATAAGAAGTACATGGTGGGCCTATAATAATTATTACCTTTATTTTTATATTAAAATTAATAGTATTAGGTTTAATCAGATAAAATTATGTCAGAACACATATGTCAGAATTACTTTCAAAGCAATCTTGGGTTCCAGATCAAGCTACTTGCTTTTTGATGGTCAGGCTTTTAACCATTGTGCATTTTACTTAGCAAATATATAAATTTTTTAAGAGACAAACAAAAAAACCTTTTATTATATTCACCAGAATTAAACACAGTATCCGATATGGCAATATGGTTCCAGTTTTTCATTTCCAAGTGTCATTCTAACAAGATTCAAATATAATATTTGTTAGTGAGGTTCTATATAAATTCACTAATGAGAACAGTTGTGTTGTTTTAGCTTAATTTTTTTTCTGCCTCACATTGTGCCTGAGAATTCTTTTTTATTCTTATGGTGTGTGTGTGTGTGTGTGTGTGTGTGTGTGTGTGTGTGTGCATGCATGCATGCATGCATGCATGTATGCATGTGTTTGTGTGTGTTTAGTGTCCTGTTCTGATTCTATTACCCTAGGGCTTGATTTTCTTTTGTGAGTTTTGAGATTCCGTAGAAAGAAGACTGCTTTCAACATGTAAATGCTTCTGCCACTTTACGTTTAGTGAAGCAGGTCGTTTTAGCTTCCTTCCAGCAGTAAGATTCATTATTTTAGTGAGTTTTGACATAGGCTCTGATTGGTTAAAAAATCCATGTTCATCATTTGCAGTTTTACTTTTGTTTTGGTATTAGGAAGAATATAGAACATATTCAGCAGTAAAACCCTAGTCAAGTGATTTAATCTGTAAGAAAAATAAGCCTTACCTTGAAATGCTTTTAAATATGTTTTTTGTTTATTTAGGGGTTGGAGGAGGGAAAGGTCACTGTTAATAGAGAGCTTTAACCAATTCTGACAAATCTGTAAACTAAAATGATGGTTCATCATAAGATTATGAAAACTCCTAAAAAGGGCACAATGGAAATATTTAAACTTTCTACTTTAGGATAAATGGTATTAAATCATGACCCTCATAGTCATCCTACATAAAGTTATGCTGCGATCACTGATCTTTCCTCAATCTCCTCTGGAAAGTGGTATCAACAACATTGACACATTAAAAAAGGAAAGATAAACCCACTAGCATTTGATGAGTTAATGTGATAATAATTGGCATTATGCTATTCATTTAGAAGTATTTAGAAAAAGAGTAAAAACCTGCAGAAACCTATCACCTTTATATGAGGCTCCCAAGCTGTCTCTAAGCAGACTGGCTGTGCCTCAGTGGTCACATGAAGCCCCCTTTGTCATATGACTTTAGGGGCATGAACATATAACTACCCTCTTGAAAACTGTATCTGAATTTAAGCTTTAAATGATACTAATTAAAATGGTACTAATTAAACGTAAATGGTACAATTACTCTCACAAGAATAGGTACAAAATATTTTTGAAGTAATCTGCACTTCTCAAATTTAGGACTATGTTTCTAATTATTTTTGTATATTTTCTTGAACATTCTTGTTTTTCTTATCTTCCCAATGATGCGCCACTGGTTCTTTTTTTTTTTTATCTTTATTTTTGGCTGCGTTGGGTCTTTGTTGTTGCGCGTGGGCTTTCTCTAGTTGCAGCGAGCGGAGGCTACTCTTTGTTGTGGTCCGCAGGCTTCTCATTGCGGTGGCTTCTCTTGTTGCAGACCATGGGCTCTAGGCATGTGGGCTTCAGTAATTGTGGCATGGGGGCTCAGTAGTTGTGGCACATGGGCTTAGTTGCTCCGTGGCATGGGAGATCTTCCCGGACCAGAGCTCAACCCCATGTCACCTGCATTGGCAGGCGGATTCTTAACCACTGTGCCACCAGAGAAGTCCCATTCCACTGGTTCTTGTTTTGGGTTTTCATATTACCATTACTCGTTTTAGTGACTCTAATTCTTATTGAAAAAATTAAAAAGCTACATACCCATTCCTAACAAAAACAATTGGACTTCCCAAAAAACATAAATGGACTCCATAGATCAAGAATCCCAACTTTGACAACCTTTAATAAACTTAGAAAATGATAACCCATTTGTCTTAATATATTTATTCTAATATTTTCTACAATATACATTTTTGAGGCTGCTAAATACTGTGTGTGTGTGTGTGTATACACACACACACATATATATTTCTGAGATTAAATTTGACCAGCTCCTAAATCTGAGACTTGGAAGATTTGGATATACTTTTCTCTCTCTCTTTTTTTTTTTTTTTTTTTTGCGGTATGCGGGCCTCTCACTGTTGTGGCCTCTCCCGTTGCAGAGCACAGGCTCCGGACGTACAGGCTCAGCGGCCATGGCCCACGGGCCCAGCCGCTCCACGGCATGTGGGATCCTCCCGGACCAGGGCACAAACCCGTGTCCCCTGCATCGGCAGGCAGACTCTCAACCACTGCGCCACCAGGGAAGCCCCTACTTTTCTCTTTATGTTAGAAAATGAAAGTCCCTTTGCACGCCATGGAAAAATACACAATAACCAGGCTTTTAAAATACTATATCCCATATAGTAGTATTTATTGATTTATTACAATATAACACAATTTCCACTTCATTGAGTGGACATTTATTACTATCTAGCCTTCAAGTTAATTTCAGTGATATTATTAGGTCAGTTTTAACTTTTTGCACAAAATGTGAGCCCATATCCATTATTGGATGTCATTAACGTATCTAAAGGTGTAATCTGGCCATTGAATGTGAAAATAGGTATGCTTTTCTTCGCCTGTCAGTGCTATTAAACTACAGTATTTTTCACTTCCATAGTAATTTAACTGTATTTTTTTACTTGATGTTTCTACTATGATTTTTTTAAATTGAGCTTCATACTATGTCTGCCATCAAATTTCATCCAAAAACCTATCTCTGCCAGACTCAAATGGATACAATTATTTTCCTAGAAAAAATGTGAGCCTGGAATATGTCCACTTTGCTTCCGTTTGAACTAATCTAAGCTTTTATGATTTTAAAGTTCTCCATGGATATTCTTGGGCATGTCAGAGATCTTTTACCTTTGTTCATCAGTATATGTTGCTGTGAGTTGGTTCTGGTTTGTTAAGCACTTTAAAGAAATGGAAAACTTTAAATTCTACAGGGTTAAGAAAGGGAATCTTATAGAAGAAAATATGCTTTACTGTTATCCATGAATTTAATCTTTATCTTTTAAATATTTATTATTTATACTAAGTGAATTTAACAATATATGTGATCAATAATGAACTTTTAAATATAGAAAGATGTGTGGAGAACATGAACTGAACGTTTTATGACTATTTGACCAATGTGAAACTATCCCTGGCTAAAGAAATTTCATTTTCTGGCTCCTTAATCTTGAAATAAAGAATGTTTAACATAAAAACATCTTTATAATTGGCTCTAATATAGGCAGAAGGAGACCGAACACACAATTAATACATAATCTCAATTTAGGAATGATTTCAGAAATTTCTGGAAAAACAAGTGATTTCACAAGAAAAATAATAGTTGTAGAGCATCTTGGTCTGATTTCTCTGAGCTTTATTTGCAAAGGAAAGAAGTTATGAACGACTGTTGAAAGAAGGTAAAGTCCTATCTGATCCAAAAAGACTAAGCTTCCTGAAACACTATTTTTTATAATACAGTCAGGCCACCATTCAGTGTGGTGTTAAAATAACAATCTGAACTCTTTTATTTAACTGAATATTCGCAAATAATAGATTTTCCTGTGACCTCACCAAGCTCTACAATGTCAAGGCTACCTCCTTAAGAAAGGAGGCAGAATTAATGCCCAAGCATGCCTTCCAGTTATATCTCACTTTGGCTTTCCTGTGTCCAAGGAAATACATTTCTGTCTCTTGTACCCTGCTTTGAGTGGCATTAATTTCTATTGATTGATTATTCCATTTCTAATTATTTCCATAAATGATACAGGGAAAAACATTAAATACATTTTATCTTCTAATTTGTGTCTGTAAGATATTTCGAGTAATCCACCTATTTGTTATTTGTGTTAAAATTTGACAGGTCAATTTGCCCAAATAAGGGTAACCTGGATGCCTCAGGATCTGAAAATAATATCAAATGAAAAATGATTTAAGAGTTGGAAAAGGCATTTAATCAAAAATCATGTGACATATATGGACACCTTATCTTTGATAAAGGTGCCAGGAAAGTACAGTGGAGAAAGGACAGCCTCTTCAATAAATGGTACTGGGAAAACTGGACAGGTACATGTAAAAGTATGAGATTAGAA
This sequence comes from Delphinapterus leucas, assembly GCF_059928025.1. Lineage (NCBI taxonomy): Eukaryota > Metazoa > Chordata > Mammalia > Artiodactyla > Monodontidae > Delphinapterus > Delphinapterus leucas. The sequence continues at coordinate 3,948,929 of NW_028322262.1, read as the reverse complement.
CACTCCCTAACACCATACACAAAAATAAGCTCAAAATGGATTAAAGACCTAAATGTAAGGCCAGAAACTATCAAACTTTTAGAGGAAAACATAGGCAGAACACTCTATGACATAAATCACAGCAAGATCCTTTCTGACCCACCTCCTAGAGTAATGGAAATAAAAACAAAAATAAACAAATGGGACCTAATGAAACTTAAAAGCTTTTGCACAGCAAAGGAAACGATAAACAAGACCAAAAGACAACCCTCAGAATGGGAGAAAATATTTGCAAATGAAGCAACTGACAAAGGATTAATCTCCAAAATTTACAAGCAGCTCATGCAGCTCAATAACAAAAAAACAAACAACCCAATCCAAAAATGGGCAGAAGACCTAAATAGACATTTCTCCAAAGAAGATATACAGAATGCCAACAAACACATGAAAGAATGCTCAACATCATCAATCATTAGAGAAATGCAAATCAAAACTACAATGAGATATCATCTCACACCAGTCAGAGTGGCCATCATCAAAAAATCTAGAAACAATAAATGCTGGAGAGGGTGTGGAGAAAAGGGAATACTCTTGCACTGCTGGTGGGAATGTGAATTGGTTCAGCCACTATGGAGAACAGTATGGAGGTTCCTTAAAAATCTACAAATAGAATTACCATATGACCCAGCAATCCCACTACTGGGCATATACCCTGAGAAAACCAAAATTCAAAAAGAGTCATGTACCAAAATGTTCATTGCAGCTCTATTTACAATAGCCTGGAGATGGAAACAACCTAAGTGCCCATCATCGGATGAATGGATAAAGAAGATGTGGCACATATATACAATGGAATATTACTCAGCCTTAAAAAGAAACGAAATTGAGCTATTTGTAATGAGATGGATAGACCTAAAGTCTGTCATACAGAGTGAAGTAAGTCAGAAAGAAAAAGACAAATACCATATGCTAACACATATATATGGAATTTAAGAAAAAAAAAAGGTCATGAAGAACCTAGGGGTAAGACAGGAATAAAGACACAGACCTACTGGAGAACGGACTTGAGGATATGGGGAGGGGGAAGGGTGAGCTTTGACAGGGCGAGAGAGAGTCATGGACATATACACACTAACAAACGTAGTAAGGTAGATAGCTAGTGGGAAGCAGCCGCATGGCACAGGGATATTAGCTCGGTGCTTTGTGACAGCCTGGAGGGGTGGGATACGGAGAGTGGGAGGGAGGGAGACGCAAGAGGCAAGACATATGGGAACATATGTATATGTATAACTGATTCACTTTGTTATAAAGCAGAAACTAACACACCATTGTAAAGCAATTATACCCCAATAAAGATGTTAAAAAAAATCATGTGACATAAAAACCATGAATTTTTATCATCTGGAATCCTAAATTCCTGCTTCCAGCTCCACTATCTAGAGCCAAACCTGGCTAGTTCAAATCAGACAGGTTTAATTTTTCCCATATTGTGGAAGAGATACTCATATGCCTAAGAAGTTCAGTGAAAGACTGATGCAAAATAAAATCTTACCACAGGGTGAGGGACATGAATATATCCTGATAAATTGTGGGAAGAAGGCAGAGGTTAAGCAAACAGTAAAATAGTGACCCCGTCTGCTCATATTACCTATGTAACTTGGAAGAGAATTAAAAGTTATCAAATGCTTTACAGAACATTGTCTTTAATATCCTATTCAAAATCAGTGCTTCAACTTGTCTTAGTAACAGAATATCTATTCCCATTTCCCAAATCTGTTATAGAAAGGCAGCAGGGCTCCATGCACTTAAACACAGCTGTACAATAATACTTATTGGTTTACTATTCAGTATTAGCCACCTGAATAATATTTGGGATTTCTTAGAAGCTCTATTTGGTTTTAGTATATATTACACTAAAGACACAAAGTCAAAATGTTGTATTCTAAAGTCATTTGAAATAATTATCTTTTGTGCATGTATGTTTAGGTCCCCAATATGATATATGGTTGGATTAATTTATTTTAGTTAGTTTTCAATTAGAGGAAATTGCTTTTGTAATTAATTTGGTTTTTATTTTTTTAATTGAAATACATTTGACATACATTGTTTAAGATGTACTACATGTTAAATATGTATTGTAATATGACTGACATTGTAGTGATAATTAGTAGCTCTTTCACATCACATAAGTATTTCTTTAGTTGGAATAATTAAGATAAGTTTGATGATTATAATACAGTATTGTTGTCTATATTGACTATACTGTGCACTAGATCTCTAGGGCTTATCTACTACTGGTTGCAAGTTTGTACCTTTCAACAACATCTATCCTATCCCTCCCACCTCCATTCTTAGCCCCATCCCCTGGTAACCACCATTTCACTCTCTGTTTTTACAAGTTTGGCTTTTTTAGATTCCACATATAAGTGATATCATATGGTATTTATCTTTGTCTGACTTGTTTCACTTAGCATAACATTCTCAAAGTCTATCCATGTCACACATGGCAGAATATTCTTTTTTCTCATGGCTGAATAATATTATATATATATATATATATATATATATATATATACACACACCCCCACACCCCCACACACCACATCTTCTTTATTCATTCTTCCATCGATGGACACATAGGTAGTTTCTGTATCTTGGCTCTTGTGAATACTGCTGCAATAACATGGGAATGCATATATCTCTTCAATGTCATGTTTTTATTTGGGTATTTACCCAGGAGTGGAATTGCTGGATCATATGGTAGATCTATTTAATTTTTGGATAAACCTCCATATTGTTTTCCATAGTGGTTGAACCACTTTATATTCCCACCAACAGTGCAGAAGGGTTTCCTTTTCTCTATATCCTTGCCAACATTTGTTATCTCTTGTCATTTTGATGATAACCATTCTAACAGGTGTGAGGTGATATCTTATTGGGTTTTGATTTGCATTTCCCTGATGATTAGTGATGCTGAGCATACTTTCATGTACCTGTTGGTCATTTGGATGTCTTCTTTGGAAAATGTCTATTTAGTTCTTCAGGGCATTAAAAATTTTTTTGTTGTTATAGAGGTGTATGAGTTCTTTTTATATTTTGGATATTAATTCCTTATTGGATATACAGTTTACAAACATTTTCTTCCATTCTGTATGTTGCCTTTTCATTTTATTAATTGTTTCTTTTGCTGTGCAGAAGTTTTTGGTTTTATATAGTCCCATTTGTTGAATTTTGCTTTTGTTTGTGTTTTTGGTGTCTTATCCAAAAACTCATTGCCAAGATCAATTATTTTCTTCTAGGAGTTTTGTGGTATCAGGTGTTATGTTTAAGTTTTTGAAATTTCAAGTTAATTTTTGTGAGTGGTGTAATACAGGGGTCCAATTTTATTTTTCTGCCTGTGTTTATCCAGTTTTCCCAGCACCATTTGAGGAAGAGACTATCCATTCCACAATGGGTGTTCTTGGTTCTCTTGTCATATATGAGTTGACTGTATATATGGGGGTTTAATTCTGGGCTCTCTGTTCTGTTTATTTGTCTATGTCTATTTTTATGTCAGCATCATACTGTTATAATCACTATAGCTTTATAGTATAGTTTGAAATCAGAAAGTGTGATACCATAATTTGGTTTTTAAATATGTAAAATTATACCATTCCAAAGGCAGAACTATAAAATGATAAATATTTAGAAAAACAAACGCCATATTTCTCTTCCTATTCTCTCCAATCTATGCCTTTCACTCTTTAAAAGAAACAATTTGTATTATAATTGTGGTTATTTCAGTGTTTCCTTTTTCAAATATATATTTGCATATTTTCCTTCATTTCTTTCATAAAATGCAGCTAATATGTGTACATACACATACAAACTCTCTTGCACCTTTTCCTTGTCTTCTTAAGAATATTTGCATGAAGGTATGACTCCATACCAATGTATAAAAATTTTCCCCATTCATTTTTATGGATTCTTTGTATTCAATTGGGCAGGTATAACAAAACTTATTCATTCAAGCCCTTCCATTAATTTGGGGTTGTTTTAAAATTTTAATGTCATAAATAACACCAAAATGAACATATTTGTGTATAAGTCATTCTTGGAGAAGAGATCAGTATTATCTTTTACAGCTTAAATTTTTTAATTTATTTTAGGTTTGAGAAGAGAAAATAAAATTTATATATTTGAGGTCAGTGTGTACAGACAAAAATGGTTAACAGGCTGATTTTATCTCTTGCAGCCTAGGTTAAGTTGGAGGTCCAATATTTAGGTGGACACTGTGATAATGCTTTTCTTGCATTAGACTTGTGTCTCCATTGTTACACTGTAGTATTCGTATATTGAGTAGAAGTACCCATATAATATTCATATACTGAGTATAAGTACCATAGAATAGCTAGTCCAAAGATAGAAGTTATACAGTGTTCAATTGCCAAAGACACTCCAAAAGTAAGCATTAAATGCCCTAACATAAGAAGAATGAGGTCATGTTGTTGAGTACAGAAATTCCCTATGCACTAAATCACTTACAAGATTGTATTTAGTGAATTCTTAATTTTATAAAAGGAAGTTTTCAAGAAAAGATGAAGAAAATGTTGCACAAATATATATCTCATTATAAAAAGCAGAATGAGTAGATTCTTAGAATTGAAATTGCTAGGTGAAAGGGTAAATGTATATATTGTTGATATCATCAAAGGAATATAACATTTTTCATTTTATTGTGGAAAAATGCCTATTTTCCCATAGTCTTGTCATTACAGTATATTCTCAAACTTGGATTTTTCCAGTCAGATAGGTAAGTAAATTTAATATTTATATGAGTTTAATATTTTTAAATTCTATATTCAGTTCTAAATATATACTTAATTTACATAATCTCATTTTCTTTATTGATATTACAGATTCTAAGTGTGTGACATAAATTACAAATACTTTTCCTTTGTTTCCTATTTGTGATTTCCGTTTTGATTTTTATTTTTAATGCATGTAAAGTCTGATTTGGTTTGTTTGTTTGCTTTTTAAATGAGTTGTATTTATCAATCACTATTACTATTGCTTTGGAATTTTACAATGGTATTACGCATTCCAAGATTACAAAGGAATTTAATCATTTTTAACATCTGTATTATTTCACTGTTTACTATTTAGATCACTCATCCATCTGGAATTTATCCTTTATACAATACCATACAGGTTCAATTCTATACTCATCTGAATATCTATTAAATAATTTATTTAAAAAGTTAACCTTCTTTCATTGTAATGTGATGCCAAGTTTATCAGCTAGCAAATTTTACTATCTTCTGTGTATATTCCTGGTATTTTAAATTTTGATATGTTGCTCTTATATTTGTGCATTAATACCACACACAATTAATTATAGAAGCTATACGTTTAAATAGCTGGAAGAACAACCCCTAATATTGCTTTTCTACTTTTTCTTTGTCTATTTATTTTGCTTACTCATGTTTTCCAAATGAACATCATAATCAAGTTAGCTGGCTCCATGAAAAGCAATTGTTGGGAATTTTATTTTATATGAATTTAATTAAATCTATAAATTAGGTTATGGAAAATTGACTGTTTGTGAAGTTACAACTTCCTATTCAAGAGCATAGACATTTCTTTCTGTTTAATAATATATACTCTTTGCGTTCCAGTTTTGCACATTACTGTTTAGGTTTGTAGTGAGGCACTTTTCTGTAACTGTTTTTTGTTGTTAACTCAAATTGAATCTTCTCTCTCATTACATCCCGTATTTACTCTTTTACTTTTATTGTCACATTTCTGGTAGTTATTGTGTTGATATTGGTTTTATCCTAATATTCAGTCATATACTCTGATGATGAATGTAGTTTTATTTCCTTTCTAATTATTTAGATTAGAACTGAATTTTCTTACCTAACTGCATTAGTTAATACCTCGAATGCTGAGTAAAACTGTACTAGTCATAGTGAACATCTTTGTCTTATTCTTTAGTGAGGTAAGGGCTTTGTTTCTGACACCTGAAAAACAAAACAAGTATTTTCCTTTTCTCTTGACAAAAATAGTAATTACATTTTTATTGACAGATTTTGGAAGGAGCAAAGAAAAAGGCTTTATTAAAGAAACCAGTGAGCTTTACCCAAGGAATTTTATTATATACAGGAATTTATCTCTCCCTATCAGAATCCATTTCAAATGGCAGAACAAATATAAAAATATTAAATCCGCAATAGTTCTAGAATTAAAAATCAGAACCCATTTGTTCTTGCTTTTAGCAGTATTTCATTTCTGTTAAGTTCTACAGCAAATTGGACCAGAAGGTGCTCAAATCCAAAGACCTATAAAATCTACCACTCAACACCAATAAGAATAAGTCCATCAAAAAAAATACTCTTAGTATAATTCCTCATTATTAGCAAAATATATGTGGGAGAGTTGAGAGCTGGGCAATGGAATGAGCCTTGGATTTTCATTCCCAAACAATTGACTAAAGAACAATGAAACCACTCTGATATAATGAATGTGAGAGTAGGATTAAAAAGTAGTTCCCCCTCTTTAAACAAAAGGGAGAGAGAATTCAATGGAAGAACCTGTTCAAATGTGAGTCCTCTCAACTCTCATGTAGAATCATGGAGCAAAGACATTTTATTTCTTATCAGAATTGTCTCCATACTCAGGAAAACATCCCTCCTTTAACTAAGGAAACTAACTAGAGTGATATCCCTCTAGATATCTGTGCTGATCAAGCAAAGGTCTGGATTACAATAAGAAAAACACATATCTGAGGTAGCATAACTATCAAAGAAACAAAGTATCATACTTAAAGACATGAGCAATACTCAAAATATCTTTTAGAGAAAAGAATATTTGAAAAGTACATACAGTATTATTATCTATATTGTATTATAAACAGAAAAGCAAAAATAGATGAATAAGCATTTATTTTGGAAAGAGGCAAGTAGAGGTTTCAGATGATAAAGCCAAATGTTTTTTGATGTGGACCATTTTTAAAGTCTTTTATTGAATTTGTTACAGCATTGCTTCTGTTTTATGGTTTTTTGGTTTGTTTGTTTTTTGTTTTTGGCCACGAGGCATGTGGTATCTTAGCTCCCTGACAGGGGATTGAACCCACACCCCCTGCATTGGAGGGCAAAGTCTTAATCACTGGACTGCCAGGGAAGTCCTAATAAAGACAAAAATGAAAACAAAAAATCTACATGTAGTGTGAATAACAGAATGCACAATCCAGAAAAAGAATTAGAAAGCCAGAAGGTAGTCGAGACTTATTTCTCTAACATACCACAGAAACAAATAAACACACCATATAGGATAAATAATTATGGTAGAAAATAAATTCAGAGTTCTTCATATATACTTGGTAGGAAATACAGCAAAATATATCAGACATAGAGGAAAGTAATATTTAATGTAATAGAATGTCAAAAAACATTCATTTTTGTTTGAACTTTTTACAACAATCAAGTGGTCAAATGTTCCAGTAAAAATTTTACAATGTAAGCTTATATCCCTGTGGTACTTGAATGGTATCAAAAGTAGATTATGCTGCTTCCTGACACTATAGATATAATCCTTCTAGAAAAGGAACATTAGCCTCTCAAACTCCTACATTACAAAGGGCTTAACAAAAGAGATTGTTATGTATGGGATACTGCTTAAAAATAATTTTTAAAATGAATAACTTCTAAAGATTTTTAAAATCTTAGAAATAGTATCTCAATAAATTTCCATGTATGTTGTAGTTCACACTACTTTTGATGTTTCATTTTTTGTTGTTATTTATCACTATATGAAACATGCCCTCATCCTTTAGCACAGCCTAAGGCTTTCTCTGGGAAAAAAGTGTTCCAAGCAGCTTCTTCACAAACAGGAAAAATACTGCAAATTTGTGATTGATATTCTTAAAAAGGTATGTATTAGTTAGTGTGCTATATAGCACTAAAAATGTACCTTTAGGGCTTCCCTGGTGGCGTAGTGGTTGAGAGTCCAACTGCCGATGCAGGGGACGCGGGTTCGTGCCCAGGTCCAGGAAGATCCCACATGCCGCGGAGCAGCTGGGCCCGTGAGCCATGGCTGCTGAGCCAGCGCGTCCGGAGCCTGTGCTCCACAACGGGAGGGGCCACAGCGGTGAGAGGCCCGCGTACAGCAAAAAAATAAACAAATTTTAAAAAATAGTACCTTTATTACTAAATTAAGATGATTATTCTGTCAGTAATATTTATTGGGCCCAGAATTTTGAAGTTTTTGGTTAGCTATGATTCATAAAGATAATTTAGAAATATATGAATTAATGTAAAAAAAAATCATTTGATCTTTCCTAATTCTGAAACCATAATATTTTAGACATCTTTAAAGCATGATAAGGAAATAATTTATAACTAACTGTAAAAAGAATCATACATGACAATTACTTCTCTTAAACAGCCACATCGCTAGTAATAAAAATACAATATACATTTAATACATATACATTTAATAAGTATGTACTGAAGCTACTACTCTTAGCTTATTTATTGCTTTTATTATTCAATAAACATATCCATTACTATCACTTAAGATCATTTATCATTTTAATAGAGAAAAATGTGCCAGTCTACCCAATTTCTAAGGAACTAGAAATCATGAAGTGTGATATAAATACATTGATTATCATCAAAAACAGTAACAAGTTGTTCACCATCTAAATTATAATTTTTTCTTAATTTGTACAAATAATTTTATAATTTTTGCATTCTTCTTTTCCCGAGACTAAATAACTTTTATTATCATTGTATCATTACATGATGAAGCAAAAAAAAAAAGGGGAGGTAGGTCAATGTAACTCATTTTTTCTCGTTTTAAAGGCAGGATTATTGTGATTTAATATACCTAAAGTAAATTTCGTTCTTTAAAGATGTACATTTCTATGAACATGTAGATACTTTTCTCTTACTAATGTTTCAGATATATCACAAAAACTTAAAAGCCCAAAAGACAAAACTACCTCAGGTTCCTACCCTCAATCCCCACAGCACATGCTCTTGTTTTTTCTTTATCACTTCCTGAACAGAAGGGGACGTCTGTCTTCTTACCAAACACTTTCCTGTCTTCCCCTCCACTTCCACTCCCTGGCTGTGGATCCCATTGTACCTGACATCTCAACAAAGTTATGCCATTATTTTTTCTTTCTTTTCTTTGGTATTGCTACCTTTTCCTTCTCTACCATTTCCATTAGCATGTATACAGGCATACCTTGTTTTCTTGTGCTTCGCTTTATTGCCCTTTGCAGATATTGCATGTTTTACAAATTGAAGGTTTGTGGCAAGCCTCCATCAAGCAAGTCTATTGGCACCATTTTTCAACAGTATTTGCTCACTTTGAGCCTCTGCATCACATTTTGGTAATTCTTGCATATTTCAAAATGTTTTATTATTTGTTATGGTGATCTGCGAATAGTGATCTTTGACATTACTATTGTAATTGTTTTGAGGTGCCACAAACCACACCTATATGACAGCAAATTTAATCAATAACTGTGTGTGTTCTGACTGCTCCACCGATGGGCCATTCTCCATCTCTCCCTCTCCTTGGGCCTCCCTATTCCTTGAGACACAACAATACTGAAATTAGGTCAGTAAATAACCCTTCAATGGCCTCTAGGTTTTCAAGTGAAAGGAAGAGTTACATGTCTCTTACTTTAAATCAAACTCTAGAAATGATGCAGCTGGGTGAGGAAGGCACGTTAAAAGCAGATAGACTGAAAACTAGGCCTCTTGCGCTGCCAGTTAATCAACTTGTGAATGCAAAGGGAAAGTTCTTGGAAGAAACTACAAATGCCACTCCAGTGAACACAAGAAAGCAAAGCAGCCTTATTGTTTATATGGAAAAAGTTTTAGTGGTCTGCATCAAAAAATCAAACCAGTCACAACATTCCCTTAAGCTAAAGACTAATCCAGAGGAAGGCCCTAAATCTCTTCAGAGGAAGGCCCTAAATCTCTTCAATTCCATGAAGGTTGAGAGAGGTGAGGAAGCTGCTGAAGGAAAGTTTGAAGCTAGCAGAGACTGGTTCATGAGGCTTAAGGAAATAAGTTGTCTCCATTAATGTTAAGTGCATGCAAGATGAAGCAGCAAGTACTGATTTAGAAGCTGCAGCAAGTTATCAAGAAGATCTAGCTGAGGTCCTTAAGGAAGGTGGCTACCCTAAACAACAGATTTTCAATGTAGACAAAACAACCTTATATTGGAAGAAGATGCCATCTAGGACTTTCATAGCTAAAGAGGAGAAGTCAATGCCTGGTTTCAAAGAACAGGCTGACTATCTAGCTAGGGTCTAAGGCAGCTGGTGACTTGAAGCCAATAATTTACCATTCTGAAAATCCTAGAGTCCTTAAGAATTATGCTCAATCTACTCTGCCTGTGCTCTATAAATAGAATACCAAAGCTTGGATGACAGCACATCTGTTTATAGCATGGTTTGCTGAATATTTTAAGCCCACCTTTGAAGCCTATTGCTCAGAAAAAGATTCGTTTCAAAATACTACTGTTCATTGACAATGCATCTGGTCACCAAAGAGCTCTGATGGAGATATACAATGAGATTCGTGTTGTTTTCATGCCTGCTAACACAACATCTATTCTGTAGCCAATGGATTAAAGAGAAGTTTTGACTTTCAAGTCTTATTTAAGAAATACACTTCATAAAGCTATAGCTGACATAGATAGTGATTCCTTTTAGGGACCTGGGCAAAATAAATTGAAAACCTTCTGGAAAAAATTCACCACATTCTAGATGCCATTAAGAACAGTTGTGATTTATGAGAAAAGGTCAAAATATCAACATGGGTTTGAAAGAAGTTGATCCCAACCGTAATGGGTGACTTTGAAAGTAGCAGGAGAAGTGGAATTAGAAGTGGAGCCTGAAGATGTGACTGAATTGCTGTAATCTCAGGATAAATCTTTAACAGATAAAGAGTTGCTTCTTATGGATGAGCAATGATAGTGTTTTCTTGAGGTGGAATCTCCTCCTGGTGAAGATGCTCTGAAGATTGTTCAAATGACAACAAAGGATTTAGAATATTAGATAAATTTAGTTGATAAAGCAGTGGCAGGGTTTGAGAGGATTGACTCCAATTTTGAAAGAAGTCTACTGTCGGTAAAATGCTGTCAAACAGCATTGCATGCTATCGAGAAATTGTTCATGAAAGGAAGAGTCAGTTGATATGGGAAACTTCATTGTTGTCTTATTTTAAGGAATGCCACAGCCATCCCAACCTTCAACAACCACCACCCTGGTCAGTTGGTAGCCATCAACATCAAGGCAAGACCCCCCACTAGCAAAAAGATTACAACTTGTTGAAGGCTCAGATTATGTTTAGCATTTCTTAGCAATAAAGTATTTTTCAATTAAGGTATGTACATTGTCTTTTTAGACATAATGCTACTGCAATTTAACAGATTATAGTGTAAAAATAACTTTTATATGAACTGGGAAATTTTTTTAAATTTGGGACTCACTTTATTGTGATATTTTCTTTATTGCAGTGGTCTGAAACCAAAACACAATACCTCCGAGGTATGCCTGTACATGTTCCATTCTCTTTGATCTAAAGACAAGCAATCACAAACTCTAAACCGCAGAACCACATATACATCTTTAGCTCAAATCTAACTTGCTGAAAGCATTGTTTCCATTTAGGGTTCTGACTGCTGACTGCCTAACCTCCCATTTAGTAGTTCCACCCTCCTCTCCATTTTTCCCCATCTCTCCAATTAAAATATCTACATCCCTTCCTTCAAATAATTGCTCCCTCTTTCAATCCTTTCTTCCCTTGACTTATATAGCACTAGAGTCTCTCACTTCTCCTACAAATGTTTTGTCTGAACTTTCTATCTGATAGATTTCTTTTCCATGATCTTATTTTGTAAATTGAGATTCTCACCTCACCAAAAATAGTTCAATGATGACAGAATGCCCAGATATTATGTACAGCATCTGGCAGAGTATAGATGGAAATATTTGTTGAAAGAGTAAAAGAAAAAATAAGGAAGGCAGGCAGGCAGACAGGTGAAGGAGAGGAAGAATTAATGAAGCTAATTTCCTAATTTTCCCATCAAAAGATAAAGTTTATTTCCTTTTCTTTTAAGAAAAAGTAAGTCTCTTTTTCTATTAATTACTGTGACTGAATGTGCATATTGTCATTGCATTGAACCAAGCACTAGTTAGGACACAAGATTTTGTCTCCTAACATTGACAAATGGAAAATTTTAACTATTAGTGGCATATTTACTAAAGTCAGACATACAGAGTTCACAAATTGTATATTTTCACAAGGAAGGACACCCATCTAGCTATCAGTAGATGGAGAAATTGGTCATAACTAGCATACCAGATTCTTCTCATATGAACCCTCCTGTGAACTAAACCTCATTCTCTTTAAAATAATTACTCCTACCAACAAAAAATCCTTTAAATTTATATAAGTGTACTCATGCCTTATGTGTTCTTTTTTCTCTAGCTTCTTTGGCCAAGATTTAATTGGCTATGGTGGTGAGATAGATCTATATTACTGTGTTTTGATAATTTGGCTTATGAATTGGCAGTTACCTAAGTGAAAAAGTGGTGCAGAGTATCAGACTCACAATGATGCATTTCCTTCTTTTAGGACTTAGTCCATCAAATCTACTCTAGCTTTGTATCTCTCTGATGCCCACAAATAATATTCTTTTAATTTAACGAACTTACCTATTTTTTTCCAGCAGTTGAATTCATCTGTTACAAGCTATTCCAGTATTGTAAAAAGCAGAAAATACCTAAATCCATTCTTACCTCCACAATTTTGCTATGTATCTTCCTCCCTGAAATGTTTCTTATGCAAGTCTTCAAATGCTTTCTGAAGTGACATCATTCAGTATGAGTAAAGGAAAGGCTGGTGTCAGATTTAATATAAAAGACATTCTTAGAAATAATACAGTGATGTATTCTTGCCCTTTGAGAAAGAAAAGCACAGCTCATACCAAAGAGGATTCAAATTTGCAGTAGGTTTAAGTCTAGAAAACCCAATATATCAGAGGCAGCTTGCCCAGTGAAATGTTGTGAGTTTTATCATTGTCATAAATATTTCTAAGAAACACTGAAGGATCTGAACCAAAAAGGATAAGCTCTCTATTTATAATAGTAATATGATAAAGTTAAAGAGGATATTGTATTGAAACCTGGCTTTGCTCCAGTCATTAGAAAAAGAAGTTGCAGACAGAAATACAGAATGACTGAGAGAACCCCCACGAATATTATTGTTTTCTTTTTACTTTTATTGAGCATGCCACTCACTCTTATAAGGATATTACCTGTATTAACACCTTTGCATGTATTAACCTTCTACAGTAGTTGTCCCCATTTTGCAGATAGAAAAAAATGGCACAGAGACAGACAAAGTCAGAGCTGGGGTTAAAACCAATCTCAGGGATTGTAACAGCTCTGACATACTAAATCTGGCATTGCATTGAGACAAAACTCAACCAGTAAACTGACCCTTTGAGAGCAGATCTAACAAATGAAGTAATGAAACTAGAAAAGTAATGACCCAGTGGGGCCATAACACCAACATACACACACCTCCAGTAATATCAATCCTAAGGGAGAATTCAGGAAGCATGAAGATTACCTACCTTGTCATCAAGTGGAAAAGGGGTTCCACTTATTTGCTGAATTTAATGAATATCTTTATTTACTAGCTCTTCAGTGCCAAGTTTTAGACTACTAAATTCAGTTGAAACATTTCAAAGGCTAGAAGGAAATAAAATAATATTTCTTAGTTTATGTTGCATTAAACTCCCTTCCCCAACAGTTATCAACTTGCAAGTCAAGTTCAAAGTAATTCTTTCTCAAAATGTCTCCCCTCCTTGCATTGGCCTCCATGGAACTCGCTCTATAAAAATCTATGTCTACACATTTTTTTGTTTCCATTTTAATGTTAATTCCCATCTTATAAAATAATATTCAAATAAATAAAAGGTATGGCTGGTAACTTTCAGGCACATACCAACTATGAGATTTTAAAAATTATTGGCATTTATATGCCTGTAAAAAAAAAAGGGAAGAAAAATTAGAGTTAGCAATTACAGTTCCTTTCACTCTCATAGATTTTAGATAACTACTCCTCTACAATTCCCCTCATTTCTATAAATTTCCATGTTTTTCATCTTCTTGGGAATTCACCAGACCATTTATATATTGTTATTACTATAAATATATATAAATGTATATAAATATTAATAAAGAGTAACTTAATGAACTCATATATAAATAATGTTAATTAAAATACATAGTAGGCTTCTATTAATTTATAAACTTTATATGAATAATATATTGTTGATATCCTTCTGGAACATGGGATTTTTTTCGGTATTTTAATGTCGAGATGTGTATGTTTTATTTTTTTAAAGGAATCTCATTATCTTTATTTTTTTAATTTTTATTTATATTGGAGTATCATTGATTAACAATGTTGTGTTAGTTTCAGCTGTACAGCAAAGTGACTCAGTTATACATATACATGTATAAGTTCTTATTCAACTTCCTTTCCCATTTAGGTTATTACGGAATATTGAGCAGAGTTCCCTGTGCTATACAGTAGGTCCTTGTTAGTTATGTATTTTAAATACAGCAGTGTGTACGTGTCAATCTCAAACTCCCTATCTTTCCCTCCCCCCTCCCCTCCCTCCCCAGTAACCAAAAGTTCATGCTCTAAGTCTGTCAGTCTGTTTCTGTTTTGTAAATAAGTTCATTTGTATCATTATTTTAAGATTCCACATATAAGCGATATCATATTATATTTGACTTTGTCTGACTTACTTCATTTAGTATGATAATCTACAGGTCCATCTATATTGCTGCAAATGGCATTATTTCATTCTTTTTTTATGGCTGGGTAATATACCATTGTATATATGTACCACTTCATCTTTATCCATTCCTCTTTTGGTGGACATTTAGGTTGCTTCCATGTCTTGGATATTGTGGACAGTGCTGCCATGAACATTGGGAGCATGTATAATTTCGAACCATGTTTTTCTCCAGACATATGCCCAGGAGTGGGATTGCTGGATCATATGGTAGCTCCATTTTTAGTTTCTTAAGGAACCTCCATAGTGTTCTCCATAGTGGCTGTACCAATTTACATTCCCACCAACAGTGTAGAAGGTTCCCTTTTCTTCACACCCTCTCCAGCATTTATTGTTTGCAGATTTTTTGATGATGGCCTTTCTGACTGGTGTGAGGTGATATCTCATTGTAGTTTGCTTTGCCTTTTTCTAATACTTAGCAATGTTGAGCAAATTTCATGTGACTCTTGGCCATCTGCATGTCTTCTTTGCAGAAATGTCAATTTAGGTCTTCTGCCCATTTTTTGATTGGGTTGTTTGCTTTTTGATATTGAGACACACGACCTGCTTGTAAATTCTGGAGATTAATCCCTTGTTGGTCACATTGTCTGCAAATATTTTCTCCCATTCTATGGGTTGTCTGTTCATTTTGTTTATGGTTTCCATTGATGTGCAAAAGCTTTTGAGTCTAATTAGGCCCCATTTTTTTATTTTTGTTTTTATTTCCATTACTCTAGGAGATAAGGAAAAATATTACTGAAATTTATGTCGCAAAGCATTCTGCCTATGTTTTCCCCTAAGAGTTATACAGTATCTGGTCCATTTAGGTCTTTTATCCATGTTGAGTTTTTTTTTTTTTTAATTTACATGAAGCTGTCCAGTTTTCCCAGCACCATTTATTGAAGAGACTGTCTTTTCTCCATTGTATAGTCTTGCCTTCTTTGTCATAGATTAGGTGAGCATAGGTGTGTAGGTTTATCTCTGGACTTTCTATCCTGTTCCATTGATCTATATTTCTGTTTTTGTGCCACTACCATACTGTTTTGATGACTGTGGCTTTGTAGTATAGTTAGAAATCAGGGAGCCTGATTGCTCCATCTCTGTTTCTCTTTCTCAAGATTGCTTCGGTTATTCAGGACCTTTTGTGTCTCCATACAGATTTTAAGACTTTTTTGTTCTAGCTCTGTGAAAAGTGCCATTGGTAATTTGATAGGGATTACACTGAATCTGCAGATTGCCTTGGGTAATATAGTCATTTTGATAATATTCTTCCAATCCAAGAACATGGAATATCTTTCCATCCGTTTGTGTCACCTTTGATTTCTTTCATCAGTGTCTTATAGTTTTTGGACTACAGGTCTTTTGTCTTCTTAGGTAGGTTTATTCCTAGGTATTTTATTCCTTTTGAGATGATGGTAAATGGGATTGTTTCTTTAATTTCTCTTTTCAATCTTTCATTGTTAGTATGTAGAAATGCAACAGACTTCTGGGTATCCTGCAAATTTACTGATTCATTGATAAGCTCTAGTAGTTTTCTGGTAGCATCTTTACGATTTTCTATGTATAGTATCATGTCATCTGCAAACAGTGATAGTTTTACTTCTTCTTTTATAATTTGGGTCCATTTATTCGCTTTTTCTTTTCTGATTGCCGTGGCTAGGACTTCCAAAACTGTTGCATAAAAGTGGCAAGAGTGGACATCCTTGTCTTGTTCCTGATTTTAAAGGAAATGATACACACTTGCGTATGTATTTATATGTGTATGTACATGCACATATTTACATATAGGTGTGTATGTGTGTGTATACATTGTATATATGTATGTGTATGTATCCTATATATGATATGGGTATGTATATATACGACGAATTTATACATGCAGTACATACATATTTTTATTCTACATGCTTTTATATGTAGGTGTATATGTGTGTCTATATATGTACGTGTATGTATTGCATATATTATATGTTTATGTATGTATACTGTATATATACACACCTAAATATCTTTCTGTGTGTATATATGATATAGACATACCTAGTTGTGTATATTGCATGTTATATGTATGTGTACATACTGTATATATATACAAACTATGCATTTCATGTGTATATGTATGTGTCTATTGTATATATTATGTGTATATGTGTGTATACATACTGTATATATACAAACTATGCATTTCATATATGTGTGTATATATGTATTTGTGTATTGTATATACTATATGTGTATATGTATGCGTACTGCATATATAAACAGCTGTATATTTTTGTATGCGTGTATATATGTACGTGTGTGTGTATATACACACACACAACCTATGGATTCTGTTTGTCTGGAGAACCCTCACTGATACGGACACTTATGACAATTGAGCACCTGCTCTTTGCCAGCGAGGGAGCCAAACGCTTCTCCTTTCTCTGTCTCCCTTAAGTGTCACAAGTCCCGGGAGGGAAGGTGATGCTGCTCCT
The DNA here is from genome assembly GCF_059928025.1 of Delphinapterus leucas. Lineage (NCBI taxonomy): Eukaryota > Metazoa > Chordata > Mammalia > Artiodactyla > Monodontidae > Delphinapterus > Delphinapterus leucas. Next base: position 3,931,614 of record NW_028322262.1, on the reverse strand, counting down.
ACCAGTTGAGGTGCCTCAGGGACAGAGAGGTGCACAGGGCGGGGGGCTGGAGCCTGGTGGAGCCCAGGTGGAGTTCTAGGAGCAGTACAGCATAGCAGTCCCACTTCCCCGCGTGCCTCTCAGAAAGACGCCGAGGGAGAGACAGGGTCTGAAGGAGGGGATGAGGAAGCTTCCGTGGGTCTGCAAGCCCAGATCAAGGCTGACTCGTCAAGGGTGTTAGAGGTCAGGACTCTGGTTACCCTGGGGATGGGGTTACACAGAGCCATTCCCATTCGGAAAAAGTATCCATTCTGCTCTTGTTTGTATGTTTACCCCCTCCCCCAAATCTCTTAAAAAGAGATTCTCTTGGTTGCTGGGAGCACACAAGGGGAAGTTGTGTGTGAGGGGGTGTGATCCAGGGGACAGGGAGGATAAGCCCCCCACTCGTAGGGCCAGGAGTGGCTCAGCTTTGTGAGCTAAGGATGGCCCGCGAGGTCCCAGAGAGAAAGGTCCCTGCTCCGTCCCTGCTCCGTGAACCCCATTCCCAGCCTGAGAAGTCCAGAGCCCCCCCACCCCCCACAAACACACCAGGGAGGAGAGACAGTCACCCTGACTCCCAGGCTCCGGCTCCAAGGTTCCCGGCACTAGGAGCTATTTTCAGCTTTCATGCCCTAGGACACGGCCAGAGCTATTGTCTCCGGAAACTCTCTGTCTCTGTTTCTCGCCCGCCCGCCATCCCTCCCTCCCTCCCTCCCTCCTCCACCTCTTCCCCTCCAGCTCCAGCTGTCCTGCCCCCCACCCTGCATTTCTACACAGGATGGCTCACAGACAGCTGCTCCCCGTGCCCACCCGCCACCATTCGATGGATGTCAAAGCAAGCCCTGGGGACTTCCCTGGAGGTCCAGCGATTAAGACTCCGAGCTTCCACTGCAAGGGGTGCGGGTTCAAAGCCTGGTCAGGGAAATAAGGTCCCACATGCCGCCAGCACGGCCAAAGAAATAAATGAATAAAAAATAAAGTTATAGTGATGAAACAGCACTAGTGGTGCAAGAATGGGACGTATAGCTCTATGGTAGAGAATAAAGGTCCAGAAACAGAAAAGTGAGAACTTGATATGACAGAAAGTGAGGAAATCAAGGAGTTTTCAATAAATGGCATTAGGACAATTGCATATCCATGTGGGGAAAAGTAAATTAGAAAAAAAGAAAACAAGCAAGCCCCGGTCAGGTGTGACCTTGGGCCCAGGGCCATTGGCACACATTGTCGTGTGGGACGTTCTTCCTTAGACTCCTCCCTCCCTCCTGTGTCACTGTCACTTCCTCCAGAACCTTCCTGGACTCCCCTACACAAGCCCGGGGTGTGCCCTCACCCGCCCACCCTGGATCACCGGAATTCCAATTCTGGCCCACCCTTCCCCACCAGGTAAAGAACTGTGCCTGGTCAATAAGACCGTAGAGGTCCTTGGCCATTGCTATTGCAGTTGGAATTGTTACTGTGTTTACACAGGGTGACCAACACCCGCCCCCACTTTGCCCAGGACCGCTCAGATTTGAGCGCTGGAACTGTGCGGAAACCCTCATTTCCGGGGAAGCCCAGAAGGCTGGTCAGCCTATTTAGGATGGATCTTTCACTTGATATCCCAACCCCCGAGAGCCAGAAAGGGAATCTCGCCCCTCCTTCCATGGTAACCTTCATTCATTCATCCACTCATCCCTTTATTCAACTCCTTTATTCAGCAAGTATTTAATGAAGCATCTACTACATAGCAGACACTCTTCTAGGTGCTGGGGACAGTAAACTGAGAAGGTGTGATTTCTTACATGGGGATGATGTCTCGGAGACCACTGCAGGGCATGGGAGGTGGGAGAGAGAAGGGGCAGTTCTAAATGCAGGCCCTGACGGGATTGGGGCAGACCTTGCCCTAAGCCAAGCTGGTTGCTTCAACACAGCTGTCCTCACCCAGGGCCATCCTGCTTCCGCCTCCCCCAGTTCTTCAGTGATGTCTGGGGAAAATCTGTGGTTGTCACAACTGGGGGGGAGGGGACCCTGGAATCAAATGGGTGGGGACAGGGATGCTGCTGAACCCCACACAGTGCCCAAGAGGGGCCCCCAGCAGAGAATGACCCGCCCCAAATAACCCCAGTGCCATGGGGGAGACCCTGCACTAATATTATTCAGACCCGCTTGTGCCCCGAGATTCCTGCACAGGCTGGGACTCTAACCGGGTCACCTCTGTATCCCGAGGTGACCTAGAGTGGGGCAGCCAGGAGGGCTGAGTATCAGGGATGAAATGACCAATCTCTGTGCCCACTCTCCCCGCCACACCCCAGGGTCGATGGCCTCTATCTCCTCCCTGTGCAGCTAGCTTTTCCCTGAGCCATTTCTTCTTGTCAAGGTCCCTGTCGCAGGTTGTGTTCCCCGAAGATGATGTTGAGAGCAAGGATTGGAGTGCAGGCGGTTGATGTGAGACGTGCAGAGAACAGATACAGCTGCCATAGGATCCCGCAATTCCACTCCTGGGCATAGATCTGGAGAAAACTAATTCAAAAATATACATACACCACTGGGATTTCCCTGGTGGTCTAGTGGTTAAGACTCTGTGATTCCAGTGCAGGGAGCATGGGTTCCATCTCTGGCCAGGGAACTAAGATCCCACATGCTGTGTGACAAAAAAATAAAGAGAGAGAGAAAGAAAGAAAGAGAGAAAGAAAGAAAGAAAGGAAGAAAGAAAGAAAGAAAGAAAGAAAGAAAGAAAGAAAGAAAGAAAAAGAAAAGATACATGTACCCCAATGTTCATTGCATCACTATTTATAATAGGCAAGATGTGGAAGCTACCTAAATGTCCACTGATGGGTGAATGGATAAAGAAGATGTGGTACATATATACAATGGAATATATACAGCCATAAAAAAAATGAAATAATGCTATTTGCAGCAACGTCGTGGATGGACCTAGAGATTATCATACTAAGTGAAGTAAGTCAGAAGAGAAAGACACATATATGATCTCTCTTATATGTGAAATCTAAAATACGACACAAATGAACTTGTCTACGAAACAAAAACAGACTCACAGACATAGAGAACAGACTTGTGGTTGCCAAGAGGGAGAAAGAGTGAGGGAGGTTGGATTGGGAGTTTGGGGTTAGCAGAAGCAAACTATTAAATATAGGATGGATAATCTACAAGGTCCTACTGTCTAGCACAGGGAACTATATTCAATATCCTGTGATAAGCCATAATGGAAAAGAAAAAGTTTTATTTATAGGTTCCATCCCTAACTGAGCTGGCCCATCCCCTCCCATGGTTCTAAGTGCAGCCCGAGGCTGCAGACTTCCCACCGTGGTCTTCAGCTCCAGAGCAAGCCACCTGCAAACCAGCCGCATCTTCCCAGGGGCTGGCAACTCTCCTTTGCTACTGATTCCAAAACACATCCAGATAGCACAAATGTGACCATGAAAACAAACTCAGCCATGTTCAAATCAGGGAAATAACATTCTTATCTCTGTTTAGTAGTTGCTTAATTTTAGAATAGCTTAGAGTTACAAAAAAGTTGCAAAGATCTGTACAGAGTGTGCAGAGTGCTGTGGACCCCCGACCCAGTACCCCTATTTCCAACACGTTAGTACTTTAGTACGTTAGTACGACATGCTTATCCAACTAAGGAACCGAGATGGATACGTTATTATTAACTGAAGTCCACACTTTATTAGAATTTCCCTAGCTTTCCCCTAACACCCTTTTTCTGTCCCAGTCTCCTCTGGGCTGTGACATTTCTCAGACGTCCCTGGGTTTTGATACCTTGAAAGTATTGAGGACGACTGGTCAGGTATTTTGTCCCTCAATTTGTTGGTTTTCTGATGTTTTTCTTATGGTTGGGCTGGAGTAATGGGGTTTGGGGCAGAAGATCCAGACAGAGATAAAAATGTCATTCTCCTCAGGTCACATCATCAAGGATACACACCATTAAGGATACACACATCAAGGATACACACCATCAACGGGACTTGTGACAAACAATTTTACCCTTGATAACCTGGCCAGTAGCGTCTTTTTTTTTTTTTTTGCTGCGTTGGGTCTTCATTGCTGCACACAGGCTTTCTCTAGTTGTGGTGAGCAGGGGCTCCTCTTTGCTGCGGGCACGTGCGTCTCATTACAGTGGCTTCTTTTGTTTCGGAGCACGGGCTCTAGATGTGCGGGCTTCTGTAGTTGTGGCTCCCAGGATCTAGAGCGCAGGCTCAATAGTTGTGGCCCACGGGCTTAGTTGATCTGCGGCACATGGGATCTTCCCGGACCAGGGCTCGAACCCGGGTCCCCTGCATTGGCAGGTGGATCCTTTTTTTGTTTTCTTTGTTCCGTTTGGAACCAAAACTTTAATCCCAAGGAGTCTCACAAAACATATTACAAATGACAGCATGAAAAAAAAAATTGCACAGTAACTCAAAGTTCAGCTCTACAATATACTCTTTATCTGGCAGGACATTGGTATCTTGATAATCTCAACTTCCAAAAAACTTTACAAAGAGCTATGTATTCATGTACAGCAATCACAGAGGGGACTTATGACCTAACTCAAAGGTTAACTAACTTCCTTGAAACTTCTTAGATGCTAAACTCACTGGACAACCTCTTGTCCAGTGTGAAGACTAGTGGAATTCTTAAACCTCTAATCTAGGGTAAGGGTGCGGCTTTCATTTCTACCTGCTGGCTTGTGTTCACAGTACCTTTTAAAGACTGCTTGCTTGACTACAGCTGCATACCATATCCCAGCTACAGAAAGTCTTTTTAATGTTTGCCAGTGTTGTTTCCATAATAATAAACATCACACTTTAGGTGGGCAGGAGTTAGAGTTTTATTATCAGTCTAGGCAAGACCAAAAATTCAAAGCAAATTCAATTCTGCTTAAGAGAACATTGTAAAGAAACAATTCTTCATATTACATGCCTCATATGACCCATTTCAAACCACAGAGAATGACACCTTTATGTGTCACTGTCCCAAGAGACAGACAAACGGGAACAGCTAAAACATTTAAAAGGTGCATCAAGCTTCTGAAGTCTCAAACGAAACTTGAATTTTCTGTACATACTCCTGTCAAATGAAGGTATTTCCTGTGCACCACTCCTCTTGCAAAGTGGTCTACTATTTCCTTTCATTTGACCTGGATCGGCTAGGAGACCTAGAGAAAGATCGGGACGGCTTGCGATTTCTCTCCTCAGTGATCTCTCTCTTCTCCTATATCTACTAAAGGGACCTGCTCCGGCTGCGGGAGAAGCTTCTCCGTCTTGGAGATCTGTGGTGAGGGGGAGGACTCCTCCTCCGATAATCATCTCGAGGGCGACGACCCCAAGAAGGAGGCGGCCACGATTTCGACTTCTCCCTTCCCCATTCGACAGGTCCACTCTTACTCGGCAGCCACAGAGTGTTCTCCCGTCTACTTCTCAGACAGCATCCGCTGCATCTCGGGGATCTTCATTTTCAACAAGAGTGAAGCCGGGAGGGTTTTTAGCAACCCACACACTTCGGAGTGGTCCATAATATCCTAAAGCTCGTTCGAATTCAGTCTTCTTACCACTGTTTCCAAGACTCCTTACATAAACGTTCCAGTCCAACGGACAGGAATCCCGATGCAAGACCCTCCTGGCTCCTGGCTTTCATGGGCCACAGGGTGATCCCGGGCCTCTAGAATCTGGCAGCTGAATCGGCTCGCACAAGCTGGCCTGTGGGGATGCTTTTCTCCCTATGTGTCCAGCCCGGGGCCATGCTGTCTAGGCCCGACCTCCAGGGTGACAGGGTGAACCCCAGGTCCCTGGAGCAAACACTCAGAGACCTGGTGACCAGACTCAGGGGGCTGGGGCGGCAGCTGGACATGTGTGGCCACCCTGGTGGTGTTTGGCCCCATCTGCAGTTCCAGTTCCAGCTGAGAAAGAGCCTCGCTGTCTTATTTTCTCCTGGTTGTGTAAGGATCCCCCGTGTCATTTGACAGAAATGTAGATGGTGTGTTCTTTCTCTCTTTTCTCCCTGCTTCCTCTCGTCCCTCTCCTCCTCCCTCTCTCCCTCTCCCTCTGTCCCTCTCTCTCTTTCCCTCTCTCCCTCCCCCCTCCCTCTCCCCCCTCCCCGTCCCTCTCCCAACTCCCTCTCCACCTCCGTCTCCCCCTTGCTCTCCCCCATCCCTCTCCCCCCTCCCCCTCCTCGCTCTCCCCCGTCTCTCTCCCTCCTCCCCCCTCCCTCTTCCCTCCTCCCCCCTCCCTCTTCCCTCCTCCCCCGTCCCTCTTCCCTCTCCTTCTCTTCCTTCCTCTCTCCCTGTCCCTGTTTCCCTGTTCCGCACGCTCTCCCTCTACCTCTTTCCCTCTCCCTATCCCTCCACCTCCTTCCCTCTCCGGAGAGGGAAGGAGGTGGAGGGACAGGGAGAGAGAGCAGGAGAGGGAGGGGGGAGAGGGAGAGAGAGGGGTGAGAGGGAGAGAGGGAGAGAGGGAGGGAGCGAAAGACCGTCTCTCCCTCCCTCCCTCTCTCCCTCCCTCCATCCCTCTCGCTCCCTCCCTCTATCCCTCTCGCTCCCTCCCTCTCTCCCTCCCTCTCTCTATCCCTCTCCCTCCCTCCCTCTCACCCTCTCCCTCCCTCCAACTCTCCCGCTCCCTCCATCTCTCCATCTCCCTCACTCCCTCCCAGAGAGGGAGAGATAGAGAGGCAGAGACAAGGGAGAGGGAGAGAGGGAGAGGGGGAGATGGAGGGAGAGGGAGAGGGAGGGAGAGGAAGAGAGAGAGAGAGATATGGAGAGGAGGGGGGGGAGAGGGAGATGGAAAGAGGTCTCTTCCTCCCTCCCTCTCCCTCCCTCTCTCCCTGTCCCTGTTTCCCTGTTCCGCTCTCCCTCTCCCAACACCTCCTTCCCTCTCCAGAGAGGGAAGGAGGTGGAGGGAGAGGGAGAGGGAAAGAGGGAGAGGGAGAGCAGGAGAGGGAGGGGGAGAGGGAGAGAGAGGGGGGAAAGGGAGAGAGGGATAGAGGGAGGGAGCGAAGACGTCTCTCCCTCTCTCCCTCTACACCTCTCTCCCTCCCTCTCTCCTTCTCCTCCCTCTCCCTCCATGTCTCCATCTCCCTCACTCTTTCCCAGAAAGGGAAAGATGGAGGGAGAGGGAGAGAGGGAGAGGGAGAGATGGAGGGAGAGGGAGAGAAGAAGAGAGAGAGGGACAGAGGGAGACCGGAACAGGGAAACAGGGACAGGGAGAGAGAGAGGGAGAGGGAGAGAGGGAGAGAAGGAGGAGAGAGGGAGAGGGAGGGAGGAAGAGACCTATTTCCCTCTCCCTCTCTCTCTCCCTCTCCCTCTCCCTCTCTCCCTCCCTCTCCCTCTCCCTCCATCTCTCCCTCTTCCTCTCTCCCTCTGCCTTATCTCTGCCTCTCTGGGAGGGAGTGAGGGAGAGGGAGAGATGGAGGGAGGAGAGTTGGAGCCAGAGGGAGAGGGAGGAGAAGGAGGGAGGGAGAGGGAGAGAGGGAGGGAGAGAGGGAGGGAGGGAGAGACATCTTTCGCTCCCTCCATCACTCTCTCCCTCTCCACCCTCTCTCTCCCTCTCCCCCCTCCCTCTCCATCTCTCTCTCCCTCTCCCCCCTCCCTCTCCATCTCTCTCTCCCTCTCCCTCCACCTCCTTCCCTCTCCAGAGAGGGAAGGAGGTGGAGGGAGAGGGAGAGGGAAAGAGGTAGAGCCAGAGCGTGCGGAACAGGGAAACAAGGACAGGGAGAGAGGAAGGGAGAGAGGGAGAAGGGGAGACGGAGAGGGAAAGGGGGAGAGGGAGATGGGGAGGGAAAGAGGGAGAGAGAGAGACGGACAGGGAAAGAGGGACAGGGAGAGAGGGAGGGAGAGAGGCAGAGGGAGAGATGGAGGCAGAGGGAGAGTGAGAGGCAGCGAGGTAGAGGGAGAGAGGGAGAAAGGGAGAGAGAGAGAGAGAGAGGGAGAGCGGTAGAAGTGCTGAGGAGGGGGGCTCCCTCCCCCTCCCACTCCCATCCTCTCCCTACTGCTTTCTCTTTTTTCTGCTTCAACAAACCCCAGGCGCCTTTTAGATCAGCCCTGAAGTCAACGTTGATGCTTGGACAGCCTGACCTCCCCGCTGACTTCCAGCCCAGGACCACCGCTGGGAGATGAAGTCTGCGGGGCCCTGGGCGCAGGCTGCACAGGCACCTCCTCTGATGCCCAATCTCTCCTCGTTTACGAGGCAGCCGACACTCCCCTCCCTGACTCCCCAAGATTTGGGGCCTTTTTAGTATGTGTCGATAATGCCATGAGCGACTATTTAACTCTTCCACAAGGACCCATCTCCCAAAATGCAGTGGTTTTCAGCCTTGGCTGCACTAGAGAACCCCCAGGGAAGGGAGAGACGTCTCTCCCTCCCTCTCTCTCTCCCTCTGTACGTCTGTCTACCTCTCTCCCTCTCCCTCTCCCTCTGGGGTGATGCCCGATGAGCTCAGAATCGCAGATGGACCCCCCCCCCATCCCCTCTCTGTGGCTTGCATGGGGGATGCACCTTCTCACTGTGGCCCGGGCATGGCCTTGACATTCAGACATCGGGTCCTGCATGGACACTTGTGTTTGTTCCATAGCGCATGTGGCTGCAGTCTGTGCTTCTGTAGATGCGGGCTGTGCGTGAGCCCTTCATCTTCCCCGCAGACACCACTGGTGCTCGCTCGGCCTCGCGGGGGATGCGGGGGGCACGGGGGACAGTCTTGTGTCCCCACCTTCTTGGGCTGCAGACAGGCCACGCTGGTGCTGTGGTGACTGGGGGCTCCCAGGAGAACCCCGCTGCAGACCGGAGAGGTGGCCCCCGAGAAGGTGGCGTACGCCTGGGGCCGGGCCTCATCAGTGAGCCACGGGCCACCTGCAGCAACAGGTGTCTCACCGTCCAGGGGCTGGGTGTTCGGGCGCCGTGGGGTTGAGCTACTGTCTGCACGGCAGCCGTGTTTGTCTTGTTGAGCCCGGGGAGGCCCCTTGGTGGCTCCTGGAGAGCCTGGCCGCATTTCTTCCTGCCCTTGGCCTTAGAGCCCATCACGTTCATGCCGTTTCTGCTTCCAAAAGGACCTGTGTTAATAAAGACCACGTGTTAGGACAGCACCAAAGTGTCTAGAAATCTGGGCCAGGAGGAGGAGGGAGGGGGATTGGCTGTGCCCGCCAGTGGCCTGGGAGCCCTGCCCGCCTGCAGGGACCTGGCCCGGGGCCCGTGGGGAGGGCGTGGCCCTCGGTCCCCAGCGCCTTCCGTCTCTGGCTTCCGGGAGAACTGCGTGATCCTCAGGGAGCTGGTGAGGCTGCAGGCCCTGAAGTCCCGCCTGCTGGGGTTCCGCACCATGCCGACTCCGTGCTGGAGATGAACACGGACAAGACCAGCCAGGTGGTGGCCACTGTCCTAGGTAACACCGCCTTCCCCTGAGTCCCAGTGGGGACGGGGTCAGGCGGACCTTGACCGGACGTGGTGCTGCCTGAGACCCCACTGTGTCAGCCCTTGGGGGTCACCTTCCCAGACCCTTCATTCTGCCTCGAGGGGCACAGGGTCGGGGGTGGCTGGGGGGCCGCCCCAGGGACGTAGCCGAGCCTCTCCCCTCCGCCCGCAGGTGAGCTGGCCCAGAAGCTGAAGCCCCTCGGGGAGCAGGAGCGGCCGTGATCCTGGAGCTAAAGAAGGCCGAGTGCCAGAGGCGGGGCCTGCACTTTGACGGCCCCATCAACGCCTGGGACCTGCGCTACTACGTGAACCAGGGGGAGGAGATGCGCTACCACGTGGGACAGTACCTGCTCAATGAGTCTTTCCCCATGCAGACGGTCACACGCGGGCTGCTGGGCATCTCCCAGGAGCTGCTGGGGCTGACCTTCGACCTGGAGGAGGGCACCAGCATGTGTCACGAAGACGTGAGGCTCTAAACGGTCTGGGACGCGGCCTCGGGCAAGGTCATCCATCGGCAAGTTCTACCTGACCTCTATCCTCGGTGCGTGCGTGGGGGAACCTGTCGGCCGTGGGCCGGGGCTCCTCTGTGGAAGCGGGGCCCCATCCACGTCCCTCCGCAGGGTGGGGAAGTCCGGGCACGCGGCCTGCTTCGGCCTGCCTACAGCACGATGGGAGCTGCCAGATCGCCATCGCGGCCATGGTGGCCAACTACACCAAGCCTACGCCCAACCTGCCCTCCCTGCTGCGGCATGATGAGCGGGAGACCAACTTCCACGACGTCGGGCATGCGATGCACCAGCTCCGCTCCCAGGCGCAGGGCTGCAGGCAGGGGGCGGGGAGGGCCCGGGCATGCGTGGTCCTCAGGCAGGCCCTCGCCACGGGATTCTTTCACTGACATCACCCCACACGTGGTGACGCCCTCGGTGTCAGCTTCCATCATCAAACCCCAGGCACTGGGCGTGTAAATAACGGAAATGGATGTCCTCGAGGCTCTAGAGGCTGGAAGACCCAGATCAAGGAGTCAGGGCTGGTTCCCTGCATGTTAAATACATGTACTCAAGAGTTGCCTTTAAAAAAGACAAAAGAAAAGAAAGGAACGTTGCCTGCAAGTCTGCTGACAGCCGGTGATGAGAACCAGAGGGAAGGCTCTGGGGCCGGGGGCGCAGTGCCCTGTGAGCTCGGGGGCTGCTGCCAGTCTCCGTGGAGGCTCAGCAAGTCCCAGTGACTTCCCCACGTGGGGGGGCGCCAGCTGAGAGTCTGGGCCCAGGACCCACTGCTCGTTCGGTCTTCCTGTGGTCAGCCCTTCATCCTGAGAGCGATGCTCTCACAGGCTGCACCGGGGCGTGTGGGGACAGTTTACTGAGCCGTACAGACGTCACTACTGCTTTGGACCATTTCCATCATCCCGAAAATGTCCCTCACGCCCTTAGCTATCACTCCGTCCCCTCGCCAGCCCCTGACAACCAGGAACCCACTCGCTGACTCTGTGGATCTACCTGCTCTGGATGTTTCTCCTCAGTGGGGTCACGCCCTGTGTGTCCTTCTGTGTATGACTTCTCTCGCTGAGCATCGTGTTCTCAGGGTGTACCGACGCGGCAGCGAGCGTCAGGGCTTCACCGCATTGCGTGGCTGAGGGACGTAAAGAAGACAAGAGAAAAGAAAAGCACGTTGCATGCAAGTCTGGTGACAGCCGGTGATGAGAACCAGAGGGAAGGCTCTGGGGCCGGGGGCGCCGTGCCCTGTGAGGCCCTTGGCGCTGCTGCCAGTCTTGGTGGGGCACGGGCAGCACCGTCCCTCAGGAGCTGCTGGACAAGCTCATCAAGTCCCGGGAGGCCAACCCAGATGCGGCCGGACCGAGGGAAGGGAAGGGGGCTTCCGGTCTGCCCGGCTGGCAAGCGCGGCCTGGACACGGTGCCAGCCCCCCGTCTCCTTCCTCCCACGCCCCAGGCCTCTTCAACCTGTGCCAGATCGTCCTGGCCAAGGTGGTTCAGGCCCTGCACACGCAGACGCCCGCGGACCCGGCCCAGGAGAATGCCCGCCTCTGCCAGGAGATCCTGGGGTTCCCAGCCATGCCAGGTAGCCAAGCGCGCGCCGGGCTCACCTTAGCGGTCGGTTGGCGGCTACTGCCCAGGTCAAGAGGATCGTCTGGTGGTGTGTGAATGGGGACCGACTGACGGGCTCCGGCCGAGGCCCGCTGCCCTCTGGCCTCCTCCTGCCACGGCTCCTTGGCTGGTCCCTCCAGCTGTGGCCCACGGAGTCCGAGGGTGGAGTGGGAGGCTCTGCACATGCTTTCTAGAGAGCCTGGAAGAGGCAGGAGAGGGCTTCGTACCCCGGACAGAAGGCATCGACGAGGTCTGCCCATGCGTGTCGGTGCGGACACGCGGTTCACTCCCTCGTGAGCGCTTTAACCAGCGATCTCCCCGTGGTGGAGGGAGAGCCCTGACTCATCTCTCGCAGCCTCGGCAGCTGACCTTGTAAGAGGCTTAGGAGTGAACCCTCGTGAGCTTCCGCAGAAAGTCGGCAAAGATTTATTTGTGTCCCTCCACTGAACTGCCAGCAAGGTCCCCGTTTTCTACAAGTGTTGGGCCAATACTCTCTCTAGTGGCAGGGGACTCAGACAAGGCTGCTTTGAGGCCCCCACCCCCGCTCTGGGGCAGGGGCACTGAGCGGCCAGGGGGCCGGCCAGGAGCCCCTCCGCGTGTGTCCCAGTGACCCACCTGCCTGCGACCTTTGGTCGCCTGGCAGGAAGCTACGACGCCCAGTCCTATGGCCAGTCATTCCTGCAAGAAACACTGGAACCAGTTTCTGCCAACCCACCAAAAAAAACGACTTCAAAGGCAACGTGGTGTCACAGGAAGGGCTTGTTTCTGTGCTGGTTTGTTTTTAGTTCATTAGGCCTCACTTAAAATTCTGATTCCACAATGCACTTGCTTTGGGATCTTGAGCAACACTCATAACCTCTGCAAGTTTCAGTATAGTAAGTTTATGTGATTACCTTCATCTGTAATATCCCTGTGTTGCAATCTTAATTAATTCAGATTAATTCATCTTAATCTTAATCTCAAGTTCAGATCAATGACTAGTTCCTCTGTGACTTCTCCTCTGAACGGATTCAAAAGCCGCCTCTCCCGTCCTCATTTGGCTTCTCTTCTCTTCTGGAATCTCATAAGAACTTCTATGACCTCTTTGGTTTTTTGTTGTTGCTGTTGTCTGTTTGTTTGTTTTTTAATTGAAATATAGTTGATTTACAATGTCGTGTCCGTTTCAGGTGTACGGCGCAGTGATTCCGTTTTCAGAGTCTTTTCCCTTATAAGTTATTACAAAATATTGAGTACAGTTCCCTGTGCCATAGGGGAGATCCTTGTTGTATCTATTCTATGCCTTCTTTGAATGACCGTAGCACTTGTTGTCTGTATCATTTTTATGTCTGTTGTGGCTTTGTGACTGAAAATGAAAATTTTCTATTTGTTCATGCCCTGGCCCTTCCTTAAAAATGTGTTCATTTACCTATTTCATATTTATTGACTACATCTTAGACACCGTGTTAGCTGCTTGTTCTAGATGTTAGTAAAACACAGACCTTCCTGCTCAAAGGGTCACAGTATTTGTGGGAAAACAAAAAAATGAACAACTTACGTCTCAAATAGCTTTGTACTTCCCAAAGAGAGCACACCTCGTAGGTACAATAAATATATGTATCATACATAAATGTATAAAGAGTTAATGGCATTAAAAACGTGAGATAACTGCTTTTCTATTCTGAGGAAATGAGGATTACATTTCACCAGGAGCTCAATACCACTCTGAGAATGAGGGCTTAACCCCCGACCTGGCTCACTGCATCGCTTTCGTATATGAAAATAGACAAGTCTGTACACGCTCTCTACAAAAAGGCTTATCTGGCATGAATTTCAGATAGCAAGAAGAAAAATTCAAGAGGTTCAGAGAAGCATCCAGAAGCTCAGATGATTGTCTGGCACTGATACAACTTGCTTGACAGGAAAATAGAGCTGTAAATCTCACAAAATTCGATGATCTTCTAAGAATTTCAAAACCGCCTGCTATTAATTAGAAATCCTAGAAGAACCGCTTCTTTTAAAGCACACTGATAATATGCTTTACAGCTTAATATTCAGAAGCCTATGTTTCGGCTAAGTGAGCTTCAGGAATGAAGGAAACTTGTGGTTCAGTTCCCTCTACTCTGGAACCTCTGGTCAAAACACCTACTTCTGTGCTCAGCCATCTTATCATCTGAAAAATGGAGGCAACTCTAAGAAAACATCGTTACAGAGATGTTGCACAGTTTCCTGTGTCACTGTCTTCATTTGTTTCAGAAAACCAATAACGTCTAAGCTGCTACTGCAAAGAGCGCAGTGTTACTTGGGGTCATCTAGTGCAGCTCTGTCAAAGTAAAGAAAAGGAAAGGGGCCTAGAACAACTATAATTTTCCCAAGAGGACACTATTATTTTATGGTAAATCTGAGTCAAGAACCCTGATCTCTTTGATGCCATTCCATTGTTCTTTCGTTGGGTTCTCAACAACCCAGAGAAAGAAAGAGAAATAAAACTCCTATGTGCTGTGTCACTGGTACAGGACGTGGCAAGATTGGAATCGGAGAACTACATATTAACAGGTATTTGGGAAATTCTTCAAACTGGTTAAGATATACACCAGGTACATAAAACACAGTATGTTTTCCCAAGATGATTCTGTGGAATGAACAGAACTGGTAACTGAAGGTGCCTGTGTGCTGCAGTTCCAAACAGGATGGGTGAATGCTTGTTTTCTGGCACCTTTAAGACTCCACCCCAATATACACATTAAAATAAAATTAACATTTCAACTGGGTCATATTTAATTCTGCATGCTCTTCTAAGTCAGCAAAATATTCCATATATCATTTAAGTTGTCACTCACTCTCTTTTCTTTTCTTTCTTTTTCTTTTTCTTTTTTTCTTTTTTTGCGGTACACGGGCCTCTCACTGCTGTGGCCTCTCCCGTTGCGGAGCGCAGGCTCAGCGGCCATGGCTCACGGGCCTAGCCGCTCCGCGGCATGTGGGATCTTCCCGGACCGGAGCACGAACCCGTGTCCCCTGCATCGGCAGGCGGACTCTCAACCACTGAGCCACCAGGGAAGCCCGTCACTCACTTTTTAACTTGAGTTTTAATTTCTAAAAGTCTTTCCAAACACAAAACAGAGGTGGGAAAATGGTATATGGGAAGCTGCAGAGATGAAATAAGCTTACTTCATTCGGCATAAAGATGAATACCCAAACAACTTCTGCATAGCTGCAAGTGTCCAAATCTACTATCCTCGTTTCGTAGTCAAGGCTTCCGGAAAAATATGCTAACGGATTCCTAATTACCCAAATGCCCCATATCCGTTTCAGTAAGTATCGTTATATATTACGGAAATTTTTCTCAGTGACACAGAAAGACATCCTGGCCGAGCATCCCCCTTCCCCTGACACAGAGATGATGGGTCTCAAGCTACCTTGAAGGCGTTGGAGCCCACTTTATCCATTACTAATATTAATGGAGGACAAACCTTCATATTCTGTTTGTTTGCTCTGTGTTTGTTAAATCACTTCTTCCCTTCATTAAAATGGATGACACATAATTGAGTCTGTAGTGTGTGTATCACTGGAACCTGAACACATTTTTGTTGGTTTTATTAACGTCATAGGTTTCTAGGGAGGGTCTACTAAATAACTAAGTCTAGTTTCACAGTTACAAATAAATTAGGATGTAATTTTGAATAAATTAAGCTCATCATAAAGGAAGGATACTGATAGTTGCTACTACCCCTTCCTTGAGGGGCTCTTGTAAAGCACTAAATAAAGTAACAGAGGTTTATATGCATGCATATATTTTCAATGATGTTTGAACACACTCGAAAAGAACTCTACAGAATGCATTATAAAACCTCGATGCTGTGTGTCCCTAGTTCCCAGCTCTCTCGTTAAAACTATTTAAATGAACAAAATGTTATCTATTAGGAGAGCTATCAGAGTACTCCAAATACTACTTCTTGCAGTACCCTGTCCCAACCATTTGCCTTCCTCTTCCCATTAGTCCTTAATTCAGAAACCCCAGAGATTTGTTCATTAATTTATGAACACATTTCTTCATTCAGCCAAGAAAATTGATGGCTCCCTTACCAAATTTCAGGCACCCTTCTTCAGTATGTTTTCTAGGCATGTTCAGGAAACACAGCAGTGATTAACACAGATGAATATAGCCTCTCTCGAGCTGAGGGGAGAGACAAAAGTAAAGAAGCAAATATAAAATCGTAAGTGTAAATACGTAAATAAAAATTGAATAAATGGGTAGAATAACTAGTATATCAGGTAAGTGCTGGAGAAAAACGGCAAGCAGGGAAGGGGGATGGAGATTGTTAGCTGGTAGGAGGAGGCTGCGATCTGAAACTAAGTGATCACTGAGGGCTTTCTGGGGAAGATAAAATTTAAGAGGGAACCTAAGGTTGTGAGAGGGAGCAAGGTGCATATCTGGGAAGTGAATAGTACAAGCAGAGGGAACAGTCAGATGGAGAGGCAATGAGGCAAGAGTGGGCTTGGAGTATCCAAGGAGCAGAAAGGATGTCAGTGTGTGGAAAACAGAGGGAGCAAAGTGGAGAGGAGAAGGAAACCGTCAGAGAGGAAACAGAGGCCCAGATTTCTAGGGCTGTGGAGGCACTTTGAGGACTTTGCTTTTCCTGTGAAGAAGCCACTGAAGAGCCTGGAGTGACATGATGTGACTTACGTTTTAACAGGATCTCTCTGGATGCCATGTTGATTAGAGACTGCAGGAGAATAAGGACAAGCCCCAGAAGACCAATAGTTGATTCAAATGTCAAGAAACATTTATGCCTTCACCCTTCAACTTCACAAATGATGCCATTTCCATTGAGCTATTGAAAAATATAATCTGGCTTTCAAAACAATAAACCAGAAGGCATTTTCTCACATAAGCAAGGTCACAAACAACTGTCAGCTAAAGTTGAAATAGCAACAAATCAAATAATAACAAAAAACATTTTTTATAGCTTTTAAAACCTTACCAAGCATTTTCTTGTCCATTATCTAAGTTAATCCTCAAATCAACGCCATGAGATAGTTACTATTTTCCCATTAGAAGTGACCGCATATTAAATCCTTAGTGATTGCTCAAGAAAAGCTGAAATCTTGAGTGTACATCTATTAATGCCAAGGTTGGGTTTTTTACCCATGGGAACATTGGATGCTAAAATCCACAGGGATTTTCAGCTCAAGATGGCAGACTAGGAAATATATTTACTTTCTGGTCCTCCTGAAACCAGGTTTAAATAAAACTGTAGAAATACCCAAATTAATCAACCAATAAGAGCCAAGACATTGTGGAAGTCATCAACCACAGAAAGATTTCAACACATTTCGAGAAGGCAAACAATGAAATGGAGGGGCCATGAATAAAATAATGAAGAAAAGACTACCCTAAGTAGGGTCTGCACAAAGCCAGTCAGCTTTTGCTGAGCCCTGGTTATAGTAAAGGACAGAGGAAAGAAGAGGGGCTGAAAACAAGGAGACAAAAGTCATTTCAGGAAAACACGTTCATTTAATGAGCTCCAGGGAACACTCGGCCTGCTGCCATACTCACTCACGTATTACAGTGGATTGTTGGTACGCAAGACAAGAAAACAGGGAACCAACGAACAAAAATCAAGACACTGTTTCTTACTGAACTCTTCTCAAACGAGATCAAGAAATTATGGTTCAATGCCATAGCTGTAAATCATTTCTGCTCCTGGAGAGGTTAGAAAGGGCTTATAATAGTTACCCTTTTTTTTTCAGACAGAATTTAGGTCTGAGCAAAAGCTTTTGTGTCCTCCAACCTCAAAGTTTATTGGGGATGCAAGTCCAAATTTGCTTCGACATACCATAAAAAGAATCTCATGAGCAGAGGGTCAAACTACTTTTGGAATATATGAATTATGCCCAGTGTGATTTTAAATAGATTTTAAACAAAAATATATAGATTTTTACTGATCTATATGATTCTGGGTTCTGAAACTTCTACATGTCACATGCCTGATACAGAACACACAATGTCAGTCCCAGGAGACAGAAAACACTCCAATGAAGCAAGCCAAAGAAACAAGATTCGGACAAGGTAAAGTGACGTGTAGACCAAGACCAGGATTTTTCAATTCTTTCCTGTCATGCTGTAGCTTCCAGCTCCTGAATAACAACACATGTTTCCCTTGTCCTAGACACACAAGAGTATGTCTCCTCTATGGGGCATAAGAAGCTCTAGAGTTACATATGTGTAGTAAAGAGTGGACCCAGCCGGCATACTCACAATGACCAAATTGTGTTGCTCGTACTTTATTTTAAACCAATACATCGCTCCACGCTGAAGTTGCAATAAATGATATATTTGCTTTCTAGACATGAATGAGATGCCTTACTGGATATACTCCAGGAAGGCCAGAGAAACTGGCTTCTAATCCATACAGAATAATTCATTGATGAATTCCTTTCAGGATAGCCCATGATTTATCTAGAATATAAGCTTTACATACCTGGATCCTTCAAACTAGACCAAAGGGAAAAATCTAGGCTCCAAGCCTCAATTAGAAATGTGGGATGGTGCTATGCTGACAACTGGTGGTCCCTGACCTATCTTCTGAGATTAGAACCCAGTGTGGTGGATGACCAATTCACGCGTTGAACAAAAGAACACCTCCTACAAGGCAGTGGATGTGTTCATTACAGGTATGGCACTTAGGGCTAAGTATCATAAGGACTTCAAGAAACAAAAGAAAAAGTAACACATGAAGCATATATGATAAGGAGGCGCCAGAGTCCAGAGCACGAGCTCTGGAATCACACAGGCTTGCTTCGAATCCCGGCTAAGCCACTACCATCTGTATACCCTGAAGAACAGTCGAAGGTTGAAATGTTCTTTTACCAAATTTCGAAAAACAAGTGAAGAAAGAACCTACCTGCCAGGAAGGGACATCGTGGGGTGCAGCATCCAGTCGGGTCAGGGCTCTGCATCCCCTGCTCAGAAACCTTCACCGCCTGGCTCACGGTGATGCTGGCAGCTCAGCAGCCCTGGAGAAGGCGCTCCTGCTCCTGTCTCCAGGGCTCGCGGACAAGCTGGGGAGGTCCACGGAGGAGGCGGGCCACAGCCTGGCAAGCTCTGGGTGCCTCCTGCACTCAGCTCTGGGCAGGCTCTGGCCTCTGGGCCCCGTTGCGGGGAAGGGCTGGCCGATACATACCCAGGGCTGAGGGGTCTGCAGAGCCGGTGCCCAGGCAGCGTGAGCTCTGGAGGACAAGGCTTCCACAGTCCCCAACAGTCTCCGCATGGTGGCCCATCCGGTGCCAAACACCTGCCACCCACAGCGACAAGTCCCAGCCGCTAGAAAGTCCAGAAGGGCTCGGGCTCTTTGCCCTCGGGCCGGGTTTCTCCAGGGGCTGGGCTTGTGTGGGGCCCCCAGCCCACCCCCTGACCCGCCCGCCCTTGCTCTGTGACACGTACAATGCAATGGCAACACCCAGGCTGAGCCGGCAGGCCAGTGTTCAGTGCGTGCTAGACCTTGAGAAGAGTTAGCAGCTAGGGAGAAGCTCTCCCACTTTCACTCGCTTTTCTCAGATCAGCCAGGCAGCCCATCTCACCCCAAAGCGATGGACACCACACCTCCTTCCCAGGCTATCGTTTTCCGTTCTGCCCCTGTTTTCCCTTTCCATTCTGCCCCTCTTTTCCCCAGCACCCCATCTACGGCTTCGGGTGTCATCGGTGCTGCAGCAGGCAGCACCTCTGACCCCGAAGCTATGGACACCACACCACCTTCCCGGGCTTTCGTTTTCCGTTCTGCCCCTGTTGTCCCTTTCCATTCTGCCCCTCTTTTCCCCAGCACCCCATCTACGGCTTCGGGTGTCATCGGTGCTGCAGCAGGCAGCACCTCTGACCCCGAAGCTATGGACACCACACCACCTTCCCGGGCTTTCGTTTTCCGTTCTGCCCCTGTTGTCCCTTTCCATTCTGCCCCTCTTTTCCCCAGCACCCCATTTACGGCTTCGGGTGTCATTGGTGCTGCTCCCGGCAGCACCTCTGACCCCGAAGCTATGGACACCACACCACCTTCCCGGGCTTTCGTTTTCCATTCTGCCCCTGTTTTCCCTTTCCATTCTGCCCCTCTTTTCCCCAGCACCCCATTTACGGCTTCGGGTGTCATTGGTGCTGCTCCCGGCAGCACCTCTGACCCCGAAGCTATGGACACCACACCACCTTCCCGGGCTTTCGTTTTCCGTTCTGCCCCTGTTGTCCCTTTCCATTCTGCCCCTCTTTTCCCCAGCACCCCATCTACGGCTTCGGGTGTCATTGGTGCTGCTGCAGGCAGCACCTCTGACCCCGAAGCTATGGACACCACACCACCTTCCCGGGCTTTCGTTTTCCGTTCTGCCCCTGTTGTCCCTTTCCATTCTGCCCCTCTTTTCCCCAGCCCCCCATCTACGGCTTCGGGTGTCATTGGTGCTGCTCCCGGCAGCACCTCTGACCCCGAAGCTATGGACACCACACCACCTTCCCGGGCTTTCGTTTTCCGTTCTTCCCCTGTTTTCCCTTTCCATTCTGCCCCTCTTTTCCCCAGCCCCCCATCTACGGCTTCGGGTGTCATCGGTGCTGCAGCAGGCAGCACCTCTGACCCCGAAGCTATGGACACCACACCTCCTCCCTAGGCTATCTTTTTCCGTTCTTCCCCTATTTTCCCTTTCCATTCTGCCCCTGTTTTCCCCAGCGCCCCCCCCATTTACGGCTTAGGCCGGCATCAGTGCTTCAGCAGGCAGCAGCTCTGACACCAAACCTATGGACACACCTCCAGGGCTGTCATTTTCCAGTCTGCCCCGTCTCCAAGTAGAACCACTACCTATTTCACACGGCTGTTCCTAGTTCTGGGAACACACCACGCACTGGTAGCAATGCCTCAGCCCATGCCTCGACTCATTTCCCTGCAACGCTGGCCAACAGATAGACCAACACTTCAAAGTTATGACAGAAAGTTGAGTAAGTTATACGCTTGGAATTGCATTTATTATTATTAACAAGCACAACTGTAGTGCTTAGACTATAACAAGTAATATTCTAAGTGCTTAGCAAATATTAACTCACTTAATCCTCATAATGGCAACCCTATAGGTAGGTAATGTTCATAATATTCACCTTTTTGGGGGGAAACTGAGGCCCAGGGGGGTTGAATAGCTTGCCTAATGCCACACAGTAAGTAGCGGGCAGAAACCCAGGATGAAAACCAGACCGTCTAGACTTTCATCACTTTGCTGTGTCACCTTAATAGATGTTGTGGTTTGGGAAGGGACTAAACTGACAAGACTCTGAACTTGAGAAGGGAGAAATTAGAAAGTGACTGATCCTAGAAACTAGAGAGGATTTCAGCTCAGAAATTTCTGGTGGTGAGACCCAGAAGAACAAGAACATGGTTGGAATATTAACTTGGGGTAGTATCTGAATCCATTGAGAAATGGTTTTGTTTTGTTTTGTTTTTTTAACTTAGAAAGGCCAGCTGGATGAAGATTAATGAAACAAAAAGTAGAAAGGGAAAGAGGAAGGTGCCTGAAGTGAGACATAACCTCTTCCCTGTAAGTACTAGGGGTGGGCGTCCTGTGGGAAAGGATGGAGCTCTCTCTACAGGTTTGTCACCAGGATGAACAAGGAGAAACATGGCAACCATTGTACTGGTTTTGATGATTCCTCAAAAACCAAGGCTTTACTTTCCAAGAACTACCCACAGTAGCATACCTACCGTGTGTCAGACATGCCACCAAGTGTGTTTCCAGTCACACATTTTAATTGGAGAAATAGTTCCTATGAGGTACGCATTAGTTCCCTATGGCTGCTGTAACAAATGACTACCAATGAGCTTGCGTAAAACAAAACACACTCATTCTCTTATGGTTCTGGAAGACAGAGGTCCAAAACCAGTTTCCCTGGGCTGGAACCAGGAGTTGACAAGGCCGTCCATCCACCTTCTAGAGGCTCTAAGGGAGAATCTGTTTCCTTGACAGCATTCCTTGACTTCTGGCCACATCAATCCAACCCCAACTTCATCATCACATTCTCTTTGGAGTAAACACTCCCTCTGCCTCTCTCTTACGAGAACACCAGTGGTTACATCTGGGTCCATCCAGGTAGTCCAGAAGAATCTCCCCATCTCAAAACCCTTACTTTCATCCCATTGGCAAAGTCCCTTCTGCCATTTAAGGTGACATTCATAGGTTCTGGGGATTAGAAGGTGGACATTTGGGGGCAATGGTACTATTCAGTCTACTACAAGGTAGATACTATTATCTTTCTCAGATGTAGGAAATGAAGTTTAGGGAAGTAATTTGTCTCAGGTCTACAATTTCCAGAGGAGAGATTTAAATTCTGCCAGGGAGACTTTAGGACACACTCTAAACAACTTTAACCTGTGTCCTTAATTACTGCATAATCCTTGGTTCAGAGTCACACTTAGGTATCAAGACCCAACTGAATATAACACAAGTACTGTCTCCTCTTTCACTATGTTTGCCTGGTGTATTTATGAATCTTGCCCAGAGCAGAAGAGTTCAGAAAATCGTTATACACGTTTACTAGGAGAAAGCATTTACCGTTTGATGTGCACGGAGTAATGGAAGGCTATTTAAAATAAAATAAAGTAAAATATGCCACCAAATCGTCAAGTGTCACAACAGAGGTAACCCCGTGGGAGTCTTGAGGAGACTAAAATTATCTCCAATTGTGCAGGTGAGAAAAGTGTCACTAAAGGCAGTTGTAGTTCAGCCAAGCCCTACGGCACAGAAGTAGGAATCTGGATATGTACGAATGGGAAAAAAGACATTTTAGGCATGGGAAACAGTTGAATGCTGAATGGATGAGAAATAGGCATTAGACCTTTCTAAATCAACTGGCTTATTCACTCAGTAAATCAGATTTGGTCAGTCAAACTAGCTTTAGCTGATTACTTATCCAGGGCATAGCTGTTGAGAGTCATTTTTGTCATAGAACAGTAAATAAAATTGTTGAACTATAGCTTTAGGCTTGCTAAGTGATAACAGATTGCTCTAGCTGATGTTCAAGTGACTTACTTGGTACTATTCACGAAATTGGGGGTTAACAACTGCTTAAGACAACATAGAGAATTGATCTTAAATAGTACTTGAAGTAGTTACTCTGTAAAGTATCTGTTCAGTAGCTCATGGTAAATGGATGTTTATAATCCCCGTTGGACAACCAACTGCTTTTTTGCAAATGGTAATGTGAATTGCTGTTGCATAAACTATAGTAATGACCACCTATCTAATCTGTTGTCCAAACCAGAAATCTTCTAACAATACTGGTCTCCTAATAAAAAGTAAGCATGAAGCTAACACACACTGGGTGTCTCCCGTGTGCCTGTGCATGCATCTATAGCTCACTGAACCCCCATAACAGCCCCCAAGAGAGGGACTCTGAGTGTCCCCATGCTGCTGGTGGAGAAACAGGCACAGGAAGGTTCAATAGTCTATCTACCTAAGATAACACAGAGGGCGGGAGAGCCTGTTTTTAAACCATCTGCCTCCAATTCCAGGTGCCAGGAGCCAGATTCAGCCTACAGGCCTCTTCTGCTCATCTGGAGGTGAAACCATGTGTAAGGATTAGTCAAATCCTGTCTTCACTCCTCAAGGTAGCTTGAACACTTGCACGTCCTCCAAATAGCACGTAGCATAAGCAATAAGATGTTTGCCCCGGGTATTGTCCAGGAACTTGGAATCAGCTGTGTCTAGTTAGGCTGAGCTGGTTAAGACTGGAGAGGACCACCGATCTTCCACCTGGCCCAGTGCCTTTTGACCTCCTGCCATCAGAGGGCCGAAAACTACAGCCTGAGAATGTGCTGAGCCCCGTAGCCTAGTTACGCCAGCTCAGAACAATGATGGGCACACCTTTTCCCAATCACCTTTCCTCATGCTCCCCATGCCTCATACTGCCCTGCTTCTTTATTCTTTATCCCATAGATACCCCAAGCCCCTTGCCTTTGGGGAGGCGGATTTGAGAGCTATTGTCACGTCACTTCCTCGCTTGGCTGCCTTGTGAATAAACTCCTCTTTGCTGCAAACCTCAGCATGTCAGTGTTTTGGCTTGCTGCGCCTCAGACAAAATGGTAGGGAGCAGTGGTAAAGGTCCCTTGCCTGTGAGGGAAGCTGGTTGCTAGTAGTCACGTTGCAGATGTTTTCTCCTCCCGGGGGGGCAGACGTCCTGCTCTTCCAGAAAGAAGGGAGAAAGGCAGGAGCTGGACCCTTGCTCTCAGGGTCACCGTCACCTAGGAGCTCGTTAGAAACACAGAATCCAGGCCCCACCCAGAACTACTGAATTACAGCCTGCATTTAACAAGATCCACAGGAGAGGCATACCCATATTAAAGTTGGAGAGGCACCAAGCTGGAGTCCACGTAGCAGAGAAGCAGACAGGATTCTAGACCACGCAGAGTGTTAAAGGCCAACAGTTTGTTTTCTATTCTCAAAACAATGTTTTTGAGCCATGTTTATGAGCAATGTCCCAACTTGCTTCTAAGGTTTCTTGTGTGAAGAATGGATTGGAAGGAAACAAGATATATGGACACTAGTTAGGACCTCACTGCAACAGACAGGCAAGTTCAGTATTAGGATGTTGAGGAAGAGTTGACAGATTCAGAAGAAATTCAGGAGATAAACTGAAGCGGGCTTAATGGGGTATGAGACGGAGGAAAGGAAGGTCTTAGGGAATTTAAGGGTTTACTCCACGTATGAGCAAAGCCTCAAAATTCATCATTTGAACGTACAGAGGTAGAGCTCTCAAAGGACACTGGTTAGGAAGCAACAGTACGCCCTTTATAATTCCAAGAGACAACACGGATCAACTGTCTCGATGGAAAACTCGGCGGTACCGGTGCGTTTTTTCACTCAAACTTAGTTCCAGTGCCTATTACTCACATTTTCTGTGCCTAAACAACACAGCTTGAGGAACTGAAGGGGATTCCATCCTGGTAATTAAGGAGGGTCCCCAACACTGACAGTCCCATCTTAAAAAGCAGTCCCGCTGCATTTTACCCAAGGAGCAATGGCCAGAGCCTCCCTTTTAAAACGATGGGGAGAAATCAGAACATCACACACTGTCCCTTTCAGCTACTATGAACTGAGCCGCGAGACGACCAGCACCCCCTAGCACAGCGCCGGGGGCCACTGTGACAGGCGACAGCACAAGAGACGGAAGCCCAGGCCCAGGGGCTCCGAGCTCCACCGGCAACGCCCAGGGGCCAAGGCGCATTACCTTTCCGGGATGTGCTTTCCGCCCTTCCTCGTGGCCGACGAACTGGCTCATGTCACCCCCGCCAGGAGTGCCAAAGTCGCCAACCCGGCATCCCCGGTGCCAGCACAAGGCCACGAACCACAGGCGCCTAGGCACAAGCCCACGCAGCTCGCGGACCTCCTTCTACCGCGCATGCGCCACCGCGTGGCGTGTCGAGATGACTGTCATCACGCAGGCGGATTAACGCGCTTGATCGGTAAAGAGGATTCTGATGCCTGCAATTTCCCTCCTTAGCCGGAGGCTGGTAGCACACGTCCATTAGTTCGTGTGTGTACCCTTCAGCATTCCAATCATACGGGACATGGAAAGTTGTCCGACTCTCCCAGTTTCTTGTGTGGTTCTTTCAGATATTTCCCAAGTGCTTACATTCACACTTGTATCTTGTATGTAAGTATTTGTACGTAACAGGTATCCTGTAGTTTATAGAAGAGCAGCACACTATACACGTACTACATACATAGTCTACAATGTGTCTTGGATAGTGACGCTGTTATCTTTCTAAAATATAAACTTGGCTGGATTGCTCTGTCGCTTGAACATCTTCACTTAGCACAGAATACAGCCCAGGTTGTTAGCACAGCATTGAGAACTCTTTATAAACAAATATCAGTCTGTCTCTCCAACTGAATTATAAGTTCAAACTATGACTTACAAGGACCTACATCATCCACCTCCCTCCTTTGCCCTGCCAGCCTCCCCTGATCTCATTCTCTACTGCCCTGCCCTCACTCACTTTCCCCTGTCCAGCCACACTGGCTTCCTTACTATTCCTCAAACATGCCAAGCACAGGCGTGCCTCAGGGACTTTGCACCTACTATTCCTTCTGCTTCAGAACACACCCTCCCACCCCATCTCCACTCTCCCAGAACACACCCTCCCACCCCATCTCCACTCTCCCAGATAGCCAATGGCTTGTTTCTCACTGCAAGGCTCTGCTCAATCGACATCTTAATAGAGGGGACTTCCCTGATCACCTACCACATTCCCTCACCTCTTCATCTTCTTTTGTTATTCTCCAAAGCATTTACCACCGCTTGACACTCCACATATTGACTTATTTATTCATCTCTCTCCCCCACTAGAATGGAAAGTACGTAAGGGCAAGAGCTTTGTTCTCTTCCTACTTCCTAGAACAGTGCCTTCAACTCAGAAGGTGTTATACAAATATTTGCTGAAAATGAATGTATGACTTCTTTGCCCTTTCACACTACCCTCTAGTCACACCAGAGGCTGCCCCTCCAGAGCACAAGTTCAAGCCCTGGGCCTTTTGTACCTGTCCCCAATACCTGGGCTGTCCTTTCCTCATTCCGGCAAAATCCTCTTCCCCCAAGCCCAGCTCAAACGCTGTCTCCTCAGTCAGGCCTTCCTCAATTTCTCCTCTATATTCCTGCTGCACTTGATTCTTTTATCATAATTAACCCACTTAGACTCACTACATGTTTCTCTTCCTAGACAACTGGAAGTTGCTACTGAACAAAGGCTTCTACTCACCTCTGTATCCCCGTGCCCTAACAACAAACCTATAAGGCTCTCGGTGTTTACTGAAACAATTCATTTTCTGAGTCTCTACCCATTCTAGGGAGTGCGTAGTATAGTCTCCTCCTCATTATCAGTGAGCCTGGCATCTGTGGGAGGGCCTTACAGCAGAGGAAGTCACCAATGGATCATAACTAAGGTCCTGAGACTGCAATGGCAGACAGCATGGTGAAGTTAGCCCACTGCATGCAGAAGACCCACAGAGGAGTCAGCATATGCAATGGACTACACTTGGTATAACATGTGAACAATCAAGGTTTACAAACGTGTTCTCATGCACTTGTAAGGATCTTCTAGCCCACGCGGAACAGACAGAACACACACAAAGGAGCCTGGAGGAAGTGAGTAGGCCGGCAGCTGCGCCCTAACGTCTTAAGAGGTAACATTTCTGTGACTACAGTTTAAACACATCAGATAATTTGCCTCCTTTCTAGACACCCTGGTTATCACAGGACAGGCCAAGCCTCTCAAGTTTTAAAGCTAAAGTACACGGAAGATCTGTGAATAGGGCTGAAGATATTTAAGAGCTAGTACCTGCATTAAGCAACCAGGTTATAGAATGAACATTTATCTTGAAATTCCAGTCTCTCCCTCTCTCTCTCGCCTCCTATCCCCTATCTTCCCACCTCCATCTCTATTCCCTCTCCCCTACTCCCTGTTTTATGTATATACGTGCATCATTTTATATATACACGGAATATTTACTGTCTGTTACATTGATTTAATAAAGTGCACACTCCTCAGGCTAAATTTAGAAAGAGGACAAAATGAACACTTTCACATGGGCGTCAGTGGTGTTCCAAAGACAAAAGATTCCTCAGTCTTAAAACATGGCAAACACCATGTTCCTTCTGATAGTTAGATGCTAGAAAAAGGCAAGTGGATCCTTAAAATTCACACGCTATTAACACCTACTATCAACAGAGTAGATCTTAAAGCGGAAACAAGAAAACACCAGCCTTTTAAGTTCTTCCTGTCTGAAGATAAGAGTAAGAGGTGGTAGTGTTCTTCCTCACTTGCACCCGAAGGGTAAAAGCAGCAAAAATATCTTAAACACATATATGATGAGGAAGCCACTCTACCTGGTCCACTCTGTTTTGTTTTGCTTCTAGGGATCTGTCTCACTCTGAACCTTTGCTTTTTGTTTTCTCTTTTATGTACGCTAAGAACCTGAGAGTCTAAACCTTTTCTTCCACCTCTCAACCAATAAACAGGACAAAAGAACATTTTTATGTTTTTATGTATTTTCCATTCAAATTTTTAAAAAAGAGATAAGTAAGCTAGCTCAGTTCATATTTCTCACAAAGATCACTTTCCAAACTAAACTAAATTGTTTGTGACCATAAACAGGAAAAACACCGTACTCTAGTAGCACCATCTGACATTTCCACCTTAATGTTACCAAACACAACTTGACACGAATGTCAGAACTATTAAAAATGTTAAAAATCCCCAACCCCACTCAAAATGCATACCAAAGTTCAGGTAAAGGAAAAACAAAAACAAACACAAAAGCAACTCACCGTTATCTTTATGTTCTTTCAGAAACCCATTAACAGCACACTGGAATTTAAAACTAGTGTCGTCATCTGACACCTGATGCCCAATTGTACACATTTTTAAATAAGGAAGAGTTTCTGGTAAGTCCTATAAGGCAAAACCATGAAAATATGTATTATTTCCTTTGTAGGGAAAGAATAAAAAATTAATTAGAGAAGGCAGAATATAAACCAGGAGAGTACATTAAACTTTGTATGTCAGTCATTCTGATGAGAGCCATTTTTTCCAAAGCTGCTTTAACCAGTAATTATCACTTGATTTTCATTCAAACTGCAGAACGGACAGTTACCAGGCATGCAAAAGGAAAAGCAAATCTATGTGAATGAATGCACATGTAACTCAAAATGATATAAACAGTTCTGCCTACATTTATGTTCTATCTTACATTTCAAGGGCCATAAAGCGGCTGTGATTTAAGGAGAGTAGTAGAATAGAGTCAGAAGAACTTGGATTCGAATTAGGAAACAGAGGCAATTTCAGGCATTGTTGAGAACTGGTATTCTTGAGGTGGGAGAAAGTAGACTATCAATAGAAGACAGAAAAGGATAAGTGAAAATTCTCTAGTTCTGAATTTAAATGGAAAGTAGCAGTAGGAACCTATGACATATTTTAAAAATATTAAAAACAAACGTACATATTTCCTAGCTCTGACCACTGAAAAAGTCTAGAAACAACTGATGTCATGTCCAAAGGACTCAGGAGTCACCGAGAAGCTCCAACTGGCCAAAGATAGGGCCTCAGTTAGAATAATAACTGTAACGGAGTCCACGGTGAGAGGAATAAATAAAATTTTACAAAACTGGTCAACACTGGAGGATATTTGTGAATCAACTCATTATTTTGAAAACTGTTAAATAAAAGAAGAGAATCATGCCTCTACAACTGAGCAACCAAACAGCTGATGAGGGGAATCTTCTCCTCGTACAAATATACCCAGCTAATAAGTGAAAAAAAGAACAACAGAATTCACCATTCTTTGAAGCCTCAACTGAATTAATGGATGTAGGTATGAATCATCAGTGACTGCTAATACCACAGAAAGACACAACTATATACGTCTCCATGGAAGAACACATCATCACCCATGAAACTGTCTTGCCAAAACAAAACATGCAAGCTTCATTCAGATCGACTACCGATTTACAGGAAATAAAAGGACTGAAGAATATGTTACCAACACATGGAATGTAATCATCGGCATCTAGATGGGACAAATTACCTGGTTTCTTTAAAAACAAAATTCAAGGAGGAAAAAAAAAGTGAGAGAGACATGGAGGGAGAACCTATAGATTAAACAAGACTTCAGAGACCTAACAATCCACGGCAAAGTGTGGACCTTATTTGGATCTAATTCAAAATTCTTATAGACAATTTTTTATGACGTTTAGGAGACAACTGCAAATTTGAGCACTCCCTGGGTATTTAATATTAAAAAATGATATTAAGGAATAAAAGTCCTATATTTTAAATGCACGTACCAAAAACGTACAGGTGTAATTTACATGTTGTCTCGGAGCTGCTTCAAGATAATACGGAATGGGGTGAAACAGGTGGGGGTATAGATAAAACATGACAGCCATCAGTTGGTAAATAAGAAAGCTGGATGAGTTCCTGGGTATACAAGGAACACTCACAGTAGTTTTATACTTTTGTATATGCTTAAAATTTGTGATAATTGTTTAAAAACAAGACGACACTGTAGAAAACAGTTTGGCACTTTCTCACAGGTTAAGCGTACAGCTTAGTATTTGGCAGTAGGCTATGATCCAACAACTCTGCTACTACCTACGCTGCACATCTAACAGAACTGAAAGCAGGGATTTGAACAAATATCTGTACACCAATGATCACAGCAGCATGATTCACAATACCTACAAGGTGGAAAACAACCAAGTGTCAATCAACCGTTGAATAACAAACTGTGGTCTATGTACACACAATGGGATTTTCTAAGCCAAAAAAGAAATGGCATTTCGTTACGTGCTATAACATGGATGAACCTTGAAAACACGACGTTTAGTGCAATAAGCCAGACACAGAAGGACAAATACTGCAGATTCCACTGACACGAGGTACCTAGAATAGGCCAATTCACAGAGACAGAAAATAGAATAGAGGTTACCAAGGGTTGGTGGGAGGGAAAATGGGGTTGTTACTGTTTGATGGTTACAGAGTTTTTGTTGAGGATGATGAAAAAGTTTTGGTTCTAGACAGCGGTGATGGTTACACAACACTGTGACTGTACTTAATGCCACTGAACTGCATATTTATAAACGGTTACAAGAAATATGATTTCTCTATATTTTACCACAATAAAAAAAAAGCAATAACAGAGCTGAAATTTCAATTCTTCCTTTTCCGAGAGTCAGTTTCATCGTCTGTAAAATTAGTAATTGTAGTTGTCTATCCTCTGAGCTTAGTGCAGGGTAAGCACTCAGTAGGAGATATCAGTACTACTTCCACTTCAAGAGCAAAGGATTGCTGTGAAGATTAACTAAGTCAATGGATATGAAAGAACTTTCTAAATGGCAAACTGCTCTACAAATATCAAAAGACATTAGGTGTTACTGTCTCCCAAGGCCATGGAACAGGTCAGGAGGAGGATAATTCTTTTGCACTGGAATGTCCTACATGGGCCAAGAGAATAGGTGGGTTTCTGTACTATATCAGAAGGCATCAGGAAAAGGAAGCATAAAACTTAGAGAACAATTGTCTTTTACACTGATGCTTAAACATGCTCAGGCAACTGCTTAACATAAGTGCTAAAGACATAATGGACATACCTTTCTTTCTTTTTAGGATACTACTGTAACTACTAAAAGTTTACTTCATTTTCAAAATGTAGAACATGGAAGCTTATAGAATTTCTTAAGCATATCTAGAGCCTACTGCCAAATACTGTAGTTCAATTCATATCTTTCATCTCATTTTGAAACAGCAATTACAAATGTGTATTTAAGGAAACCACTAGCTTCCCTTTTTGAACCCACGAGAGAAGGCCAGGACTCACCTTAGCATAAGATGATAACTACTGAACTACTATGAATTATTACAGTATCAGAAAGAAGGTCATTTTCAATTACGCCTTCCATTTACCTCTGGCTTGTAAGAGTGGCGAGTATTTGCTAAGTCAATAATCAGCCCAAGTTCTTCATTCTGTCCTTGGATTTTGTTAAGAGATCCAAGGGGGAGAAACGTTCTTCTGGAGCAAGATTCTTTTCAAAACTCTGTCAGAAAGAATAAAATAAGGAAGAACAGATGTTTAAAATCCTTTACTATGTTATCCATTTATTCAAACCCTGGGATGCTAACATATGAGATTCAAAGTCAAGTTTCCTCCTCTGCAGCTTACAAGCGATATTACAATCCTTTCTTCCAGAGAGATTAGACGGAAGAAAATAAGCTCACTTCTATATAGTTATTTCTATGTTTGTTTATTTCATGTTGGTCTCCTAACCTGACTCTAAACTCCCAGAAGGCAGGGACCACATCAATTTTGCCTACCACTGTATTGCCAGCTCCAAGCGGAGTGCCTGAAAATAGACACAGAAATAAATACTTCTTGAATATCTACATATAGGAAGGATGGCTTTCACTGCTAAATATTCTTTCATGTATTTGGCTTATACATTGTACCCTGTTCCATTGATCTCTTTGGTTATTCAAGTGTCAGCAACACACACTTTTTTTCTTCATTAGTAGACTAGTTTTAGAGCAGTTTGAGATTCACAGCAAAACTGAGCAAAATGTACACAGTTCCCACTTACACCCTCTCTCCTTCATCCCACACAGCCTTCCCCATTATCAACATGCCATACCAGTGTGCTTCATTTGTTAGAATTCATGAACCAACACTGACACATCGTTATCAATCAAAGTCCACAGTTTATTGCATTCATGGTACAAGTAACCGACTATTTCTTTATTTCTAGTATAGTCATCCCCAAACATTTACATACTGAGATACATATTACTTTCTTATAAATTACTTTATTCTTTATTTATAGTTAGGGCATTGCATTGTTTTTTTTTTGTTTTTTAATTAAGTACAAAAGTTGGTTGTATTTGTCTATGAATCCCATTTCTGGATAGTAAAAGAGGTATTAAAAAGTATTTGCTATAAAAAGGGAAAATGGAGTACGACGGGGTTGAGAGCCAGGGCTCTATATGGTGAATTCAGATTTCTGGAAGAATACGGTATTAACTTTTGCTCACCTTTTTTAAAGGAACTTTGAAAGCAATGAAACGAGTCCCAGGCATCCGCTGTTCAACTGGGAGATAGTCTTTCCACCTGTTAATATAGTTTTTGTTAGGCAAATTTTATGTTAGGCTGTCTCCCTGCACAGGATGAATGCGCCTTGAAAATGGAAATCATATCCCTCTACATCGGCTCCCAGGTGGTCCCAGCGTCCCGACCCCGACCCCGGCCGCGCGCGACACACTTTCCACAAACTGACACACACGGAGCCCGCGCGAGGGCCGGGTCGCGCGGGCTTCCCCGCCGGGTCGCCTGGAGGCCGGTCCCCCGCAAGCCGAGCGCACGAAAGGGCGCCCCAAAGGCGCCGGCCCAAGGCGCCCGCTGCGCTTTCCCTTTGGAAGCTGGGCTGCGGGGCCCAAGCGTAAACCCTGAGACAAGGAACACGCGCACCACGCCGCCACGGGGGACGACAGGCCGGGTGCCCACCTAGCCGGACACCCTGCATTTCTGGAATCACCGGACGCCTGTGTAAATTTCCGTCTGGCCTGTCATTTTCCAAAGGCCACTCAAGATCAGGGGACAGAACGCCTCCTCTCCAAGTGTCCTGCCAGCCCACCCACTCAAGATCAGAGGGACAAAATGCCTGACTAAAGCAAAACAAAACAGAAACACAAAAAAACTGGAGAGAGGGAGGAAAGGGTGCCCTGAAAAATAAAAAAAAATTAAAAAAACTAAGCACGTTGACAGCGCTAAGAATAAACTACCAGGAAAAAGAAACCCTACATGTCAGATCCTAAAGCACAGAAGGGCAAGCCCGCCGACATTCCAGGACCGGGGGGACCGGGGTCCCCAGCCCTGCAGAGCCAACCGCAGACCGGCTCGGGCGCCCCTCGGAAGCGCGGGCTGCCCGCGGCCGAGTCTGTGCCCCCCGGCCGGCGCCGGCTCCCCTCTGCCCACCCTGCGCGCGGGGGCTGGAAACTGCCGCGGAGAACCACGGCGGGGCGGGAAGGGGGGCTCCAAAGAGGGTCTGGCGACTCGAGTCGCTCCGTTTCTCGGTGGGCTCAGCGCGCGCCGTGGGGGAACAGGAGCGGGGGTCCGGGAGGAGGGGACGGACGGCACTTACGTAGACCGGCAGCGGCCACGGGTAGACGGCGGGCTCGGTCCCCAAGAGCGACTCCAGCCTCAGCTCCAGCTTCTCCCCCATGTCTTCGCGCGCGGGCCCCGCACCGCGCTAGTCTGGCGGTTGGGGGAGGGGCGCGGCGCCGCCGGCGGGGGCGGGGCAGACGGGCAGGCGGGAGGCTGAGGGGGGCCTGGTCTGGGCCTCAGCTGCCGCCGCAGCGCTCCCGTCCGACCCCCGGCTCCCTCTTTGTGGTCACAGGCCCGGGGCCTCCAGCGCTGCTGCGAACTCGGGCCGGCGTGAGGCGACCACAATGAGCCGGGGGCCGGGCTGAAACACTCCCGGCGCGCGCGGCCCGCCCCGTGGACTCGCAGGCTCGCACGCACGCACGCACGCACGCACGTCTTCGGCTGCCCCTGGCCACCCCCACCGGCCTGAAGTGGGGACCCGGGAAAACCCCTCATGGACAGTCGTGGCGGGTTTGACTCCCGACCTTGACGTAGCGTGACACACCCCCTCCCCCCCCCAATAAAAGAAAAGGAGCATAGGAGGCAATCTCATACATTATTGATAAACACATACAAAGACACTATTGGTACAAAACTATTTCTCCATACAGCAACTTTGAATTTTAATAATAAATACATATATGTATCAAACATTAATAAAAGAATAAAATTATCCAATATGAGTACATTTGCTCTTGTTTTGCAATTAGTTCCAGGATTCTATTTTAGATTACTACTTCATATCTGAGAGAGTTGGGTGTGTGTTTGGTTTTGTGGAAGCTGCATTGTGCTAAATTTTACCTTTCTTTCTTGAATTAAATGGCTTTTGTTATCCCTTGGGAATACTGAAGACAGCAACAGCAGATTACTACCTACCAGTGGAAAAGTATAAATAGCAATTTTAGCCACTAGTGATTCTGAAATCGCCCTTAACTTTGTCCTTATAAAAATGCTCCAAGAATTACGTTTTGCAAATCCACAGATTTACTATCCATATTCAAGTCATTTATGTGGAGAAAAGGTAGCCAGCCTTATCAGTAACACAGGATGTTATAGCCATCAAGCCATCAGCCACTGAAGCCACACCCAAAGCCGCACCCTGAGGGGATTCAGGATAGAGAAAACAGGATACTGGCCCTAGATAATTAAAGTGCAAATCAAGGGAATGATTTCCAGGAGACCAGATTCTTGCATCTCACCATATATAGAAAAGTGCTACATTTATTAACTTAAGATGTCTAGTTTCTTTAATTAACAGTAATCTTTTGATGTTCCAACTACCTGTCTTTTTTTTTTTTTTGCAAGAACCTCTAAATACCCTGTGCCCTCCCTTAGCTCTTCAGAACAGTCCCTCAGAGCTATCTGAGAGGCTGTCTCCTGATTTCAGTCCTCAGTATCTCTTCCACATAAAACATAATTCTCAACTTCTAGGTTGTGCATTGTTTTTCAGTCAACATTTAATTGTATGGCTCATGTAGGTACTATGCCTAAATGTAATGGGATGAGCTGTAAATTATTAAAACTAGATAAATCCTGTCAGCTCTACCACTAGCTGAGATCCAGGCTTTCACCTCTGGATACCTCTGGCAGATATGGGGTCTGTGTTGGTCTTAAAATTATTCTTAGAATAGTGGGGACTCATTCATTCTTTCAACACATTTTATTGCTTATATTCTATGTGTCAGTTACAGTGCTGGGTCTTGAAATACAGAAGTACACGAAAATACAAGGATAAAACACATTTTCTACCATATTAACTTTTTTCATTCATCAATTCATCCCTAAATCATTCAACACGCATCTTCTTATTGAATACTGATGAGGGGTCAAATGCTATGCTAAACACTCAGTATATAGCTGCAAACGAGATGGACAGGCCCTGATTTTGATGTCACTACTATCTTTTGTCCTGCCATATAATGGGACAGCTTCATTATTCCCTTTACCCTAAGTTTTTATCACAAATTGCTAATGAAAATAAAGCTGTTAGTGGAGTTTCAACATGCATAGGTAAATGAGAACACAGAACTCCCCTTTCTCATGTCCCGTTCTCCTCCTTCTAACTCCCTATGTGAAGTCACTTTGTGCCAAGGCCAAGAAGCTGTGACCCAATAAGAACCAAGCTGATTTCCTCACACTGACTGGGGCTATTGCACACTTAGAAGGCTTGATGCTTAATTTTGATAAGCAACTAGAAGACCATGGAGACAACCTATAAAAATGATTTGTCTTGGGAGAAAATACTAAAGAGGGTTAATGTGCTGTTCCACCTGTCTAACCCCCTGGATTAAACCACAGGCACCAAGGTCACCAAGTGTACTTGGCAACAATGAGCTAATAATAAAAAAAAGCATCATACTGTTATTGTATTCATTTTCCCCCAAGGCGCTCTCTGATAAACACCACAACCTCTAAGAGAATTGAGAACAGCTTCCTTGTGGGGTAGGTCATATAATATATATGCATCTTTTTCCAAGCAGTTAAATCATATCCAGCTATCAGCACACCTTACTTAAGGCGATCGTAATGTATGAGATTAAATGTTCCTACCTGATCGGAAAACTTCTTGTCCTCAATTCATTGGCTGTACTGGATTTTTTCTTCTTGGGTCAGACCTTCAGACTTCTACCAGAAATCCTTCCTTTGGGGAAACCAGGCCTTCCCAGAAACTCAGGAAACTGAAATGGAGACAGCAAGAGAGAAGGAAATTATTTGGACACATAGACCTCAATTGTTTGGTTTTAAGTAAACGTCCAAGCAAACATCTTCTAGATGGTATAATAACTTTAGGGAAATTCACGGTTTATAAGTTTGGGTACTCATAAACTGAGCATATTATGATAAGAGTACAGGTTGCATTTTGTGTCTTCAACTCAAGCAAAGGCTTCAAAAAAGGCCCAGTTATCCTTTGTTCATTAAGACACAAAGAGAGGGCGAAAAGGGCAAGTTTCGAAGTCTTTTTCTTTACAATTTACTTCCTTTCTTCAGTCTTCAACAAGATCTTCAGGAAATTAACTTTACTAAAGTTAATTATTCATAAAATAAACATAGGAACCTGCAGAAGACTATTTCACAGAGACCTGTAATGTACAATATCCATTGCATACATGCACCATGAGCTTGTCTTTTCTAGCACTGGCATACACAAAACTCTGTGTGTGTGTGTGTATGTGTGTGCACATGTGTGTCTCTTTTTGTGGTGGAGCCATAGGGAGAAAATAAATCTATTGGCTGCAATTCAGTGATGTACAAAGATTTAAGGGTAAAGGAGAAGGTAACATCAAGTGAAACAATAAAGTCATGAGGTTGTGGTTCCATAATAATAACAATAGCAGTCTTCTGTAACCAAGGGAGCAGGCTCCTCAAATTATAGTCACACCTGTTAGACCATCTGCCCATACATTTCACACTATCATTAATGGAAAGCAAATGGCACTGTCTCTCCTTCCCTTTATCCATTGGCCATCCTCATATGAACTCTTTTTCTCTTCAAGGTAATGCTCTTTCCTATCTATTGGAAAATATAAGGATTTAGGAGGAGTGATACGTAATGTGCCATGCCTTGGTACTTGTACCAGTGACGGCTCTGTAAGGAGCACTGGGTTGTTAGGAGGCTATCAACTCAGTTCCCCTAGAAGCAGACCTTGAGGCAATAATTTGAGTGCAAACTGCTCATCTGGGAGGTGCTTCCAGAAAACTCAGAAGTGGAGTGGGAATTGAGAATGGAGGCATGGAAGGAAGCCAACAGAGGTGCATTACCGAATAAATTACTCCTGCAGGGAACTGCTGCCAGTACTTCAGACGAGTTCTGTGAAACTCTACAGAACATGTCTCAGAGTTATCCCAAGAATCGGTGAGAAACTTGAAGTACTTATCTTCCAGTCCCCTGTCCTTGGTTGAAAGCTACACCCAGATACATTAACTCCTGTACACTTCTGGCCTGCCCTAAGGTGGATAATTGCAGGCGGCAGCATGATTCTATCAGCATATACTGGAATGATGAGTGCTGGGGAGATATGAGTGGAGCATCGAAACCATCTAATACAGTCGGGGCAGGAGATATTAATTATTGGCTTGAAAGTCCAAATGGATAACCTTAAATTCCTGGGTTTATGGTTTTACTTTGAGGTATTTAAGCAGGATGTATGAGTAAAAATTTCCTCTGTTAAATCAAGTTTAAGGTCCTAACTCCCTAATCTTCTGGAAAACTGTGGTATCTTTTAACAGATTTTTGAAAAGTAACATGATTAAGATTTCAAATTGACCATTCATTCATTCACTCATTCAACACACATATATTGAACACCTAAAGTATGTCATGGGTTAAACTAGGCACCAGTGTTACTGTTACTAAAATCATTATAGTGCCACCTACAATTCAATGTATTGTGACACTCAAATAAGAAAATCCATAGTTACCGTAAAAGGTATTACAGAGTGCTATAGGAAGACACAGTAAGACCTTAATTCATGCTGTGGACAGTAGTATATGGGCGATATCATTAGGGCTTCCTGTAGAAGGCAATTGAAATGGATATGTAACATGAAGGAAGGGTGAAGTTTTGAAGAAAAGAGAAGATAAATTCACACTTACCAGAAAATGAATGGTTAAGGATCAGTCCAGAAAGGAGTTCCATTCATAATCAGTATAAGAAATGCTCACTGGGGCTTCCCTGGTGGCGCAGTGGTTGACAGTCCGCCTGCCGATGCAGGGGACACGGGTTCGTGTCCCGGTCCGGGAAGATCCCACATGCCGCGGAGCGGCTAGGCCCCGTGAGCCATGGACACTGAGCCTGCGCGTCCGGAGCCTGTGCTCCGCAACGGGAGAGGCCACAACAGTGAGAGGCCCGCGTACCGCAAAAAAAAAGAAAAAAAAAAAAAAAAAAAGAGAAATGCTCACTGGCGTGTAGGAAAAGAAAACAATGGAGAGGGGCGTAGAAGCCAGATCATGCATGGTCCATGTATGTATAGTAAGTGCTATGGTCTAGTCTTTGTGTTCCCCTCCAAATTCATACGTTGAAATCTTAATTTCCGTAGCTGATAGTATTAGTAGGTGGGGCCTTTGGGAAATGATTATGGTATTAGTGCTCTTATAAAAGAGACCCCACAGAGCTCCCTAAGCTCTTCTGCCATGTGAGGATACAATGAGAAGTCTGTGATTCAGAAGAGGGCCCTCATCTGACCATACTGGCAACCTATTCTTGAACTCGCAGCCTCCGGAGCCGTGAGAAAAAAAATTCCTGGTGTTTATGAGCCACCCAACCTGCAGTATAATCTTACAGCAGCCCAAAAGGACAAAGAGAGTTTGGATGTGAGATTTTCCTCCAAGAAAGATGGGAATCCATTGAAGGATTTTACCTGGTAACTTAGAAGAGAGAAAAGTTTCATAACACAATCAGGTACTTTTATAAGAAAAATTTGTTTCTTTTTCAGAAAGATCACTCTGGAAATACTGTGACTAGATTTTTGGAGAAGTCTGATGGCAGGCCCGGATATAGAAAGATGAGTTGGTAGTCCATTAATATAAGTCAAACAAGAAAGTGGATATAAAAAGTGTGAATTTGTGGCTGAGAGTTCTTTTCTTTTACTACTTGAAAAATGTTATGTCAATGCTTCTGACTCCATAATTTTAGACAAGAAATATGCTGTCATTGGAATTGGTTTCTCAATAAGTGATGCATCGTTTCTGCCTGTCCACTTTCGAGATTTGTTTTGTCTCTACTTTTCAGAAGTTTAATTATGACGCGTCTTGACAAGGATACCTTTGTGTTTTTCCTCTTTGGATTTGCTCAGATCCTTGGATGTGTGCTTATGTCTTCTAAAAAATTGGGAACGTTTCAGTCATTATTTCTCTGAATACTTTGTCAGTCCTACGTGCTCTCTGTTTTCATTCTGGAACCTTGATGATATGAATGTTAGTGCTTTTGTTACTGTTTACAGGTTCTTGAGATCCTGTTCTTTCTCCCATCTCTACCCCTCAGCCTATTTTTCTCTGTACATGTGGTACATTGTATTGATCTCTTCTAAGTTCATGATTCTGTGCTTTGTAATCTCCACTCTACTCTTGAGCAAAGTTTTTTGATTGT
This sequence comes from Delphinapterus leucas, assembly GCF_059928025.1. Taxonomy (NCBI): domain Eukaryota; kingdom Metazoa; phylum Chordata; class Mammalia; order Artiodactyla; family Monodontidae; genus Delphinapterus; species Delphinapterus leucas. Next base: position 3,892,353 of record NW_028322262.1, on the reverse strand, counting down.
TGTATTTTTCAGTTCTACTGTTCTCATTTGTTTTTATTCTTATAACTTCTAGTTCTTTGTTCACATTTTCTATTTTTCCCATTTCCGTCAAGGAACACATAATTGCTAACTGAAGCATTTATGTGACAGCTTATTTAAAACCCCTGTCTGATAATTTCAATAGATGTTTTATCTCAGTGCTGGTGTAGGTCTATTGTCTTTTCTCATTTATTCTGTGATTTCCTGCTTCTTGGTGCCATGAGTATTTTTCAATTGGATTCTAAACATTGTGAGTTATTATATGACTCTGTATCCCATTTAATTTTATTATTACTTTTTAGAAGGAAGTCATCCTATTGGAGGTGGAGTATGAGGACTGGGGGGTTACGTACAGATTTCCACTGGGCCCTACTGTCAAAACCCCAGCAAAAGTGGGCACTTACATTCTCTCACTGCAGACAGATCAAGTAGAAGTTCAGCTATCCTACTGGCCCTTCTGACACCTTCCCCCCAAAAGTGGGAACATTAATATCATTCTGTTGCCTTTTAGTAGGAGTGGAAGTTCATCTCCCCAGTAGATTTCTTGACACCAGGGGAGGGGAGAGGTGAAGTGTTTGCTGTGTTTGCTGTCCTTCCTCCCACTTCATTCCTTCTTGTTGATGCCGGGTGTGGGTAGAGGGTCAGCTACCTGCTGGCCCCACTGACACCAGGGTAAGAGGAAGAGAACTGCCAACTAGCCCTGCTTGTGCCATCTCATTCTGTCTTACTGCCTCAGGACGGTTATGGGGATTCAGCACCCCATTGGGTCTCACTGACACCATGTGTTGGGGGTTAGTGGGGTGCCTACTCCCTCCAACCTGTAACATCCTATTCTTATCGATGTCAGGGAGAGACGGAGGCTAGGTCCCACCATTGGACCCCACGACTGTGTGAGGGCAGCCCAGTGTTAACTAGCCTGTCAGGCACCACCTTTGAAAGTCTCTTTGCTAATGCAAAGGGGTGGAGGCTCAGCTCCCCACTGCACCACACTGAAACAGCCCTGGTGGCGAATCAGAGCGCTGCCTCTTCTGGAGGGCAGGAGTGGGGTGGTGTGGAAGATCAAATCCTAGCTTGGCCCAACTGAAACCACAGGACATAGGGGATGGGTGCAATATTCCACTGGCACTTGGCTCGAGTAGTGTGTATATTATCGCCCAAATGGTTTTCTGTCTTTGACAACCCCTTTCCTCATACCTTGGCTAGGGGGAACGGGGGTTTTGTGTTTTCTTTTTTGAAGCTTTTTTGTCTGTTGTTCTGTTGGTGGTTATTGATTGGGGGTTCCTGTAATACCCTCTCCAGGATGTATGGGAAGCAACAGGAAACACAGGGGACTCATCACCATGTTATTCCTCAAGTCCCAAAGTCCCTAGTTAAGTCTGCCTTCTCATTTCCACCTTTCAGTGTCTTCCTATGTTTGTCTGTTGTTATGTTCAGGGTTTTAGTTTTAAGTGGAAGAACCTGGGAGAAATGGGCTACTTCATCTTCTTGGAAGCAGAGGTCTGGAGGCCTATGGATGTTACAAAGTACTGCTGACTGTAAATTAAAATTTGATGATATACACCTTGCCCTTTAAGAATTCTTCTGCTAGATGATGTGGCTTCCCAAAGTAGCTACAATTTGACTTTCATACTTCTAAAAGTCAAGTGTTTTGCCGCAGTTGAAATTTAAAGATAAGCAAGAGATGAGGCTAAGATGATCTATGTGGTAACAGATTAAAGTTGGAAACATCAATATACATTCATGCTTAGCTTAATATTGCTTCATATTACCTTAACACACATGGTTATGTAGAGAGATACTTATAGATATGTCCATATACGTGGGGAATGTACACACATGTTATCTCTTTGCTCTGTCAGCTGAGAAGATCTAGAAGCAATGACATCCGGGCAGCAATTAGCACACCCCACACCCAGATCCTGCTGTCTAATGCTGTTCTCCACTAAAAAGACCTAGTTATCCTTGAAGAAATAGCTGATTCTAGGACTGGGGCAGTAAATATACAAGATTTATATACAAGGCCATCTTATAGTGTCAGAAAGTAAGGAAGTTCCAAAAAAATATATAGCATGGGGATACCTCAGAGTGGCACACGAGCCACTGAACTGAAAAGAGTTCACAAGGGTCAGGACTAGAGCAATTTGAGGAACAAAGTAACTAACGTAGAATTAGATTATGACCCAAAGTATAAAATAAAAATCCGTGAGTTCTTCTGATATAAATAAATAATTGGATACATAAATAAATGCGGGAGAATAGATAAATCTCCAGTGCAAAAGAATTCCAAATAGTTTATGTAGTACTCCATCTTAAGCATAACTCTCTATTCCTTAGTTGTGGGCTGAGCATATTGACTTCCTTCCAAAAAGTACAATATGGAGAAGGGAAAACAGTAATTTTACAATGGAGAAACCTGAAAAACACTACCTCAGCCTGGTGATCAAGGTCGACCTCAGCATTCATAATGCATATTGATACTTTGTACACTTGATGTGATCTGACAAAATAACCCTTCTACTCTTGTGGTCTTCCTCCCCCAAACACATAATCCCAATATTATCAATGAAACATGCATCAAACAAATTCTAGTAGCGGGCATCCTACACAAGCCTAACCACTCAAAATTGCCAAGGTCATGCAAGGAAAATCTGAGAAGCTATCAAACCCAAGAGGAGCCTAAGGAAACATGGCAACTAAATGTAATGTGATGTTTTGGATGAAATCCTGGAATAGAAAAAGGACATTAGGTAAAAACTAAGGAACTGGACTAATGTATGGACTATAGTAAACAATAATGTATCAATATTTGTTCACTGATTGTAACAATGTAACATACTAATATAAGTTGATCGTCACAGAGGGAAATGGGTATAGTGTATATGGAAACACTTTATACTATCTTCTCAATTTTTCTGTAAAATTAAAACACTTCTAAAAAATAAAGTCTATAAAAACGTTGTGTTTTCTTGTTTTATGATTATGTGCCTGTATTTCCTAATAAATATGTAAATTTGCTTTGCCTTCCTTGATACTGATATTAAAGAAAATACTAAGTAACTCTGAAAGAATTTGTAACTCCAATTTAACAAGCAATAATTCTGGGTATTAACTTTTTAGGAGAACCCACTGAATCAATCAAAGCAAATTGTCTTTAAAGGCTGAATTTCTTTTCAGTGTTTAATCTTTTCTATGATTAATGCATACCACAAGCATGGTTCTCTTTCAAAGGGCAGAAAACATTGCTTGTAGGCAAGGTCTAAAATACAGTGAAATATTCATGTATGATGCTATAACAACTTTAATGTATTTTATGTTTTCAAAATGATGAAGTGTTATTTCAGTCAATAAAGTATTCACTTTTATACATTTCCTACCCACCTTTTCCCAGAACACCCACAAGGAAATGATACTATCATCTGATATTAGGCTCATCAATTTAAATTGGAGTTTTTGGTAGCTGTGGTTGCCAACGGTACTGGAATGTGTGATACTTTTACAAATCCTCTCCATGGCAAAATCTGATCTTCACAAGGTAGATCACAGTACGTGCCTAAGGCCAATGACATAGAGCTTTGTAGCTAGATTACCAAGCATTTTACTTAGAGGCACAATAGAATGTAGAAAAGGCCATTTCTCCTTCTGTCTTTTTCTGCTCAAAGGTCACTCACCATCTCAGAAGTTTTCCATAAACTCAGACTATATAATGTCACTTAATGTGAATGTAGCTCAACATTCTGTTTTAGTACAGCTAATCTCACATTATTTTATTGGTCCTAAATATGTAAATCATCAGCAAAGTTTTGTACTTAACTTTTTTTTTGGATGTGGACCATTTGTTAAAGTCTTCATTGAATTTGTTACAATACTGCTTCTGTTTTATGTTCTGGTTTTTTGGCTGCGAGGCATGTGGGACCATAGCTCCCCGACTAGGGATTGAACCCACACCCCCCTGCATTGGAAGGCGAAGTCTTAACCACTGGACCGCCAGGGAAGTCCCTGTACTTAACTTTTAAAAATAATTAAAATAAGCTATTCAACACATTTTTCCTAAAAAAAAAAAAAAAAAGTAATTCCTCTTAGGCTGGCCCTGGACACATACATGACTTTGCCATTTTTTCCATGGATTATTTTCTTATCTGTTCTACTGTGTCACATTTGTTCTACCTTCTCAAAAAGAAGCATTTAAAAATTCATCTACGCGTTCATGCATTCATACATTTATTAAATAAATCTACTGAACACCTACATACGGCACAGAAAAGGAGGCAGAAAACTAATCTGGGTTGCACAGAAAGTAATGAACTCAGTTAAAATTTTTGGTGAAAACAGGTGTTACTCAATCTACTGGAAATTACATTTCATTATGGGGACTCACACACTCAAGGAAAACCAAGACCTAAATAATAATAAAGTAATAAAAGCACTAGCCATTTACTGAGTGCCTGCTTTTACCTGACTCTGAAACTCTAAAATCATTACGGATGTTTTGAGGATTGTCTGATATAATTGTAATTTCTATTTTACAGATGAAAATAACAAGGTTCAGAGACATTAGGTTACTTGCCTAAAGTCAAGTGGCCCAGAAACTACACAACTGGAAATTGAACCTTAGATTTCATAATGCCAAAATCTGTGCTTTTAATCACAATGTGTGTGTGTGTGTGTGTGTGTGAGAGAGAGAGAGAGAGACAGAGAGAGACAGAGAGAGACAGAGAGATAGAGAGAGAGAAAGAGAGAGAATGTGTTTAATAGAGAACTTCTGAGAAATGGCAAGAAAACTGCCAGGTACCCATAAAACAATAATTTAGGAGCTTCTTACTATACAAGTAATTGTTAATCATATGGCTGAACTAAGGATCTCTCACTTTTGAACTAAGAAATCAAAAGCTTCCAGAAGTTGAGTCTAAATTTTACACTTACATAAGATACTTCATACAGAATGCTAAAGTATACTACCTAAAGAGTTCTGAAAATACTGGAAGCATTCATACTAGTATGATTTCATAATGTGGATAATAGAGGATTTAAGAAATTGGCAGATGCAACTGCAGACTCATTTCTTATCATTTCTGTGAAGGGCAAGATAAATCAATAAAATGAGAAAAATGAAAAAAGAATGGCTAGCAATTTTAGGTAGTTTGCTTCATCTCCATACTAGGAAAGACTAAGCAAAAAAAAAAAACTTCTCGAAATTTTATTTTGAAAGCACCTACAAGTGTATATGGTCTTTTTATACCAAATAACTTGGAATTATGAACTGTCCAATAAGTCTAATCTTCTCTGATGATAAAATTGCTGGCTTTATTTGAAACTATGAAATGAAAAGTGAGGTAATAATCAGAAATTCTTAAGAAAAGGAGTAGACAAAACAAAATTCTAAGAGTTGTGTCAAAAAATATTTTGAAACGAACATAAAATCCCCATTACTGGTACAGAGCTTTTAAAACTTTATCTTGGTTTTAAGCTTTAATAAACATTGATATGTTTACATAATTACTGTCATAAGGAAGACACAATTTTAGGTCAGCTTTCTTCATTCTTTCTTTATTAAGCATTATTTTATTTTGCTCCATCATCTTGTAATTATAATATAGTAACTGTGTCACTTTCTACTAAGTGGATATAATTTCCTAAACTGTTTTCCTATTCTTAACAATTAAAGGTGTTTCCAATGTTTTGTTATTACAAATGACATGACAATGAGCATCTTTATATAATAATTTTCTGGATTATAAATTATTTATCGGCATAAGCTTCCAGAATTAGAATTAATGTGTAAAAAGCTATTAACATTTTTATCTTGCTAGACATTGCCAAATTACTTGTCAAAAGATGGAACCGAATTATATTGCAAAAATCTTTGCCAACAGAAAACATTATATACAATTTTTGATTTTGCTGAATTATTAAGTTGGAAACCTATGTTCCATTTCTTTGAATTCTTTGATAACAGCGTGCTGCTGCAGGCTGCGAGGGCAGCCATGTCCATGAAGGCTCCCCAGAGTTGGAGCGGGGAAGTGGAAAAAGGTAAAAAAAAAAATACTAATTGTATTTTCCCTCGATTGTTATCTCTCATTCTTTTCTGCCTCTGTGTAACTTATATCCAGGTAGCTGGAGAAACATCATGTGGCAGGGAAAATTGGTATTCCAATAAATTAATAAACACCAACTTCAAATGGATTTTCAAGACTGGAAATATTGCTCTGACTTACAGTAAGTTCTTTCTAATTCTCCTTAAGGACTATTTTCTTAGAAGCTTTCCCTACCCTCCTCAAATTTTCCTCCATCCTCTCTACTTCCTTCACTCTGAGCTGGTGAGGCGCTTCCTAACTCATTAGGAACACAGAAGTCAGTAAATAGTCCACTGCCAAATCCGTTAATTCATTAGCATTTGCATTGATCTTTGTATTCCCTTGCACTACAGGAGTTCAAGTTCAAAGGCCACGTGCACTACAGATAGCATTTCATTTTCTCTCATCTTCTCAAGTACTTCACAGCACTGCATTTTCTACAACCCATCTACTCCTTATGAATGATTCTTGCCAAAATTCAACCTCATTCTAGACTAGTAACTCCAACTTAAAATGTTAAAAACTATACGTGTAACACGAAAGCCTCCCTCCTCCTCTAATCCCTGCATATCTTCTTTAGCCAATTCATGTCTGAACTTTTCAAAATTGTTATCATCATATATTGTTTCCATTTCCTCACGTCCCATCTACTCTATAATTTACATCCATCTGACTTCCCTCACCGTAATGTCTCTGCCCACTGTCCTGAAATTTTACTTATGAAGGTCACCAGCGATCTCCATGTCAGTATAGCCAATGAATAGTTTTTCTCCTATTTCTAGGCTCTTTCCTTCTTTAAAAAAGAAAAAGAAAAACAAAAACCATTTTTTTTCCTCTATCCTTTCACACTCTCATCATCTTCTGTCCTGGTATATTTTACTGGCTTTCCGTGTTTAATCTGATTTCTAACATTCTATGAGTTTCCTTTATCTTCAGTGGAATAAACCACTATATGAAGGATTATTCTCAACAGTTAGTTCTCATAATAACAGTACTAGTAGCAGCAGTCAATACTTCTATAATGCTTATCATGTGCCAGACACTATTCTAAGACACTGTTTAAATACATATATATAGACACACACACACACACACACACACACACACACACACATGAAGTTTTCCTCCTCATAGGCGTATGAAATAAGCCGATTATTATACCCATGTTACAAATGAGAACACGGAGGCAATGAGAGGCCAAGGTCACATGATCAGTACTTGGTGAAGCCCCGCCTGAGTTAATGCTGGAACTTTAGAGGAGACAAGTTAAATAATGTCTCACAGATTGGCCTTAAAAGTGAGCAACACTTAATTAATGACTTATGAAAGTATCAGAAAAAAAGGGGACATTTTAAATTGAATGGGATCTACTAAGTCATGGATCAGTAACTAAGAATGACTCTTATTGAATGAAATTATTTTTCATTATTCTTTTGAAAGAAGAATAATCTTGTGTTAGTGTTTCAGTTTTTTTTTTCATTCACATATTTATTCTTTATTAGACACACATTTCCTACACACCTACGTGCCAGTGTCCTCTGCAAGCCTTGGAAGCAAAAAATTACAAAGTCCCTGCTCTTAAGCAAATGTCCAGTGGTGGAGGAAGACAGAGTAAACATGTAAATAAATGTTGTACAGTGACAGAAATACGATTGGACAAAGGGATGGAGAGGCACTGAGGAGGCAGGTCTCTTTGGTCAAGATAGTAGTGGTGGCGTTTGAACCGAGACCTTAACGATAAGAGGGAAATTGGTCTGGGTAGATGGATTAGCCCATCTAAAGCTGGGAGAGCAAGAAGTAGAGCTTGTTGCATCTGAGGGACTGAAAAGGACAACTGTGCCTCGAGCCCCATGAAGGTCAGGGAAAGATGTAGTAAGTGACCAGAGCACACGGTCCCTGTGAGCCTGGCTAAGTAGTTGAAAATTTCATCTCTTTACAATAGATAGCCTTTAGAGGTTAGAAGCAGTGCAATAATAGCGTCTGATTTGTGCTTTTTAAAAGACTACTTTGACTGTTGAATGTCCTACAAAAGCAAAATACCTGTGTCTCTATGAAGCGCAGATAGTAAATTTTAAAAAGCCCAATGAGCTCATAAGCAGTTGGTTGACTAACTGTTATCATTTATCTTAACTAGACTTCATTAATAGAAGCTTGGTGACCTGTGGGGTCTAATGATTAGGGCAACCCAGCTATTTTCAAATAGTGTGATTTGAAGAATCCTTGAAATTGTTAGGGTCCAGGAAGATTATTTTATTGCTGGGGCTCGATGGGAAGTTTAGAATAAGGAAGTATGATGGCTGGCTTCCATCTATTCTCCCTTTCTCTGGGAGAAATGATGGTGGGGTGACTACTTTGCTGTTGACCCAATGCTTCAATTTCAGAGCTGGTTCAATCCAGTAACTATTTGCTGAACAACTATTATATGTTAGGCACCCAGCTGGAACTGGGAATATAAAGAGAATAATTAATAAGAAAAGCAGGTATTACTAACAAGAGACAGGCACTGTGCTAATGCTTAACACGCACCATCTCAAGTTACATTAATTTACACCCTAACCATATGAGGTAGATGCATTTATTATACCATTTTCCAGGTGAGAAATCTAATCCCTTTAAGGGGCTTAAGTTACTTCTCCAAGGTTACACAGCTAGTTAGGGGCATAGGCAGTATTTGGACTCAGGTCTGGTATCAGCACCAACTCTCTTAGCCATTATGCTCTCTAAGGACCTTACTTGAGAAGTTCAGATTATACATATATGGGTACAACCAACCCTAAGACCATCTGGCAAAACTGGCTGCTTGAGAAGTCCTGGATTTATGTAAGATGCTCTTGGAATGGAGAAGATCGTGAAGGAGGGTCCCCAAAACACACTCTCTATACTAAGGGGCAACAGAAGAGAGAAAGAATTAGCCTACAGCAGTATGATATTGAGGACCAAGAAACAGTGTTTCTCTCTTTTGTGAACAGTTATTAAATTATTTCTACTTCAGAATATCAGAAAGAAATCACAGGACTATGGACAGTTTGCTGAGCCACCCTATCTATCTTAGCGTGAAATCCTGGCAGGTGTAGAGCTCATAGTATGACCCTGGCACCTAAGTGTAGTTAAGTAAGCTTTCATTTTTCTTCGGCCTTAAAGCAAAGCAGCTTTCTGATAGGTATAATTTAGGAAAGGCTTCCAAGAAAATAGTTAAAGTCCACTTTAAATATCTCAGAGAAAAGCAATTTTGCAAAAGATCTATCAGCAAAAGCAAGGCCAAACACACCAATTATTTAGTGAGACTTGTATTGTTATATCATTGCTCATGTTGTTTCTTTATGCATTTACCTGGAAGAAGGCTTTTAATGTTCAACAATTCTCAAAGAGATAAAGACCCACACTGATGTGCCAGAAAGAGCTTTGCCCTGGAATTAGATCAGTTTAGGTTTGGCTACTTACTAGAATTAGGTAACATTCTTAATCTTTCTGAGCCTGTCTCCTATCTGCAAATAGGGATACCACTATCTATTACAGAGGGATGTGGTTAAATTAAATGACACATGTAAGTGAAATATATCCTTCCAGGCTGAGAACATACCTAGTAAATGTTAAGTGATCTGCAAATATTCTGCTTTCTTGAAACGGATGAAACCTGTTATCATGATTTTAACCAATGGTCTAAATATCAAGACAATATTTAGTTAAAAGTTATAGTTGTTCTTTCACTGTCCACCTGCATTTTAACATATTCTAACCTATTCTCCTTGATAAATTGTGTCAATATTAGTAACATTTGTCATTTCAGCTATTACTGTTCATATGTTTAAAATATTTCAATGTGATATAAGTCGTTACTCAAAGGGATGCCTAGCTGGCTTTGTCAAAGATTTATTTTAAGTAAAAATAAAAGACTCATTTTCACCAAGTTTGACTGAACAGTGTATTCATTAACTGTATGAACTTTCTGGCCAACCCAATACAGTAGCCAAGACATGGAAACAACCTCAGTGTTTTCTTGTGGATGAATGGATGAAGAAAATGGGGGTGCATACAACCTACTATTAGTCAGCCATGATAAAGAAGGAAATCTGGCTATTTGTGACCACATGGGTGGGTTTGGGGGGCATTATGCTAAATGAAATGTCAGACAGAGAAAGATAAATACTTTATGATCTCATATGTGAAATCTAAAATACTGAACTCATGATAGAAAGAATGGAATGACGGTTGCCAGAGCTGGGGGTTGGAGGTGACGAAAATGAGGGAAGATGATCAAAAGGTAAAAACTTCTAGTTATAAGACAAGTGAGTAATGGTGATGTAATGTACAGCTCGGTCACTACGGTTAACAATACCGTATTTTATGTTTGAAAGTTGCTAAGAGAGTAGATCTTGAAAGTTCTCATCACAAAGATAACATTTGTAATTATGTGAATTAAGGTTAACTAAACTTATTGTGGTAATCATTTCACACACACTATATATATATTAATCATCACATTGTACACCTTGGACGGATACAATATTATATATCAATTAAATTTAATTTCCGTCTGGCCCGTCATTTTCCAAAGGCCACTCAAGATCAGGGGACAGAACGCCTCCTCTCCAAGTGTCCTGCCAGCCCACCCACTCAAGATCAGAGGGACAAAATGCCTAACTAAAACAAAACAAAAGAGAAACACAAAAAAACTGGAGAGAGGGAGGAAAGGGTGCCCTGAAAAATAAAAACAAATTTTAAAAACTAAGTACGTTGACAGAGCTAAGAATAAACTACCAGGAAAAAGAAACCCTACGTGTCAGATCCTAAAGTACAGAAGGGCAAGCCCGCCGGCAGTCCAGGCCCGGGGGGACCGGGGTCCCCAGCCCTGCAGAGCCAACCGCAGACCGGCTCAGGCGCCCCTCGGAAGCGCGGGGTCCCCGCGGCCGAGTCGGCGCCCCCGGCCGGCGCCGGCTCCCCTCTGCCCACCCTGCGCGCGGGGGCTGGAAACTGCCGCGGAGAACCACGGCGGGGCGGGAAGGGGGGCTCCAAAGAGGGTCTGGCGACTCGAGTCGCTCCGTTTCTCGGTGGGCTCAGCGCGCGCCGTGGGGGAACAGGAGCGGGGGTCCGGGAGGAGGGGACGGGTGGCACTTACGTAGACCGGCAGCGGCCACGGGCAGACGGCGGGCTCGGTCCCCAAGAGCGACTCCAGCCTCAGCTCCAGCTTCTCCCCCATGTCTTCGCGCGCGGGCCCCGCACCGCGCTAGTCTGGCGGTTGGGGGAGGGGCGCGGCGCCGCCGGCGGGGGCGGGGCAGACGGGCAGGCGGGAGGCTGAGGGGGGCCTGGTCTGGGCCTCAGCTGCCGCCACAGCGCTCCCGTCCGGCCCCCGGCTCCCTCTTTGTGCTCACAGGCCCGGGGCCTCCAGCGCTGCTGCGAACTCGGGCCGGCGTGAGGCGACCACAATGAGCCGGGGGCCGGGCTGAAACACTCCCGGCGCGCGCGGCCCGCCCCGTGGACTCGCACGCTCTCACGCACGCACGCTCCCACGCACGCACGCACGTACGCCCGCACATACGCACGTCATCGGCTGCCCCTGGCCACACCCACCGGCCCGAAGTGGGGACCCGGCAAAACCTCTCAGGGCCAGTGGTGGCGAGTTCGACTCCCGACCTCGACGTACCGTGACACAACCCCTCCCCCCCAATAATAAGACTATAATTCCTATTAAATATGACAGCTGGAATCCCGGCTTCTGTTCACAAAATTGCCGTGTATTTAGCCTATGCTAGGCACCAGACCGCGGACGCTCAGTACTGGCCAAAAAGGAAATGCCCTGCCCTCATAGCACTGCCATTTTAATTGGAATAGTAGTGACAATGGTCAAGGGAGAAAATAAAGTGTCATCATCGCCACGGGGATGGTTAATCTCATGTGCGCACTGCGTGGGGCCCCGGCAACCACAAACATTATTCCAGATGTGGCCGGGAAGGTATTTTTCAGAAGAGATTAACACTGAAATTGGTCCACTTTGCGTAAAGGAGGAACGAATACAAGGAATTTATATATGCAGTACATATATATTTTTATTCTACATGCTTTTCTATGTAGGTGTATATGCGTGTCTATATGTATGTACGTGTATGTATTGCATATATTATATGTGTATGTATGTATACTGTATATATACACACCTAAATATCTTTCTATGTGTGTATATATGTATGATATAGACGTACCTAGGTGTGTACATTGCATATGTTATACGTATGTGTACATACTGTATATACACAAACGATGCATTTCATATGTGTGTATGTATAGTGTATCTGTATGTGTCTATTGTATATATTACGTGTATATGTGTGTATACATACTGTATATATACAAACTATGCATTTTATATATATGTGTGTATATATGTATTTGCGTATTGTATATACTATATGTGTATATGTCTGTATGCGTACTGCATATATACACAGCTGTATATTTTTGTATGCGTGTACATATGTACGTGTGTGTGTATATACACACACACCCTATGGATTCTGTTTGTCTGGAGAACCCTCACTGATACGGCCACTTATGACAATTGAGCACCTGCTCTTTGCCAGCCAGGGAGCCAAACGCTTGTCCTTTCTGTGTCTCCCTTAAGTGTCACAAGTCCCGGGAGGGAAGGTGATGCCGCTCCTACCAGTTGAGGTGCCTCAGGGACAGAGAGGTGCACAGGGCGGGGGGCTGGAGCCTGGTGGAGCCCAGGTGCAGTTCTAGCAGCAGTACAGCCTAGCAGTCCCACTTCCCCGGGTGCCTCTCACAAAGACGCCGAGGGAGAGACGGGGTCTGAAGGAGGGGATGAGGAAGCTTCCGTGGGTCTGCAAGCCCAGACCAAGGCTGACTCGTCAAGGGTGTTAGAGGTCAGGACTCTGGTTACCCTGGGGAAGGGGTTACACAGAGCCATTCCCATTCGGAAAAAGTATCCATTCTGCTCTTGTTTGTATGTTTACCCCCCTCCCCCAAATCTTTTAAAAACAGATTCTCTTGGTTGCTGGGAGCACACAAGGGGAAGTCGTGTGTGAGGGGGTGTGATCCAGGGGACAGGGAGGATAAGCCCCCCCCTCGTAGGGCCGGGAGTGGCTCAGCTTTGTGAGCTAAGGATGGCCTGCGAGGTCCCAGAGAGAAGGGTCCCTGCTCCGTCCCTGCTCCGTCCTTGCTCCGTGCACCCCATTCCCAGCCTGAGAAGTCCAGAGCCCCCCGCCCCCGCACACACACACACACCAGGGAGGAGTGCCAGTCACAATGGCTCCCAGGCTCCGGCTCCAGGGCTCCCGGCACTAGGAGCTATTTTCAGCTTTCATGCCCTAGGACACGGCCAGAGCTATTGTCTCCGGAAACTCTCTGTCTGTCTCTCGCCCGCCCGCCATCCCTCCCTCCCTCCCTCCTCCGCCTTTTCCCCTCCCGCTCCAGCTGTCCTGCCCTCCACCCTGCATTTCTACACAGGGTGGCTCACAGACAGCTGCTCCCCGTGCCCACCCGCCACCATTCGATGGATGTCAAAGCAAGCCCTGGGGACTTCCCTGGAGGTCCAGCGATTAAGACTCCGAGCTTCCACTGCAAGGGGTGCGGGTTCAAAGCCTGGTCAGGGAAATAAGATCCCACATGCCGCCCAGCACGGCCAAAGAAATAAATGAGTAAAAACTAAAGTTATAGTGATGAAACAGCCCTAGTGGTGCAAGGATGGGACGTATAGCTCTATGGTAGAGAATAAAGGTCCAGAAACAGATAGATGAGAACTTGATATGACAGAAAGTGAGGAAATTAAGGAGTTTTCAATAAATGGCATTAGGACAATTGCATATCCATGTGGGGAAAAGTAAATTAGAAAAAAAGAAAACAAGCAAGCCCTGGTCAGGTGTGACCTTGGGCCCAGGGCCATTGGCACACGTTGTCGTGTGGGACGTTCTTCCTTAGACTCCTCCCTCCCTCCTGTGTCACTGTCACTTCCTCCAGAACCTTCCTGGACTCCCCTACACAAGCCCGGGGTGTGCCCTCACCCGCCCACCCTGGATCACCGGAATTCCAATCCTGGCCCACCCTTCCCCGCCAGGTGAAGAACTGTGCCTGGTCAGTAAGACCGTAGAGGTCCTTGGCCATTGCTATTGCAGTTGGAATTGTTACTGTGTTTACACAGGGTGACCAACACCCGCCCCCACTTTGCCCAGGACCGCTCAGGTTTGAGCGCTGGAACTATGGGGAAACCCTCATTTCTGGGGAACCCAGAAGGCTGGTCAGCCTATTTAGGATGGATCTTTCACTTGATATCCCAATCCCCGAGAGCCAGAAAGGGAATCTCCCCCCTCCTTCCATGGTAACCTTCATTCATTCATCCACTCATCCCTTTATTCAACTCCTTTATTCAGCAAGTATTTATGAAGCATCTACTACATAGCAGACACTCTTCTAGGTGCTGGGGACAGTAAACTGAGAAGGTGTGATTTCTTACATGGGGATGATGTCTCGGAGACCACTGCAGGGCATGGGAGGTGGGAGAGGGAAGGGGCAGTTCTAAATGCAGGCTCTGACGGGATTGGGGCAGACCTTGCCCTAAGCCAGGCTGCTTGCTTCAACACAGCTGTCCTCACCCAGGGCCATCCTGCTTCCGCCTCCCCCAGTTCTTCAGTGATGTCTGGGGAAAATCTGTGGTTGTCACAACTGGGGGGGAGGGGACCCTGGAATCAAATGGGTGGGGACAGGGATGCTGCTGAACCCCACACAGTGCCCAAGAGGGGCCCCCAGCAGAGAATGACCCGCCCCAAATAACCCCAGTGCCATGGGGGAGACCCTGCACTAATATTATTCAGACCCGCTTGTGCCCCGAGATTCCTGCACAGGCTGGGACTCTAACCGGGTCACCTCTGTATCCCGAGGTGACCTAGAGTGGGGCAGCCAGGAGGGCTGAGTATCAGGGATGAAATGACCAATCTCTGTGCCCACTCTCCCCGCCACACCCCAGGGTCGATGGCCTCTATCTCCTCCCTGTGCAGCTAGCTTTTCCCTGAGCCATTTCTTCTTGTCAAGGTCCCTGTCGCAGGTTGTGTTCCCCGAAGATGACGTTGAGAGCAAGGATTGGAGCGCACGTGGTTGATGTGAGACGTGCAGAGAACAGATACAGCTGCCATAGGGTCCCGCAATTCCACTCCTGGGCATAGATCTGGAGAAAACTCTAATTCAAAAATATACATACACCCCTGGGATTTCCCTGGTGGTCTAGTGGTTAAGACTCTGTGCTTCCAGTGCAGGGAGCATGGGTTCCATCTCTGGCCAGGGAACTAAGATCCCACATGCTGTGTAACAAAAAAATAAAGAAAGAGAGAGAGAAAGAAAGAAAGAAAAAGAAAGAAAGAAAGAAAGAAAAAGAAAGAAAAAAGAAAGAAAAAAAGAAAGAAAAAGAAAGAAAAGATACATGTACCCCAGTGTTCATTGCATCACTATTTATAATAGGCAAGATGTGGAAGCTGCCTAAATGTCCACTGATGGGTGAGTGGATAAAGAAGATGTGGTACATATATACAATGGAATATATTCAGCCATAAAAAGAATGAAATAATGCTATTTGCAGCAACGTCGTGGATGGACCTAGAGATTATCATACTAAGTGAAGTAAGTCAGAAGAGAAAGACACATATATGATCTCTCTTATATGTGAAATCTAAAATACGACACAAATGAACTTGTCTACGAAACAAAAACAGACTCACAGACATAGAGAACAGACTTGTGGTTGCCAAGGGGGAGAAAGAGTGAGGGAGGGTTGGATTGGGAGTTTGGGGTTAGCAGACGCAAACTATTAAATATAGGATGGATAAGCTACAAGGTCCTACTGTCTAGCACAGGGAACTATATTCAATATCCTGTGATAAGCCATAATGGAAAAGAAAAAGTTTTATTTATAGGTTCCATCCCTAACTGAGCTGGCCCATCCCCTCCCATGGTTGTAAGTGCAGCCCGAGGCTGCAGACTTCCCACCCTGGTCTTCAGCTCCAGAGCAAGCCACCTGCAAACCAGCCGCATCTTCCCAGGGGCTGGCAACTCTCCTTTGCTACTGATTCCAAGACACATCCAGATAGCACAAATGTGACCATGAAAACAAACTCAGCCATGTTCAAATCAGGGAAATAACATTCTTATCTCTGTTTAGTAGTTGCTTAATTTTAGAATAGCTTAGAGTTACAAAAAAGTTGCAAAGATCTGTACAGAGTGTACAGAGTGCTGTGGACCCCCGACCCAGTACCCCTATTTCCAACACGTTAGTTCTTTAGTACGACATGCTTATCCAACTAAGGAACCGAGATGGATACGTTATTATTAACTGAAGTCCACACTTTATTAGAATTTCCCTAGCTTTCCCCTAACACCCTTTTTCTGTCCCAGTCTCCTCTGGGCTGTGACATTTCTCAGACGTCCCTGGGTTTTGATACCTTGAAAGTTTTGAGGAGGACTGGTCAGGTATTTTGTCCCTCAATTTGTTTGTCTGTTGGTTTTCTGATGTTTTTCTTATGGTTGGGCTGGAGTTATGGGGTTTGGGGCGGAAGATCCAGACAGAGATAAAAATGTCATTCTCCTCAGGTCACATCATCAAGGATACACACCATCAAGGATACACACATCAAGGATACACACCATCAACGGGACTTGTGACAAACAATTTTACCCTTGATCACCTGGCCAGTAGCGTCTTTTTTTTTTTTTTTTTTTTTTTGCTGCGTTGGGTCTTCATTGCTGCACACGGGCTTTCTCTAGTTGCGGCGAGCAGGGGCTCCTCTTTGTTGCGGGCATGTGCTTCTCATTACAGTGGCTTCTTTTGTTTCGGAGCACGGACTCTAGATGTGCGGGCTTCTGTAGTTGTGGCATGGGGGCTCAGTAGTTGTGGCTCCCAGGATCTAGAGCGCAGGCTCAATAGTTGTGGCCCACGGGCTTAGTTGATCTGCGGCACATGGGATCTTCCCGGACCAGGGCTCGAACCCGGGTCCCCTGCATTGGCAGGTGGATCCTTTTTTTGTTTTCTTTGTTCCGTTTGGAACCAAAACTTTAATCCCAAGGAGTCTCACAAAACATATTACAAATGACAGCATGAAAAAAAAATTGCACAGTAACTCAAAGTTCAGCTCTACAATATACTCTTAATCTGGCAGGACACTGGTGTCTTGATAATCTCAACTTCCAAAAAACTTTACAAATAGCTATGTATTCATGTACACCAATCACAGAGGGGACTTACGACCTAACTCAAAGGTAAACTAACTTCCTTGAAACTTCTTAGATGCTAAACTCACTGGACAACCTCTTGTCCAGTGTGAAGACTAGTGGAATTCTTAAACCTCTAATCTAGGGTAAGGGTGCGGCTTTCATTTCTCCCTGCTGGCTTGTGTTCACAGTACCTTTTAAAGACTGCTTGCTTGACTACAGCTGCATACCACATCCCAGCTACAGAAAGTCTTTTCAATGTTTGCCAGTGTTGTTTCCATAATGATAAACATCACACTTTAGGTGGGCAGGAGTTAGAGTTTTATTATCAGTCTAGGCAAGACCAAAAATTCAAAGCAAATTCAATTCTGCTTAAGAGAACATTGTAAAGAAACAATTCTTCATATTACATGCCTCATATGACCCATTTCAAACCACAGAGAATGACACCTTTATGTGTCACTGTCCCAAGAGACAAACAAACGGGAACAGCTAAAACATTTAAAAAGTGCATCAAGCTTCGGAAGTCTCAAACGAAACTTGAATTTTCTGTACATACTCCTGTCAAATGAAGGTATTTCCTGTGCACCACTCCTCTTGCAAAGTGGTCTGCTATTTCCTTTCATTTGACCTGGATCGGCTAGGAGACCTAGAGAAAGATCGGGACGGCTTGCGATTTCTCTCCCGGGACAGTGATCTCTCTCTTCTCCTATATCTACTAAAGGGACCTGCTCCGGCTGCGGGAGAAGCTTCTCCGTCTTGGAGATCTGTGGTGAGGGGGAGGACTCCTCCTCCGATAATCATCTCGAGGGCGACGACCCCAAGAAGGAGGCGGCCACGATTTCGACTTCTCCCTTCCCCATTCGACAGGTCCACTCTTACTCGGCAGCCACAGAGTGTTCTCCCGTCTACTTCTCAGACAGCATCCGCTGCATCTCGGGGATCTTCATTTTCAACAAGAGTGAAGCCGGGAGGGTTTTTAGCAACCCACACACTTCGGAGTGGTCCATAATATCCTAAAGCTCGTTCGAATTCAGTCTTGTTACCACTGTTTCCAAGACTCCTTACGTAAACGTTCCAGTCCAACGGACAGGAATCCCGATGCAAGACCCTCCTGGCTCCTGGCTTTCATGGGCCACAGGGTGATCCCGGGCCTCTAGAATCTGGCAGCTGAATCGGCACGCACAAGCTGGCCTGTGGGGATGCTTTTCCCCCTATGTGTCCAGCCCGGGGCCATGCTGTCTAGGCCCGACCTCCAGGGTGACAGGGTGAACCCCAGGTCCCTGGAGCAAACACTCAGAGCCCTGGTGACCAGACTCAGGGGGCTGGGGCGGCAGCTGGACATGTGTGGCCACCCTGGTGGTGTTTGGCCCCATCTGCAGTTCCAGTTCCAGCTGAGAAAGAGCCTCGCTGTGTTATTTTCTCCTGGTTGTGTAAGGATCCCCGGTGTCATTTGACAGAAATGTAGATGGTGTGTTCTTTCTCTCTTTTCTCCCTGCTTCCTCTCGTCCCTCTCCTCCTCCCTCTCTCCCTCTCCCTCTCCCTCTGTCCCTCTCTCTCTTCCCTCTCCCTCTTTCCTCTGCGTCTCTCTCTTTCCCTCTCTCCCTCCCCCCTCCCTCTCCCCCCTCCCCGTCCCTCTCCCCGTCCCTCTCCCAACTCCCTCTCCACCTCCGTCTCCCCCTTGCTCTCCCCCATCCCTCTCCCTCTCCCCTCCCCCTACCTCCACGCTCTCCCCCGTCTCTCTCCCTCCTCCCCCCTCCCTCTTCCCGCCTCCCCCGTCCCTCTTCCCTCTCCCTCTCTTCCTTCCTGTCTCCCTGTCCCTGTTTCCCTGTTCCGCACGCTCTCCCTCTACCTCTTTCCCTCTCCCTGTCCCTCCACCTCCTTCCCTCTCCGGAGAGGGAAGGAGGTGGAGGGACAGGGAGAGAGAGCAGGAGAGGGAGGGGGGAGAGGGAGAGATAGGGGTGAGAGGGAGAGAGGGAGAGAGGGAGGGAGCGAAAGACCGTCTCTCCCTCCCTCCCTCCCTCTTTCCCTCCCTCCCTCCCTCTTTCCCTCCCTCCCTCCCTCTATCCCTCTCTCCCTCCCTCCCTCTATCCCTCTAGCTCCCTCCATCCCTCTCGCTCCCTCCCTCTATCCCTCTCTCCCTCCCTCCCTCTATCCCTCTCTCGCTCCCTCCCTCTATCCCTCTCTCCCTCCCTCCCTCTCACCCTCTCCCTCCCTCCAGATCGCCCGCTCCCTCCACCTCTCCATCTCCCTCACTCCCTCCCAGAGAGGGAGAGATAGAGAGGCAGAGACAAGGGAGAGGGAGAGAGGGAGAGGGGGAGATGGAGGGAGAGGGAGAGGGAGGGAGAGGAAGAGAGGGAGAGAGATATGGAGAGGAGAGGAGGGGGGAGAGGGAGATGGAAAGAGGTCTCTTCCTCCCTCCCTCTCCCTCCCTCTCTCCCTGTCCCTGTTTCCCTGTTCCGCTCTCCCTCTCCCTCCACCTCCTTCCCTCTCCAGAGAGGGAAGGAGGTGGAGGGAGAGGGAAAGAGGGAGAGGGAGAGCAGGAGAGGGAGGGGGAGAGGGAGAGAGAGGGGGGAAAGGGAGAGAGGGATAGAGGGAGGGAGCGAAGACGTCTCTCCCTCTCTCCCTCTACACCTCTCTTCCTCCCTCTCTCCTTCTCCTCCCTCTCCCTCCATGTCTCCATCTCCCTCACTCTTTCCCAGAAAGGGAGAGATGGAGGGAGAGGGAGAGAGGGAGACGGAGAGATGGAGGAAGAGGGAGAGAAGAAGAGAGAGAGGGACAGAGGGAGAGAGAGATAGAGAGGGAGAGCGGGAGAGGGAAAATGGTCTCTTCTTCCCTCCCTCTCCCTCTCTCCTCCGTCTCCCCCTCTCCTTCCCTCGCCCTTTCCCTTCCTCTCTCCCTCTTCCTCCCTCTCCCTCCATCTCTCCCTCGCCCTCACTCCCTCTCCCTCCATCTCTCCCTCGCCCTCACTCCCTCTCAGAGAGGGAGAGATGGAGGGAGAGGCAGAGACAAGGGAGAGGGAGAGAGGCACAGGGAGACCGGAACAGGGAAACAGGGACAGGGAGAGAGAGAGGGAGAGGGAGAGAGGGAGAGAAGGAGGAGAGAGGGAGAGGGAGGGAGGAAGAGACCTAGTTCCCTCTCCCTCTCTCTCTCCCTCTCCCTCTCTCCCTCTCCCTCCCTCTCCCTCTCCCTCCATCTCTCCCTCTTCCTCTCTCCCTCTGCCTTATCTCTGCCTCTCTGGGAGGGAGTGCGGGAGAGGGAGAGATGGAGGGAGGAGAGTTGGAGCCAGAGGGAGAGGGAGGAGAAGGAGGGAGGGAGAGCGAGAGAGGGAGGGAGAGAGGGAGGGAGAGAGGGAGGGAGGGAGAGACATCTTTCGCTCCCTCCATCACTCTCTCCCTCTCCACCCTCTCTCTCCCTCTCCCCCCTCCCTCTCCATCTCTCTCTCCCTCTCCCCCCTCCCTCTCCATCTCTCTCTCCCTCTCCCTCCACCTCCTTCCCTCTCCAGAGAGGGAAGGAGGTGGAGGGAGAGGGAGAGGGAAAGAGGTAGAGCCAGAGCGTGCGGAACAGGGAAACAGGGACAGGGAGAGAGGAAGGGAGAGAGGGAGAAGGGGAGACGGAGAGGGAAAGGGGGAGAGGGAGAGGGGGAGGGAAAGAGGGAGAGAGAGAGAGGGACAGGGAAAGAGGGACAGGGAGAGAGGGAGGGAGAGAGGCAGAGGGAGAGATGGAGGGAGAGGGAGAGTGAGAGGCAGCGAGGTAGAGGGAGAGAGGGAGAAACGGAGAGAGAGAGAGAGAGAGGGAGAGCGGTAGAAGTGCTGAGGAGGGGGGCTCCCTCCCCCTCCCACTCCCATCCTCTCCCTACTGCTCTTTTTTCTGCTTCAACAAACCCCAGGCGCCTTTTAGATCAGCCCTGAAGTCAACGTTGATGCTTGGACAGCCTGACCTCCCCGCTGACTTCCAGCCCAGGACCACCGCTGGGAGATGAAGTCTGCGGGGCCCTGGGCGCAGGCTGCACAGGCACCTCCTCTGATGCCCAATCTCTCCTCGTTTACGAGGCAGCCGACACTCCCCTCCCTGACTCCCCAAGATTTGGGGCCTTTTTAGTATGTGTCGATAATGCCATGAGCGACTATTTAACTCTTCCACGAGGACCCATCTCCCAAAATGCAGTGGTTTTCAACCTTGGCTGCACTCGAGAACCCCCAGGGAAGGGAGAGACGTCTCTCCCTCCCTCTCTCTCTCTCTCCCTCTGTACGTCTGTCTACCTCTCTCCCTCTCCCTCTCCCTCTGGGGTGATGCCCGATGAGCTCAGAATCGCAGATGGACCCCCCCATCCCCTCTCTGTGGCTTGCATGGGGGATGCACCTTCTCACTGTGGCCCGGGCATGGCCTTGACATTCAGACATCGGGTCCTGCGTGGACACTTGTGTTTGTTCCATAGCGCATGTGGCTGCAGTCTGTGCTTCTGCAGATGCGGGCTGTGCGTGAGCCCTTCATCTTCCCCGCAGACACCACTGGTGCTCGCTCGGCCTCGCGGGGGATGCGGGGGGCACGGGGGACAGTCTTGTGTCCCCACCTTCTTGGGCTACAGACAGGCCACGCTGGTGCTGTGGTGACTGGGGGCTCCCAGGAGAACCCCGCTGCAGACCGGAGAGGTGGCCTCCGAGAAGGTGGCGTACGCCTGGGGCCGGGCCTCATCAGTGAGCCACGGGCCACCTGCGACAACAGGTGTCTCACCGTCCAGGGGCTGGGTGTTCGGGCGCCGTGGGGTTGAGCTACTGTCTGCACGGCAGCCGTGTTTGTCTTGTTGAGCCCGGGGAGGCCCCTTGGTGGCTCCTGGAGAGCCTGGCCGCATTTCTTCCTGCCCTTGGCCTTAGAGCCCATCACGTTCATGCCGTTTCTGCTTCCAAAAGGACCTGTGTTAATAAAGACCACGTGTTAGGACAGCACCAAAGTGTCTAGAAATCCGGGCCAGGAGGAGGAGGGAGGGGGATTGGCTGTGCCCGCCAGTGGCCTGGGAGCCCTGCCCGCCTGCAGAGACCTGGCCCGGGGCCCGCGGGGAGGGCGTGGCCCTCGGTCCGCAGCGCCTTCCGTCTCTGGCTTCCAGGAGAACTGCGTGATCCTCAGGGAGCTGGTGAGGCTGCAGGCCCTGAAGTCCCGCCTGCTGGGGTTCCGCACCATGCCGACTCCGTGCTGGAGATGAACACGGACAAGACCAGCCAGGTGGTGGCCACTGTCCTAGGTAACACCGCCTCTCCCTGAGTCCCAGTGGGGACGGGGTCAGGCGGACCTTGACCGGACGTGGTGCTGCCTGAGACCCCACTGTGTCAGCCCTTGGGGGTCACCTTCCCAGACCCTTCATTCTGCCTCGAGGGGCACAGGGTCGGGGGTGGCTGGGGGGCCGCCCCAGGGACGTAGCCGAGCCTCTCCCCTCCGCCCGCAGGTGAGCTGGCCCAGAAGCTGAAGCCCCTCGGGGAGCAGGAGCGGCCGTGATCCTGGAGCTAAAGAAGGCCGAGTGCCAGAGGCGGGGCCTGCACTTTGACGGCCCCATCAACGCCTGGGACCTGCGCTACTACGTGAACCAGGGGCAGGAGACGCGCTACCACGTGGGCCAGTACCTGCTCAATGAGTCCTTCCCCATGCAGGCGGTCACACGCGGGCTGCTGGGCATCTCCCAGGAGCTGCTGGGGCTGACCTTCGACCTGGAGGAGGGCACCAGCATGGGTCACGAAGACGTGAGGCTCTAAACGGTCTGGGACGCGGCCTCGGGCAAGGTCATCCATCGGCAAGTTCTACCTGACCTCTATCCTCGGTGCGTGCGTGGGGGAACCTGTCGGCCGTGGGCCGGGGCTCCTCTGTGGAAGCGGGGCCCCATCCACGTCCCTCCGCAGGGTGGGGAAGTCCGGGCACGCGGCCTGCTTCGGCCTGCCTACAGCACGATGGGAGCTGCCAGATCGCCATCGCGGCCATGGTGGCCAACTTCACCAAGCCTACGCCCAACCTGCCCTCCCTGCTGCGGCACGATGAGCGGGAGACCAACTTCCACGACGTCGGGCATGCGATGCACCAGCTCCGCTCCCAGGCGCAGGGCTGCAGGCAGGGGGCGGGGAGGGCCCGGGCATGCGTGGTCCTCAGGCAGGCCCTCGCCGCGGGATTCTTTCACTGACATCACCCCACACGTGGTGACGCCCTCGGTGTCAGCTTCCATCATCAAACCCCAGGCACTGGGCGCGTAAGTAACGGAAATGGATGTCCTCGAGGCTCTAGAGGCTGGAAGACCCAGATCAAGGAGTCAGGGCTGGTTCCCTGCATGTTAAATACATGTACTCAAGAGTTGCCTTTAAAAAAGACAAAAGAAAAGAAAGGAACGTTGCCTGCAAGTCTGCTGACAGCCGGTGATGAGAACCAGAGGGAAGGCTCTGGGGCCGGGGGCACAGTGCCCTGTGAGCTCGGGGGCTGCTGCCAGTCTCCGTGGAGGCTCAGCAAGTCCCGGTGACTTCCCCACGTGGGGGGCGCCAGCTGAGAGTCTGGGCCCAGGACCCACTGCTCGTTCGGTCTTCCTGTGGTCAGCCCTTCATCCTGAGAGCGATGCTCTCACAGGCTGCACCGGGGCGTGTGGGGACAGTTTACTGAGCCGTACAGACGTCACTACTGCTTTGGACCATTTCCATCATCCCGAAAATGTCCCTCACGCCCTTAGCTATCACTCCGTCCCCTCGCCAGCCCCTGACAACCAGGAACCCACTCGCTGACTCTGTGGATCTACCTGCTCTGGATGTTTCTCCTCAGTGGGGTCACGCCCTGTGTGTCCTTCTGTGTATGACTTCTCTCGCTGAGCATCGTGTTCTCAGGGTGTACCGACGCGGCAGCGAGCGTCAGGGCTTCACCGCATTGCGTGGCTGAGGGACGTAAAGAAGACAAGAGAAAAGAAAAGCACGTTGCATGCAAGTCTGGTGACAGCCGGTGATGAGAACCAGAGGGAAGGCTCTGGGGCCGGGGGCGCCGTGCCCTGTGAGGCCCTTGGCGCTGCTGCCAGTCTTGGTGGGGCACGGGCAGCACCGTCCCTCAGGAGCTGCTGGACAAGCTCATCAAGTCCCGGGAGGCCAACCCAGATGCGGCCGGACCGAGGGAAGGGAAGGGGGCTTCCGGTCTGCCCGGCTGGCAAGCGCGGCCTGGACACGGTGCCAGCCCCCCGTCTCCTTCCTCCCACGCCCCAGGCCTCTTCAACCTGTGCCAGATCGTCCTGGCCAAGGTGGTTCAGGCCCTGCACACGCAGACGCCCGCGGACCCGGCCCAGGAGAATGCCCGCCTCTGCCAGGAGATCCTGGGGTTCCCAGCCATGCCAGGTAGCCAAGCGCGCGCCGGGCTCACCTTAGCGGTCGGTTGGCGGCTACTGCCCAGGTCAAGAGGATCGTCTGGTGGTGTGTGAATGGGGACCGACTGACGGGCTCCGGCCGAGGCCCACTGCCCTCTGGCCTCCTCCTGCCACGGCTCCTTGGCTGGTCCCTCCAGCTGTGGCCCACGGAGTCCGAGGGTGGAGTGGGAGGCTCTGCACATGCTTTCTAGAGAGCCTGGAAGAGGCAGGAGAGGGCTTCATACCCCGGACAGAAGGCATCGACGAGGTCTGCCCATGCGTGTCGGTGCGGACACGCGGTTCACTCCCTCGTGAGCGCTTTAACCAGCGATCTCCCCGTGGTGGAGGGAGAGCCCTGACTCATCTCTCGCAGCCTCGGCAGCTGGCCTTGTAAGAGGCTTAGGAGTGAACCCTCGTGAGCTTCAGCAGAAAGTCGGCAAAGATTTATTTGTGTCCCTCCACTGAACTGCCAGCAAGGTCCCCGTTTTCTACAAGTGTTGGGCCAATACTCTCTCTAGTGGCAGGGGACTCAGACAAGGCTGCTTTGAGGCCCCCACCCCCGCTCTGGGGCAGGGGCACTGAGCGGCCAGGGGGCCGGGCAGGAGCCCCTCCGCGGGTGTCCCAGTGACCCACCTGCCTGCGACCTTCGGCCGCCTGGCAGGAAGCTACGACGCCCAGTCCTATGGCCAGTCATTCCTGCAAGAAACACTGGAACCAGTTTCTGCCAACCCACCAAAAAAAACGACTTCAAAGGCAACGTGGTGTCACAGGAAGGGCTTGTTTCTGTGTTGGTTTGTTTTTAGTTCATTAGGCCTCACTTAAAATTCTGATTCCACAATGCACTTGCTTTGGGATCTTGAACAACACTCATAACCTCTGCAAGTTTCAGTATAGTAAGTTTATGTGATTACCTTCATCTGTAATATCCCTGTGTTGCAATCTTAATTAATTCAGATTAATTCATCTTAATCTTAATCTCAAGTTCAGATCAATGACTAGTTCCTCTGTGACTTCTCCTCTGAACGGATTCAAAAGCCGCCTCTCCCGTCCTCATTTGGCTTCTCTTCTCTTCTGGAATCTCATAAGAACTTCTATGACCTCTTTGGTTTTTTGTTGTTGCTGTTGTCTGTTTGTTTGTTTTTTAATTGAAATATAGTTGATTTACAATGTCGTGTCCGTTTCAGGTGTACGGCGCAGTGATTCCGTTTTCAGAGTCTTTTCCCTTATAAGTTATTACAAAATATTGAGTACAGTTCCCTGTGCCATAGGGGAGATCCTTGTTGTATCTATTCTATGCCTTCTTTGAATGACCGTAGCACTTGTTGTCTGTATCATTTTTATGTCTGTTGTGGCTTTGTGACTGAAAATGAAAATTTTCTATTTGTTCATGCCCTGGCCCTTCCTTAAAAATGTGTTCATTTACCTATTTCATATTTATTGACTACATCTTAGACACCGTGTTAGCTGCTTGTTCTAGATGTTAGTAAAACACAGACCTTCCTGCTCAAAGGGTCACAGTATTTGTGGGAAAACAAAAAAATGAACAACTTACGTCTCAAATAGCTTTGTACTTCCCAAAGAGAGCACACCTCGTAGGTACAATAAATATATGTATCATACATAAATGTATAAAGAGTTAATGGCATTAAAAACGTGAGATAACTGCTTTTCTATTCTGAGGAAATGAGGATTACATTTCACCAGGAGCTCAATACCACTCTGAGAATGAGGGCTTAACCCCCGACCTGGCTCACTGCATCGCTTTCGTATATGAAAATAGACAAGTCTGTACACGCTCTCTACAAAAAGGCTTATCTGGCATGAATTTCAGATAGCAAGAAGAAAAATTCAAGAGGTTCAGAGAAGCATCCAGAAGCTCAGATGATTGTCTGGCACTGATACAACTTGCTTGACAGGAAAATAGAGCTGTAAATCTCACAAAATTCGATGATCTTCTAAGAATTTCAAAACCGCCTGCTATTAATTAGAAATCCTAGAAGAACCGCTTCTTTTAAAGCACACTGATAATATGCTTTACAGCTTAATATTCAGAAGCCTATGTTTCGGCTAAGTGAGCTTCAGGAATGAAGGAAACTTGTGGTTCAGTTCCCTCTACTCTGGAACCTCTGGTCAAAACACCTACTTCTGTGCTCAGCCATCTTATCATCTGAAAAATGGAGGCAACTCTAAGAAAACATCGTTACAGAGATGTTGCACAGTTTCCTGTGTCACTGTCTTCATTTGTTTCAGAAAACCAATAACGTCTAAGCTGCTACTGCAAAGAGCGCAGTGTTACTTGGGGTCATCTAGTGCAGCTCTGTCAAAGTAAAGAAAAGGAAAGGGGCCTAGAACAACTATAATTTTCCCAAGAGGACACTATTATTTTATGGTAAATCTGAGTCAAGAACCCTGATCTCTTTGATGCCATTCCATTGTTCTTTCGTTGGGTTCTCAACAACCCAGAGAAAGAAAGAGAAATAAAACTCCTATGTGCTGTGTCACTGGTACAGGACGTGGCAAGATTGGAATCGGAGAACTACATATTAACAGGTATTTGGGAAATTCTTCAAACTGGTTAAGATATACACCAGGTACATAAAACACAGTATGTTTTCCCAAGATGATTCTGTGGA
This sequence comes from Delphinapterus leucas, assembly GCF_059928025.1. Classification (NCBI taxonomy): domain Eukaryota; kingdom Metazoa; phylum Chordata; class Mammalia; order Artiodactyla; family Monodontidae; genus Delphinapterus; species Delphinapterus leucas. The sequence continues at coordinate 3,865,078 of NW_028322262.1, read as the reverse complement.
ATGAACAGAACTGGTAACTGAAGGTGCCTGTGTGCTGCAGTTCCAAACAGGATGGGTGAATGCTTGTTTTCTGGCACCTTTAAGACTCCACCCCAATATACACATTAAAATAAAATTAACATTTCAACTGGGTCATATTTAATTCTGCATGCTCTTCTAAGTCAGCAAAATATTCCATATATCATTTAAGTTGTCACTCACTCTCTTTTCTTTTCTTTCTTTTTTTCTTTTTTTCTTTTTTTGCGGTACACGGGCCTCTCACTGCTGTGGCCTCTCCCGTTGCGGAGCGCAGGCTCAGCGGCCATGGCTCACGGGCCTAGCCGCTCCGCGGCATGTGGGATCTTCCCGGACCGGAGCACGAACCCGTGTCCCCTGCATCGGCAGGCGGACTCTCAACCACTGAGCCACCAGGGAAGCCCGTCACTCACTTTTTAACTTGAGTTTTAATTTCTAAAAGTCTTTCCAAACACAAAACAGAGGTGGGAAAATGGTATATGGGAAGCTGCAGAGATGAAATAAGCTTACTTCATTCGGCATAAAGATGAATACCCAAACAACTTCTGCATAGCTGCAAGTGTCCAAATCTACTATCCTCGTTTCGTAGTCAAGGCTTCCGGAAAAATATGCTAACGGATTCCTAATTACCCAAATGCCCCATATCCGTTTCAGTAAGTATCGTTATATATTACGGAAATTTTTCTCAGTGACACAGAAAGACATCCTGGCCGAGCATCCCCCTTCCCCTGACACAGAGATGATGGGTCTCAAGCTACCTTGAAGGCGTTGGAGCCCACTTTATCCATTACTAATATTAATGGAGGACAAACCTTCATATTCTGTTTGTTTGCTCTGTGTTTGTTAAATCACTTCTTCCCTTCATTAAAATGGATGACACATAATTGAGTCTGTAGTGTGTGTATCACTGGAACCTGAACACATTTTTGTTGGTTTTATTAACGTCATAGGTTTCTAGGGAGGGTCTACTAAATAACTAAGTCTAGTTTCACAGTTACAAATAAATTAGGATGTAATTTTGAATAAATTAAGCTCATCATAAAGGAAGGATACTGATAGTTGCTACTACCCCTTCCTTGAGGGGCTCTTGTAAAGCACTAAATAAAGTAACAGAGGTTTATATGCATGCATATATTTTCAATGATGTTTGAACACACTCGAAAAGAACTCTACAGAATGCATTATAAAACCTCGATGCTGTGTGTCCCTAGTTCCCAGCTCTCTCGTTAAAACTATTTAAATGAACAAAATGTTATCTATTAGGAGAGCTATCAGAGTACTCCAAATACTACTTCTTGCAGTACCCTGTCCCAACCATTTGCCTTCCTCTTCCCATTAGTCCTTAATTCAGAAACCCCAGAGATTTGTTCATTAATTTATGAACACATTTCTTCATTCAGCCAAGAAAATTGATGGCTCCCTTACCAAATTTCAGGCACCCTTCTTCAGTATGTTTTCTAGGCATGTTCAGGAAACACAGCAGTGATTAACACAGATGAATATAGCCTCTCTCGAGCTGAGGGGAGAGACAAAAGTAAAGAAGCAAATATAAAATCGTAAGTGTAAATACGTAAATAAAAATTGAATAAATGGGTAGAATAACTAGTATATCAGGTAAGTGCTGGAGAAAAACGGCAAGCAGGGAAGGGGGATGGAGATTGTTAGCTGGTAGGAGGAGGCTGCGATCTGAAACTAAGTGATCACTGAGGGCTTTCTGGGGAAGATAAAATTTAAGAGGGAACCTAAGGTTGTGAGAGGGAGCAAGGTGCATATCTGGGAAGTGAATAGTACAAGCAGAGGGAACAGTCAGATGGAGAGGCAATGAGGCAAGAGTGGGCTTGGAGTATCCAAGGAGCAGAAAGGATGTCAGTGTGTGGAAAACAGAGGGAGCAAAGTGGAGAGGAGAAGGAAACCGTCAGAGAGGAAACAGAGGCCCAGATTTCTAGGGCTGTGGAGGCACTTTGAGGACTTTGCTTTTCCTGTGAAGAAGCCACTGAAGAGCCTGGAGTGACATGATGTGACTTACGTTTTAACAGGATCTCTCTGGATGCCATGTTGATTAGAGACTGCAGGAGAATAAGGACAAGCCCCAGAAGACCAATAGTTGATTCAAATGTCAAGAAACATTTATGCCTTCACCCTTCAACTTCACAAATGATGCCATTTCCATTGAGCTATTGAAAAATATAATCTGGCTTTCAAAACAATAAACCAGAAGGCATTTTCTCACATAAGCAAGGTCACAAACAACTGTCAGCTAAAGTTGAAATAGCAACAAATCAAATAATAACAAAAAACATTTTTTATAGCTTTTAAAACCTTACCAAGCATTTTCTTGTCCATTATCTAAGTTAATCCTCAAATCAACGCCATGAGATAGTTACTATTTTCCCATTAGAAGTGACCGCATATTAAATCCTTAGTGATTGCTCAAGAAAAGCTGAAATCTTGAGTGTACATCTATTAATGCCAAGGTTGGGTTTTTTACCCATGGGAACATTGGATGCTAAAATCCACAGGGATTTTCAGCTCAAGATGGCAGACTAGGAAATATATTTACTTTCTGGTCCTCCTGAAACCAGGTTTAAATAAAACTGTAGAAATACCCAAATTAATCAACCAATAAGAGCCAAGACATTGTGGAAGTCATCAACCACAGAAAGATTTCAACACATTTCGAGAAGGCAAACAATGAAATGGAGGGGCCATGAATAAAATAATGAAGAAAAGACTACCCTAAGTAGGGTCTGCACAAAGCCAGTCAGCTTTTGCTGAGCCCTGGTTATAGTAAAGGACAGAGGAAAGAAGAGGGGCTGAAAACAAGGAGACAAAAGTCATTTCAGGAAAACACGTTCATTTAATGAGCTCCAGGGAACACTCGGCCTGCTGCCATACTCACTCACGTATTACAGTGGATTGTTGGCACGCAAGACAAGAAAACAGGGAACCAACGAACAAAAATCAAGACACTGTTTCTTACTGAACTCTTCTCAAACGAGATCAAGAAATTATGGTTCAATGCCATAGCTGTAAATCATTTCTGCTCCTGGAGAGGTTAGAAAGGGCTTATAATAGTTACCCTTTTTTTTTCAGACAGAATTTAGGTCTGAGCAAAAGCTTTTGTGTCCTCCAACCTCAAAGTTTATTGGGGATGCAAGTCCAAATTTGCTTCGACATACCATAAAAAGAATCTCATGAGCAGAGGGTCAAACTACTTTTGGAATATATGAATTATGCCCAGTGTGATTTTAAATAGATTTTAAACAAAAATATATAGATTTTTACTGATCTATATGATTCTGGGTTCTGAAACTTCTACATGTCACATGCCTGATACAGAACACACAATGTCAGTCCCAGGAGACAGAAAACACTCCAATGAAGCAAGCCAAAGAAACAAGATTCGGACAAGGTAAAGTGACGTGTAGACCAAGACCAGGATTTTTCAATTCTTTCCTGTCATGCTGTAGCTTCCAGCTCCTGAATAACAACACATGTTTCCCTTGTCCTAGACACACAAGAGTATGTCTCCTCTATGGGGCATAAGAAGCTCTAGAGTTACATATGTGTAGTAAAGAGTGGACCCAGCCGGCATACTCACAATGACCAAATTGTGTTGCTCGTACTTTATTTTAAACCAATACATCGCTCCACGCTGAAGTTGCAATAAATGATATATTTGCTTTCTAGACATGAATGAGATGCCTTACTGGATATACTCCAGGAAGGCCAGAGAAACTGGCTTCTAATCCATACAGAATAATTCATTGATGAATTCCTTTCAGGATAGCCCATGATTTATCTAGAATATAAGCTTTACATACCTGGATCCTTCAAACTAGACCAAAGGGAAAAATCTAGGCTCCAAGCCTCAATTAGAAATGTGGGATGGTGCTATGCTGACAACTGGTGGTCCCTGACCTATCTTCTGAGATTAGAACCCAGTGTGGTGGATGACCAATTCACGCGTTGAACAAAAGAACACCTCCTACAAGGCAGTGGATGTGTTCATTACAGGTATGGCACTTAGGGCTAAGTATCATAAGGACTTCAAGAAACAAAAGAAAAAGTAACACATGAAGCATATATGATAAGGAGGCGCCAGAGTCCAGAGCACGAGCTCTGGAATCACACAGGCTTGCTTCGAATCCCGGCTAAGCCACTACCATCTGTATACCCTGAAGAACAGTCGAAGGTTGAAATGTTCTTTTACCAAATTTCGAAAAACAAGTGAAGAAAGAACCTACCTGCCAGGAAGGGACATCGTGGGGTGCAGCATCCAGTCGGGTCAGGGCTCTGCATCCCCTGCTCAGAAACCTTCACCGCCTGGCTCACGGTGATGCTGGCAGCTCAGCAGCCCTGGAGAAGGCGCTCCTGCTCCTGTCTCCAGGGCTCGCGGACAAGCTGGGGAGGTCCACGGAGGAGGCGGGCCACAGCCTGGCAAGCTCTGGGTGCCTCCTGCACTCAGCTCTGGGCAGGCTCTGGCCTCTGGGCCCCGTTGCGGGGAAGGGCTGGCCGATACATACCCAGGGCTGAGGGGTCTGCAGAGCCGGTGCCCAGGCAGCGTGAGCTCTGGAGGACAAGGCTTCCACAGTCCCCAACAGTCTCCGCATGGTGGCCCATCCGGTGCCAAACACCTGCCACCCACAGCGACAAGTCCCAGCCGCTAGAAAGTCCAGAAGGGCTCGGGCTCTTTGCCCTCGGGCCGGGTTTCTCCAGGGGCTGGGCTTGTGTGGGGCCCCCAGCCCACCCCCTGACCCGCCCGCCCTTGCTCTGTGACACGTACAATGCAATGGCAACACCCAGGCTGAGCCGGCAGGCCAGTGTTCAGTGCGTGCTAGACCTTGAGAAGAGTTAGCAGCTAGGGAGAAGCTCTCCCACTTTCACTCGCTTTTCTCAGATCAGCCAGGCAGCCCATCTCACCCCAAAGCGATGGACACCACACCTCCTTCCCAGGCTATCGTTTTCCGTTCTGCCCCTGTTTTCCCTTTCCATTCTGCCCCTCTTTTCCCCAGCACCCCATCTACGGCTTCGGGTGTCATCGGTGCTGCAGCAGGCAGCACCTCTGACCCCGAAGCTATGGACACCACACCACCTTCCCGGGCTTTCGTTTTCCGTTCTGCCCCTGTTGTCCCTTTCCATTCTGCCCCTCTTTTCCCCAGCACCCCATCTACGGCTTCGGGTGTCATCGGTGCTGCAGCAGGCAGCACCTCTGACCCCGAAGCTATGGACACCACACCACCTTCCCGGGCTTTCGTTTTCCGTTCTGCCCCTGTTGTCCCTTTCCATTCTGCCCCTCTTTTCCCCAGCACCCCATTTACGGCTTCGGGTGTCATTGGTGCTGCTCCCGGCAGCACCTCTGACCCCGAAGCTATGGACACCACACCACCTTCCCGGGCTTTCGTTTTCCATTCTGCCCCTGTTTTCCCTTTCCATTCTGCCCCTCTTTTCCCCAGCACCCCATTTACGGCTTCGGGTGTCATTGGTGCTGCTCCCGGCAGCACCTCTGACCCCGAAGCTATGGACACCACACCACCTTCCCGGGCTTTCGTTTTCCGTTCTGCCCCTGTTGTCCCTTTCCATTCTGCCCCTCTTTTCCCCAGCACCCCATCTACGGCTTCGGGTGTCATTGGTGCTGCTGCAGGCAGCACCTCTGACCCCGAAGCTATGGACACCACACCACCTTCCCGGGCTTTCGTTTTCCGTTCTGCCCCTGTTGTCCCTTTCCATTCTGCCCCTCTTTTCCCCAGCCCCCCATCTACGGCTTCGGGTGTCATTGGTGCTGCTCCCGGCAGCACCTCTGACCCCGAAGCTATGGACACCACACCACCTTCCCGGGCTTTCGTTTTCCGTTCTTCCCCTGTTTTCCCTTTCCATTCTGCCCCTCTTTTCCCCAGCCCCCCATCTACGGCTTCGGGTGTCATCGGTGCTGCAGCAGGCAGCACCTCTGACCCCGAAGCTATGGACACCACACCTCCTCCCTAGGCTATCTTTTTCCGTTCTTCCCCTATTTTCCCTTTCCATTCTGCCCCTGTTTTCCCCAGCGCCCCCCCCATTTACGGCTTAGGCCGGCATCAGTGCTTCAGCAGGCAGCAGCTCTGACACCAAACCTATGGACACACCTCCAGGGCTGTCATTTTCCAGTCTGCCCCGTCTCCAAGTAGAACCACTACCTATTTCACACGGCTGTTCCTAGTTCTGGGAACACACCACGCACTGGTAGCAATGCCTCAGCCCATGCCTCGACTCATTTCCCTGCAACGCTGGCCAACAGATAGACCAACACTTCAAAGTTATGACAGAAAGTTGAGTAAGTTATACGCTTGGAATTGCATTTATTATTATTAACAAGCACAACTGTAGTGCTTAGACTATAACAAGTAATATTCTAAGTGCTTAGCAAATATTAACTCACTTAATCCTCATAATGGCAACCCTATAGGTAGGTAATGTTCATAATATTCACCTTTTTGGGGGGAAACTGAGGCCCAGGGGGGTTGAATAGCTTGCCTAATGCCACACAGTAAGTAGCGGGCAGAAACCCAGGATGAAAACCAGACCGTCTAGACTTTCATCACTTTGCTGTGTCACCTTAATAGATGTTGTGGTTTGGGAAGGGACTAAACTGACAAGACTCTGAACTTGAGAAGGGAGAAATTAGAAAGTGACTGATCCTAGAAACTAGAGAGGATTTCAGCTCAGAAATTTCTGGTGGTGAGACCCAGAAGAACAAGAACATGGTTGGAATATTAACTTGGGGTAGTATCTGAATCCATTGAGAAATGGTTTTGTTTTGTTTTGTTTTTTTAACTTAGAAAGGCCAGCTGGATGAAGATTAATGAAACAAAAAGTAGAAAGGGAAAGAGGAAGGTGCCTGAAGTGAGACATAACCTCTTCCCTGTAAGTACTAGGGGTGGGCGTCCTGTGGGAAAGGATGGAGCTCTCTCTACAGGTTTGTCACCAGGATGAACAAGGAGAAACATGGCAACCATTGTACTGGTTTTGATGATTCCTCAAAAACCAAGGCTTTACTTTCCAAGAACTACCCACAGTAGCATACCTACCGTGTGTCAGACATGCCACCAAGTGTGTTTCCAGTCACACATTTTAATTGGAGAAATAGTTCCTATGAGGTACGCATTAGTTCCCTATGGCTGCTGTAACAAATGACTACCAATGAGCTTGCGTAAAACAAAACACACTCATTCTCTTATGGTTCTGGAAGACAGAGGTCCAAAACCAGTTTCCCTGGGCTGGAACCAGGAGTTGACAAGGCCGTCCATCCACCTTCTAGAGGCTCTAAGGGAGAATCTGTTTCCTTGACAGCATTCCTTGACTTCTGGCCACATCAATCCAACCCCAACTTCATCATCACATTCTCTTTGGAGTAAACACTCCCTCTGCCTCTCTCTTACGAGAACACCAGTGGTTACATCTGGGTCCATCCAGGTAGTCCAGAAGAATCTCCCCATCTCAAAACCCTTACTTTCATCCCATTGGCAAAGTCCCTTCTGCCATTTAAGGTGACATTCATAGGTTCTGGGGATTAGAAGGTGGACATTTGGGGGCAATGGTACTATTCAGTCTACTACAAGGTAGATACTATTATCTTTCTCAGATGTAGGAAATGAAGTTTAGGGAAGTAATTTGTCTCAGGTCTACAATTTCCAGAGGAGAGATTTAAATTCTGCCAGGGAGACTTTAGGACACACTCTAAACAACTTTAACCTGTGTCCTTAATTACTGCATAATCCTTGGTTAAGAGTCACACTTAGGTATCAAGACCCAACTGAATATAACACAAGTACTGTCTCCTCTTTCACTATGTTTGCCTGGTGTATTTATGAATCTTGCCCAGAGCAGAAGAGTTCAGAAAATCGTTATACACGTTTACTAGGAGAAAGCATTTACCGTTTGATGTGCACGGAGTAATGGAAGGCTATTTAAAATAAAATAAAGTAAAATATGCCACCAAATCGTCAAGTGTCACAACAGAGGTAACCCCGTGGGAGTCTTGAGGAGACTAAAATTATCTCCAATTGTGCAGGTGAGAAAAGTGTCACTAAAGGCAGTTGTAGTTCAGCCAAGCCCTACGGCACAGAAGTAGGAATCTGGATATGTACGAATGGGAAAAAAGACATTTTAGGCATGGGAAACAGTTGAATGCTGAATGGATGAGAAATAGGCATTAGACCTTTCTAAATCAACTGGCTTATTCACTCAGTAAATCAGATTTGGTCAGTCAAACTAGCTTTAGCTGATTACTTATCCAGGGCATAGCTGTTGAGAGTCATTTTTGTCATAGAACAGTAAATAAAATTGTTGAACTATAGCTTTAGGCTTGCTAAGTGATAACAGATTGCTCTAGCTGATGTTCAAGTGACTTACTTGGTACTATTCACGAAATTGGGGGTTAACAACTGCTTAAGACAACATAGAGAATTGATCTTAAATAGTACTTGAAGTAGTTACTCTGTAAAGTATCTGTTCAGTAGCTCATGGTAAATGGATGTTTATAATCCCCGTTGGACAACCAACTGCTTTTTTGCAAATGGTAATGTGAATTGCTGTTGCATAAACTATAGTAATGACCACCTATCTAATCTGTTGTCCAAACCAGAAATCTTCTAACAATACTGGTCTCCTAATAAAAAGTAAGCATGAAGCTAACACACACTGGGTGTCTCCCGTGTGCCTGTGCATGCATCTATAGCTCACTGAACCCCCATAACAGCCCCCAAGAGAGGGACTCTGAGTGTCCCCATGCTGCTGGTGGAGAAACAGGCACAGGAAGGTTCAATAGTCTATCTACCTAAGATAACACAGAGGGCGGGAGAGCCTGTTTTTAAACCATCTGCCTCCAATTCCAGGTGCCAGGAGCCAGATTCAGCCTACAGGCCTCTTCTGCTCATCTGGAGGTGAAACCATGTGTAAGGATTAGTCAAATCCTGTCTTCACTCCTCAAGGTAGCTTGAACACTTGCACGTCCTCCAAATAGCACGTAGCATAAGCAATAAGATGTTTGCCCCGGGTATTGTCCAGGAACTTGGAATCAGCTGTGTCTAGTTAGGCTGAGCTGGTTAAGACTGGAGAGGACCACCGATCTTCCACCTGGCCCAGTGCCTTTTGACCTCCTGCCATCAGAGGGCCGAAAACTACAGCCTGAGAATGTGCTGAGCCCCGCAGCCTAGTTACGCCAGCTCAGAACAATGAGGAGCACACCTTTTCCCAATCACCTTTCCTCATGCTCCCCATGCCTCATACTGCCCTGCTTCTTTATTCTTTATCCCATAGATACCCCAAGCCCCTTGCCTTTGGGGAGGCGGATTTGAGAGCTATTGTCACGTCACTTCCTCGCTTGGCTGCCTTGTGAATAAACTCCTCTTTGCTGCAAACCTCAGCATGTCAGTGTTTTGGCTTGCTGCGCCTCAGACAAAATGGTAGGGAGCAGTGGTAAAGGTCCCTTGCCTGTGAGGGAAGCTGGTTGCTAGTAGTCACGTTGCAGATGTTTTCTCCTCCCGGGGGGGCAGACGTCCTGCTCTTCCAGAAAGAAGGGAGAAAGGCAGGAGCTGGACCCTTGCTCTCAGGGTCACCGTCACCTAGGAGCTCGTTAGAAACACAGAATCCAGGCCCCACCCAGAACTACTGAATTACAGCCTGCATTTAACAAGATCCACAGGAGAGGCATACCCATATTAAAGTTGGAGAGGCACCAAGCTGGAGTCCACGTAGCAGAGAAGCAGACAGGATTCTAGACCACGCAGAGTGTTAAAGGCCAACAGTTTGTTTTCTATTCTCAAAACAATGTTTTTGAGCCATGTTTATGAGCAATGTCCCAACTTGCTTCTAAGGTTTCTTGTGTGAAGAATGGATTGGAAGGAAACAAGATATATGGACACTAGTTAGGACCTCACTGCAACAGACAGGCAAGTTCAGTATTAGGATGTTGAGGAAGAGTTGACAGATTCAGAAGAAATTCAGGAGATAAACTGAAGCGGGCTTAATGGGGTATGAGACGGAGGAAAGGAAGGTCTTAGGGAATTTAAGGGTTTACTCCACGTATGAGCAAAGCCTCAAAATTCATCATTTGAACGTACAGAGGTAGAGCTCTCAAAGGACACTGGTTAGGAAGCAACAGTACGCCCTTTATAATTCCAAGAGACAACACGGATCAACTGTCTCGATGGAAAACTCGGCGGTACCGGTGCGTTTTTTCACTCAAACTTAGTTCCAGTGCCTATTACTCACATTTTCTGTGCCTAAACAACACAGCTTGAGGAACTGAAGGGGATTCCATCCTGGTAATTAAGGAGGGTCCCCAACACTGACAGTCCCATCTTAAAAAGCAGTCCCGCTGCATTTTACCCAAGGAGCAATGGCCAGAGCCTCCCTTTTAAAACGATGGGGAGAAATCAGAACATCACACACTGTCCCTTTCAGCTACTATGAACTGAGCCGCGAGACGACCAGCACCCCCTAGCACAGCGCCGGGGGCCACTGTGACAGGCGACAGCACAAGAGACGGAAGCCCAGGCCCAGGGGCTCCGAGCTCCACCGGCAACGCCCAGGGGCCAAGGCGCATTACCTTTCCGGGATGTGCTTTCCGCCCTTCCTCGTGGCCGACGAACTGGCTCATGTCACCCCCGCCAGGAGTGCCAAAGTCGCCAACCCGGCATCCCCGGTGCCAGCACAAGGCCACGAACCACAGGCGCCTAGGCACAAGCCCACGCAGCTCGCGGACCTCCTTCTACCGCGCATGCGCCACCGCGTGGCGTGTCGAGATGACTGTCATCACGCAGGCGGATTAACGCGCTTGATCGGTAAAGAGGATTCTGATGCCTGCAATTTCCCTCCTTAGCCGGAGGCTGGTAGCACACGTCCATTAGTTCGTGTGTGTACCCTTCAGCATTCCAATCATACGGGACATGGAAAGTTGTCCGACTCTCCCAGTTTCTTGTGTGGTTCTTTCAGATATTTCCCAAGTGCTTACATTCACACTTGTATCTTGTATGTAAGTATTTGTACGTAACAGGTATCCTGTAGTTTATAGAAGAGCAGCACACTATACACGTACTACATACATAGTCTACAATGTGTCTTGGATAGTGACGCTGTTATCTTTCTAAAATATAAACTTGGCTGGATTGCTCTGTCGCTTGAACATCTTCACTTAGCACAGAATACAGCCCAGGTTGTTAGCACAGCATTGAGAACTCTTTATAAACAAATATCAGTCTGTCTCTCCAACTGAATTATAAGTTCAAACTATGACTTACAAGGACCTACATCATCCACCTCCCTCCTTTGCCCTGCCAGCCTCCCCTGATCTCATTCTCTACTGCCCTGCCCTCACTCACTTTCCCCTGTCCAGCCACACTGGCTTCCTTACTATTCCTCAAACATGCCAAGCACAGGCGTGCCTCAGGGACTTTGCACCTACTATTCCTTCTGCTTCAGAACACACCCTCCCACCCCATCTCCACTCTCCCAGAACACACCCTCCCACCCCATCTCCACTCTCCCAGATAGCCAATGGCTTGTTTCTCACTGCAAGGCTCTGCTCAATCGACATCTTAATAGAGGGGACTTCCCTGATCACCTACCACATTCCCTCACCTCTTCATCTTCTTTTGTTATTCTCCAAAGCATTTACCACCGCTTGACACTCCACATATTGACTTATTTATTCATCTCTCTCCCCCACTAGAATGGAAAGTACGTAAGGGCAAGAGCTTTGTTCTCTTCCTACTTCCTAGAACAGTGCCTTCAACTCAGAAGGTGTTATACAAATATTTGCTGAAAATGAATGTATGACTTCTTTGCCCTTTCACACTACCCTCTAGTCACACCAGAGGCTGCCCCTCCAGAGCACAAGTTCAAGCCCTGGGCCTTTTGTACCTGTCCCCAATACCTGGGCTGTCCTTTCCTCATTCCGGCAAAATCCTCTTCCCCCAAGCCCAGCTCAAACGCTGTCTCCTCAGTCAGGCCTTCCTCAATTTCTCCTCTATATTCCTGCTGCACTTGATTCTTTTATCATAATTAACCCACTTAGACTCACTACATGTTTCTCTTCCTAGACAACTGGAAGTTGCTACTGAACAAAGACTTCTACTCACCTCTGTATCCCCGTGCCCTAACAACAAACCTATAAGGCTCTCGGTGTTTACTGAAACAATTCATTTTCTGAGTCTCTACCCATTCTAGGGAGTGCGTAGTATAGTCTCCTCCTCATTATCAGTGAGCCTGGCATCTGTGGGAGGGCCTTACAGCAGAGGAAGTCACCAATGGATCATAACTAAGGTCCTGAGACTGCAATGGCAGACAGCATGGTGAAGTTAGCCCACTGCATGCAGAAGACCCACAGAGGAGTCAGCATATGCAATGGACTACACTTGGTATAACATGTGAACAATCAAGGTTTACAAACGTGTTCTCATGCACTTGTAAGGATCTTCTAGCCCACGCGGAACAGACAGAACACACACAAAGGAGCCTGGAGGAAGTGAGTAGGCCGGCAGCTGCGCCCTAACGTCTTAAGAGGTAACATTTCTGTGACTACAGTTTAAACACATCAGATAATTTGCCTCCTTTCTAGACACCCTGGTTATCACAGGACAGGCCAAGCCTCTCAAGTTTTAAAGCTAAAGTACACGGAAGATCTGTGAATAGGGCTGAAGATATTTAAGAGCTAGTACCTGCATTAAGCAACCAGGTTATAGAATGAACATTTATCTTGAAATTCCAGTCTCTCCCTCTCTCTCTCGCCTCCTATCCCCTATCTTCCCACCTCCATCTCTATTCCCTCTCCCCTACTCCCTGTTTTATGTATATACGTGCATCATTTTATATATACACGGAATATTTACTGTCTGTTACATTGATTTAATAAAGTGCACACTCCTCAGGCTAAATTTAGAAAGAGGACAAAATGAACACTTTCACATGGGCGTCAGTGGTGTTCCAAAGACAAAAGATTCCTCAGTCTTAAAACATGGCAAACACCATGTTCCTTCTGATAGTTAGATGCTAGAAAAAGGCAAGTGGATCCTTAAAATTCACACGCTATTAACACCTACTATCAACAGAGTAGATCTTAAAGCGGAAACAAGAAAACACCAGCCTTTTAAGTTCTTCCTGTCTGAAGATAAGAGTAAGAGGTGGTAGTGTTCTTCCTCACTTGCACCCGAAGGGTAAAAGCAGCAAAAATATCTTAAACACATATATGATGAGGAAGCCACTCTACCTGGTCCACTCTGTTTTGTTTTGCTTCTAGGGATCTGTCTCACTCTGAACCTTTGCTTTTTGTTTTCTCTTTTATGTACGCTAAGAACCTGAGAGTCTAAACCTTTTCTTCCACCTCTCAACCAATAAACAGGACAAAAGAACATTTTTATGTTTTTATGTATTTTCCATTCAAATTTTTAAAAAAGAGATAAGTAAGCTAGCTCAGTTCATATTTCTCACAAAGATCACTTTCCAAACTAAACTAAATTGTTTGTGACCATAAACAGGAAAAACACCGTACTCTAGTAGCACCATCTGACATTTCCACCTTAATGTTACCAAACACAACTTGACACGAATGTCAGAACTATTAAAAATGTTAAAAATCCCCAACCCCACTCAAAATGCATACCAAAGTTCAGGTAAAGGAAAAACAAAAACAAACACAAAAGCAACTCACCGTTATCTTTATGTTCTTTCAGAAACCCATTAACAGCACACTGGAATTTAAAACTAGTGTCGTCATCTGACACCTGATGCCCAATTGTACACATTTTTAAATAAGGAAGAGTTTCTGGTAAGTCCTATAAGGCAAAACCATGAAAATATGTATTATTTCCTTTGTAGGGAAAGAATAAAAAATTAATTAGAGAAGGCAGAATATAAACCAGGAGAGTACATTAAACTTTGTATGTCAGTCATTCTGATGAGAGCCATTTTTTCCAAAGCTGCTTTAACCAGTAATTATCACTTGATTTTCATTCAAACTGCAGAACGGACAGTTACCAGGCATGCAAAAGGAAAAGCAAATCTATGTGAATGAATGCACATGTAACTCAAAATGATATAAACAGTTCTGCCTACATTTATGTTCTATCTTACATTTCAAGGGCCATAAAGCGGCTGTGATTTAAGGAGAGTAGTAGAATAGAGTCAGAAGAACTTGGATTCGAATTAGGAAACAGAGGCAATTTCAGGCATTGTTGAGAACTGGTATTCTTGAGGTGGGAGAAAGTAGACTATCAATAGAAGACAGAAAAGGATAAGTGAAAATTCTCTAGTTCTGAATTTAAATGGAAAGTAGCAGTAGGAACCTATGACATATTTTAAAAATATTAAAAACAAACGTACATATTTCCTAGCTCTGACCACTGAAAAAGTCTAGAAACAACTGATGTCATGTCCAAAGGACTCAGGAGTCACCGAGAAGCTCCAACTGGCCAAAGATAGGGCCTCAGTTAGAATAATAACTGTAACGGAGTCCACGGTGAGAGGAATAAATAAAATTTTACAAAACTGGTCAACACTGGAGGATATTTGTGAATCAACTCATTATTTTGAAAACTGTTAAATAAAAGAAGAGAATCATGCCTCTACAACTGAGCAACCAAACAGCTGATGAGGGGAATCTTCTCCTCGTACAAATATACCCAGCTAATAAGTGAAAAAAAGAACAACAGAATTCACCATTCTTTGAAGCCTCAACTGAATTAATGGATGTAGGTATGAATCATCAGTGACTGCTAATACCACAGAAAGACACAACTATATACGTCTCCATGGAAGAACACATCATCACCCATGAAACTGTCTTGCCAAAACAAAACATGCAAGCTTCATTCAGATCGACTACCGATTTACAGGAAATAAAAGGACTGAAGAATATGTTACCAACACATGGAATGTAATCATCGGCATCTAGATGGGACAAATTACCTGGTTTCTTTAAAAACAAAATTCAAGGAGGAAAAAAAAAGTGAGAGAGACATGGAGGGAGAACCTATAGATTAAACAAGACTTCAGAGACCTAACAATCCACGGCAAAGTGTGGACCTTATTTGGATCTAATTCAAAATTCTTATAGACAATTTTTTATGACGTTTAGGAGACAACTGCAAATTTGAGCACTCCCTGGGTATTTAATATTAAAAAATGATATTAAGGAATAAAAGTCCTATATTTTAAATGCACGTACCAAAAACGTACAGGTGTAATTTACATGTTGTCTCGGAGCTGCTTCAAGATAATACGGAATGGGGTGAAACAGGTGGGGGTATAGATAAAACATGACAGCCATCAGTTGGTAAATAAGAAAGCTGGATGAGTTCCTGGGTATACAAGGAACACTCACAGTAGTTTTATACTTTTGTATATGCTTAAAATTTGTGATAATTGTTTAAAAACAAGACGACACTGTAGAAAACAGTTTGGCACTTTCTCACAGGTTAAGCGTACAGCTTAGTATTTGGCAGTAGGCTATGATCCAACAACTCTGCTACTACCTACGCTGCACATCTAACAGAACTGAAAGCAGGGATTTGAACAAATATCTGTACACCAATGATCACAGCAGCATGATTCACAATACCTACAAGGTGGAAAACAACCAAGTGTCAATCAACCGTTGAATAACAAACTGTGGTCTATGTACACACAATGGGATTTTCTAAGCCAAAAAAGAAATGGCATTTCGTTACGTGCTATAACATGGATGAACCTTGAAAACACGACGTTTAGTGCAATAAGCCAGACACAGAAGGACAAATACTGCAGATTCCACTTACACGAGGTACCTAGAATAGGCCAATTCACAGAGACAGAAAATAGAATAGAGGTTACCAAGGGTTGGTGGGAGGGAAAATGGGGTTGTTACTGTTTGATGGTTACAGAGTTTTTGTTGAGGATGATGAAAAAGTTTTGGTTCTAGACAGCGGTGATGGTTACACAGCACTGTGACTGTACTTAATGCCACTGAACTGCGTATTTATAAACGGTTAAAAGAAATATGATTTCTCTATATTTTACCACAATAAAAAAAAAGCAATAACAGAGCTGAAATTTCAATTCTTCCTTTTCCGAGAGTCAGTTTCATCGTCTGTAAAATTAGTAATTGTAGTTGTCTATCCTCTGAGCTTAGTGCAGGGTAAGCACTCAGTAGGAGATATCAGTACTACTTCCACTTCAAGAGCAAAGGATTGCTGTGAAGATTAACTAAGTCAATGGATATGAAAGAACTTTCTAAATGGCAAACTGCTCTACAAATATTAAAAGACATTAGGTGTTACTGTCTCCCAAGGCCATGGAACAGGTCAGAAGGAGGATAATTCTTTTGCACTGGAATGTCCTACATGGGCCAAGAGAATAGATGGGTTTCTGTACTATATCAGAAGGCATCAGGAAAAGGAAGCATAAAACTTAGAGAACAATTGTCTTTTACACTGATGCTTAAACATGCTCAGGCAACTGCTTAACATAAGTGCTAAAGACATAATGGACATACCTTTCTTTCTTTTTAGGATACTACTGTAACTACTAAAAGTTTACTTCATTTTCAAAATGTAGAACATGGAAGCTTACAGAATTTCTTAAGCATATCTAGAGCCTACTGCCAAATACTATAGTTCAATTCATATCTTTCATCTCATTTTGAAACAGCAATTACAAATGTGTATTTAAGGAAACCACTAGCTTCCCTTTTTGAACCCACGAGAGAAGGCCAGGACTCACCTTAGCATAAGATGATAACTACTGAACTACTATGAATTATTACAGTATCAGAAAGAAGGTCATTTTCAATTACGCCTTCCATTTACCTCTGGCTTGTAAGAGCGGCGAGTATTTGCTAAGTCAATAATCAGCCCAAGTTCTTCATTCTGTCCTTGGATTTTGTTAAGAGATCCAAGGGGGAGAAACGTTCTTCTGGAGCAAGATTCTTTTCAAAACTCTGTCAGAAAGAATAAAATAAGGAAGAACATATGTTTAAAATCCTTTACTATGTTATCCATTTATTCAAACCCTGGGATGCTAACATATGAGATTCAAAGTCAAGTTTCCTCCTCTGCAGCTTACAAGCGATATTACAATCCTTTCTTCCAGAGAGATTAGACGGAAGAAAATAAGCTCACTTCTATATAGTTATTTCTATGTTTGTTTATTTCATGTTGGTCTCCTAACCTGACTCTAAACTCCCAGAAGGCAGGGACCACATCAATTTTGCCTACCACTGTATTGCCAGCTCCAAGCGGAGTGCCTGAAAATAGACACAGAAATAAATACTTCTTGAATATCTACATATAGGAAGGATGGCTTTCACTGCTAAATATTCTTTCATGTATTTGGCTTATACATGTACCCTGTTCCATTGATCTCTTTGGTTATTCAAGTGTCAGCAACACACACTTTTTTTCTTCATTAGTAGACTAGTTTTAGAGCAGTTTGAGATTCACAGCAAAACTGAGCAAAATGTACACAGTTCCCACTTACACCCTCTCTCCTTCATCCCACACAGCCTTCCCCATTATCAACATGCCATACCAGTGTGCTTCATTTGTTAGAATTCATGAACCAACACTGACACATCGTTATCAATCAAAGTCCACAGTTTATTGCATTCATGGTACAAGTAACCGACTATTTCTTTATTTCTAGTATAGTCATCCCCAAACATTTACATACTGAGATACATATTACTTTCTTATAAATTACTTTATTCTTTATTTATAGTTAGGGCATTGCATTGTTTTTTTTTTGTTTTTTAATTAAGTACAAAAGTTGGTTGTATTTGTCTATGAATCCCATTTCTGGATAGTAAAAGAGGTATTAAAAAGTATTTGCTATAAAAAGGGAAAATGGAGTACGACGGGGTTGAGAGCCAGGGCTCTATATGGTGAATTCAGATTTCTGGAAGAATACGGTATTAACTTTTGCTCACCTTTTTTAAAGGAACTTTGAAAGCAATGAAACGAGTCCCAGGCATCCGCTGTTCAACTGGGAGATAGTCTTTCCACCTGTTAATATAGTTTTTGTTAGGCAAATTTTATGTTAGGCTGTCTCCCTGCACAGGATGAATGCGCCTTGAAAATGGAAATCATATCCCTCTACATCGGCTCCCAGGTGGTCCCAGCGTCCCGACCCCGACCCCGGCCGCGCGCGACACACTTTCCACAAACTGACACACACGGAGCCCGCGCGAGGGCCGGGTCGCGCGGGCTTCCCCGCCGGGTCGCCTGGAGGCCGGTCCCCCGCAAGCCGAGCGCACGAAAGGGCGCCCCAAAGGCGCCGGCCCAAGGCGCCCGCTGCGCTTTCCCTTTGGAAGCTGGGCTGCGGGGCCCAAGCGTAAACCCTGAGACAAGGAACACGCGCACCACGCCGCCACGGGGGACGACAGGCCGGGCGCCCACCTAGCCGGACACCCTGCATTTCTGGAATCACCGGACGCCTGTGTAAATTTCCGTCTGGCCTGTCATTTTCCAAAGGCCACTCAAGATCAGGGGACAGAACGCCTCCTCTCCAAGTGTCCTGCCAGCCCACCCACTCAAGATCAGAGGGACAAAATGCCTGACTAAAACAAAACAAAACAGAAACACAAAAAAACTGGAGAGAGGGAGGAAAGGGTGCCCTGAAAAATAAAAAAAAATTAAAAAAACTAAGCACGTTGACAGCGCTAAGAATAAACTACCAGGAAAAAGAAACCCTACATGTCAGATCCTAAAGCACAGAAGGGCAAGCCCGCCGACATTCCAGGACCGGGGGGACCGGGGTCCCCAGCCCTGCAGAGCCAACCGCAGACCGGCTCGGGCGCCCCTCGGAAGCGCGGGCTGCCCGCGGCCGAGTCTGTGCCCCCCGGCCGGCGCCGGCTCCCCTCTGCCCACCCTGCGCGCGGGGGCTGGAAACTGCCGCGGAGAACCACGGCGGGGCGGGAAGGGGGGCTCCAAAGAGGGTCTGGCGACTCGAGTCGCTCCGTTTCTCGGTGGGCTCAGCGCGCGCCGTGGGGGAACAGGAGCGGGGGTCCGGGAGGAGGGGACGGACGGCACTTACGTAGACCGGCAGCGGCCACGGGTAGACGGCGGGCTCGGTCCCCAAGAGCGACTCCAGCCTCAGCTCCAGCTTCTCCCCCATGTCTTCGCGCGCGGGCCCCGCACCGCGCTAGTCTGGCGGTTGGGGGAGGGGCGCGGCGCCGCCGGCGGGGGCGGGGCAGACGGGCAGGCGGGAGGCTGAGGGGGGCCTGGTCTGGGCCTCAGCTGCCGCCGCAGCGCTCCCGTCCGACCCCCGGCTCCCTCTTTGTGGTCACAGGCCCGGGGCCTCCAGCGCTGCTGCGAACTCGGGCCGGCGTGAGGCGACCACAATGAGCCGGGGGCCGGGCTGAAACACTCCCGGCGCGCGCGGCCCGCCCCGTGGACTCGCAGGCTCGCACGCACGCACGCACGCACGTACGCACGTCTTCGGCTGCCCCTGGCCACCCTCACCGGCCTGAAGTGGGGACCCGGGAAAACCCCTCATGGACAGTCGTGGCGGGTTTGACTCCCGACCTTGACGTAGCGTGACACACCCCCTCCCCCCCCCAATAAAAGAAAAGGAGCATAGGAGGCAATCTCATACATTATTGATAAACACATACAAAGACACTATTGGTACAAAACTATTTCTCCATACAGCAACTTTGAATTTTAATAATAAATACATATATGTATCAAACATTAATAAAAGAATAAAATTATCCAATATGAGTACATTTGCTCTTGTTTTGCAATTAGTTCCAGGATTCTATTTTAGATTACTACTTCATATCTGAGAGAGTTGGGTGTGTGTTTGGTTTTGTGGAAGCTGCATTGTGCTAAATTTTACCTTTCTTTCTTGAATTAAATGGCTTTTGTTATCCCTTGGGAATACTGAAGACAGCAACAGCAGATTACTACCTACCAGTGGAAAAGTATAAATAGCAATTTTAGCCACTAGTGATTCTGAAATCGCCCTTAACTTTGTCCTTATAAAAATGCTCCAAGAATTACGTTTTGCAAATCCACAGATTTACTATCCATATTCAAGTCATTTATGTGGAGAAAGAATGTAGCCAGCCTTATCAGTAACACAGGATGTTATAGCCATCAAGCCATCAGCCACTGAAGCCACACCCAAAGCCGCACCCTGAGGGGATTCAGGATGGAGAAAACAGGATACTGGCCCTAGATAATTCAAGTGCAAATCAAGGGAATGATTTCCAGGAGACCAGATTCTTGCATCTCACCATATATAGAAAAGTGCTACATTTATTAACTTAAGATGTCTAGTTTCTTTAATTAACAGTAATCTTTTGATGTTCCAACTACCTGTCTTTTTTTTTTTTTTTTGCAAGAACCTCTAAATACCCTGTGCCCTCCCTTAGCTCTTCAGAACAGTCCCTCAGAGCTATCTGAGAGGCTGTCTCCTGATTTCAGTCCTCAGTATGTCTTCCACATAAAACATAATTCTCAACTTCTAGGTTGTGCATTGTTTTTCAGTCAACATTTAATTGTATGGCTCATGTAGGTACTATGCCTAAATGTAATGGGATGAGCTGTAAATTATTAAAACTAGATAAATCCTGTCAGCTCTACCACTAGCTGAGATCCAGGCTTTCACCTCTGGATACCTCTGGCAGATATGGGGTCTGTGTTGGTCTTAAAATTATTCTTAGAATAGTGGGGACTCATTCATTCTTTCAACACATTTTATTGCTTATATTCTATGTGTCAGTTACAGTGCTGGGTCTTGAAATACAGAAGTCAACACACGAAAATACAAGGATAAAACACATTTTCTACCATATTAACTTTTTTCATTCATCAATTCATCCCTAAATCATTCAACACGCATCTTCTTATTGAATACTGATGAGGGGTCAAATGCTATGCTAAACACTCAGTATATAGCTGCAAACGAGATGGACAGGCCCTGATTTTGATGTCACTACTATCTTTTGTCCTGCCATATAATGGGACAGCTTCATTATTCCCTTTACCCTAAGTTTTTATCACAAATTGCTAATGAAAATAAAGCTGTTAGTGGAGTTTCAACATGCATAGGTAAATGAGAACACAGAACTCCCCTTTCTCATGTCCCGTTCTCCTCCTTCTAACTCCCTATGCGAAGTCACTTTGTGCCAAGGCCAAGAAGCTGTGACCCAATAAGAACCAAGCTGATTTCCTCACACTGACTGGGGCTATTGCACACTTAGAAGGCTTGATGCTTAATTTTGATAAGCAACTAGAAGACCATGGAGACAACCTATAAAAATGATTTGTCTTGGGAGAAAATACTAAAGAGGGTTAATGTGCTGTTCCACCTGTCTAACCCCCTGGATTAAACCACAGGCACCAAGGTCACCAAGTGTACTTGGCAACAATGAGCTAATAATAAAAAAAAGCATCATACTGTTATTGTATTCATTTTCCCCCAAGGCGCTCTCTGATAAACACCACAACCTCTAAGAGAATTGAGAACAGCTTCCTTGTGGGGTAGGTCATATAATATATATGCATCTTTTTCCAAGCAGTTAAATCATATCCAGCTATCAGCACACCTTACTTAAGGCGATCGTAATGTATGAGATTAAATGTTCCTACCTGATCGGAAAACTTCTTGTCCTCAATTCATTGGCTGTACTGGATTTTTTCTTCTTGGGTCAGACCTTCAGACTTCTACCAGAAATCCTTCCTTTGGGGAAACCAGGCCTTCCCAGAAACTCAGGAAACTGAAATGGAGACAGCAAGAGAGAAGGAAATTATTTGGACACATAGACCTCAATTGTTTGGTTTTAAGTAAACGTCCAAGCAAACATCTTCTAGATGGTATAATAACTTTAGGGAAATTCACGGTTTATAAGTTTGGGTACTCATAAACTGAGCATATTATGATAAGAGTACAGGTTGCATTTTGTGTCTTCAACTCAAGCAAAGGCTTCAAAAAAGGCCCAGTTATCCTTTGTTCATTAAGACACAAAGAGAGGGCGAAAAGGGCAAGTTTCGAAGTCTTTTTCTTTACAATTTACTTCCTTTCTTCAGTCTTCAACAAGATCTTCAGGAAATTAACTTTACTAAAGTTAATTATTCATAAAATAAACATAGGAACCTGCAGAAGACTATTTCACAGAGACCTGTAATGTACAATATCCATTGCATACATGCACCATGAGCTTGTCTTTTCTAGCACTGGCATACACAAAACTCTGTGTGTGTGTGTGTATGTGTGTGCACATGTGTGTCTCTTTTTGTGGTGGAGCCATAGGGAGAAAATAAATCTATTGGCTGCAATTCAGTGATGTACAAAGATTTAAGGGTAAAGGAGAAGGTAACATCAAGTGAAACAATAAAGTCATGAGGTTGTGGTTCCATAATAATAACAATAGCAGTCTTCTGTAACCAAGGGAGCAGGCTCCTCAAATTATAGTCACACCTGTTAGACCATCTGCCCATACATTTCACACTATCATTAATGGAAAGCAAATGGCACTGTCTCTCCTTCCCTTTATCCATTGGCCATCCTCATATGAACTCTTTTTCTCTTCAAGGTAATGCTCTTTCCTATCTATTGGAAAATATAAGGATTTAGGAGGAGTGATACGTAATGTGCCATGCCTTGGTACTTGTACCAGTGACGGCTCTGTAAGGAGCACTGGGTTGTTAGGAGGCTATCAACTCAGTTCCCCTAGAAGCAGACCTTGAGGCAATAATTTGAGTGCAAACTGCTCATCTGGGAGGTGCTTCCAGAAAACTCAGAAGTGGAGTGGGAATTGAGAATGGAGGCATGGAAGGAAGCCAACAGAGGTGCATTACCGAATAAATTACTCCTGCAGGGAACTGCTGCCAGTACTTCAGACGAGTTCTGTGAAACTCTACAGAACATGTCTCAGAGTTATCCCAAGAATCGGTGAGAAACTTGAAGTACTTATCTTCCAGTCCCCTGTCCTTGGTTGAAAGCTACACCCAGATACATTAACTCCTGTACACTTCTGGCCTGCCCTAAGGTGGATAATTGCAGGCGGCAGCATGATTCTATCAGCATATACTGGAATGATGAGTGCTGGGGAGATATGAGTGGAGCATCGAAACCATCTAATACAGTCGGGGCAGGAGATATTAATTATTGGCTTGAAAGTCCAAATGGATAACCTTAAATTCCTGGGTTTATGGTTTTACTTTGAGGTATTTAAGCAGGATGTATGAGTAAAAATTTCCTCTGTTAAATCAAGTTTAAGGTCCTAACTCCCTAATCTTCTGGAAAACTGTGGTATCTTTTAACAGATTTTTGAAAAGTAACATGATTAAGATTTCAAATTGACCATTCATTCATTCACTCATTCAACACACATATATTGAACACCTAAAGTATGTCATGGGTTAAACTAGGCACCAGTGTTACTGTTACTAAAATCATTATAGTGCCACCTACAATTCAATGTATTGTGACACTCAAATAAGAAAATCCATAGTTACCGTAAAAGGTATTACAGAGTGCTATAGGAAGACACAGTAAGACCTTAATTCATGCTGTGGACAGTAGTATATGGGCGATATCATTAGGGCTTCCTGTAGAAGGCAATTGAAATGGATATGTAACATGAAGGAAGGGTGAAGTTTTGAAGAAAAGAGAAGATAAATTCACACTTACCAGAAAATGAATGGTTAAGGATCAGTCCAGAAAGGAGTTCCATTCATAATCAGTATAAGAAATGCTCACTGGGGCTTCCCTGGTGGCGCAGTGGTTGACAGTCCGCCTGCCGATGCAGGGGACACGGGTTCGTGTCCCGGTCCGGGAAGATCCCACATGCCGCGGAGCGGCTAGGCCCCGTGAGCCATGGACACTGAGCCTGCGCGTCCGGAGCCTGTGCTCCGCAACGGGAGAGGCCACAACAGTGAGAGGCCCGCGTACCGCAAAAAAAAAGAAAAAAAAAAAAAAA
The DNA here is from genome assembly GCF_059928025.1 of Delphinapterus leucas. Taxonomy (NCBI): domain Eukaryota; kingdom Metazoa; phylum Chordata; class Mammalia; order Artiodactyla; family Monodontidae; genus Delphinapterus; species Delphinapterus leucas. The sequence continues at coordinate 3,841,125 of NW_028322262.1, read as the reverse complement.
AAAAGAGAAATGCTCACTGGCGTGTAGGAAAAGAAAACAATGGAGAGGGGCGTAGAAGCCAGATCATGCATGGTCCATGTATGTATAGTAAGTGCTATGGTCTAGTCTTTGTGTTCCCCTCCAAATTCATACGTTGAAATCTTAATTTCCGTAGCTGATAGTATTAGTAGGTGGGGCCTTTGGGAAATGATTATGGTATTAGTGCTCTTATAAAAGAGACCCCACAGAGCTCCCTAAGCTCTTCTGCCATGTGAGGATACAATGAGAAGTCTGTGATTCAGAAGAGGGCCCTCATCTGACCATACTGGCAACCTATTCTTGAACTCGCAGCCTCCGGAGCCGTGAGAAAAAAAATTCCTGGTGTTTATGAGCCACCCAACCTGCAGTATAATCTTACAGCAGCCCAAAAGGACAAAGAGAGTTTGGATGTGAGATTTTCCTCCAAGAAAGATGGGAATCCATTGAAGGATTTTACCTGGTAACTTAGAAGAGAGAAAAGTTTCATAACACAATCAGGTACTTTTATAAGAAAAATTTGTTTCTTTTTCAGAAAGATCACTCTGGAAATACTGTGACTAGATTTTTGGAGAAGTCTGATGGCAGGCCCGGATATAGAAAGATGAGTTGGTAGTCCATTAATATAAGTCAAACAAGAAAGTGGATATAAAAAGTGTGAATTTGTGGCTGAGAGTTCTTTTCTTTTACTACTTGAAAAATGTTATGTCAATGCTTCTGACTCCATAATTTTAGACAAGAAATATGCTGTCATTGGAATTGGTTTCTCAATAAGTGATGCATCGTTTCTGCCTGTCCACTTTCGAGATTTGTTTTGTCTCTACTTTTCAGAAGTTTAATTATGACGCGTCTTGACAAGGATACCTTTGTGTTTTTCCTCTTTGGATTTGCTCAGATCCTTGGATGTGTGCTTATGTCTTCTAAAAAATTGGGAACGTTTCAGTCATTATTTCTCTGAATACTTTGTCAGTCCTACGTGCTCTCTGTTTTCATTCTGGAACCTTGATGATATGAATGTTAGTGCTTTTGTTACTGTTTACAGGTTCTTGAGATCCTGTTCTTTCTCCCATCTCTACCCCTCAGCCTATTTTTCTCTGTACATGTGGTACATTGTATTGATCTCTTCTAAGTTCATGATTCTGTGCTTTGTAATCTCCACTCTACTCTTGAGCAAAGTTTTTTGATTGTTGTATTTTTCAGTTCTACTGTTCTCATTTGTTTTTATTCTTATAACTTCTAGTTCTTTGTTCACATTTTCTATTTTTCCCATTTCCGTCAAGGAACACATAATTGCTAACTGAAGCATTTATGTGACAGCTTATTTAAAACCCCTGTCTGATAATTTCAATAGATGTTTTATCTCAGTGCTGGTGTAGGTCTATTGTCTTTTCTCATTTATTCTGTGATTTCCTGCTTCTTGGTGCCATGAGTATTTTTCAATTGGATTCTAAACATTGTGAGTTATTATATGACTCTGTATCCCATTTAATTTTATTATTACTTTTTAGAAGGAAGTCATCCTATTGGAGGTGGAGTATGAGGACTGGGGGGTTACGTACAGATTTCCACTGGGCCCTACTGTCAAAACCCCAGCAAAAGTGGGCACTTACATTCTCTCACTGCAGACAGATCAAGTAGAAGTTCAGCTATCCTACTGGCCCTTCTGACACCTTCCCCCCAAAAGTGGGAACATTAATATCATTCTGTTGCCTTTTAGTAGGAGTGGAAGTTCATCTCCCCAGTAGATTTCTTGACACCAGGGGAGGGGAGAGGTGAAGTGTTTGCTGTGTTTGCTGTCCTTCCTCCCACTTCATTCCTTCTTGTTGATGCCGGGTGTGGGTAGAGGGTCAGCTACCTGCTGGCCCCACTGACACCAGGGTAAGAGGAAGAGAACTGCCAACTAGCCCTGCTTGTGCCATCTCATTCTGTCTTACTGCCTCAGGACGGTTATGGGGATTCAGCACCCCATTGGGTCTCACTGACACCATGTGTTGGGGGTTAGTGGGGTGCCTACTCCCTCCAACCTGTAACATCCTATTCTTATCGATGTCAGGGAGAGACGGAGGCTAGGTCCCACCATTGGACCCCACGACTGTGTGAGGGCAGCCCAGTGTTAACTAGCCTGTCAGGCACCACCTTTGAAAGTCTCTTTGCTAATGCAAAGGGGTGGAGGCTCAGCTCCCCACTGCACCACACTGAAACAGCCCTGGTGGCGAATCAGAGCGCTGCCTCTTCTGGAGGGCAGGAGTGGGGTGGTGTGGAAGATCAAATCCTAGCTTGGCCCAACTGAAACCACAGGACATAGGGGATGGGTGCAATATTCCACTGGCACTTGGCTCGAGTAGTGTGTATATTATCGCCCAAATGGTTTTCTGTCTTTGACAACCCCTTTCCTCATACCTTGGCTAGGGGGAACGGGGGTTTTGTGTTTTCTTTTTTGAAGCTTTTTTGTCTGTTGTTCTGTTGGTGGTTATTGATTGGGGGTTCCTGTAATACCCTCTCCAGGATGTATGGGAAGCAACAGGAAACACAGGGGACTCATCACCATGTTATTCCTCAAGTCCCAAAGTCCCTAGTTAAGTCTGCCTTCTCATTTCCACCTTTCAGTGTCTTCCTATGTTTGTCTGTTGTTATGTTCAGGGTTTTAGTTTTAAGTGGAAGAACCTGGGAGAAATGGGCTACTTCATCTTCTTGGAAGCAGAGGTCTGGAGGCCTATGGATGTTACAAAGTACTGCTGACTGTAAATTAAAATTTGATGATATACACCTTGCCCTTTAAGAATTCTTCTGCTAGATGATGTGGCTTCCCAAAGTAGCTACAATTTGATTTTCATACTTCTAAAAGTCAAGTGTTTTGCCGCAGTTGAAATTTAAAGATAAGCAAGAGATGAGGCTAAGATGATCTATGTGGTAACAGATTAAAGTTGGAAACATCAATATACATTCATGCTTAGCTTAATATTGCTTCATATTACCTTAACACACATGGTTATGTAGAGAGATACTTATAGATATGTCCATATACGTGGGGAATGTACACACATGTTATCTCTTTGCTCTGTCAGCTGAGAAGATCTAGAAGCAATGACATCCGGGCAGCAATTAGCACACCCCACACCCAGATCCTGCTGTCTAATGCTGTTCTCCACTAAAAAGACCTAGTTATCCTTGAAGAAATAGCTGATTCTAGGACTGGGGCAGTAAATATACAAGATTTATATACAAGGCCATCTTATAGTGTCAGAAAGTAAGGAAGTTCCAAAAAAATATATAGCATGGGGATACCTCAGAGTGGCACACGAGCCACTGAACTGAAAAGAGTTCACAAGGGTCAGGACTAGAGCAATTTGAGGAACAAAGTAACTAACGTAGAATTAGATTATGACCCAAAGTATAAAATAAAAATCCGTGAGTTCTTCTGATATAAATAAATAATTGGATACATAAATAAATGCGGGAGAATAGATAAATCTCCAGTGCAAAAGAATTCCAAATAGTTTATGTAGTACTCCATCTTAAGCATAACTCTCTATTCCTTAGTTGTGGGCTGAGCATATTGACTTCCTTCCAAAAAGTACAATATGGAGAAGGGAAAACAGTAATTTTACAATGGAGAAACCTGAAAAACACTACCTCAGCCTGGTGATCAAGGTCGACCTCAGCATTCATAATGCATATTGATACTTTGTACACTTGATGTGATCTGACAAAATAACCCTTCTACTCTTGTGGTCTTCCTCCCCCAAACACATAATCCCAATATTATCAATGAAACATGCATCAAACAAATTCTAGTAGCGGGCATCCTACACAAGCCTAACTACTCAAAATTGCCAAGGTCATGCAAGGAAAATCTGAGAAGCTATCAAACCCAAGAGGAGCCTAAGGAAACATGGCAACTAAATGTAATGTGATGTTTTGGATGAAATCCTGGAATAGAAAAAGGACATTAGGTAAAAACTAAGGAACTGGACTAATGTATGGACTATAGTAAACAATAATGTATCAATATTTGTTCACTGATTGTAACAATGTAACATACTAATATAAGTTGATCGTCACAGAGGGAAATGGGTATAGTGTATATGGAAACACTTTATACTATCTTCTCAATTTTTCTGTAAAATTAAAACACTTCTAAAAAATAAAGTCTATAAAAACGTTGTGTTTTCTTGTTTTATGATTATGTGCCTGTATTTCCTAATAAATATGTAAATTTGCTTTGCCTTCCTTGATACTGATATTAAAGAAAATACTAAGTAACTCTGAAAGAATTTGTAACTCCAATTTAACAAGCAATAATTCTGGGTATTAACTTTTTAGGAGAACCCACTGAATCAATCAAAGCAAATTGTCTTTAAAGGCTGAATTTCTTTTCAGTGTTTAATCTTTTCTATGATTAATGCATACCACAAGCATGGTTCTCTTTCAAAGGGCAGAAAACATTGCTTGTAGGCAAGGTCTAAAATACAGTGAAATATTCATGTATGATGCTATAACAACTTTAATGTATTTTATGTTTTCAAAATGATGAAGTGTTATTTCAGTCAATAAAGTATTCACTTTTATACATTTCCTACCCACCTTTTCCCAGAACACCCACAAGGAAATGATACTATCATCTGATATTAGGCTCATCAATTTAAATTGGAGTTTTTGGTAGCTGTGGTTGCCAACGGTACTGGAATGTGTGATACTTTTACAAATCCTCTCCATGGCAAAATCTGATCTTCACAAGGTAGATCACAGTACGTGCCTAAGGCCAATGACATAGAGCTTTGTAGCTAGATTACCAAGCATTTTACTTAGAGGCACAATAGAATGTAGAAAAGGCCATTTCTCCTTCTGTCTTTTTCTGCTCAAAGGTCACTCACCATCTCAGAAGTTTTCCATAAACTCAGACTATATAATGTCACTTAATGTGAATGTAGCTCAACATTCTGTTTTAGTACAGCTAATCTCACATTATTTTATTGGTCCTAAATATGTAAATCATCAGCAAAGTTTTGTACTTAACTTTTTTTTTGGATGTGGACCATTTGTTAAAGTCTTCATTGAATTTGTTACAATACTGCTTCTGTTTTATGTTCTGGTTTTTTGGCTGCGAGGCATGTGGGACCATAGCTCCCCGACTAGGGATTGAACCCACACCCCCCTGCATTGGAAGGCGAAGTCTTAACCACTGGACCGCCAGGGAAGTCCCTGTACTTAACTTTTAAAAATAATTAAAATAAGCTATTCAACACATTTTTCCTAAAAAAAAAAAAAAAAAGTAATTCCTCTTAGGCTGGCCCTGGACACATACATGACTTTGCCATTTTTTCCATGGATTATTTTCTTATCTGTTCTACTGTGTCACATTTGTTCTACCTTCTCAAAAAGAAGCATTTAAAAATTCATCTACGCGTTCATGCATTCATACATTTATTAAATAAATCTACTGAACACCTACATACGGCACAGAAAAGGAGGCAGAAAACTAATCTGGGTTGCACAGAAAGTAATGAACTCAGTTAAAATTTTTGGTGAAAACAGGTGTTACTCAATCTACTGGAAATTACATTTCATTATGGGGACTCTCACACTCAAGAAAAACCAAGACCTAAATAATAATAAAGTAATAAAAGCACTAGCCATTTACTGAGTGCCTGCTTTTACCTGACTCTGAAACTCTAAAATCATTACGGATGTTTTGAGGATTGTCTGATATAATTGTAATTTCTATTTTACAGATGAAAATAACAAGGTTCAGAGACATTAGGTTACTTGCCTAAAGTCAAGTGGCCCAGAAACTACACAACTGGAAATTGAACCTTAGATTTCATAATGCCAAAATCTGTGCTTTTAATCACAATGTGTGTGTGTGTGTGTGTGTGTGTGTGTGAGAGAGAGAGAGACAGAGAGAGAGAGAGAGAGACAGAGAGAGACAGAGAGAGACAGAGAGATAGAGAGAGAGAAAGAGAGAGAATGTGTTTAATAGAGAACTTCTGAGAAATGGCAAGAAAACTGCCAGGTACCCATAAAACAATAATTTAGGAGCTTCTTACTATACAAGTAATTGTTAATCATATGGCTGAACTAAGGATCTCTCACTTTTGAACTAAGAAATCAAAAGCTTCCAGAAGTTGAGTCTAAATTTTACACTTACATAAGATACTTCATACAGAGTGCTAAAGTATACTAACTAAAGAGTTCTGAAAATACTGGAAGCATTCATACTAGTATGATTTCATAATGTGGATAATAGAGGATTTAAGAAATTGGCAGAGGCAACTGCAGACTCATTTCTTATCATTTCTGTGAAGGGCAAGATAAATCAATAAAATGAGAAAAATGAAAAAAGAATGGCTAGCAATTTTAGGTAGTTTGCTTCATCTCCTACTAGGAAAGACTAAGCAAAAAAAAAAATTCTCGGAATTTTATTTTGAAAGCACCTACAACTGTATATGGTCTTTTTATACCAAAAAACTTGGAATTATGAACTGTCAAATAAGTCTAATCTTCTCTGATGATAAAATTGCTGGCTTTATTTGAAACTATGAAATGAAAAGTGAGGTAATAATCAGAAATTCTTAAGAAAAGGAGTAGACAAAACAAAATTCTAAGAGTTGTGTCAAAAAATATTTTGAAACGAACATAAAATCCCCATTACTGGTACAGAGCTTTTAAAACTTTATCTTGGTTTTAAGCTTTAATAAACATTGATATGTTTACATAATTACTGTCATAAGGAAGACACAATTTTAGGTCAGCTTTCTTCATTCTTTCTTTATTAAGCATTATTTTATTTTGCTCCATCATCTTGTAATTATAATATAGTAACTGTGTCACTTTCTACTAAGTGGATATAATTTCCTAAACTGTTTTCCTATTCTTAACAATTAAAGGTGTTTCCAATGTTTTGTTATTACAAATGACATGACAATGAGCATCTTTATATAATAATTTTCTGGATTATAAATTATTTATCGGCATAAGCTTCCAGAATTAGAATTAATGTGTAAAAAGCTATTAACATTTTTATCTTGCTAGACATTGCCAAATTACTTGTCAAAAGATGGAACCAAATTACATTGCAAAAATCTTTGCCAACAGAAAACATTATATACAATTTTTGATTTTGCTGAATTATTAAGTTGGAAACCTATGTTCCATTTCTTTGAATTCTTTGATAACAGGGTGCTGCTGGAGGCTGCGAGGGCAGCCATGTCCATGAAGGCTCCCCAGAGTTGGAGCGGGGAAGTGGAAAAAGGTAAAAAAAAATACTAATTGTATTTTCCCTCGATTGTTATCTCTCATTCTTTTCTGCCTCTGTGTAACTTATATCCAGGTAGCTGGAGAAACATCATGTGGCAGGGAAAATTGGTATTCCAATAAATTAATAAACACCAACTTCAAATGGATTTTCAAGACTGGAAATATTGCTCTGACTTACAGTAAGTTCTTTCTAATTCTCCTTAAGGACTATTTTCTTAGAAGCTTTCCCTACCCTCCTCAAATTTCCCTCCATCCTCTCTACTTCCTTCACTCTGAGCTGGTGAGGCGCTTCCTAACTCATTAGGAACACAGAAGTCAGTAAATAGTCCACTGCCAAATCCGTTAATTCATTAGCATTTGCATTGATCTTTGTATTCCCTTGCACTACAGGAGTTCAAGTTCATAGGCCACGTGCACTACAGATAGCATTTCATTTTCTCTCATCTTCTCAAGTACTTCACAGCACTGCATTTTCTACAACCCATCTACTCCTTATGAATGATTCTTGCCAAAATTCAACCTCATTCTAGACTAGTAACTCCAACTTAAAATGTTAAAAACTATACGTGTAACACGAAAGCCTCCCTCCTCCTCTAATCCCTGCATATCTTCTTTAGCCAATTCATGTCTGAACTTTTCAAAATTGTTATCATCATATATTGTTTCCATTTCCTCACGTCCCATCTACTCTATAATTTACATCCATCTGACTTCCCTCACCGTAATCTCTCTGCCCACTGTCCTGAAATTTTACTTATGAAGGTCACCAGCGATCTCCATGTCAGTATAGCCAATGGATAGTTTTTGTCCTATTTCTAGGCTCTTTCCTTCTTTAAAAAAGAAAAAGAAAAACAAAAACCATTTTTTTTCCTCTATCCTTTCACACTCTCATCATCTTCTGTCCTGGTATATTTTACTGGCTTTCCGTGTTTAATCTGATTTCTAACATTCTATGAGTTTCCTTTATCTTCAGTGGAATAAACCCCTATATGAAGGATTATTCTCAACAGTTAGTTCTCATAATAACAGTACTAGTAGCAGCAGTCAATACTTCTATAATGCTTATCATGTGCCAGACACTATTCTAAGACACTGTTTAAATACATATATATAGACACACACACACACACACACACACACACACGAAGTTTTCCTCCTCATAGGCGTATGAAATAAGCCGATTATTATACCCATGTTACAAATGAGAAAACGGAGGCAATGAGAGGCCAAGGTCACATGATCAGTACTTGGTGAAGCCCCGCCTGAGTTAATGCTGGAACTTTAGAGGAGACAAGTTAAATAATGTCTCACAGATTGGCCTTAAAAGTGAGCAACACTTAATTAATGACTTGTGAAAGTATCAGAAAAAAAGGGGACATTTTAAATTGAATGGGATCTACTAAGTCATGGATCAGTAACTAAGAATGACTCTTATTGAATGAAATTATTTTTCATTATTCTTTTGAAAGAAGAATAATCTTGTGTTAGTGTTTCACAGTTTTTTTTTCATTCACATATTTATTCTTTATTAGACACACATTTCCTACACACCTACGTGCCAGTGTCCGCTGCAAGCCTTGGAAGCAAAAAATTACAAAGTCCCTGCTCTTAAGCAAATGTCCAGTGGTGGAGGAAGACAGAGTAAACGTGTAAATAAATGTTGTACAGTGACAGAAATACGACTGGACAAAGGGATGGAGAGGCACTGAGGAGGCAGGTCTCTTTGGTCAAGATAGTAGTGGTGGCGTTTGAACCGAGACCTTAACGATAAGAGGGAAATTGGTCTGGGTAGATGGATTAGCCAATCTAAAGCTGGGAGAGCAAGAAGTAGAGCTTGTTGCATCTGAGGGACTGAAAAGGACAACTGTGCCTCGAGCCCCATGAAGGTCAGGGAAAGATGTAGTAAGTGACCAGAGCACATGGTCTCTGTGAGCCTGGCTAAGTAGTTGAAAATTTCATCTCTTTACAATAGATAGCCTTTAGAGGTTAGAAGCAGTGCAATAATAGCGTCTGATTTGTGCTTTTTAAAAGACTACTTTGACTGTTGAATGTCCTACAAAAGCAAAATACCTGTGTCTCTATGAAGCGCAGATAGTAAATTTTAAAAAGCCCAATGAGCTCATAAGCAGTTGGTTGACTAACTGTTATCATTTATCTTAACTAGACTTCATTAATAGAAGCTTGGTGACCTGTGGGGTCTAATGATTAGGGCAACCCAGCTATTTTCAAATAGTGTGATTTGAAGAATCCTTGAAATTGTTAGGGTCCAGGAAGATTATTTTATTGCTGGGGCTCGATGGGAAGTTTAGAATAAGGAAGTATGATGGCTGGCTTCCATCTATTCTCCCTTTCTCTGGGAGAAATGATGGTGGGGTGACTACTTTGCTGTTGACCCAATGCTTCAATTTCAGAGCTGGTTCAATCCAGTAACTATTTGCTGAACAACTATTATATGTTAGGCACCCAGCTGGAACTGGGAATATAAAGAGAATAATTAATAAGAAAAGCAGGTATTACTAACAAGAGACAGGCACTGTGCTAATGCTTAACACGCACCATCTCAAGTTACATTAATTTACACCGTAACCATATGAGGTAGATGCATTTATTATACCATTTTCCAGGTGAGAAATCTAATCCCTTTAAGGGGCTTAAGTTACTTCTCCAAGGTTACACAGCTAGTTAGGGGCATAGGCAGTATTTGGACTCAGGTCTGGTATCAGCACCAATTCTCTTAGCCATTATGCTCTCTAAGGACCTTACTTGAGAAGTTCAGATTATACATATATGGGTACAACCAACCCTAAGACCATCTGGCAAAACTGGCTGCTTGAGAAGTCCTGGATTTATGTAAGATGCTCTTGGAATGGAGAAGATCGTGAAGGAGGGTCCCCAAAACACACTCTCTATACTAAGGGGCAACAGAAGAGAGAAAGAATTAGCCTACAGCAGTATGATATTGAGGACCAAGAAACAGTGTTTCTCTCTTTTGTGAACAGTTAATAAATTATTTCTACTTCAGAATATCAGAAAGAAATCACAGGACTATGGACAGTTTGCTGAGCCACCCTATCTATCTTAGCGTGAATCCTGGCAGGTGTAGAGCTCATAGTATGACCCTGGCACCTAAGTGTAGTTAAGTAAGCTTTCATTTTTCTTCGGCCTTAAAGCAAAGCAGCTTTCTGATAGGTATAATTTAGGAAAGCCTTCCAAGAAAATAGTTAAAGTCCACTTTAAATATCTCAGAGAAAAGCAATTTTGCAAAAGATCTATCAGCAAAAGCAAGGCCAAACACACCAATTATTTAGTGAGACTTGTATTGTTATATCATTGCTCATGTTGTTTCTTTATGCATTTACCTGGAAGAAGGCTTTTAATGTTCAACAATTCTCAAAGAGATAAAGACCCACACTGATGTGCCAGAAAGAGCTTTGCCCTGGAATTAGATCAGTTTAGGTTTGGCTACTTACTAGAATTAGGTAACATTCTTAATCTTTCTGAGCCTGTCTCCTATCTGCAAATAGGGATACCACTATCTATTACAGAGGGATGTGGTTAAATTAAATGACACATGTAAGTGAAATATATCCTTCCAGGCTGAGAACATACCTAGTAAATGTTAAGTGATCTGCAAATATTCTGCTTTCTTGAAACGGATGAAACCTGTTATCATGATTTTAACCAATGGTCTAAATATCAAGACAATATTTAGTTAAAAGTTATAGTTGTTCTTTCACTGTCCACCTGCATTTTAACATATTCTAACCTATTCTCCTTGATAAATTGTGTCAATATTAGTAACATTTGTCATTTCAGCTATTACTGTTCATATGTTTAAAATATTTCAATGTGATATAAGTCGTTACTCAAAGGGATGCCTAGCTGGCTTTGTCAAAGATTTATTTTAAGTAAAAATAAAAGACTCATTTTCACCAAGTTTGATTGAACAGTGTATTCATTAACTGTATGAACTTTCTGGCCAACCCAATACAGTAGCCAAGACATGGAAACAACCTCAGTGTTTTCTTGTGGATGAATGGATGAAGAAAATGGGGGTGCATACAACCTACTATTAGTCAGCCATGATAAAGAAGGAAATCTGGCTATTTGTGACCACATGGGTGGGTTTGGGGGGCATTATGCTAAATGAAATGTCAGACAGAGAAAGATAAATACTTTATGATCTCATATGTGAAATCTAAAATACTGAACTCATGATAGAAAGAATGGAATGACGGTTGCCAGAGCTGGGGGTTGGAGGTGACGAAAATGAGGGAAGATGATCAAAAGGTAAAAACTTCTAGTTATAAGACAAGTGAGTAATGGTGATGTAATGTACAGCTCGGTCACTACAGTTAACAATACCGTATTTTATGTTTGAAAGTTGCTAAGAGAGTAGATCTTGAAAGTTCTCATCACAAAGATAACATTTGTAATTATGTGAATTAAGGTTAACTAAACTTATTGTGGTAATCATTTCACACACACTATATATATATTAATCATCACATTGTACACCTTGGACGGATACAATATTATATATCAATTTAATTTCCGTCTGGCCCGTCATTTTCCAAAGGCCACTCAAGATCAGGGGACAGAACGCCTCCTCTCCAAGTGTCCTGCCAGCCCACCCACTCAAGATCAGAGGGACAAAATGCCTAACTAAAACAAAACAAAAGAGAAACACAAAAAAACTGGAGAGAGGGAGGAAAGGGTGCCCTGAAAAATAAAAACAAATTTTAAAAACTAAGTACGTTGACAGAGCTAAGAAGAAACTACCAGGAAAAAGAAACCCTACGTGTCAGATCCTAAAGTACAGAAGGGCACGCCCGCCGGCAGTCCAGGCCCGGGGGGACCGGGGTCCCCAGCCCTGCAGAGCCAACCGCAGACCGGCTCAGGCGCCCCTCGGAAGCGCGGGGTCCCCGCGGCCGAGTCGGCGCCCCCGGCCGGCGCCGGCTCCCCTCTGCCCACCCTGCGCGCGGGGGCTGGAAACTGCCGCGGAGAACCACGGCGGGGCGGGAAGGGGGGCTCCAAAGAGGGTCTGGCGACTCGAGTCGCTCCGTTTCTCGGTGGGCTCAGCGCGCGCCGTGGGGGAACAGGAGCGGGGGTCCGGGAGGAGGGGACGGACGGCACTTACGTAGACCGGCAGCGGCCACGGGTAGACGGCGGGCTCGGTCCCCAAGAGCGACTCCAGCCTCAGCTCCAGCTTCTCCCCCATGTCTTCGCGCGCGGGCCCCGCACCGCGCTAGTCTGGCGGTTGGGGGAGGGGCGCGGCGCCGCCGGCGGGGGCGGGGCAGACGGGCAGGCGGGAGGCTGAGGGGGGCCTGGCCTGGGCCTCAGCTGCCGCCACAGCGCTCCCGTCCGGCCCCCGGCTCCCTCTTTGTGCTCACAGGCCCGGGGCCTCCAGCGCTGCTGCGAACTCGGGCCGGCGTGAGGCGACCACAATGAGCCGGGGGCCGGGCTGAAACACTCCCGGCGCGCGCGGCCCGCCCCGTGGACTCGCACGCTCTCACGCACGCACGCTCCCACGCACGCACGCACGCACGCACGCACATACGCACGTCATCGGCTGCCCCTGGCCACACCCACCGGCCCGAAGTGGGGACCCGGCAAAACCTCTCAGGGCCAGTGGTGGCGAGTTCGACTCCCGACCTCGACGTACCGTGACACAACCCCTCCCCCCCAATAATAAGACTATAATTCCTATTAAATATGACAGCTGGAATCCCGGCTTCTGTTCACAAAATTGCCGTGTATTTAGCCTATGCTAGGCACCAGACCGCGGACGCTCAGTACTGGCCAAAAAGGAAATGCCCTGCCCTCATAGCACTGCCATTTTAATTGGAATAGTAGTGACAATGGTCAAGGGAGAAAATAAAGTGTCATCATCGCCACGGGGATGGTTAATCTCATGTGCGCACTGCGTGGGGCCCCGGCAACCACAAACATTATTCCAGATGTGGCCGGGAAGGTATTTTTCAGAAGAGATTAACACTGAAATTGGTCCACTTTGCGTAAAGGAGGAACGAATACAAGGAATTTATATATGCAGTACATATATATTTTTATTCTACATGCTTTTCTATGTAGGTGTATATGCGTGTCTATATGTATGTACGTGTATGTATTGCATATATTATATGTGTATGTATGTATACTGTATATATACACACCTAAATATCTTTCTATGTGTGTATATATGTATGATATAGACGTACCTAGGTGTGTACATTGCATATGTTATACGTATGTGTACATACTGTATATACACAAACGATGCATTTCATATGTGTGTATGTATAGTGTATCTGTATGTGTCTATTGTATATATTACGTGTATATGTGTGTATACATACTGTATATATACAAACTATGCATTTTATATATATGTGTGTATATATGTATTTGCGTATTGTATATACTATATGTGTATATGTCTGTATGCGTACTGCATATATACACAGCTGTATATTTTTGTATGCGTGTACATATGTACGTGTGTGTGTATATACACACACACCCTATGGATTCTGTTTGTCTGGAGAACCCTCACTGATACGGCCACTTATGACAATTGAGCACCTGCTCTTTGCCAGCCAGGGAGCCAAACGCTTGTCCTTTCTGTGTCTCCCTTAAGTGTCACAAGTCCCGGGAGGGAAGGTGATGCCGCTCCTACCAGTTGAGGTGCCTCAGGGACAGAGAGGTGCACAGGGCGGGGGGCTGGAGCCTGGTGGAGCCCAGGTGCAGTTCTAGCAGCAGTACAGCCTAGCAGTCCCACTTCCCCGGGTGCCTCTCACAAAGACGCCGAGGGAGAGACGGGGTCTGAAGGAGGGGATGAGGAAGCTTCCGTGGGTCTGCAAGCCCAGACCAAGGCTGACTCGTCAAGGGTGTTAGAGGTCAGGACTCTGGTTACCCTGGGGAAGGGGTTACACAGAGCCATTCCCATTCGGAAAAAGTATCCATTCTGCTCTTGTTTGTATGTTTACCCCCCTCCCCCAAATCTTTTAAAAACAGATTCTCTTGGTTGCTGGGAGCACACAAGGGGAAGTCGTGTGTGAGGGGGTGTGATCCAGGGGACAGGGAGGATAAGCCCCCCCCTCGTAGGGCCGGGAGTGGCTCAGCTTTGTGAGCTAAGGATGGCCTGCGAGGTCCCAGAGAGAAGGGTCCCTGCTCCGTCCCTGCTCCGTCCTTGCTCCGTGCACCCCATTCCCAGCCTGAGAAGTCCAGAGCCCCCCGCCCCCGCACACACACACACACCAGGGAGGAGTGCCAGTCGCAATGGCTCCCAGGCTCCGGCTCCAGGGCTCCCGGCACTAGGAGCTATTTTCAGCTTTCATGCCCTAGGACACGGCCAGAGCTATTGTCTCCGGAAACTCTCTGTCTGTCTCTCGCCCGCCCGCCATCCCTCCCTCCCTCCCTCCTCCGCCTTTTCCCCTCCCGCTCCAGCTGTCCTGCCCTCCACCCTGCATTTCTACACAGGGTGGCTCACAGACAGCTGCTCCCCGTGCCCACCCGCCACCATTCGATGGATGTCAAAGCAAGCCCTGGGGACTTCCCTGGAGGTCCAGCGATTAAGACTCCGAGCTTCCACTGCAAGGGGTGCGGGTTCAAAGCCTGGTCAGGGAAATAAGATCCCACATGCCGCCCAGCACGGCCAAAGAAATAAATGAGTAAAAAATAAAGTTATAGTGATGAAACAGCCCTAGTGGTGCAAGGATGGGACGTATAGCTCTATGGTAGAGAATAAAGGTCCAGAAACAGATAGATGAGAACTTGATATGACAGAAAGTGAGGAAATTAAGGAGTTTTCAATAAATGGCATTAGGACAATTGCATATCCATGTGGGGAAAAGTAAATTAGAAAAAAAGAAAACAAGCAAGCCCTGGTCAGGTGTGACCTTGGGCCCAGGGCCATTGGCACACGTTGTCGTGTGGGACGTTCTTCCTTAGACTCCTCCCTCCCTCCTGTGTCACTGTCACTTCCTCCAGAACCTTCCTGGACTCCCCTACACAAGCCCGGGGTGTGCCCTCACCCGCCCACCCTGGATCACCGGAATTCCAATCCTGGCCCACCCTTCCCCGCCAGGTGAAGAACTGTGCCTGGTCAGTAAGACCGTAGAGGTCCTTGGCCATTGCTATTGCAGTTGGAATTGTTACTGTGTTTACACAGGGTGACCAACACCCGCCCCCACTTTGCCCAGGACCGCTCAGGTTTGAGCGCTGGAACTATGGGGAAACCCTCATTTCTGGGGAACCCAGAAGGCTGGTCAGCCTATTTAGGATGGATCTTTCACTTGATATCCCAATCCCCGAGAGCCAGAAAGGGAATCTCCCCCCTCCTTCCATGGTAACCTTCATTCATTCATCCACTCATCCCTTTATTCAACTCCTTTATTCAGCAAGTATTTATGAAGCATCTACTACATAGCAGACACTCTTCTAGGTGCTGGGGACAGTAAACTGAGAAGGTGTGATTTCTTACATGGGGATGATGTCTCGGAGACCACTGCAGGGCATGGGAGGTGGGAGAGGGAAGGGGCAGTTCTAAATGCAGGCTCTGACGGGATTGGGGCAGACCTTGCCCTAAGCCAGGCTGCTTGCTTCAACACAGCTGTCCTCACCCAGGGCCATCCTGCTTCCGCCTCCCCCAGTTCTTCAGTGATGTCTGGGGAAAATCTGTGGTTGTCACAACTGGGGGGGAGGGGACCCTGGAATCAAATGGGTGGGGACAGGGATGCTGCTGAACCCCACACAGTGCCCAAGAGGGGCCCCCAGCAGAGAATGACCCGCCCCAAATAACCCCAGTGCCATGGGGGAGACCCTGCACTAATATTATTCAGACCCGCTTGTGCCCCGAGATTCCTGCACAGGCTGGGACTCTAACCGGGTCACCTCTGTATCCCGAGGTGACCTAGAGTGGGGCAGCCAGGAGGGCTGAGTATCAGGGACGAAATGACCAATCTCTGTGCCCACTCTCCCCGCCACACCCCAGGGTCGATGGCCTCTATCTCCTCCCTGTGCAGCTAGCTTTTCCCTGAGCCATTTCTTCTTGTCAAGGTCCCTGTCGCAGGTTGTGTTCCCCGAAGATGACGTTGAGAGCAAGGATTGGAGTGCACGTGGTTGATGTGAGACGTGCAGAGAACAGATACAGCTGCCATAGGGTCCCGCAATTCCACTCCTGGGCATAGATCTGGAGAAAACTCTAATTCAAAAATATACATACACCCCTGGGATTTCCCTGGTGGTCTAGTGGTTAAGACTCTGTGCTTCCAGTGCAGGGAGCATGGGTTCCATCTCTGGCCAGGGAACTAAGATCCCACATGCTGTGTAACAAAAAAATAAAGAAAGAGAGAGAGAAAGAAAGAAAGAAAAAGAAAGAAAGAAAGAAAAAGAAAGAAAAAAGAAAGAAAAAAAGAAAGAAAAAGAAAGAAAAGATACATGTACCCCAGTGTTCATTGCATCACTATTTATAATAGGCAAGATGTGGAAGCTGCCTAAATGTCCACTGATGGGTGAGTGGATAAAGAAGATGTGGTACATATATACAATGGAATATATTCAGCCATAAAAAGAATGAAATAATGCTATTTGCAGCAACGTCGTGGATGGACCTAGAGATTATCATACTAAGTGAAGTAAGTCAGAAGAGAAAGACACATATATGATCTCTCTTATATGTGAAATCTAAAATACGACACAAATGAACTTGTCTACGAAACAAAAACAGACTCACAGACATAGAGAACAGACTTGTGGTTGCCAAGGGGGAGAAAGAGTGAGGGAGGGTTGGATTGGGAGTTTGGGGTTAGCAGACGCAAACTATTAAATATAGGATGGATAAGCTACAAGGTCCTACTGTCTAGCACAGGGAACTATATTCAATATCCTGTGATAAGCCATAATGGAAAAGAAAAAGTTTTATTTATAGGTTCCATCCCTAACTGAGCTGGCCCATCCCCTCCCATGGTTCTAAGTGCAGCCCGAGGCTGCAGACTTCCCACCCTGGTCTTCAGCTCCAGAGCAAGCCACCTGCAAACCAGCCGCATCTTCCCAGGGGCTGGCAACTCTCCTTTGCTACTGATTCCAAGACACATCCAGATAGCACAAATGTGACCATGAAAACAAACTCAGCCATGTTCAAATCAGGGAAATAACATTCTTATCTCTGTTTAGTAGTTGCTTAATTTTAGAATAGCTTAGAGTTACAAAAAAGTTGCAAAGATCTGTACAGAGTGTACAGAGTGCTGTGGACCCCCGACCCAGTACCCCTATTTCCAACACGTTAGTTCTTTAGTACGACATGCTTATCCAACTAAGGAACCGAGATGGATACGTTATTATTAACTGAAGTCCACACTTTATTAGAATTTCCCTAGCTTTCCCCTAACACCCTTTTTCTGTCCCAGTCTCCTCTGGGCTGTGACATTTCTCAGACGTCCCTGGGTTTTGATACCTTGAAAGTTTTGAGGAGGACTGGTCAGGTATTTTGTCCCTCAATTTGTTTGTCTGTTGGTTTTCTGATGTTTTTCTTATGGTTGGGCTGGAGTTATGGGGTTTGGGGCGGAAGATCCAGACAGAGATAAAAATGTCATTCTCCTCAGGTCACATCATCAAGGATACACACCATCAAGGATACACACATCAAGGATACACACCATCAACGGGACTTGTGACAAACAATTTTACCCTTGATCACCTGGCCAGTAGCTTTTTTTTTTTTTTTTTTTTTGCTGCGTTGGGTCTTCATTGCTGCACACGGGCTTTCTCTAGTTGCGGCGAGCAGGGGCTCCTCTTTGTTGCGGGCATGTGCTTCTCATTACAGTGGCTTCTTTTGTTTCGGAGCACGGACTCTAGATGTGCGGGCTTCTGTAGTTGTGGCATGGGGGCTCAGTAGTTGTGGCTCCCAGGATCTAGAGCGCAGGCTCAATAGTTGTGGCCCACGGGCTTAGTTGATCTGCGGCACATGGGATCTTCCCGGACCAGGGCTCGAACCCGGGTCCCCTGCATTGGCAGGTGGATCCTTTTTTTGTTTTCTTTGTTCCGTTTGGAACCAAAACTTTAATCCCAAGGAGTCTCACAAAACATATTACAAATGACAGCATGAAAAAAAAATTGCACAGTAACTCAAAGTTCAGCTCTACAATATACTCTTAATCTGGCAGGACACTGGTGTCTTGATAATCTCAACTTCCAAAAAACTTTACAAATAGCTATGTATTCATGTACACCAATCACAGAGGGGACTTACGACCTAACTCAAAGGTAAACTAACTTCCTTGAAACTTCTTAGATGCTAAACTCACTGGACAACCTCTTGTCCAGTGTGAAGACTAGTGGAATTCTTAAACCTCTAATCTAGGGTAAGGGTGCGGCTTTCATTTCTACCTGCTGGCTTGTGTTCACAGTACCTTTTAAAGACTGCTTGCTTGACTACAGCTGCATACCACATCCCAGCTACAGAAAGTCTTTTCAATGTTTGCCAGTGTTGTTTCCATAATGATAAACATCACACTTTAGGTGGGCAGGAGTTAGAGTTTTATTATCAGTCTAGGCAAGACCAAAAATTCAAAGCAAATTCAATTCTGCTTAAGAGAACATTGTAAAGAAACAATTCTTCATATTACATGCCTCATATGACCCATTTCAAACCACAGAGAATGACACCTTTATGTGTCACTGTCCCAAGAGACAAACAAACGGGAACAGCTAAAACATTTAAAAAGTGCATCAAGCTTCGGAAGTCTCAAACGAAACTTGAATTTTCTGTACATACTCCTGTCAAATGAAGGTATTTCCTGTGCACCACTCCTCTTGCAAAGTGGTCTGCTATTTCCTTTCATTTGACCTGGATCGGCTAGGAGACCTAGAGAAAGATCGGGACGGCTTGCGATTTCTCTCCCGGGACAGTGATCTCTCTCTTCTCCTATATCTACTAAAGGGACCTGCTCCGGCTGCGGGAGAAGCTTCTCCGTCTTGGAGATCTGTGGTGAGGGGGAGGACTCCTCCTCCGATAATCATCTCGAGGGCGACGACCCCAAGAAGGAGGCGGCCACGATTTCGACTTCTCCCTTCCCCATTCGACAGGTCCACTCTTACTCGGCAGCCACAGAGTGTTCTCCCGTCTACTTCTCAGACAGCATCCGCTGCATCTCGGGGATCTTCATTTTCAACAAGAGTGAAGCCGGGAGGGTTTTTAGCAACCCACACACTTCGGAGTGGTCCATAATATCCTAAAGCTCGTTCGAATTCAGTCTTGTTACCACTGTTTCCAAGACTCCTTACGTAAACGTTCCAGTCCAACGGACAGGAATCCCGATGCAAGACCCTCCTGGCTCCTGGCTTTCATGGGCCACAGGGTGATCCCGGGCCTCTAGAATCTGGCAGCTGAATCGGCACGCACAAGCTGGCCTGTGGGGATGCTTTTCCCCCTATGTGTCCAGCCCGGGGCCATGCTGTCTAGGCCCGACCTCCAGGGTGACAGGGTGAACCCCAGGTCCCTGGAGCAAACACTCAGAGCCCTGGTGACCAGACTCAGGGGGCTGGGGCGGCAGCTGGACATGTGTGGCCACCCTGGTGGTGTTTGGCCCCATCTGCAGTTCCAGTTCCAGCTGAGAAAGAGCCTCGCTGTGTTATTTTCTCCTGGTTGTGTAAGGATCCCCGGTGTCATTTGACAGAAATGTAGATGGTGTGTTCTTTCTCTCTTTTCTCCCTGCTTCCTCTCGTCCCTCTCCTCCTCCCTCTCTCCCTCTCCCTCTCCCTCTGTCCCTCTCTCTCTTCCCTCTCCCTCTTTCCTCTGCGTCTCTCTCTTTCCCTCTCTCCCTCCCCCCTCCCTCTCCCCCCTCCCCGTCCCTCTCCCCGTCCCTCTCCCAACTCCCTCTCCACCTCCGTCTCCCCCTTGCTCTCCCCCATCCCTCTCCCTCTCCCCTCCCCCTACCTCCACGCTCTCCCCCGTCTCTCTCCCTCCTCCCCCCTCCCTCTTCCCGCCTCCCCCGTCCCTCTTCCCTCTCCCTCTCTTCCTTCCTGTCTCCCTGTCCCTGTTTCCCTGTTCCGCACGCTCTCCCTCTACCTCTTTCCCTCTCCCTGTCCCTCCACCTCCTTCCCTCTCCGGAGAGGGAAGGAGGTGGAGGGACAGGGAGAGAGAGCAGGAGAGGGAGGGGGGAGAGGGAGAGATAGGGGTGAGAGGGAGAGAGGGAGAGAGGGAGGGAGCGAAAGACCGTCTCTCCCTCCCTCCCTCCCTCTTTACCTCCCTCCCTCCCTCTTTCCCTCCCTCTCTCCCTCTATCCCTCTCTCCCTCCCTCCCTCTATCCCTCTAGCTCCCTCCATCCCTCTGGCTCCCTCCCTCTATCCCTCTCTCCCTCCCTCCATCCCTCTCCCTCCCTCCCTCTATCCCTCTCTCGCTCCCTCCCTCTATCCCTCTCTCCCTCCCTCCCTCTCACCCTCTCCCTCCCTCCAGATCGCCCGCTCCCTCCACCTCTCCATCTCCCTCACTCCCTCCCAGAGAGGGAGAGATAGAGAGGCAGAGACAAGGGAGAGGGAGAGAGGGAGAGGGGGAGATGGAGGGAGAGGGAGAGGGAGGGAGAGGAAGAGAGGGAGAGAGATATGGAGAGGAGAGGGGGGGGAGAGGGAGATGGAAAGAGGTCTCTTCCTCCCTCCCTCTCCCTCCCTCTCTCCCTGTCCCTGTTTCCCTGTTCCGCTCTCCCTATCCCTCCACCTCCTTCCCTCTCCAGAGCGGTAGAAGTGCTGAGGAGGGGGGCTCCCTCCCCCTCCCACTCCCATCCTCTCCCTACTGCTCTTTTTTCTGCTTCAACAAACCCCAGGCGCCTTTTAGATCAGCCCTGAAGTCAACGTTGATGCTTGGACAGCCTGACCTCCCCGCTGACTTCCAGCCCAGGACCACCGCTGGGAGGCTGCACAGGCACCTCCTCTGATGCCCAATCTCTCCTCGTTTACGAGGCAGCCGACACTCCCCTCCCTGACTCCCCAAGATTTGGGGCCTTTTTAGTATGTGTCGATAATGCCATGAGCGACTATTTAACTCTTCCACGAGGACCCATCTCCCAAAATGCAGTGGTTTTCAACCTTGGCTGCACTCGAGAACCCCCAGGGAAGGGAGAGACGTCTCTCCCTCCCTCTCTCTCTCTCTCCCTCTGTACGTCTGTCTACCTCTCTCCCTCTCCCTCTCCCTCTGGGGTGATGCCCGATGAGCTCAGAATCGCAGATGGACCCCCCCATCCCCTCTCTGTGGCTTGCATGGGGGATGCACCTTCTCACTGTGGCCCGGGCATGGCCTTGACATTCAGACATCGGGTCCTGCGTGGACACTTGTGTTTGTTCCATAGCGCATGTGGCTGCAGTCTGTGCTTCTGCAGATGCGGGCTGTGCGTGAGCCCTTCATCTTCCCCGCAGACACCACTGGTGCTCGCTCGGCCTCGCGGGGGATGCGGGGGGCACGGGGGACAGTCTTGTGTCCCCACCTTCTTGGGCTACAGACAGGCCACGCTGGTGCTGTGGTGACTGGGGGCTCCCAGGAGAACCCCGCTGCAGACCGGAGAGGTGGCCTCCGAGAAGGTGGCGTACGCCTGGGGCCGGGCCTCATCAGTGAGCCACGGGCCACCTGCGGCAACAGGTGTCTCACCGTCCAGGGGCTGGGTGTTCGGGCGCCGTGGGGTTGAGCTACTGTCTGCACGGCAGCCGTGTTTGTCTTGTTGAGCCCGGGGAGGCCCCTTGGTGGCTCCTGGAGAGCCTGGCCGCATTTCTTCCTGCCCTTGGCCTTAGAGCCCATCACGTTCATGCCGTTTCTGCTTCCAAAAGGACCTGTGTTAATAAAGACCACGTGTTAGGACAGCACCAAAGTGTCTAGAAATCCGGGCCAGGAGGAGGAGGGAGGGGGATTGGCTGTGCCCGCCAGTGGCCTGGGAGCCCTGCCCGCCTGCAGAGACCTGGCCCGGGGCCCGCGGGGAGGGCGTGGCCCTCGGTCCGCAGCGCCTTCCGTCTCTGGCTTCCAGGAGAACTGCGTGATCCTCAGGGAGCTGGTGAGGCTGCAGGCCCTGAAGTCCCGCCTGCTGGGGTTCCGCACCATGCCGACTCCGTGCTGGAGATGAACACGGACAAGACCAGCCAGGTGGTGGCCACTGTCCTAGGTAACACCGCCTCTCCCTGAGTCCCAGTGGGGACGGGGTCAGGCGGACCTTGACCGGACGTGGTGCTGCCTGAGACCCCACTGTGTCAGCCCTTGGGGGTCACCTTCCCAGACCCTTCATTCTGCCTCGAGGGGCACAGGGTCGGGGGTGGCTGGGGGGCCGCCCCAGGGACGTAGCCGAGCCTCTCCCCTCCGCCCGCAGGTGAGCTGGCCCAGAAGCTGAAGCCCCTCGGGGAGCAGGAGCGGCCGTGATCCTGGAGCTAAAGAAGGCCGAGTGCCAGAGGCGGGGCCTGCACTTTGACGGCCCCATCAACGCCTGGGACCTGCGCTACTACGTGAACCAGGGGCAGGAGACGCGCTACCACGTGGGCCAGTACCTGCTCAATGAGTCCTTCCCCATGCAGGCGGTCACACGCGGGCTGCTGGGCATCTCCCAGGAGCTGCTGGGGCTGACCTTCGACCTGGAGGAGGGCACCAGCATGGGTCACGAAGACGTGAGGCTCTAAACGGTCTGGGACGCGGCCTCGGGCAAGGTCATCCATCGGCAAGTTCTACCTGACCTCTATCCTCGGTGCGTGCGTGGGGGAACCTGTCGGCCGTGGGCCGGGGCTCCTCTGTGGAAGCGGGGCCCCATCCACGTCCCTCCGCAGGGTGGGGAAGTCCGGGCACGCGGCCTGCTTCGGCCTGCCTACAGCACGATGGGAGCTGCCAGATCGCCATCGCGGCCATGGTGGCCAACTTCACCAAGCCTACGCCCAACCTGCCCTCCCTGCTGCGGCACGATGAGCGGGAGACCAACTTCCACGACGTCGGGCATGCGATGCACCAGCTCCGCTCCCAGGCGCAGGGCTGCAGGCAGGGGGCGGGGAGGGCCCGGGCATGCGTGGTCCTCAGGCAGGCCCTCGCCGCGGGATTCTTTCACTGACATCACCCCACACGTGGTGACGCCCTCGGTGTCAGCTTCCATCATCAAACCCCAGGCACTGGGCGCGTAAGTAACGGAAATGGATGTCCTCGAGGCTCTAGAGGCTGGAAGACCCAGATCAAGGAGTCAGGGCTGGTTCCCTGCATGTTAAATACATGTACTCAAGAGTTGCCTTTAAAAAAGACAAAAGAAAAGAAAGGAACGTTGCCTGCAAGTCTGCTGACAGCCGGTGATGAGAACCAGAGGGAAGGCTCTGGGGCCGGGGGCGCAGTGCCCTGTGAGCTCGGGGGCTGCTGCCAGTCTCCGTGGAGGCTCAGCAAGTCCCGGTGACTTCCCCACGTGGGGGGCGCCAGCTGAGAGTCTGGGCCCAGGACCCACTGCTCGTTCGGTCTTCCTGTGGTCAGCCCTTCATCCTGAGAGCGATGCTCTCACAGGCTGCACCGGGGCGTGTGGGGACAGTTTACTGAGCCGTACAGACGTCACTACTGCTTTGGACCATTTCCATCATCCCGAAAATGTCCCTCACGCCCTTAGCTATCACTCCGTCCCCTCGCCAGCCCCTGACAACCAGGAACCCACTCGCTGACTCTGTGGATCTACCTGCTCTGGATGTTTCTCCTCAGTGGGGTCACGCCCTGTGTGTCCTTCTGTGTATGACTTCTCTCGCTGAGCATCGTGTTCTCAGGGTGTACCGACGCGGCAGCGAGCGTCAGGGCTTCACCGCATTGCGTGGCTGAGGGACGTAAAGAAGACAAGAGAAAAGAAAAGCACGTTGCATGCAAGTCTGGTGACAGCCGGTGATGAGAACCAGAGGGAAGGCTCTGGGGCCGGGGGCGCCGTGCCCTGTGAGGCCCTTGGCGCTGCTGCCAGTCTTGGTGGGGCACGGGCAGCACCGTCCCTCAGGAGCTGCTGGACAAGCTCATCAAGTCCCGGGAGGCCAACCCAGATGCGGCCGGACCGAGGGAAGGGAAGGGGGCTTCCGGTCTGCCCGGCTGGCAAGCGCGGCCTGGACACGGTGCCAGCCCCCCGTCTCCTTCCTCCCACGCCCCAGGCCTCTTCAACCTGTGCCAGATCGTCCTGGCCAAGGTGGTTCAGGCCCTGCACACGCAGACGCCCGCGGACCCGGCCCAGGAGAATGCCCGCCTCTGCCAGGAGATCCTGGGGTTCCCAGCCATGCCAGGTAGCCAAGCGCGCGCCGGGCTCACCTTAGCGGTCGGTTGGCGGCTACTGCCCAGGTCAAGAGGATCGTCTGGTGGTGTGTGAATGGGGACCGACTGACGGGCTCCGGCCGAGGCCCACTGCCCTCTGGCCTCCTCCTGCCACGGCTCCTTGGCTGGTCCCTCCAGCTGTGGCCCACGGAGTCCGAGGGTGGAGTGGGAGGCTCTGCACATGCTTTCTAGAGAGCCTGGAAGAGGCAGGAGAGGGCTTCATACCCCGGACAGAAGGCATCGACGAGGTCTGCCCATGCGTGTCGGTGCGGACACGCGGTTCACTCCCTCGTGAGCGCTTTAACCAGCGATCTCCCCGTGGTGGAGGGAGAGCCCTGACTCATCTCTCGCAGCCTCGGCAGCTGGCCTTGTAAGAGGCTTAGGAGTGAACCCTCGTGAGCTTCAGCAGAAAGTCGGCAAAGATTTATTTGTGTCCCTCCACTGAACTGCCAGCAAGGTCCCCGTTTTCTACAAGTGTTGGGCCAATACTCTCTCTAGTGGCAGGGGACTCAGACAAGGCTGCTTTGAGGCCCCCACCCCCGCTCTGGGGCAGGGGCACTGAGCGGCCAGGGGGCCGGGCAGGAGCCCCTCCGCGGGTGTCCCAGTGACCCACCTGCCTGCGACCTTCGGCCGCCTGGCAGGAAGCTACGACGCCCAGTCCTATGGCCAGTCATTCCTGCAAGAAACACTGGAACCAGTTTCTGCCAACCCACCAAAAAAAACGACTTCAAAGGCAACGTGGTGTCACAGGAAGGGCTTGTTTCTGTGTTGGTTTGTTTTTAGTTCATTAGGCCTCACTTAAAATTCTGATTCCACAATGCACTTGCTTTGGGATCTTGAACAACACTCATAACCTCTGCAAGTTTCAGTATAGTAAGTTTATGTGATTACCTTCATCTGTAATATCCCTGTGTTGCAATCTTAATTAATTCAGATTAATTCATCTTAATCTTAATCTCAAGTTCAGATCAATGACTAGTTCCTCTGTGACTTCTCCTCTGAACGGATTCAAAAGCCGCCTCTCCCGTCCTCATTTGGCTTCTCTTCTCTTCTGGAATCTCATAAGAACTTCTATGACCTCTTTGGTTTTTTGTTGTTGCTGTTGTCTGTTTGTTTGTTTTTTAATTGAAATATAGTTGATTTACAATGTCGTGTCCGTTTCAGGTGTACGGCGCAGTGATTCCGTTTTCAGAGTCTTTTCCCTTATAAGTTATTACAAAATATTGAGTACAGTTCCCTGTGCCATAGGGGAGATCCTTGTTGTATCTATTCTATGCCTTCTTTGAATGACCGTAGCACTTGTTGTCTGTATCATTTTTATGTCTGTTGTGGCTTTGTGACTGAAAATGAAAATTTTCTATTTGTTCATGCCCTGGCCCTTCCTTAAAAATGTGTTCATTTACCTATTTCATATTTATTGACTACATCTTAGACACCGTGTTAGCTGCTTGTTCTAGATGTTAGTAAAACACAGACCTTCCTGCTCAAAGGGTCACAGTATTTGTGGGAAAACAAAAAAATGAACAACTTACGTCTCAAATAGCTTTGTACTTCCCAAAGAGAGCACACCTCGTAGGTACAATAAATATATGTATCATACATAAATGTATAAAGAGTTAATGGCATTAAAAACGTGAGATAACTGCTTTTCTATTCTGAGGAAATGAGGATTACATTTCACCAGGAGCTCAATACCACTCTGAGAATGAGGGCTTAACCCCCGACCTGGCTCACTGCATCGCTTTCTTATATGAAAATAGACAAGTCTGTACACGCTCTCTACAAAAAGGCTTATCTGGCATGAATTTCAGATAGCAAGAAGAAAAATTCAAGAGGTTCAGAGAAGCATCCAGAAGCTCAGATGATTGTCTGGCACTGATACAACTTGCTTGACAGGAAAATAGAGCTGTAAATCTCACAAAATTCGATGATCTTCTAAGAATTTCAAAACCGCCTGCTATTAATTAGAAATCCTAGAAGAACCGCTTCTTTTAAAGCACACTGATAATATGCTTTACAGCTTAATATTCAGAAGCCTATGTTTCGGCTAAGTGAGCTTCAGGAATGAAGGAAACTTGTGGTTCAGTTCCCTCTACTCTGGAACCTCTGGTCAAAACACCTACTTCTGTGCTCAGCCATCTTATCATCTGAAAAATGGAGGCAACTCTAAGAAAACATCGTTACAGAGATGTTGCACAGTTTCCTGTGTCACTGTCTTCATTTGTTTCAGAAAACCAATAACGTCTAAGCTGCTACTGCAAAGAGCGCAGTGTTACTTGGGGTCATCTAGTGCAGCTCTGTCAAAGTAAAGAAAAGGAAAGGGGCCTAGAACAACTATAATTTTCCCAAGAGGACACTATTATTTTATGGTAAATCTGAGTCAAGAACCCTGATCTCTTTGATGCCATTCCATTGTTCTTTCGTTGGGTTCTCAACAACCCAGAGAAAGAAAGAGAAATAAAACTCCTATGTGCTGTGTCACTGGTACAGGACGTGGCAAGATTGGAATCGGAGAACTACATATTAACAGGTATTTGGGAAATTCTTCAAACTGGTTAAGATATACACCAGGTACATAAAACACAGTATGTTTTCCCAAGATGATTCTGTGGAATGAACAGAACTGGTAACTGAAGGTGCCTGTGTGCTGCAGTTCCAAACAGGATGGGTGAATGCTTGTTTTCTGGCACCTTTAAGACTCCACCCCAATATACACATTAAAATAAAATTAACATTTCAACTGGGTCATATTTAATTCTGCATGCTCTTCTAAGTCAGCAAAATATTCCATATATCATTTAAGTTGTCACTCACTCTCTTTTCTTTTCTTTCTTTTTCTTTTTCTTTTTTTCTTTTTTTGCGGTACACGGGCCTCTCACTGCTGTGGCCTCTCCCGTTGCGGAGCGCAGGCTCAGCGGCCATGGCTCACGGGCCTAGCCGCTCCGCGGCATGTGGGATCTTCCCGGACCGGAGCACGAACCCGTGTCCCCTGCATCGGCAGGCGGACTCTCAACCACTGAGCCACCAGGGAAGCCCGTCACTCACTTTTTAACTTGAGTTTTAATTTCTAAAAGTCTTTCCAAACACAAAACAGAGGTGGGAAAATGGTATATGGGAAGCTGCAGAGATGAAATAAGCTTACTTCATTCGGCATAAAGATGAATACCCAAACAACTTCTGCATAGCTGCAAGTGTCCAAATCTACTATCCTCGTTTCGTAGTCAAGGCTTCCGGAAAAATATGCTAACGGATTCCTAATTACCCAAATGCCCCATATCCGTTTCAGTAAGTATCGTTATATATTACGGAAATTTTTCTCAGTGACACAGAAAGACATCCTGGCCGAGCATCCCCCTTCCCCTGACACAGAGATGATGGGTCTCAAGCTACCTTGAAGGCGTTGGAGCCCACTTTATCCATTACTAATATTAATGGAGGACAAACCTTCATATTCTGTTTGTTTGCTCTGTGTTTGTTAAATCACTTCTTCCCTTCATTAAAATGGATGACACATAATTGAGTCTGTAGTGTGTGTATCACTGGAACCTGAACACATTTTTGTTGGTTTTATTAACGTCATAGGTTTCTAGGGAGGGTCTACTAAATAACTAAGTCTAGTTTCACAGTTACAAATAAATTAGGATGTAATTTTGAATAAATTAAGCTCATCATAAAGGAAGGATACTGATAGTTGCTACTACCCCTTCCTTGAGGGGCTCTTGTAAAGCACTAAATAAAGTAACAGAGGTTTATATGCATGCATATATTTTCAATGATGTTTGAACACACTCGAAAAGAACTCTACAGAATGCATTATAAAACCTCGATGCTGTGTGTCCCTAGTTCCCAGCTCTCTCGTTAAAACTATTTAAATGAACAAAATGTTATCTATTAGGAGAGCTATCAGAGTACTCCAAATACTACTTCTTGCAGTACCCTGTCCCAACCATTTGCCTTCCTCTTCCCATTAGTCCTTAATTCAGAAACCCCAGAGATTTGTTCATTAATTTATGAACACATTTCTTCATTCAGCCAAGAAAATTGATGGCTCCCTTACCAAATTTCAGGCACCCTTCTTCAGTATGTTTTCTAGGCATGTTCAGGAAACACAGCAGTGATTAACACAGATGAATATAGCCTCTCTCGAGCTGAGGGGAGAGACAAAAGTAAAGAAGCAAATATAAAATCGTAAGTGTAAATACGTAAATAAAAATTGAATAAATGGGTAGAATAACTAGTATATCAGGTAAGTGCTGGAGAAAAACGGCAAGCAGGGAAGGGGGATGGAGATTGTTAGCTGGTAGGAGGAGGCTGCGATCTGAAACTAAGTGATCACTGAGGGCTTTCTGGGGAAGATAAAATTTAAGAGGGAACCTAAGGTTGTGAGAGGGAGCAAGGTGCATATCTGGGAAGTGAATAGTACAAGCAGAGGGAACAGTCAGATGGAAAGGCAATGAGGCAAGAGTGGGCTTGGAGTATCCAAGGAGCAGAAAGGATGTCAGTGTGTGGAAAACAGAGGGAGCAAAGTGGAGAGGAGAAGGAAACAGTCAGAGAGGAAACAGAGGCCCAGATTTCTAGGGCTGTGGAGGCACTTTGAGGACTTTGCTTTTCCTGTGAAGAAGCCACTGAAGAGCCTGGAGTGACATGATGTGACTTACGTTTTAACAGGATCTCTCTGGATGCCATGTTGATTAGAGACTGCAGGAGAATAAGGACAAGCCCCAGAAGACCAATAGTTGATTCAAATGTCAAGAAACATTTATGCCTTCACCCTTCAACTTCACAAATGATGCCATTTCCATTGAGCTATTGAAAAATATAATCTGGCTTTCAAAACAATAAACCAGAAGGCATTTTCTCACATAAGCAAGGTCACAAACAACTGTCAGCTAAAGTTGAAATAGCAACAAATCAAATAATAACAAAAAACATTTTTTATAGCTTTTAAAACCTTACCAAGCATTTTCTTGTCCATTATCTAAGTTAATCCTCAAATCAACGCCATGAGATAGTTACTATTTTCCCATTAGAAGTGACCGCATATTAAATCCTTAGTGATTGCTCAAGAAAAGCTGAAATCTTGAGTGTACATCTATTAATGCCAAGGTTGGGTTTTTTACCCATGGGAACATTGGATGCTAAAATCCACAGGGATTTTCAGCTCAAGATGGCAGACTAGGAAATATATTTACTTTCTGGTCCTCCTGAAACCAGGTTTAAATAAAACTGTAGAAATACCCAAATTAATCAACCAATAAGAGCCAAGACATTGTGGAAGTCATCAACCACAGAAAGATTTCAACACATTTCGAGAAGGCAAACAATGAAATGGAGGGGCCATGAATAAAATAATGAAGAAAAGACTACCCTAAGTAGGGTCTGCACAAAGCCAGTCAGCTTTTGCTGAGCCCTGGTTATAGTAAAGGACAGAGGAAAGAAGAGGGGCTGAAAACAAGGAGACAAAAGTCATTTCAGGAAAACACGTTCATTTAATGAGCTCCAGGGAACACTCGGCCTGCTGCCATACTCACTCACGTATTACAGTGGATTGTTGGCACGCAAGACAAGAAAACAGGGAACCAACGAACAAAAATCAAGACACTGTTTCTTACTGAACTCTTCTCAAACGAGATCAAGAAATTATGGTTCAATGCCATAGCTGTAAATCATTTCTGCTCCTGGAGAGGTTAGAAAGGGCTTATAATAGTTACCCTTTTTTTTTCAGACAGAATTTAGGTCTGAGCAAAAGCTTTTGTGTCCTCCAACCTCAAAGTTTATTGGGGATGCAAGTCCAAATTTGCTTCGACATACCATAAAAAGAATCTCATGAGCAGAGGGTCAAACTACTTTTGGAATATATGAATTATGCCCAGTGTGATTTTAAATAGATTTTAAACAAAAATATATAGATTTTTACTGATCTATATGATTCTGAGTTCTGAAACTTCTACATGTCACATGCCTGATACAGAACACACAATGTCAGTCCCAGGAGACAGAAAACACTCCAATGAAGCAAGCCAAAGAAACAAGATTCGGACAAGGTAAAGTGACGTGTAGACCAAGACCAGGATTTTTCAATTCTTTCCTGTCATGCTGTAGCTTCCAGCTCCTGAATAACAACACATGTTTCCCTTGTCCTAGACACACAAGAGTATGTCTCCTCTATGGGGCATAAGAAGCTCTAGAGTTACATATGTGTAGTAAAGAGTGGACCCAGCCGGCATACTCACAATGACCAAATTGTGTTGCTCGTACTTTATTTTAAACCAATACATCGCTCCACGCTGAAGTTGCAATAAATGATATATTTGCTTTCTAGACATGAATGAGATGCCTTACTGGATATACTCCAGGAAGGCCAGAGAAACTGGCTTCTAATCCATACAGAATAATTCATTGATGAATTCCTTTCAGGATAGCCCATGATTTATCTAGAATATAAGCTTTACATACCTGGATCCTTCAAACTAGACCAAAGGGAAAAATCTAGGCTCCAAGCCTCAATTAGAAATGTGGGATGGTGCTATGCTGACAACTGGTGGTCCCTGACCTATCTTCTGAGATTAGAACCCAGTGTGGTGGATGACCAATTCACGCGCTGAACAAAAGAACACCTCCTACAAGGCAGTGGATGTGTTCATTACAGGTATGGCACTTAGGGCTAAGTATCATAAGGACTTCAAGAAACAAAAGAAAAAGTAACACATGAAGCATATATGATAAGGAGGCGCCAGAGTCCAGAGCACGAGCTCTGGAATCACACAGGCTTGCTTCGAATCCCGGCTAAGCCACTACCATCTGTATACCCTGAAGAACAGTCGAAGGTTGAAATGTTCTTTTACCAAATTTCGAAAAACAAGTGAAGAAAGAACCTACCTGCCAGGAAGGGACATCGTGGGGTGCAGCATCCAGTCGGGTCAGGGCTCTGCATCCCCTGCTCAGAAACCTTCACCGCCTGGCTCACGGTGATGCTGGCAGCTCAGCAGCCCTGGAGAAGGCGCTCCTGCTCCTGTCTCCAGGGCTCGCGGACAAGCTGGGGAGGTCCACGGAGGAGGCGGGCCACAGCCTGGCAAGCTCTGGGTGCCTCCTGCACTCAGCTCTGGGCAGGCTCTGGCCTCTGGGCCCCGTTGCGGGGAAGGGCTGGCCGATACATACCCAGGGCTGAGGGGTCTGCAGAGCCGGTGCCCAGGCAGCGTGAGCTCTGGAGGACAAGGCTTCCACAGTCCCCAACAGTCTCCGCATGGTGGCCCATCCGGTGCCAAACACCTGCCACCCACAGCGACAAGTCCCAGCCGCTAGAAAGTCCAGAAGGGCTCGGGCTCTTTGCCCTCGGGCCGGGTTTCTCCAGGGGCTGGGCTTGTGTGGGGCCCCCAGCCCACCCCCTGACCCGCCCGCCCTTGCTCTGTGACACGTACAATGCAATGGCAACACCCAGGCTGAGCCGGCAGGCCAGTGTTCAGTGCGTGCTAGACCTTGAGAAGAGTTAGCAGCTAGGGAGAAGCTCTCCCACTTTCACTCGCTTTTCTCAGATCAGCCAGGCAGCCCATCTCACCCCAAAGCGATGGACACCACACCTCCTTCCCAGGCTATCGTTTTCCGTTCTGCCCCTGTTTTCCCTTTCCATTCTGCCCCTCTTTTCCCCAGCACCCCATCTACGGCTTCGGGTGTCATCGGTGCTGCAGCAGGCAGCACCTCTGACCCCGAAGCTATGGACACCACACCACCTTCCCGGGCTTTCGTTTTCCGTTCTGCCCCTGTTGTCCCTTTCCATTCTGCCCCTCTTTTCCCCAGCACCCCATCTACGGCTTCGGGTGTCATCGGTGCTGCAGCAGGCAGCACCTCTGACCCCGAAGCTATGGACACCACACCACCTTCCCGGGCTTTCGTTTTCCGTTCTGCCCCTGTTGTCCCTTTCCATTCTGCCCCTCTTTTCCCCAGCACCCCATTTACGGCTTCGGGTGTCATTGGTGCTGCTCCCGGCAGCACCTCTGACCCCGAAGCTATGGACACCACACCACCTTCCCGGGCTTTCGTTTTCCATTCTGCCCCTGTTTTCCCTTTCCATTCTGCCCCTCTTTTCCCCAGCACCCCATTTACGGCTTCGGGTGTCATTGGTGCTGCTCCCGGCAGCACCTCTGACCCCGAAGCTATGGACACCACACCACCTTCCCGGGCTTTCGTTTTCCGTTCTGCCCCTGTTGTCCCTTTCCATTCTGCCCCTCTTTTCCCCAGCACCCCATCTACGGCTTCGGGTGTCATTGGTGCTGCTGCAGGCAGCACCTCTGACCCCGAAGCTATGGACACCACACCACCTTCCCGGGCTTTCGTTTTCCGTTCTGCCCCTGTTGTCCCTTTCCATTCTGCCCCTCTTTTCCCCAGCACCCCATCTACGGCTTCGGGTGTCATTGGTGCTGCTGCAGGCAGCACCTCTGACCCCGAAGCTATGGACACCACACCACCTTCCCGGGCTTTCGTTTTCCGTTCTTCCCCTGTTTTCCCTTTCCATTCTGCCCCTCTTTTCCCCAGCCCCCCATCTACGGCTTCGGGTGTCATCGGTGCTGCAGCAGGCAGCACCTCTGACCCCGAAGCTATGGACACCACACCTCCTCCCTAGGCTATCTTTTTCCGTTCTTCCCCTATTTTCCCTTTCCATTCTGCCCCTGTTTTCCCCAGCGCCCCCCCCATTTACGGCTTAGGCCGGCATCAGTGCTTCAGCAGGCAGCAGCTCTGACACCAAACCTATGGACACACCTCCAGGGCTGTCATTTTCCAGTCTGCCCCGTCTCCAAGTAGAACCACTACCTATTTCACACGGCTGTTCCTAGTTCTGGGAACACACCACGCACTGGTAGCAATGCCTCAGCCCATGCCTCGACTCATTTCCCTGCAACGCTGGCCAACAGATAGACCAACACTTCAAAGTTATGACAGAAAGTTGAGTAAGTTATACGCTTGGAATTGCATTTATTATTATTAACAAGCACAACTGTAGTGCTTAGACTATAACAAGTAATATTCTAAGTGCTTAGCAAATATTAACTCACTTAATCCTCATAATGGCAACCCTATAGGTAGGTAATGTTCATAATATTCACCTTTTTGGGGGGAAACTGAGGCCCAGGGGGGTTGAATAGCTTGCCTAATGCCACACAGTAAGTAGCGGGCAGAAACCCAGGATGAAAACCAGACCGTCTAGACTTTCATCACTTTGCTGTGTCACCTTAATAGATGTTGTGGTTTGGGAAGGGACTAAACTGACAAGACTCTGAACTTGAGAAGGGAGAAATTAGAAAGTGACTGATCCTAGAAACTAGAGAGGATTTCAGCTCAGAAATTTCTGGTGGTGAGACCCAGAAGAACAAGAACATGGTTGGAATATTAACTTGGGGTAGTATCTGAATCCATTGAGAAATGGTTTTGTTTTGTTTTGTTTTTTTAACTTAGAAAGGCCAGCTGGATGAAGATTAATGAAACAAAAAGTAGAAAGGGAAAGAGGAAGGTGCCTGAAGTGAGACATAACCTCTTCCCTGTAAGTACTAGGGGTGGGCGTCCTGTGGGAAAGGATGGAGCTCTCTCTACAGGTTTGTCACCAGGATGAACAAGGAGAAACATGGCAACCATTGTACTGGTTTTGATGATTCCTCAAAAACCAAGGCTTTACTTTCCAAGAACTACCCACAGTAGCATACCTACCGTGTGTCAGACATGCCACCAAGGGTGTTTCCAGTCACACATTTTAATTGGAGAAATAGTTCCTATGAGGTACGCATTAGTTCCCTATGGCTGCTGTAACAAATGACTACCAATGAGCTTGCGTAAAACAAAACACACTCATTCTCTTATGGTTCTGGAAGACAGAGGTCCAAAACCAGTTTCCCTGGGCTGGAACCAGGAGTTGACAAGGCCGTCCATCCACCTTCTAGAGGCTCTAAGGGAGAATCTGTTTCCTTGACAGCATTCCTTGACTTCTGGCCACATCAATCCAACCCCAACTTCATCATCACATTCTCTTTGGAGTAAACACTCCCTCTGCCTCTCTCTTACGAGAACACCAGTGGTTACATCTGGGTCCATCCAGGTAGTCCAGAAGAATCTCCCCATCTCAAAACCCTTACTTTCATCCCATTGGCAAAGTCCCTTCTGCCATTTAAGGTGACATTCATAGGTTCTGGGGATTAGAAGGTGGACATTTGGGGGCAATGGTACTATTCAGTCTACTACAAGGTAGATACTATTATCTTTCTCAGATGTAGGAAATGAAGTTTAGGGAAGTAATTTGTCTCAGGTCTACAATTTCCAGAGGAGAGATTTAAATTCTGCCAGGGAGACTTTAGGACACACTCTAAACAACTTTAACCTGTGTCCTTAATTACTGCATAATCCTTGGTTAAGAGTCACACTTAGGTATCAAGACCCAACTGAATATAACACAAGTACTGTCTCCTCTTTCACTATGTTTGCCTGGTGTATTTATGAATCTTGCCCAGAGCAGAAGAGTTCAGAAAATCGTTATACACGTTTACTAGGAGAAAGCATTTACCGTTTGATGTGCACGGAGTAATGGAAGGCTATTTAAAATAAAATAAAGTAAAATATGCCACCAAATCGTCAAGTGTCACAACAGAGGTAACCCCGTGGGAGTCTTGAGGAGACTAAAATTATCTCCAATTGTGCAGGTGAGAAAAGTGTCACTAAAGGCAGTTGTAGTTCAGCCAAGCCCTACGGCACAGAAGTAGGAATCTGGATATGTACGAATGGGAAAAAAGACATTTTAGGCATGGGAAACAGTTGAATGCTGAATGGATGAGAAATAGGCATTAGACCTTTCTAAATCAACTGGCTTATTCACTCAGTAAATCAGATTTGGTCAGTCAAACTAGCTTTAGCTGATTACTTATCCAGGGCATAGCTGTTGAGAGTCATTTTTGTCATAGAACAGTAAATAAAATTGTTGAACTATAGCTTTAGGCTTGCTAAGTGATAACAGATTGCTCTAGCTGATGTTCAAGTGACTTACTTGGTACTATTCACGAAATTGGGGGTTAACAACTGCTTAAGACAACATAGAGAATTGATCTTAAATAGTACTTGAAGTAGTTACTCTGTAAAGTATCTGTTCAGTAGCTCATGGTAAATGGATGTTTATAATCCCCGTTGGACAACCAACTGCTTTTTTGCAAATGGTAATGTGAATTGCTGTTGCATAAACTATAGTAATGACCACCTATCTAATCTGTTGTCCAAACCAGAAATCTTCTAACAATACTGGTCTCCTAATAAAAAGTAAGCATGAAGCTAACACACACTGGGTGTCTCCCGTGTGCCTGTGCATGCATCTATAGCTCACTGAACCCCCATAACAGCCCCCAAGAGAGGGACTCTGAGTGTCCCCATGCTGCTGGTGGAGAAACAGGCACAGGAAGGTTCAATAGTCTATCTACCTAAGATAACACAGAGGGCGGGAGAGCCTGTTTTTAAACCATCTGCCTCCAATTCCAGGTGCCAGGAGCCAGATTCAGCCTACAGGCCTCTTCTGCTCATCTGGAGGTGAAACCATGTGTAAGGATTAGTCAAATCCTGTCTTCACTCCTCAAGGTAGCTTGAACACTTGCACGTCCTCCAAATAGCACGTAGCATAAGCAATAAGATGTTTGCCCCGGGTATTGTCCAGGAACTTGGAATCAGCTGTGTCTAGTTAGGCTGAGCTGGTTAAGACTGGAGAGGACCACCGATCTTCCACCTGGCCCAGTGCCTTTTGACCTCCTGCCATCAGAGGGCCGAAAACTACAGCCTGAGAATGTGCTGAGCCCCGTAGCCTAGTTACGCCAGCTCAGAACAATGATGGGCACACCTTTTCCCAATCACCTTTCCTCATGCTCCCCATGCCTCATACTGCCCTGCTTCTTTATTCTTTATCCCATAGATACCCCAAGCCCCTTGCCTTTGGGGAGGCGGATTTGAGAGCTATTGTCACGTCACTTCCTCGCTTGGCTGCCTTGTGAATAAACTCCTCTTTGCTGCAAACCTCAGCATGTCAGTGTTTTGGCTTGCTGCGCCTCAGACAAAATGGTAGGGAGCAGTGGTAAAGGTCCCTTGCCTGTGAGGGAAGCTGGTTGCTAGTAGTCACGTTGCAGATGTTTTCTCCTCCCGGGGGGGCAGACGTCCTGCTCTTCCAGAAAGAAGGGAGAAAGGCAGGAGCTGGACCCTTGCTCTCAGGGTCACCGTCACCTAGGAGCTCGTTAGAAACACAGAATCCAGGCCCCACCCAGAACTACTGAATTACAGCCTGCATTTAACAAGATCCACAGGAGAGGCATACCCATATTAAAGTTGGAGAGGCACCAAGCTGGAGTCCACGTAGCAGAGAAGCAGACAGGATTCTAGACCACGCAGAGTGTTAAAGGCCAACAGTTTGTTTTCTATTCTCAAAACAATGTTTTTGAGCCATGTTTATGAGCAATGTCCCAACTTGCTTCTAAGGTTTCTTGTGTGAAGAATGGATTGGAAGGAAACAAGATATATGGACACTAGTTAGGACCTCACTGCAACAGACAGGCAAGTTCAGTATTAGGATGTTGAGGAAGAGTTGACAGATTCAGAAGAAATTCAGGAGATAAACTGAAGCGGGCTTAATGGGGTATGAGACGGAGGAAAGGAAGGTCTTAGGGAATTTAAGGGTTTACTCCACGTATGAGCAAAGCCTCAAAATTCATCATTTGAACGTACAGAGGTAGAGCTCTCAAAGGACACTGGTTAGGAAGCAACAGTACGCCCTTTATAATTCCAAGAGACAACACGGATCAACTGTCTCGATGGAAAACTCGGCGGTACCGGTGCGTTTTTTCACTCAAACTTAGTTCCAGTGCCTATTACTCACATTTTCTGTGCCTAAACAACACAGCTTGAGGAACTGAAGGGGATTCCATCCTGGTAATTAAGGAGGGTCCCCAACACTGACAGTCCCATCTTAAAAAGCAGTCCCGCTGCATTTTACCCAAGGAGCAATGGCCAGAGCCTCCCTTTTAAAACGATGGGGAGAAATCAGAACATCACACACTGTCCCTTTCAGCTACTATGAACTGAGCCGCGAGACGACCAGCACCCCCTAGCACAGCGCCGGGGGCCACTGTGACAGGCGACAGCACAAGAGACGGAAGCCCAGGCCCAGGGGCTCCGAGCTCCACCGGCAACGCCCAGGGGCCAAGGCGCATTACCTTTCCGGGATGTGCTTTCCGCCCTTCCTCGTGGCCGACGAACTGGCTCATGTCACCCCCGCCAGGAGTGCCAAAGTCGCCAACCCGGCATCCCCGGTGCCAGCACAAGGCCACGAACCACAGGCGCCTAGGCACAAGCCCACGCAGCTCGCGGACCTCCTTCTACCGCGCATGCGCCACCGCGTGGCGTGTCGAGATGACTGTCATCACGCAGGCGGATTAACGCGCTTGATCGGTAAAGAGGATTCTGATGCCTGCAATTTCCCTCCTTAGCCGGAGGCTGGTAGCACACGTCCATTAGTTCGTGTGTGTACCCTTCAGCATTCCAATCATACGGGACATGGAAAGTTGTCCGACTCTCCCAGTTTCTTGTGTGGTTCTTTCAGATATTTCCCAAGTGCTTACATTCACACTTGTATCTTGTATGTAAGTATTTGTACGTAACAGGTATCCTGTAGTTTATAGAAGAGCAGCACACTATACACGTACTACATACATAGTCTACAATGTGTCTTGGATAGTGACGCTGTTATCTTTCTAAAATATAAACTTGGCTGGATTGCTCTGTCGCTTGAACATCTTCACTTAGCACAGAATACAGC
Organism: Delphinapterus leucas; assembly: GCF_059928025.1. NCBI lineage: Eukaryota > Metazoa > Chordata > Mammalia > Artiodactyla > Monodontidae > Delphinapterus > Delphinapterus leucas. The sequence continues at coordinate 3,802,759 of NW_028322262.1, read as the reverse complement.
CCAGGTTGTTAGCACAGCATTGAGAACTCTTTATAAACAAATATCAGTCTGTCTCTCCAACTGAATTATAAGTTCAAACTATGACTTACAAGGACCTACATCATCCACCTCCCTCCTTTGCCCTGCCAGCCTCCCCTGATCTCATTCTCTACTGCCCTGCCCTCACTCACTTTCCCCTGTCCAGCCACACTGGCTTCCTTACTATTCCTCAAACATGCCAAGCACAGGCGTGCCTCAGGGACTTTGCACCTACTATTCCTTCTGCTTCAGAACACACCCTCCCACCCCATCTCCACTCTCCCAGAACACACCCTCCCACCCCATCTCCACTCTCCCAGATAGCCAATGGCTTGTTTCTCACTGCAAGGCTCTGCTCAATCGACATCTTAATAGAGGGGACTTCCCTGATCACCTACCACATTCCCTCACCTCTTCATCTTCTTTTGTTATTCTCCAAAGCATTTACCACCGCTTGACACTCCACATATTGACTTATTTATTCATCTCTCTCCCCCACTAGAATGGAAAGTACGTAAGGGCAAGAGCTTTGTTCTCTTCCTACTTCCTAGAACAGTGCCTTCAACTTACAAGGTGTTATACAAATATTTGCTGAAAATGAATGTATGACTTCTTTGCCCTTTCACACTACCCTCTAGTCACACCAGAGGCTGCCCCTCCAGAGCACAAGTTCAAGCCCTGGGCCTTTTGTACCTGTCCCCAATACCTGGGCTGTCCTTTCCTCATTCCGGCAAAATCCTCTTCCCCCAAGCCCAGCTCAAACGCTGTCTCCTCAGTCAGGCCTTCCCTCAATTTCTCCTCTATATTCCTGCTGCACTTGATTCTTTTATCATAATTAACCCACTTAGACTCACTACATGTTTCTCTTCCTAGACAACTGGAAGTTGCTACTGAACAAAGACTTCTACTCACCTCTGTATCCCCGTGCCCTAACAACAAACCTATAAGGCTCTCGGTGTTTACTGAAACAATTCATTTTCTGAGTCTCTACCCATTCTAGGGAGTGCGTAGTATAGTCTCCTCCTCATTATCAGTGAGCCTGGCATCTGTGGGAGGGCCTTACAGCAGAGGAAGTCACCAATGGATCATAACTAAGGTCCTGAGACTGCAATGGCAGACAGCATGGTGAAGTTAGCCCACTGCATGCAGAAGACCCACAGAGGAGTCAGCATATGCAATGGACTACACTTGGTATAACATGTGAACAATCAAGGTTTACAAACGTGTTCTCATGCACTTGTAAGGATCTTCTAGCCCACGCGGAACAGACAGAACACACACAAAGGAGCCTGGAGGAAGTGAGTAGGCCGGCAGCTGCGCCCTAACGTCTTAAGAGGTAACATTTCTGTGACTACAGTTTAAACACATCAGATAATTTGCCTCCTTTCTAGACACCCTGGTTATCACAGGACAGGCCAAGCCTCTCAAGTTTTAAAGCTAAAGTACACGGAAGATCTGTGAATAGGGCTGAAGATATTTAAGAGCTAGTACCTGCATTAAGCAACCAGGTTATAGAATGAACATTTATCTTGAAATTCCAGTCTCTCCCTCTCTCTCTCGCCTCCTATCCCCTATCTTCCCACCTCCATCTCTATTCCCTCTCCCCTACTCCCTGTTTTATGTATATACGTGCATCATTTTATATATACACGGAATATTTACTGTCTGTTACATTGATTTAATAAAGTGCACACTCCTCAGGCTAAATTTAGAAAGAGGACAAAATGAACACTTTCACATGGGCGTCAGTGGTGTTCCAAAGACAAAAGATTCCTCAGTCTTAAAACATGGCAAACACCATGTTCCTTCTGATAGTTAGATGCTAGAAAAAGGCAAGTGGATCCTTAAAATTCACACGCTATTAACACCTACTATCAACAGAGTAGATCTTAAAGCGGAAACAAGAAAACACCAGCCTTTTAAGTTCTTCCTGTCTGAAGATAAGAGTAAGAGGTGGTAGTGTTCTTCCTCACTTGCACCCGAAGGGTAAAAGCAGCAAAAATATCTTAAACACATATATGATGAGGAAGCCACTCTACCTGGTCCACTCTGTTTTGTTTTGCTTCTAGGGATCTGTCTCACTCTGAACCTTTGCTTTTTGTTTTCTCTTTTATGTACGCTAAGAACCTGAGAGTCTAAACCTTTTCTTCCACCTCTCAACCAATAAACAGGACAAAAGAACATTTTTATGTTTTTATGTATTTTCCATTCAAATTTTTAAAAAAGAGATAAGTAAGCTAGCTCAGTTCATATTTCTCACAAAGATCACTTTCCAAACTCAACTAAATTGTTTGTGACCATAAACAGGAAAAACACCGTACTCTAGTAGCACCATCTGACATTTCCACCTTAATGTTACCAAACACAACTTGACACGAATGTCAGAACTATTAAAAATGTTAAAAATCCCCAACCCCACTCAAAATGCATACCAAAGTTCAGGTAAAGGAAAAACAAAAACAAACACAAAAGCAACTCACCGTTATCTTTATGTTCTTTCAGAAACCCATTAACAGCACACTGGAATTTAAAACTAGTGTCGTCATCTGACACCTGATGCCCAATTGTACACATTTTTAAATAAGGAAGAGTTTCTGGTAAGTCCTATAAGGCAAAACCATGAAAATATGTATTATTTCCTTTGTAGGGAAAGAATAAAAAATTAATTAGAGAAGGCAGAATATAAACCAGGAGAGTACATTAAACTTTGTATGTCAGTCATTCTGATGAGAGCCATTTTTTCCAAAGCTGCTTTAACCAGTAATTATCACTTGATTTTCATTCAAACTGCAGAACGGACAGTTACCAGGCATGCAAAAGGAAAAGCAAATCTATGTGAATGAATGCACATGTAACTCAAAATGATATAAACAGTTCTGCCTACATTTATGTTCTATCTTACATTTCAAGGGCCATAAAGCGGCTGTGATTTAAGGAGAGTAGTAGAATAGAGTCAGAAGAACTTGGATTCGAATTAGGAAACAGAGGCAATTTCAGGCATTGTTGAGAACTGGTATTCTTGAGGTGGGAGAAAGTAGACTATCAATAGAAGACAGAAAAGGATAAGTGAAAATTCTCTAGTTCTGAATTTAAATGGAAAGTAGCAGTAGGAACCTATGACATATTTTAAAAATATTAAAAACAAACGTACATATTTCCTAGCTCTGACCACTGAAAAAGTCTAGAAACAACTGATGTCATGTCCAAAGGACTCAGGAGTCACCGAGAAGCTCCAACTGGCCAAAGATAGGGCCTCAGTTAGAATAATAACTGTAACGGAGTCCACGGTGAGAGGAATAAATAAAATTTTACAAAACTGGTCAACACTGGAGGATATTTGTGAATCAACTCATTATTTTGAAAACTGTTAAATAAAAGAAGAGAATCATGCCTCTACAACTGAGCAACCAAACAGCTGATGAGGGGAATCTTCTCCTCGTACAAATATACCCAGCTAATAAGTGAAAAAAAGAACAACAGAATTCACCATTCTTTGAAGCCTCAACTGAATTAATGGATGTAGGTATGAATCATCAGTGACTGCTAATACCACAGAAAGACACAACTATATACGTCTCCATGGAAGAACACATCATCACCCATGAAACTGTCTTGCCAAAACAAAACATGCAAGCTTCATTCAGATCGACTACCGATTTACAGGAAATAAAAGGACTGAAGAATATGTTACCAACACATGGAATGTAATCATCGGCATCTAGATGGGACAAATTACCTGGTTTCTTTAAAAACAAAATTCAAGGAGGAAAAAAAAAGTGAGAGAGACATGGAGGGAGAACCTATAGATTAAACAAGACTTCAGAGACCTAACAATCCACGGCAAAGTGTGGACCTTATTTGGATCTAATTCAAAATTCTTATAGACAATTTTTTATGACGTTTAGGAGACAACTGCAAATTTGAGCACTCCCTGGGTATTTAATATTAAAAAATGATATTAAGGAATAAAAGTCCTATATTTTAAATGCACGTACCAAAAACGTACAGGTGTAATTTACATGTTGTCTCGGAGCTGCTTCAAGATAATACGGAATGGGGTGAAACAGGTGGGGGTATAGATAAAACATGACAGCCATCAGTTGGTAAATAAGAAAGCTGGATGAGTTCCTGGGTATACAAGGAACACTCACAGTAGTTTTATACTTTTGTATATGCTTAAAATTTGTGATAATTGTTTAAAAACAAGACGACACTGTAGAAAACAGTTTGGCACTTTCTCACAGGTTAAGCGTACAGCTTAGTATTTGGCAGTAGGCTATGATCCAACAACTCTGCTACTACCTACGCTGCACATCTAACAGAACTGAAAGCAGGGATTTGAACAAATATCTGTACACCAATGATCACAGCAGCATGATTCACAATACCTACAAGGTGGAAAACAACCAAGTGTCAATCAACCGTTGAATAACAAACTGTGGTCTATGTACACACAATGGGATTTTCTAAGCCAAAAAAGAAATGGCATTTCGTTACGTGCTATAACATGGATGAACCTTGAAAACACGACGTTTAGTGCAATAAGCCAGACACAGAAGGACAAATACTGCAGATTCCACTTACACGAGGTACCTAGAATAGGCCAATTCACAGAGACAGAAAATAGAATAGAGGTTACCAAGGGTTGGTGGGAGGGAAAATGGGGTTGTTACTGTTTGATGGTTACAGAGTTTTTGTTGAGGATGATGAAAAAGTTTTGGTTCTAGACAGCGGTGATGGTTACACAGCACTGTGACTGTACTTAATGCCACTGAACTGCGTATTTATAAACGGTTAAAAGAAATATGATTTCTCTATATTTTACCACAATAAAAAAAAAGCAATAACAGAGCTGAAATTTCAATTCTTCCTTTTCCGAGAGTCAGTTTCATCGTCTGTAAAATTAGTAATTGTAGTTGTCTATCCTCTGAGCTTAGTGCAGGGTAAGCACTCAGTAGGAGATATCAGTACTACTTCCACTTCAAGAGCAAAGGATTGCTGTGAAGATTAACTAAGTCAATGGATATGAAAGAACTTTCTAAATGGCAAACTGCTCTACAAATATTAAAAGACATTAGGTGTTACTGTCTCCCAAGGCCATGGAACAGGTCAGAAGGAGGATAATTCTTTTGCACTGGAATGTCCTACATGGGCCAAGAGAATAGATGGGTTTCTGTACTATATCAGAAGGCATCAGGAAAAGGAAGCATAAAACTTAGAGAACAATTGTCTTTTACACTGATGCTTAAACATGCTCAGGCAACTGCTTAACATAAGTGCTAAAGACATAATGGACATACCTTTCTTTCTTTTTAGGATACTACTGTAACTACTAAAAGTTTACTTCATTTTCAAAATGTAGAACATGGAAGCTTACAGAATTTCTTAAGCATATCTAGAGCCTACTGCCAAATACTATAGTTCAATTCATATCTTTCATCTCATTTTGAAACAGCAATTACAAATGTGTATTTAAGGAAACCACTAGCTTCCCTTTTTGAACCCACGAGAGAAGGCCAGGACTCACCTTAGCATAAGATGATAACTACTGAACTACTATGAATTATTACAGTATCAGAAAGAAGGTCATTTTCAATTACGCCTTCCATTTACCTCTGGCTTGTAAGAGCGGCGAGTATTTGCTAAGTCAATAATCAGCCCAAGTTCTTCATTCTGTCCTTGGATTTTGTTAAGAGATCCAAGGGGGAGAAACGTTCTTCTGGAGCAAGATTCTTTTCAAAACTCTGTCAGAAAGAATAAAATAAGGAAGAACATATGTTTAAAATCCTTTACTATGTTATCCATTTATTCAAACCCTGGGATGCTAACATATGAGATTCAAAGTCAAGTTTCCTCCTCTGCAGCTTACAAGCGATATTACAATCCTTTCTTCCAGAGAGATTAGACGGAAGAAAATAAGCTCACTTCTATATAGTTATTTCTATGTTTGTTTATTTCATGTTGGTCTCCTAACCTGACTCTAAACTCCCAGAAGGCAGGGACCACATCAATTTTGCCTACCACTGTATTGCCAGCTCCAAGCGGAGTGCCTGAAAATAGACACAGAAATAAATACTTCTTGAATATCTACATATAGGAAGGATGGCTTTCACTGCTAAATATTCTTTCATGTATTTGGCTTATACATGTACCCTGTTCCATTGATCTCTTTGGTTATTCAAGTGTCAGCAACACACACTTTTTTTCTTCATTAGTAGACTAGTTTTAGAGCAGTTTGAGATTCACAGCAAAACTGAGCAAAATGTACACAGTTCCCACTTACACCCTCTCTCCTTCATCCCACACAGCCTTCCCCATTATCAACATGCCATACCAGTGTGCTTCATTTGTTAGAATTCATGAACCAACACTGACACATCGTTATCAATCAAAGTCCACAGTTTATTGCATTCATGGTACAAGTAACCGACTATTTCTTTATTTCTAGTATAGTCATCCCCAAACATTTACATACTGAGATACATATTACTTTCTTATAAATTACTTTATTCTTTATTTATAGTTAGGGCATTGCATTGTTTTTTTTTTGTTTTTTAATTAAGTACAAAAGTTGGTTGTATTTGTCTATGAATCCCATTTCTGGATAGTAAAAGAGGTATTAAAAAGTATTTGCTATAAAAAGGGAAAATGGAGTACGACGGGGTTGAGAGCCAGGGCTCTATATGGTGAATTCAGATTTCTGGAAGAATACGGTATTAACTTTTGCTCACCTTTTTTAAAGGAACTTTGAAAGCAATGAAACGAGTCCCAGGCATCCGCTGTTCAACTGGGAGATAGTCTTTCCACCTGTTAATATAGTTTTTGTTAGGCAAATTTTATGTTAGGCTGTCTCCCTGCACAGGATGAATGCGCCTTGAAAATGGAAATCATATCCCTCTACATCGGCTCCCAGGTGGTCCCAGCGTCCCGACCCCGACCCCGGCCGCGCGCGACACACTTTCCACAAACTGACACACACGGAGCCCGCGCGAGGGCCGGGTCGCGCGGGCTTCCCCGCCGGGTCGCCTGGAGGCCGGTCCCCCGCAAGCCGAGCGCACGAAAGGGCGCCCCAAAGGCGCCGGCCCAAGGCGCCCGCTGCGCTTTCCCTTTGGAAGCTGGGCTGCGGGGCCCAAGCGTAAACCCTGAGACAAGGAACACGCGCACCACGCCGCCACGGGGGACGACAGGCCGGGCGCCCACCTAGCCGGACACCCTGCATTTCTGCAATCACCGGACGCCTGTGTAAATTTCCGTCTGGCCTGTCATTTTCCAAAGGCCACTCAAGATCAGGGGACAGAACGCCTCCTCTCCAAGTGTCCTGCCAGCCCACCCACTCAAGATCAGAGGGACAAAATGCCTGACTAAAACAAAACAAAACAGAAACACAAAAAAACTGGAGAGAGGGAGGAAAGGGTGCCCTGAAAAATAAAAAAAAATTAAAAAAACTAAGCACGTTGACAGCGCTAAGAATAAACTACCAGGAAAAAGAAACCCTACATGTCAGATCCTAAAGCACAGAAGGGCAAGCCCGCCGACATTCCAGGACCGGGGGGACCGGGGTCCCCAGCCCTGCAGAGCCAACCGCAGACCGGCTCGGGCGCCCCTCGGAAGCGCGGGCTGCCCGCGGCCGAGTCTGTGCCCCCCGGCCGGCGCCGGCTCCCCTCTGCCCACCCTGCGCGCGGGGGCTGGAAACTGCCGCGGAGAACCACGGCGGGGCGGGAAGGGGGGCTCCAAAGAGGGTCTGGAGACTCGAGTCGCTCCGTTTCTCGGTGGGCTCAGCGCGCGCCGTGGGGGAACAGGAGCGGGGGTCCGGGAGGAGGGGACGGACGGCACTTACGTAGACCGGCAGCGGCCACGGGTAGACGGCGGGCTCGGTCCCCAAGAGCGACTCCAGCCTCAGCTCCAGCTTCTCCCCCATGTCTTCGCGCGCGGGCCCCGCACCGCGCTAGTCTGGCGGTTGGGGGAGGGGCGCGGCGCCGCCGGCGGGGGCGGGGCAGACGGGCAGGCGGGAGGCTGAGGGGGGCCTGGTCTGGGCCTCAGCTGCCGCCGCAGCGCTCCCGTCCGACCCCCGGCTCCCTCTTTGTGGTCACAGGCCCGGGGCCTCCAGCGCTGCTGCGAACTCGGGCCGGCGTGAGGCGACCACAATGAGCCGGGGGCCGGGCTGAAACACTCCCGGCGCGCGCGGCCCGCCCCGTGGACTCGCAGGCTCGCACGCACGCACGCACGCACGTACGCACGTCTTCGGCTGCCCCTGGCCACCCTCACCGGCCTGAAGTGGGGACCCGGGAAAACCCCTCATGGACAGTCGTGGCGGGTTTGACTCCCGACCTTGACGTAGCGTGACACACCCCCTCCCCCCCCCCAATAAAAGAAAAGGAGCATAGGAGGCAATCTCATACATTATTGATAAACACATACAAAGACACTATTGGTACAAAACTATTTCTCCATACAGCAACTTTGAATTTTAATAATAAATACATATATGTATCAAACATTAATAAAAGAATAAAATTATCCAATATGAGTACATTTGCTCTTGTTTTGCAATTAGTTCCAGGATTCTATTTTAGATTACTACTTCATATCTGAGAGAGTTGGGTGTGTGTTTGGTTTTGTGGAAGCTGCATTGTGCTAAATTTTACCTTTCTTTCTTGAATTAAATGGCTTTTGTTATCCCTTGGGAATACTGAAGACAGCAACAGCAGATTACTACCTACCAGTGGAAAAGTATAAATAGCAATTTTAGCCACTAGTGATTCTGAAATCGCCCTTAACTTTGTCCTTATAAAAATGCTCCAAGAATTACGTTTTGCAAATCCACAGATTTACTATCCATATTCAAGTCATTTATGTGGAGAAAGAATGTAGCCAGCCTTATCAGTAACACAGGATGTTATAGCCATCAAGCCATCAGCCACTGAAGCCACACCCAAAGCCGCACCCTGAGGGGATTCAGGATGGAGAAAACAGGATACTGGCCCTAGATAATTCAAGTGCAAATCAAGGGAATGATTTCCAGGAGACCAGATTCTTGCATCTCACCATATATAGAAAAGTGCTACATTTATTAACTTAAGATGTCTAGTTTCTTTAATTAACAGTAATCTTTTGATGTTCCAACTACCTGTCTTTTTTTTTTTTTTTGCAAGAACCTCTAAATACCCTGTGCCCTCCCTTAGCTCTTCAGAACAGTCCCTCAGAGCTATCTGAGAGGCTGTCTCCTGATTTCAGTCCTCAGTATGTCTTCCACATAAAACATAATTCTCAACTTCTAGGTTGTGCATTGTTTTTCAGTCAACATTTAATTGTATGGCTCATGTAGGTACTATGCCTAAATGTAATGGGATGAGCTGTAAATTATTAAAACTAGATAAATCCTGTCAGCTCTACCACTAGCTGAGATCCAGGCTTTCACCTCTGGATACCTCTGGCAGATATGGGGTCTGTGTTGGTCTTAAAATTATTCTTAGAATAGTGGGGACTCATTCATTCTTTCAACACATTTTATTGCTTATATTCTATGTGTCAGTTACAGTGCTGGGTCTTGAAATACAGAAATACAGAAAATACAAGGATAAAACACATTTTCTACCATATTAACTTTTTTCATTCATCAATTCATCCCTAAATCATTCAACACGCATCTTCTTATTGAATACTGATGAGGGGTCAAATGCTATGCTAAACACTCAGTATATAGCTGCAAACGAGATGGACAGGCCCTGATTTTGATGTCACTACTATCTTTTGTCCTGCCATATAATGGGACAGCTTCATTATTCCCTTTACCCTAAGTTTTTATCACAAATTGCTAATGAAAATAAAGCTGTTAGTGGAGTTTCAACATGCATAGGTAAATGAGAACACAGAACTCCCCTTTCTCATGTCCCGTTCTCCTCCTTCTAACTCCCTATGCGAAGTCACTTTGTGCCAAGGCCAAGAAGCTGTGACCCAATAAGAACCAAGCTGATTTCCTCACACTGACTGGGGCTATTGCACACTTAGAAGGCTTGATGCTTAATTTTGATAAGCAACTAGAAGACCATGGAGACAACCTATAAAAATGATTTGTCTTGGGAGAAAATACTAAAGAGGGTTAATGTGCTGTTCCACCTGTCTAACCCCCTGGATTAAACCACAGGCACCAAGGTCACCAAGTGTACTTGGCAACAATGAGCTAATAATAAAAAAAAGCATCATACTGTTATTGTATTCATTTTCCCCCAAGGCGCTCTCTGATAAACACCACAACCTCTAAGAGAATTGAGAACAGCTTCCTTGTGAGGTAGGTCATATAATATATATGCATCTTTTTCCAAGCAGTTAAATCATATCCAGCTATCAGCACACCTTACTTAAGGCGATCGTAATGTATGAGATTAAATGTTCCTACCTGATCGGAAAACTTCTTGTCCTCAATTCATTGGCTGTACTGGATTTTTTCTTCTTGGGTCAGACCTTCAGACTTCTACCAGAAATCCTTCCTTTGGGGAAACCAGGCCTTCCCAGAAACTCAGGAAACTGAAATGGAGACAGCAAGAGAGAAGGAAATTATTTGGACACATAGACCTCAATTGTTTGGTTTTAAGTAAACGTCCAAGCAAACATCTTCTAGATGGTATAATAACTTTAGGGAAATTCACGGTTTATAAGTTTGGGTACTCATAAACTGAGCATATTATGATAAGAGTACAGGTTGCATTTTGTGTCTTCAACTCAAGCAAAGGCTTCAAAAAAGGCCCAGTTATCCTTTGTTCATTAAGACACAAAGAGAGGGCGAAAAGGGCAAGTTTCGAAGTCTTTTTCTTTACAATTTACTTCCTTTCTTCAGTCTTCAACAAGATCTTCAGGAAATTAACTTTACTAAAGTTAATTATTCATAAAATAAACATAGGAACCTGCAGAAGACTATTTCACAGAGACCTGTAATGTACAATATCCATTGCATACATGCACCATGAGCTTGTCTTTTCTAGCACTGGCATACACAAAACTCTGTGTGTGTGTGTGTATGTGTGTGCACATGTGTGTCTCTTTTTGTGGTGGAGCCATAGGGAGAAAATAAATCTATTGGCTGCAATTCAGTGATGTACAAAGATTTAAGGGTAAAGGAGAAGGTAACATCAAGTGAAACAATAAAGTCATGAGGTTGTGGTTCCATAATAATAACAATAGCAGTCTTCTGTAACCAAGGGAGCAGGCTCCTCAAATTATAGTCACACCTGTTAGACCATCTGCCCATACATTTCACACTATCATTAATGGAAAACAAATGGCACTGTCTCTCCTTCCCTTTATCCATTGGCCATCCTCATATGAACTCTTTTTCTCTTCAAGGTAATGCTCTTTCCTATCTATTGGAAAATATAAGGATTTAGGAGGAGTGATACGTAATGTGCCATGCCTTGGTACTTGTACCAGTGACGGCTCTGTAAGGAGCACTGGGTTGTTAGGAGGCTATCAACTCAGTTCCCCTAGAAGCAGACCTTGAGGCAATAATTTGAGTGCAAACTGCTCATCTGGGAGGTGCTTCCAGAAAACTCAGAAGTGGAGTGGGAATTGAGAATGGAGGCATGGAAGGAAGCCAACAGAGGTGCATTACCGAATAAATTACTCCTGCAGGGAACTGCTGCCAGTACTTCAGACGAGTTCTGTGAAACTCTACAGAACATGTCTCAGAGTTATCCCAAGAATCGGTGAGAAACTTGAAGTACTTATCTTCCAGTCCCCTGTCCTTGGTTGAAAGCTACACCCAGATACATTAACTCCTGTACACTTCTGGCCTGCCCTAAGGTGGATAATTGCAGGCGGCAGCATGATTCTATCAGCATATACTGGAATGATGAGTGCTGGGGAGATATGAGTGGAGCATCGAAACCATCTAATACAGTCGGGGCAGGAGATATTAATTATTGGCTTGAAAGTCCAAATGGATAACCTTAAATTCCTGGGTTTATGGTTTTACTTTGAGGTATTTAAGCAGGATGTATGAGTAAAAATTTCCTCTGTTAAATCAAGTTTAAGGTCCTAACTCCCTAATCTTCTGGAAAACTGTGGTATCTTTTAACAGATTTTTGAAAAGTAACATGATTAAGATTTCAAATTGACCATTCATTCATTCACTCATTCAACACACATATATTGAACACCTAAAGTATGTCATGGGTTAAACTAGGCACCAGTGTTACTGTTACTAAAATCATTATAGTGCCACCTACAATTCAATGTATTGTGACACTCAAATAAGAAAATCCATAGTTACCGTAAAAGGTATTACAGAGTGCTATAGGAAGACACAGTAAGACCTTAATTCATGCTGTGGACAGTAGTATATGGGCGATATCATTAGGGCTTCCTGTAGAAGGCAATTGAAATGGATATGTAACATGAAGGAAGGGTGAAGTTTTGAAGAAAAGAGAAGATAAATTCACACTTACCAGAAAATGAATGGTTAAGGATCAGTCCAGAAAGGAGTTCCATTCATAATCAGTATAAGAAATGCTCACTGGGGCTTCCCTGGTGGCGCAGTGGTTGACAGTCCGCCTGCCGATGCAGGGGACACGGGTTCGTGTCCCGGTCCGGGAAGATCCCACATGCCGCGGAGCGGCTAGGCCCCGTGAGCCATGGACACTGAGCCTGCGCGTCCGGAGCCTGTGCTCCGCAACGGGAGAGGCCACAACAGTGAGAGGCCCGCGTACCACAAAAAAAAAGAAAAAAAAAAAAAAAAAAAGAGAAATGCTCACTGGCGTGTAGGAAAAGAAAACAATGGAGAGGGGCGTAGAAGCCAGATCATGCATGGTCCATGTATGTATAGTAAGTGCTATGGTCTAGTCTTTGTGTTCCCCTCCAAATTCATACGTTGAAATCTTAATTTCCGTAGCTGATAGTATTAGTAGGTGGGGCCTTTGGGAAATGATTATGGTATTAGTGCTCTTATAAAAGAGACCCCACAGAGCTCCCTAAGCTCTTCTGCCATGTGAGGATACAATGAGAAGTCTGTGATTCAGAAGAGGGCCCTCATCTGACCATACTGGCAACCTATTCTTGAACTCGCAGCCTCCGGAGCCGTGAGAAAAAAAATTCCTGGTGTTTATGAGCCACCCAACCTGCAGTATAATCTTACAGCAGCCCAAAAGGACAAAGAGAGTTTGGATGTGAGATTTTCCTCCAAGAAAGATGGGAATCCATTGAAGGATTTTACCTGGTAACTTAGAAGAGAGAAAAGTTTCATAACACAATCAGGTACTTTTATAAGAAAAATTTGTTTCTTTTTCAGAAAGATCACTCTGGAAATACTGTGACTAGATTTTTGGAGAAGTCTGATGGCAGGCCCGGATATAGAAAGATGAGTTGGTAGTCCATTAATATAAGTCAAACAAGAAAGTGGATATAAAAAGTGTGAATTTGTGGCTGAGAGTTCTTTTCTTTTACTACTTGAAAAATGTTATGTCAATGCTTCTGACTCCATAATTTTAGACAAGAAATATGCTGTCATTGGAATTGGTTTCTCAATAAGTGATGCATCGTTTCTGCCTGTCCACTTTCGAGATTTGTTTTGTCTCTACTTTTCAGAAGTTTAATTATGACGCGTCTTGACAAGGATACCTTTGTGTTTTTCCTCTTTGGATTTGCTCAGATCCTTGGATGTGTGCTTATGTCTTCTAAAAAATTGGGAACGTTTCAGTCATTATTTCTCTGAATACTTTGTCAGTCCTACGTGCTCTCTGTTTTCATTCTGGAACCTTGATGATATGAATGTTAGTGCTTTTGTTACTGTTTACAGGTTCTTGAGATCCTGTTCTTTCTCCCATCTCTACCCCTCAGCCTATTTTTCTCTGTACATGTGGTACATTGTATTGATCTCTTCTAAGTTCATGATTCTGTGCTTTGTAATCTCCACTCTACTCTTGAGCAAAGTTTTTTGATTGTTGTATTTTTCAGTTCTACTGTTCTCATTTGTTTTTATTCTTATAACTTCTAGTTCTTTGTTCACATTTTCTATTTTTCCCATTTCCGTCAAGGAACACATAATTGCTAACTGAAGCATTTATGTGACAGCTTATTTAAAACCCCTGTCTGATAATTTCAATAGATGTTTTATCTCAGTGCTGGTGTAGGTCTATTGTCTTTTCTCATTTATTCTGTGATTTCCTGCTTCTTGGTGCCATGAGTATTTTTCAATTGGATTCTAAACATTGTGAGTTATTATATGACTCTGTATCCCATTTAATTTTATTATTACTTTTTAGAAGGAAGTCATCCTATTGGAGGTGGAGTATGAGGACTGGGGGGTTACGTACAGATTTCCACTGGGCCCTACTGTCAAAACCCCAGCAAAAGTGGGCACTTACATTCTCTCACTGCAGACAGATCAAGTAGAAGTTCAGCTATCCTACTGGCCCTTCTGACACCTTCCCCCCAAAAGTGGGAACATTAATATCATTCTGTTGCCTTTTAGTAGGAGTGGAAGTTCATCTCCCCAGTAGATTTCTTGACACCAGGGGAGGGGAGAGGTGAAGTGTTTGCTGTGTTTGCTGTCCTTCCTCCCACTTCATTCCTTCTTGTTGATGCCGGGTGTGGGTAGAGGGTCAGCTACCTGCTGGCCCCACTGACACCAGGGTAAGAGGAAGAGAACTGCCAACTAGCCCTGCTTGTGCCATCTCATTCTGTCTTACTGCCTCAGGACGGTTATGGGGATTCAGCACCCCATTGGGTCTCACTGACACCATGTGTTGGGGGTTAGTGGGGTGCCTACTCCCTCCAACCTGTAACATCCTATTCTTATCGATGTCAGGGAGAGACGGAGGCTAGGTCCCACCATTGGACCCCACGACTGTGTGAGGGCAGCCCAGTGTTAACTAGCCTGTCAGGCACCACCTTTGAAAGTCTCTTTGCTAATGCAAAGGGGTGGAGGCTCAGCTCACCACTGCACCACACTGAAACAGCCCTGGTGGCGAATCAGAGCGCTGCCTCTTCTGGAGGGCAGGAGTGGGGTGGTGTGGAAGATCAAATCCTAGCTTGGCCCAACTGAAACCACAGGACATAGGGGATGGGTGCAATATTCCACTGGCACTTGGCTCGAGTAGTGTGTATATTATCGCCCAAATGGTTTTCTGTCTTTGACAACCCCTTTCCTCATACCTTGGCTAGGGGGAACGGGGGTTTTGTGTTTTCTTTTTTGAAGCTTTTTTGTCTGTTGTTCTGTTGGTGGTTATTGATTGGGGGTTCCTGTAATACCCTCTCCAGGATGTATGGGAAGCAACAGGAAACACAGGGGACTCATCACCATGTTATTCCTCAAGTCCCAAAGTCCCTAGTTAAGTCTGCCTTCTCATTTCCACCTTTCAGTGTCTTCCTATGTTTGTCTGTTGTTATGTTCAGGGTTTTAGTTTTAAGTGGAAGAACCTGGGAGAAATGGGCTACTTCCTCTTCTTGGAAGCAGAGGTCTGGAGGCCTATGGATGTTACAAAGTACTGCTGACTGTAAATTAAAATTTGATGATATACACCTTGCCCTTTAAGAATTCTTCTGCTAGATGATGTGGCTTCCCAAAGTAGCTACAATTTGATTTTCATACTTCTAAAAGTCAAGTGTTTTGCCGCAGTTGAAATTTAAAGATAAGCAAGAGATGAGGCTAAGATGATCTATGTGGTAACAGATTAAAGTTGGAAACATCAATATACATTCATGCTTAGCTTAATATTGCTTCATATTACCTTAACACACATGGTTATGTAGAGAGATACTTATAGATATGTCCATATACGTGGGGAATGTACACACATGTTATCTCTTTGCTCTGTCAGCTGAGAAGATCTAGAAGCAATGACATCCGGGCAGCAATTAGCACACCCCACACCCAGATCCTGCTGTCTAATGCTGTTCTCCACTAAAAAGACCTAGTTATCCTTGAAGAAATAGCTGATTCTAGGACTGGGGCAGTAAATATACAAGATTTATATACAAGGCCATCTTATAGTGTCAGAAAGTAAGGAAGTTCCAAAAAAATATATAGCATGGGGATACCTCAGAGTGGCACACGAGCCACTGAACTGAAAAGAGTTCACAAGGGTCAGGACTAGAGCAATTTGAGGAACAAAGTAACTAACGTAGAATTAGATTATGACCCAAAGTATAAAATAAAAATCCGTGAGTTCTTCTGATATAAATAAATAATTGGATACATAAATAAATGCGGGAGAATAGATAAATCTCCAGTGCAAAAGAATTCCAAATAGTTTATGTAGTACTCCATCTTAAGCATAACTCTCTATTCCTTAGTTGTGGGCTGAGCATATTGACTTCCTTCCAAAAAGTACAATATGGAGAAGGGAAAACAGTAATTTTACAATGGAGAAACCTGAAAAACACTACCTCAGCCTGGTGATCAAGGTCGACCTCAGCATTCATAATGCATATTGATACTTTGTACACTTGATGTGATCTGACAAAATAACCCTTCTACTCTTGTGGTCTTCCTCCCCCAAACACATAATCCCAATATTATCAATGAAACATGCATCAAACAAATTCTAGTAGCGGGCATCCTACACAAGCCTAACTACTCAAAATTGCCAAGGTCATGCAAGGAAAATCTGAGAAGCTATCAAACCCAAGAGGAGCCTAAGGAAACATGGCAACTAAATGTAATGTGATGTTTTGGATGAAATCCTGGAATAGAAAAAGGACATTAGGTAAAAACTAAGGAACTGGACTAATGTATGGACTATAGTAAACAATAATGTATCAATATTTGTTCACTGATTGTAACAATGTAACATACTAATATAAGTTGATCGTCACAGAGGGAAATGGGTATAGTGTATATGGAAACACTTTATACTATCTTCTCAATTTTTCTGTAAAATTAAAACACTTCTAAAAAATAAAGTCTATAAAAACGTTGTGTTTTCTTGTTTTATGATTATGTGCCTGTATTTCCTAATAAATATGTAAATTTGCTTTGCCTTCCTTGATACTGATATTAAAGAAAATACTAAGTAACTCTGAAAGAATTTGTAACTCCAATTTAACAAGCAATAATTCTGGGTATTAACTTTTTAGGAGAACCCACTGAATCAATCAAAGCAAATTGTCTTTAAAGGCTGAATTTCTTTTCAGTGTTTAATCTTTTCTATGATTAATGCATACCACAAGCATGGTTCTCTTTCAAAGGGCAGAAAACATTGCTTGTAGGCAAGGTCTAAAATACAGTGAAATATTCATGTATGATGCTATAACAACTTTAATGTATTTTATGTTTTCAAAATGATGAAGTGTTATTTCAGTCAATAAAGTATTCACTTTTATACATTTCCTACCCACCTTTTCCCAGAACACCCACAAGGAAATGATACTATCATCTGATATTAGGCTCATCAATTTAAATTGGAGTTTTTGGTAGCTGTGGTTGCCAACGGTACTGGAATGTGTGATACTTTTACAAATCCTCTCCATGGCAAAATCTGATCTTCACAAGGTAGATCACAGTACGTGCCTAAGGCCAATGACATAGAGCTTTGTAGCTAGATTACCAAGCATTTTACTTAGAGGCACAATAGAATGTAGAAAAGGCCATTTCTCCTTCTGTCTTTTTCTGCTCAAAGGTCACTCACCATCTCAGAAGTTTTCCATAAACTCAGACTATATAATGTCACTTAATGTGAATGTAGCTCAACATTCTGTTTTAGTACAGCTAATCTCACATTATTTTATTGGTCCTAAATATGTAAATCATCAGCAAAGTTTTGTACTTAACTTTTTTTTTGGATGTGGACCATTTGTTAAAGTCTTCATTGAATTTGTTACAATACTGCTTCTGTTTTATGTTCTGGTTTTTTGGCTGCGAGGCATGTGGGACCATAGCTCCCCGACTAGGGATTGAACCCACACCCCCCTGCATTGGAAGGCGAAGTCTTAACCACTGGACCGCCAGGGAAGTCCCTGTACTTAACTTTTAAAAATAATTAAAATAAGCTATTCAACACATTTTTCCTAAAAAAAAAAAAAAAAAGTAATTCCTCTTAGGCTGGCCCTGGACACATACATGACTTTGCCATTTTTTCCATGGATTATTTTCTTATCTGTTCTACTGTGTCACATTTGTTCTACCTTCTCAAAAAGAAGCATTTAAAAATTCATCTACGCGTTCATGCATTCATACATTTATTAAATAAATCTACTGAACACCTACATACGGCACAGAAAAGGAGGCAGAAAACTAATCTGGGTTGCACAGAAAGTAATGAACTCAGTTAAAATTTTTGGTGAAAACAGGTGTTACTCAATCTACTGGAAATTACATTTCATTATGGGGACTCTCACACTCAAGAAAAACCAAGACCTAAATAATAATAAAGTAATAAAAGCACTAGCCATTTACTGAGTGCCTGCTTTTACCTGACTCTGAAACTCTAAAATCATTACGGATGTTTTGAGGATTGTCTGATATAATTGTAATTTCTATTTTACAGATGAAAATAACAAGGTTCAGAGACATTAGGTTACTTGCCTAAAGTCAAGTGGCCCAGAAACTACACAACTGGAAATTGAACCTTAGATTTCATAATGCCAAAATCTGTGCTTTTAATCACAATGTGTGTGTGTGTGTGTGTGTGTGTGTGAGAGAGAGAGAGAGACAGAGAGAGAGAGAGAGAGACAGAGAGAGACAGAGAGAGACAGAGAGATAGAGAGAGAGAAAGAGAGAGAATGTGTTTAATAGAGAACTTCTGAGAAATGGCAAGAAAACTGCCAGGTACCCATAAAACAATAATTTAGGAGCTTCTTACTATACAAGTAATTGTTAATCATATGGCTGAACTAAGGATCTCTCACTTTTGAACTAAGAAATCAAAAGCTTCCAGAAGTTGAGTCTAAATTTTACACTTACATAAGATACTTCATACAGAGTGCTAAAGTATACTAACTAAAGAGTTCTGAAAATACTGGAAGCATTCATACTAGTATGATTTCATAATGTGGATAATAGAGGATTTAAGAAATTGGCAGAGGCAACTGCAGACTCACTTCTTATCATTTCTGTGAAGGGCAAGATAAATCAATAAAATGAGAAAAATGAAAAAAGAATGGCTAGCAATTTTAGGTAGTTTGCTTCATCTCCTACTAGGAAAGACTAAGCAAAAAAAAAAATTCTCGGAATTTTATTTTGAAAGCACCTACAACTGTATATGGTCTTTTTATACCAAAAAACTTGGAATTATGAACTGTCAAATAAGTCTAATCTTCTCTGATGATAAAATTGCTGGCTTTATTTGAAACTATGAAATGAAAAGTGAGGTAATAATCAGAAATTCTTAAGAAAAGGAGTAGACAAAACAAAATTCTAAGAGTTGTGTCAAAAAATATTTTGAAACGAACATAAAATCCCCATTACTGGTACAGAGCTTTTAAAACTTTATCTTGGTTTTAAGCTTTAATAAACATTGATATGTTTACATAATTACTGTCATAAGGAAGACACAATTTTAGGTCAGCTTTCTTCATTCTTTCTTTATTAAGCATTATTTTATTTTGCTCCATCATCTTGTAATTATAATATAGTAACTGTGTCACTTTCTACTAAGTGGATATAATTTCCTAAACTGTTTTCCTATTCTTAACAATTAAAGGTGTTTCCAATGTTTTGTTATTACAAATGACATGACAATGAGCATCTTTATATAATAATTTTCTGGATTATAAATTATTTATCGGCATAAGCTTCCAGAATTAGAATTAATGTGTAAAAAGCTATTAACATTTTTATCTTGCTAGACATTGCCAAATTACTTGTCAAAAGATGGAACCAAATTACATTGCAAAAATCTTTGCCAACAGAAAACATTATATACAATTTTTGATTTTGCTGAATTATTAAGTTGGAAACCTATGTTCCATTTCTTTGAATTCTTTGATAACAGGGTGCTGCTGGAGGCTGCGAGGGCAGCCATGTCCATGAAGGCTCCCCAGAGTTGGAGCGGGGAAGTGGAAAAAGGTAAAAAAAAATACTAATTGTATTTTCCCTCGATTGTTATCTCTCATTCTTTTCTGCCTCTGTGTAACTTATATCCAGGTAGCTGGAGAAACATCATGTGGCAGGGAAAATTGGTATTCCAATAAATTAATAAACACCAACTTCAAATGGATTTTCAAGACTGGAAATATTGCTCTGACTTACAGTAAGTTCTTTCTAATTCTCCTTAAGGACTATTTTCTTAGAAGCTTTCCCTACCCTCCTCAAATTTCCCTCCATCCTCTCTACTTCCTTCACTCTGAGCTGGTGAGGCGCTTCCTAACTCATTAGGAACACAGAAGTCAGTAAATAGTCCACTGCCAAATCCGTTAATTCATTAGCATTTGCATTGATCTTTGTATTCCCTTGCACTACAGGAGTTCAAGTTCATAGGCCACGTGCACTACAGATAGCATTTCATTTTCTCTCATCTTCTCAAGTACTTCACAGCACTGCATTTTCTACAACCCATCTACTCCTTATGAATGATTCTTGCCAAAATTCAACCTCATTCTAGACTAGTAACTCCAACTTAAAATGTTAAAAACTATACGTGTAACACGAAAGCCTCCCTCCTCCTCTAATCCCTGCATATCTTCTTTAGCCAATTCATGTCTGAACTTTTCAAAATTGTTATCATCATATATTGTTTCCATTTCCTCACGTCCCATCTACTCTATAATTTACATCCATCTGACTTCCCTCACCGTAATCTCTCTGCCCACTGTCCTGAAATTTTACTTATGAAGGTCACCAGCGATCTCCATGTCAGTATAGCCAATGGATAGTTTTTGTCCTATTTCTAGGCTCTTTCCTTCTTTAAAAAAGAAAAAGAAAAACAAAAACCATTTTTTTTCCTCTATCCTTTCACACTCTCATCATCTTCTGTCCTGGTATATTTTACTGGCTTTCCGTGTTTAATCTGATTTCTAACATTCTATGAGTTTCCTTTATCTTCAGTGGAATAAACCCCTATATGAAGGATTATTCTCAACAGTTAGTTCTCATAATAACAGTACTAGTAGCAGCAGTCAATACTTCTATAATGCTTATCATGTGCCAGACACTATTCTAAGACACTGTTTAAATACATATATATAGACACACACACACACACACACACACACACACGAAGTTTTCCTCCTCATAGGCGTATGAAATAAGCCGATTATTATACCCATGTTACAAATGAGAAAACGGAGGCAATGAGAGGCCAAGGTCACATGATCAGTACTTGGTGAAGCCCCGCCTGAGTTAATGCTGGAACTTTAGAGGAGACAAGTTAAATAATGTCTCACAGATTGGCCTTAAAAGTGAGCAACACTTAATTAATGACTTGTGAAAGTATCAGAAAAAAAGGGGACATTTTAAATTGAATGGGATCTACTAAGTCATGGATCAGTAACTAAGAATGACTCTTATTGAATGAAATTATTTTTCATTATTCTTTTGAAAGAAGAATAATCTTGTGTTAGTGTTTCACAGTTTTTTTTTCATTCACATATTTATTCTTTATTAGACACACATTTCCTACACACCTACGTGCCAGTGTCCGCTGCAAGCCTTGGAAGCAAAAAATTACAAAGTCCCTGCTCTTAAGCAAATGTCCAGTGGTGGAGGAAGACAGAGTAAACGTGTAAATAAATGTTGTACAGTGACAGAAATACGACTGGACAAAGGGATGGAGAGGCACTGAGGAGGCAGGTCTCTTTGGTCAAGATAGTAGTGGTGGCGTTTGAACCGAGACCTTAACGATAAGAGGGAAATTGGTCTGGGTAGATGGATTAGCCAATCTAAAGCTGGGAGAGCAAGAAGTAGAGCTTGTTGCATCTGAGGGACTGAAAAGGACAACTGTGCCTCGAGCCCCATGAAGGTCAGGGAAAGATGTAGTAAGTGACCAGAGCACATGGTCTCTGTGAGCCTGGCTAAGTAGTTGAAAATTTCATCTCTTTACAATAGATAGCCTTTAGAGGTTAGAAGCAGTGCAATAATAGCGTCTGATTTGTGCTTTTTAAAAGACTACTTTGACTGTTGAATGTCCTACAAAAGCAAAATACCTGTGTCTCTATGAAGCGCAGATAGTAAATTTTAAAAAGCCCAATGAGCTCATAAGCAGTTGGTTGACTAACTGTTATCATTTATCTTAACTAGACTTCATTAATAGAAGCTTGGTGACCTGTGGGGTCTAATGATTAGGGCAACCCAGCTATTTTCAAATAGTGTGATTTGAAGAATCCTTGAAATTGTTAGGGTCCAGGAAGATTATTTTATTGCTGGGGCTCGATGGGAAGTTTAGAATAAGGAAGTATGATGGCTGGCTTCCATCTATTCTCCCTTTCTCTGGGAGAAATGATGGTGGGGTGACTACTTTGCTGTTGACCCAATGCTTCAATTTCAGAGCTGGTTCAATCCAGTAACTATTTGCTGAACAACTATTATATGTTAGGCACCCAGCTGGAACTGGGAATATAAAGAGAATAATTAATAAGAAAAGCAGGTATTACTAACAAGAGACAGGCACTGTGCTAATGCTTAACACGCACCATCTCAAGTTACATTAATTTACACCGTAACCATATGAGGTAGATGCATTTATTATACCATTTTCCAGGTGAGAAATCTAATCCCTTTAAGGGGCTTAAGTTACTTCTCCAAGGTTACACAGCTAGTTAGGGGCATAGGCAGTATTTGGACTCAGGTCTGGTATCAGCACCAATTCTCTTAGCCATTATGCTCTCTAAGGACCTTACTTGAGAAGTTCAGATTATACATATATGGGTACAACCAACCCTAAGACCATCTGGCAAAACTGGCTGCTTGAGAAGTCCTGGATTTATGTAAGATGCTCTTGGAATGGAGAAGATCGTGAAGGAGGGTCCCCAAAACACACTCTCTATACTAAGGGGCAACAGAAGAGAGAAAGAATTAGCCTACAGCAGTATGATATTGAGGACCAAGAAACAGTGTTTCTCTCTTTTGTGAACAGTTAATAAATTATTTCTACTTCAGAATATCAGAAAGAAATCACAGGACTATGGACAGTTTGCTGAGCCACCCTATCTATCTTAGCGTGAATCCTGGCAGGTGTAGAGCTCATAGTATGACCCTGGCACCTAAGTGTAGTTAAGTAAGCTTTCATTTTTCTTCGGCCTTAAAGCAAAGCAGCTTTCTGATAGGTATAATTTAGGAAAGCCTTCCAAGAAAATAGTTAAAGTCCACTTTAAATATCTCAGAGAAAAGCAATTTTGCAAAAGATCTATCAGCAAAAGCAAGGCCAAACACACCAATTATTTAGTGAGACTTGTATTGTTATATCATTGCTCATGTTGTTTCTTTATGCATTTACCTGGAAGAAGGCTTTTAATGTTCAACAATTCTCAAAGAGATAAAGACCCACACTGATGTGCCAGAAAGAGCTTTGCCCTGGAATTAGATCAGTTTAGGTTTGGCTACTTACTAGAATTAGGTAACATTCTTAATCTTTCTGAGCCTGTCTCCTATCTGCAAATAGGGATACCACTATCTATTACAGAGGGATGTGGTTAAATTAAATGACACATGTAAGTGAAGTATATCCTTCCAGGCTGAGAACATACCTAGTAAATGTTAAGTGATCTGCAAATATTCTGCTTTCTTGAAACGGATGAAACCTGTTATCATGATTTTAACCAATGGTCTAAATATCAAGACAATATTTAGTTAAAAGTTATAGTTGTTCTTTCACTGTCCACCTGCATTTTAACATATTCTAACCTATTCTCCTTGATAAATTGTGTCAATATTAGTAACATTTGTCATTTCAGCTATTACTGTTCATATGTTTAAAATATTTCAATGTGATATAAGTCGTTACTCAAAGGGATGCCTAGCTGGCTTTGTCAAAGATTTATTTTAAGTAAAAATAAAAGACTCATTTTCACCAAGTTTGATTGAACAGTGTATTCATTAACTGTATGAACTTTCTGGCCAACCCAATACAGTAGCCAAGACATGGAAACAACCTCAGTGTTTTCTTGTGGATGAATGGATGAAGAAAATGGGGGTGCATACAACCTACTATTAGTCAGCCATGATAAAGAAGGAAATCTGGCTATTTGTGACCACATGGGTGGGTTTGGGGGGCATTATGCTAAATGAAATGTCAGACAGAGAAAGATAAATACTTTATGATCTCATATGTGAAATCTAAAATACTGAACTCATGATAGAAAGAATGGAATGACGGTTGCCAGAGCTGGGGGTTGGAGGTGACGAAAATGAGGGAAGATGATCAAAAGGTAAAAACTTCTAGTTATAAGACAAGTGAGTAATGGTGATGTAATGTACAGCTCGGTCACTACAGTTAACAATACCGTATTTTATGTTTGAAAGTTGCTAAGAGAGTAGATCTTGAAAGTTCTCATCACAAAGATAACATTTGTAATTATGTGAATTAAGGTTAACTAAACTTATTGTGGTAATCATTTCACACACACTATATATATATTAATCATCACATTGTACACCTTGGACGGATACAATATTATATATCAATTTAATTTCCGTCTGGCCCGTCATTTTCCAAAGGCCACTCAAGATCAGGGGACAGAACGCCTCCTCTCCAAGTGTCCTGCCAGCCCACCCACTCAAGATCAGAGGGACAAAATGCCTAACTAAAACAAAACAAAAGAGAAACACAAAAAAACTGGAGAGAGGGAGGAAAGGGTGCCCTGAAAAATAAAAACAAATTTTAAAAACTAAGTACGTTGACAGAGCTAAGAATAAACTACCAGGAAAAAGAAACCCTACGTGTCAGATCCTAAAGTACAGAAGGGCACGCCCGCCGGCAGTCCAGGCCCGGGGGGACCGGGGTCCCCAGCCCTGCAGAGCCAACCGCAGACCGGCTCAGGCGCCCCTCGGAAGCGCGGGGTCCCCGCGGCCGAGTCGGCGCCCCCGGCCGGCGCCGGCTCCCCTCTGCCCACCCTGCGCGCGGGGGCTGGAAACTGCCGCGGAGAACCACGGCGGGGCGGGAAGGGGGGCTCCAAAGAGGGTCTGGCGACTCGAGTCGCTCCGTTTCTCGGTGGGCTCAGCGCGCGCCGTGGGGGAACAGGAGCGGGGGTCCGGGAGGAGGGGACGGACGGCACTTACGTAGACCGGCAGCGGCCACGGGTAGACGGCGGGCTCGGTCCCCAAGAGCGACTCCAGCCTCAGCTCCAGCTTCTCCCCCATGTCTTCGCGCGCGGGCCCCGCACCGCGCTAGTCTGGCGGTTGGGGGAGGGGCGCGGCGCCGCCGGCGGGGGCGGGGCAGACGGGCAGGCGGGAGGCTGAGGGGGGCCTGGCCTGGGCCTCAGCTGCCGCCACAGCGCTCCCGTCCGGCCCCCGGCTCCCTCTTTGTGCTCACAGGCCCGGGGCCTCCAGCGCTGCTGCGAACTCGGGCCGGCGTGAGGCGACCACAATGAGCCGGGGGCCGGGCTGAAACACTCCCGGCGCGCGCGGCCCGCCCCGTGGACTCGCACGCTCTCACGCACGCACGCTCCCACGCACGCACGCACGCACGCACGCACATACGCACGTCATCGGCTGCCCCTGGCCACACCCACCGGCCCGAAGTGGGGACCCGGCAAAACCTCTCAGGGCCAGTGGTGGCGAGTTCGACTCCCGACCTCGACGTACCGTGACACAACCCCTCCCCCCCAATAATAAGACTATAATTCCTATTAAATATGACAGCTGGAATCCCGGCTTCTGTTCACAAAATTGCCGTGTATTTAGCCTATGCTAGGCACCAGACCGCGGACGCTCAGTACTGGCCAAAAAGGAAATGCCCTGCCCTCATAGCACTGCCATTTTAATTGGAATAGTAGTGACAATGGTCAAGGGAGAAAATAAAGTGTCATCATCGCCACGGGGATGGTTAATCTCATGTGCGCACTGCGTGGGGCCCCGGCAACCACAAACATTATTCCAGATGTGGCCAGGAAGGTATTTTTCAGAAGAGATTAACACTGAAATTGGTCCACTTTGCGTAAAGGAGGAACGAATACAAGGAATTTATATATGCAGTACATATATATTTTTATTCTACATGCTTTTCTATGTAGGTGTATATGCGTGTCTATATGTATGTACGTGTATGTATTGCATATATTATATGTGTATGTATGTATACTGTATATATACACACCTAAATATCTTTCTATGTGTGTATATATGTATGATATAGACGTACCTAGGTGTGTACATTGCATATGTTATACGTATGTGTACATACTGTATATACACAAACGATGCATTTCATATGTGTGTATGTATAGTGTATCTGTATGTGTCTATTGTATATATTACGTGTATATGTGTGTATACATACTGTATATATACAAACTATGCATTTTATATATATGTGTGTATATATGTATTTGCGTATTGTATATACTATATGTGTATATGTCTGTATGCGTACTGCATATATACACAGCTGTATATTTTTGTATGCGTGTACATATGTACGTGTGTGTGTATATACACACACACCCTATGGATTCTGTTTGTCTGGAGAACCCTCACTGATACGGCCACTTATGACAATTGAGCACCTGCTCTTTGCCAGCCAGGGAGCCAAACGCTTGTCCTTTCTGTGTCTCCCTTAAGTGTCACAAGTCCCGGGAGGGAAGGTGATGCCGCTCCTACCAGTTGAGGTGCCTCAGGGACAGAGAGGTGCACAGGGCGGGGGGCTGGAGCCTGGTAGAGCCCAGGTGCAGTTCTAGCAGCAGTACAGCCTAGCAGTCCCACTTCCCCGGGTGCCTCTCACAAAGACGCCGAGGGAGAGACGGGGTCTGAAGGAGGGGATGAGGAAGCTTCCGTGGGTCTGCAAGCCCAGACCAAGGCTGACTCGTCAAGGGTGTTAGAGGTCAGGACTCTGGTTACCCTGGGGAAGGGGTTACACAGAGCCATTCCCATTCGGAAAAAGTATCCATTCTGCTCTTGTTTGTATGTTTACCCCCCTCCCCCAAATCTTTTAAAAACAGATTCTCTTGGTTGCTGGGAGCACACAAGGGGAAGTCGTGTGTGAGGGGGTGTGATCCAGGGGACAGGGAGGATAAGCCCCCCCCTCGTAGGGCCGGGAGTGGCTCAGCTTTGTGAGCTAAGGATGGCCTGCGAGGTCCCAGAGAGAAGGGTCCCTGCTCCGTCCCTGCTCCGTCCTTGCTCCGTGCACCCCATTCCCAGCCTGAGAAGTCCAGAGCCCCCCGCCCCCGCACACACACACACCAGGGAGGAGTGCCAGTCGCAATGGCTCCCAGGCTCCGGCTCCAGGGCTCCCGGCACTAGGAGCTATTTTCAGCTTTCATGCCCTAGGACACGGCCAGAGCTATTGTCTCCGGAAACTCTCTGTCTGTCTCTCGCCCGCCCGCCATCCCTCCCTCCCTCCCTCCTCCGCCTTTTCCCCTCCCGCTCCAGCTGTCCTGCCCTCCACCCTGCATTTCTACACAGGGTGGCTCACAGACAGCTGCTCCCCGTGCCCACCCGCCACCATTCGATGGATGTCAAAGCAAGCCCTGGGGACTTCCCTGGAGGTCCAGCGATTAAGACTCCGAGCTTCCACTGCAAGGGGTGCGGGTTCAAAGCCTGGTCAGGGAAATAAGATCCCACATGCCGCCCAGCACGGCCAAAGAAATAAATGAGTAAAAAATAAAGTTATAGTGATGAAACAGCCCTAGTGGTGCAAGGATGGGACGTATAGCTCTATGGTAGAGAATAAAGGTCCAGAAACAGATAGATGAGAACTTGATATGACAGAAAGTGAGGAAATTAAGGAGTTTTCAATAAATGGCATTAGGACAATTGCATATCCATGTGGGGAAAAGTAAATTAGAAAAAAAGAAAACAAGCAAGCCCTGGTCAGGTGTGACCTTGGGCCCAGGGCCATTGGCACACGTTGTCGTGTGGGACGTTCTTCCTTAGACTCCTCCCTCCCTCCTGTGTCACTGTCACTTCCTCCAGAACCTTCCTGGACTCCCCTACACAAGCCCGGGGTGTGCCCTCACCCGCCCACCCTGGATCACCGGAATTCCAATCCTGGCCCACCCTTCCCCGCCAGGTGAAGAACTGTGCCTGGTCAGTAAGACCGTAGAGGTCCTTGGCCATTGCTATTGCAGTTGGAATTGTTACTGTGTTTACACAGGGTGACCAACACCCGCCCCCACTTTGCCCAGGACCGCTCAGGTTTGAGCGCTGGAACTATGGGGAAACCCTCATTTCTGGGGAACCCAGAAGGCTGGTCAGCCTATTTAGGATGGATCTTTCACTTGATATCCCAATCCCCGAGAGCCAGAAAGGGAATCTCCCCCCTCCTTCCATGGTAACCTTCATTCATTCATCCACTCATCCCTTTATTCAACTCCTTTATTCAGCAAGTATTTATGAAGCATCTACTACATAGCAGACACTCTTCTAGGTGCTGGGGACAGTAAACTGAGAAGGTGTGATTTCTTACATGGGGATGATGTCTCGGAGACCACTGCAGGGCATGGGAGGTGGGAGAGGGAAGGGGCAGTTCTAAATGCAGGCTCTGACGGGATTGGGGCAGACCTTGCCCTAAGCCAGGCTGCTTGCTTCAACACAGCTGTCCTCACCCAGGGCCATCCTGCTTCCGCCTCCCCCAGTTCTTCAGTGATGTCTGGGGAAAATCTGTGGTTGTCACAACTGGGGGGGAGGGGACCCTGGAATCAAATGGGTGGGGACAGGGATGCTGCTGAACCCCACACAGTGCCCAAGAGGGGCCCCCAGCAGAGAATGACCCGCCCCAAATAACCCCAGTGCCATGGGGGAGACCCTGCACTAATATTATTCAGACCCGCTTGTGCCCCGAGATTCCTGCACAGGCTGGGACTCTAACCGGGTCACCTCTGTATCCCGAGGTGACCTAGAGTGGGGCAGCCAGGAGGGCTGAGTATCAGGGACGAAATGACCAATCTCTGTGCCCACTCTCCCCGCCACACCCCAGGGTCGATGGCCTCTATCTCCTCCCTGTGCAGCTAGCTTTTCCCTGAGCCATTTCTTCTTGTCAAGGTCCCTGTCGCAGGTTGTGTTCCCCGAAGATGACGTTGAGAGCAAGGATTGGAGTGCACGTGGTTGATGTGAGACGTGCAGAGAACAGATACAGCTGCCATAGGGTCCCGCAATTCCACTCCTGGGCATAGATCTGGAGAAAACTCTAATTCAAAAATATACATACACCCCTGGGATTTCCCTGGTGGTCTAGTGGTTAAGACTCTGTGCTTCCAGTGCAGGGAGCATGGGTTCCATCTCTGGCCAGGGAACTAAGATCCCACATGCTGTGTAACAAAAAAATAAAGAAAGAGAGAGAGAAAGAAAGAAAGAAAAAGAAAGAAAGAAAGAAAAAGAAAGAAAAAAGAAAGAAAAAAAGAAAGAAAAAGAAAGAAAAGATACATGTACCCCAGTGTTCATTGCATCACTATTTATAATAGGCAAGATGTGGAAGCTGCCTAAATGTCCACTGATGGGTGAGTGGATAAAGAAGATGTGGTACATATATACAATGGAATATATTCAGCCATAAAAAGAATGAAATAATGCTATTTGCAGCAACGTCGTGGATGGACCTAGAGATTATCATACTAAGTGAAGTAAGTCAGAAGAGAAAGACACATATATGATCTCTCTTATATGTGAAATCTAAAATACGACACAAATGAACTTGTCTACGAAACAAAAACAGACTCACAGACATAGAGAACAGACTTGTGGTTGCCAAGGGGGAGAAAGAGTGAGGGAGGGTTGGATTGGGAGTTTGGGGTTAGCAGACGCAAACTATTAAATATAGGATGGATAAGCTACAAGGTCCTACTGTCTAGCACAGGGAACTATATTCAATATCCTGTGATAAGCCATAATGGAAAAGAAAAAGTTTTATTTATAGGTTCCATCCCTAACTGAGCTGGCCCATCCCCTCCCATGGTTGTAAGTGCAGCCCGAGGCTGCAGACTTCCCACCCTGGTCTTCAGCTCCAGAGCAAGCCACCTGCAAACCAGCCGCATCTTCCCAGGGGCTGGCAACTCTCCTTTGCTACTGATTCCAAGACACATCCAGATAGCACAAATGTGACCATGAAAACAAACTCAGCCATGTTCAAATCAGGGAAATAACATTCTTATCTCTGTTTAGTAGTTGCTTAATTTTAGAATAGCTTAGAGTTACAAAAAAGTTGCAAAGATCTGTACAGAGTGTACAGAGTGCTGTGGACCCCCGACCCAGTACCCCTATTTCCAACACGTTAGTTCTTTAGTACGACATGCTTATCCAACTAAGGAACCGAGATGGATACGTTATTATTAACTGAAGTCCACACTTTATTAGAATTTCCCTAGCTTTCCCCTAACACCCTTTTTCTGTCCCAGTCTCCTCTGGGCTGTGACATTTCTCAGACGTCCCTGGGTTTTGATACCTTGAAAGTTTTGAGGAGGACTGGTCAGGTATTTTGTCCCTCAATTTGTTTGTCTGTTGGTTTTCTGATGTTTTTCTTATGGTTGGGCTGGAGTTATGGGGTTTGGGGCGGAAGATCCAGACAGAGATAAAAATGTCATTCTCCTCAGGTCACATCATCAAGGATACACACCATCAAGGATACACACATCAAGGATACACACCATCAACGGGACTTGTGACAAACAATTTTACCCTTGATCACCTGGCCAGTAGCGTCTTTTTTTTTTTTTTTTTTTTTTTGCTGCGTTGGGTCTTCATTGCTGCACACGGGCTTTCTCTAGTTGCGGCGAGCAGGGGCTCCTCTTTGTTGCGGGCATGTGCTTCTCATTACAGTGGCTTCTTTTGTTTCGGAGCACGGACTCTAGATGTGCGGGCTTCTGTAGTTGTGGCATGGGGGCTCAGTAGTTGTGGCTCCCAGGATCTAGAGCGCAGGCTCAATAGTTGTGGCCCACGGGCTTAGTTGATCTGCGGCACATGGGATCTTCCCGGACCAGGGCTCGAACCCGGGTCCCCTGCATTGGCAGGTGGATCCTTTTTTTGTTTTCTTTGTTCCGTTTGGAACCAAAACTTTAATCCCAAGGAGTCTCACAAAACATATTACAAATGACAGCATGAAAAAAAAATTGCACAGTAACTCAAAGTTCAGCTCTACAATATACTCTTAATCTGGCAGGACACTGGTGTCTTGATAATCTCAACTTCCAAAAAACTTTACAAATAGCTATGTATTCATGTACACCAATCACAGAGGGGACTTACGACCTAACTCAAAGGTAAACTAACTTCCTTGAAACTTCTTAGATGCTAAACTCACTGGACAACCTCTTGTCCAGTGTGAAGACTAGTGGAATTCTTAAACCTCTAATCTAGGGTAAGGGTGCGGCTTTCATTTCTACCTGCTGGCTTGTGTTCACAGTACCTTTTAAAGACTGCTTGCTTGACTACAGCTGCATACCACATCCCAGCTACAGAAAGTCTTTTTAATGTTTGCCAGTGTTGTTTCCATAATAATAAACATCACACTTTAGGTGGGCAGGAGTTAGAGTTTTATTATCAGTCTAGGCAAGACCAAAAATTCAAAGCAAATTCAATTCTGCTTAAGAGAACATTGTAAAGAAACAATTCTTCATATTACATGCCTCATATGACCCATTTCAAACCACAGAGAATGACACCTTTATGTGTCACTGTCCCAAGAGACAAACAAACGGGAACAGCTAAAACATTTAAAAAGTGCATCAAGCTTCGGAAGTCTCAAACGAAACTTGAATTTTCTGTACATACTCCTGTCAAATGAAGGTATTTCCTGTGCACCACTCCTCTTGCAAAGTGGTCTGCTATTTCCTTTCATTTGACCTGGATCGGCTAGGAGACCTAGAGAAAGATCGGGACGGCTTGCGATTTCTCTCCCGGGACAGTGATCTCTCTCTTCTCCTATATCTACTAAAGGGACCTGCTCCGGCTGCGGGAGAAGCTTCTCCGTCTTGGAGATCTGTGGTGAGGGGGAGGACTCCTCCTCCGATAATCATCTCGAGGGCGACGACCCCAAGAAGGAGGCGGCCACGATTTCGACTTCTCCCTTCCCCATTCGACAGGTCCACTCTTACTCGGCAGCCACAGAGTGTTCTCCCGTCTACTTCTCAGACAGCATCCGCTGCATCTCGGGGATCTTCATTTTCAACAAGAGTGAAGCCGGGAGGGTTTTTAGCAACCCACACACTTCGGAGTGGTCCATAATATCCTAAAGCTCGTTCGAATTCAGTCTTGTTACCACTGTTTCCAAGACTCCTTACGTAAACGTTC
The DNA here is from genome assembly GCF_059928025.1 of Delphinapterus leucas. NCBI lineage: Eukaryota > Metazoa > Chordata > Mammalia > Artiodactyla > Monodontidae > Delphinapterus > Delphinapterus leucas. The sequence goes on along the minus strand of NW_028322262.1, from coordinate 3,770,442 downwards.
CAGTCCAACGGACAGGAATCCCGATGCAAGACCCTCCTGGCTCCTGGCTTTCATGGGCCACAGGGTGATCCCGGGCCTCTAGAATCTGGCAGCTGAATCGGCACGCACAAGCTGGCCTGTGGGGATGCTTTTCCCCCTATGTGTCCAGCCCGGGGCCATGCTGTCTAGGCCCGACCTCCAGGGTGACAGGGTGAACCCCAGGTCCCTGGAGCAAACACTCAGAGCCCTGGTGACCAGACTCAGGGGGCTGGGGCGGCAGCTGGACATGTGTGGCCACCCTGGTGGTGTTTGGCCCCATCTGCAGTTCCAGTTCCAGCTGAGAAAGAGCCTCGCTGTGTTATTTTCTCCTGGTTGTGTAAGGATCCCCGGTGTCATTTGACAGAAATGTAGATGGTGTGTTCTTTCTCTCTTTTCTCCCTGCTTCCTCTCGTCCCTCTCCTCCTCCCTCTCTCCCTCTCCCTCTCCCTCTGTCCCTCTCTCTCTTCCCTCTCCCTCTTTCCTCTGCGTCTCTCTCTTTCCCTCTCTCCCTCCCCCCTCCCTCTCCCCCCTCCCCGTCCCTCTCCCCGTCCCTCTCCCAACTCCCTCTCCACCTCCGTCTCCCCCTTGCTCTCCCCCATCCCTCTCCCTCTCCCCTCCCCCTACCTCCACGCTCTCCCCCGTCTCTCTCCCTCCTCCCCCCTCCCTCTTCCCGCCTCCCCCGTCCCTCTTCCCTCTCCCTCTCTTCCTTCCTGTCTCCCTGTCCCTGTTTCCCTGTTCCGCACGCTCTCCCTCTACCTCTTTCCCTCTCCCTGTCCCTCCACCTCCTTCCCTCTCCGGAGAGGGAAGGAGGTGGAGGGACAGGGAGAGAGAGCAGGAGAGGGAGGGGGGAGAGGGAGAGATAGGGGTGAGAGGGAGAGAGGGAGAGAGGGAGGGAGCGAAAGACCGTCTCTCCCTCCCTCCCTCCCTCTTTCCCTCCCTCCCTCCCTCTTTCCCTCCCTCCCTCCCTCTATCCCTCTCTCCCTCCCTCCCTCTATCCCTCTAGCTCCCTCCATCCCTCTCGCTCCCTCCCTCTATCCCTCTCTCCCTCCCTCCATCACTCTCCCTCCCTCCCTCTATCCCTCTCTCGCTCCCTCCCTCTATCCCTCTCTCCCTCCCTCCCTCTCACCCTCTCCCTCCCTCCAGATCGCCCGCTCCCTCCACCTCTCCATCTCCCTCACTCCCTCCCAGAGAGGGAGAGATAGAGAGGCAGAGACAAGGGAGAGGGAGAGAGGGAGAGGGGGAGATGGAGGGAGAGGGAGAGGGAGGGAGAGGAAGAGAGGGAGAGAGATATGGAGAGGAGAGGGGGGGGGAGAGGGAGATGGAAAGAGGTCTCTTCCTCCCTCCCTCTCCCTCCCTCTCTCCCTGTCCCTGTTTCCCTGTTCCGCTCTCCCTCTCCCTCCACCTCCTTCCCTCTCCAGAGAGGGAAGGAGGTGGAGGGAGAGGGAAAGAGGGAGAGGGAGAGCAGGAGAGGGAGGGGGAGAGGGAGAGAGAGGGGGGAAAGGGAGAGAGGGATAGAGGGAGGGAGCGAAGACGTCTCTCCCTCTCTCCCTCTACACCTCTCTTCCTCCCTCTCTCCTTCTCCTCCCTCTCCCTCCATGTCTCCATCTCCCTCACTCTTTCCCAGAAAGGGAGAGATGGAGGGAGAGGGAGAGAGGGAGACGGAGAGATGGAGGAAGAGGGAGAGAAGAAGAGAGAGAGGGACAGAGGGAGAGAGAGATAGAGAGGGAGAGCGGGAGAGGGAAAATGGTCTCTTCTTCCCTCCCTCTCCCTCTCTCCTCCGTCTCCCCCTCTCCTTCCCTCGCCCTTTCCCTTCCTCTCTCCCTCTTCCTCCCTCTCCCTCCATCTCTCCCTCGCCCTCACTCCCTCTCCCTCCATCTCTCCCTCGCCCTCACTCCCTCTCAGAGAGGGAGAGATGGAGGGAGAGGCAGAGACAAGGGAGAGGGAGAGAGGCACAGGGAGACCGGAACAGGGAAACAGGGACAGGGAGAGAGAGAGGGAGAGGGAGAGAGGGAGAGAAGGAGGAGAGAGGGAGAGGGAGGGAGGAAGAGACCTAGTTCCCTCTCCCTCTCTCTCTCCCTCTCCCTCTCTCCCTCTCCCTCCCTCTCCCTCTCCCTCCATCTCTCCCTCTTCCTCTCTCCCTCTGCCTTATCTCTGCCTCTCTGGGAGGGAGTGCGGGAGAGGGAGAGATGGAGGGAGGAGAGTTGGAGCCAGAGGGAGAGGGAGGAGAAGGAGGGAGGGAGAGCGAGAGAGGGAGGGAGAGAGGGAGGGAGAGAGGGAGGGAGGGAGAGACATCTTTCGCTCCCTCCATCACTCTCTCCCTCTCCACCCTCTCTCTCCCTCTCCCCCCTCCCTCTCCATCTCTCTCTCCCTCTCCCCCCTCCCTCTCCATCTCTCTCTCCCTCTCCCTCCACCTCCTTCCCTCTCCAGAGAGGGAAGGAGGTGGAGGGAGAGGGAGAGGGAAAGAGGTAGAGCCAGAGCGTGCGGAACAGGGAAACAGGGACAGGGAGAGAGGAAGGGAGAGAGGGAGAAGGGGAGACGGAGAGGGAAAGGGGGAGAGGGAGAGGGGGAGGGAAAGAGGGAGAGAGAGAGAGGGACAGGGAAAGAGGGACAGGGAGAGAGGGAGGGAGAGAGGCAGAGGGAGAGATGGAGGGAGAGGGAGAGTGAGAGGCAGCGAGGTAGAGGGAGAGAGGGAGAAACGGAGAGAGAGAGAGAGAGGGAGAGCGGTAGAAGTGCTGAGGAGGGGGGCTCCCTCCCCCTCCCACTCCCATCCTCTCCCTACTGCTCTTTTTTCTGCTTCAACAAACCCCAGGCGCCTTTTAGATCAGCCCTGAAGTCAACGTTGATGCTTGGACAGCCTGACCTCCCCGCTGACTTCCAGCCCAGGACCACCGCTGGGAGATGAAGTCTGCGGGGCCCTGGGCGCAGGCTGCACAGGCACCTCCTCTGATGCCCAATCTCTCCTCGTTTACGAGGCAGCCGACACTCCCCTCCCTGACTCCCCAAGATTTGGGGCCTTTTTAGTATGTGTCGATAATGCCATGAGCGACTATTTAACTCTTCCACGAGGACCCATCTCCCAAAATGCAGTGGTTTTCAACCTTGGCTGCACTCGAGAACCCCCAGGGAAGGGAGAGACGTCTCTCCCTCCCTCTCTCTCTCTCTCCCTCTGTACGTCTGTCTACCTCTCTCCCTCTCCCTCTCCCTCTGGGGTGATGCCCGATGAGCTCAGAATCGCAGATGGACCCCCCCATCCCCTCTCTGTGGCTTGCATGGGGGATGCACCTTCTCACTGTGGCCCGGGCATGGCCTTGACATTCAGACATCGGGTCCTGCGTGGACACTTGTGTTTGTTCCATAGCGCATGTGGCTGCAGTCTGTGCTTCTGTAGATGCGGGCTGTGCGTGAGCCCTTCATCTTCCCCGCAGACACCACTGGTGCTCGCTCGGCCTCGCGGGGGATGCGGGGGGCACGGGGGACAGTCTTGTGTCCCCACCTTCTTGGGCTACAGACAGGCCACGCTGGTGCTGTGGTGACTGGGGGCTCCCAGGAGAACCCCGCTGCAGACCGGAGAGGTGGCCTCCGAGAAGGTGGCGTACGCCTGGGGCCGGGCCTCATCAGTGAGCCACGGGCCACCTGCGGCAACAGGTGTCTCACCGTCCAGGGGCTGGGTGTTCGGGCGCCGTGGGGTTGAGCTACTGTCTGCACGGCAGCCGTGTTTGTCTTGTTGAGCCCGGGGAGGCCCCTTGGTGGCTCCTGGAGAGCCTGGCCGCATTTCTTCCTGCCCTTGGCCTTAGAGCCCATCACGTTCATGCCGTTTCTGCTTCCAAAAGGACCTGTGTTAATAAAGACCACGTGTTAGGACAGCACCAAAGTGTCTAGAAATCCGGGCCAGGAGGAGGAGGGAGGGGGATTGGCTGTGCCCGCCAGTGGCCTGGGAGCCCTGCCCGCCTGCAGAGACCTGGCCCGGGGCCCGCGGGGAGGGCGTGGCCCTCGGTCCGCAGCGCCTTCCGTCTCTGGCTTCCAGGAGAACTGCGTGATCCTCAGGGAGCTGGTGAGGCTGCAGGCCCTGAAGTCCCGCCTGCTGGGGTTCCGCACCATGCCGACTCCGTGCTGGAGATGAACACGGACAAGACCAGCCAGGTGGTGGCCACTGTCCTAGGTAACACCGCCTCTCCCTGAGTCCCAGTGGGGACGGGGTCAGGCGGACCTTGACCGGACGTGGTGCTGCCTGAGACCCCACTGTGTCAGCCCTTGGGGGTCACCTTCCCAGACCCTTCATTCTGCCTCGAGGGGCACAGGGTCGGGGGTGGCTGGGGGGCCGCCCCAGGGACGTAGCCGAGCCTCTCCCCTCCGCCCGCAGGTGAGCTGGCCCAGAAGCTGAAGCCCCTCGGGGAGCAGGAGCGGCCGTGATCCTGGAGCTAAAGAAGGCCGAGTGCCAGAGGCGGGGCCTGCACTTTGACGGCCCCATCAACGCCTGGGACCTGCGCTACTACGTGAACCAGGGGCAGGAGACGCGCTACCACGTGGGCCAGTACCTGCTCAATGAGTCCTTCCCCATGCAGGCGGTCACACGCGGGCTGCTGGGCATCTCCCAGGAGCTGCTGGGGCTGACCTTCGACCTGGAGGAGGGCACCAGCATGGGTCACGAAGACGTGAGGCTCTAAACGGTCTGGGACGCGGCCTCGGGCAAGGTCATCCATCGGCAAGTTCTACCTGACCTCTATCCTCGGTGCGTGCGTGGGGGAACCTGTCGGCCGTGGGCCGGGGCTCCTCTGTGGAAGCGGGGCCCCATCCACGTCCCTCCGCAGGGTGGGGAAGTCCGGGCACGCGGCCTGCTTCGGCCTGCCTACAGCACGATGGGAGCTGCCAGATCGCCATCGCGGCCATGGTGGCCAACTTCACCAAGCCTACGCCCAACCTGCCCTCCCTGCTGCGGCACGATGAGCGGGAGACCAACTTCCACGACGTCGGGCATGCGATGCACCAGCTCCGCTCCCAGGCGCAGGGCTGCAGGCAGGGGGCGGGGAGGGCCCGGGCATGCGTGGTCCTCAGGCAGGCCCTCGCCGCGGGATTCTTTCACTGACATCACCCCACACGTGGTGACGCCCTCGGTGTCAGCTTCCATCATCAAACCCCAGGCACTGGGCGCGTAAGTAACGGAAATGGATGTCCTCGAGGCTCTAGAGGCTGGAAGACCCAGATCAAGGAGTCAGGGCTGGTTCCCTGCATGTTAAATACATGTACTCAAGAGTTGCCTTTAAAAAAGACAAAAGAAAAGAAAGGAACGTTGCCTGCAAGTCTGCTGACAGCCGGTGATGAGAACCAGAGGGAAGGCTCTGGGGCCGGGGGCGCAGTGCCCTGTGAGCTCGGGGGCTGCTGCCAGTCTCCGTGGAGGCTCAGCAAGTCCCGGTGACTTCCCCACGTGGGGGGCGCCAGCTGAGAGTCTGGGCCCAGGACCCACTGCTCGTTCGGTCTTCCTGTGGTCAGCCCTTCATCCTGAGAGCGATGCTCTCACAGGCTGCACCGGGGCGTGTGGGGACAGTTTACTGAGCCGTACAGACGTCACTACTGCTTTGGACCATTTCCATCATCCCGAAAATGTCCCTCACGCCCTTAGCTATCACTCCGTCCCCTCGCCAGCCCCTGACAACCAGGAACCCACTCGCTGACTCTGTGGATCTACCTGCTCTGGATGTTTCTCCTCAGTGGGGTCACGCCCTGTGTGTCCTTCTGTGTATGACTTCTCTCGCTGAGCATCGTGTTCTCAGGGTGTACCGACGCGGCAGCGAGCGTCAGGGCTTCACCGCATTGCGTGGCTGAGGGACGTAAAGAAGACAAGAGAAAAGAAAAGCACGTTGCATGCAAGTCTGGTGACAGCCGGTGATGAGAACCAGAGGGAAGGCTCTGGGGCCGGGGGCGCCGTGCCCTGTGAGGCCCTTGGCGCTGCTGCCAGTCTTGGTGGGGCACGGGCAGCACCGTCCCTCAGGAGCTGCTGGACAAGCTCATCAAGTCCCGGGAGGCCAACCCAGATGCGGCCGGACCGAGGGAAGGGAAGGGGGCTTCCGGTCTGCCCGGCTGGCAAGCGCGGCCTGGACACGGTGCCAGCCCCCCGTCTCCTTCCTCCCACGCCCCAGGCCTCTTCAACCTGTGCCAGATCGTCCTGGCCAAGGTGGTTCAGGCCCTGCACACGCAGACGCCCGCGGACCCGGCCCAGGAGAATGCCCGCCTCTGCCAGGAGATCCTGGGGTTCCCAGCCATGCCAGGTAGCCAAGCGCGCGCCGGGCTCACCTTAGCGGTCGGTTGGCGGCTACTGCCCAGGTCAAGAGGATCGTCTGGTGGTGTGTGAATGGGGACCGACTGACGGGCTCCGGCCGAGGCCCACTGCCCTCTGGCCTCCTCCTGCCACGGCTCCTTGGCTGGTCCCTCCAGCTGTGGCCCACGGAGTCCGAGGGTGGAGTGGGAGGCTCTGCACATGCTTTCTAGAGAGCCTGGAAGAGGCAGGAGAGGGCTTCATACCCCGGACAGAAGGCATCGACGAGGTCTGCCCATGCGTGTCGGTGCGGACACGCGGTTCACTCCCTCGTGAGCGCTTTAACCAGCGATCTCCCCGTGGTGGAGGGAGAGCCCTGACTCATCTCTCGCAGCCTCGGCAGCTGGCCTTGTAAGAGGCTTAGGAGTGAACCCTCGTGAGCTTCAGCAGAAAGTCGGCAAAGATTTATTTGTGTCCCTCCACTGAACTGCCAGCAAGGTCCCCGTTTTCTACAAGTGTTGGGCCAATACTCTCTCTAGTGGCAGGGGACTCAGACAAGGCTGCTTTGAGGCCCCCACCCCCGCTCTGGGGCAGGGGCACTGAGCGGCCAGGGGGCCGGGCAGGAGCCCCTCCGCGGGTGTCCCAGTGACCCACCTGCCTGCGACCTTCGGCCGCCTGGCAGGAAGCTACGACGCCCAGTCCTATGGCCAGTCATTCCTGCAAGAAACACTGGAACCAGTTTCTGCCAACCCACCAAAAAAAACGACTTCAAAGGCAACGTGGTGTCACAGGAAGGGCTTGTTTCTGTGTTGGTTTGTTTTTAGTTCATTAGGCCTCACTTAAAATTCTGATTCCACAATGCACTTGCTTTGGGATCTTGAACAACACTCATAACCTCTGCAAGTTTCAGTATAGTAAGTTTATGTGATTACCTTCATCTGTAATATCCCTGTGTTGCAATCTTAATTAATTCAGATTAATTCATCTTAATCTTAATCTCAAGTTCAGATCAATGACTAGTTCCTCTGTGACTTCTCCTCTGAACGGATTCAAAAGCCGCCTCTCCCGTCCTCATTTGGCTTCTCTTCTCTTCTGGAATCTCATAAGAACTTCTATGACCTCTTTGGTTTTTTGTTGTTGCTGTTGTCTGTTTGTTTGTTTTTTAATTGAAATATAGTTGATTTACAATGTCGTGTCCGTTTCAGGTGTACGGCGCAGTGATTCCGTTTTCAGATTCTTTTCCCTTATAAGTTATTACAAAATATTGAGTACAGTTCCCTGTGCCATAGGGGAGATCCTTGTTGTATCTATTCTATGCCTTCTTTGAATGACCGTAGCACTTGTTGTCTGTATCATTTTTATGTCTGTTGTGGCTTTGTGACTGAAAATGAAAATTTTCTATTTGTTCATGCCCTGGCCCTTCCTTAAAAATGTGTTCATTTACCTATTTCATATTTATTGACTACATCTTAGACACCGTGTTAGCTGCTTGTTCTAGATGTTAGTAAAACACAGACCTTCCTGCTCAAAGGGTCACAGTATTTGTGGGAAAACAAAAAAATGAACAACTTACGTCTCAAATAGCTTTGTACTTCCCAAAGAGAGCACACCTCGTAGGTACAATAAATATATGTATCATACATAAATGTATAAAGAGTTAATGGCATTAAAAACGTGAGATAACTGCTTTTCTATTCTGAGGAAATGAGGATTACATTTCACCAGGAGCTCAATACCACTCTGAGAATGAGGGCTTAACCCCCGACCTGGCTCACTGCATCGCTTTCTTATATGAAAATAGACAAGTCTGTACACGCTCTCTACAAAAAGGCTTATCTGGCATGAATTTCAGATAGCAAGAAGAAAAATTCAAGAGGTTCAGAGAAGCATCCAGAAGCTCAGATGATTGTCTGGCACTGATACAACTTGCTTGACAGGAAAATAGAGCTGTAAATCTCACAAAATTCGATGATCTTCTAAGAATTTCAAAACCGCCTGCTATTAATTAGAAATCCTAGAAGAACCGCTTCTTTTAAAGCACACTGATAATATGCTTTACAGCTTAATATTCAGAAGCCTATGTTTCGGCTAAGTGAGCTTCAGGAATGAAGGAAACTTGTGGTTCAGTTCCCTCTACTCTGGAACCTCTGGTCAAAACACCTACTTCTGTGCTCAGCCATCTTATCATCTGAAAAATGGAGGCAACTCTAAGAAAACATCGTTACAGAGATGTTGCACAGTTTCCTGTGTCACTGTCTTCATTTGTTTCAGAAAACCAATAACGTCTAAGCTGCTACTGCAAAGAGCGCAGTGTTACTTGGGGTCATCTAGTGCAGCTCTGTCAAAGTAAAGAAAAGGAAAGGGGCCTAGAACAACTATAATTTTCCCAAGAGGACACTATTATTTTATGGTAAATCTGAGTCAAGAACCCTGATCTCTTTGATGCCATTCCATTGTTCTTTCGTTGGGTTCTCAACAACCCAGAGAAAGAAAGAGAAATAAAACTCCTATGTGCTGTGTCACTGGTACAGGACGTGGCAAGATTGGAATCGGAGAACTACATATTAACAGGTATTTGGGAAATTCTTCAAACTGGTTAAGATATACACCAGGTACATAAAACACAGTATGTTTTCCCAAGATGATTCTGTGGAATGAACAGAACTGGTAACTGAAGGTGCCTGTGTGCTGCAGTTCCAAACAGGATGGGTGAATGCTTGTTTTCTGGCACCTTTAAGACTCCACCCCAATATACACATTAAAATAAAATTAACATTTCAACTGGGTCATATTTAATTCTGCATGCTCTTCTAAGTCAGCAAAATATTCCATATATCATTTAAGTTGTCACTCACTCTCTTTTCTTTTCTTTCTTTTTCTTTTTCTTTTTTTCTTTTTTTGCGGTACACGGGCCTCTCACTGCTGTGGCCTCTCCCGTTGCGGAGCGCAGGCTCAGCGGCCATGGCTCACGGGCCTAGCCGCTCCGCGGCATGTGGGATCTTCCCGGACCGGAGCACGAACCCGTGTCCCCTGCATCGGCAGGCGGACTCTCAACCACTGAGCCACCAGGGAAGCCCGTCACTCACTTTTTAACTTGAGTTTTAATTTCTAAAAGTCTTTCCAAACACAAAACAGAGGTGGGAAAATGGTATATGGGAAGCTGCAGAGATGAAATAAGCTTACTTCATTCGGCATAAAGATGAATACCCAAACAACTTCTGCATAGCTGCAAGTGTCCAAATCTACTATCCTCGTTTCGTAGTCAAGGCTTCCGGAAAAATATGCTAACGGATTCCTAATTACCCAAATGCCCCATATCCGTTTCAGTAAGTATCGTTATATATTACGGAAATTTTTCTCAGTGACACAGAAAGACATCCTGGCCGAGCATCCCCCTTCCCCTGACACAGAGATGATGGGTCTCAAGCTACCTTGAAGGCGTTGGAGCCCACTTTATCCATTACTAATATTAATGGAGGACAAACCTTCATATTCTGTTTGTTTGCTCTGTGTTTGTTAAATCACTTCTTCCCTTCATTAAAATGGATGACACATAATTGAGTCTGTAGTGTGTGTATCACTGGAACCTGAACACATTTTTGTTGGTTTTATTAACGTCATAGGTTTCTAGGGAGGGTCTACTAAATAACTAAGTCTAGTTTCACAGTTACAAATAAATTAGGATGTAATTTTGAATAAATTAAGCTCATCATAAAGGAAGGATACTGATAGTTGCTACTACCCCTTCCTTGAGGGGCTCTTGTAAAGCACTAAATAAAGTAACAGAGGTTTATATGCATGCATATATTTTCAATGATGTTTGAACACACTCGAAAAGAACTCTACAGAATGCATTATAAAACCTCGATGCTGTGTGTCCCTAGTTCCCAGCTCTCTCGTTAAAACTATTTAAATGAACAAAATGTTATCTATTAGGAGAGCTATCAGAGTACTCCAAATACTACTTCTTGCAGTACCCTGTCCCAACCATTTGCCTTCCTCTTCCCATTAGTCCTTAATTCAGAAACCCCAGAGATTTGTTCATTAATTTATGAACACATTTCTTCATTCAGCCAAGAAAATTGATGGCTCCCTTACCAAATTTCAGGCACCCTTCTTCAGTATGTTTTCTAGGCATGTTCAGGAAACACAGCAGTGATTAACACAGATGAATATAGCCTCTCTCGAGCTGAGGGGAGAGACAAAAGTAAAGAAGCAAATATAAAATCGTAAGTGTAAATACGTAAATAAAAATTGAATAAATGGGTAGAATAACTAGTATATCAGGTAAGTGCTGGAGAAAAACGGCAAGCAGGGAAGGGGGATGGAGATTGTTAGCTGGTAGGAGGAGGCTGCGATCTGAAACTAAGTGATCACTGAGGGCTTTCTGGGGAAGATAAAATTTAAGAGGGAACCTAAGGTTGTGAGAGGGAGCAAGGTGCATATCTGGGAAGTGAATAGTACAAGCAGAGGGAACAGTCAGATGGAAAGGCAATGAGGCAAGAGTGGGCTTGGAGTATCCAAGGAGCAGAAAGGATGTCAGTGTGTGGAAAACAGAGGGAGCAAAGTGGAGAGGAGAAGGAAACAGTCAGAGAGGAAACAGAGGCCCAGATTTCTAGGGCTGTGGAGGCACTTTGAGGACTTTGCTTTTCCTGTGAAGAAGCCACTGAAGAGCCTGGAGTGACATGATGTGACTTACGTTTTAACAGGATCTCTCTGGATGCCATGTTGATTAGAGACTGCAGGAGAATAAGGACAAGCCCCAGAAGACCAATAGTTGATTCAAATGTCAAGAAACATTTATGCCTTCACCCTTCAACTTCACAAATGATGCCATTTCCATTGAGCTATTGAAAAATATAATCTGGCTTTCAAAACAATAAACCAGAAGGCATTTTCTCACATAAGCAAGGTCACAAACAACTGTCAGCTAAAGTTGAAATAGCAACAAATCAAATAATAACAAAAAACATTTTTTATAGCTTTTAAAACCTTACCAAGCATTTTCTTGTCCATTATCTAAGTTAATCCTCAAATCAACGCCATGAGATAGTTACTATTTTCCCATTAGAAGTGACCGCATATTAAATCCTTAGTGATTGCTCAAGAAAAGCTGAAATCTTGAGTGTACATCTATTAATGCCAAGGTTGGGTTTTTTACCCATGGGAACATTGGATGCTAAAATCCACAGGGATTTTCAGCTCAAGATGGCAGACTAGGAAATATATTTACTTTCTGGTCCTCCTGAAACCAGGTTTAAATAAAACTGTAGAAATACCCAAATTAATCAACCAATAAGAGCCAAGACATTGTGGAAGTCATCAACCACAGAAAGATTTCAACACATTTCGAGAAGGCAAACAATGAAATGGAGGGGCCATGAATAAAATAATGAAGAAAAGACTACCCTAAGTAGGGTCTGCACAAAGCCAGTCAGCTTTTGCTGAGCCCTGGTTATAGTAAAGGACAGAGGAAAGAAGAGGGGCTGAAAACAAGGAGACAAAAGTCATTTCAGGAAAACACGTTCATTTAATGAGCTCCAGGGAACACTCGGCCTGCTGCCATACTCACTCACGTATTACAGTGGATTGTTGGCACGCAAGACAAGAAAACAGGGAACCAACGAACAAAAATCAAGACACTGTTTCTTACTGAACTCTTCTCAAACGAGATCAAGAAATTATGGTTCAATGCCATAGCTGTAAATCATTTCTGCTCCTGGAGAGGTTAGAAAGGGCTTATAATAGTTACCCTTTTTTTTTCAGACAGAATTTAGGTCTGAGCAAAAGCTTTTGTGTCCTCCAACCTCAAAGTTTATTGGGGATGCAAGTCCAAATTTGCTTCGACATACCATAAAAAGAATCTCATGAGCAGAGGGTCAAACTACTTTTGGAATATATGAATTATGCCCAGTGTGATTTTAAATAGATTTTAAACAAAAATATATAGATTTTTACTGATCTATATGATTCTGGGTTCTGAAACTTCTACATGTCACATGCCTGATACAGAACACACAATGTCAGTCCCAGGAGACAGAAAACACTCCAATGAAGCAAGCCAAAGAAACAAGATTCGGACAAGGTAAAGTGACGTGTAGACCAAGACCAGGATTTTTCAATTCTTTCCTGTCATGCTGTAGCTTCCAGCTCCTGAATAACAACACATGTTTCCCTTGTCCTAGACACACAAGAGTATGTCTCCTCTATGGGGCATAAGAAGCTCTAGAGTTACATATGTGTAGTAAAGAGTGGACCCAGCCGGCATACTCACAATGACCAAATTGTGTTGCTCGTACTTTATTTTAAACCAATACATCGCTCCACGCTGAAGTTGCAATAAATGATATATTTGCTTTCTAGACATGAATGAGATGCCTTACTGGATATACTCCAGGAAGGCCAGAGAAACTGGCTTCTAATCCATACAGAATAATTCATTGATGAATTCCTTTCAGGATAGCCCATGATTTATCTAGAATATAAGCTTTACATACCTGGATCCTTCAAACTAGACCAAAGGGAAAAATCTAGGCTCCAAGCCTCAATTAGAAATGTGGGATGGTGCTATGCTGACAACTGGTGGTCCCTGACCTATCTTCTGAGATTAGAACCCAGTGTGGTGGATGACCAATTCACGCGCTGAACAAAAGAACACCTCCTACAAGGCAGTGGATGTGTTCATTACAGGTATGGCACTTAGGGCTAAGTATCATAAGGACTTCAAGAAACAAAAGAAAAAGTAACACATGAAGCATATATGATAAGGAGGCGCCAGAGTCCAGAGCACGAGCTCTGGAATCACACAGGCTTGCTTCGAATCCCGGCTAAGCCACTACCATCTGTATACCCTGAAGAACAGTCGAAGGTTGAAATGTTCTTTTACCAAATTTCGAAAAACAAGTGAAGAAAGAACCTACCTGCCAGGAAGGGACATCGTGGGGTGCAGCATCCAGTCGGGTCAGGGCTCTGCATCCCCTGCTCAGAAACCTTCACCGCCTGGCTCACGGTGATGCTGGCAGCTCAGCAGCCCTGGAGAAGGCGCTCCTGCTCCTGTCTCCAGGGCTCGCGGACAAGCTGGGGAGGTCCACGGAGGAGGCGGGCCACAGCCTGGCAAGCTCTGGGTGCCTCCTGCACTCAGCTCTGGGCAGGCTCTGGCCTCTGGGCCCCGTTGCGGGGAAGGGCTGGCCGATACATACCCAGGGCTGAGGGGTCTGCAGAGCCGGTGCCCAGGCAGCGTGAGCTCTGGAGGACAAGGCTTCCACAGTCCCCAACAGTCTCCGCATGGTGGCCCATCCGGTGCCAAACACCTGCCACCCACAGCGACAAGTCCCAGCCGCTAGAAAGTCCAGAAGGGCTCGGGCTCTTTGCCCTCGGGCCGGGTTTCTCCAGGGGCTGGGCTTGTGTGGGGCCCCCAGCCCACCCCCTGACCCGCCCGCCCTTGCTCTGTGACACGTACAATGCAATGGCAACACCCAGGCTGAGCCGGCAGGCCAGTGTTCAGTGCGTGCTAGACCTTGAGAAGAGTTAGCAGCTAGGGAGAAGCTCTCCCACTTTCACTCGCTTTTCTCAGATCAGCCAGGCAGCCCATCTCACCCCAAAGCGATGGACACCACACCTCCTTCCCAGGCTATCGTTTTCCGTTCTGCCCCTGTTTTCCCTTTCCATTCTGCCCCTCTTTTCCCCAGCACCCCATCTACGGCTTCGGGTGTCATCGGTGCTGCAGCAGGCAGCACCTCTGACCCCGAAGCTATGGACACCACACCACCTTCCCGGGCTTTCGTTTTCCGTTCTGCCCCTGTTGTCCCTTTCCATTCTGCCCCTCTTTTCCCCAGCACCCCATCTACGGCTTCGGGTGTCATCGGTGCTGCAGCAGGCAGCACCTCTGACCCCGAAGCTATGGACACCACACCACCTTCCCGGGCTTTCGTTTTCCGTTCTGCCCCTGTTGTCCCTTTCCATTCTGCCCCTCTTTTCCCCAGCACCCCATTTACGGCTTCGGGTGTCATTGGTGCTGCTCCCGGCAGCACCTCTGACCCCGAAGCTATGGACACCACACCACCTTCCCGGGCTTTCGTTTTCCATTCTGCCCCTGTTTTCCCTTTCCATTCTGCCCCTCTTTTCCCCAGCACCCCATTTACGGCTTCGGGTGTCATTGGTGCTGCTCCCGGCAGCACCTCTGACCCCGAAGCTATGGACACCACACCACCTTCCCGGGCTTTCGTTTTCCGTTCTGCCCCTGTTGTCCCTTTCCATTCTGCCCCTCTTTTCCCCAGCACCCCATCTACGGCTTCGGGTGTCATTGGTGCTGCTGCAGGCAGCACCTCTGACCCCGAAGCTATGGACACCACACCACCTTCCCGGGCTTTCGTTTTCCGTTCTGCCCCTGTTGTCCCTTTCCATTCTGCCCCTCTTTTCCCCAGCCCCCCATCTACGGCTTCGGGTGTCATTGGTGCTGCTGCAGGCAGCACCTCTGACCCCGAAGCTATGGACACCACACCACCTTCCCGGGCTTTCGTTTTCCGTTCTTCCCCTGTTTTCCCTTTCCATTCTGCCCCTCTTTTCCCCAGCCCCCCATCTACGGCTTCGGGTGTCATCGGTGCTGCAGCAGGCAGCACCTCTGACCCCGAAGCTATGGACACCACACCTCCTCCCTAGGCTATCTTTTTCCGTTCTTCCCCTATTTTCCCTTTCCATTCTGCCCCTGTTTTCCCCAGCGCCCCCCCCATTTACGGCTTAGGCCGGCATCAGTGCTTCAGCAGGCAGCAGCTCTGACACCAAACCTATGGACACACCTCCAGGGCTGTCATTTTCCAGTCTGCCCCGTCTCCAAGTAGAACCACTACCTATTTCACACGGCTGTTCCTAGTTCTGGGAACACACCACGCACTGGTAGCAATGCCTCAGCCCATGCCTCGACTCATTTCCCTGCAACGCTGGCCAACAGATAGACCAACACTTCAAAGTTATGACAGAAAGTTGAGTAAGTTATACGCTTGGAATTGCATTTATTATTATTAACAAGCACAACTGTAGTGCTTAGACTATAACAAGTAATATTCTAAGTGCTTAGCAAATATTAACTCACTTAATCCTCATAATGGCAACCCTATAGGTAGGTAATGTTCATAATATTCACCTTTTTGGGGGGAAACTGAGGCCCAGGGGGGTTGAATAGCTTGCCTAATGCCACACAGTAAGTAGCGGGCAGAAACCCAGGATGAAAACCAGACCGTCTAGACTTTCATCACTTTGCTGTGTCACCTTAATAGATGTTGTGGTTTGGGAAGGGACTAAACTGACAAGACTCTGAACTTGAGAAGGGAGAAATTAGAAAGTGACTGATCCTAGAAACTAGAGAGGATTTCAGCTCAGAAATTTCTGGTGGTGAGACCCAGAAGAACAAGAACATGGTTGGAATATTAACTTGGGGTAGTATCTGAATCCATTGAGAAATGGTTTTGTTTTGTTTTGTTTTTTTAACTTAGAAAGGCCAGCTGGATGAAGATTAATGAAACAAAAAGTAGAAAGGGAAAGAGGAAGGTGCCTGAAGTGAGACATAACCTCTTCCCTGTAAGTACTAGGGGTGGGCGTCCTGTGGGAAAGGATGGAGCTCTCTCTACAGGTTTGTCACCAGGATGAACAAGGAGAAACATGGCAACCATTGTACTGGTTTTGATGATTCCTCAAAAACCAAGGCTTTACTTTCCAAGAACTACCCACAGTAGCATACCTACCGTGTGTCAGACATGCCACCAAGGGTGTTTCCAGTCACACATTTTAATTGGAGAAATAGTTCCTATGAGGTACGCATTAGTTCCCTATGGCTGCTGTAACAAATGACTACCAATGAGCTTGCGTAAAACAAAACACACTCATTCTCTTATGGTTCTGGAAGACAGAGGTCCAAAACCAGTTTCCCTGGGCTGGAACCAGGAGTTGACAAGGCCGTCCATCCACCTTCTAGAGGCTCTAAGGGAGAATCTGTTTCCTTGACAGCATTCCTTGACTTCTGGCCACATCAATCCAACCCCAACTTCATCATCACATTCTCTTTGGAGTAAACACTCCCTCTGCCTCTCTCTTACGAGAACACCAGTGGTTACATCTGGGTCCATCCAGGTAGTCCAGAAGAATCTCCCCATCTCAAAACCCTTACTTTCATCCCATTGGCAAAGTCCCTTCTGCCATTTAAGGTGACATTCATAGGTTCTGGGGATTAGAAGGTGGACATTTGGGGGCAATGGTACTATTCAGTCTACTACAAGGTAGATACTATTATCTTTCTCAGATGTAGGAAATGAAGTTTAGGGAAGTAATTTGTCTCAGGTCTACAATTTCCAGAGGAGAGATTTAAATTCTGCCAGGGAGACTTTAGGACACACTCTAAACAACTTTAACCTGTGTCCTTAATTACTGCATAATCCTTGGTTAAGAGTCACACTTAGGTATCAAGACCCAACTGAATATAACACAAGTACTGTCTCCTCTTTCACTATGTTTGCCTGGTGTATTTATGAATCTTGCCCAGAGCAGAAGAGTTCAGAAAATCGTTATACACGTTTACTAGGAGAAAGCATTTACCGTTTGATGTGCACGGAGTAATGGAAGGCTATTTAAAATAAAATAAAGTAAAATATGCCACCAAATCGTCAAGTGTCACAACAGAGGTAACCCCGTGGGAGTCTTGAGGAGACTAAAATTATCTCCAATTGTGCAGGTGAGAAAAGTGTCACTAAAGGCAGTTGTAGTTCAGCCAAGCCCTACGGCACAGAAGTAGGAATCTGGATATGTACGAATGGGAAAAAAGACATTTTAGGCATGGGAAACAGTTGAATGCTGAATGGATGAGAAATAGGCATTAGACCTTTCTAAATCAACTGGCTTATTCACTCAGTAAATCAGATTTGGTCAGTCAAACTAGCTTTAGCTGATTACTTATCCAGGGCATAGCTGTTGAGAGTCATTTTTGTCATAGAACAGTAAATAAAATTGTTGAACTATAGCTTTAGGCTTGCTAAGTGATAACAGATTGCTCTAGCTGATGTTCAAGTGACTTACTTGGTACTATTCACGAAATTGGGGGTTAACAACTGCTTAAGACAACATAGAGAATTGATCTTAAATAGTACTTGAAGTAGTTACTCTGTAAAGTATCTGTTCAGTAGCTCATGGTAAATGGATGTTTATAATCCCCGTTGGACAACCAACTGCTTTTTTGCAAATGGTAATGTGAATTGCTGTTGCATAAACTATAGTAATGACCACCTATCTAATCTGTTGTCCAAACCAGAAATCTTCTAACAATACTGGTCTCCTAATAAAAAGTAAGCATGAAGCTAACACACACTGGGTGTCTCCCGTGTGCCTGTGCATGCATCTATAGCTCACTGAACCCCCATAACAGCCCCCAAGAGAGGGACTCTGAGTGTCCCCATGCTGCTGGTGGAGAAACAGGCACAGGAAGGTTCAATAGTCTATCTACCTAAGATAACACAGAGGGCGGGAGAGCCTGTTTTTAAACCATCTGCCTCCAATTCCAGGTGCCAGGAGCCAGATTCAGCCTACAGGCCTCTTCTGCTCATCTGGAGGTGAAACCATGTGTAAGGATTAGTCAAATCCTGTCTTCACTCCTCAAGGTAGCTTGAACACTTGCACGTCCTCCAAATAGCACGTAGCATAAGCAATAAGATGTTTGCCCCGGGTATTGTCCAGGAACTTGGAATCAGCTGTGTCTAGTTAGGCTGAGCTGGTTAAGACTGGAGAGGACCACCGATCTTCCACCTGGCCCAGTGCCTTTTGACCTCCTGCCATCAGAGGGCCGAAAACTACAGCCTGAGAATGTGCTGAGCCCCGTAGCCTAGTTACGCCAGCTCAGAACAATGATGGGCACACCTTTTCCCAATCACCTTTCCTCATGCTCCCCATGCCTCATACTGCCCTGCTTCTTTATTCTTTATCCCATAGATACCCCAAGCCCCTTGCCTTTGGGGAGGCGGATTTGAGAGCTATTGTCACGTCACTTCCTCGCTTGGCTGCCTTGTGAATAAACTCCTCTTTGCTGCAAACCTCAGCATGTCAGTGTTTTGGCTTGCTGCGCCTCAGACAAAATGGTAGGGAGCAGTGGTAAAGGTCCCTTGCCTGTGAGGGAAGCTGGTTGCTAGTAGTCACGTTGCAGATGTTTTCTCCTCCCGGGGGGGCAGACGTCCTGCTCTTCCAGAAAGAAGGGAGAAAGGCAGGAGCTGGACCCTTGCTCTCAGGGTCACCGTCACCTAGGAGCTCGTTAGAAACACAGAATCCAGGCCCCACCCAGAACTACTGAATTACAGCCTGCATTTAACAAGATCCACAGGAGAGGCATACCCATATTAAAGTTGGAGAGGCACCAAGCTGGAGTCCACGTAGCAGAGAAGCAGACAGGATTCTAGACCACGCAGAGTGTTAAAGGCCAACAGTTTGTTTTCTATTCTCAAAACAATGTTTTTGAGCCATGTTTATGAGCAATGTCCCAACTTGCTTCTAAGGTTTCTTGTGTGAAGAATGGATTGGAAGGAAACAAGATATATGGACACTAGTTAGGACCTCACTGCAACAGACAGGCAAGTTCAGTATTAGGATGTTGAGGAAGAGTTGACAGATTCAGAAGAAATTCAGGAGATAAACTGAAGCGGGCTTAATGGGGTATGAGACGGAGGAAAGGAAGGTCTTAGGGAATTTAAGGGTTTACTCCACGTATGAGCAAAGCCTCAAAATTCATCATTTGAACGTACAGAGGTAGAGCTCTCAAAGGACACTGGTTAGGAAGCAACAGTACGCCCTTTATAATTCCAAGAGACAACACGGATCAACTGTCTCGATGGAAAACTCGGCGGTACCGGTGCGTTTTTTCACTCAAACTTAGTTCCAGTGCCTATTACTCACATTTTCTGTGCCTAAACAACACAGCTTGAGGAACTGAAGGGGATTCCATCCTGGTAATTAAGGAGGGTCCCCAACACTGACAGTCCCATCTTAAAAAGCAGTCCCGCTGCATTTTACCCAAGGAGCAATGGCCAGAGCCTCCCTTTTAAAACGATGGGGAGAAATCAGAACATCACACACTGTCCCTTTCAGCTACTATGAACTGAGCCGCGAGACGACCAGCACCCCCTAGCACAGCGCCGGGGGCCACTGTGACAGGCGACAGCACAAGAGACGGAAGCCCAGGCCCAGGGGCTCCGAGCTCCACCGGCAACGCCCAGGGGCCAAGGCGCATTACCTTTCCGGGATGTGCTTTCCGCCCTTCCTCGTGGCCGACGAACTGGCTCATGTCACCCCCGCCAGGAGTGCCAAAGTCGCCAACCCGGCATCCCCGGTGCCAGCACAAGGCCACGAACCACAGGCGCCTAGGCACAAGCCCACGCAGCTCGCGGACCTCCTTCTACCGCGCATGCGCCACCGCGTGGCGTGTCGAGATGACTGTCATCACGCAGGCGGATTAACGCGCTTGATCGGTAAAGAGGATTCTGATGCCTGCAATTTCCCTCCTTAGCCGGAGGCTGGTAGCACACGTCCATTAGTTCGTGTGTGTACCCTTCAGCATTCCAATCATACGGGACATGGAAAGTTGTCCGACTCTCCCAGTTTCTTGTGTGGTTCTTTCAGATATTTCCCAAGTGCTTACATTCACACTTGTATCTTGTATGTAAGTATTTGTACGTAACAGGTATCCTGTAGTTTATAGAAGAGCAGCACACTATACACGTACTACATACATAGTCTACAATGTGTCTTGGATAGTGACGCTGTTATCTTTCTAAAATATAAACTTGGCTGGATTGCTCTGTCGCTTGAACATCTTCACTTAGCACAGAATACAGCCCAGGTTGTTAGCACAGCATTGAGAACTCTTTATAAACAAATATCAGTCTGTCTCTCCAACTGAATTATAAGTTCAAACTATGACTTACAAGGACCTACATCATCCACCTCCCTCCTTTGCCCTGCCAGCCTCCCCTGATCTCATTCTCTACTGCCCTGCCCTCACTCACTTTCCCCTGTCCAGCCACACTGGCTTCCTTACTATTCCTCAAACATGCCAAGCACAGGCGTGCCTCAGGGACTTTGCACCTACTATTCCTTCTGCTTCAGAACACACCCTCCCACCCCATCTCCACTCTCCCAGAACACACCCTCCCACCCCATCTCCACTCTCCCAGATAGCCAATGGCTTGTTTCTCACTGCAAGGCTCTGCTCAATCGACATCTTAATAGAGGGGACTTCCCTGATCACCTACCACATTCCCTCACCTCTTCATCTTCTTTTGTTATTCTCCAAAGCATTTACCACCGCTTGACACTCCACATATTGACTTATTTATTCATCTCTCTCCCCCACTAGAATGGAAAGTACGTAAGGGCAAGAGCTTTGTTCTCTTCCTACTTCCTAGAACAGTGCCTTCAACTTAGAAGGTGTTATACAAATATTTGCTGAAAATGAATGTATGACTTCTTTGCCCTTTCACACTACCCTCTAGTCACACCAGAGGCTGCCCCTCCAGAGCACAAGTTCAAGCCCTGGGCCTTTTGTACCTGTCCCCAATACCTGGGCTGTCCTTTCCTCATTCCGGCAAAATCCTCTTCCCCCAAGCCCAGCTCAAACGCTGTCTCCTCAGTCAGGCCTTCCTCAATTTCTCCTCTATATTCCTGCTGCACTTGATTCTTTTATCATAATTAACCCACTTAGACTCACTACATGTTTCTCTTCCTAGACAACTGGAAGTTGCTACTGAACAAAGACTTCTACTCACCTCTGTATCCCCGTGCCCTAACAACAAACCTATAAGGCTCTCGGTGTTTACTGAAACAATTCATTTTCTGAGTCTCTACCCATTCTAGGGAGTGCGTAGTATAGTCTCCTCCTCATTATCAGTGAGCCTGGCATCTGTGGGAGGGCCTTACAGCAGAGGAAGTCACCAATGGATCATAACTAAGGTCCTGAGACTGCAATGGCAGACAGCATGGTGAAGTTAGCCCACTGCATGCAGAAGACCCACAGAGGAGTCAGCATATGCAATGGACTACACTTGGTATAACATGTGAACAATCAAGGTTTACAAACGTGTTCTCATGCACTTGTAAGGATCTTCTAGCCCACGCGGAACAGACAGAACACACACAAAGGAGCCTGGAGGAAGTGAGTAGGCCGGCAGCTGCGCCCTAACGTCTTAAGAGGTAACATTTCTGTGACTACAGTTTAAACACATCAGATAATTTGCCTCCTTTCTAGACACCCTGGTTATCACAGGACAGGCCAAGCCTCTCAAGTTTTAAAGCTAAAGTACACGGAAGATCTGTGAATAGGGCTGAAGATATTTAAGAGCTAGTACCTGCATTAAGCAACCAGGTTATAGAATGAACATTTATCTTGAAATTCCAGTCTCTCCCTCTCTCTCTCGCCTCCTATCCCCTATCTTCCCACCTCCATCTCTATTCCCTCTCCCCTACTCCCTGTTTTATGTATATACGTGCATCATTTTATATATACACGGAATATTTACTGTCTGTTACATTGATTTAATAAAGTGCACACTCCTCAGGCTAAATTTAGAAAGAGGACAAAATGAACACTTTCACATGGGCGTCAGTGGTGTTCCAAAGACAAAAGATTCCTCAGTCTTAAAACATGGCAAACACCATGTTCCTTCTGATAGTTAGATGCTAGAAAAAGGCAAGTGGATCCTTAAAATTCACACGCTATTAACACCTACTATCAACAGAGTAGATCTTAAAGCGGAAACAAGAAAACACCAGCCTTTTAAGTTCTTCCTGTCTGAAGATAAGAGTAAGAGGTGGTAGTGTTCTTCCTCACTTGCACCCGAAGGGTAAAAGCAGCAAAAATATCTTAAACACATATATGATGAGGAAGCCACTCTACCTGGTCCACTCTGTTTTGTTTTGCTTCTAGGGATCTGTCTCACTCTGAACCTTTGCTTTTTGTTTTCTCTTTTATGTACGCTAAGAACCTGAGAGTCTAAACCTTTTCTTCCACCTCTCAACCAATAAACAGGACAAAAGAACATTTTTATGTTTTTATGTATTTTCCATTCAAATTTTTAAAAAAGAGATAAGTAAGCTAGCTCAGTTCATATTTCTCACAAAGATCACTTTCCAAACTAAACTAAATTGTTTGTGACCATAAACAGGAAAAACACCGTACTCTAGTAGCACCATCTGACATTTCCACCTTAATGTTACCAAACACAACTTGACACGAATGTCAGAACTATTAAAAATGTTAAAAATCCCCAACCCCACTCAAAATGCATACCAAAGTTCAGGTAAAGGAAAAACAAAAACAAACACAAAAGCAACTCACCGTTATCTTTATGTTCTTTCAGAAACCCATTAACAGCACACTGGAATTTAAAACTAGTGTCGTCATCTGACACCTGATGCCCAATTGTACACATTTTTAAATAAGGAAGAGTTTCTGGTAAGTCCTATAAGGCAAAACCATGAAAATATGTATTATTTCCTTTGTAGGGAAAGAATAAAAAATTAATTAGAGAAGGCAGAATATAAACCAGGAGAGTACATTAAACTTTGTATGTCAGTCATTCTGATGAGAGCCATTTTTTCCAAAGCTGCTTTAACCAGTAATTATCACTTGATTTTCATTCAAACTGCAGAACGGACAGTTACCAGGCATGCAAAAGGAAAAGCAAATCTATGTGAATGAATGCACATGTAACTCAAAATGATATAAACAGTTCTGCCTACATTTATGTTCTATCTTACATTTCAAGGGCCATAAAGCGGCTGTGATTTAAGGAGAGTAGTAGAATAGAGTCAGAAGAACTTGGATTCGAATTAGGAAACAGAGGCAATTTCAGGCATTGTTGAGAACTGGTATTCTTGAGGTGGGAGAAAGTAGACTATCAATAGAAGACAGAAAAGGATAAGTGAAAATTCTCTAGTTCTGAATTTAAATGGAAAGTAGCAGTAGGAACCTATGACATATTTTAAAAATATTAAAAACAAACGTACATATTTCCTAGCTCTGACCACTGAAAAAGTCTAGAAACAACTGATGTCATGTCCAAAGGACTCAGGAGTCACCGAGAAGCTCCAACTGGCCAAAGATAGGGCCTCAGTTAGAATAATAACTGTAACGGAGTCCACGGTGAGAGGAATAAATAAAATTTTACAAAACTGGTCAACACTGGAGGATATTTGTGAATCAACTCATTATTTTGAAAACTGTTAAATAAAAGAAGAGAATCATGCCTCTACAACTGAGCAACCAAACAGCTGATGAGGGGAATCTTCTCCTCGTACAAATATACCCAGCTAATAAGTGAAAAAAAGAACAACAGAATTCACCATTCTTTGAAGCCTCAACTGAATTAATGGATGTAGGTATGAATCATCAGTGACTGCTAATACCACAGAAAGACACAACTATATACGTCTCCATGGAAGAACACATCATCACCCATGAAACTGTCTTGCCAAAACAAAACATGCAAGCTTCATTCAGATCGACTACCGATTTACAGGAAATAAAAGGACTGAAGAATATGTTACCAACACATGGAATGTAATCATCGGCATCTAGATGGGACAAATTACCTGGTTTCTTTAAAAACAAAATTCAAGGAGGAAAAAAAAAGTGAGAGAGACATGGAGGGAGAACCTATAGATTAAACAAGACTTCAGAGACCTAACAATCCACGGCAAAGTGTGGACCTTATTTGGATCTAATTCAAAATTCTTATAGACAATTTTTTATGACGTTTAGGAGACAACTGCAAATTTGAGCACTCCCTGGGTATTTAATATTAAAAAATGATATTAAGGAATAAAAGTCCTATATTTTAAATGCACGTACCAAAAACGTACAGGTGTAATTTACATGTTGTCTCGGAGCTGCTTCAAGATAATACGGAATGGGGTGAAACAGGTGGGGGTATAGATAAAACATGACAGCCATCAGTTGGTAAATAAGAAAGCTGGATGAGTTCCTGGGTATACAAGGAACACTCACAGTAGTTTTATACTTTTGTATATGCTTAAAATTTGTGATAATTGTTTAAAAACAAGACGACACTGTAGAAAACAGTTTGGCACTTTCTCACAGGTTAAGCGTACAGCTTAGTATTTGGCAGTAGGCTATGATCCAACAACTCTGCTACTACCTACGCTGCACATCTAACAGAACTGAAAGCAGGGATTTGAACAAATATCTGTACACCAATGATCACAGCAGCATGATTCACAATACCTACAAGGTGGAAAACAACCAAGTGTCAATCAACCGTTGAATAACAAACTGTGGTCTATGTACACACAATGGGATTTTCTAAGCCAAAAAAGAAATGGCATTTCGTTACGTGCTATAACATGGATGAACCTTGAAAACACGACGTTTAGTGCAATAAGCCAGACACAGAAGGACAAATACTGCAGATTCCACTTACACGAGGTACCTAGAATAGGCCAATTCACAGAGACAGAAAATAGAATAGAGGTTACCAAGGGTTGGTGGGAGGGAAAATGGGGTTGTTACTGTTTGATGGTTACAGAGTTTTTGTTGAGGATGATGAAAAAGTTTTGGTTCTAGACAGCGGTGATGGTTACACAGCACTGTGACTGTACTTAATGCCACTGAACTGCGTATTTATAAACGGTTAAAAGAAATATGATTTCTCTATATTTTACCACAATAAAAAAAAAGCAATAACAGAGCTGAAATTTCAATTCTTCCTTTTCCGAGAGTCAGTTTCATCGTCTGTAAAATTAGTAATTGTAGTTGTCTATCCTCTGAGCTTAGTGCAGGGTAAGCACTCAGTAGGAGATATCAGTACTACTTCCACTTCAAGAGCAAAGGATTGCTGTGAAGATTAACTAAGTCAATGGATATGAAAGAACTTTCTAAATGGCAAACTGCTCTACAAATATTAAAAGACATTAGGTGTTACTGTCTCCCAAGGCCATGGAACAGGTCAGAAGGAGGATAATTCTTTTGCACTGGAATGTCCTACATGGGCCAAGAGAATAGATGGGTTTCTGTACTATATCAGAAGGCATCAGGAAAAGGAAGCATAAAACTTAGAGAACAATTGTCTTTTACACTGATGCTTAAACATGCTCAGGCAACTGCTTAACATAAGTGCTAAAGACATAATGGACATACCTTTCTTTCTTTTTAGGATACTACTGTAACTACTAAAAGTTTACTTCATTTTCAAAATGTAGAACATGGAAGCTTACAGAATTTCTTAAGCATATCTAGAGCCTACTGCCAAATACTATAGTTCAATTCATATCTTTCATCTCATTTTGAAACAGCAATTACAAATGTGTATTTAAGGAAACCACTAGCTTCCCTTTTTGAACCCACGAGAGAAGGCCAGGACTCACCTTAGCATAAGATGATAACTACTGAACTACTATGAATTATTACAGTATCAGAAAGAAGGTCATTTTCAATTACGCCTTCCATTTACCTCTGGCTTGTAAGAGCGGCGAGTATTTGCTAAGTCAATAATCAGCCCAAGTTCTTCATTCTGTCCTTGGATTTTGTTAAGAGATCCAAGGGGGAGAAACGTTCTTCTGGAGCAAGATTCTTTTCAAAACTCTGTCAGAAAGAATAAAATAAGGAAGAACATATGTTTAAAATCCTTTACTATGTTATCCATTTATTCAAACCCTGGGATGCTAACATATGAGATTCAAAGTCAAGTTTCCTCCTCTGCAGCTTACAAGCGATATTACAATCCTTTCTTCCAGAGAGATTAGACGGAAGAAAATAAGCTCACTTCTATATAGTTATTTCTATGTTTGTTTATTTCATGTTGGTCTCCTAACCTGACTCTAAACTCCCAGAAGGCAGGGACCACATCAATTTTGCCTACCACTGTATTGCCAGCTCCAAGCGGAGTGCCTGAAAATAGACACAGAAATAAATACTTCTTGAATATCTACATATAGGAAGGATGGCTTTCACTGCTAAATATTCTTTCATGTATTTGGCTTATACATGTACCCTGTTCCATTGATCTCTTTGGTTATTCAAGTGTCAGCAACACACACTTTTTTTCTTCATTAGTAGACTAGTTTTAGAGCAGTTTGAGATTCACAGCAAAACTGAGCAAAATGTACACAGTTCCCACTTACACCCTCTCTCCTTCATCCCACACAGCCTTCCCCATTATCAACATGCCATACCAGTGTGCTTCATTTGTTAGAATTCATGAACCAACACTGACACATCGTTATCAATCAAAGTCCACAGTTTATTGCATTCATGGTACAAGTAACCGACTATTTCTTTATTTCTAGTATAGTCATCCCCAAACATTTACATACTGAGATACATATTACTTTCTTATAAATTACTTTATTCTTTATTTATAGTTAGGGCATTGCATTGTTTTTTTTTTGTTTTTTAATTAAGTACAAAAGTTGGTTGTATTTGTCTATGAATCCCATTTCTGGATAGTAAAAGAGGTATTAAAAAGTATTTGCTATAAAAAGGGAAAATGGAGTACGACGGGGTTGAGAGCCAGGGCTCTATATGGTGAATTCAGATTTCTGGAAGAATACGGTATTAACTTTTGCTCACCTTTTTTAAAGGAACTTTGAAAGCAATGAAACGAGTCCCAGGCATCCGCTGTTCAACTGGGAGATAGTCTTTCCACCTGTTAATATAGTTTTTGTTAGGCAAATTTTATGTTAGGCTGTCTCCCTGCACAGGATGAATGCGCCTTGAAAATGGAAATCATATCCCTCTACATCGGCTCCCAGGTGGTCCCAGCGTCCCGACCCCGACCCCGGCCGCGCGCGACACACTTTCCACAAACTGACACACACGGAGCCCGCGCGAGGGCCGGGTCGCGCGGGCTTCCCCGCCGGGTCGCCTGGAGGCCGGTCCCCCGCAAGCCGAGCGCACGAAAGGGCGCCCCAAAGGCGCCGGCCCAAGGCGCCCGCTGCGCTTTCCCTTTGGAAGCTGGGCTGCGGGGCCCAAGCGTAAACCCTGAGACAAGGAACACGCGCACCACGCCGCCACGGGGGACGACAGGCCGGGCGCCCACCTAGCCGGACACCCTGCATTTCTGCAATCACCGGACGCCTGTGTAAATTTCCGTCTGGCCTGTCATTTTCCAAAGGCCACTCAAGATCAGGGGACAGAACGCCTCCTCTCCAAGTGTCCTGCCAGCCCACCCACTCAAGATCAGAGGGACAAAATGCCTGACTAAAACAAAACAAAACAGAAACACAAAAAAACTGGAGAGAGGGAGGAAAGGGTGCCCTGAAAAATAAAAAAAAATTAAAAAAACTAAGCACGTTGACAGCGCTAAGAATAAACTACCAGGAAAAAGAAACCCTACATGTCAGATCCTAAAGCACAGAAGGGCAAGCCCGCCGACATTCCAGGACCGGGGGGACCGGGGTCCCCAGCCCTGCAGAGCCAACCGCAGACCGGCTCGGGCGCCCCTCGGAAGCGCGGGCTGCCCGCGGCCGAGTCTGTGCCCCCCGGCCGGCGCCGGCTCCCCTCTGCCCACCCTGCGCGCGGGGGCTGGAAACTGCCGCGGAGAACCACGGCGGGGCGGGAAGGGGGGCTCCAAAGAGGGTCTGGAGACTCGAGTCGCTCCGTTTCTCGGTGGGCTCAGCGCGCGCCGTGGGGGAACAGGAGCGGGGGTCCGGGAGGAGGGGACGGACGGCACTTACGTAGACCGGCAGCGGCCACGGGTAGACGGCGGGCTCGGTCCCCAAGAGCGACTCCAGCCTCAGCTCCAGCTTCTCCCCCATGTCTTCGCGCGCGGGCCCCGCACCGCGCTAGTCTGGCGGTTGGGGGAGGGGCGCGGCGCCGCCGGCGGGGGCGGGGCAGACGGGCAGGCGGGAGGCTGAGGGGGGCCTGGTCTGGGCCTCAGCTGCCGCCGCAGCGCTCCCGTCCGACCCCCGGCTCCCTCTTTGTGGTCACAGGCCCGGGGCCTCCAGCGCTGCTGCGAACTCGGGCCGGCGTGAGGCGACCACAATGAGCCGGGGGCCGGGCTGAAACACTCCCGGCGCGCGCGGCCCGCCCCGTGGACTCGCAGGCTCGCACGCACGCACGCACGCACGTACGCACGTCTTCGGCTGCCCCTGGCCACCCTCACCGGCCTGAAGTGGGGACCCGGGAAAACCCCTCATGGACAGTCGTGGCGGGTTTGACTCCCGACCTTGACGTAGCGTGACACACCCCCTCCCCCCCCCCAATAAAAGAAAAGGAGCATAGGAGGCAATCTCATACATTATTGATAAACACATACAAAGACACTATTGGTACAAAACTATTTCTCCATACAGCAACTTTGAATTTTAATAATAAATACATATATGTATCAAACATTAATAAAAGAATAAAATTATCCAATATGAGTACATTTGCTCTTGTTTTGCAATTAGTTCCAGGATTCTATTTTAGATTACTACTTCATATCTGAGAGAGTTGGGTGTGTGTTTGGTTTTGTGGAAGCTGCATTGTGCTAAATTTTACCTTTCTTTCTTGAATTAAATGGCTTTTGTTATCCCTTGGGAATACTGAAGACAGCAACAGCAGATTACTACCTACCAGTGGAAAAGTATAAATAGCAATTTTAGCCACTAGTGATTCTGAAATCGCCCTTAACTTTGTCCTTATAAAAATGCTCCAAGAATTACGTTTTGCAAATCCACAGATTTACTATCCATATTCAAGTCATTTATGTGGAGAAAGAATGTAGCCAGCCTTATCAGTAACACAGGATGTTATAGCCATCAAGCCATCAGCCACTGAAGCCACACCCAAAGCCGCACCCTGAGGGGATTCAGGATGGAGAAAACAGGATACTGGCCCTAGATAATTCAAGTGCAAATCAAGGGAATGATTTCCAGGAGACCAGATTCTTGCATCTCACCATATATAGAAAAGTGCTACATTTATTAACTTAAGATGTCTAGTTTCTTTAATTAACAGTAATCTTTTGATGTTCCAACTACCTGTCTTTTTTTTTTTTTTTGCAAGAACCTCTAAATACCCTGTGCCCTCCCTTAGCTCTTCAGAACAGTCCCTCAGAGCTATCTGAGAGGCTGTCTCCTGATTTCAGTCCTCAGTATGTCTTCCACATAAAACATAATTCTCAACTTCTAGGTTGTGCATTGTTTTTCAGTCAACATTTAATTGTATGGCTCATGTAGGTACTATGCCTAAATGTAATGGGATGAGCTGTAAATTATTAAAACTAGATAAATCCTGTCAGCTCTACCACTAGCTGAGATCCAGGCTTTCACCTCTGGATACCTCTGGCAGATATGGGGTCTGTGTTGGTCTTAAAATTATTCTTAGAATAGTGGGGACTCATTCATTCTTTCAACACATTTTATTGCTTATATTCTATGTGTCAGTTACAGTGCTGGGTCTTGAAATACAGAAAATACAAGGATAAAACACATTTTCTACCATATTAACTTTTTTCATTCATCAATTCATCCCTAAATCATTCAACACGCATCTTCTTATTGAATACTGATGAGGGGTCAAATGCTATGCTAAACACTCAGTATATAGCTGCAAACGAGATGGACAGGCCCTGATTTTGATGTCACTACTATCTTTTGTCCTGCCATATAATGGGACAGCTTCATTATTCCCTTTACCCTAAGTTTTTATCACAAATTGCTAATGAAAATAAAGCTGTTAGTGGAGTTTCAACATGCATAGGTAAATGAGAACACAGAACTCCCCTTTCTCATGTCCCGTTCTCCTCCTTCTAACTCCCTATGCGAAGTCACTTTGTGCCAAGGCCAAGAAGCTGTGACCCAATAAGAACCAAGCTGATTTCCTCACACTGACTGGGGCTATTGCACACTTAGAAGGCTTGATGCTTAATTTTGATAAGCAACTAGAAGACCATGGAGACAACCTATAAAAATGATTTGTCTTGGGAGAAAATACTAAAGAGGGTTAATGTGCTGTTCCACCTGTCTAACCCCCTGGATTAAACCACAGGCACCAAGGTCACCAAGTGTACTTGGCAACAATGAGCTAATAATAAAAAAAAGCATCATACTGTTATTGTATTCATTTTCCCCCAAGGCGCTCTCTGATAAACACCACAACCTCTAAGAGAATTGAGAACAGCTTCCTTGTGAGGTAGGTCATATAATATATATGCATCTTTTTCCAAGCAGTTAAATCATATCCAGCTATCAGCACACCTTACTTAAGGCGATCGTAATGTATGAGATTAAATGTTCCTACCTGATCGGAAAACTTCTTGTCCTCAATTCATTGGCTGTACTGGATTTTTTCTTCTTGGGTCAGACCTTCAGACTTCTACCAGAAATCCTTCCTTTGGGGAAACCAGGCCTTCCCAGAAACTCAGGAAACTGAAATGGAGACAGCAAGAGAGAAGGAAATTATTTGGACACATAGACCTCAATTGTTTGGTTTTAAGTAAACGTCCAAGCAAACATCTTCTAGATGGTATAATAACTTTAGGGAAATTCACGGTTTATAAGTTTGGGTACTCATAAACTGAGCATATTATGATAAGAGTACAGGTTGCATTTTGTGTCTTCAACTCAAGCAAAGGCTTCAAAAAAGGCCCAGTTATCCTTTGTTCATTAAGACACAAAGAGAGGGCGAAAAGGGCAAGTTTCGAAGTCTTTTTCTTTACAATTTACTTCCTTTCTTCAGTCTTCAACAAGATCTTCAGGAAATTAACTTTACTAAAGTTAATTATTCATAAAATAAACATAGGAACCTGCAGAAGACTATTTCACAGAGACCTGTAATGTACAATATCCATTGCATACATGCACCATGAGCTTGTCTTTTCTAGCACTGGCATACACAAAACTCTGTGTGTGTGTGTGTATGTGTGTGCACATGTGTGTCTCTTTTTGTGGTGGAGCCATAGGGAGAAAATAAATCTATTGGCTGCAATTCAGTGATGTACAAAGATTTAAGGGTAAAGGAGAAGGTAACATCAAGTGAAACAATAAAGTCATGAGGTTGTGGTTCCATAATAATAACAATAGCAGTCTTCTGTAACCAAGGGAGCAGGCTCCTCAAATTATAGTCACACCTGTTAGACCATCTGCCCATACATTTCACACTATCATTAATGGAAAGCAAATGGCACTGTCTCTCCTTCCCTTTATCCATTGGCCATCCTCATATGAACTCTTTTTCTCTTCAAGGTAATGCTCTTTCCTATCTATTGGAAAATATAAGGATTTAGGAGGAGTGATACGTAATGTGCCATGCCTTGGTACTTGTACCAGTGACGGCTCTGTAAGGAGCACTGGGTTGTTAGGAGGCTATCAACTCAGTTCCCCTAGAAGCAGACCTTGAGGCAATAATTTGAGTGCAAACTGCTCATCTGGGAGGTGCTTCCAGAAAACTCAGAAGTGGAGTGGGAATTGAGAATGGAGGCATGGAAGGAAGCCAACAGAGGTGCATTACCGAATAAATTACTCCTGCAGGGAACTGCTGCCAGTACTTCAGACGAGTTCTGTGAAACTCTACAGAACATGTCTCAGAGTTATCCCAAGAATCGGTGAGAAACTTGAAGTACTTATCTTCCAGTCCCCTGTCCTTGGTTGAAAGCTACACCCAGATACATTAACTCCTGTACACTTCTGGCCTGCCCTAAGGTGGATAATTGCAGGCGGCAGCATGATTCTATCAGCATATACTGGAATGATGAGTGCTGGGGAGATATGAGTGGAGCATCGAAACCATCTAATACAGTCGGGGCAGGAGATATTAATTATTGGCTTGAAAGTCCAAATGGATAACCTTAAATTCCTGGGTTTATGGTTTTACTTTGAGGTATTTAAGCAGGATGTATGAGTAAAAATTTCCTCTGTTAAATCAAGTTTAAGGTCCTAACTCCCTAATCTTCTGGAAAACTGTGGTATCTTTTAACAGATTTTTGAAAAGTAACATGATTAAGATTTCAAATTGACCATTCATTCATTCACTCATTCAACACACATATATTGAACACCTAAAGTATGTCATGGGTTAAACTAGGCACCAGTGTTACTGTTACTAAAATCATTATAGTGCCACCTACAATTCAATGTATTGTGACACTCAAATAAGAAAATCCATAGTTACCGTAAAAGGTATTACAGAGTGCTATAGGAAGACACAGTAAGACCTTAATTCATGCTGTGGACAGTAGTATATGGGCGATATCATTAGGGCTTCCTGTAGAAGGCAATTGAAATGGATATGTAACATGAAGGAAGGGTGAAGTTTTGAAGAAAAGAGAAGATAAATTCACACTTACCAGAAAATGAATGGTTAAGGATCAGTCCAGAAAGGAGTTCCATTCATAATCAGTATAAGAAATGCTCACTGGGGCTTCCCTGGTGGCGCAGTGGTTGACAGTCCGCCTGCCGATGCAGGGGACACGGGTTCGTGTCCCGGTCCGGGAAGATCCCACATGCCGCGGAGCGGCTAGGCCCCGTGAGCCATGGACACTGAGCCTGCGCGTCCGGAGCCTGTGCTCCGCAACGGGAGAGGCCACAACAGTGAGAGGCCCGCGTACCGCAAAAAAAAAGAAAAAAAAAAAAAAAAAAGAGAAATGCTCACTGGCGTGTAGGAAAAGAAAACAATGGAGAGGGGCGTAGAAGCCAGATCATGCATGGTCCATGTATGTATAGTAAGTGCTATGGTCTAGTCTTTGTGTTCCCCTCCAAATTCATACGTTGAAATCTTAATTTCCGTAGCTGATAGTATTAGTAGGTGGGGCCTTTGGGAAATGATTATGGTATTAGTGCTCTTATAAAAGAGACCCCACAGAGCTCCCTAAGCTCTTCTGCCATGTGAGGATACAATGAGAAGTCTGTGATTCAGAAGAGGGCCCTCATCTGACCATACTGGCAACCTATTCTTGAACTCGCAGCCTCCGGAGCCGTGAGAAAAAAAATTCCTGGTGTTTATGAGCCACCCAACCTGCAGTATAATCTTACAGCAGCCCAAAAGGACAAAGAGAGTTTGGATGTGAGATTTTCCTCCAAGAAAGATGGGAATCCATTGAAGGATTTTACCTGGTAACTTAGAAGAGAGAAAAGTTTCATAACACAATCAGGTACTTTTATAAGAAAAATTTGTTTCTTTTTCAGAAAGATCACTCTGGAAATACTGTGACTAGATTTTTGGAGAAGTCTGATGGCAGGCCCGGATATAGAAAGATGAGTTGGTAGTCCATTAATATAAGTCAAACAAGAAAGTGGATATAAAAAGTGTGAATTTGTGGCTGAGAGTTCTTTTCTTTTACTACTTGAAAAATGTTATGTCAATGCTTCTGACTCCATAATTTTAGACAAGAAATATGCTGTCATTGGAATTGGTTTCTCAATAAGTGATGCATCGTTTCTGCCTGTCCACTTTCGAGATTTGTTTTGTCTCTACTTTTCAGAAGTTTAATTATGACGCGTCTTGACAAGGATACCTTTGTGTTTTTCCTCTTTGGATTTGCTCAGATCCTTGGATGTGTGCTTATGTCTTCTAAAAAATTGGGAACGTTTCAGTCATTATTTCTCTGAATACTTTGTCAGTCCTACGTGCTCTCTGTTTTCATTCTGGAACCTTGATGATATGAATGTTAGTGCTTTTGTTACTGTTTACAGGTTCTTGAGATCCTGTTCTTTCTCCCATCTCTACCCCTCAGCCTATTTTTCTCTGTACATGTGGTACATTGTATTGATCTCTTCTAAGTTCATGATTCTGTGCTTTGTAATCTCCACTCTACTCTTGAGCAAAGTTTTTTGATTGTTGTATTTTTCAGTTCTACTGTTCTCATTTGTTTTTATTCTTATAACTTCTAGTTCTTTGTTCACATTTTCTATTTTTCCCATTTCCGTCAAGGAACACATAATTGCTAACTGAAGCATTTATGTGACAGCTTATTTAAAACCCCTGTCTGATAATTTCAATAGATGTTTTATCTCAGTGCTGGTGTAGGTCTATTGTCTTTTCTCATTTATTCTGTGATTTCCTGCTTCTTGGTGCCATGAGTATTTTTCAATTGGATTCTAAACATTGTGAGTTATTATATGACTCTGTATCCCATTTAATTTTATTATTACTTTTTAGAAGGAAGTCATCCTATTGGAGGTGGAGTATGAGGACTGGGGGGTTACGTACAGATTTCCACTGGGCCCTACTGTCAAAACCCCAGCAAAAGTGGGCACTTACATTCTCTCACTGCAGACAGATCAAGTAGAAGTTCAGCTATCCTACTGGCCCTTCTGACACCTTCCCCCCAAAAGTGGGAACATTAATATCATTCTGTTGCCTTTTAGTAGGAGTGGAAGTTCATCTCCCCAGTAGATTTCTTGACACCAGGGGAGGGGAGAGGTGAAGTGTTTGCTGTGTTTGCTGTCCTTCCTCCCACTTCATTCCTTCTTGTTGATGCCGGGTGTGGGTAGAGGGTCAGCTACCTGCTGGCCCCACTGACACCAGGGTAAGAGGAAGAGAACTGCCAACTAGCCCTGCTTGTGCCATCTCATTCTGTCTTACTGCCTCAGGACGGTTATGGGGATTCAGCACCCCATTGGGTCTCACTGACACCATGTGTTGGGGGTTAGTGGGGTGCCTACTCCCTCCAACCTGTAACATCCTATTCTTATCGATGTCAGGGAGAGACGGAGGCTAGGTCCCACCATTGGACCCCACGACTGTGTGAGGGCAGCCCAGTGTTAACTAGCCTGTCAGGCACCACCTTTGAAAGTCTCTTTGCTAATGCAAAGGGGTGGAGGCTCAGCTCACCACTGCACCACACTGAAACAGCCCTGGTGGCGAATCAGAGCGCTGCCTCTTCTGGAGGGCAGGAGTGGGGTGGTGTGGAAGATCAAATCCTAGCTTGGCCCAACTGAAACCACAGGACATAGGGGATGGGTGCAATATTCCACTGGCACTTGGCTCGAGTAGTGTGTATATTATCGCCCAAATGGTTTTCTGTCTTTGACAACCCCTTTCCTCATACCTTGGCTAGGGGGAACGGGGGTTTTGTGTTTTCTTTTTTGAAGCTTTTTTGTCTGTTGTTCTGTTGGTGGTTATTGATTGGGGGTTCCTGTAATACCCTCTCCAGGATGTATGGGAAGCAACAGGAAACACAGGGGACTCATCACCATGTTATTCCTCAAGTCCCAAAGTCCCTAGTTAAGTCTGCCTTCTCATTTCCACCTTTCAGTGTCTTCCTATGTTTGTCTGTTGTTATGTTCAGGGTTTTAGTTTTAAGTGGAAGAACCTGGGAGAAATGGGCTACTTCATCTTCTTGGAAGCAGAGGTCTGGAGGCCTATGGATGTTACAAAGTACTGCTGACTGTAAATTAAAATTTGATGATATACACCTTGCCCTTTAAGAATTCTTCTGCTAGATGATGTGGCTTCCCAAAGTAGCTACAATTTGATTTTCATACTTCTAAAAGTCAAGTGTTTTGCCGCAGTTGAAATTTAAAGATAAGCAAGAGATGAGGCTAAGATGATCTATGTGGTAACAGATTAAAGTTGGAAACATCAATATACATTCATGCTTAGCTTAATATTGCTTCATATTACCTTAACACACATGGTTATGTAGAGAGATACTTATAGATATGTCCATATACGTGGGGAATGTACACACATGTTATCTCTTTGCTCTGTCAGCTGAGAAGATCTAGAAGCAATGACATCCGGGCAGCAATTAGCACACCCCACACCCAGATCCTGCTGTCTAATGCTGTTCTCCACTAAAAAGACCTAGTTATCCTTGAAGAAATAGCTGATTCTAGGACTGGGGCAGTAAATATACAAGATTTATATACAAGGCCATCTTATAGTGTCAGAAAGTAAGGAAGTTCCAAAAAAATATATAGCATGGGGATACCTCAGAGTGGCACACGAGCCACTGAACTGAAAAGAGTTCACAAGGGTCAGGACTAGAGCAATTTGAGGAACAAAGTAACTAACGTAGAATTAGATTATGACCCAAAGTATAAAATAAAAATCCGTGAGTTCTTCTGATATAAATAAATAATTGGATACATAAATAAATGCGGGAGAATAGATAAATCTCCAGTGCAAAAGAATTCCAAATAGTTTATGTAGTACTCCATCTTAAGCATAACTCTCTATTCCTTAGTTGTGGGCTGAGCATATTGACTTCCTTCCAAAAAGTACAATATGGAGAAGGGAAAACAGTAATTTTACAATGGAGAAACCTGAAAAACACTACCTCAGCCTGGTGATCAAGGTCGACCTCAGCATTCATAATGCATATTGATACTTTGTACACTTGATGTGATCTGACAAAATAACCCTTCTACTCTTGTGGTCTTCCTCCCCCAAACACATAATCCCAATATTATCAATGAAACATGCATCAAACAAATTCTAGTAGCGGGCATCCTACACAAGCCTAACTACTCAAAATTGCCAAGGTCATGCAAGGAAAATCTGAGAAGCTATCAAACCCAAGAGGAGCCTAAGGAAACATGGCAACTAAATGTAATGTGATGTTTTGGATGAAATCCTGGAATAGAAAAAGGACATTAGGTAAAAACTAAGGAACTGGACTAATGTATGGACTATAGTAAACAATAATGTATCAATATTTGTTCACTGATTGTAACAATGTAACATACTAATATAAGTTGATCGTCACAGAGGGAAATGGGTATAGTGTATATGGAAACACTTTATACTATCTTCTCAATTTTTCTGTAAAATTAAAACACTTCTAAAAAATAAAGTCTATAAAAACGTTGTGTTTTCTTGTTTTATGATTATGTGCCTGTATTTCCTAATAAATATGTAAATTTGCTTTGCCTTCCTTGATACTGATATTAAAGAAAATACTAAGTAACTCTGAAAGAATTTGTAACTCCAATTTAACAAGCAATAATTCTGGGTATTAACTTTTTAGGAGAACCCACTGAATCAATCAAAGCAAATTGTCTTTAAAGGCTGAATTTCTTTTCAGTGTTTAATCTTTTCTATGATTAATGCATACCACAAGCATGGTTCTCTTTCAAAGGGCAGAAAACATTGCTTGTAGGCAAGGTCTAAAATACAGTGAAATATTCATGTATGATGCTATAACAACTTTAATGTATTTTATGTTTTCAAAATGATGAAGTGTTATTTCAGTCAATAAAGTATTCACTTTTATACATTTCCTACCCACCTTTTCCCAGAACACCCACAAGGAAATGATACTATCATCTGATATTAGGCTCATCAATTTAAATTGGAGTTTTTGGTAGCTGTGGTTGCCAACGGTACTGGAATGTGTGATACTTTTACAAATCCTCTCCATGGCAAAATCTGATCTTCACAAGGTAGATCACAGTACGTGCCTAAGGCCAATGACATAGAGCTTTGTAGCTAGATTACCAAGCATTTTACTTAGAGGCACAATAGAATGTAGAAAAGGCCATTTCTCCTTCTGTCTTTTTCTGCTCAAAGGTCACTCACCATCTCAGAAGTTTTCCATAAACTCAGACTATATAATGTCACTTAATGTGAATGTAGCTCAACATTCTGTTTTAGTACAGCTAATCTCACATTATTTTATTGGTCCTAAATATGTAAATCATCAGCAAAGTTTTGTACTTAACTTTTTTTTTGGATGTGGACCATTTGTTAAAGTCTTCATTGAATTTGTTACAATACTGCTTCTGTTTTATGTTCTGGTTTTTTGGCTGCGAGGCATGTGGGACCATAGCTCCCCGACTAGGGATTGAACCCACACCCCCCTGCATTGGAAGGCGAAGTCTTAACCACTGGACCGCCAGGGAAGTCCCTGTACTTAACTTTTAAAAATAATTAAAATAAGCTATTCAACACATTTTTCCTAAAAAAAAAAAAAAAAAGTAATTCCTCTTAGGCTGGCCCTGGACACATACATGACTTTGCCATTTTTTCCATGGATTATTTTCTTATCTGTTCTACTGTGTCACATTTGTTCTACCTTCTCAAAAAGAAGCATTTAAAAATTCATCTACGCGTTCATGCATTCATACATTTATTAAATAAATCTACTGAACACCTACATACGGCACAGAAAAGGAGGCAGAAAACTAATCTGGGTTGCACAGAAAGTAATGAACTCAGTTAAAATTTTTGGTGAAAACAGGTGTTACTCAATCTACTGGAAATTACATTTCATTATGGGGACTCTCACACTCAAGAAAAACCAAGACCTAAATAATAATAAAGTAATAAAAGCACTAGCCATTTACTGAGTGCCTGCTTTTACCTGACTCTGAAACTCTAAAATCATTACGGATGTTTTGAGGATTGTCTGATATAATTGTAATTTCTATTTTACAGATGAAAATAACAAGGTTCAGAGACATTAGGTTACTTGCCTAAAGTCAAGTGGCCCAGAAACTACACAACTGGAAATTGAACCTTAGATTTCATAATGCCAAAATCTGTGCTTTTAATCACAATGTGTGTGTGTGTGTGTGTGTGTGTGTGAGAGAGAGAGAGAGACAGAGAGAGAGAGAGAGAGACAGAGAGAGACAGAGAGAGACAGAGAGATAGAGAGAGAGAAAGAGAGAGAATGTGTTTAATAGAGAACTTCTGAGAAATGGCAAGAAAACTGCCAGGTACCCATAAAACAATAATTTAGGAGCTTCTTACTATACAAGTAATTGTTAATCATATGGCTGAACTAAGGATCTCTCACTTTTGAACTAAGAAATCAAAAGCTTCCAGAAGTTGAGTCTAAATTTTACACTTACATAAGATACTTCATACAGAGTGCTAAAGTATACTAACTAAAGAGTTCTGAAAATACTGGAAGCATTCATACTAGTATGATTTCATAATGTGGATAATAGAGGATTTAAGAAATTGGCAGAGGCAACTGCAGACTCACTTCTTATCATTTCTGTGAAGGGCAAGATAAATCAATAAAATGAGAAAAATGAAAAAAGAATGGCTAGCAATTTTAGGTAGTTTGCTTCATCTCCTACTAGGAAAGACTAAGCAAAAAAAAAAATTCTCGGAATTTTATTTTGAAAGCACCTACAACTGTATATGGTCTTTTTATACCAAAAAACTTGGAATTATGAACTGTCAAATAAGTCTAATCTTCTCTGATGATAAAATTGCTGGCTTTATTTGAAACTATGAAATGAAAAGTGAGGTAATAATCAGAAATTCTTAAGAAAAGGAGTAGACAAAACAAAATTCTAAGAGTTGTGTCAAAAAATATTTTGAAACGAACATAAAATCCCCATTACTGGTACAGAGCTTTTAAAACTTTATCTTGGTTTTAAGCTTTAATAAACATTGATATGTTTACATAATTACTGTCATAAGGAAGACACAATTTTAGGTCAGCTTTCTTCATTCTTTCTTTATTAAGCATTATTTTATTTTGCTCCATCATCTTGTAATTATAATATAGTAACTGTGTCACTTTCTACTAAGTGGATATAATTTCCTAAACTGTTTTCCTATTCTTAACAATTAAAGGTGTTTCCAATGTTTTGTTATTACAAATGACATGACAATGAGCATCTTTATATAATAATTTTCTGGATTATAAATTATTTATCGGCATAAGCTTCCAGAATTAGAATTAATGTGTAAAAAGCTATTAACATTTTTATCTTGCTAGACATTGCCAAATTACTTGTCAAAAGATGGAACCAAATTACATTGCAAAAATCTTTGCCAACAGAAAACATTATATACAATTTTTGATTTTGCTGAATTATTAAGTTGGAAACCTATGTTCCATTTCTTTGAATTCTTTGATAACAGGGTGCTGCTGGAGGCTGCGAGGGCAGCCATGTCCATGAAGGCTCCCCAGAGTTGGAGCGGGGAAGTGGAAAAAGGTAAAAAAAAATACTAATTGTATTTTCCCTCGATTGTTATCTCTCATTCTTTTCTGCCTCTGTGTAACTTATATCCAGGTAGCTGGAGAAACATCATGTGGCAGGGAAAATTGGTATTCCAATAAATTAATAAACACCAACTTCAAATGGATTTTCAAGACTGGAAATATTGCTCTGACTTACAGTAAGTTCTTTCTAATTCTCCTTAAGGACTATTTTCTTAGAAGCTTTCCCTACCCTCCTCAAATTTCCCTCCATCCTCTCTACTTCCTTCACTCTGAGCTGGTGAGGCGCTTCCTAACTCATTAGGAACACAGAAGTCAGTAAATAGTCCACTGCCAAATCCGTTAATTCATTAGCATTTGCATTGATCTTTGTATTCCCTTGCACTACAGGAGTTCAAGTTCATAGGCCACGTGCACTACAGATAGCATTTCATTTTCTCTCATCTTCTCAAGTACTTCACAGCACTGCATTTTCTACAACCCATCTACTCCTTATGAATGATTCTTGCCAAAATTCAACCTCATTCTAGACTAGTAACTCCAACTTAAAATGTTAAAAACTATACGTGTAACACGAAAGCCTCCCTCCTCCTCTAATCCCTGCATATCTTCTTTAGCCAATTCATGTCTGAACTTTTCAAAATTGTTATCATCATATATTGTTTCCATTTCCTCACGTCCCATCTACTCTATAATTTACATCCATCTGACTTCCCTCACCGTAATCTCTCTGCCCACTGTCCTGAAATTTTACTTATGAAGGTCACCAGCGATCTCCATGTCAGTATAGCCAATGGATAGTTTTTGTCCTATTTCTAGGCTCTTTCCTTCTTTAAAAAAGAAAAAGAAAAACAAAAACCATTTTTTTTCCTCTATCCTTTCACACTCTCATCATCTTCTGTCCTGGTATATTTTACTGGCTTTCCGTGTTTAATCTGATTTCTAACATTCTATGAGTTTCCTTTATCTTCAGTGGAATAAACCCCTATATGAAGGATTATTCTCAACAGTTAGTTCTCATAATAACAGTACTAGTAGCAGCAGTCAATACTTCTATAATGCTTATCATGTGCCAGACACTATTCTAAGACACTGTTTAAATACATATATATAGACACACACACACACACACACACACACACACGAAGTTTTCCTCCTCATAGGCGTATGAAATAAGCCGATTATTATACCCATGTTACAAATGAGAAAACGGAGGCAATGAGAGGCCAAGGTCACATGATCAGTACTTGGTGAAGCCCCGCCTGAGTTAATGCTGGAACTTTAGAGGAGACAAGTTAAATAATGTCTCACAGATTGGCCTTAAAAGTGAGCAACACTTAATTAATGACTTGTGAAAGTATCAGAAAAAAAGGGGACATTTTAAATTGAATGGGATCTACTAAGTCATGGATCAGTAACTAAGAATGACTCTTATTGAATGAAATTAGTTTTCATTATTCTTTTGAAAGAAGAATAATCTTGTGTTAGTGTTTCACAGTTTTTTTTTCATTCACATATTTATTCTTTATTAGACACACATTTCCTACACACCTACGTGCCAGTGTCCGCTGCAAGCCTTGGAAGCAAAAAATTACAAAGTCCCTGCTCTTAAGCAAATGTCCAGTGGTGGAGGAAGACAGAGTAAACGTGTAAATAAATGTTGTACAGTGACAGAAATACGACTGGACAAAGGGATGGAGAGGCACTGAGGAGGCAGGTCTCTTTGGTCAAGATAGTAGTGGTGGCGTTTGAACCGAGACCTTAACGATAAGAGGGAAATTGGTCTGGGTAGATGGATTAGCCAATCTAAAGCTGGGAGAGCAAGAAGTAGAGCTTGTTGCATCTGAGGGACTGAAAAGGACAACTGTGCCTCGAGCCCCATGAAGGTCAGGGAAAGATGTAGTAAGTGACCAGAGCACATGGTCTCTGTGAGCCTGGCTAAGTAGTTGAAAATTTCATCTCTTTACAATAGATAGCCTTTAGAGGTTAGAAGCAGTGCAATAATAGCGTCTGATTTGTGCTTTTTAAAAGACTACTTTGACTGTTGAATGTCCTACAAAAGCAAAATACCTGTGTCTCTATGAAGCGCAGATAGTAAATTTTAAAAAGCCCAATGAGCTCATAAGCAGTTGGTTGACTAACTGTTATCATTTATCTTAACTAGACTTCATTAATAGAAGCTTGGTGACCTGTGGGGTCTAATGATTAGGGCAACCCAGCT
This sequence comes from Delphinapterus leucas, assembly GCF_059928025.1. Taxonomy (NCBI): domain Eukaryota; kingdom Metazoa; phylum Chordata; class Mammalia; order Artiodactyla; family Monodontidae; genus Delphinapterus; species Delphinapterus leucas. The sequence goes on along the minus strand of NW_028322262.1, from coordinate 3,728,084 downwards.
ATTTTCAAATAGTGTGATTTGAAGAATCCTTGAAATTGTTAGGGTCCAGGAAGATTATTTTATTGCTGGGGCTCGATGGGAAGTTTAGAATAAGGAAGTATGATGGCTGGCTTCCATCTATTCTCCCTTTCTCTGGGAGAAATGATGGTGGGGTGACTACTTTGCTGTTGACCCAATGCTTCAATTTCAGAGCTGGTTCAATCCAGTAACTATTTGCTGAACAACTATTATATGTTAGGCACCCAGCTGGAACTGGGAATATAAAGAGAATAATTAATAAGAAAAGCAGGTATTACTAACAAGAGACAGGCACTGTGCTAATGCTTAACACGCACCATCTCAAGTTACATTAATTTACACCGTAACCATATGAGGTAGATGCATTTATTATACCATTTTCCAGGTGAGAAATCTAATCCCTTTAAGGGGCTTAAGTTACTTCTCCAAGGTTACACAGCTAGTTAGGGGCATAGGCAGTATTTGGACTCAGGTCTGGTATCAGCACCAATTCTCTTAGCCATTATGCTCTCTAAGGACCTTACTTGAGAAGTTCAGATTATACATATATGGGTACAACCAACCCTAAGACCATCTGGCAAAACTGGCTGCTTGAGAAGTCCTGGATTTATGTAAGATGCTCTTGGAATGGAGAAGATCGTGAAGGAGGGTCCCCAAAACACACTCTCTATACTAAGGGGCAACAGAAGAGAGAAAGAATTAGCCTACAGCAGTATGATATTGAGGACCAAGAAACAGTGTTTCTCTCTTTTGTGAACAGTTAATAAATTATTTCTACTTCAGAATATCAGAAAGAAATCACAGGACTATGGACAGTTTGCTGAGCCACCCTATCTATCTTAGCGTGAATCCTGGCAGGTGTAGAGCTCATAGTATGACCCTGGCACCTAAGTGTAGTTAAGTAAGCTTTCATTTTTCTTCGGCCTTAAAGCAAAGCAGCTTTCTGATAGGTATAATTTAGGAAAGCCTTCCAAGAAAATAGTTAAAGTCCACTTTAAATATCTCAGAGAAAAGCAATTTTGCAAAAGATCTATCAGCAAAAGCAAGGCCAAACACACCAATTATTTAGTGAGACTTGTATTGTTATATCATTGCTCATGTTGTTTCTTTATGCATTTACCTGGAAGAAGGCTTTTAATGTTCAACAATTCTCAAAGAGATAAAGACCCACACTGATGTGCCAGAAAGAGCTTTGCCCTGGAATTAGATCAGTTTAGGTTTGGCTACTTACTAGAATTAGGTAACATTCTTAATCTTTCTGAGCCTGTCTCCTATCTGCAAATAGGGATACCACTATCTATTACAGAGGGATGTGCTTAAATTAAATGACACATGTAAGTGAAATATATCCTTCCAGGCTGAGAACATACCTAGTAAATGTTAAGTGATCTGCAAATATTCTGCTTTCTTGAAACGGATGAAACCTGTTATCATGATTTTAACCAATGGTCTAAATATCAAGACAATATTTAGTTAAAAGTTATAGTTGTTCTTTCACTGTCCACCTGCATTTTAACATATTCTAACCTATTCTCCTTGATAAATTGTGTCAATATTAGTAACATTTGTCATTTCAGCTATTACTGTTCATATGTTTAAAATATTTCAATGTGATATAAGTCGTTACTCAAAGGGATGCCTAGCTGGCTTTGTCAAAGATTTATTTTAAGTAAAAATAAAAGACTCATTTTCACCAAGTTTGATTGAACAGTGTATTCATTAACTGTATGAACTTTCTGGCCAACCCAATACAGTAGCCAAGACATGGAAACAACCTCAGTGTTTTCTTGTGGATGAATGGATGAAGAAAATGGGGGTGCATACAACCTACTATTAGTCAGCCATGATAAAGAAGGAAATCTGGCTATTTGTGACCACATGGGTGGGTTTGGGGGGCATTATGCTAAATGAAATGTCAGACAGAGAAAGATAAATACTTTATGATCTCATATGTGAAATCTAAAATACTGAACTCATGATAGAAAGAATGGAATGACGGTTGCCAGAGCTGGGGGTTGGAGGTGACGAAAATGAGGGAAGATGATCAAAAGGTAAAAACTTCTAGTTATAAGACAAGTGAGTAATGGTGATGTAATGTACAGCTCGGTCACTACAGTTAACAATACCGTATTTTATGTTTGAAAGTTGCTAAGAGAGTAGATCTTGAAAGTTCTCATCACAAAGATAACATTTGTAATTATGTGAATTAAGGTTAACTAAACTTATTGTGGTAATCATTTCACACACACTATATATATATTAATCATCACATTGTACACCTTGGACGGATACAATATTATATATCAATTTAATTTCCGTCTGGCCCGTCATTTTCCAAAGGCCACTCAAGATCAGGGGACAGAACGCCTCCTCTCCAAGTGTCCTGCCAGCCCACCCACTCAAGATCAGAGGGACAAAATGCCTAACTAAAACAAAACAAAAGAGAAACACAAAAAAACTGGAGAGAGGGAGGAAAGGGTGCCCTGAAAAATAAAAACAAATTTTAAAAACTAAGTACGTTGACAGAGCTAAGAATAAACTACCAGGAAAAAGAAACCCTACGTGTCAGATCCTAAAGTACAGAAGGGCACGCCCGCCGGCAGTCCAGGCCCGGGGGGACCGGGGTCCCCAGCCCTGCAGAGCCAACCGCAGACCGGCTCAGGCGCCCCTCGGAAGCGCGGGGTCCCCGCGGCCGAGTCGGCGCCCCCGGCCGGCGCCGGCTCCCCTCTGCCCACCCTGCGCGCGGGGGCTGGAAACTGCCGCGGAGAACCACGGCGGGGCGGGAAGGGGGGCTCCAAAGAGGGTCTGGCGACTCGAGTCGCTCCGTTTCTCGGTGGGCTCAGCGCGCGCCGTGGGGGAACAGGAGCGGGGGTCCGGGAGGAGGGGACGGACGGCACTTACGTAGACCGGCAGCGGCCACGGGTAGACGGCGGGCTCGGTCCCCAAGAGCGACTCCAGCCTCAGCTCCAGCTTCTCCCCCATGTCTTCGCGCGCGGGCCCCGCACCGCGCTAGTCTGGCGGTTGGGGGAGGGGCGCGGCGCCGCCGGCGGGGGCGGGGCAGACGGGCAGGCGGGAGGCTGAGGGGGGCCTGGCCTGGGCCTCAGCTGCCGCCACAGCGCTCCCGTCCGGCCCCCGGCTCCCTCTTTGTGCTCACAGGCCCGGGGCCTCCAGCGCTGCTGCGAACTCGGGCCGGCGTGAGGCGACCACAATGAGCCGGGGGCCGGGCTGAAACACTCCCGGCGCGCGCGGCCCGCCCCGTGGACTCGCACGCTCTCACGCACGCACGCTCCCACGCACGCACGCACGCACGCACGCACATACGCACGTCATCGGCTGCCCCTGGCCACACCCACCGGCCCGAAGTGGGGACCCGGCAAAACCTCTCAGGGCCAGTGGTGGCGAGTTCGACTCCCGACCTCGACGTACCGTGACACAACCCCTCCCCCCCAATAATAAGACTATAATTCCTATTAAATATGACAGCTGGAATCCCGGCTTCTGTTCACAAAATTGCCGTGTATTTAGCCTATGCTAGGCACCAGACCGCGGACGCTCAGTACTGGCCAAAAAGGAAATGCCCTGCCCTCATAGCACTGCCATTTTAATTGGAATAGTAGTGACAATGGTCAAGGGAGAAAATAAAGTGTCATCATCGCCACGGGGATGGTTAATCTCATGTGCGCACTGCGTGGGGCCCCGGCAACCACAAACATTATTCCAGATGTGGCCAGGAAGGTATTTTTCAGAAGAGATTAACACTGAAATTGGTCCACTTTGCGTAAAGGAGGAACGAATACAAGGAATTTATATATGCAGTACATATATATTTTTATTCTACATGCTTTTCTATGTAGGTGTATATGCGTGTCTATATGTATGTACGTGTATGTATTGCATATATTATATGTGTATGTATGTATACTGTATATATACACACCTAAATATCTTTCTATGTGTGTATATATGTATGATATAGACGTACCTAGGTGTGTACATTGCATATGTTATACGTATGTGTACATACTGTATATACACAAACGATGCATTTCATATGTGTGTATGTATAGTGTATCTGTATGTGTCTATTGTATATATTACGTGTATATGTGTGTATACATACTGTATATATACAAACTATGCATTTTATATATATGTGTGTATATATGTATTTGCGTATTGTATATACTATATGTGTATATGTCTGTATGCGTACTGCATATATACACAGCTGTATATTTTTGTATGCGTGTACATATGTACGTGTGTGTGTATATACACACACACCCTATGGATTCTGTTTGTCTGGAGAACCCTCACTGATACGGCCACTTATGACAATTGAGCACCTGCTCTTTGCCAGCCAGGGAGCCAAACGCTTGTCCTTTCTGTGTCTCCCTTAAGTGTCACAAGTCCCGGGAGGGAAGGTGATGCCGCTCCTACCAGTTGAGGTGCCTCAGGGACAGAGAGGTGCACAGGGCGGGGGGCTGGAGCCTGGTAGAGCCCAGGTGCAGTTCTAGCAGCAGTACAGCCTAGCAGTCCCACTTCCCCGGGTGCCTCTCACAAAGACGCCGAGGGAGAGACGGGGTCTGAAGGAGGGGATGAGGAAGCTTCCGTGGGTCTGCAAGCCCAGACCAAGGCTGACTCGTCAAGGGTGTTAGAGGTCAGGACTCTGGTTACCCTGGGGAAGGGGTTACACAGAGCCATTCCCATTCGGAAAAAGTATCCATTCTGCTCTTGTTTGTATGTTTACCCCCCTCCCCCAAATCTTTTAAAAACAGATTCTCTTGGTTGCTGGGAGCACACAAGGGGAAGTCGTGTGTGAGGGGGTGTGATCCAGGGGACAGGGAGGATAAGCCCCCCCCTCGTAGGGCCGGGAGTGGCTCAGCTTTGTGAGCTAAGGATGGCCTGCGAGGTCCCAGAGAGAAGGGTCCCTGCTCCGTCCCTGCTCCGTCCTTGCTCCGTGCACCCCATTCCCAGCCTGAGAAGTCCAGAGCCCCCCGCCCCCGCACACACACACACCAGGGAGGAGTGCCAGTCGCAATGGCTCCCAGGCTCCGGCTCCAGGGCTCCCGGCACTAGGAGCTATTTTCAGCTTTCATGCCCTAGGACACGGCCAGAGCTATTGTCTCCGGAAACTCTCTGTCTGTCTCTCGCCCGCCCGCCATCCCTCCCTCCCTCCCTCCTCCGCCTTTTCCCCTCCCGCTCCAGCTGTCCTGCCCTCCACCCTGCATTTCTACACAGGGTGGCTCACAGACAGCTGCTCCCCGTGCCCACCCGCCACCATTCGATGGATGTCAAAGCAAGCCCTGGGGACTTCCCTGGAGGTCCAGCGATTAAGACTCCGAGCTTCCACTGCAAGGGGTGCGGGTTCAAAGCCTGGTCAGGGAAATAAGATCCCACATGCCGCCCAGCACGGCCAAAGAAATAAATGAGTAAAAAATAAAGTTATAGTGATGAAACAGCCCTAGTGGTGCAAGGATGGGACGTATAGCTCTATGGTAGAGAATAAAGGTCCAGAAACAGATAGATGAGAACTTGATATGACAGAAAGTGAGGAAATTAAGGAGTTTTCAATAAATGGCATTAGGACAATTGCATATCCATGTGGGGAAAAGTAAATTAGAAAAAAAGAAAACAAGCAAGCCCTGGTCAGGTGTGACCTTGGGCCCAGGGCCATTGGCACACGTTGTCGTGTGGGACGTTCTTCCTTAGACTCCTCCCTCCCTCCTGTGTCACTGTCACTTCCTCCAGAACCTTCCTGGACTCCCCTACACAAGCCCGGGGTGTGCCCTCACCCGCCCACCCTGGATCACCGGAATTCCAATCCTGGCCCACCCTTCCCCGCCAGGTGAAGAACTGTGCCTGGTCAGTAAGACCGTAGAGGTCCTTGGCCATTGCTATTGCAGTTGGAATTGTTACTGTGTTTACACAGGGTGACCAACACCCGCCCCCACTTTGCCCAGGACCGCTCAGGTTTGAGCGCTGGAACTATGGGGAAACCCTCATTTCTGGGGAACCCAGAAGGCTGGTCAGCCTATTTAGGATGGATCTTTCACTTGATATCCCAATCCCCGAGAGCCAGAAAGGGAATCTCCCCCCTCCTTCCATGGTAACCTTCATTCATTCATCCACTCATCCCTTTATTCAACTCCTTTATTCAGCAAGTATTTATGAAGCATCTACTACATAGCAGACACTCTTCTAGGTGCTGGGGACAGTAAACTGAGAAGGTGTGATTTCTTACATGGGGATGATGTCTCGGAGACCACTGCAGGGCATGGGAGGTGGGAGAGGGAAGGGGCAGTTCTAAATGCAGGCTCTGACGGGATTGGGGCAGACCTTGCCCTAAGCCAGGCTGCTTGCTTCAACACAGCTGTCCTCACCCAGGGCCATCCTGCTTCCGCCTCCCCCAGTTCTTCAGTGATGTCTGGGGAAAATCTGTGGTTGTCACAACTGGGGGGGAGGGGACCCTGGAATCAAATGGGTGGGGACAGGGATGCTGCTGAACCCCACACAGTGCCCAAGAGGGGCCCCCAGCAGAGAATGACCCGCCCCAAATAACCCCAGTGCCATGGGGGAGACCCTGCACTAATATTATTCAGACCCGCTTGTGCCCCGAGATTCCTGCACAGGCTGGGACTCTAACCGGGTCACCTCTGTATCCCGAGGTGACCTAGAGTGGGGCAGCCAGGAGGGCTGAGTATCAGGGACGAAATGACCAATCTCTGTGCCCACTCTCCCCGCCACACCCCAGGGTCGATGGCCTCTATCTCCTCCCTGTGCAGCTAGCTTTTCCCTGAGCCATTTCTTCTTGTCAAGGTCCCTGTCGCAGGTTGTGTTCCCCGAAGATGACGTTGAGAGCAAGGATTGGAGTGCACGTGGTTGATGTGAGACGTGCAGAGAACAGATACAGCTGCCATAGGGTCCCGCAATTCCACTCCTGGGCATAGATCTGGAGAAAACTCTAATTCAAAAATATACATACACCCCTGGGATTTCCCTGGTGGTCTAGTGGTTAAGACTCTGTGCTTCCAGTGCAGGGAGCATGGGTTCCATCTCTGGCCAGGGAACTAAGATCCCACATGCTGTGTAACAAAAAAATAAAGAAAGAGAGAGAGAAAGAAAGAAAGAAAAAGAAAGAAAGAAAGAAAAAGAAAGAAAAAAGAAAGAAAAAAAGAAAGAAAAAGAAAGAAAAGATACATGTACCCCAGTGTTCATTGCATCACTATTTATAATAGGCAAGATGTGGAAGCTGCCTAAATGTCCACTGATGGGTGAGTGGATAAAGAAGATGTGGTACATATATACAATGGAATATATTCAGCCATAAAAAGAATGAAATAATGCTATTTGCAGCAACGTCGTGGATGGACCTAGAGATTATCATACTAAGTGAAGTAAGTCAGAAGAGAAAGACACATATATGATCTCTCTTATATGTGAAATCTAAAATACGACACAAATGAACTTGTCTACGAAACAAAAACAGACTCACAGACATAGAGAACAGACTTGTGGTTGCCAAGGGGGAGAAAGAGTGAGGGAGGGTTGGATTGGGAGTTTGGGGTTAGCAGACGCAAACTATTAAATATAGGATGGATAAGCTACAAGGTCCTACTGTCTAGCACAGGGAACTATATTCAATATCCTGTGATAAGCCATAATGGAAAAGAAAAAGTTTTATTTATAGGTTCCATCCCTAACTGAGCTGGCCCATCCCCTCCCATGGTTCTAAGTGCAGCCCGAGGCTGCAGACTTCCCACCCTGGTCTTCAGCTCCAGAGCAAGCCACCTGCAAACCAGCCGCATCTTCCCAGGGGCTGGCAACTCTCCTTTGCTACTGATTCCAAGACACATCCAGATAGCACAAATGTGACCATGAAAACAAACTCAGCCATGTTCAAATCAGGGAAATAACATTCTTATCTCTGTTTAGTAGTTGCTTAATTTTAGAATAGCTTAGAGTTACAAAAAAGTTGCAAAGATCTGTACAGAGTGTACAGAGTGCTGTGGACCCCCGACCCAGTACCCCTATTTCCAACACGTTAGTTCTTTAGTACGACATGCTTATCCAACTAAGGAACCGAGATGGATACGTTATTATTAACTGAAGTCCACACTTTATTAGAATTTCCCTAGCTTTCCCCTAACACCCTTTTTCTGTCCCAGTCTCCTCTGGGCTGTGACATTTCTCAGACGTCCCTGGGTTTTGATACCTTGAAAGTTTTGAGGAGGACTGGTCAGGTATTTTGTCCCTCAATTTGTTTGTCTGTTGGTTTTCTGATGTTTTTCTTATGGTTGGGCTGGAGTTATGGGGTTTGGGGCGGAAGATCCAGACAGAGATAAAAATGTCATTCTCCTCAGGTCACATCATCAAGGATACACACCATCAAGGATACACACATCAAGGATACACACCATCAACGGGACTTGTGACAAACAATTTTACCCTTGATCACCTGGCCAGTAGCGTCTTTTTTTTTTTTTTTTTTTTTTTTGCTGCGTTGGGTCTTCATTGCTGCACACGGGCTTTCTCTAGTTGCGGCGAGCAGGGGCTCCTCTTTGTTGCGGGCATGTGCTTCTCATTACAGTGGCTTCTTTTGTTTCGGAGCACGGACTCTAGATGTGCGGGCTTCTGTAGTTGTGGCATGGGGGCTCAGTAGTTGTGGCTCCCAGGATCTAGAGCGCAGGCTCAATAGTTGTGGCCCACGGGCTTAGTTGATCTGCGGCACATGGGATCTTCCCGGACCAGGGCTCGAACCCGGGTCCCCTGCATTGGCAGGTGGATCCTTTTTTTGTTTTCTTTGTTCCGTTTGGAACCAAAACTTTAATCCCAAGGAGTCTCACAAAACATATTACAAATGACAGCATGAAAAAAAAATTGCACAGTAACTCAAAGTTCAGCTCTACAATATACTCTTAATCTGGCAGGACACTGGTGTCTTGATAATCTCAACTTCCAAAAAACTTTACAAATAGCTATGTATTCATGTACACCAATCACAGAGGGGACTTACGACCTAACTCAAAGGTAAACTAACTTCCTTGAAACTTCTTAGATGCTAAACTCACTGGACAACCTCTTGTCCAGTGTGAAGACTAGTGGAATTCTTAAACCTCTAATCTAGGGTAAGGGTGCGGCTTTCATTTCTACCTGCTGGCTTGTGTTCACAGTACCTTTTAAAGACTGCTTGCTTGACTACAGCTGCATACCACATCCCAGCTACAGAAAGTCTTTTTAATGTTTGCCAGTGTTGTTTCCATAATAATAAACATCACACTTTAGGTGGGCAGGAGTTAGAGTTTTATTATCAGTCTAGGCAAGACCAAAAATTCAAAGCAAATTCAATTCTGCTTAAGAGAACATTGTAAAGAAACAATTCTTCATATTACATGCCTCATATGACCCATTTCAAACCACAGAGAATGACACCTTTATGTGTCACTGTCCCAAGAGACAAACAAACGGGAACAGCTAAAACATTTAAAAAGTGCATCAAGCTTCGGAAGTCTCAAACGAAACTTGAATTTTCTGTACATACTCCTGTCAAATGAAGGTATTTCCTGTGCACCACTCCTCTTGCAAAGTGGTCTGCTATTTCCTTTCATTTGACCTGGATCGGCTAGGAGACCTAGAGAAAGATCGGGACGGCTTGCGATTTCTCTCCCGGGACAGTGATCTCTCTCTTCTCCTATATCTACTAAAGGGACCTGCTCCGGCTGCGGGAGAAGCTTCTCCGTCTTGGAGATCTGTGGTGAGGGGGAGGACTCCTCCTCCGATAATCATCTCGAGGGCGACGACCCCAAGAAGGAGGCGGCCACGATTTCGACTTCTCCCTTCCCCATTCGACAGGTCCACTCTTACTCGGCAGCCACAGAGTGTTCTCCCGTCTACTTCTCAGACAGCATCCGCTGCATCTCGGGGATCTTCATTTTCAACAAGAGTGAAGCCGGGAGGGTTTTTAGCAACCCACACACTTCGGAGTGGTCCATAATATCCTAAAGCTCGTTCGAATTCAGTCTTGTTACCACTGTTTCCAAGACTCCTTACGTAAACGTTCCAGTCCAACGGACAGGAATCCCGATGCAAGACCCTCCTGGCTCCTGGCTTTCATGGGCCACAGGGTGATCCCGGGCCTCTAGAATCTGGCAGCTGAATCGGCACGCACAAGCTGGCCTGTGGGGATGCTTTTCCCCCTATGTGTCCAGCCCGGGGCCATGCTGTCTAGGCCCGACCTCCAGGGTGACAGGGTGAACCCCAGGTCCCTGGAGCAAACACTCAGAGCCCTGGTGACCAGACTCAGGGGGCTGGGGCGGCAGCTGGACATGTGTGGCCACCCTGGTGGTGTTTGGCCCCATCTGCAGTTCCAGTTCCAGCTGAGAAAGAGCCTCGCTGTGTTATTTTCTCCTGGTTGTGTAAGGATCCCCGGTGTCATTTGACAGAAATGTAGATGGTGTGTTCTTTCTCTCTTTTCTCCCTGCTTCCTCTCGTCCCTCTCCTCCTCCCTCTCTCCCTCTCCCTCTCCCTCTGTCCCTCTCTCTCTTCCCTCTCCCTCTTTCCTCTGCGTCTCTCTCTTTCCCTCTCTCCCTCCCCCCTCCCTCTCCCCCCTCCCCGTCCCTCTCCCCGTCCCTCTCCCAACTCCCTCTCCACCTCCGTCTCCCCCTTGCTCTCCCCCATCCCTCTCCCTCTCCCCTCCCCCTACCTCCACGCTCTCCCCCGTCTCTCTCCCTCCTCCCCCCTCCCTCTTCCCGCCTCCCCCGTCCCTCTTCCCTCTCCCTCTCTTCCTTCCTGTCTCCCTGTCCCTGTTTCCCTGTTCCGCACGCTCTCCCTCTACCTCTTTCCCTCTCCCTGTCCCTCCACCTCCTTCCCTCTCCGGAGAGGGAAGGAGGTGGAGGGACAGGGAGAGAGAGCAGGAGAGGGAGGGGGGAGAGGGAGAGATAGGGGTGAGAGGGAGAGAGGGAGAGAGGGAGGGAGCGAAAGACCGTCTCTCCCTCCCTCCCTCCCTCTTTCCCTCCCTCCCTCCCTCTTTCCCTCCCTCCCTCCCTCTATCCCTCTCTCCCTCCCTCCCTCTATCCCTCTAGCTCCCTCCATCCCTCTCGCTCCCTCCCTCTATCCCTCTCTCCCTCCCTCCATCACTCTCCCTCCCTCCCTCTATCCCTCTCTCGCTCCCTCCCTCTATCCCTCTCTCCCTCCCTCCCTCTCACCCTCTCCCTCCCTCCAGATCGCCCGCTCCCTCCACCTCTCCATCTCCCTCACTCCCTCCCAGAGAGGGAGAGATAGAGAGGCAGAGACAAGGGAGAGGGAGAGAGGGAGAGGGGGAGATGGAGGGAGAGGGAGAGGGAGGGAGAGGAAGAGAGGGAGAGAGATATGGAGAGGAGAGGGGGGGGGAGAGGGAGATGGAAAGAGGTCTCTTCCTCCCTCCCTCTCCCTCCCTCTCTCCCTGTCCCTGTTTCCCTGTTCCGCTCTCCCTCTCCCTCCACCTCCTTCCCTCTCCAGAGAGGGAAGGAGGTGGAGGGAGAGGGAAAGAGGGAGAGGGAGAGCAGGAGAGGGAGGGGGAGAGGGAGAGAGAGGGGGGAAAGGGAGAGAGGGATAGAGGGAGGGAGCGAAGACGTCTCTCCCTCTCTCCCTCTACACCTCTCTTCCTCCCTCTCTCCTTCTCCTCCCTCTCCCTCCATGTCTCCATCTCCCTCACTCTTTCCCAGAAAGGGAGAGATGGAGGGAGAGGGAGAGAGGGAGACGGAGAGATGGAGGAAGAGGGAGAGAAGAAGAGAGAGAGGGACAGAGGGAGAGAGAGATAGAGAGGGAGAGCGGGAGAGGGAAAATGGTCTCTTCTTCCCTCCCTCTCCCTCTCTCCTCCGTCTCCCCCTCTCCTTCCCTCGCCCTTTCCCTTCCTCTCTCCCTCTTCCTCCCTCTCCCTCCATCTCTCCCTCGCCCTCACTCCCTCTCCCTCCATCTCTCCCTCGCCCTCACTCCCTCTCAGAGAGGGAGAGATGGAGGGAGAGGCAGAGACAAGGGAGAGGGAGAGAGGCACAGGGAGACCGGAACAGGGAAACAGGGACAGGGAGAGAGAGAGGGAGAGGGAGAGAGGGAGAGAAGGAGGAGAGAGGGAGAGGGAGGGAGGAAGAGACCTAGTTCCCTCTCCCTCTCTCTCTCCCTCTCCCTCTCTCCCTCTCCCTCCCTCTCCCTCTCCCTCCATCTCTCCCTCTTCCTCTCTCCCTCTGCCTTATCTCTGCCTCTCTGGGAGGGAGTGCGGGAGAGGGAGAGATGGAGGGAGGAGAGTTGGAGCCAGAGGGAGAGGGAGGAGAAGGAGGGAGGGAGAGCGAGAGAGGGAGGGAGAGAGGGAGGGAGAGAGGGAGGGAGGGAGAGACATCTTTCGCTCCCTCCATCACTCTCTCCCTCTCCACCCTCTCTCTCCCTCTCCCCCCTCCCTCTCCATCTCTCTCTCCCTCTCCCCCCTCCCTCTCCATCTCTCTCTCCCTCTCCCTCCACCTCCTTCCCTCTCCAGAGAGGGAAGGAGGTGGAGGGAGAGGGAGAGGGAAAGAGGTAGAGCCAGAGCGTGCGGAACAGGGAAACAGGGACAGGGAGAGAGGAAGGGAGAGAGGGAGAAGGGGAGACGGAGAGGGAAAGGGGGAGAGGGAGAGGGGGAGGGAAAGAGGGAGAGAGAGAGAGGGACAGGGAAAGAGGGACAGGGAGAGAGGGAGGGAGAGAGGCAGAGGGAGAGATGGAGGGAGAGGGAGAGTGAGAGGCAGCGAGGTAGAGGGAGAGAGGGAGAAACGGAGAGAGAGAGAGAGAGAGGGAGAGCGGTAGAAGTGCTGAGGAGGGGGGCTCCCTCCCCCTCCCACTCCCATCCTCTCCCTACTGCTCTTTTTTCTGCTTCAACAAACCCCAGGCGCCTTTTAGATCAGCCCTGAAGTCAACGTTGATGCTTGGACAGCCTGACCTCCCCGCTGACTTCCAGCCCAGGACCACCGCTGGGAGATGAAGTCTGCGGGGCCCTGGGCGCAGGCTGCACAGGCACCTCCTCTGATGCCCAATCTCTCCTCGTTTACGAGGCAGCCGACACTCCCCTCCCTGACTCCCCAAGATTTGGGGCCTTTTTAGTATGTGTCGATAATGCCATGAGCGACTATTTAACTCTTCCACGAGGACCCATCTCCCAAAATGCAGTGGTTTTCAACCTTGGCTGCACTCGAGAACCCCCAGGGAAGGGAGAGACGTCTCTCCCTCCCTCTCTCTCTCTCTCCCTCTGTACGTCTGTCTACCTCTCTCCCTCTCCCTCTCCCTCTGGGGTGATGCCCGATGAGCTCAGAATCGCAGATGGACCCCCCCATCCCCTCTCTGTGGCTTGCATGGGGGATGCACCTTCTCACTGTGGCCCGGGCATGGCCTTGACATTCAGACATCGGGTCCTGCGTGGACACTTGTGTTTGTTCCATAGCGCATGTGGCTGCAGTCTGTGCTTCTGTAGATGCGGGCTGTGCGTGAGCCCTTCATCTTCCCCGCAGACACCACTGGTGCTCGCTCGGCCTCGCGGGGGATGCGGGGGGCACGGGGGACAGTCTTGTGTCCCCACCTTCTTGGGCTACAGACAGGCCACGCTGGTGCTGTGGTGACTGGGGGCTCCCAGGAGAACCCCGCTGCAGACCGGAGAGGTGGCCTCCGAGAAGGTGGCGTACGCCTGGGGCCGGGCCTCATCAGTGAGCCACGGGCCACCTGCGGCAACAGGTGTCTCACCGTCCAGGGGCTGGGTGTTCGGGCGCCGTGGGGTTGAGCTACTGTCTGCACGGCAGCCGTGTTTGTCTTGTTGAGCCCGGGGAGGCCCCTTGGTGGCTCCTGGAGAGCCTGGCCGCATTTCTTCCTGCCCTTGGCCTTAGAGCCCATCACGTTCATGCCGTTTCTGCTTCCAAAAGGACCTGTGTTAATAAAGACCACGTGTTAGGACAGCACCAAAGTGTCTAGAAATCCGGGCCAGGAGGAGGAGGGAGGGGGATTGGCTGTGCCCGCCAGTGGCCTGGGAGCCCTGCCCGCCTGCAGAGACCTGGCCCGGGGCCCGCGGGGAGGGCGTGGCCCTCGGTCCGCAGCGCCTTCCGTCTCTGGCTTCCAGGAGAACTGCGTGATCCTCAGGGAGCTGGTGAGGCTGCAGGCCCTGAAGTCCCGCCTGCTGGGGTTCCGCACCATGCCGACTCCGTGCTGGAGATGAACACGGACAAGACCAGCCAGGTGGTGGCCACTGTCCTAGGTAACACCGCCTCTCCCTGAGTCCCAGTGGGGACGGGGTCAGGCGGACCTTGACCGGACGTGGTGCTGCCTGAGACCCCACTGTGTCAGCCCTTGGGGGTCACCTTCCCAGACCCTTCATTCTGCCTCGAGGGGCACAGGGTCGGGGGTGGCTGGGGGGCCGCCCCAGGGACGTAGCCGAGCCTCTCCCCTCCGCCCGCAGGTGAGCTGGCCCAGAAGCTGAAGCCCCTCGGGGAGCAGGAGCGGCCGTGATCCTGGAGCTAAAGAAGGCCGAGTGCCAGAGGCGGGGCCTGCACTTTGACGGCCCCATCAACGCCTGGGACCTGCGCTACTACGTGAACCAGGGGCAGGAGACGCGCTACCACGTGGGCCAGTACCTGCTCAATGAGTCCTTCCCCATGCAGGCGGTCACACGCGGGCTGCTGGGCATCTCCCAGGAGCTGCTGGGGCTGACCTTCGACCTGGAGGAGGGCACCAGCATGGGTCACGAAGACGTGAGGCTCTAAACGGTCTGGGACGCGGCCTCGGGCAAGGTCATCCATCGGCAAGTTCTACCTGACCTCTATCCTCGGTGCGTGCGTGGGGGAACCTGTCGGCCGTGGGCCGGGGCTCCTCTGTGGAAGCGGGGCCCCATCCACGTCCCTCCGCAGGGTGGGGAAGTCCGGGCACGCGGCCTGCTTCGGCCTGCCTACAGCACGATGGGAGCTGCCAGATCGCCATCGCGGCCATGGTGGCCAACTTCACCAAGCCTACGCCCAACCTGCCCTCCCTGCTGCGGCACGATGAGCGGGAGACCAACTTCCACGACGTCGGGCATGCGATGCACCAGCTCCGCTCCCAGGCGCAGGGCTGCAGGCAGGGGGCGGGGAGGGCCCGGGCATGCGTGGTCCTCAGGCAGGCCCTCGCCGCGGGATTCTTTCACTGACATCACCCCACACGTGGTGACGCCCTCGGTGTCAGCTTCCATCATCAAACCCCAGGCACTGGGCGCGTAAGTAACGGAAATGGATGTCCTCGAGGCTCTAGAGGCTGGAAGACCCAGATCAAGGAGTCAGGGCTGGTTCCCTGCATGTTAAATACATGTACTCAAGAGTTGCCTTTAAAAAAGACAAAAGAAAAGAAAGGAACGTTGCCTGCAAGTCTGCTGACAGCCGGTGATGAGAACCAGAGGGAAGGCTCTGGGGCCGGGGGCGCAGTGCCCTGTGAGCTCGGGGGCTGCTGCCAGTCTCCGTGGAGGCTCAGCAAGTCCCGGTGACTTCCCCACGTGGGGGGCGCCAGCTGAGAGTCTGGGCCCAGGACCCACTGCTCGTTCGGTCTTCCTGTGGTCAGCCCTTCATCCTGAGAGCGATGCTCTCACAGGCTGCACCGGGGCGTGTGGGGACAGTTTACTGAGCCGTACAGACGTCACTACTGCTTTGGACCATTTCCATCATCCCGAAAATGTCCCTCACGCCCTTAGCTATCACTCCGTCCCCTCGCCAGCCCCTGACAACCAGGAACCCACTCGCTGACTCTGTGGATCTACCTGCTCTGGATGTTTCTCCTCAGTGGGGTCACGCCCTGTGTGTCCTTCTGTGTATGACTTCTCTCGCTGAGCATCGTGTTCTCAGGGTGTACCGACGCGGCAGCGAGCGTCAGGGCTTCACCGCATTGCGTGGCTGAGGGACGTAAAGAAGACAAGAGAAAAGAAAAGCACGTTGCATGCAAGTCTGGTGACAGCCGGTGATGAGAACCAGAGGGAAGGCTCTGGGGCCGGGGGCGCCGTGCCCTGTGAGGCCCTTGGCGCTGCTGCCAGTCTTGGTGGGGCACGGGCAGCACCGTCCCTCAGGAGCTGCTGGACAAGCTCATCAAGTCCCGGGAGGCCAACCCAGATGCGGCCGGACCGAGGGAAGGGAAGGGGGCTTCCGGTCTGCCCGGCTGGCAAGCGCGGCCTGGACACGGTGCCAGCCCCCCGTCTCCTTCCTCCCACGCCCCAGGCCTCTTCAACCTGTGCCAGATCGTCCTGGCCAAGGTGGTTCAGGCCCTGCACACGCAGACGCCCGCGGACCCGGCCCAGGAGAATGCCCGCCTCTGCCAGGAGATCCTGGGGTTCCCAGCCATGCCAGGTAGCCAAGCGCGCGCCGGGCTCACCTTAGCGGTCGGTTGGCGGCTACTGCCCAGGTCAAGAGGATCGTCTGGTGGTGTGTGAATGGGGACCGACTGACGGGCTCCGGCCGAGGCCCACTGCCCTCTGGCCTCCTCCTGCCACGGCTCCTTGGCTGGTCCCTCCAGCTGTGGCCCACGGAGTCCGAGGGTGGAGTGGGAGGCTCTGCACATGCTTTCTAGAGAGCCTGGAAGAGGCAGGAGAGGGCTTCATACCCCGGACAGAAGGCATCGACGAGGTCTGCCCATGCGTGTCGGTGCGGACACGCGGTTCACTCCCTCGTGAGCGCTTTAACCAGCGATCTCCCCGTGGTGGAGGGAGAGCCCTGACTCATCTCTCGCAGCCTCGGCAGCTGGCCTTGTAAGAGGCTTAGGAGTGAACCCTCGTGAGCTTCAGCAGAAAGTCGGCAAAGATTTATTTGTGTCCCTCCACTGAACTGCCAGCAAGGTCCCCGTTTTCTACAAGTGTTGGGCCAATACTCTCTCTAGTGGCAGGGGACTCAGACAAGGCTGCTTTGAGGCCCCCACCCCCGCTCTGGGGCAGGGGCACTGAGCGGCCAGGGGGCCGGGCAGGAGCCCCTCCGCGGGTGTCCCAGTGACCCACCTGCCTGCGACCTTCGGCCGCCTGGCAGGAAGCTACGACGCCCAGTCCTATGGCCAGTCATTCCTGCAAGAAACACTGGAACCAGTTTCTGCCAACCCACCAAAAAAAACGACTTCAAAGGCAACGTGGTGTCACAGGAAGGGCTTGTTTCTGTGTTGGTTTGTTTTTAGTTCATTAGGCCTCACTTAAAATTCTGATTCCACAATGCACTTGCTTTGGGATCTTGAACAACACTCATAACCTCTGCAAGTTTCAGTATAGTAAGTTTATGTGATTACCTTCATCTGTAATATCCCTGTGTTGCAATCTTAATTAATTCAGATTAATTCATCTTAATCTTAATCTCAAGTTCAGATCAATGACTAGTTCCTCTGTGACTTCTCCTCTGAACGGATTCAAAAGCCGCCTCTCCCGTCCTCATTTGGCTTCTCTTCTCTTCTGGAATCTCATAAGAACTTCTATGACCTCTTTGGTTTTTTGTTGTTGCTGTTGTCTGTTTGTTTGTTTTTTAATTGAAATATAGTTGATTTACAATGTCGTGTCCGTTTCAGGTGTACGGCGCAGTGATTCCGTTTTCAGAGTCTTTTCCCTTATAAGTTATTACAAAATATTGAGTACAGTTCCCTGTGCCATAGGGGAGATCCTTGTTGTATCTATTCTATGCCTTCTTTGAATGACCGTAGCACTTGTTGTCTGTATCATTTTTATGTCTGTTGTGGCTTTGTGACTGAAAATGAAAATTTTCTATTTGTTCATGCCCTGGCCCTTCCTTAAAAATGTGTTCATTTACCTATTTCATATTTATTGACTACATCTTAGACACCGTGTTAGCTGCTTGTTCTAGATGTTAGTAAAACACAGACCTTCCTGCTCAAAGGGTCACAGTATTTGTGGGAAAACAAAAAAATGAACAACTTACGTCT
This sequence comes from Delphinapterus leucas, assembly GCF_059928025.1. NCBI lineage: Eukaryota > Metazoa > Chordata > Mammalia > Artiodactyla > Monodontidae > Delphinapterus > Delphinapterus leucas. The sequence goes on along the minus strand of NW_028322262.1, from coordinate 3,710,159 downwards.
CAAATAGCTTTGTACTTCCCAAAGAGAGCACACCTCGTAGGTACAATAAATATATGTATCATACATAAATGTATAAAGAGTTAATGGCATTAAAAACGTGAGATAACTGCTTTTCTATTCTGAGGAAATGAGGATTACATTTCACCAGGAGCTCAATACCACTCTGAGAATGAGGGCTTAACCCCCGACCTGGCTCACTGCATCGCTTTCTTATATGAAAATAGACAAGTCTGTACACGCTCTCTACAAAAAGGCTTATCTGGCATGAATTTCAGATAGCAAGAAGAAAAATTCAAGAGGTTCAGAGAAGCATCCAGAAGCTCAGATGATTGTCTGGCACTGATACAACTTGCTTGACAGGAAAATAGAGCTGTAAATCTCACAAAATTCGATGATCTTCTAAGAATTTCAAAACCGCCTGCTATTAATTAGAAATCCTAGAAGAACCGCTTCTTTTAAAGCACACTGATAATATGCTTTACAGCTTAATATTCAGAAGCCTATGTTTCGGCTAAGTGAGCTTCAGGAATGAAGGAAACTTGTGGTTCAGTTCCCTCTACTCTGGAACCTCTGGTCAAAACACCTACTTCTGTGCTCAGCCATCTTATCATCTGAAAAATGGAGGCAACTCTAAGAAAACATCGTTACAGAGATGTTGCACAGTTTCCTGTGTCACTGTCTTCATTTGTTTCAGAAAACCAATAACGTCTAAGCTGCTACTGCAAAGAGCGCAGTGTTACTTGGGGTCATCTAGTGCAGCTCTGTCAAAGTAAAGAAAAGGAAAGGGGCCTAGAACAACTATAATTTTCCCAAGAGGACACTATTATTTTATGGTAAATCTGAGTCAAGAACCCTGATCTCTTTGATGCCATTCCATTGTTCTTTCGTTGGGTTCTCAACAACCCAGAGAAAGAAAGAGAAATAAAACTCCTATGTGCTGTGTCACTGGTACAGGACGTGGCAAGATTGGAATCGGAGAACTACATATTAACAGGTATTTGGGAAATTCTTCAAACTGGTTAAGATATACACCAGGTACATAAAACACAGTATGTTTTCCCAAGATGATTCTGTGGAATGAACAGAACTGGTAACTGAAGGTGCCTGTGTGCTGCAGTTCCAAACAGGATGGGTGAATGCTTGTTTTCTGGCACCTTTAAGACTCCACCCCAATATACACATTAAAATAAAATTAACATTTCAACTGGGTCATATTTAATTCTGCATGCTCTTCTAAGTCAGCAAAATATTCCATATATCATTTAAGTTGTCACTCACTCTCTTTTCTTTTCTTTCTTTTTCTTTTTCTTTTTTTCTTTTTTTGCGGTACACGGGCCTCTCACTGCTGTGGCCTCTCCCGTTGCGGAGCGCAGGCTCAGCGGCCATGGCTCACGGGCCTAGCCGCTCCGCGGCATGTGGGATCTTCCCGGACCGGAGCACGAACCCGTGTCCCCTGCATCGGCAGGCGGACTCTCAACCACTGAGCCACCAGGGAAGCCCGTCACTCACTTTTTAACTTGAGTTTTAATTTCTAAAAGTCTTTCCAAACACAAAACAGAGGTGGGAAAATGGTATATGGGAAGCTGCAGAGATGAAATAAGCTTACTTCATTCGGCATAAAGATGAATACCCAAACAACTTCTGCATAGCTGCAAGTGTCCAAATCTACTATCCTCGTTTCGTAGTCAAGGCTTCCGGAAAAATATGCTAACGGATTCCTAATTACCCAAATGCCCCATATCCGTTTCAGTAAGTATCGTTATATATTACGGAAATTTTTCTCAGTGACACAGAAAGACATCCTGGCCGAGCATCCCCCTTCCCCTGACACAGAGATGATGGGTCTCAAGCTACCTTGAAGGCGTTGGAGCCCACTTTATCCATTACTAATATTAATGGAGGACAAACCTTCATATTCTGTTTGTTTGCTCTGTGTTTGTTAAATCACTTCTTCCCTTCATTAAAATGGATGACACATAATTGAGTCTGTAGTGTGTGTATCACTGGAACCTGAACACATTTTTGTTGGTTTTATTAACGTCATAGGTTTCTAGGGAGGGTCTACTAAATAACTAAGTCTAGTTTCACAGTTACAAATAAATTAGGATGTAATTTTGAATAAATTAAGCTCATCATAAAGGAAGGATACTGATAGTTGCTACTACCCCTTCCTTGAGGGGCTCTTGTAAAGCACTAAATAAAGTAACAGAGGTTTATATGCATGCATATATTTTCAATGATGTTTGAACACACTCGAAAAGAACTCTACAGAATGCATTATAAAACCTCGATGCTGTGTGTCCCTAGTTCCCAGCTCTCTCGTTAAAACTATTTAAATGAACAAAATGTTATCTATTAGGAGAGCTATCAGAGTACTCCAAATACTACTTCTTGCAGTACCCTGTCCCAACCATTTGCCTTCCTCTTCCCATTAGTCCTTAATTCAGAAACCCCAGAGATTTGTTCATTAATTTATGAACACATTTCTTCATTCAGCCAAGAAAATTGATGGCTCCCTTACCAAATTTCAGGCACCCTTCTTCAGTATGTTTTCTAGGCATGTTCAGGAAACACAGCAGTGATTAACACAGATGAATATAGCCTCTCTCGAGCTGAGGGGAGAGACAAAAGTAAAGAAGCAAATATAAAATCGTAAGTGTAAATACGTAAATAAAAATGGAATAAATGGGTAGAATAACTAGTATATCAGGTAAGTGCTGGAGAAAAACGGCAAGCAGGGAAGGGGGATGGAGATTGTTAGCTGGTAGGAGGAGGCTGCGATCTGAAACTAAGTGATCACTGAGGGCTTTCTGGGGAAGATAAAATTTAAGAGGGAACCTAAGGTTGTGAGAGGGAGCAAGGTGCATATCTGGGAAGTGAATAGTACAAGCAGAGGGAACAGTCAGATGGAGAGGCAATGAGGCAAGAGTGGGCTTGGAGTATCCAAGGAGCAGAAAGGATGTCAGTGTGTGGAAAACAGAGGGAGCAAAGTGGAGAGGAGAAGGAAACAGTCAGAGAGGAAACAGAGGCCCAGATTTCTAGGGCTGTGGAGGCACTTTGAGGACTTTGCTTTTCCTGTGAAGAAGCCACTGAAGAGCCTGGAGTGACATGATGTGACTTACGTTTTAACAGGATCTCTCTGGATGCCATGTTGATTAGAGACTGCAGGAGAATAAGGACAAGCCCCAGAAGACCAATAGTTGATTCAAATGTCAAGAAACATTTATGCCTTCACCCTTCAACTTCACAAATGATGCCATTTCCATTGAGCTATTGAAAAATATAATCTGGCTTTCAAAACAATAAACCAGAAGGCATTTTCTCACATAAGCAAGGTCACAAACAACTGTCAGCTAAAGTTGAAATAGCAACAAATCAAATAATAACAAAAAACATTTTTTATAGCTTTTAAAACCTTACCAAGCATTTTCTTGTCCATTATCTAAGTTAATCCTCAAATCAACGCCATGAGATAGTTACTATTTTCCCATTAGAAGTGACCGCATATTAAATCCTTAGTGATTGCTCAAGAAAAGCTGAAATCTTGAGTGTACATCTATTAATGCCAAGGTTGGGTTTTTTTACCCATGGGAACATTGGATGCTAAAATCCACAGGGATTTTCAGCTCAAGATGGCAGACTAGGAAATATATTTACTTTCTGGTCCTCCTGAAACCAGGTTTAAATAAAACTGTAGAAATACCCAAATTAATCAACCAATAAGAGCCAAGACATTGTGGAAGTCATCAACCACAGAAAGATTTCAACACATTTTGAGAAGGCAAACAATGAAATGGAGGGGCCATGAATAAAATAATGAAGAAAAGACTACCCTAAGTAGGGTCTGCACAAAGCCAGTCAGCTTTTGCTGAGCCCTGGTTATAGTAAAGGACAGAGGAAAGAAGAGGGGCTGAAAACAAGGAGACAGAAGTCATTTCAGGAAAACACGTTCATTTAATGAGCTCCAGGGAACACTCAGCCTGCTGCCATACTCACTCACGTATTACAGTGGATTGTTGGCACGCAAGACAAGAAAACAGGGAACCAACGAACAAAACTCAAGACACTGTTTCTTACTGAACTCTTCTCAAACGAGATCAAGAAATTATGGTTCAATGCCATAGCTGTAAATCATTTCTGCTCCTGGAGAGGTTAGAAAGGGCTTATAATAGTTACCCTTTTTTTTTCAGACAGAATTTAGGTCTGAGCAAAAGCTTTTGTGTCCTCCAACCTCAAAGTTTATTGGGGATGGAAGTCCAAATTTGCTTCGACATACCATAAAAAGAATCTCATGAGCAGAGGGTCAAACTACTTTTGGAATATATGAATTATGCCCAGTGTGATTTTAAATAGATTTTAAACAAAAATATATAGATTTTTACTGATCTATATGATTCTGGGTTCTGAAACTTCTACATGTCACATGCCTGATACAGAACACACAATGTCAGTCCCAGGAGACAGAAAACACTCCAATGAAGCAAGCCAAAGAAACAAGATTCGGACAAGGTAAAGTGACGTGTAGACCAAGACCAGGATTTTTCAATTCTTTCCTGTCATGCTGTAGCTTCCAGCTCCTGAATAACAACACATGTTTCCCTTGTCCTAGACACACAAGAGTATGTCTCCTCTATGGGGCATAAGAAGCTCTAGAGTTACATATGTGTAGTAAAGAGTGGACCCAGCCGGCATACTCACAATGACCAAATTGTGTTGCTCGTACTTTATTTTAAACCAATACATCGCTCCACGCTGAAGTTGCAATAAATGATATATTTGCTTTCTAGACATGAATGAGATGCCTTACTGGATATACTCCAGGAAGGCCAGAGAAACTGGCTTCTAATCCATACAGAATAATTCATTGATGAATTCCTTTCAGGATAGCCCATGATTTATCTAGAATATAAGCTTTACATACCTGGATCCTTCAAACTAGACCAAAGGGAAAAATCTAGGCTCCAAGCCTCAATTAGAAATGTGGGATGGTGCTATGCTGACAACTGGTGGTCCCTGACCTATCTTCTGAGATTAGAACCCAGTGTGGTGGATGACCAATTCACGCGTTGAACAAAAGAACACCTCCTACAAGGCAGTGGATGTGTTCATTACAGGTATGGCACTTAGGGCTAAGTATCATAAGGACTTCAAGAAACAAAAGAAAAAGTAACACATGAAGCATATATGATAAGGAGGCGCCAGAGTCCAGAGCACGAGCTCTGGAATCACACAGGCTTGCTTCGAATCCCGGCTAAGCCACTACCATCTGTATACCCTGAAGAACAGTCGAAGGTTGAAATGTTCTTTTACCAAATTTCGAAAAACAAGTGAAGAAAGAACCTACCTGCCAGGAAGGGACATCGTGGGGTGCAGCATCCAGTCGGGTCAGGGCTCTGCATCCCCTGCTCAGAAACCTTCACCGCCTGGCTCACGGTGATGCTGGCAGCTCAGCAGCCCTGGAGAAGGCGCTCCTGCTCCTGTCTCCAGGGCTCGCGGACAAGCTGGGGAGGTCCACGGAGGAGGCGGGCCACAGCCTGGCAAGCTCTGGGTGCCTCCTGCACTCAGCTCTGGGCAGGCTCTGGCCTCTGGGCCCCGTTGCGGGGAAGGGCTGGCCGATACATACCCAGGGCTGAGGGGTCTGCAGAGCCGGTGCCCAGGCAGCGTGAGCTCTGGAGGACAAGGCTTCCACAGTCCCCAACAGTCTCCGCATGGTGGCCCATCCGGTGCCAAACACCTGCCACCCACAGCGACAAGTCCCAGCCGCTACAAAGTCCAGAAGGGCTCGGGCTCTTTGCCCTCGGGCCGGGTTTCTCCAGGGGCTGGGCTTGTGTGGGGCCCCCAGCCCACCCCCTGACCCGCCCGCCCTTGCTCTGTGACACGTACAATGCAATGGCAACACCCAGGCTGAGCCGGCAGGCCAGTGTTCAGTGCGTGCTAGACCTTGAGAAGAGTTAGCAGCTAGGGAGAAGCTCTCCCACTTTCACTCGCTTTTCTCAGATCAGCCAGGCAGCCCATCTCACCCCAAAGCGATGGACACCACACCTCCTTCCCAGGCTATCGTTTTCCGTTCTGCCCCTGTTTTCCCTTTCCATTCTGCCCCTCTTTTCCCCAGCACCCCATCTACGGCTTCGGGTGTCATCGGTGCTGCAGCAGGCAGCACCTCTGACCCCGAAGCTATGGACACCACACCACCTTCCCGGGCTTTCGTTTTCCGTTCTGCCCCTGTTGTCCCTTTCCATTCTGCCCCTCTTTTCCCCAGCACCCCATCTACGGCTTCGGGTGTCATCGGTGCTGCAGCAGGCAGCACCTCTGACCCCGAAGCTATGGACACCACACCACCTTCCCGGGCTTTCGTTTTCCGTTCTGCCCCTGTTGTCCCTTTCCATTCTGCCCCTCTTTTCCCCAGCACCCCATTTACGGCTTCGGGTGTCATTGGTGCTGCTCCCGGCAGCACCTCTGACCCCGAAGCTATGGACACCACACCACCTTCCCGGGCTTTCGTTTTCCATTCTGCCCCTGTTTTCCCTTTCCATTCTGCCCCTCTTTTCCCCAGCACCCCATTTACGGCTTCGGGTGTCATTGGTGCTGCTCCCGGCAGCACCTCTGACCCCGAAGCTATGGACACCACACCACCTTCCCGGGCTTTCGTTTTCCGTTCTGCCCCTGTTGTCCCTTTCCATTCTGCCCCTCTTTTCCCCAGCACCCCATCTACGGCTTCGGGTGTCATTGGTGCTGCTGCAGGCAGCACCTCTGACCCCGAAGCTATGGACACCACACCACCTTCCCGGGCTTTCGTTTTCCGTTCTGCCCCTGTTGTCCCTTTCCATTCTGCCCCTCTTTTCCCCAGCCCCCCATCTACGGCTTCGGGTGTCATTGGTGCTGCTGCAGGCAGCACCTCTGACCCCGAAGCTATGGACACCACACCACCTTCCCGGGCTTTCGTTTTCCGTTCTTCCCCTGTTTTCCCTTTCCATTCTGCCCCTCTTTTCCCCAGCCCCCCATCTACGGCTTCGGGTGTCATCGGTGCTGCAGCAGGCAGCACCTCTGACCCCGAAGCTATGGACACCACACCTCCTCCCTAGGCTATCTTTTTCCGTTCTTCCCCTATTTTCCCTTTCCATTCTGCCCCTGTTTTCCCCAGCGCCCCCCCCATTTACGGCTTAGGCCGGCATCAGTGCTTCAGCAGGCAGCAGCTCTGACACCAAACCTATGGACACACCTCCAGGGCTGTCATTTTCCAGTCTGCCCCGTCTCCAAGTAGAACCACTACCTATTTCACACGGCTGTTCCTAGTTCTGGGAACACACCACGCACTGGTAGCAATGCCTCAGCCCATGCCTCGACTCATTTCCCTGCAACGCTGGCCAACAGATAGACCAACACTTCAAAGTTATGACAGAAAGTTGAGTAAGTTATACGCTTGGAATTGCATTTATTATTATTAACAAGCACAACTGTAGTGCTTAGACTATAACAAGTAATATTCTAAGTGCTTAGCAAATATTAACTCACTTAATCCTCATAATGGCAACCCTATAGGTAGGTAATGTTCATAATATTCACCTTTTTGGGGGGAAACTGAGGCCCAGGGGGGTTGAATAGCTTGCCTAATGCCACACAGTAAGTAGCGGGCAGAAACCCAGGATGAAAACCAGACCGTCTAGACTTTCATCACTTTGCTGTGTCACCTTAATAGATGTTGTGGTTTGGGAAGGGACTAAACTGACAAGACTCTGAACTTGAGAAGGGAGAAATTAGAAAGTGACTGATCCTAGAAACTAGAGAGGATTTCAGCTCAGAAATTTCTGGTGGTGAGACCCAGAAGAACAAGAACATGGTTGGAATATTAACTTGGGGTAGTATCTGAATCCATTGAGAAATGGTTTTGTTTTGTTTTGTTTTTTTAACTTAGAAAGGCCAGCTGGATGAAGATTAATGAAACAAAAAGTAGAAAGGGAAAGAGGAAGGTGCCTGAAGTGAGACATAACCTCTTCCCTGTAAGTACTAGGGGTGGGCGTCCTGTGGGAAAGGATGGAGCTCTCTCTACAGGTTTGTCACCAGGATGAACAAGGAGAAACATGGCAACCATTGTACTGGTTTTGATGATTCCTCAAAAACCAAGGCTTTACTTTCCAAGAACTACCCACAGTAGCATACCTACCGTGTGTCAGACATGCCACCAAGTGTGTTTCCAGTCACACATTTTAATTGGAGAAATAGTTCCTATGAGGTACGCATTAGTTCCCTATGGCTGCTGTAACAAATGACTACCAATGAGCTTGCGTAAAACAAAACACACTCATTCTCTTATGGTTCTGGAAGACAGAGGTCCAAAACCAGTTTCCCTGGGCTGGAACCAGGAGTTGACAAGGCCGTCCATCCACCTTCTAGAGGCTCTAAGGGAGAATCTGTTTCCTTGACAGCATTCCTTGACTTCTGGCCACATCAATCCAACCCCAACTTCATCATCACATTCTCTTTGGAGTAAACACTCCCTCTGCCTCTCTCTTACGAGAACACCAGTGGTTACATCTGGGTCCATCCAGGTAGTCCAGAAGAATCTCCCCATCTCAAAACCCTTACTTTCATCCCATTGGCAAAGTCCCTTCTGCCATTTAAGGTGACATTCATAGGTTCTGGGGATTAGAAGGTGGACATTTGGGGGCAATGGTACTATTCAGTCTACTACAAGGTAGATACTATTATCTTTCTCAGATGTAGGAAATGAAGTTTAGGGAAGTAATTTGTCTCAGGTCTACAATTTCCAGAGGAGAGATTTAAATTCTGCCAGGGAGACTTTAGGACACACTCTAAACAACTTTAACCTGTGTCCTTAATTACTGCATAATCCTTGGTTAAGAGTCACACTTAGGTATCAAGACCCAACTGAATATAACACAAGTACTGTCTCCTCTTTCACTATGTTTGCCTGGTGTATTTATGAATCTTGCCCAGAGCAGAAGAGTTCAGAAAATCGTTATACACGTTTACTAGGAGAAAGCATTTACCGTTTGATGTGCACGGAGTAATGGAAGGCTATTTAAAATAAAATAAAGTAAAATATGCCACCAAATCGTCAAGTGTCACAACAGAGGTAACCCCGTGGGAGTCTTGAGGAGACTAAAATTATCTCCAATTGTGCAGGTGAGAAAAGTGTCACTAAAGGCAGTTGTAGTTCAGCCAAGCCCTACGGCACAGAAGTAGGAATCTGGATATGTACGAATGGGAAAAAAGACATTTTAGGCATGGGAAACAGTTGAATGCTGAATGGATGAGAAATATGCATTAGACCTTTCTAAATCAACTGGCTTATTCACTCAGTAAATCAGATTTGGTCAGTCAAACTAGCTTTAGCTGATTACTTATCCAGGGCATAGCTGTTGAGAGTCATTTTTGTCATAGAACAGTAAATAAAATTGTTGAACTATAGCTTTAGGCTTGCTAAGTGATAACAGATTGCTCTAGCTGATGTTCAAGTGACTTACTTGGTACTATTCACGAAATTGGGGGTTAACAACTGCTTAAGACAACATAGAGAATTGATCTTAAATAGTACTTGAAGTAGTTACTCTGTAAAGTATCTCTTCAGTAGCTCATGGTAAATGGATGTTTATAATCCCCGTTGGACAACCAACTGCTTTTTTGCAAATGGTAATGTGAATTGCTGTTGCATAAACTATAGTAATGACCACCTATCTAATCTGTTGTCCAAACCAGAAATCTTCTAACAATACTGGTCTCCTAATAAAAAGTAAGCATGAAGCTAACACACACTGGGTGTCTCCCGTGTGCCTGTGCATGCATCTATAGCTCACTGAACCCCCATAACAGCCCCCAAGAGAGGGACTCTGAGTGTCCCCATGCTGCTGGTGGAGAAACAGGCACAGGAAGGTTCAATAGTCTATCTACCTAAGATAACACAGAGGGCGGGAGAGCCTGTTTTTAAACCATCTGCCTCCAATTCCAGGTGCCAGGAGCCAGATTCAGCCTACAGGCCTCTTCTGCTCATCTGGAGGTGAAACCATGTGTAAGGATTAGTCAAATCCTGTCTTCACTCCTCAAGGTAGCTTGAACACTTGCACGTCCTCCAAATAGCACGTAGCATAAGCAATAAGATGTTTGCCCCGGGTATTGTCCAGGAACTTGGAATCAGCTGTGTCTAGTTAGGCTGAGCTGGTTAAGACTGGAGAGGACCACCGATCTTCCACCTGGCCCAGTGCCTTTTGACCTCCTGCCATCAGAGGGCCGAAAACTACAGCCTGAGAATGTGCTGAGCCCCGTAGCCTAGTTACGCCAGCTCAGAACAATGATGGGCACACCTTTTCCCAATCACCTTTCCTCATGCTCCCCATGCCTCATACTGCCCTGCTTCTTTATTCTTTATCCCATAGATACCCCAAGCCCCTTGCCTTTGGGGAGGCGGATTTGAGAGCTATTGTCACGTCACTTCCTCGCTTGGCTGCCTTGTGAATAAACTCCTCTTTGCTGCAAACCTCAGCATGTCAGTGTTTTGGCTTGCTGCGCCTCAGACAAAATGGTAGGGAGCAGTGGTAAAGGTCCCTTGCCTGTGAGGGAAGCTGGTTGCTAGTAGTCACGTTGCAGATGTTTTCTCCTCCCGGGGGGGCAGACGTCCTGCTCTTCCAGAAAGAAGGGAGAAAGGCAGGAGCTGGACCCTTGCTCTCAGGGTCACCGTCACCTAGGAGCTCGTTAGAAACACAGAATCCAGGCCCCACCCAGAACTACTGAATTACAGCCTGCATTTAACAAGATCCACAGGAGAGGCATACCCATATTAAAGTTGGAGAGGCACCAAGCTGGAGTCCACGTAGCAGAGAAGCAGACAGGATTCTAGACCACGCAGAGTGTTAAAGGCCAACAGTTTGTTTTCTATTCTCAAAACAATGTTTTTGAGCCATGTTTATGAGCAATGTCCCAACTTGCTTCTAAGGTTTCTTGTGTGAAGAATGGATTGGAAGGAAACAAGATATATGGACACTAGTTAGGACCTCACTGCAACAGACAGGCAAGTTCAGTATTAGGATGTTGAGGAAGAGTTGACAGATTCAGAAGAAATTCAGGAGATAAACTGAAGCGGGCTTAATGGGGTATGAGACGGAGGAAAGGAAGGTCTTAGGGAATTTAAGGGTTTACTCCACGTATGAGCAAAGCCTCAAAATTCATCATTTGAACGTACAGAGGTAGAGCTCTCAAAGGACACTGGTTAGGAAGCAACAGTACGCCCTTTATAATTCCAAGAGACAACACGGATCAACTGTCTCGATGGAAAACTCGGCGGTACCGGTGCGTTTTTTCACTCAAACTTAGTTCCAGTGCCTATTACTCACATTTTCTGTGCCTAAACAACACAGCTTGAGGAACTGAAGGGGATTCCATCCTGGTAATTAAGGAGGGTCCCCAACACTGACAGTCCCATCTTAAAAAGCAGTCCCGCTGCATTTTACCCAAGGAGCAATGGCCAGAGCCTCCCTTTTAAAACGATGGGGAGAAATCAGAACATCACACACTGTCCCTTTCAGCTACTATGAACTGAGCCGCGAGACGACCAGCACCCCCTAGCACAGCGCCGGGGGCCACTGTGACAGGCGACAGCACAAGAGACGGAAGCCCAGGCCCAGGGGCTCCGAGCTCCACCGGCAACGCCCAGGGGCCAAGGCGCATTACCTTTCCGGGATGTGCTTTCCGCCCTTCCTCGTGGCCGACGAACTGGCTCATGTCACCCCCGCCAGGAGTGCCAAAGTCGCCAACCCGGCATCCCCGGTGCCAGCACAAGGCCACGAACCACAGGCGCCTAGGCACAAGCCCACGCAGCTCGCGGACCTCCTTCTACCGCGCATGCGCCACCGCGTGGCGTGTCGAGATGACTGTCATCACGCAGGCGGATTAACGCGCTTGATCGGTAAAGAGGATTCTGATGCCTGCAATTTCCCTCCTTAGCCGGAGGCTGGTAGCACACGTCCATTAGTTCGTGTGTGTACCCTTCAGCATTCCAATCATACGGGACATGGAAAGTTGTCCGACTCTCCCAGTTTCTTGTGTGGTTCTTTCAGATATTTCCCAAGTGCTTACATTCACACTTGTATCTTGTATGTAAGTATTTGTACGTAACAGGTATCCTGTAGTTTATAGAAGAGCAGCACACTATACACGTACTACATACATAGTCTACAATGTGTCTTGGATAGTGACGCTGTTATCTTTCTAAAATATAAACTTGGCTGGATTGCTCTGTCGCTTGAACATCTTCACTTAGCACAGAATACAGCCCAGGTTGTTAGCACAGCATTGAGAACTCTTTATAAACAAATATCAGTCTGTCTCTCCAACTGAATTATAAGTTCAAACTATGACTTACAAGGACCTACATCATCCACCTCCCTCCTTTGCCCTGCCAGCCTCCCCTGATCTCATTCTCTACTGCCCTGCCCTCACTCACTTTCCCCTGTCCAGCCACACTGGCTTCCTTACTATTCCTCAAACATGCCAAGCACAGGCGTGCCTCAGGGACTTTGCACCTACTATTCCTTCTGCTTCAGAACACACCCTCCCACCCCATCTCCACTCTCCCAGAACACACCCTCCCACCCCATCTCCACTCTCCCAGATATCCAATGGCTTGTTTCTCACTGCAAGGCTCTGCTCAATCGACATCTTAATAGAGGGGACTTCCCTGATCACCTACCACATTCCCTCACCTCTTCATCTTCTTTTGTTATTCTCCAAAGCATTTACCACCGCTTGACACTCCACATATTGACTTATTTATTCATCTCTCTCCCCCACTAGAATGGAAAGTACGTAAGGGCAAGAGCTTTGTTCTCTTCCTACTTCCTAGAACAGTGCCTTCAACTCAGAAGGTGTTATACAAATATTTGCTGAAAATGAATGTATGACTTCTTTGCCCTTTCACACTACCCTCTAGTCACACCAGAGGCTGCCCCTCCAGAGCACAAGTTCAAGCCCTGGGCCTTTTGTACCTGTCCCCAATACCTGGGCTGTCCTTTCCTCATTCCGGCAAAATCCTCTTCCCCCAAGCCCAGCTCAAACGCTGTCTCCTCAGTCAGGCCTTCCTCAATTTCTCCTCTATATTCCTGCTGCACTTGATTCTTTTATCATAATTAACCCACTTAGACTCACTACATGTTTCTCTTCCTAGACAACTGGAAGTTGCTACTGAACAAAGACTTCTACTCACCTCTGTATCCCCGTGCCCTAACAACAAACCTATAAGGCTCTCGGTGTTTACTGAAACAATTCATTTTCTGAGTCTCTACCCATTCTAGGGAGTGCGTAGTATAGTCTCCTCCTCATTATCAGTGAGCCTGGCATCTGTGGGAGGGCCTTACAGCAGAGGAAGTCACCAATGGATCATAACTAAGGTCCTGAGACTGCAATGGCAGACAGCATGGTGAAGTTAGCCCACTGCATGCAGAAGACCCACAGAGGAGTCAGCATATGCAATGGACTACACTTGGTATAACATGTGAACAATCAAGGTTTACAAACGTGTTCTCATGCACTTGTAAGGATCTTCTAGCCCACGCGGAACAGACAGAACACACACAAAGGAGCCTGGAGGAAGTGAGTAGGCCGGCAGCTGCGCCCTAACGTCTTAAGAGGTAACATTTCTGTGACTACAGTTTAAACACATCAGATAATTTGCCTCCTTTCTAGACACCCTGGTTATCACAGGACAGGCCAAGCCTCTCAAGTTTTAAAGCTAAAGTACACGGAAGATCTGTGAATAGGGCTGAAGATATTTAAGAGCTAGTACCTGCATTAAGCAACCAGGTTATAGAATGAACATTTATCTTGAAATTCCAGTCTCTCCCTCTCTCTCTCGCCTCCTATCCCCTATCTTCCCACCTCCATCTCTATTCCCTCTCCCCTACTCCCTGTTTTATGTATATACGTGCATCATTTTATATATACACGGAATATTTACTGTCTGTTACATTGATTTAATAAAGTGCACACTCCTCAGGCTAAATTTAGAAAGAGGACAAAATGAACACTTTCACATGGGCGTCAGTGGTGTTCCAAAGACAAAAGATTCCTCAGTCTTAAAACATGGCAAACACCATGTTCCTTCTGATAGTTAGATGCTAGAAAAAGGCAAGTGGATCCTTAAAATTCACACGCTATTAACACCTACTATCAACAGAGTAGATCTTAAAGCGGAAACAAGAAAACACCAGCCTTTTAAGTTCTTCCTGTCTGAAGATAAGAGTAAGAGGTGGTAGTGTTCTTCCTCACTTGCACCCGAAGGGTAAAAGCAGCAAAAATATCTTAAACACATATATGATGAGGAAGCCACTCTACCTGGTCCACTCTGTTTTGTTTTGCTTCTAGGGATCTGTCTCACTCTGAACCTTTGCTTTTTGTTTTCTCTTTTATGTACGCTAAGAACCTGAGAGTCTAAACCTTTTCTTCCACCTCTCAACCAATAAACAGGACAAAAGAACATTTTTATGTTTTTATGTATTTTCCATTCAAATTTTTAAAAAAGAGATAAGTAAGCTAGCTCAGTTCATATTTCTCACAAAGATCACTTTCCAAACTAAACTAAATTGTTTGTGACCATAAACAGGAAAAACACCGTACTCTAGTAGCACCATCTGACATTTCCACCTTAATGTTACCAAACACAACTTGACACGAATGTCAGAACTATTAAAAATGTTAAAAATCCCCAACCCCACTCAAAATGCATACCAAAGTTCAGGTAAAGGAAAAACAAAAACAAACACAAAAGCAACTCACCGTTATCTTTATGTTCTTTCAGAAACCCATTAACAGCACACTGGAATTTAAAACTAGTGTCGTCATCTGACACCTGATGCCCAATTGTACACATTTTTAAATAAGGAAGAGTTTCTGGTAAGTCCTATAAGGCAAAACCATGAAAATATGTATTATTTCCTTTGTAGGGAAAGAATAAAAAATTAATTAGAGAAGGCAGAATATAAACCAGGAGAGTACATTAAACTTTGTATGTCAGTCATTCTGATGAGAGCCATTTTTTCCAAAGCTGCTTTAACCAGTAATTATCACTTGATTTTCATTCAAACTGCAGAACGGACAGTTACCAGGCATGCAAAAGGAAAAGCAAATCTATGTGAATGAATGCACATGTAACTCAAAATGATATAAACAGTTCTGCCTACATTTATGTTCTATCTTACATTTCAAGGGCCATAAAGCGGCTGTGATTTAAGGAGAGTAGTAGAATAGAGTCAGAAGAACTTGGATTCGAATTAGGAAACAGAGGCAATTTCAGGCATTGTTGAGAACTGGTATTCTTGAGGTGGGAGAAAGTAGACTATCAATAGAAGACAGAAAAGGATAAGTGAAAATTCTCTAGTTCTGAATTTAAATGGAAAGTAGCAGTAGGAACCTATGACATATTTTAAAAATATTAAAAACAAACGTACATATTTCCTAGCTCTGACCACTGAAAAAGTCTAGAAACAACTGATGTCATGTCCAAAGGACTCAGGAGTCACCGAGAAGCTCCAACTGGCCAAAGATAGGGCCTCAGTTAGAATAATAACTGTAACGGAGTCCACGGTGAGAGGAATAAATAAAATTTTACAAAACTGGTCAACACTGGAGGATATTTGTGAATCAACTCATTATTTTGAAAACTGTTAAATAAAAGAAGAGAATCATGCCTCTACAACTGAGCAACCAAACAGCTGATGAGGGGAATCTTCTCCTCGTACAAATATACCCAGCTAATAAGTGAAAAAAAGAACAACAGAATTCACCATTCTTTGAAGCCTCAACTGAATTAATGGATGTAGGTATGAATCATCAGTGACTGCTAATACCACAGAAAGACACAACTATATACGTCTCCATGGAAGAACACATCATCACCCATGAAACTGTCTTGCCAAAACAAAACATGCAAGCTTCATTCAGATCGACTACCGATTTACAGGAAATAAAAGGACTGAAGAATATGTTACCAACACATGGAATGTAATCATCGGCATCTAGATGGGACAAATTACCTGGTTTCTTTAAAAACAAAATTCAAGGAGGAAAAAAAAAGTGAGAGAGACATGGAGGGAGAACCTATAGATTAAACAAGACTTCAGAGACCTAACAATCCACGGCAAAGTGTGGACCTTATTTGGATCTAATTCAAAATTCTTATAGACAATTTTTTATGACGTTTAGGAGACAACTGCAAATTTGAGCACTCCCTGGGTATTTAATATTAAAAAATGATATTAAGGAATAAAAGTCCTATATTTTAAATGCACGTACCAAAAACGTACAGGTGTAATTTACATGTTGTCTCGGAGCTGCTTCAAGATAATACGGAATGGGGTGAAACAGGTGGGGGTATAGATAAAACATGACAGCCATCAGTTGGTAAATAAGAAAGCTGGATGAGTTCCTGGGTATACAAGGAACACTCACAGTAGTTTTATACTTTTGTATATGCTTAAAATTTGTGATAATTGTTTAAAAACAAGACGACACTGTAGAAAACAGTTTGGCACTTTCTCACAGGTTAAGCGTACAGCTTAGTATTTGGCAGTAGGCTATGATCCAACAACTCTGCTACTACCTACGCTGCACATCTAACAGAACTGAAAGCAGGGATTTGAACAAATATCTGTACACCAATGATCACAGCAGCATGATTCACAATACCTACAAGGTGGAAAACAACCAAGTGTCAATCAACCGTTGAATAACAAACTGTGGTCTATGTACACACAATGGGATTTTCTAAGCCAAAAAAGAAATGGCATTTCGTTACGTGCTATAACATGGATGAACCTTGAAAACACGACGTTTAGTGCAATAAGCCAGACACAGAAGGACAAATACTGCAGATTCCACTTACACGAGGTACCTAGAATAGGCCAATTCACAGAGACAGAAAATAGAATAGAGGTTACCAAGGGTTGGTGGGAGGGAAAATGGGGTTGTTACTGTTTGATGGTTACAGAGTTTTTGTTGAGGATGATGAAAAAGTTTTGGTTCTAGACAGCGGTGATGGTTACACAGCACTGTGACTGTACTTAATGCCACTGAACTGCATATTTATAAACGGTTAAAAGAAATATGATTTCTCTATATTTTACCACAATAAAAAAAAAGCAATAACAGAGCTGAAATTTCAATTCTTCCTTTTCCGAGAGTCAGTTTCATCGTCTGTAAAATTAGTAATTGTAGTTGTCTATCCTCTGAGCTTAGTGCAGGGTAAGCACTCAGTAGGAGATATCAGTACTACTTCCACTTCAAGAGCAAAGGATTGCTGTGAAGATTAACTAAGTCAATGGATATGAAAGAACTTTCTAAATGGCAAACTGCTCTACAAATATTAAAAGACATTAGGTGTTACTGTCTCCCAAGGCCATGGAACAGGTCAGAAGGAGGATAATTCTTTTGCACTGGAATGTCCTACATGGGCCAAGAGAATAGATGGGTTTCTGTACTATATCAGAAGGCATCAGGAAAAGGAAGCATAAAACTTAGAGAACAATTGTCTTTTACACTGATGCTTAAACATGCTCAGGCAACTGCTTAACATAAGTGCTAAAGACATAATGGACATACCTTTCTTTCTTTTTAGGATACTACTGTAACTACTAAAAGTTTACTTCATTTTCAAAATGTAGAACATGGAAGCTTACAGAATTTCTTAAGCATATCTAGAGCCTACTGCCAAATACTATAGTTCAATTCATATCTTTCATCTCATTTTGAAACAGCAATTACAAATGTGTATTTAAGGAAACCACTAGCTTCCCTTTTTGAACCCACGAGAGAAGGCCAGGACTCACCTTAGCATAAGATGATAACTACTGAACTACTATGAATTATTACAGTATCAGAAAGAAGGTCATTTTCAATTACGCCTTCCATTTACCTCTGGCTTGTAAGAGCGGCGAGTATTTGCTAAGTCAATAATCAGCCCAAGTTCTTCATTCTGTCCTTGGATTTTGTTAAGAGATCCAAGGGGGAGAAACGTTCTTCTGGAGCAAGATTCTTTTCAAAACTCTGTCAGAAAGAATAAAATAAGGAAGAACAGATGTTTAAAATCCTTTACTATGTTATCCATTTATTCAAACCCTGGGATGCTAACATATGAGATTCAAAGTCAAGTTTCCTCCTCTGCAGCTTACAAGCGATATTACAATCCTTTCTTCCAGAGAGATTAGACGGAAGAAAATAAGCTCACTTCTATATAGTTATTTCTATGTTTGTTTATTTCATGTTGGTCTCCTAACCTGACTCTAAACTCCCAGAAGGCAGGGACCACATCAATTTTGCCTACCACTGTATTGCCAGCTCCAAGCGGAGTGCCTGAAAATAGACACAGAAATAAATACTTCTTGAATATCTACATATAGGAAGGATGGCTTTCACTGCTAAATATTCTTTCATGTATTTGGCTTATACATGTACCCTGTTCCATTGATCTCTTTGGTTATTCAAGTGTCAGCAACACACACTTTTTTTCTTCATTAGTAGACTAGTTTTAGAGCAGTTTGAGATTCACAGCAAAACTGAGCAAAATGTACACAGTTCCCACTTACACCCTCTCTCCTTCATCCCACACAGCCTTCCCCATTATCAACATGCCATACCAGTGTGCTTCATTTGTTAGAATTCATGAACCAACACTGACACATCGTTATCAATCAAAGTCCACAGTTTATTGCATTCATGGTACAAGTAACCGACTATTTCTTTATTTCTAGTATAGTCATCCCCAAACATTTACATACTGAGATACATATTACTTTCTTATAAATTACTTTATTCTTTATTTATAGTTAGGGCATTGCATTGTTTTTTTTTTGTTTTTTAATTAAGTACAAAAGTTGGTTGTATTTGTCTATGAATCCCATTTCTGGATAGTAAAAGAGGTATTAAAAAGTATTTGCTATAAAAAGGGAAAATGGAGTACGACGGGGTTGAGAGCCAGGGCTCTATATGGTGAATTCAGATTTCTGGAAGAATACGGTATTAACTTTTGCTCACCTTTTTTAAAGGAACTTTGAAAGCAATGAAACGAGTCCCAGGCATCCGCTGTTCAACTGGGAGATAGTCTTTCCACCTGTTAATATAGTTTTTGTTAGGCAAATTTTATGTTAGGCTGTCTCCCTGCACAGGATGAATGCGCCTTGAAAATGGAAATCATATCCCTCTACATCGGCTCCCAGGTGGTCCCAGAGTCCCGACCCCGACCCCGGCCGCGCGCGACACACTTTCCACAAACTGACACACACGGAGCCCGCGCGAGGGCCGGGTCGCGCGGGCTTCCCCGCCGGGTCGCCTGGAGGCCGGTCCCCCGCAAGCCGAGCGCACGAAAGGGCGCCCCAAAGGCGCCGGCCCAAGGCGCCCGCTGCGCTTTCCCTTTGGAAGCTGGGCTGCGGGGCCCAAGCGTAAACCCTGAGACAAGGAACACGCGCACCACGCCGCCACGGGGGACGACAGGCCGGGCGCCCACCTAGCCGGACACCCTGCATTTCTGGAATCACCGGACGCCTGTGTAAATTTCCGTCTGGCCTGTCATTTTCCAAAGGCCACTCAAGATCAGGGGACAGAACGCCTCCTCTCCAAGTGTCCTGCCAGCCCACCCACTCAAGATCAGAGGGACAAAATGCCTGACTAAAACAAAACAAAACAGAAACACAAAAAAACTGGAGAGAGGGAGGAAAGGGTGCCCTGAAAAAGAAAAAAAAATTAAAAAAACTAAGCACGTTGACAGCGCTAAGAATAAACTACCAGGAAAAAGAAACCCTACATGTCAGATCCTAAAGCACAGAAGGGCAAGCCCGCCGACATTCCAGGACCGGGGGGACCGGGGTCCCCAGCCCTGCAGAGCCAACCGCAGACCGGCTCGGGCGCCCCTCGGAAGCGCGGGCTGCCCGCGGCCGAGTCTGTGCCCCCCGGCCGGCGCCGGCTCCCCTCTGCCCACCCTGCGCGCGGGGGCTGGAAACTGCCGCGGAGAACCACGGCGGGGCGGGAAGGGGGGCTCCAAAGAGGGTCTGGCGACTCGAGTCGCTCCGTTTCTCGGTGGGCTCAGCGCGCGCCGTGGGGGAACAGGAGCGGGGGTCCGGGAGGAGGGGACGGACGGCACTTACGTAGACCGGCAGCGGCCACGGGTAGACGGCGGGCTCGGTCCCCAAGAGCGACTCCAGCCTCAGCTCCAGCTTCTCCCCCATGTCTTCGCGCGCGGGCCCCGCACCGCGCTAGTCTGGCGGTTGGGGGAGGGGCGCGGCGCCGCCGGCGGGGGCGGGGCAGACGGGCAGGCGGGAGGCTGAGGGGGGCCTGGTCTGGGCCTCAGCTGCCGCCACAGCGCTCCCGTCCGGCCCCCGGCTCCCTCTTTGTGCTCACAGGCCCGGGGCCTCCAGCGCTGCTGCGAACTCGGGCCGGCGTGAGGCGACCACAATGAGCCGGGGGCCGGGCTGAAACACTCCCGGCGCGCGCGGCCCGCCCCGTGGACTCGCACGCTCTCACGCACGCACGCTCCCACGCACGCACGCACGTACGCCCGCACATACGCACGTCATCGGCTGCCCCTGGCCACACCCACCGGCCCGAAGTGGGGACCCGGCAAAACCTCTCAGGGCCAGTGGTGGCGAGTTCGACTCCCGACCTCGACGTACCGTGACACAACCCCTCCCCCCCAATAATAAGACTATAATTCCTATTAAATATGACAGCTGGAATCCCAGCTTCTGTTCACAAAATTGCCGTGTATTTAGCCTATGCTAGGCACCAGACCGCGGACGCTCAGTACTGGCCAAAAAGGAAATGCCCTGCCCTCATAGCACTGCCATTTTAATTGGAATAGTAGTGACAATGGTCAAGGGAGAAAATAAAGTGTCATCATCGCCACGGGGATGGTTAATCTCATGTGCGCACTGCGTGGGGCCCCGGCAACCACAAACATTATTCCAGATGTGGCCGGGAAGGTATTTTTCAGAAGAGATTAACACTGAAATTGGTCCACTTTGCGTAAAGGAGGAACGAATACAAGGAATTTATATATGCAGTACATATATATTTTTATTCTACATGCTTTTCTATGTAGGTGTATATGCGTGTCTATATGTATGTACGTGTATGTATTGCATATATTATATGTGTATGTATGTATACTGTATATATACACACCTAAATATCTTTCTATGTGTGTATATATGTATGATATAGACGTACCTAGGTGTGTACATTGCATATGTTATACGTATGTGTACATACTGTATATACACAAACGATGCATTTCATATGTGTGTATGTATAGTGTATCTGTATGTGTCTATTGTATATATTACGTGTATATGTGTGTATACATACTGTATATATACAAACTATGCATTTTATATATATGTGTGTATATATGTATTTGCGTATTGTATATACTATATGTGTATATGTCTGTATGCGTACTGCATATATACACAGCTGTATATTTTTGTATGCGTGTACATATGTACGTGTGTGTGTATATACACACACACCCTATGGATTCTGTTTGTCTGGAGAACCCTCACTGATACGGCCACTTATGACAATTGAGCACCTGCTCTTTGCCAGCCAGGGAGCCAAACGCTTGTCCTTTCTGTGTCTCCCTTAAGTGTCACAAGTCCCGGGAGGGAAGGTGATGCCGCTCCTACCAGTTGAGGTGCCT
The DNA here is from genome assembly GCF_059928025.1 of Delphinapterus leucas. NCBI lineage: Eukaryota > Metazoa > Chordata > Mammalia > Artiodactyla > Monodontidae > Delphinapterus > Delphinapterus leucas. The sequence goes on along the minus strand of NW_028322262.1, from coordinate 3,688,468 downwards.
CAGGGACAGAGAGGTGCACAGGGCGGGGGGCTGGAGCCTGGTGGAGCCCAGGTGCAGTTCTAGCAGCAGTACAGCCTAGCAGTCCCACTTCCCCGGGTGCCTCTCACAAAGACGCCGAGGGAGAGACGGGGTCTGAAGGAGGGGATGAGGAAGCTTCCGTGGGTCTGCAAGCCCAGACCAAGGCTGACTCGTCAAGGGTGTTAGAGGTCAGGACTCTGGTTACCCTGGGGAAGGGGTTACACAGAGCCATTCCCATTCGGAAAAAGTATCCATTCTGCTCTTGTTTGTATGTTTACCCCCCTCCCCCAAATCTTTTAAAAACAGATTCTCTTGGTTGCTGGGAGCACACAAGGGGAAGTCGTGTGTGAGGGGGTGTGATCCAGGGGACAGGGAGGATAAGCCCCCCCCTCGTAGGGCCGGGAGTGGCTCAGCTTTGTGAGCTAAGGATGGCCTGCGAGGTCCCAGAGAGAAGGGTCCCTGCTCCGTCCCTGCTCCGTCCTTGCTCCGTGCACCCCATTCCCAGCCTGAGAAGTCCAGAGCCCCCCGCCCCCGCACACACACACACCAGGGAGGAGTGCCAGTCACAATGGCTCCCAGGCTCCGGCTCCAGGGCTCCCGGCACTAGGAGCTATTTTCAGCTTTCATGCCCTAGGACACGGCCAGAGCTATTGTCTCCGGAAACTCTCTGTCTGTCTCTCGCCCGCCCGCCATCCCTCCCTCCCTCCCTCCTCCGCCTTTTCCCCTCCCGCTCCAGCTGTCCTGCCCTCCACCCTGCATTTCTACACAGGGTGGCTCACAGACAGCTGCTCCCCGTGCCCACCCGCCACCATTCGATGGATGTCAAAGCAAGCCCTGGGGACTTCCCTGGAGGTCCAGCGATTAAGACTCCGAGCTTCCACTGCAAGGGGTGCGGGTTCAAAGCCTGGTCAGGGAAATAAGATCCCACATGCCGCCCAGCACGGCCAAAGAAATAAATGAGTAAAAAATAAAGTTATAGTGATGAAACAGCCCTAGTGGTGCAAGGATGGGACGTATAGCTCTATGGTAGAGAATAAAGGTCCAGAAACAGATAGATGAGAACTTGATATGACAAAAAGTGAGGAAATTAAGGAGTTTTCAATAAATGGCATTAGGACAATTGCATATCCATGTGGGGAAAAGTAAATTAGAAAAAAAGAAAACAAGCAAGCCCTGGTCAGGTGTGACCTTGGGCCCAGGGCCATTGGCACACGTTGTCGTGTGGGACGTTCTTCCTTAGACTCCTCCCTCCCTCCTGTGTCACTGTCACTTCCTCCAGAACCTTCCTGGACTCCCCTACACAAGCCCGGGGTGTGCCCTCACCCGCCCACCCTGGATCACCGGAATTCCAATCCTGGCCCACCCTTCCCCGCCAGGTGAAGAACTGTGCCTGGTCAGTAAGACCGTAGAGGTCCTTGGCCATTGCTATTGCAGTTGGAATTGTTACTGTGTTTACACAGGGTGACCAACACCCGCCCCCACTTTGCCCAGGACCGCTCAGGTTTGAGCGCTGGAACTATGGGGAAACCCTCATTTCTGGGGAACCCAGAAGGCTGGTCAGCCTATTTAGGATGGATCTTTCACTTGATATCCCAATCCCCGAGAGCCAGAAAGGGAATCTCCCCCCTCCTTCCATGGTAACCTTCATTCATTCATCCACTCATCCCTTTATTCAACTCCTTTATTCAGCAAGTATTTATGAAGCATCTACTACATAGCAGACACTCTTCTAGGTGCTGGGGACAGTAAACTGAGAAGGTGTGATTTCTTACATGGGGATGATGTCTCGGAGACCACTGCAGGGCATGGGAGGTGGGAGAGGGAAGGGGCAGTTCTAAATGCAGGCTCTGACGGGATTGGGGCAGACCTTGCCCTAAGCCAGGCTGCTTGCTTCAACACAGCTGTCCTCACCCAGGGCCATCCTGCTTCCGCCTCCCCCAGTTCTTCAGTGATGTCTGGGGAAAATCTGTGGTTGTCACAACTGGGGGGGAGGGGACCCTGGAATCAAATGGGTGGGGACAGGGATGCTGCTGAACCCCACACAGTGCCCAAGAGGGGCCCCCAGCAGAGAATGACCCGCCCCAAATAACCCCAGTGCCATGGGGGAGACCCTGCACTAATATTATTCAGACCCGCTTGTGCCCCGAGATTCCTGCACAGGCTGGGACTCTAACCGGGTCACCTCTGTATCCCGAGGTGACCTAGAGTGGGGCAGCCAGGAGGGCTGAGTATCAGGGACGAAATGACCAATCTCTGTGCCCACTCTCCCCGCCACACCCCAGGGTCGATGGCCTCTATCTCCTTCCTGTGCAGCTAGCTTTTCCCTGAGCCATTTCTTCTTGTCAAGGTCCCTGTCGCAGGTTGTGTTCCCCGAAGATGACGTTGAGAGCAAGGATTGGAGTGCACGTGGTTGATGTGAGACGTGCAGAGAACAGATACAGCTGCCATAGGGTCCCGCAATTCCACTCCTGGGCATAGATCTGGAGAAAACTCTAATTCAAAAATATACATACACCCCTGGGATTTCCCTGGTGGTCTAGTGGTTAAGACTCTGTGCTTCCAGTGCAGGGAGCATGGGTTCCATCTCTGGCCAGGGAACTAAGATCCCACATGCTGTGTAACAAAAAAATAAAGAAAGAGAGAGAGAAAGAAAGAAAGAAAAAGAAAGAAAGAAAGAAAAAGAAAGAAAAAAGAAAGAAAAAAAGAAAGAAAAAGAAAGAAAAGATACATGTACCCCAGTGTTCACTGCATCACTATTTATAATAGGCAAGATGTGGAAGCTGCCTAAATGTCCACTGATGGGTGAGTGGATAAAGAAGATGTGGTACATATATACAATGGAATATATTCAGCCATAAAAAGAATGAAATAATGCTATTTGCAGCAACGTCGTGGATGGACCTAGAGATTATCATACTAAGTGAAGTAAGTCAGAAGAGAAAGACACATATATGATCTCTCTTATATGTGAAATCTAAAATACGACACAAATGAACTTGTCTACGAAACAAAAACAGACTCACAGACATAGAGAACAGACTTGTGGTTGCCAAGGGGGAGAAAGAGTGAGGGAGGGTTGGATTGGGAGTTTGGCGTTAGCAGACGCAAACTATTAAATATAGGATGGATAAGCTACAAGGTCCTACTGTCTAGCACAGGGAACTATATTCAATATCCTGTGATAAGCCATAATGGAAAAGAAAAAGTTTTATTTATAGGTTCCATCCCTAACTGAGCTGGCCCATCCCCTCCCATGGTTCTAAGTGCAGCCCGAGGCTGCAGACTTCCCACCCTGGTCTTCAGCTCCAGAGCAAGCCACCTGCAAACCAGCCGCATCTTCCCAGGGGCTGGCAACTCTCCTTTGCTACTGATTCCAAGACACATCCAGATAGCACAAATGTGACCATGAAAACAAACTCAGCCATGTTCAAATCAGGGAAATAACATTCTTATCTCTGTTTAGTAGTTGCTTAATTTTAGAATAGCTTAGAGTTACAAAAAAGTTGCAAAGATCTGTACAGAGTGTACAGAGTGCTGTGGACCCCCGACCCAGTACCCCTATTTCCAACACGTTAGTACTTTAGTACGTTAGTACGACATGCTTATCCAACTAAGGAACCGAGATGGATACGTTATTATTAACTGAAGTCCACACTTTATTAGAATTTCCCTAGCTTTCCCCTAACACCCTTTTTCTGTCCCAGTCTCCTCTGGGCTGTGACATTTCTCAGACGTCCCTGGGTTTTGATACCTTGAAAGTTTTGAGGAGGACTGGTCAGGTATTTTGTCCCTCAATTTGTTTGTCTGTTGGTTTTCTGATGTTTTTCTTATGGTTGGGCTGGAGTTATGGGGTTTGGGGCGGAAGATCCAGACAGAGATAAAAATGTCATTCTCCTCAGGTCACATCATCAAGGATACACACCATCAAGGATACACACATCAAGGATACACACCATCAACGGGACTTGTGACAAACAATTTTACCCTTGATCACCTGGCCAGTAGCGTCTTTTTATTTTATTTTATTTTTTGCTGCGTTGGGTCTTCATTGCTGCACACGGGCTTTCTCTAGTTGCGGCGAGCAGGGGCTCCTCTTTGTTGCGGGCATGTGCTTCTCATTACAGTGGCTTCTTTTGTTTCGGAGCACGGACTCTAGATGTGCGGGCTTCTGTAGTTGTGGCATGGGGGCTCAGTAGTTGTGGCTCCCAGGATCTAGAGCGCAGGCTCAATAGTTGTGGCCCACGGGCTTAGTTGATCTGCGGCACATGGGATCTTCCCGGACCAGGGCTCGAACCCGGGTCCCCTGCATTGGCAGGTGGATCCTTTTTTTGTTTTCTTTGTTCCGTTTGGAACCAAAACTTTAATCCCAAGGAGTCTCACAAAACATATTACAAATGACAGCATGAAAAAAAAATTGCACAGTAACTCAAAGTTCAGCTCTACAATATACTCTTAATCTGGGAGGACACTGGTGTCTTGATAATCTCAACTTCCAAAAAACTTTACAAAGAGCTATGTATTCATGTACAGCAATCACAGAGGGGACTTATGACCTAACTCAAAGGTTAACTAACTTCCTTGAAACTTCTTAGATGCTAAACTCACTGGACAACCTCTTGTCCAGTGTGAAGACTAGTGGAATTCTTAAACCTCTAATCTAGGGTAAGGGTGCGGCTTTCATTTCTCCCTGCTGGCTTGTGTTCACAGTACCTTTTAAAGACTGCTTGCTTGACTACAGCTGCATACCACATCCCAGCTACAGAAAGTCTTTTCAATGTTTGCCAGTGTTGTTTCCATAATGATAAACATCACACTTTAGGTGGGCAGGAGTTAGAGTTTTATTATCAGTCTAGGCAAGACCAAAAATTCAAAGCAAATTCAATTCTGCTTAAGAGAACATTGTAAAGAAACAATTCTTCATATTACATGCCTCATATGACCCATTTCAAACCACAGAGAATGACACCTTTATGTGTCACTGTCCCAAGAGACAAACAAACGGGAACAGCTAAAACATTTAAAAAGTGCATCAAGCTTCGGAAGTCTCAAACGAAACTTGAATTTTCTGTACATACTCCTGTCAAATGAAGGTATTTCCTGTGCACCACTCCTCTTGCAAAGTGGTCTGCTATTTCCTTTCATTTGACCTGGATCGGCTAGGAGACCTAGAGAAAGATCGGGACGGCTTGCGATTTCTCTCCCGGGACAGTGATCTCTCTCTTCTCCTATATCTACTAAAGGGACCTGCTCCGGCTGCGGGAGAAGCTTCTCCGTCTTGGAGATCTGTGGTGAGGGGGAGGACTCCTCCTCCGATAATCATCTCGAGGGCGACGACCCCAAGAAGGAGGCGGCCACGATTTCGACTTCTCCCTTCCCCATTCGACAGGTCCACTCTTACTCGGCAGCCACAGAGTGTTCTCCCGTCTACTTCTCAGACAGCATCCGCTGCATCTCGGGGATCTTCATTTTCAACAAGAGTGAAGCCGGGAGGGTTTTTAGCAACCCACACACTTCGGAGTGGTCCATAATATCCTAAAGCTCGTTCGAATTCAGTCTTGTTACCACTGTTTCCAAGACTCCTTACGTAAACGTTCCAGTCCAACGGACAGGAATCCCGATGCAAGACCCTCCTGGCTCCTGGCTTTCATGGGCCACAGGGTGATCCCGGGCCTCTAGAATCTGGCAGCTGAATCGGCACGCACAAGCTGGCCTGTGGGGATGCTTTTCCCCCTATGTGTCCAGCCCGGGGCCATGCTGTCTAGGCCCGACCTCCAGGGTGACAGGGTGAACCCCAGGTCCCTGGAGCAAACACTCAGAGCCCTGGTGACCAGACTCAGGGGGCTGGGGCGGCAGCTGGACATGTGTGGCCACCCTGGTGGTGTTTGGCCCCATCTGCAGTTCCAGTTCCAGCTGAGAAAGAGCCTCGCTGTGTTATTTTCTCCTGGTTGTGTAAGGATCCCCGGTGTCATTTGACAGAAATGTAGATGGTGTGTTCTTTCTCTCTTTTCTCCCTGCTTCCTCTCGTCCCTCTCCTCCTCCCTCTCTCCCTCTCCCTCTCCCTCTGTCCCTCTCTCTCTTCCCTCTCCCTCTTTCCTCTGCGTCTCTCTCTTTCCCTCTCTCCCTCCCCCCTCCCTCTCCCCCCTCCCCGTCCCTCTCCCCGTCCCTCTCCCAACTCCCTCTCCACCTCCGTCTCCCCCTTGCTCTCCCCCATCCCTCTCCCTCTCCCCTCCCCCTACCTCCACGCTCTCCCCCGTCTCTCTCCCTCCTCCCCCCTCCCTCTTCCCGCCTCCCCCGTCCCTCTTCCCTCTCCCTCTCTTCCTTCCTGTCTCCCTGTCCCTGTTTCCCTGTTCCGCACGCTCTCCCTCTACCTCTTTCCCTCTCCCTGTCCCTCCACCTCCTTCCCTCTCCGGAGAGGGAAGGAGGTGGAGGGACAGGGAGAGAGAGCAGGAGAGGGAGGGGGGAGAGGGAGAGATAGGGGTGAGAGGGAGAGAGGGAGAGAGGGAGGGAGCGAAAGACCGTCTCTCCCTCCCTCCCTCCCTCTTTCCCTCCCTCCCTCCCTCTTTCCCTCCCTCCCTCCCTCTATCCCTCTCTCCCTCCCTCCCTCTATCCCTCTAGCTCCCTCCATCCCTCTCGCTCCCTCCCTCTATCCCTCTCTCCCTCCCTCCCTCTATCCCTCTCTCGCTCCCTCCCTCTATCCCTCTCTCCCTCCCTCCCTCTCACCCTCTCCCTCCCTCCAGATCGCCCGCTCCCTCCACCTCTCCATCTCCCTCACTCCCTCCCAGAGAGGGAGAGATAGAGAGGCAGAGACAAGGGAGAGGGAGAGAGGGAGAGGGGGAGATGGAGGGAGAGGGAGAGGGAGGGAGAGGAAGAGAGGGAGAGAGATATGGAGAGGAGAGGGGGGGGAGAGGGAGATGGAAAGAGGTCTCTTCCTCCCTCCCTCTCCCTCCCTCTCTCCCTGTCCCTGTTTCCCTGTTCCGCTCTCCCTCTCCCTCCACCTCCTTCCCTCTCCAGAGAGGGAAGGAGGTGGAGGGAGAGGGAAAGAGGGAGAGGGAGAGCAGGAGAGGGAGAGGGAGAGAGAGGGGGGAAAGGGAGAGAGGGATAGAGGGAGGGAGCGAAGACGTCTCTCCCTCTCTCCCTCTACACCTCTCTTCCTCCCTCTCTCCTTCTCCTCCCTCTCCCTCCATGTCTCCATCTCCCTCACTCTTTCCCAGAAAGGGAGAGATGGAGGGAGAGGGAGAGAGGGAGACGGAGAGATGGAGGAAGAGGGAGAGAAGAAGAGAGAGAGGGACAGAGGGAGAGAGAGATAGAGAGGGAGAGCGGGAGAGGGAAAATGGTCTCTTCTTCCCTCCCTCTCCCTCTCTCCTCCGTCTCCCCCTCTCCTTCCCTCGCCCTTTCCCTTCCTCTCTCCCTCTTCCTCCCTCTCCCTCCATCTCTCCCTCGCCCTCACTCCCTCTCCCTCCATCTCTCCCTCGCCCTCACTCCCTCTCAGAGAGGGAGAGATGGAGGGAGAGGCAGAGACAAGGGAGAGGGAGAGAGGCACAGGGAGACCGGAACAGGGAAACAGGGACAGGGAGAGAGAGAGGGAGAGGGAGAGAGGGAGAGAAGGAGGAGAGAGGGAGAGGGAGGGAGGAAGAGACCTAGTTCCCTCTCCCTCTCTCTCTCCCTCTCCCTCTCTCCCTCTCCCTCCCTCTCCCTCTCCCTCCATCTCTCCCTCTTCCTCTCTCCCTCTGCCTTATCTCTGCCTCTCTGGGAGGGAGTGCGGGAGAGGGAGAGATGGAGGGAGGAGAGTTGGAGCCAGAGGGAGAGGGAGGAGAAGGAGGGAGGGAGAGCGAGAGAGGGAGGGAGAGAGGGAGGGAGAGAGGGAGGGAGGGAGAGACATCTTTCGCTCCCTCCATCACTCTCTCCCTCTCCACCCTCTCTCTCCCTCTCCCCCCTCCCTCTCCATCTCTCTCTCCCTCTCCCCCCTCCCTCTCCATCTCTCTCTCCCTCTCCCTCCACCTCCTTCCCTCTCCAGAGAGGGAAGGAGGTGGAGGGAGAGGGAGAGGGAAAGAGGTAGAGCCAGAGCGTGCGGAACAGGGAAACAGGGACAGGGAGAGAGGAAGGGAGAGAGGGAGAAGGGGAGACGGAGAGGGAAAGGGGGAGAGGGAGAGGGGGAGGGAAAGAGGGAGAGAGAGAGAGGGACAGGGAAAGAGGGACAGGGAGAGAGGGAGGGAGAGAGGCAGAGGGAGAGATGGAGGGAGAGGGAGAGTGAGAGGCAGCGAGGTAGAGGGAGAGAGGGAGAAACGGAGAGAAAGAGAGAGAGAGGGAGAGCGGTAGAAGTGCTGAGGAGGGGGGCTCCCTCCCCCTCCCACTCCCATCCTCTCCCTACTGCTCTTTTTTCTGCTTCAACAAACCCCAGGCGCCTTTTAGATCAGCCCTGAAGTCAACGTTGATGCTTGGACAGCCTGACCTCCCCGCTGACTTCCAGCCCAGGACCACCGCTGGGAGATGAAGTCTGCGGGGCCCTGGGCGCAGGCTGCACAGGCACCTCCTCTGATGCCCAATCTCTCCTCGTTTACGAGGCAGCCGACACTCCCCTCCCTGACTCCCCAAGATTTGGGGCCTTTTTAGTATGTGTCGATAATGCCATGAGCGACTATTTAACTCTTCCACGAGGACCCATCTCCCAAAATGCAGTGGTTTTCAACCTTGGCTGCACTCGAGAACCCCCAGGGAAGGGAGAGACGTCTCTCCCTCCCTCTCTCTCTCTCTCCCTCTGTACGTCTGTCTACCTCTCTCCCTCTCCCTCTCCCTCTGGGGTGATGCCCGATGAGCTCAGAATCGCAGATGGACCCCCCCATCCCCTCTCTGTGGCTTGCATGGGGGATGCACCTTCTCACTGTGGCCCGGGCATGGCCTTGACATTCAGACATCGGGTCCTGCGTGGACACTTGTGTTTGTTCCATAGCGCATGTGGCTGCAGTCTGTGCTTCTGTAGATGCGGGCTGTGCGTGAGCCCTTCATCTTCCCCGCAGACACCACTGGTGCTCGCTCGGCCTCGCGGGGGATGCGGGGGGCACGGGGGACAGTCTTGTGTCCCCACCTTCTTGGGCTACAGACAGGCCACGCTGGTGCTGTGGTGACTGGGGGCTCCCAGGAGAACCCCGCTGCAGACCGGAGAGGTGGCCTCCGAGAAGGTGGCGTACGCCTGGGGCCGGGCCTCATCAGTGAGCCACGGGCCACCTGCGGCAACAGGTGTCTCACCGTCCAGGGGCTGGGTGTTCGGGCGCCGTGGGGTTGAGCTACTGTCTGCACGGCAGCCGTGTTTGTCTTGTTGAGCCCGGGGAGGCCCCTTGGTGGCTCCTGGAGAGCCTGGCCGCATTTCTTCCTGCCCTTGGCCTTAGAGCCCATCACGTTCATGCCGTTTCTGCTTCCAAAAGGACCTGTGTTAATAAAGACCACGTGTTAGGACAGCACCAAAGTGTCTAGAAATCCGGGCCAGGAGGAGGAGGGAGGGGGATTGGCTGTGCCCGCCAGTGGCCTGGGAGCCCTGCCCGCCTGCAGAGACCTGGCCCGGGGCCCGCGGGGAGGGCGTGGCCCTCGGTCCGCAGCGCCTTCCGTCTCTGGCTTCCAGGAGAACTGCGTGATCCTCAGGGAGCTGGTGAGGCTGCAGGCCCTGAAGTCCCGCCTGCTGGGGTTCCGCACCATGCCGACTCTGTGCTGGAGATGAACACGGACAAGACCAGCCAGGTGGTGGCCACTGTCCTAGGTAACACCGCCTCTCCCTGAGTCCCAGTGGGGACGGGGTCAGGCGGACCTTGACCGGACGTGGTGCTGCCTGAGACCCCACTGTGTCAGCCCTTGGGGGTCACCTTCCCAGACCCTTCATTCTGCCTCGAGGGGCACAGGGTCGGGGGTGGCTGGGGGGCCGCCCCAGGGACGTAGCCGAGCCTCTCCCCTCCGCCCGCAGGTGAGCTGGCCCAGAAGCTGAAGCCCCTCGGGGAGCAGGAGCGGCCGTGATCCTGGAGCTAAAGAAGGCCGAGTGCCAGAGGCGGGGCCTGCACTTTGACGGCCCCATCAACGCCTGGGACCTGCGCTACTACGTGAACCAGGGGCAGGAGACGCGCTACCACGTGGGCCAGTACCTGCTCAATGAGTCCTTCCCCATGCAGGCGGTCACACGCGGGCTGCTGGGCATCTCCCAGGAGCTGCTGGGGCTGACCTTCGACCTAGAGGAGGGCACGAGCACGTGTCACAAAGACGTGAGGCTCTAAACGGTCTGGGACGCGGCCTCGGGCAAGGTCATCCATCGGCAAGTTCTACCTGACCTCTATCCTCGGTGCGTGCGTGGGGGAACCTGTCGGCCGTGGGCCGGGGCTCCTCTGTGGAAGCGGGGCCCCATCCACGTCCCTCCGCAGGGTGGGGAAGTCCGGGCACGCGGCCTGCTTCGGCCTGCCTACAGCACGATGGGAGCTGCCAGATCGCCATCGCGGCCATGGTGGCCAACTTCACCAAGCCTACGCCCAACCTGCCCTCCCTGCTGCGGCACGATGAGCGGGAGACCAACTTCCACGACGTCGGGCATGCGATGCACCAGCTCCGCTCCCAGGCGCAGGGCTGCAGGCAGGGGGCGGGGAGGGCCCGGGCATGCGTGGTCCTCAGGCAGGCCCTCGCCGCGGGATTCTTTCACTGACATCACCCCACACGTGGTGACGCCCTCGGTGTCAGCTTCCATCATCAAACCCCAGGCACTGGGCGCGTAAGTAACGGAAATGGATGTCCTCGAGGCTCTAGAGGCTGGAAGACCCAGATCAAGGAGTCAGGGCTGGTTCCCTGCATGTTAAATACATGTACTCAAGAGTTGCCTTTAAAAAAGACAAAAGAAAAGAAAGGAACGTTGCCTGCAAGTCTGCTGACAGCCGGTGATGAGAACCAGAGGGAAGGCTCTGGGGCCGGGGGCGCAGTGCCCTGTGAGCTCGGGGGCTGCTGCCAGTCTCCGTGGAGGCTCAGCAAGTCCCGGTGACTTCCCCACGTGGGGGGCGCCAGCTGAGAGTCTGGGCCCAGGACCCACTGCTCGTTCGGTCTTCCTGTGGTCAGCCCTTCATCCTGAGAGCGATGCTCTCACAGGCTGCACCGGGGCGTGTGGGGACAGTTTACTGAGCCGTACAGACGTCACTACTGCTTTGGACCATTTCCATCATCCCGAAAATGTCCCTCACGCCCTTAGCTATCACTCCGTCCCCTCGCCAGCCCCTGACAACCAGGAACCCACTCGCTGACTCTGTGGATCTACCTGCTCTGGATGTTTCTCCTCAGTGGGGTCACGCCCTGTGTGTCCTTCTGTGTATGACTTCTCTCGCTGAGCATCGTGTTCTCAGGGTGTACCGACGCGGCAGCGAGCGTCAGGGCTTCACCGCATTGCGTGGCTGAGGGACGTAAAGAAGACAAGAGAAAAGAAAAGCACGTTGCATGCAAGTCTGGTGACAGCCGGTGATGAGAACCAGAGGGAAGGCTCTGGGGCCGGGGGCGCCGTGCCCTGTGAGGCCCTTGGCGCTGCTGCCAGTCTTGGTGGGGCACGGGCAGCACCGTCCCTCAGGAGCTGCTGGACAAGCTCATCAAGTCCCGGGAGGCCAACCCAGATGCGGCCGGACCGAGGGAAGGGAAGGGGGCTTCCGGTCTGCCCGGCTGGCAAGCGCGGCCTGGACACGGTGCCAGCCCCCCGTCTCCTTCCTCCCACGCCCCAGGCCTCTTCAACCTGTGCCAGATCGTCCTGGCCAAGGTGGTTCAGGCCCTGCACACGCAGACGCCCGCGGACCCGGCCCAGGAGAATGCCCGCCTCTGCCAGGAGATCCTGGGGTTCCCAGCCATGCCAGGTAGCCAAGCGCGCGCCGGGCTCACCTTAGCGGTCGGTTGGCGGCTACTGCCCAGGTCAAGAGGATCGTCTGGTGGTGTGTGAATGGGGACCGAATGACGGGCTCCGGCCGAGGCCCGCTGCCCTCTGGCCTCCTCCTGCCACGGCTCCTTGGCTGGTCCCTCCAGCTGTGGCCCACGGAGTCCGAGGGTGGAGTGGGAGGCTCTGCACATGCTTTCTAGAGAGCCTGGAAGAGGCAGGAGAGGGCTTCATACCCCGGACAGAAGGCATCGACGAGGTCTGCCCATGCGTGTCGGTGCGGACACGCGGTTCACTCCCTCGTGAGCGCTTTAACCAGCGATCTCCCCGTGGTGGAGGGAGAGCCCTGACTCATCTCTCGCAGCCTCGGCAGCTGGCCTTGTAAGAGGCTTAGGAGTGAACCCTCGTGAGCTTCAGCAGAAAGTCGGCAAAGATTTATTTGTGTCCCTCCACTGAACTGCCAGCAAGGTCCCCGTTTTCTACAAGTGTTGGGCCAATACTCTCTCTAGTGGCAGGGGACTCAGACAAGGCTGCTTTGAGGCCCCCACCCCCGCTCTGGGGCAGGGGCACTGAGCGGCCAGGGGGCCGGGCAGGAGCCCCTCCGCGGGTGTCCCAGTGACCCACCTGCCTGCGACCTTCGGCCGCCTGGCAGGAAGCTACGACGCCCAGTCCTATGGCCAGTCATTCCTGCAAGAAACACTGGAACCAGTTTCTGCCAACCCACCAAAAAAAACGACTTCAAAGGCAACGTGGTGTCACAGGAAGGGCTTGTTTCTGTGTTGGTTTGTTTTTAGTTCATTAGGCCTCACTTAAAATTCTGATTCCACAATGCACTTGCTTTGGGATCTTGAACAACACTCATAACCTCTGCAAGTTTCAGTATAGTAAGTTTATGTGATTACCTTCATCTGTAATATCCCTGTGTTGCAATCTTAATTAATTCAGATTAATTCATCTTAATCTTAATCTCAAGTTCAGATCAATGACTAGTTCCTCTGTGACTTCTCCTCTGAACGGATTCAAAAGCCGCCTCTCCCGTCCTCATTTGGCTTCTCTTCTCTTCTGGAATCTCATAAGAACTTCTATGACCTCTTTGGTTTTTTGTTGTTGCTGTTGTCTGTTTGTTTGTTTTTTAATTGAAATATAGTTGATTTACAATGTCGTGTCCGTTTCAGGTGTACGGCGCAGTGATTCCGTTTTCAGAGTCTTTTCCCTTATAAGTTATTACAAAATATTGAGTACAGTTCCCTGTGCCATAGGGGAGATCCTTGTTGTATCTATTCTATGCCTTCTTTGAATGACCGTAGCACTTGTTGTCTGTATCATTTTTATGTCTGTTGTGGCTTTGTGACTGAAAATGAAAATTTTCTATTTGTTCATGCCCTGGCCCTTCCTTAAAAATGTGTTCATTTACCTATTTCATATTTATTGACTACATCTTAGACACCGTGTTAGCTGCTTGTTCTAGATGTTAGTAAAACACAGACCTTCCTGCTCAAAGGGTCACAGTATTTGTGGGAAAACAAAAAAATGAACAACTTACGTCTCAAATAGCTTTGTACTTCCCAAAGAGAGCACACCTCGTAGGTACAATAAATATATGTATCATACATAAATGTATAAAGAGTTAATGGCATTAAAAACGTGAGATAACTGCTTTTCTATTCTGAGGAAATGAGGATTACATTTCACCAGGAGCTCAATACCACTCTGAGAATGAGGGCTTAACCCCCGACCTGGCTCACTGCATCGCTTTCTTATATGAAAATAGACAAGTCTGTACACGCTCTCTACAAAAAGGCTTATCTGGCATGAATTTCAGATAGCAAGAAGAAAAATTCAAGAGGTTCAGAGAAGCATCCAGAAGCTCAGATGATTGTCTGGCACTGATACAACTTGCTTGACAGGAAAATAGAGCTGTAAATCTCACAAAATTCGATGATCTTCTAAGAATTTCAAAACCGCCTGCTATTAATTAGAAATCCTAGAAGAACCGCTTCTTTTAAAGCACACTGATAATATGCTTTACAGCTTAATATTCAGAAGCCTATGTTTCGGCTAAGTGAGCTTCAGGAATGAAGGAAACTTGTGGTTCAGTTCCCTCTACTCTGGAACCTCTGGTCAAAACACCTACTTCTGTGCTCAGCCATCTTATCATCTGAAAAATGGAGGCAACTCTAAGAAAACATCGTTACAGAGATGTTGCACAGTTTCCTGTGTCACTGTCTTCATTTGTTTCAGAAAACCAATAACGTCTAAGCTGCTACTGCAAAGAGCGCAGTGTTACTTGGGGTCATCTAGTGCAGCTCTGTCAAAGTAAAGAAAAGGAAAGGGGCCTAGAACAACTATAATTTTCCCAAGAGGACACTATTATTTTATGGTAAATCTGAGTCAAGAACCCTGATCTCTTTGATGCCATTCCATTGTTCTTTCGTTGGGTTCTCAACAACCCAGAGAAAGAAAGAGAAATAAAACTCCTATGTGCTGTGTCACTGGTACAGGACGTGGCAAGATTGGAATCGGAGAACTACATATTAACAGGTATTTGGGAAATTCTTCAAACTGGTTAAGATATACACCAGGTACATAAAACACAGTATGTTTTCCCAAGATGATTCTGTGGAATGAACAGAACTGGTAACTGAAGGTGCCTGTGTGCTGCAGTTCCAAACAGGATGGGTGAATGCTTGTTTTCTGGCACCTTTAAGACTCCACCCCAATATACACATTAAAATAAAATTAACATTTCAACTGGGTCATATTTAATTCTGCATGCTCTTCTAAGTCAGCAAAATATTCCATATATCATTTAAGTTGTCACTCACTCTCTTTTCTTTTCTTTCTTTTTCTTTTTCTTTTTTTCTTTTTTTGCGGTACACGGGCCTCTCACTGCTGTGGCCTCTCCCGTTGCGGAGCGCAGGCTCAGCGGCCATGGCTCACGGGCCTAGCCGCTCCGCGGCATGTGGGATCTTCCCGGACCGGAGCACGAACCCGTGTCCCCTGCATCGGCAGGCGGACTCTCAACCACTGAGCCACCAGGGAAGCCCGTCACTCACTTTTTAACTTGAGTTTTAATTTCTAAAAGTCTTTCCAAACACAAAACAGAGGTGGGAAAATGGTATATGGGAAGCTGCAGAGATGAAATAAGCTTACTTCATTCGGCATAAAGATGAATACCCAAACAACTTCTGCATAGCTGCAAGTGTCCAAATCTACTATCCTCGTTTCGTAGTCAAGGCTTCCGGAAAAATATGCTAACGGATTCCTAATTACCCAAATGCCCCATATCCGTTTCAGTAAGTATCGTTATATATTACGGAAATTTTTCTCAGTGACACAGAAAGACATCCTGGCCGAGCATCCCCCTTCCCCTGACACAGAGATGATGGGTCTCAAGCTACCTTGAAGGCGTTGGAGCCCACTTTATCCATTACTAATATTAATGGAGGACAAACCTTCATATTCTGTTTGTTTGCTCTGTGTTTGTTAAATCACTTCTTCCCTTCATTAAAATGGATGACACATAATTGAGTCTGTAGTGTGTGTATCACTGGAACCTGAACACATTTTTGTTGGTTTTATTAACGTCATAGGTTTCTAGGGAGGGTCTACTAAATAACTAAGTCTAGTTTCACAGTTACAAATAAATTAGGATGTAATTTTGAATAAATTAAGCTCATCATAAAGGAAGGATACTGATAGTTGCTACTACCCCTTCCTTGAGGGGCTCTTGTAAAGCACTAAATAAAGTAACAGAGGTTTATATGCATGCATATATTTTCAATGATGTTTGAACACACTCGAAAAGAACTCTACAGAATGCATTATAAAACCTCGATGCTGTGTGTCCCTAGTTCCCAGCTCTCTCGTTAAAACTATTTAAATGAACAAAATGTTATCTATTAGGAGAGCTATCAGAGTACTCCAAATACTACTTCTTGCAGTACCCTGTCCCAACCATTTGCCTTCCTCTTCCCATTAGTCCTTAATTCAGAAACCCCAGAGATTTGTTCATTAATTTATGAACACATTTCTTCATTCAGCCAAGAAAATTGATGGCTCCCTTACCAAATTTCAGGCACCCTTCTTCAGTATGTTTTCTAGGCATGTTCAGGAAACACAGCAGTGATTAACACAGATGAATATAGCCTCTCTCGAGCTGAGGGGAGAGACAAAAGTAAAGAAGCAAATATAAAATCGTAAGTGTAAATACGTAAATAAAAATGGAATAAATGGGTAGAATAACTAGTATATCAGGTAAGTGCTGGAGAAAAACGGCAAGCAGGGAAGGGGGATGGAGATTGTTAGCTGGTAGGAGGAGGCTGCGATCTGAAACTAAGTGATCACTGAGGGCTTTCTGGGGAAGATAAAATTTAAGAGGGAACCTAAGGTTGTGAGAGGGAGCAAGGTGCATATCTGGGAAGTGAATAGTACAAGCAGAGGGAACAGTCAGATGGAGAGGCAATGAGGCAAGAGTGGGCTTGGAGTATCCAAGGAGCAGAAAGGATGTCAGTGTGTGGAAAACAGAGGGAGCAAAGTGGAGAGGAGAAGGAAACAGTCAGAGAGGAAACAGAGGCCCAGATTTCTAGGGCTGTGGAGGCACTTTGAGGACTTTGCTTTTCCTGTGAAGAAGCCACTGAAGAGCCTGGAGTGACATGATGTGACTTACGTTTTAACAGGATCTCTCTGGATGCCATGTTGATTAGAGACTGCAGGAGAATAAGGACAAGCCCCAGAAGACCAATAGTTGATTCAAATGTCAAGAAACATTTATGCCTTCACCCTTCAACTTCACAAATGATGCCATTTCCATTGAGCTATTGAAAAATATAATCTGGCTTTCAAAACAATAAACCAGAAGGCATTTTCTCACATAAGCAAGGTCACAAACAACTGTCAGCTAAAGTTGAAATAGCAACAAATCAAATAATAACAAAAAACATTTTTTATAGCTTTTAAAACCTTACCAAGCATTTTCTTGTCCATTATCTAAGTTAATCCTCAAATCAACGCCATGAGATAGTTACTATTTTCCCATTAGAAGTGACCGCATATTAAATCCTTAGTGATTGCTCAAGAAAAGCTGAAATCTTGAGTGTACATCTATTAATGCCAAGGTTGGGTTTTTTTACCCATGGGAACATTGGATGCTAAAATCCACAGGGATTTTCAGCTCAAGATGGCAGACTAGGAAATATATTTACTTTCTGGTCCTCCTGAAACCAGGTTTAAATAAAACTGTAGAAATACCCAAATTAATCAACCAATAAGAGCCAAGACATTGTGGAAGTCATCAACCACAGAAAGATTTCAACACATTTCGAGAAGGCAAACAATGAAATGGAGGGGCCATGAATAAAATAATGAAGAAAAGACTACCCTAAGTAGGGTCTGCACAAAGCCAGTCAGCTTTTGCTGAGCCCTGGTTATAGTAAAGGACAGAGGAAAGAAGAGGGGCTGAAAACAAGGAGACAGAAGTCATTTCAGGAAAACACGTTCATTTAATGAGCTCCAGGGAACACTCAGCCTGCTGCCATACTCACTCACGTATTACAGTGGATTGTTGGCACGCAAGACAAGAAAACAGGGAACCAACGAACAAAACTCAAGACACTGTTTCTTACTGAACTCTTCTCAAACGAGATCAAGAAATTATGGTTCAATGCCATAGCTGTAAATCATTTCTGCTCCTGGAGAGGTTAGAAAGGGCTTATAATAGTTACCCTTTTTTTTTCAGACAGAATTTAGGTCTGAGCAAAAGCTTTTGTGTCCTCCAACCTCAAAGTTTATTGGGGATGGAAGTCCAAATTTGCTTCGACATACCATAAAAAGAATCTCATGAGCAGAGGGTCAAACTACTTTTGGAATATATGAATTATGCCCAGTGTGATTTTAAATAGATTTTAAACAAAAATATATAGATTTTTACTGATCTATATGATTCTGGGTTCTGAAACTTCTACATGTCACATGCCTGATACAGAACACACAATGTCAGTCCCAGGAGACAGAAAACACTCCAATGAAGCAAGCCAAAGAAACAAGATTCGGACAAGGTAAAGTGACGTGTAGACCAAGACCAGGATTTTTCAATTCTTTCCTGTCATGCTGTAGCTTCCAGCTCCTGAATAACAACACATGTTTCCCTTGTCCTAGACACACAAGAGTATGTCTCCTCTATGGGGCATAAGAAGCTCTAGAGTTACATATGTGTAGTAAAGAGTGGACCCAGCCGGCATACTCACAATGACCAAATTGTGTTGCTCGTACTTTATTTTAAACCAATACATCGCTCCACGCTGAAGTTGCAATAAATGATATATTTGCTTTCTAGACATGAATGAGATGCCTTACTGGATATACTCCAGGAAGGCCAGAGAAACTGGCTTCTAATCCATACAGAATAATTCATTGATGAATTCCTTTCAGGATAGCCCATGATTTATCTAGAATATAAGCTTTACATACCTGGATCCTTCAAACTAGACCAAAGGGAAAAATCTAGGCTCCAAGCCTCAATTAGAAATGTGGGATGGTGCTATGCTGACAACTGGTGGTCCCTGACCTATCTTCTGAGATTAGAACCCAGTGTGGTGGATGACCAATTCACGCGTTGAACAAAAGAACACCTCCTACAAGGCAGTGGATGTGTTCATTACAGGTATGGCACTTAGGGCTAAGTATCATAAGGACTTCAAGAAACAAAAGAAAAAGTAACACATGAAGCATATATGATAAGGAGGCGCCAGAGTCCAGAGCACGAGCTCTGGAATCACACAGGCTTGCTTCGAATCCCGGCTAAGCCACTACCATCTGTATACCCTGAAGAACAGTCGAAGGTTGAAATGTTCTTTTACCAAATTTCGAAAAACAAGTGAAGAAAGAACCTACCTGCCAGGAAGGGACATCGTGGGGTGCAGCATCCAGTCGGGTCAGGGCTCTGCATCCCCTGCTCAGAAACCTTCACCGCCTGGCTCACGGTGATGCTGGCAGCTCAGCAGCCCTGGAGAAGGCGCTCCTGCTCCTGTCTCCAGGGCTCGCGGACAAGCTGGGGAGGTCCACGGAGGAGGCGGGCCACAGCCTGGCAAGCTCTGGGTGCCTCCTGCACTCAGCTCTGGGCAGGCTCTGGCCTCTGGGCCCCGTTGCGGGGAAGGGCTGGCCGATACATACCCAGGGCTGAGGGGTCTGCAGAGCCGGTGCCCAGGCAGCGTGAGCTCTGGAGGACAAGGCTTCCACAGTCCCCAACAGTCTCCGCATGGTGGCCCATCCGGTGCCAAACACCTGCCACCCACAGCGACAAGTCCCAGCCGCTACAAAGTCCAGAAGGGCTCGGGCTCTTTGCCCTCGGGCCGGGTTTCTCCAGGGGCTGGGCTTGTGTGGGGCCCCCAGCCCACCCCCTGACCCGCCCGCCCTTGCTCTGTGACACGTACAATGCAATGGCAACACCCAGGCTGAGCCGGCAGGCCAGTGTTCAGTGCGTGCTAGACCTTGAGAAGAGTTAGCAGCTAGGGAGAAGCTCTCCCACTTTCACTCGCTTTTCTCAGATCAGCCAGGCAGCCCATCTCACCCCAAAGCGATGGACACCACACCTCCTTCCCAGGCTATCGTTTTCCGTTCTGCCCCTGTTTTCCCTTTCCATTCTGCCCCTCTTTTCCCCAGCACCCCATCTACGGCTTCGGGTGTCATCGGTGCTGCAGCAGGCAGCACCTCTGACCCCGAAGCTATGGACACCACACCACCTTCCCGGGCTTTCGTTTTCCGTTCTGCCCCTGTTGTCCCTTTCCATTCTGCCCCTCTTTTCCCCAGCACCCCATCTACGGCTTCGGGTGTCATCGGTGCTGCAGCAGGCAGCACCTCTGACCCCGAAGCTATGGACACCACACCACCTTCCCGGGCTTTCGTTTTCCGTTCTGCCCCTGTTGTCCCTTTCCATTCTGCCCCTCTTTTCCCCAGCACCCCATTTACGGCTTCGGGTGTCATTGGTGCTGCTCCCGGCAGCACCTCTGACCCCGAAGCTATGGACACCACACCACCTTCCCGGGCTTTCGTTTTCCATTCTGCCCCTGTTTTCCCTTTCCATTCTGCCCCTCTTTTCCCCAGCACCCCATTTACGGCTTCGGGTGTCATTGGTGCTGCTCCCGGCAGCACCTCTGACCCCGAAGCTATGGACACCACACCACCTTCCCGGGCTTTCGTTTTCCGTTCTGCCCCTGTTGTCCCTTTCCATTCTGCCCCTCTTTTCCCCAGCACCCCATCTACGGCTTCGGGTGTCATTGGTGCTGCTGCAGGCAGCACCTCTGACCCCGAAGCTATGGACACCACACCACCTTCCCGGGCTTTCGTTTTCCGTTCTGCCCCTGTTGTCCCTTTCCATTCTGCCCCTCTTTTCCCCAGCCCCCCATCTACGGCTTCGGGTGTCATTGGTGCTGCTGCAGGCAGCACCTCTGACCCCGAAGCTATGGACACCACACCACCTTCCCGGGCTTTCGTTTTCCGTTCTTCCCCTGTTTTCCCTTTCCATTCTGCCCCTCTTTTCCCCAGCCCCCCATCTACGGCTTCGGGTGTCATCGGTGCTGCAGCAGGCAGCACCTCTGACCCCGAAGCTATGGACACCACACCTCCTCCCTAGGCTATCTTTTTCCGTTCTTCCCCTATTTTCCCTTTCCATTCTGCCCCTGTTTTCCCCAGCGCCCCCCCCATTTACGGCTTAGGCCGGCATCAGTGCTTCAGCAGGCAGCAGCTCTGACACCAAACCTATGGACACACCTCCAGGGCTGTCATTTTCCAGTCTGCCCCGTCTCCAAGTAGAACCACTACCTATTTCACACGGCTGTTCCTAGTTCTGGGAACACACCACGCACTGGTAGCAATGCCTCAGCCCATGCCTCGACTCATTTCCCTGCAACGCTGGCCAACAGATAGACCAACACTTCAAAGTTATGACAGAAAGTTGAGTAAGTTATACGCTTGGAATTGCATTTATTATTATTAACAAGCACAACTGTAGTGCTTAGACTATAACAAGTAATATTCTAAGTGCTTAGCAAATATTAACTCACTTAATCCTCATAATGGCAACCCTATAGGTAGGTAATGTTCATAATATTCACCTTTTTGGGGGGAAACTGAGGCCCAGGGGGGTTGAATAGCTTGCCTAATGCCACACAGTAAGTAGCGGGCAGAAACCCAGGATGAAAACCAGACCGTCTAGACTTTCATCACTTTGCTGTGTCACCTTAATAGATGTTGTGGTTTGGGAAGGGACTAAACTGACAAGACTCTGAACTTGAGAAGGGAGAAATTAGAAAGTGACTGATCCTAGAAACTAGAGAGGATTTCAGCTCAGAAATTTCTGGTGGTGAGACCCAGAAGAACAAGAACATGGTTGGAATATTAACTTGGGGTAGTATCTGAATCCATTGAGAAATGGTTTTGTTTTGTTTTGTTTTTTTAACTTAGAAAGGCCAGCTGGATGAAGATTAATGAAACAAAAAGTAGAAAGGGAAAGAGGAAGGTGCCTGAAGTGAGACATAACCTCTTCCCTGTAAGTACTAGGGGTGGGCGTCCTGTGGGAAAGGATGGAGCTCTCTCTACAGGTTTGTCACCAGGATGAACAAGGAGAAACATGGCAACCATTGTACTGGTTTTGATGATTCCTCAAAAACCAAGGCTTTACTTTCCAAGAACTACCCACAGTAGCATACCTACCGTGTGTCAGACATGCCACCAAGTGTGTTTCCAGTCACACATTTTAATTGGAGAAATAGTTCCTATGAGGTACGCATTAGTTCCCTATGGCTGCTGTAACAAATGACTACCAATGAGCTTGCGTAAAACAAAACACACTCATTCTCTTATGGTTCTGGAAGACAGAGGTCCAAAACCAGTTTCCCTGGGCTGGAACCAGGAGTTGACAAGGCCGTCCATCCACCTTCTAGAGGCTCTAAGGGAGAATCTGTTTCCTTGACAGCATTCCTTGACTTCTGGCCACATCAATCCAACCCCAACTTCATCATCACATTCTCTTTGGAGTAAACACTCCCTCTGCCTCTCTCTTACGAGAACACCAGTGGTTACATCTGGGTCCATCCAGGTAGTCCAGAAGAATCTCCCCATCTCAAAACCCTTACTTTCATCCCATTGGCAAAGTCCCTTCTGCCATTTAAGGTGACATTCATAGGTTCTGGGGATTAGAAGGTGGACATTTGGGGGCAATGGTACTATTCAGTCTACTACAAGGTAGATACTATTATCTTTCTCAGATGTAGGAAATGAAGTTTAGGGAAGTAATTTGTCTCAGGTCTACAATTTCCAGAGGAGAGATTTAAATTCTGCCAGGGAGACTTTAGGACACACTCTAAACAACTTTAACCTGTGTCCTTAATTACTGCATAATCCTTGGTTAAGAGTCACACTTAGGTATCAAGACCCAACTGAATATAACACAAGTACTGTCTCCTCTTTCACTATGTTTGCCTGGTGTATTTATGAATCTTGCCCAGAGCAGAAGAGTTCAGAAAATCGTTATACACGTTTACTAGGAGAAAGCATTTACCGTTTGATGTGCACGGAGTAATGGAAGGCTATTTAAAATAAAATAAAGTAAAATATGCCACCAAATCGTCAAGTGTCACAACAGAGGTAACCCCGTGGGAGTCTTGAGGAGACTAAAATTATCTCCAATTGTGCAGGTGAGAAAAGTGTCACTAAAGGCAGTTGTAGTTCAGCCAAGCCCTACGGCACAGAAGTAGGAATCTGGATATGTACGAATGGGAAAAAAGACATTTTAGGCATGGGAAACAGTTGAATGCTGAATGGATGAGAAATATGCATTAGACCTTTCTAAATCAACTGGCTTATTCACTCAGTAAATCAGATTTGGTCAGTCAAACTAGCTTTAGCTGATTACTTATCCAGGGCATAGCTGTTGAGAGTCATTTTTGTCATAGAACAGTAAATAAAATTGTTGAACTATAGCTTTAGGCTTGCTAAGTGATAACAGATTGCTCTAGCTGATGTTCAAGTGACTTACTTGGTACTATTCACGAAATTGGGGGTTAACAACTGCTTAAGACAACATAGAGAATTGATCTTAAATAGTACTTGAAGTAGTTACTCTGTAAAGTATCTGTTCAGTAGCTCATGGTAAATGGATGTTTATAATCCCCGTTGGACAACCAACTGCTTTTTTGCAAATGGTAATGTGAATTGCTGTTGCATAAACTATAGTAATGACCACCTATCTAATCTGTTGTCCAAACCAGAAATCTTCTAACAATACTGGTCTCCTAATAAAAAGTAAGCATGAAGCTAACACACACTGGGTGTCTCCCGTGTGCCTGTGCATGCATCTATAGCTCACTGAACCCCCATAACAGCCCCCAAGAGAGGGACTCTGAGTGTCCCCATGCTGCTGGTGGAGAAACAGGCACAGGAAGGTTCAATAGTCTATCTACCTAAGATAACACAGAGGGCGGGAGAGCCTGTTTTTAAACCATCTGCCTCCAATTCCAGGTGCCAGGAGCCAGATTCAGCCTACAGGCCTCTTCTGCTCATCTGGAGGTGAAACCATGTGTAAGGATTAGTCAAATCCTGTCTTCACTCCTCAAGGTAGCTTGAACACTTGCACGTCCTCCAAATAGCACGTAGCATAAGCAATAAGATGTTTGCCCCGGGTATTGTCCAGGAACTTGGAATCAGCTGTGTCTAGTTAGGCTGAGCTGGTTAAGACTGGAGAGGACCACCGATCTTCCACCTGGCCCAGTGCCTTTTGACCTCCTGCCATCAGAGGGCCGAAAACTACAGCCTGAGAATGTGCTGAGCCCCGTAGCCTAGTTACGCCAGCTCAGAACAATGATGGGCACACCTTTTCCCAATCACCTTTCCTCATGCTCCCCAT
Organism: Delphinapterus leucas; assembly: GCF_059928025.1. Classification (NCBI taxonomy): domain Eukaryota; kingdom Metazoa; phylum Chordata; class Mammalia; order Artiodactyla; family Monodontidae; genus Delphinapterus; species Delphinapterus leucas. Next base: position 3,664,682 of record NW_028322262.1, on the reverse strand, counting down.
GCCTCATACTGCCCTGCTTCTTTATTCTTTATCCCATAGATACCCCAAGCCCCTTGCCTTTGGGGAGGCGGATTTGAGAGCTATTGTCACGTCACTTCCTCGCTTGGCTGCCTTGTGAATAAACTCCTCTTTGCTGCAAACCTCAGCATGTCAGTGTTTTGGCTTGCTGCGCCTCAGACAAAATGGTAGGGAGCAGTGGTAAAGGTCCCTTGCCTGTGAGGGAAGCTGGTTGCTAGTAGTCACGTTGCAGATGTTTTCTCCTCCCGGGGGGGCAGACGTCCTGCTCTTCCAGAAAGAAGGGAGAAAGGCAGGAGCTGGACCCTTGCTCTCAGGGTCACCGTCACCTAGGAGCTCGTTAGAAACACAGAATCCAGGCCCCACCCAGAACTACTGAATTACAGCCTGCATTTAACAAGATCCACAGGAGAGGCATACCCATATTAAAGTTGGAGAGGCACCAAGCTGGAGTCCACGTAGCAGAGAAGCAGACAGGATTCTAGACCACGCAGAGTGTTAAAGGCCAACAGTTTGTTTTCTATTCTCAAAACAATGTTTTTGAGCCATGTTTATGAGCAATGTCCCAACTTGCTTCTAAGGTTTCTTGTGTGAAGAATGGATTGGAAGGAAACAAGATATATGGACACTAGTTAGGACCTCACTGCAACAGACAGGCAAGTTCAGTATTAGGATGTTGAGGAAGAGTTGACAGATTCAGAAGAAATTCAGGAGATAAACTGAAGCGGGCTTAATGGGGTATGAGACGGAGGAAAGGAAGGTCTTAGGGAATTTAAGGGTTTACTCCACGTATGAGCAAAGCCTCAAAATTCATCATTTGAACGTACAGAGGTAGAGCTCTCAAAGGACACTGGTTAGGAAGCAACAGTACGCCCTTTATAATTCCAAGAGACAACACGGATCAACTGTCTCGATGGAAAACTCGGCGGTACCGGTGCGTTTTTTCACTCAAACTTAGTTCCAGTGCCTATTACTCACATTTTCTGTGCCTAAACAACACAGCTTGAGGAACTGAAGGGGATTCCATCCTGGTAATTAAGGAGGGTCCCCAACACTGACAGTCCCATCTTAAAAAGCAGTCCCGCTGCATTTTACCCAAGGAGCAATGGCCAGAGCCTCCCTTTTAAAACGATGGGGAGAAATCAGAACATCACACACTGTCCCTTTCAGCTACTATGAACTGAGCCGCGAGACGACCAGCACCCCCTAGCACAGCGCCGGGGGCCACTGTGACAGGCGACAGCACAAGAGACGGAAGCCCAGGCCCAGGGGCTCCGAGCTCCACCGGCAACGCCCAGGGGCCAAGGCGCATTACCTTTCCGGGATGTGCTTTCCGCCCTTCCTCGTGGCCGACGAACTGGCTCATGTCACCCCCGCCAGGAGTGCCAAAGTCGCCAACCCGGCATCCCCGGTGCCAGCACAAGGCCACGAACCACAGGCGCCTAGGCACAAGCCCACGCAGCTCGCGGACCTCCTTCTACCGCGCATGCGCCACCGCGTGGCGTGTCGAGATGACTGTCATCACGCAGGCGGATTAACGCGCTTGATCGGTAAAGAGGATTCTGATGCCTGCAATTTCCCTCCTTAGCCGGAGGCTGGTAGCACACGTCCATTAGTTCGTGTGTGTACCCTTCAGCATTCCAATCATACGGGACATGGAAAGTTGTCCGACTCTCCCAGTTTCTTGTGTGGTTCTTTCAGATATTTCCCAAGTGCTTACATTCACACTTGTATCTTGTATGTAAGTATTTGTACGTAACAGGTATCCTGTAGTTTATAGAAGAGCAGCACACTATACACGTACTACATACATAGTCTACAATGTGTCTTGGATAGTGACGCTGTTATCTTTCTAAAATATAAACTTGGCTGGATTGCTCTGTCGCTTGAACATCTTCACTTAGCACAGAATACAGCCCAGGTTGTTAGCACAGCATTGAGAACTCTTTATAAACAAATATCAGTCTGTCTCTCCAACTGAATTATAAGTTCAAACTATGACTTACAAGGACCTACATCATCCACCTCCCTCCTTTGCCCTGCCAGCCTCCCCTGATCTCATTCTCTACTGCCCTGCCCTCACTCACTTTCCCCTGTCCAGCCACACTGGCTTCCTTACTATTCCTCAAACATGCCAAGCACAGGCGTGCCTCAGGGACTTTGCACCTACTATTCCTTCTGCTTCAGAACACACCCTCCCACCCCATCTCCACTCTCCCAGAACACACCCTCCCACCCCATCTCCACTCTCCCAGATATCCAATGGCTTGTTTCTCACTGCAAGGCTCTGCTCAATCGACATCTTAATAGAGGGGACTTCCCTGATCACCTACCACATTCCCTCACCTCTTCATCTTCTTTTGTTATTCTCCAAAGCATTTACCACCGCTTGACACTCCACATATTGACTTATTTATTCATCTCTCTCCCCCACTAGAATGGAAAGTACGTAAGGGCAAGAGCTTTGTTCTCTTCCTACTTCCTAGAACAGTGCCTTCAACTCAGAAGGTGTTATACAAATATTTGCTGAAAATGAATGTATGACTTCTTTGCCCTTTCACACTACCCTCTAGTCACACCAGAGGCTGCCCCTCCAGAGCACAAGTTCAAGCCCTGGGCCTTTTGTACCTGTCCCCAATACCTGGGCTGTCCTTTCCTCATTCCGGCAAAATCCTCTTCCCCCAAGCCCAGCTCAAACGCTGTCTCCTCAGTCAGGCCTTCCTCAATTTCTCCTCTATATTCCTGCTGCACTTGATTCTTTTATCATAATTAACCCACTTAGACTCACTACATGTTTCTCTTCCTAGACAACTGGAAGTTGCTACTGAACAAAGACTTCTACTCACCTCTGTATCCCCGTGCCCTAACAACAAACCTATAAGGCTCTCGGTGTTTACTGAAACAATTCATTTTCTGAGTCTCTACCCATTCTAGGGAGTGCGTAGTATAGTCTCCTCCTCATTATCGGTGAGCCTGGCATCTGTGGGAGGGCCTTACAGCAGAGGAAGTCACCAATGGATCATAACTAAGGTCCTGAGACTGCAATGGCAGACAGCATGGTGAAGTTAGCCCACTGCATGCAGAAGACCCACAGAGGAGTCAGCATATGCAATGGACTACACTTGGTATAACATGTGAACAATCAAGGTTTACAAACGTGTTCTCATGCACTTGTAAGGATCTTCTAGCCCACGCGGAACAGACAGAACACACACAAAGGAGCCTGGAGGAAGTGAGTAGGCCGGCAGCTGCGCCCTAACGTCTTAAGAGGTAACATTTCTGTGACTACAGTTTAAACACATCAGATAATTTGCCTCCTTTCTAGACACCCTGGTTATCACAGGACAGGCCAAGCCTCTCAAGTTTTAAAGCTAAAGTACACGGAAGATCTGTGAATAGGGCTGAAGATATTTAAGAGCTAGTACCTGCATTAAGCAACCAGGTTATAGAATGAACATTTATCTTGAAATTCCAGTCTCTCCCTCTCTCTCTCGCCTCCTATCCCCTATCTTCCCACCTCCATCTCTATTCCCTCTCCCCTACTCCCTGTTTTATGTATATACGTGCATCATTTTATATATACACGGAATATTTACTGTCTGTTACATTGATTTAATAAAGTGCACACTCCTCAGGCTAAATTTAGAAAGAGGACAAAATGAACACTTTCACATGGGCGTCAGTGGTGTTCCAAAGACAAAAGATTCCTCAGTCTTAAAACATGGCAAACACCATGTTCCTTCTGATAGTTAGATGCTAGAAAAAGGCAAGTGGATCCTTAAAATTCACACGCTATTAACACCTACTATCAACAGAGTAGATCTTAAAGCGGAAACAAGAAAACACCAGCCTTTTAAGTTCTTCCTGTCTGAAGATAAGAGTAAGAGGTGGTAGTGTTCTTCCTCACTTGCACCCGAAGGGTAAAAGCAGCAAAAATATCTTAAACACATATATGATGAGGAAGCCACTCTACCTGGTCCACTCTGTTTTGTTTTGCTTCTAGGGATCTGTCTCACTCTGAACCTTTGCTTTTTGTTTTCTCTTTTATGTACGCTAAGAACCTGAGAGTCTAAACCTTTTCTTCCACCTCTCAACCAATAAACAGGACAAAAGAACATTTTTATGTTTTTATGTATTTTCCATTCAAATTTTTAAAAAAGAGATAAGTAAGCTAGCTCAGTTCATATTTCTCACAAAGATCACTTTCCAAACTAAACTAAATTGTTTGTGACCATAAACAGGAAAAACACCGTACTCTAGTAGCACCATCTGACATTTCCACCTTAATGTTACCAAACACAACTTGACACGAATGTCAGAACTATTAAAAATGTTAAAAATCCCCAACCCCACTCAAAATGCATACCAAAGTTCAGGTAAAGGAAAAACAAAAACAAACACAAAAGCAACTCACCGTTATCTTTATGTTCTTTCAGAAACCCATTAACAGCACACTGGAATTTAAAACTAGTGTCGTCATCTGACACCTGATGCCCAATTGTACACATTTTTAAATAAGGAAGAGTTTCTGGTAAGTCCTATAAGGCAAAACCATGAAAATATGTATTATTTCCTTTGTAGGGAAAGAATAAAAAATTAATTAGAGAAGGCAGAATATAAACCAGGAGAGTACATTAAACTTTGTATGTCAGTCATTCTGATGAGAGCCATTTTTTCCAAAGCTGCTTTAACCAGTAATTATCACTTGATTTTCATTCAAACTGCAGAACGGACAGTTACCAGGCATGCAAAAGGAAAAGCAAATCTATGTGAATGAATGCACATGTAACTCAAAATGATATAAACAGTTCTGCCTACATTTATGTTCTATCTTACATTTCAAGGGCCATAAAGCGGCTGTGATTTAAGGAGAGTAGTAGAATAGAGTCAGAAGAACTTGGATTCGAATTAGGAAACAGAGGCAATTTCAGGCATTGTTGAGAACTGGTATTCTTGAGGTGGGAGAAAGTAGACTATCAATAGAAGACAGAAAAGGATAAGTGAAAATTCTCTAGTTCTGAATTTAAATGGAAAGTAGCAGTAGGAACCTATGACATATTTTAAAAATATTAAAAACAAACGTACATATTTCCTAGCTCTGACCACTGAAAAAGTCTAGAAACAACTGATGTCATGTCCAAAGGACTCAGGAGTCACCGAGAAGCTCCAACTGGCCAAAGATAGGGCCTCAGTTAGAATAATAACTGTAACGGAGTCCACGGTGAGAGGAATAAATAAAATTTTACAAAACTGGTCAACACTGGAGGATATTTGTGAATCAACTCATTATTTTGAAAACTGTTAAATAAAAGAAGAGAATCATGCCTCTACAACTGAGCAACCAAACAGCTGATGAGGGGAATCTTCTCCTCGTACAAATATACCCAGCTAATAAGTGAAAAAAAGAACAACAGAATTCACCATTCTTTGAAGCCTCAACTGAATTAATGGATGTAGGTATGAATCATCAGTGACTGCTAATACCACAGAAAGACACAACTATATACGTCTCCATGGAAGAACACATCATCACCCATGAAACTGTCTTGCCAAAACAAAACATGCAAGCTTCATTCAGATCGACTACCGATTTACAGGAAATAAAAGGACTGAAGAATATGTTACCAACACATGGAATGTAATCATCGGCATCTAGATGGGACAAATTACCTGGTTTCTTTAAAAACAAAATTCAAGGAGGAAAAAAAAAGTGAGAGAGACATGGAGGGAGAACCTATAGATTAAACAAGACTTCAGAGACCTAACAATCCACGGCAAAGTGTGGACCTTATTTGGATCTAATTCAAAATTCTTATAGACAATTTTTTATGACGTTTAGGAGACAACTGCAAATTTGAGCACTCCCTGGGTATTTAATATTAAAAAATGATATTAAGGAATAAAAGTCCTATATTTTAAATGCACGTACCAAAAACGTACAGGTGTAATTTACATGTTGTCTCGGAGCTGCTTCAAGATAATACGGAATGGGGTGAAACAGGTGGGGGTATAGATAAAACATGACAGCCATCAGTTGGTAAATAAGAAAGCTGGATGAGTTCCTGGGTATACAAGGAACACTCACAGTAGTTTTATACTTTTGTATATGCTTAAAATTTGTGATAATTGTTTAAAAACAAGACGACACTGTAGAAAACAGTTTGGCACTTTCTCACAGGTTAAGCGTACAGCTTAGTATTTGGCAGTAGGCTATGATCCAACAACTCTGCTACTACCTACGCTGCACATCTAACAGAACTGAAAGCAGGGATTTGAACAAATATCTGTACACCAATGATCACAGCAGCATGATTCACAATACCTACAAGGTGGAAAACAACCAAGTGTCAATCAACCGTTGAATAACAAACTGTGGTCTATGTACACACAATGGGATTTTCTAAGCCAAAAAAGAAATGGCATTTCGTTACGTGCTATAACATGGATGAACCTTGAAAACACGACGTTTAGTGCAATAAGCCAGACACAGAAGGACAAATACTGCAGATTCCACTTACACGAGGTACCTAGAATAGGCCAATTCACAGAGACAGAAAATAGAATAGAGGTTACCAAGGGTTGGTGGGAGGGAAAATGGGGTTGTTACTGTTTGATGGTTACAGAGTTTTTGTTGAGGATGATGAAAAAGTTTTGGTTCTAGACAGCGGTGATGGTTACACAGCACTGTGACTGTACTTAATGCCACTGAACTGCATATTTATAAACGGTTAAAAGAAATATGATTTCTCTATATTTTACCACAATAAAAAAAAAGCAATAACAGAGCTGAAATTTCAATTCTTCCTTTTCCGAGAGTCAGTTTCATCGTCTGTAAAATTAGTAATTGTAGTTGTCTATCCTCTGAGCTTAGTGCAGGGTAAGCACTCAGTAGGAGATATCAGTACTACTTCCACTTCAAGAGCAAAGGATTGCTGTGAAGATTAACTAAGTCAATGGATATGAAAGAACTTTCTAAATGGCAAACTGCTCTACAAATATTAAAAGACATTAGGTGTTACTGTCTCCCAAGGCCATGGAACAGGTCAGAAGGAGGATAATTCTTTTGCACTGGAATGTCCTACATGGGCCAAGAGAATAGATGGGTTTCTGTACTATATCAGAAGGCATCAGGAAAAGGAAGCATAAAACTTAGAGAACAATTGTCTTTTACACTGATGCTTAAACATGCTCAGGCAACTGCTTAACATAAGTGCTAAAGACATAATGGACATACCTTTCTTTCTTTTTAGGATACTACTGTAACTACTAAAAGTTTACTTCATTTTCAAAATGTAGAACATGGAAGCTTACAGAATTTCTTAAGCATATCTAGAGCCTACTGCCAAATACTATAGTTCAATTCATATCTTTCATCTCATTTTGAAACAGCAATTACAAATGTGTATTTAAGGAAACCACTAGCTTCCCTTTTTGAACCCACGAGAGAAGGCCAGGACTCACCTTAGCATAAGATGATAACTACTGAACTACTATGAATTATTACAGTATCAGAAAGAAGGTCATTTTCAATTACGCCTTCCATTTACCTCTGGCTTGTAAGAGCGGCGAGTATTTGCTAAGTCAATAATCAGCCCAAGTTCTTCATTCTGTCCTTGGATTTTGTTAAGAGATCCAAGGGGGAGAAACGTTCTTCTGGAGCAAGATTCTTTTCAAAACTCTGTCAGAAAGAATAAAATAAGGAAGAACATATGTTTAAAATCCTTTACTATGTTATCCATTTATTCAAACCCTGGGATGCTAACATATGAGATTCAAAGTCAAGTTTCCTCCTCTGCAGCTTACAAGCGATATTACAATCCTTTCTTCCAGAGAGATTAGACGGAAGAAAATAAGCTCACTTCTATATAGTTATTTCTATGTTTGTTTATTTCATGTTGGTCTCCTAACCTGACTCTAAACTCCCAGAAGGCAGGGACCACATCAATTTTGCCTACCACTGTATTGCCAGCTCCAAGCGGAGTGCCTGAAAATAGACACAGAAATAAATACTTCTTGAATATCTACATATAGGAAGGATGGCTTTCACTGCTAAATATTCTTTCATGTATTTGGCTTATACATGTACCCTGTTCCATTGATCTCTTTGGTTATTCAAGTGTCAGCAACACACACTTTTTTTCTTCATTAGTAGACTAGTTTTAGAGCAGTTTGAGATTCACAGCAAAACTGAGCAAAATGTACACAGTTCCCACTTACACCCTCTCTCCTTCATCCCACACAGCCTTCCCCATTATCAACATGCCATACCAGTGTGCTTCATTTGTTAGAATTCATGAACCAACACTGACACATCGTTATCAATCAAAGTCCACAGTTTATTGCATTCATGGTACAAGTAACCGACTATTTCTTTATTTCTAGTATAGTCATCCCCAAACATTTACATACTGAGATACATATTACTTTCTTATAAATTACTTTATTCTTTATTTATAGTTAGGGCATTGCATTGTTTTTTTTTTGTTTTTTAATTAAGTACAAAAGTTGGTTGTATTTGTCTATGAATCCCATTTCTGGATAGTAAAAGAGGTATTAAAAAGTATTTGCTATAAAAAGGGAAAATGGAGTACGACGGGGTTGAGAGCCAGGGCTCTATATGGTGAATTCAGATTTCTGGAAGAATACGGTATTAACTTTTGCTCACCTTTTTTAAAGGAACTTTGAAAGCAATGAAACGAGTCCCAGGCATCCGCTGTTCAACTGGGAGATAGTCTTTCCACCTGTTAATATAGTTTTTGTTAGGCAAATTTTATGTTAGGCTGTCTCCCTGCACAGGATGAATGCGCCTTGAAAATGGAAATCATATCCCTCTACATCGGCTCCCAGGTGGTCCCAGCGTCCCGACCCCGACCCCGGCCGCGCGCGACACACTTTCCACAAACTGACACACACGGAGCCCGCGCGAGGGCCGGGTCGCGCGGGCTTCCCCGCCGGGTCGCCTGGAGGCCGGTCCCCCGCAAGCCGAGCGCACGAAAGGGCGCCCCAAAGGCGCCGGCCCAAGGCGCCCGCTGCGCTTTCCCTTTGGAAGCTGGGCTGCGGGGCCCAAGCGTAAACCCTGAGACAAGGAACACGCGCACCACGCCGCCACGGGGGACGACAGGCCGGGCGCCCACCTAGCCGGACACCCTGCATTTCTGGAATCACCGGACGCCTGTGTAAATTTCCGTCTGGCCTGTCATTTTCCAAAGGCCACTCAAGATCAGGGGACAGAACGCCTCCTCTCCAAGTGTCCTGCCAGCCCACCCACTCAAGATCAGAGGGACAAAATGCCTGACTAAAACAAAACAAAACAGAAACACAAAAAAACTGGAGAGAGGGAGGAAAGGGTGCCCTGAAAAAGAAAAAAAAATTAAAAAAACTAAGCACGTTGACAGCGCTAAGAATAAACTACCAGGAAAAAGAAACCCTACATGTCAGATCCTAAAGCACAGAAGGGCAAGCCCGCCGACATTCCAGGACCGGGGGGACCGGGGTCCCCAGCCCTGCAGAGCCAACCGCAGACCGGCTCGGGCGCCCCTCGGAAGCGCGGGCTGCCCGCGGCCGAGTCTGTGCCCCCCGGCCGGCGCCGGCTCCCCTCTGCCCACCCTGCGCGCGGGGGCTGGAAACTGCCGCGGAGAACCACGGCGGGGCGGGAAGGGGGGCTCCAAAGAGGGTCTGGCGACTCGAGTCGCTCCGTTTCTCGGTGGGCTCAGCGCGCGCCGTGGGGGAACAGGAGCGGGGGTCCGGGAGGAGGGGACGGACGGCACTTACGTAGACCGGCAGCGGCCACGGGTAGACGGCGGGCTCGGTCCCCAAGAGCGACTCCAGCCTCAGCTCCAGCTTCTCCCCCATGTCTTCGCGCGCGGGCCCCGCGCCGCGCTAGTCTGGCGGTTGGGGGAGGGGCGCGGCGCCGCCGGCGGGGGCGGGGCAGACGGGCAGGCGGGAGGCTGAGGGGGGCCTGGTCTGGGCCTCAGCTGCCGCCACAGCGCTCCCGTCCGGCCCCCGGCTCCCTCTTTGTGCTCACAGGCCCGGGGCCTCCAGCGCTGCTGCGAACTCGGGCCGGCGTGAGGCGACCACAATGAGCCGGGGGCCGGGCTGAAACACTCCCGGCGCGCGCGGCCCGCCCCGTGGACTCGCACGCTCTCACGCACGCACGCTCCCACGCACGCACGCACGTACGCCCGCACATACGCACGTCATCGGCTGCCCCTGGCCACACCCACCGGCCCGAAGTGGGGACCCGGCAAAACCTCTCAGGGCCAGTGGTGGCGAGTTCGACTCCCGACCTCGACGTACCGTGACACAACCCCTCCCCCCCAATAATAAGACTATAATTCCTATTAAATATGACAGCTGGAATCCCAGCTTCTGTTCACAAAATTGCCGTGTATTTAGCCTATGCTAGGCACCAGACCGCGGACGCTCAGTACTGGCCAAAAAGGAAATGCCCTGCCCTCATAGCACTGCCATTTTAATTGGAATAGTAGTGACAATGGTCAAGGGAGAAAATAAAGTGTCATCATCGCCACGGGGATGGTTAATCTCATGTGCGCACTGCGTGGGGCCCCGGCAACCACAAACATTATTCCAGATGTGGCCGGGAAGGTATTTTTCAGAAGAGATTAACACTGAAATTGGTCCACTTTGCGTAAAGGAGGAACGAATACAAGGAATTTATATATGCAGTACATATATATTTTTATTCTACATGCTTTTCTATGTAGGTGTATATGCGTGTCTATATGTATGTACGTGTATGTATTGCATATATTATATGTGTATGTATGTATACTGTATATATACACACCTAAATATCTTTCTATGTGTGTATATATGTATGATATAGACGTACCTAGGTGTGTACATTGCATATGTTATACGTATGTGTACATACTGTATATACACAAACGATGCATTTCATATGTGTGTATGTATAGTGTATCTGTATGTGTCTATTGTATATATTACGTGTATATGTGTGTATACATACTGTATATATACAAACTATGCATTTTATATATATGTGTGTATATATGTATTTGCGTATTGTATATACTATATGTGTATATGTCTGTATGCGTACTGCATATATACACAGCTGTATATTTTTGTATGCGTGTACATATGTACGTGTGTGTGTATATACACACACACCCTATGGATTCTGTTTGTCTGGAGAACCCTCACTGATACGGCCACTTATGACAATTGAGCACCTGCTCTTTGCCAGCCAGGGAGCCAAACGCTTGTCCTTTCTGTGTCTCCCTTAAGTGTCACAAGTCCCGGGAGGGAAGGTGATGCCGCTCCTACCAGTTGAGGTGCCTCAGGGACAGAGAGGTGCACAGGGCGGGGGGCTGGAGCCTGGTGGAGCCCAGGTGCAGTTCTAGCAGCAGTACAGCCTAGCAGTCCCACTTCCCCGGGTGCCTCTCACAAAGACGCCGAGGGAGAGACGGGGTCTGAAGGAGGGGATGAGGAAGCTTCCGTGGGTCTGCAAGCCCAGACCAAGGCTGACTCGTCAAGGGTGTTAGAGGTCAGGACTCTGGTTACCCTGGGGAAGGGGTTACACAGAGCCATTCCCATTCGGAAAAAGTATCCATTCTGCTCTTGTTTGTATGTTTACCCCCCTCCCCCAAATCTTTTAAAAACAGATTCTCTTGGTTGCTGGGAGCACACAAGGGGAAGTCGTGTGTGAGGGGGTGTGATCCAGGGGACAGGGAGGATAAGCCCCCCCCTCGTAGGGCCGGGAGTGGCTCAGCTTTGTGAGCTAAGGATGGCCTGCGAGGTCCCAGAGAGAAGGGTCCCTGCTCCGTCCCTGCTCCGTCCTTGCTCCGTGCACCCCATTCCCAGCCTGAGAAGTCCAGAGCCCCCCGCCCCCGCACACACACACACCAGGGAGGAGTGCCAGTCACAATGGCTCCCAGGCTCCGGCTCCAGGGCTCCCGGCACTAGGAGCTATTTTCAGCTTTCATGCCCTAGGACACGGCCAGAGCTATTGTCTCCGGAAACTCTCTGTCTGTCTCTCGCCCGCCCGCCATCCCTCCCTCCCTCCCTCCTCCGCCTTTTCCCCTCCCGCTCCAGCTGTCCTGCCCTCCACCCTGCATTTCTACACAGGGTGGCTCACAGACAGCTGCTCCCCGTGCCCACCCGCCACCATTCGATGGATGTCAAAGCAAGCCCTGGGGACTTCCCTGGAGGTCCAGCGATTAAGACTCCGAGCTTCCACTGCAAGGGGTGCGGGTTCAAAGCCTGGTCAGGGAAATAAGATCCCACATGCCGCCCAGCACGGCCAAAGAAATAAATGAGTAAAAACTAAAGTTATAGTGATGAAACAGCCCTAGTGGTGCAAGGATGGGACGTATAGCTCTATGGTAGAGAATAAAGGTCCAGAAACAGATAGATGAGAACTTGATATGACAGAAAGTGAGGAAATTAAGGAGTTTTCAATAAATGGCATTAGGACAATTGCATATCCATGTGGGGAAAAGTAAATTAGAAAAAAAGAAAACAAGCAAGCCCTGGTCAGGTGTGACCTTGGGCCCAGGGCCATTGGCACACGTTGTCGTGTGGGACGTTCTTCCTTAGACTCCTCCCTCCCTCCTGTGTCACTGTCACTTCCTCCAGAACCTTCCTGGACTCCCCTACACAAGCCCGGGGTGTGCCCTCACCCGCCCACCCTGGATCACCGGAATTCCAATCCTGGCCCACCCTTCCCCGCCAGGTGAAGAACTGTGCCTGGTCAGTAAGACCGTAGAGGTCCTTGGCCATTGCTATTGCAGTTGGAATTGTTACTGTGTTTACACAGGGTGACCAACACCCGCCCCCACTTTGCCCAGGACCGCTCAGGTTTGAGCGCTGGAACTATGGGGAAACCCTCATTTCTGGGGAACCCAGAAGGCTGGTCAGCCTATTTAGGATGGATCTTTCACTTGATATCCCAATCCCCGAGAGCCAGAAAGGGAATCTCCCCCCTCCTTCCATGGTAACCTTCATTCATTCATCCACTCATCCCTTTATTCAACTCCTTTATTCAGCAAGTATTTATGAAGCATCTACTACATAGCAGACACTCTTCTAGGTGCTGGGGACAGTAAACTGAGAAGGTGTGATTTCTTACATGGGGATGATGTCTCGGAGACCACTGCAGGGCATGGGAGGTGGGAGAGGGAAGGGGCAGTTCTAAATGCAGGCTCTGACGGGATTGGGGCAGACCTTGCCCTAAGCCAGGCTGCTTGCTTCAACACAGCTGTCCTCACCCAGGGCCATCCTGCTTCCGCCTCCCCCAGTTCTTCAGTGATGTCTGGGGAAAATCTGTGGTTGTCACAACTGGGGGGGAGGGGACCCTGGAATCAAATGGGTGGGGACAGGGATGCTGCTGAACCCCACACAGTGCCCAAGAGGGGCCCCCAGCAGAGAATGACCCGCCCCAAATAACCCCAGTGCCATGGGGGAGACCCTGCACTAATATTATTCAGACCCGCTTGTGCCCCGAGATTCCTGCACAGGCTGGGACTCTAACCGGGTCACCTCTGTATCCCGAGGTGACCTAGAGTGGGGCAGCCAGGAGGGCTGAGTATCAGGGACGAAATGACCAATCTCTGTGCCCACTCTCCCCGCCACACCCCAGGGTCGATGGCCTCTATCTCCTTCCTGTGCAGCTAGCTTTTCCCTGAGCCATTTCTTCTTGTCAAGGTCCCTGTCGCAGGTTGTGTTCCCCGAAGATGACGTTGAGAGCAAGGATTGGAGTGCACGTGGTTGATGTGAGACGTGCAGAGAACAGATACAGCTGCCATAGGGTCCCGCAATTCCACTCCTGGGCATAGATCTGGAGAAAACTCTAATTCAAAAATATACATACACCCCTGGGATTTCCCTGGTGGTCTAGTGGTTAAGACTCTGTGCTTCCAGTGCAGGGAGCATGGGTTCCATCTCTGGCCAGGGAACTAAGATCCCACATGCTGTGTAACAAAAAAATAAAGAAAGAGAGAGAGAAAGAAAGAAAGAAAAAGAAAGAAAGAAAGAAAAAGAAAGAAAAAAGAAAGAAAAAAAGAAAGAAAAAGAAAGAAAAGATACATGTACCCCAGTGTTCACTGCATCACTATTTATAATAGGCAAGATGTGGAAGCTGCCTAAATGTCCACTGATGGGTGAGTGGATAAAGAAGATGTGGTACATATATACAATGGAATATATTCAGCCATAAAAAGAATGAAATAATGCTATTTGCAGCAACGTCGTGGATGGACCTAGAGATTATCATACTAAGTGAAGTAAGTCAGAAGAGAAAGACACATATATGATCTCTCTTATATGTGAAATCTAAAATACGACACAAATGAACTTGTCTACGAAACAAAAACAGACTCACAGACATAGAGAACAGACTTGTGGTTGCCAAGGGGGAGAAAGAGTGAGGGAGGGTTGGATTGGGAGTTTGGGGTTAGCAGACGCAAACTATTAAATATAGGATGGATAAGCTACAAGGTCCTACTGTCTAGCACAGGGAACTATATTCAATATCCTGTGATAAGCCATAATGGAAAAGAAAAAGTTTTATTTATAGGTTCCATCCCTAACTGAGCTGGCCCATCCCCTCCCATGGTTCTAAGTGCAGCCCGAGGCTGCAGACTTCCCACCCTGGTCTTCAGCTCCAGAGCAAGCCACCTGCAAACCAGCCGCATCTTCCCAGGGGCTGGCAACTCTCCTTTGCTACTGATTCCAAGACACATCCAGATAGCACAAATGTGACCATGAAAACAAACTCAGCCATGTTCAAATCAGGGAAATAACATTCTTATCTCTGTTTAGTAGTTGCTTAATTTTAGAATAGCTTAGAGTTACAAAAAAGTTGCAAAGATCTGCACAGAGTGTACAGAGTGCTGTGGACCCCCGACCCAGTACCCCTATTTCCAACACGTTAGTACTTTAGTACGTTAGTACGACATGCTTATCCAACTAAGGAACCGAGATGGATACGTTATTATTAACTGAAGTCCACACTTTATTAGAATTTCCCTAGCTTTCCCCTAACACCCTTTTTCTGTCCCAGTCTCCTCTGGGCTGTGACATTTCTCAGACGTCCCTGGGTTTTGATACCTTGAAAGTTTTGAGGAGGACTGGTCAGGTATTTTGTCCCTCAATTTGTTTGTCTGTTGGTTTTCTGATGTTTTTCTTATGGTTGGGCTGGAGTTATGGGGTTTGGGGCGGAAGATCCAGACAGATAAAAATGTCATTCTCCTCAGGTCACATCATCAAGGATACACACCATCAAGGATACACACATCAAGGATACACACCATCAACGGGACTTGTGACAAACAATTTTACCCTTGATCACCTGGCCAGTAGCGTCTTTTTATTTTATTTTATTTTTTGCTGCGTTGGGTCTTCATTGCTGCACACGGGCTTTCTCTAGTTGCGGCGAGCAGGGGCTCCTCTTTGTTGCGGGCATGTGCTTCTCATTACAGTGGCTTCTTTTGTTTCGGAGCACGGACTCTAGATGTGCGGGCTTCTGTAGTTGTGGCATGGGGGCTCAGTAGTTGTGGCTCCCAGGATCTAGAGCGCAGGCTCAATAGTTGTGGCCCACGGGCTTAGTTGATCTGCGGCACATGGGATCTTCCCGGACCAGGGCTCGAACCCGGGTCCCCTGCATTGGCAGGTGGATCCTTTTTTTGTTTTCTTTGTTCCGTTTGGAACCAAAACTTTAATCCCAAGGAGTCTCACAAAACATATTACAAATGACAGCATGAAAAAAAAATTGCACAGTAACTCAAAGTTCAGCTCTACAATATACTCTTAATCTGGGAGGACACTGGTGTCTTGATAATCTCAACTTCCAAAAAACTTTACAAAGAGCTATGTATTCATGTACAGCAATCACAGAGGGGACTTATGACCTAACTCAAAGGTTAACTAACTTCCTTGAAACTTCTTAGATGCTAAACTCACTGGACAACCTCTTGTCCAGTGTGAAGACTAGTGGAATTCTTAAACCTCTAATCTAGGGTAAGGGTGCGGCTTTCATTTCTCCCTGCTGGCTTGTGTTCACAGTACCTTTTAAAGACTGCTTGCTTGACTACAGCTGCATACCACATCCCAGCTACAGAAAGTCTTTTCAATGTTTGCCAGTGTTGTTTCCATAATGATAAACATCACACTTTAGGTGGGCAGGAGTTAGAGTTTTATTATCAGTCTAGGCAAGACCAAAAATTCAAAGCAAATTCAATTCTGCTTAAGAGAACATTGTAAAGAAACAATTCTTCATATTACATGCCTCATATGACCCATTTCAAACCACAGAGAATGACACCTTTATGTGTCACTGTCCCAAGAGACAAACAAACGGGAACAGCTAAAACATTTAAAAAGTGCATCAAGCTTCGGAAGTCTCAAACGAAACTTGAATTTTCTGTACATACTCCTGTCAAATGAAGGTATTTCCTGTGCACCACTCCTCTTGCAAAGTGGTCTGCTATTTCCTTTCATTTGACCTGGATCGGCTAGGAGACCTAGAGAAAGATCGGGACGGCTTGCGATTTCTCTCCCGGGACAGTGATCTCTCTCTTCTCCTATATCTACTAAAGGGACCTGCTCCGGCTGCGGGAGAAGCTTCTCCGTCTTGGAGATCTGTGGTGAGGGGGAGGACTCCTCCTCCGATAATCATCTCGAGGGCGACGACCCCAAGAAGGAGGCGGCCACGATTTCGACTTCTCCCTTCCCCATTCGACAGGTCCACTCTTACTCGGCAGCCACAGAGTGTTCTCCCGTCTACTTCTCAGACAGCATCCGCTGCATCTCGGGGATCTTCATTTTCAACAAGAGTGAAGCCGGGAGGGTTTTTAGCAACCCACACACTTCGGAGTGGTCCATAATATCCTAAAGCTCGTTCGAATTCAGTCTTGTTACCACTGTTTCCAAGACTCCTTACGTAAACGTTCCAGTCCAACGGACAGGAATCCCGATGCAAGACCCTCCTGGCTCCTGGCTTTCATGGGCCACAGGGTGATCCCGGGCCTCTAGAATCTGGCAGCTGAATCGGCACGCACAAGCTGGCCTGTGGGGATGCTTTTCCCCCTATGTGTCCAGCCCGGGGCCATGCTGTCTAGGCCCGACCTCCAGGGTGACAGGGTGAACCCCAGGTCCCTGGAGCAAACACTCAGAGCCCTGGTGACCAGACTCAGGGGGCTGGGGCGGCAGCTGGACATGTGTGGCCACCCTGGTGGTGTTTGGCCCCATCTGCAGTTCCAGTTCCAGCTGAGAAAGAGCCTCGCTGTGTTATTTTCTCCTGGTTGTGTAAGGATCCCCGGTGTCATTTGACAGAAATGTAGATGGTGTGTTCTTTCTCTCTTTTCTCCCTGCTTCCTCTCGTCCCTCTCCTCCTCCCTCTCTCCCTCTCCCTCTCCCTCTGTCCCTCTCTCTCTTCCCTCTCCCTCTTTCCTCTGCGTCTCTCTCTTTCCCTCTCTCCCTCCCCCCTCCCTCTCCCCCCTCCCCGTCCCTCTCCCCGTCCCTCTCCCAACTCCCTCTCCACCTCCGTCTCCCCCTTGCTCTCCCCCATCCCTCTCCCTCTCCCCTCCCCCTACCTCCACGCTCTCCCCCGTCTCTCTCCCTCCTCCCCCCTCCCTCTTCCCGCCTCCCCCGTCCCTCTTCCCTCTCCCTCTCTTCCTTCCTGTCTCCCTGTCCCTGTTTCCCTGTTCCGCACGCTCTCCCTCTACCTCTTTCCCTCTCCCTGTCCCTCCACCTCCTTCCCTCTCCGGAGAGGGAAGGAGGTGGAGGGACAGGGAGAGAGAGCAGGAGAGGGAGGGGGGAGAGGGAGAGATAGGGGTGAGAGGGAGAGAGGGAGAGAGGGAGGGAGCGAAAGACCGTCTCTCCCTCCCTCCCTCCCTCTTTCCCTCCCTCCCTCCCTCTTTCCCTCCCTCCCTCCCTCTATCCCTCTCTCCCTCCCTCCCTCTATCCCTCTAGCTCCCTCCATCCCTCTCGCTCCCTCCCTCTATCCCTCTCTCCCTCCCTCCCTCTATCCCTCTCTCGCTCCCTCCCTCTATCCCTCTCTCCCTCCCTCCCTCTCACCCTCTCCCTCCCTCCAGATCGCCCGCTCCCTCCACCTCTCCATCTCCCTCACTCCCTCCCAGAGAGGGAGAGATAGAGAGGCAGAGACAAGGGAGAGGGAGAGAGGGAGAGGGGGAGATGGAGGGAGAGGGAGAGGGAGGGAGAGGAAGAGAGGGAGAGAGATATGGAGAGGAGAGGGGGGGGAGAGGGAGATGGAAAGAGGTCTCTTCCTCCCTCCCTCTCCCTCCCTCTCTCCCTGTCCCTGTTTCCCTGTTCCGCTCTCCCTCTCCCTCCACCTCCTTCCCTCTCCAGAGAGGGAAGGAGGTGGAGGGAGAGGGAAAGAGGGAGAGGGAGAGCAGGAGAGGGAGAGGGAGAGAGAGGGGGGAAAGGGAGAGAGGGATAGAGGGAGGGAGCGAAGACGTCTCTCCCTCTCTCCCTCTACACCTCTCTTCCTCCCTCTCTCCTTCTCCTCCCTCTCCCTCCATGTCTCCATCTCCCTCACTCTTTCCCAGAAAGGGAGAGATGGAGGGAGAGGGAGAGAGGGAGACGGAGAGATGGAGGAAGAGGGAGAGAAGAAGAGAGAGAGGGACAGAGGGAGAGAGAGATAGAGAGGGAGAGCGGGAGAGGGAAAATGGTCTCTTCTTCCCTCCCTCTCCCTCTCTCCTCCGTCTCCCCCTCTCCTTCCCTCGCCCTTTCCCTTCCTCTCTCCCTCTTCCTCCCTCTCCCTCCATCTCTCCCTCGCCCTCACTCCCTCTCCCTCCATCTCTCCCTCGCCCTCACTCCCTCTCAGAGAGGGAGAGATGGAGGGAGAGGCAGAGACAAGGGAGAGGGAGAGAGGCACAGGGAGACCGGAACAGGGAAACAGGGACAGGGAGAGAGAGAGGGAGAGGGAGAGAGGGAGAGAAGGAGGAGAGAGGGAGAGGGAGGGAGGAAGAGACCTAGTTCCCTCTCCCTCTCTCTCTCCCTCTCCCTCTCTCCCTCTCCCTCCCTCTCCCTCTCCCTCCATCTCTCCCTCTTCCTCTCTCCCTCTGCCTTATCTCTGCCTCTCTGGGAGGGAGTGCGGGAGAGGGAGAGATGGAGGGAGGAGAGTTGGAGCCAGAGGGAGAGGGAGGAGAAGGAGGGAGGGAGAGCGAGAGAGGGAGGGAGAGAGGGAGGGAGAGAGGGAGGGAGGGAGAGACATCTTTCGCTCCCTCCATCACTCTCTCCCTCTCCACCCTCTCTCTCCCTCTCCCCCCTCCCTCTCCATCTCTCTCTCCCTCTCCCCCCTCCCTCTCCATCTCTCTCTCCCTCTCCCTCCACCTCCTTCCCTCTCCAGAGAGGGAAGGAGGTGGAGGGAGAGGGAGAGGGAAAGAGGTAGAGCCAGAGCGTGCGGAACAGGGAAACAGGGACAGGGAGAGAGGAAGGGAGAGAGGGAGAAGGGGAGACGGAGAGGGAAAGGGGGAGAGGGAGAGGGGGAGGGAAAGAGGGAGAGAGAGAGAGGGACAGGGAAAGAGGGACAGGGAGAGAGGGAGGGAGAGAGGCAGAGGGAGAGATGGAGGGAGAGGGAGAGTGAGAGGCAGCGAGGTAGAGGGAGAGAGGGAGAAACGGAGAGAAAGAGAGAGAGAGGGAGAGCGGTAGAAGTGCTGAGGAGGGGGGCTCCCTCCCCCTCCCACTCCCATCCTCTCCCTACTGCTCTTTTTTCTGCTTCAACAAACCCCAGGCGCCTTTTAGATCAGCCCTGAAGTCAACGTTGATGCTTGGACAGCCTGACCTCCCCGCTGACTTCCAGCCCAGGACCACCGCTGGGAGATGAAGTCTGCGGGGCCCTGGGCGCAGGCTGCACAGGCACCTCCTCTGATGCCCAATCTCTCCTCGTTTACGAGGCAGCCGACACTCCCCTCCCTGACTCCCCAAGATTTGGGGCCTTTTTAGTATGTGTCGATAATGCCATGAGCGACTATTTAACTCTTCCACGAGGACCCATCTCCCAAAATGCAGTGGTTTTCAACCTTGGCTGCACTCGAGAACCCCCAGGGAAGGGAGAGACGTCTCTCCCTCCCTCTCTCTCTCTCTCCCTCTGTACGTCTGTCTACCTCTCTCCCTCTCCCTCTCCCTCTGGGGTGATGCCCGATGAGCTCAGAATCGCAGATGGACCCCCCCATCCCCTCTCTGTGGCTTGCATGGGGGATGCACCTTCTCACTGTGGCCCGGGCATGGCCTTGACATTCAGACATCGGGTCCTGCGTGGACACTTGTGTTTGTTCCATAGCGCATGTGGCTGCAGTCTGTGCTTCTGTAGATGCGGGCTGTGCGTGAGCCCTTCATCTTCCCCGCAGACACCACTGGTGCTCGCTCGGCCTCGCGGGGGATGCGGGGGGCACGGGGGACAGTCTTGTGTCCCCACCTTCTTGGGCTACAGACAGGCCACGCTGGTGCTGTGGTGACTGGGGGCTCCCAGGAGAACCCCGCTGCAGACCGGAGAGGTGGCCTCCGAGAAGGTGGCGTACGCCTGGGGCCGGGCCTCATCAGTGAGCCACGGGCCACCTGCGGCAACAGGTGTCTCACCGTCCAGGGGCTGGGTGTTCGGGCGCCGTGGGGTTGAGCTACTGTCTGCACGGCAGCCGTGTTTGTCTTGTTGAGCCCGGGGAGGCCCCTTGGTGGCTCCTGGAGAGCCTGGCCGCATTTCTTCCTGCCCTTGGCCTTAGAGCCCATCACGTTCATGCCGTTTCTGCTTCCAAAAGGACCTGTGTTAATAAAGACCACGTGTTAGGACAGCACCAAAGTGTCTAGAAATCCGGGCCAGGAGGAGGAGGGAGGGGGATTGGCTGTGCCCGCCAGTGGCCTGGGAGCCCTGCCCGCCTGCAGAGACCTGGCCCGGGGCCCGCGGGGAGGGCGTGGCCCTCGGTCCGCAGCGCCTTCCGTCTCTGGCTTCCAGGAGAACTGCGTGATCCTCAGGGAGCTGGTGAGGCTGCAGGCCCTGAAGTCCCGCCTGCTGGGGTTCCGCACCATGCCGACTCTGTGCTGGAGATGAACACGGACAAGACCAGCCAGGTGGTGGCCACTGTCCTAGGTAACACCGCCTCTCCCTGAGTCCCAGTGGGGACGGGGTCAGGCGGACCTTGACCGGACGTGGTGCTGCCTGAGACCCCACTGTGTCAGCCCTTGGGGGTCACCTTCCCAGACCCTTCATTCTGCCTCGAGGGGCACAGGGTCGGGGGTGGCTGGGGGGCCGCCCCAGGGACGTAGCCGAGCCTCTCCCCTCCGCCCGCAGGTGAGCTGGCCCAGAAGCTGAAGCCCCTCGGGGAGCAGGAGCGGCCGTGATCCTGGAGCTAAAGAAGGCCGAGTGCCAGAGGCGGGGCCTGCACTTTGACGGCCCCATCAACGCCTGGGACCTGCGCTACTACGTGAACCAGGGGCAGGAGACGCGCTACCACGTGGGCCAGTACCTGCTCAATGAGTCCTTCCCCATGCAGGCGGTCACACGCGGGCTGCTGGGCATCTCCCAGGAGCTGCTGGGGCTGACCTTCGACCTGGAGGAGGGCACCAGCATGGGTCACGAAGACGTGAGGCTCTAAACGGTCTGGGACGCGGCCTCGGGCAAGGTCATCCATCGGCAAGTTCTACCTGACCTCTATCCTCGGTGCGTGCGTGGGGGAACCTGTCGGCCGTGGGCCGGGGCTCCTCTGTGGAAGCGGGGCCCCATCCACGTCCCTCCGCAGGGTGGGGAAGTCCGGGCACGCGGCCTGCTTCGGCCTGCCTACAGCACGATGGGAGCTGCCAGATCGCCATCGCGGCCATGGTGGCCAACTTCACCAAGCCTACGCCCAACCTGCCCTCCCTGCTGCGGCACGATGAGCGGGAGACCAACTTCCACGACGTCGGGCATGCGATGCACCAGCTCCGCTCCCAGGCGCAGGGCTGCAGGCAGGGGGCGGGGAGGGCCCGGGCATGCGTGGTCCTCAGGCAGGCCCTCGCCGCGGGATTCTTTCACTGACATCACCCCACACGTGGTGACGCCCTCGGTGTCAGCTTCCATCATCAAACCCCAGGCACTGGGCGCGTAAGTAACGGAAATGGATGTCCTCGAGGCTCTAGAGGCTGGAAGACCCAGATCAAGGAGTCAGGGCTGGTTCCCTGCATGTTAAATACATGTACTCAAGAGTTGCCTTTAAAAAAGACAAAAGAAAAGAAAGGAACGTTGCCTGCAAGTCTGCTGACAGCCGGTGATGAGAACCAGAGGGAAGGCTCTGGGGCCGGGGGCGCAGTGCCCTGTGAGCTCGGGGGCTGCTGCCAGTCTCCGTGGAGGCTCAGCAAGTCCCGGTGACTTCCCCACGTGGGGGGCGCCAGCTGAGAGTCTGGGCCCAGGACCCACTGCTCGTTCGGTCTTCCTGTGGTCAGCCCTTCATCCTGAGAGCGATGCTCTCACAGGCTGCACCGGGGCGTGTGGGGACAGTTTACTGAGCCGTACAGACGTCACTACTGCTTTGGACCATTTCCATCATCCCGAAAATGTCCCTCACGCCCTTAGCTATCACTCCGTCCCCTCGCCAGCCCCTGACAACCAGGAACCCACTCGCTGACTCTGTGGATCTACCTGCTCTGGATGTTTCTCCTCAGTGGGGTCACGCCCTGTGTGTCCTTCTGTGTATGACTTCTCTCGCTGAGCATCGTGTTCTCAGGGTGTACCGACGCGGCAGCGAGCGTCAGGGCTTCACCGCATTGCGTGGCTGAGGGACGTAAAGAAGACAAGAGAAAAGAAAAGCACGTTGCATGCAAGTCTGGTGACAGCCGGTGATGAGAACCAGAGGGAAGGCTCTGGGGCCGGGGGCGCCGTGCCCTGTGAGGCCCTTGGCGCTGCTGCCAGTCTTGGTGGGGCACGGGCAGCACCGTCCCTCAGGAGCTGCTGGACAAGCTCATCAAGTCCCGGGAGGCCAACCCAGATGCGGCCGGACCGAGGGAAGGGAAGGGGGCTTCCGGTCTGCCCGGCTGGCAAGCGCGGCCTGGACACGGTGCCAGCCCCCCGTCTCCTTCCTCCCACGCCCCAGGCCTCTTCAACCTGTGCCAGATCGTCCTGGCCAAGGTGGTTCAGGCCCTGCACACGCAGACGCCCGCGGACCCGGCCCAGGAGAATGCCCGCCTCTGCCAGGAGATCCTGGGGTTCCCAGCCATGCCAGGTAGCCAAGC
Organism: Delphinapterus leucas; assembly: GCF_059928025.1. NCBI lineage: Eukaryota > Metazoa > Chordata > Mammalia > Artiodactyla > Monodontidae > Delphinapterus > Delphinapterus leucas. The sequence continues at coordinate 3,641,465 of NW_028322262.1, read as the reverse complement.
GCGCGCCGGGCTCACCTTAGCGGTCGGTTGGCGGCTACTGCCCAGGTCAAGAGGATCGTCTGGTGGTGTGTGAATGGGGACCGAATGACGGGCTCCGGCCGAGGCCCGCTGCCCTCTGGCCTCCTCCTGCCACGGCTCCTTGGCTGGTCCCTCCAGCTGTGGCCCACGGAGTCCGAGGGTGGAGTGGGAGGCTCTGCACATGCTTTCTAGAGAGCCTGGAAGAGGCAGGAGAGGGCTTCATACCCCGGACAGAAGGCATCGACGAGGTCTGCCCATGCGTGTCGGTGCGGACACGCGGTTCACTCCCTCGTGAGCGCTTTAACCAGCGATCTCCCCGTGGTGGAGGGAGAGCCCTGACTCATCTCTCGCAGCCTCGGCAGCTGGCCTTGTAAGAGGCTTAGGAGTGAACCCTCGTGAGCTTCAGCAGAAAGTCGGCAAAGATTTATTTGTGTCCCTCCACTGAACTGCCAGCAAGGTCCCCGTTTTCTACAAGTGTTGGGCCAATACTCTCTCTAGTGGCAGGGGACTCAGACAAGGCTGCTTTGAGGCCCCCACCCCCGCTCTGGGGCAGGGGCACTGAGCGGCCAGGGGGCCGGGCAGGAGCCCCTCCGCGGGTGTCCCAGTGACCCACCTGCCTGCGACCTTCGGCCGCCTGGCAGGAAGCTACGACGCCCAGTCCTATGGCCAGTCATTCCTGCAAGAAACACTGGAACCAGTTTCTGCCAACCCACCAAAAAAAACGACTTCAAAGGCAACGTGGTGTCACAGGAAGGGCTTGTTTCTGTGTTGGTTTGTTTTTAGTTCATTAGGCCTCACTTAAAATTCTGATTCCACAATGCACTTGCTTTGGGATCTTGAACAACACTCATAACCTCTGCAAGTTTCAGTATAGTAAGTTTATGTGATTACCTTCATCTGTAATATCCCTGTGTTGCAATCTTAATTAATTCAGATTAATTCATCTTAATCTTAATCTCAAGTTCAGATCAATGACTAGTTCCTCTGTGACTTCTCCTCTGAACGGATTCAAAAGCCGCCTCTCCCGTCCTCATTTGGCTTCTCTTCTCTTCTGGAATCTCATAAGAACTTCTATGACCTCTTTGGTTTTTTGTTGTTGCTGTTGTCTGTTTGTTTGTTTTTTAATTGAAATATAGTTGATTTACAATGTCGTGTCCGTTTCAGGTGTACGGCGCAGTGATTCCGTTTTCAGAGTCTTTTCCCTTATAAGTTATTACAAAATATTGAGTACAGTTCCCTGTGCCATAGGGGAGATCCTTGTTGTATCTATTCTATGCCTTCTTTGAATGACCGTAGCACTTGTTGTCTGTATCATTTTTATGTCTGTTGTGGCTTTGTGACTGAAAATGAAAATTTTCTATTTGTTCATGCCCTGGCCCTTCCTTAAAAATGTGTTCATTTACCTATTTCATATTTATTGACTACATCTTAGACACCGTGTTAGCTGCTTGTTCTAGATGTTAGTAAAACACAGACCTTCCTGCTCAAAGGGTCACAGTATTTGTGGGAAAACAAAAAAATGAACAACTTACGTCTCAAATAGCTTTGTACTTCCCAAAGAGAGCACACCTCGTAGGTACAATAAATATATGTATCATACATAAATGTATAAAGAGTTAATGGCATTAAAAACGTGAGATAACTGCTTTTCTATTCTGAGGAAATGAGGATTACATTTCACCAGGAGCTCAATACCACTCTGAGAATGAGGGCTTAACCCCCGACCTGGCTCACTGCATCGCTTTCTTATATGAAAATAGACAAGTCTGTACACGCTCTCTACAAAAAGGCTTATCTGGCATGAATTTCAGATAGCAAGAAGAAAAATTCAAGAGGTTCAGAGAAGCATCCAGAAGCTCAGATGATTGTCTGGCACTGATACAACTTGCTTGACAGGAAAATAGAGCTGTAAATCTCACAAAATTCGATGATCTTCTAAGAATTTCAAAACCGCCTGCTATTAATTAGAAATCCTAGAAGAACCGCTTCTTTTAAAGCACACTGATAATATGCTTTACAGCTTAATATTCAGAAGCCTATGTTTCGGCTAAGTGAGCTTCAGGAATGAAGGAAACTTGTGGTTCAGTTCCCTCTACTCTGGAACCTCTGGTCAAAACACCTACTTCTGTGCTCAGCCATCTTATCATCTGAAAAATGGAGGCAACTCTAAGAAAACATCGTTACAGAGATGTTGCACAGTTTCCTGTGTCACTGTCTTCATTTGTTTCAGAAAACCAATAACGTCTAAGCTGCTACTGCAAAGAGCGCAGTGTTACTTGGGGTCATCTAGTGCAGCTCTGTCAAAGTAAAGAAAAGGAAAGGGGCCTAGAACAACTATAATTTTCCCAAGAGGACACTATTATTTTATGGTAAATCTGAGTCAAGAACCCTGATCTCTTTGATGCCATTCCATTGTTCTTTCGTTGGGTTCTCAACAACCCAGAGAAAGAAAGAGAAATAAAACTCCTATGTGCTGTGTCACTGGTACAGGACGTGGCAAGATTGGAATCGGAGAACTACATATTAACAGGTATTTGGGAAATTCTTCAAACTGGTTAAGATATACACCAGGTACATAAAACACAGTATGTTTTCCCAAGATGATTCTGTGGAATGAACAGAACTGGTAACTGAAGGTGCCTGTGTGCTGCAGTTCCAAACAGGATGGGTGAATGCTTGTTTTCTGGCACCTTTAAGACTCCACCCCAATATACACATTAAAATAAAATTAACATTTCAACTGGGTCATATTTAATTCTGCATGCTCTTCTAAGTCAGCAAAATATTCCATATATCATTTAAGTTGTCACTCACTCTCTTTTCTTTTCTTTCTTTTTCTTTTTCTTTTTTTCTTTTTTTGCGGTACACGGGCCTCTCACTGCTGTGGCCTCTCCCGTTGCGGAGCGCAGGCTCAGCGGCCATGGCTCACGGGCCTAGCCGCTCCGCGGCATGTGGGATCTTCCCGGACCGGAGCACGAACCCGTGTCCCCTGCATCGGCAGGCGGACTCTCAACCACTGAGCCACCAGGGAAGCCCGTCACTCACTTTTTAACTTGAGTTTTAATTTCTAAAAGTCTTTCCAAACACAAAACAGAGGTGGGAAAATGGTATATGGGAAGCTGCAGAGATGAAATAAGCTTACTTCATTCGGCATAAAGATGAATACCCAAACAACTTCTGCATAGCTGCAAGTGTCCAAATCTACTATCCTCGTTTCGTAGTCAAGGCTTCCGGAAAAATATGCTAACGGATTCCTAATTACCCAAATGCCCCATATCCGTTTCAGTAAGTATCGTTATATATTACGGAAATTTTTCTCAGTGACACAGAAAGACATCCTGGCCGAGCATCCCCCTTCCCCTGACACAGAGATGATGGGTCTCAAGCTACCTTGAAGGCGTTGGAGCCCACTTTATCCATTACTAATATTAATGGAGGACAAACCTTCATATTCTGTTTGTTTGCTCTGTGTTTGTTAAATCACTTCTTCCCTTCATTAAAATGGATGACACATAATTGAGTCTGTAGTGTGTGTATCACTGGAACCTGAACACATTTTTGTTGGTTTTATTAACGTCATAGGTTTCTAGGGAGGGTCTACTAAATAACTAAGTCTAGTTTCACAGTTACAAATAAATTAGGATGTAATTTTGAATAAATTAAGCTCATCATAAAGGAAGGATACTGATAGTTGCTACTACCCCTTCCTTGAGGGGCTCTTGTAAAGCACTAAATAAAGTAACAGAGGTTTATATGCATGCATATATTTTCAATGATGTTTGAACACACTCGAAAAGAACTCTACAGAATGCATTATAAAACCTCGATGCTGTGTGTCCCTAGTTCCCAGCTCTCTCGTTAAAACTATTTAAATGAACAAAATGTTATCTATTAGGAGAGCTATCAGAGTACTCCAAATACTACTTCTTGCAGTACCCTGTCCCAACCATTTGCCTTCCTCTTCCCATTAGTCCTTAATTCAGAAACCCCAGAGATTTGTTCATTAATTTATGAACACATTTCTTCATTCAGCCAAGAAAATTGATGGCTCCCTTACCAAATTTCAGGCACCCTTCTTCAGTATGTTTTCTAGGCATGTTCAGGAAACACAGCAGTGATTAACACAGATGAATATAGCCTCTCTCGAGCTGAGGGGAGAGACAAAAGTAAAGAAGCAAATATAAAATCGTAAGTGTAAATACGTAAATAAAAATGGAATAAATGGGTAGAATAACTAGTATATCAGGTAAGTGCTGGAGAAAAACGGCAAGCAGGGAAGGGGGATGGAGATTGTTAGCTGGTAGGAGGAGGCTGCGATCTGAAACTAAGTGATCACTGAGGGCTTTCTGGGGAAGATAAAATTTAAGAGGGAACCTAAGGTTGTGAGAGGGAGCAAGGTGCATATCTGGGAAGTGAATAGTACAAGCAGAGGGAACAGTCAGATGGAGAGGCAATGAGGCAAGAGTGGGCTTGGAGTATCCAAGGAGCAGAAAGGATGTCAGTGTGTGGAAAACAGAGGGAGCAAAGTGGAGAGGAGAAGGAAACAGTCAGAGAGGAAACAGAGGCCCAGATTTCTAGGGCTGTGGAGGCACTTTGAGGACTTTGCTTTTCCTGTGAAGAAGCCACTGAAGAGCCTGGAGTGACATGATGTGACTTACGTTTTAACAGGATCTCTCTGGATGCCATGTTGATTAGAGACTGCAGGAGAATAAGGACAAGCCCCAGAAGACCAATAGTTGATTCAAATGTCAAGAAACATTTATGCCTTCACCCTTCAACTTCACAAATGATGCCATTTCCATTGAGCTATTGAAAAATATAATCTGGCTTTCAAAACAATAAACCAGAAGGCATTTTCTCACATAAGCAAGGTCACAAACAACTGTCAGCTAAAGTTGAAATAGCAACAAATCAAATAATAACAAAAAACATTTTTTATAGCTTTTAAAACCTTACCAAGCATTTTCTTGTCCATTATCTAAGTTAATCCTCAAATCAACGCCATGAGATAGTTACTATTTTCCCATTAGAAGTGACCGCATATTAAATCCTTAGTGATTGCTCAAGAAAAGCTGAAATCTTGAGTGTACATCTATTAATGCCAAGGTTGGGTTTTTTACCCATGGGAACATTGGATGCTAAAATCCACAGGGATTTTCAGCTCAAGATGGCAGACTAGGAAATATATTTACTTTCTGGTCCTCCTGAAACCAGGTTTAAATAAAACTGTAGAAATACCCAAATTAATCAACCAATAAGAGCCAAGACATTGTGGAAGTCATCAACCACAGAAAGATTTCAACACATTTCGAGAAGGCAAACAATGAAATGGAGGGGCCATGAATAAAATAATGAAGAAAAGACTACCCTAAGTAGGGTCTGCACAAAGCCAGTCAGCTTTTGCTAAGCCCTGGTTATAGTAAAGGACAGAGGAAAGAAGAGGGGCTGAAAACAAGGAGACAGAAGTCATTTTAGGAAAACACGTTCATTTAATGAGCTCCAGGGAACACTCAGCCTGCTGCCATACTCACTCACGTATTACAGTGGATTGTTGGCACGCAAGACAAGAAAACAGGGAACCAACGAACAAAAATCAAGACACTGTTTCTTACTGAACTCTTCTCAAACGAGATCAAGAAATTATGGTTCAATGCCATAGCTGTAAATCATTTCTGCTCCTGGAGAGGTTAGAAAGGGCTTATAATAGTTACCCTTTTTTTTTCAGACAGAATTTAGGTCTGAGCAAAAGCTTTTGTGTCCTCCAACCTCAAAGTTTATTGGGGATGGAAGTCCAAATTTGCTTCGACATACCATAAAAAGAATCTCATGAGCAGAGGGTCAAACTACTTTTGGAATATATGAATTATGCCCAGTGTGATTTTAAATAGATTTTAAACAAAAATATATAGATTTTTACTGATCTATATGATTCTGGGTTCTGAAACTTCTACATGTCACATGCCTGATACAGAACACACAATGTCAGTCCCAGGAGACAGAAAACACTCCAATGAAGCAAGCCAAAGAAACAAGATTCGGACAAGGTAAAGTGACGTGTAGACCAAGACCAGGATTTTTCAATTCTTTCCTGTCATGCTGTAGCTTCCAGCTCCTGAATAACAACACATGTTTCCCTTGTCCTAGACACACAAGAGTATGTCTCCTCTATGGGGCATAAGAAGCTCTAGAGTTACATATGTGTAGTAAAGAGTGGACCCAGCCGGCATACTCACAATGACCAAATTGTGTTGCTCGTACTTTATTTTAAACCAATACATCGCTCCACGCTGAAGTTGCAATAAATGATATATTTGCTTTCTAGACATGAATGAGATGCCTTACTGGATATACTCCAGGAAGGCCAGAGAAACTGGCTTCTAATCCATACAGAATAATTCATTGATGAATTCCTTTCAGGATAGCCCATGATTTATCTAGAATATAAGCTTTACATACCTGGATCCTTCAAACTAGACCAAAGGGAAAAATCTAGGCTCCAAGCCTCAATTAGAAATGTGGGATGGTGCTATGCTGACAACTGGTGGTCCCTGACCTATCTTCTGAGATTAGAACCCAGTGTGGTGGATGACCAATTCACGCGTTGAACAAAAGAACACCTCCTACAAGGCAGTGGATGTGTTCATTACAGGTATGGCACTTAGGGCTAAGTATCATAAGGACTTCAAGAAACAAAAGAAAAAGTAACACATGAAGCATATATGATAAGGAGGCGCCAGAGTCCAGAGCACGAGCTCTGGAATCACACAGGCTTGCTTCGAATCCCGGCTAAGCCACTACCATCTGTATACCCTGAAGAACAGTCGAAGGTTGAAATGTTCTTTTACCAAATTTCGAAAAACAAGTGAAGAAAGAACCTACCTGCCAGGAAGGGACATCGTGGGGTGCAGCATCCAGTCGGGTCAGGGCTCTGCATCCCCTGCTCAGAAACCTTCACCGCCTGGCTCACGGTGATGCTGGCAGCTCAGCAGCCCTGGAGAAGGCGCTCCTGCTCCTGTCTCCAGGGCTCGCGGACAAGCTGGGGAGGTCCACGGAGGAGGCGGGCCACAGCCTGGCAAGCTCTGGGTGCCTCCTGCACTCAGCTCTGGGCAGGCTCTGGCCTCTGGGCCCCGTTGCGGGGAAGGGCTGGCCGATACATACCCAGGGCTGAGGGGTCTGCAGAGCCGGTGCCCAGGCAGCGTGAGCTCTGGAGGACAAGGCTTCCACAGTCCCCAACAGTCTCCGCATGGTGGCCCATCCGGTGCCAAACACCTGCCACCCACAGCGACAAGTCCCAGCCGCTACAAAGTCCAGAAGGGCTCGGGCTCTTTGCCCTCGGGCCGGGTTTCTCCAGGGGCTGGGCTTGTGTGGGGCCCCCAGCCCACCCCCTGACCCGCCCGCCCTTGCTCTGTGACACGTACAATGCAATGGCAACACCCAGGCTGAGCCGGCAGGCCAGTGTTCAGTGCGTGCTAGACCTTGAGAAGAGTTAGCAGCTAGGGAGAAGCTCTCCCACTTTCACTCGCTTTTCTCAGATCAGCCAGGCAGCCCATCTCACCCCAAAGCGATGGACACCACACCTCCTTCCCAGGCTATCGTTTTCCGTTCTGCCCCTGTTTTCCCTTTCCATTCTGCCCCTCTTTTCCCCAGCACCCCATCTACGGCTTCGGGTGTCATCGGTGCTGCAGCAGGCAGCACCTCTGACCCCGAAGCTATGGACACCACACCACCTTCCCGGGCTTTCGTTTTCCGTTCTGCCCCTGTTGTCCCTTTCCATTCTGCCCCTCTTTTCCCCAGCACCCCATCTACGGCTTCGGGTGTCATCGGTGCTGCAGCAGGCAGCACCTCTGACCCCGAAGCTATGGACACCACACCACCTTCCCGGGCTTTCGTTTTCCGTTCTGCCCCTGTTGTCCCTTTCCATTCTGCCCCTCTTTTCCCCAGCACCCCATTTACGGCTTCGGGTGTCATTGGTGCTGCTCCCGGCAGCACCTCTGACCCCGAAGCTATGGACACCACACCACCTTCCCGGGCTTTCGTTTTCCATTCTGCCCCTGTTTTCCCTTTCCATTCTGCCCCTCTTTTCCCCAGCACCCCATTTACGGCTTCGGGTGTCATTGGTGCTGCTCCCGGCAGCACCTCTGACCCCGAAGCTATGGACACCACACCACCTTCCCGGGCTTTCGTTTTCCGTTCTGCCCCTGTTGTCCCTTTCCATTCTGCCCCTCTTTTCCCCAGCACCCCATCTACGGCTTCGGGTGTCATTGGTGCTGCTGCAGGCAGCACCTCTGACCCCGAAGCTATGGACACCACACCACCTTCCCGGGCTTTCGTTTTCCGTTCTGCCCCTGTTGTCCCTTTCCATTCTGCCCCTCTTTTCCCCAGCCCCCCATCTACGGCTTCGGGTGTCATTGGTGCTGCTGCAGGCAGCACCTCTGACCCCGAAGCTATGGACACCACACCACCTTCCCGGGCTTTCGTTTTCCGTTCTTCCCCTGTTTTCCCTTTCCATTCTGCCCCTCTTTTCCCCAGCCCCCCATCTACGGCTTCGGGTGTCATCGGTGCTGCAGCAGGCAGCACCTCTGACCCCGAAGCTATGGACACCACACCTCCTCCCTAGGCTATCTTTTTCCGTTCTTCCCCTATTTTCCCTTTCCATTCTGCCCCTGTTTTCCCCAGCGCCCCCCCCATTTACGGCTTAGGCCGGCATCAGTGCTTCAGCAGGCAGCAGCTCTGACACCAAACCTATGGACACACCTCCAGGGCTGTCATTTTCCAGTCTGCCCCGTCTCCAAGTAGAACCACTACCTATTTCACACGGCTGTTCCTAGTTCTGGGAACACACCACGCACTGGTAGCAATGCCTCAGCCCATGCCTCGACTCATTTCCCTGCAACGCTGGCCAACAGATAGACCAACACTTCAAAGTTATGACAGAAAGTTGAGTAAGTTATACGCTTGGAATTGCATTTATTATTATTAACAAGCACAACTGTAGTGCTTAGACTATAACAAGTAATATTCTAAGTGCTTAGCAAATATTAACTCACTTAATCCTCATAATGGCAACCCTATAGGTAGGTAATGTTCATAATATTCACCTTTTTGGGGGGAAACTGAGGCCCAGGGGGGTTGAATAGCTTGCCTAATGCCACACAGTAAGTAGCGGGCAGAAACCCAGGATGAAAACCAGACCGTCTAGACTTTCATCACTTTGCTGTGTCACCTTAATAGATGTTGTGGTTTGGGAAGGGACTAAACTGACAAGACTCTGAACTTGAGAAGGGAGAAATTAGAAAGTGACTGATCCTAGAAACTAGAGAGGATTTCAGCTCAGAAATTTCTGGTGGTGAGACCCAGAAGAACAAGAACATGGTTGGAATATTAACTTGGGGTAGTATCTGAATCCATTGAGAAATGGTTTTGTTTTGTTTTGTTTTTTTAACTTAGAAAGGCCAGCTGGATGAAGATTAATGAAACAAAAAGTAGAAAGGGAAAGAGGAAGGTGCCTGAAGTGAGACATAACCTCTTCCCTGTAAGTACTAGGGGTGGGCGTCCTGTGGGAAAGGATGGAGCTCTCTCTACAGGTTTGTCACCAGGATGAACAAGGAGAAACATGGCAACCATTGTACTGGTTTTGATGATTCCTCAAAAACCAAGGCTTTACTTTCCAAGAACTACCCACAGTAGCATACCTACCGTGTGTCAGACATGCCACCAAGTGTGTTTCCAGTCACACATTTTAATTGGAGAAATAGTTCCTATGAGGTACGCATTAGTTCCCTATGGCTGCTGTAACAAATGACTACCAATGAGCTTGCGTAAAACAAAACACACTCATTCTCTTATGGTTCTGGAAGACAGAGGTCCAAAACCAGTTTCCCTGGGCTGGAACCAGGAGTTGACAAGGCCGTCCATCCACCTTCTAGAGGCTCTAAGGGAGAATCTGTTTCCTTGACAGCATTCCTTGACTTCTGGCCACATCAATCCAACCCCAACTTCATCATCACATTCTCTTTGGAGTAAACACTCCCTCTGCCTCTCTCTTACGAGAACACCAGTGGTTACATCTGGGTCCATCCAGGTAGTCCAGAAGAATCTCCCCATCTCAAAACCCTTACTTTCATCCCATTGGCAAAGTCCCTTCTGCCATTTAAGGTGACATTCATAGGTTCTGGGGATTAGAAGGTGGACATTTGGGGGCAATGGTACTATTCAGTCTACTACAAGGTAGATACTATTATCTTTCTCAGATGTAGGAAATGAAGTTTAGGGAAGTAATTTGTCTCAGGTCTACAATTTCCAGAGGAGAGATTTAAATTCTGCCAGGGAGACTTTAGGACACACTCTAAACAACTTTAACCTGTGTCCTTAATTACTGCATAATCCTTGGTTAAGAGTCACACTTAGGTATCAAGACCCAACTGAATATAACACAAGTACTGTCTCCTCTTTCACTATGTTTGCCTGGTGTATTTATGAATCTTGCCCAGAGCAGAAGAGTTCAGAAAATCGTTATACACGTTTACTAGGAGAAAGCATTTACCGTTTGATGTGCACGGAGTAATGGAAGGCTATTTAAAATAAAATAAAGTAAAATATGCCACCAAATCGTCAAGTGTCACAACAGAGGTAACCCCGTGGGAGTCTTGAGGAGACTAAAATTATCTCCAATTGTGCAGGTGAGAAAAGTGTCACTAAAGGCAGTTGTAGTTCAGCCAAGCCCTACGGCACAGAAGTAGGAATCTGGATATGTACGAATGGGAAAAAAGACATTTTAGGCATGGGAAACAGTTGAATGCTGAATGGATGAGAAATATGCATTAGACCTTTCTAAATCAACTGGCTTATTCACTCAGTAAATCAGATTTGGTCAGTCAAACTAGCTTTAGCTGATTACTTATCCAGGGCATAGCTGTTGAGAGTCATTTTTGTCATAGAACAGTAAATAAAATTGTTGAACTATAGCTTTAGGCTTGCTAAGTGATAACAGATTGCTCTAGCTGATGTTCAAGTGACTTACTTGGTACTATTCACGAAATTGGGGGTTAACAACTGCTTAAGACAACATAGAGAATTGATCTTAAATAGTACTTGAAGTAGTTACTGTGTAAAGTATCTGTTCAGTAGCTCATGGTAAATGGATGTTTATAATCCCCGTTGGACAACCAACTGCTTTTTTGCAAATGGTAATGTGAATTGCTGTTGCATAAACTATAGTAATGACCACCTATCTAATCTGTTGTCCAAACCAGAAATCTTCTAACAATACTGGTCTCCTAATAAAAAGTAAGCATGAAGCTAACACACACTGGGTGTCTCCCGTGTGCCTGTGCATGCATCTATAGCTCACTGAACCCCCATAACAGCCCCCAAGAGAGGGACTCTGAGTGTCCCCATGCTGCTGGTGGAGAAACAGGCACAGGAAGGTTCAATAGTCTATCTACCTAAGATAACACAGAGGGCGGGAGAGCCTGTTTTTAAACCATCTGCCTCCAATTCCAGGTGCCAGGAGCCAGATTCAGCCTACAGGCCTCTTCTGCTCATCTGGAGGTGAAACCATGTGTAAGGATTAGTCAAATCCTGTCTTCACTCCTCAAGGTAGCTTGAACACTTGCACGTCCTCCAAATAGCACGTAGCATAAGCAATAAGATGTTTGCCCCGGGTATTGTCCAGGAACTTGGAATCAGCTGTGTCTAGTTAGGCTGAGCTGGTTAAGACTGGAGAGGACCACCGATCTTCCACCTGGCCCAGTGCCTTTTGACCTCCTGCCATCAGAGGGCCGAAAACTACAGCCTGAGAATGTGCTGAGCCCCGTAGCCTAGTTACGCCAGCTCAGAACAATGATGGGCACACCTTTTCCCAATCACCTTTCCTCATGCTCCCCATGCCTCATACTGCCCTGCTTCTTTATTCTTTATCCCATAGATACCCCAAGCCCCTTGCCTTTGGGGAGGCGGATTTGAGAGCTATTGTCACGTCACTTCCTCGCTTGGCTGCCTTGTGAATAAACTCCTCTTTGCTGCAAACCTCAGCATGTCAGTGTTTTGGCTTGCTGCGCCTCAGACAAAATGGTAGGGAGCAGTGGTAAAGGTCCCTTGCCTGTGAGGGAAGCTGGTTGCTAGTAGTCACGTTGCAGATGTTTTCTCCTCCCGGGGGGGCAGACGTCCTGCTCTTCCAGAAAGAAGGGAGAAAGGCAGGAGCTGGACCCTTGCTCTCAGGGTCACCGTCACCTAGGAGCTCGTTAGAAACACAGAATCCAGGCCCCACCCAGAACTACTGAATTACAGCCTGCATTTAACAAGATCCACAGGAGAGGCATACCCATATTAAAGTTGGAGAGGCACCAAGCTGGAGTCCACGTAGCAGAGAAGCAGACAGGATTCTAGACCACGCAGAGTGTTAAAGGCCAACAGTTTGTTTTCTATTCTCAAAACAATGTTTTTGAGCCATGTTTATGAGCAATGTCCCAACTTGCTTCTAAGGTTTCTTGTGTGAAGAATGGATTGGAAGGAAACAAGATATATGGACACTAGTTAGGACCTCACTGCAACAGACAGGCAAGTTCAGTATTAGGATGTTGAGGAAGAGTTGACAGATTCAGAAGAAATTCAGGAGATAAACTGAAGCGGGCTTAATGGGGTATGAGACGGAGGAAAGGAAGGTCTTAGGGAATTTAAGGGTTTACTCCACGTATGAGCAAAGCCTCAAAATTCATCATTTGAACGTACAGAGGTAGAGCTCTCAAAGGACACTGGTTAGGAAGCAACAGTACGCCCTTTATAATTCCAAGAGACAACACGGATCAACTGTCTCGATGGAAAACTCGGCGGTACCGGTGCGTTTTTTCACTCAAACTTAGTTCCAGTGCCTATTACTCACATTTTCTGTGCCTAAACAACACAGCTTGAGGAACTGAAGGGGATTCCATCCTGGTAATTAAGGAGGGTCCCCAACACTGACAGTCCCATCTTAAAAAGCAGTCCCGCTGCATTTTACCCAAGGAGCAATGGCCAGAGCCTCCCTTTTAAAACGATGGGGAGAAATCAGAACATCACACACTGTCCCTTTCAGCTACTATGAACTGAGCCGCGAGACGACCAGCACCCCCTAGCACAGCGCCGGGGGCCACTGTGACAGGCGACAGCACAAGAGACGGAAGCCCAGGCCCAGGGGCTCCGAGCTCCACCGGCAACGCCCAGGGGCCAAGGCGCATTACCTTTCCGGGATGTGCTTTCCGCCCTTCCTCGTGGCCGACGAACTGGCTCATGTCACCCCCGCCAGGAGTGCCAAAGTCGCCAACCCGGCATCCCCGGTGCCAGCACAAGGCCACGAACCACAGGCGCCTAGGCACAAGCCCACGCAGCTCGCGGACCTCCTTCTACCGCGCATGCGCCACCGCGTGGCGTGTCGAGATGACTGTCATCACGCAGGCGGATTAACGCGCTTGATCGGTAAAGAGGATTCTGATGCCTGCAATTTCCCTCCTTAGCCGGAGGCTGGTAGCACACGTCCATTAGTTCGTGTGTGTACCCTTCAGCATTCCAATCATACGGGACATGGAAAGTTGTCCGACTCTCCCAGTTTCTTGTGTGGTTCTTTCAGATATTTCCCAAGTGCTTACATTCACACTTGTATCTTGTATGTAAGTATTTGTACGTAACAGGTATCCTGTAGTTTATAGAAGAGCAGCACACTATACACGTACTACATACATAGTCTACAATGTGTCTTGGATAGTGACGCTGTTATCTTTCTAAAATATAAACTTGGCTGGATTGCTCTGTCGCTTGAACATCTTCACTTAGCACAGAATACAGCCCAGGTTGTTAGCACAGCATTGAGAACTCTTTATAAACAAATATCAGTCTGTCTCTCCAACTGAATTATAAGTTCAAACTATGACTTACAAGGACCTACATCATCCACCTCCCTCCTTTGCCCTGCCAGCCTCCCCTGATCTCATTCTCTACTGCCCTGCCCTCACTCACTTTCCCCTGTCCAGCCACACTGGCTTCCTTACTATTCCTCAAACATGCCAAGCACAGGCGTGCCTCAGGGACTTTGCACCTACTATTCCTTCTGCTTCAGAACACACCCTCCCACCCCATCTCCACTCTCCCAGAACACACCCTCCCACCCCATCTCCACTCTCCCAGATATCCAATGGCTTGTTTCTCACTGCAAGGCTCTGCTCAATCGACATCTTAATAGAGGGGACTTCCCTGATCACCTACCACATTCCCTCACCTCTTCATCTTCTTTTGTTATTCTCCAAAGCATTTACCACCGCTTGACACTCCACATATTGACTTATTTATTCATCTCTCTCCCCCACTAGAATGGAAAGTACGTAAGGGCAAGAGCTTTGTTCTCTTCCTACTTCCTAGAACAGTGCCTTCAACTCAGAAGGTGTTATACAAATATTTGCTGAAAATGAATGTATGACTTCTTTGCCCTTTCACACTACCCTCTAGTCACACCAGAGGCTGCCCCTCCAGAGCACAAGTTCAAGCCCTGGGCCTTTTGTACCTGTCCCCAATACCTGGGCTGTCCTTTCCTCATTCCGGCAAAATCCTCTTCCCCCAAGCCCAGCTCAAACGCTGTCTCCTCAGTCAGGCCTTCCTCAATTTCTCCTCTATATTCCTGCTGCACTTGATTCTTTTATCATAATTAACCCACTTAGACTCACTACATGTTTCTCTTCCTAGACAACTGGAAGTTGCTACTGAACAAAGACTTCTACTCACCTCTGTATCCCCGTGCCCTAACAACAAACCTATAAGGCTCTCGGTGTTTACTGAAACAATTCATTTTCTGAGTCTCTACCCATTCTAGGGAGTGCGTAGTATAGTCTCCTCCTCATTATCAGTGAGCCTGGCATCTGTGGGAGGGCCTTACAGCAGAGGAAGTCACCAATGGATCATAACTAAGGTCCTGAGACTGCAATGGCAGACAGCATGGTGAAGTTAGCCCACTGCATGCAGAAGACCCACAGAGGAGTCAGCATATGCAATGGACTACACTTGGTATAACATGTGAACAATCAAGGTTTACAAACGTGTTCTCATGCACTTGTAAGGATCTTCTAGCCCACGCGGAACAGACAGAACACACACAAAGGAGCCTGGAGGAAGTGAGTAGGCCGGCAGCTGCGCCCTAACGTCTTAAGAGGTAACATTTCTGTGACTACAGTTTAAACACATCAGATAATTTGCCTCCTTTCTAGACACCCTGGTTATCACAGGACAGGCCAAGCCTCTCAAGTTTTAAAGCTAAAGTACACGGAAGATCTGTGAATAGGGCTGAAGATATTTAAGAGCTAGTACCTGCATTAAGCAACCAGGTTATAGAATGAACATTTATCTTGAAATTCCAGTCTCTCCCTCTCTCTCTCGCCTCCTATCCCCTATCTTCCCACCTCCATCTCTATTCCCTCTCCCCTACTCCCTGTTTTATGTATATACGTGCATCATTTTATATATACACGGAATATTTACTGTCTGTTACATTGATTTAATAAAGTGCACACTCCTCAGGCTAAATTTAGAAAGAGGACAAAATGAACACTTTCACATGGGCGTCAGTGGTGTTCCAAAGACAAAAGATTCCTCAGTCTTAAAACATGGCAAACACCATGTTCCTTCTGATAGTTAGATGCTAGAAAAAGGCAAGTGGATCCTTAAAATTCACACGCTATTAACACCTACTATCAACAGAGTAGATCTTAAAGCGGAAACAAGAAAACACCAGCCTTTTAAGTTCTTCCTGTCTGAAGATAAGAGTAAGAGGTGGTAGTGTTCTTCCTCACTTGCACCCGAAGGGTAAAAGCAGCAAAAATATCTTAAACACATATATGATGAGGAAGCCACTCTACCTGGTCCACTCTGTTTTGTTTTGCTTCTAGGGATCTGTCTCACTCTGAACCTTTGCTTTTTGTTTTCTCTTTTATGTACGCTAAGAACCTGAGAGTCTAAACCTTTTCTTCCACCTCTCAACCAATAAACAGGACAAAAGAACATTTTTATGTTTTTATGTATTTTCCATTCAAATTTTTAAAAAAGAGATAAGTAAGCTAGCTCAGTTCATATTTCTCACAAAGATCACTTTCCAAACTAAACTAAATTGTTTGTGACCATAAACAGGAAAAACACCGTACTCTAGTAGCACCATCTGACATTTCCACCTTAATGTTACCAAACACAACTTGACACGAATGTCAGAACTATTAAAAATGTTAAAAATCCCCAACCCCACTCAAAATGCATACCAAAGTTCAGGTAAAGGAAAAACAAAAACAAACACAAAAGCAACTCACCGTTATCTTTATGTTCTTTCAGAAACCCATTAACAGCACACTGGAATTTAAAACTAGTGTCGTCATCTGACACCTGATGCCCAATTGTACACATTTTTAAATAAGGAAGAGTTTCTGGTAAGTCCTATAAGGCAAAACCATGAAAATATGTATTATTTCCTTTGTAGGGAAAGAATAAAAAATTAATTAGAGAAGGCAGAATATAAACCAGGAGAGTACATTAAACTTTGTATGTCAGTCATTCTGATGAGAGCCATTTTTTCCAAAGCTGCTTTAACCAGTAATTATCACTTGATTTTCATTCAAACTGCAGAACGGACAGTTACCAGGCATGCAAAAGGAAAAGCAAATCTATGTGAATGAATGCACATGTAACTCAAAATGATATAAACAGTTCTGCCTACATTTATGTTCTATCTTACATTTCAAGGGCCATAAAGCGGCTGTGATTTAAGGAGAGTAGTAGAATAGAGTCAGAAGAACTTGGATTCGAATTAGGAAACAGAGGCAATTTCAGGCATTGTTGAGAACTGGTATTCTTGAGGTGGGAGAAAGTAGACTATCAATAGAAGACAGAAAAGGATAAGTGAAAATTCTCTAGTTCTGAATTTAAATGGAAAGTAGCAGTAGGAACCTATGACATATTTTAAAAATATTAAAAACAAACGTACATATTTCCTAGCTCTGACCACTGAAAAAGTCTAGAAACAACTGATGTCATGTCCAAAGGACTCAGGAGTCACCGAGAAGCTCCAACTGGCCAAAGATAGGGCCTCAGTTAGAATAATAACTGTAACGGAGTCCACGGTGAGAGGAATAAATAAAATTTTACAAAACTGGTCAACACTGGAGGATATTTGTGAATCAACTCATTATTTTGAAAACTGTTAAATAAAAGAAGAGAATCATGCCTCTACAACTGAGCAACCAAACAGCTGATGAGGGGAATCTTCTCCTCGTACAAATATACCCAGCTAATAAGTGAAAAAAAGAACAACAGAATTCACCATTCTTTGAAGCCTCAACTGAATTAATGGATGTAGGTATGAATCATCAGTGACTGCTAATACCACAGAAAGACACAACTATATACGTCTCCATGGAAGAACACATCATCACCCATGAAACTGTCTTGCCAAAACAAAACATGCAAGCTTCATTCAGATCGACTACCGATTTACAGGAAATAAAAGGACTGAAGAATATGTTACCAACACATGGAATGTAATCATCGGCATCTAGATGGGACAAATTACCTGGTTTCTTTAAAAACAAAATTCAAGGAGGAAAAAAAAAGTGAGAGAGACATGGAGGGAGAACCTATAGATTAAACAAGACTTCAGAGACCTAACAATCCACGGCAAAGTGTGGACCTTATTTGGATCTAATTCAAAATTCTTATAGACAATTTTTTATGACGTTTAGGAGACAACTGCAAATTTGAGCACTCCCTGGGTATTTAATATTAAAAAATGATATTAAGGAATAAAAGTCCTATATTTTAAATGCACGTACCAAAAACGTACAGGTGTAATTTACATGTTGTCTCGGAGCTGCTTCAAGATAATACGGAATGGGGTGAAACAGGTGGGGGTATAGATAAAACATGACAGCCATCAGTTGGTAAATAAGAAAGCTGGATGAGTTCCTGGGTATACAAGGAACACTCACAGTAGTTTTATACTTTTGTATATGCTTAAAATTTGTGATAATTGTTTAAAAACAAGACGACACTGTAGAAAACAGTTTGGCACTTTCTCACAGGTTAAGCGTACAGCTTAGTATTTGGCAGTAGGCTATGATCCAACAACTCTGCTACTACCTACGCTGCACATCTAACAGAACTGAAAGCAGGGATTTGAACAAATATCTGTACACCAATGATCACAGCAGCATGATTCACAATACCTACAAGGTGGAAAACAACCAAGTGTCAATCAACCGTTGAATAACAAACTGTGGTCTATGTACACACAATGGGATTTTCTAAGCCAAAAAAGAAATGGCATTTCGTTACGTGCTATAACATGGATGAACCTTGAAAACACGACGTTTAGTGCAATAAGCCAGACACAGAAGGACAAATACTGCAGATTCCACTTACACGAGGTACCTAGAATAGGCCAATTCACAGAGACAGAAAATAGAATAGAGGTTACCAAGGGTTGGTGGGAGGGAAAATGGGGTTGTTACTGTTTGATGGTTACAGAGTTTTTGTTGAGGATGATGAAAAAGTTTTGGTTCTAGACAGCGGTGATGGTTACACAGCACTGTGACTGTACTTAATGCCACTGAACTGCATATTTATAAACGGTTAAAAGAAATATGATTTCTCTATATTTTACCACAATAAAAAAAAAGCAATAACAGAGCTGAAATTTCAATTCTTCCTTTTCCGAGAGTCAGTTTCATCGTCTGTAAAATTAGTAATTGTAGTTGTCTATCCTCTGAGCTTAGTGCAGGGTAAGCACTCAGTAGGAGATATCAGTACTACTTCCACTTCAAGAGCAAAGGATTGCTGTGAAGATTAACTAAGTCAATGGATATGAAAGAACTTTCTAAATGGCAAACTGCTCTACAAATATTAAAAGACATTAGGTGTTACTGTCTCCCAAGGCCATGGAACAGGTCAGAAGGAGGATAATTCTTTTGCACTGGAATGTCCTACATGGGCCAAGAGAATAGATGGGTTTCTGTACTATATCAGAAGGCATCAGGAAAAGGAAGCATAAAACTTAGAGAACAATTGTCTTTTACACTGATGCTTAAACATGCTCAGGCAACTGCTTAACATAAGTGCTAAAGACATAATGGACATACCTTTCTTTCTTTTTAGGATACTACTGTAACTACTAAAAGTTTACTTCATTTTCAAAATGTAGAACATGGAAGCTTACAGAATTTCTTAAGCATATCTAGAGCCTACTGCCAAATACTATAGTTCAATTCATATCTTTCATCTCATTTTGAAACAGCAATTACAAATGTGTATTTAAGGAAACCACTAGCTTCCCTTTTTGAACCCACGAGAGAAGGCCAGGACTCACCTTAGCATAAGATGATAACTACTGAACTACTATGAATTATTACAGTATCAGAAAGAAGGTCATTTTCAATTACGCCTTCCATTTACCTCTGGCTTGTAAGAGCGGCGAGTATTTGCTAAGTCAATAATCAGCCCAAGTTCTTCATTCTGTCCTTGGATTTTGTTAAGAGATCCAAGGGGGAGAAACGTTCTTCTGGAGCAAGATTCTTTTCAAAACTCTGTCAGAAAGAATAAAATAAGGAAGAACAGATGTTTAAAATCCTTTACTATGTTATCCATTTATTCAAACCCTGGGATGCTAACATATGAGATTCAAAGTCAAGTTTCCTCCTCTGCAGCTTACAAGCGATATTACAATCCTTTCTTCCAGAGAGATTAGACGGAAGAAAATAAGCTCACTTCTATATAGTTATTTCTATGTTTGTTTATTTCATGTTGGTCTCCTAACCTGACTCTAAACTCCCAGAAGGCAGGGACCACATCAATTTTGCCTACCACTGTATTGCCAGCTCCAAGCGGAGTGCCTGAAAATAGACACAGAAATAAATACTTCTTGAATATCTACATATAGGAAGGATGGCTTTCACTGCTAAATATTCTTTCATGTATTTGGCTTATACATGTACCCTGTTCCATTGATCTCTTTGGTTATTCAAGTGTCAGCAACACACACTTTTTTTCTTCATTAGTAGACTAGTTTTAGAGCAGTTTGAGATTCACAGCAAAACTGAGCAAAATGTACACAGTTCCCACTTACACCCTCTCTCCTTCATCCCACACAGCCTTCCCCATTATCAACATGCCATACCAGTGTGCTTCATTTGTTAGAATTCATGAACCAACACTGACACATCGTTATCAATCAAAGTCCACAGTTTATTGCATTCATGGTACAAGTAACCGACTATTTCTTTATTTCTAGTATAGTCATCCCCAAACATTTACATACTGAGATACATATTACTTTCTTATAAATTACTTTATTCTTTATTTATAGTTAGGGCATTGCATTGTTTTTTTTTTGTTTTTTAATTAAGTACAAAAGTTGGTTGTATTTGTCTATGAATCCCATTTCTGGATAGTAAAAGAGGTATTAAAAAGTATTTGCTATAAAAAGGGAAAATGGAGTACGACGGGGTTGAGAGCCAGGGCTCTATATGGTGAATTCAGATTTCTGGAAGAATACGGTATTAACTTTTGCTCACCTTTTTTAAAGGAACTTTGAAAGCAATGAAACGAGTCCCAGGCATCCGCTGTTCAACTGGGAGATAGTCTTTCCACCTGTTAATATAGTTTTTGTTAGGCAAATTTTATGTTAGGCTGTCTCCCTGCACAGGATGAATGCGCCTTGAAAATGGAAATCATATCCCTCTACATCGGCTCCCAGGTGGTCCCAGCGTCCCGACCCCGACCCCGGCCGCGCGCGACACACTTTCCACAAACTGACACACACGGAGCCCGCGCGAGGGCCGGGTCGCGCGGGCTTCCCCGCCGGGTCGCCTGGAGGCCGGTCCCCCGCAAGCCGAGCGCACGAAAGGGCGCCCCAAAGGCGCCGGCCCAAGGCGCCCGCTGCGCTTTCCCTTTGGAAGCTGGGCTGCGGGGCCCAAGCGTAAACCCTGAGACAAGGAACACGCGCACCACGCCGCCACGGGGGACGACAGGCCGGGCGCCCACCTAGCCGGACACCCTGCATTTCTGGAATCACCGGACGCCTGTGTAAATTTCCGTCTGGCCTGTCATTTTCCAAAGGCCACTCAAGATCAGGGGACAGAACGCCTCCTCTCCAAGTGTCCTGCCAGCCCACCCACTCAAGATCAGAGGGACAAAATGCCT
This sequence comes from Delphinapterus leucas, assembly GCF_059928025.1. Taxonomy (NCBI): domain Eukaryota; kingdom Metazoa; phylum Chordata; class Mammalia; order Artiodactyla; family Monodontidae; genus Delphinapterus; species Delphinapterus leucas. The sequence continues at coordinate 3,620,252 of NW_028322262.1, read as the reverse complement.
GACTAAAACAAAACAAAACAGAAACACAAAAAAACTGGAGAGAGGGAGGAAAGGGTGCCCTGAAAAAGAAAAAAAAATTAAAAAAACTAAGCACGTTGACAGCGCTAAGAATAAACTACCAGGAAAAAGAAACCCTACATGTCAGATCCTAAAGCACAGAAGGGCAAGCCCGCCGACATTCCAGGACCGGGGGGACCGGGGTCCCCAGCCCTGCAGAGCCAACCGCAGACCGGCTCGGGCGCCCCTCGGAAGCGCGGGCTGCCCGCGGCCGAGTCTGTGCCCCCCGGCCGGCGCCGGCTCCCCTCTGCCCACCCTGCGCGCGGGGGCTGGAAACTGCCGCGGAGAACCACGGCGGGGCGGGAAGGGGGGCTCCAAAGAGGGTCTGGCGACTCGAGTCGCTCCGTTTCTCGGTGGGCTCAGCGCGCGCCGTGGGGGAACAGGAGCGGGGGTCCGGGAGGAGGGGACGGACGGCACTTACGTAGACCGGCAGCGGCCACGGGTAGACGGCGGGCTCGGTCCCCAAGAGCGACTCCAGCCTCAGCTCCAGCTTCTCCCCCATGTCTTCGCGCGCGGGCCCCGCACCGCGCTAGTCTGGCGGTTGGGGGAGGGGCGCGGCGCCGCCGGCGGGGGCGGGGCAGACGGGCAGGCGGGAGGCTGAGGGGGGCCTGGTCTGGGCCTCAGCTGCCGCCACAGCGCTCCCGTCCGGCCCCCGGCTCCCTCTTTGTGCTCACAGGCCCGGGGCCTCCAGCGCTGCTGCGAACTCGGGCCGGCGTGAGGCGACCACAATGAGCCGGGGGCCGGGCTGAAACACTCCCGGCGCGCGCGGCCCGCCCCGTGGACTCGCACGCTCTCACGCACGCACGCTCCCACGCACGCACGCACGTACGCCCGCACATACGCACGTCATCGGCTGCCCCTGGCCACACCCACCGGCCCGAAGTGGGGACCCGGCAAAACCTCTCAGGGCCAGTGGTGGCGAGTTCGACTCCCGACCTCGACGTACCGTGACACAACCCCTCCCCCCCAATAATAAGACTATAATTCCTATTAAATATGACAGCTGGAATCCCGGCTTCTGTTCACAAAATTGCCGTGTATTTAGCCTATGCTAGGCACCAGACCGCGGACGCTCAGTACTGGCCAAAAAGGAAATGCCCTGCCCTCATAGCACTGCCATTTTAATTGGAATAGTAGTGACAATGGTCAAGGGAGAAAATAAAGTGTCATCATCGCCACGGGGATGGTTAATCTCATGTGCGCACTGCGTGGGGCCCCGGCAACCACAAACATTATTCCAGATGTGGCCGGGAAGGTATTTTTCAGAAGAGATTAACACTGAAATTGGTCCACTTTGCGTAAAGGAGGAACGAATACAAGGAATTTATATATGCAGTACATATATATTTTTATTCTACATGCTTTTCTATGTAGGTGTATATGCGTGTCTATATGTATGTACGTGTATGTATTGCATATATTATATGTGTATGTATGTATACTGTATATATACACACCTAAATATCTTTCTATGTGTGTATATATGTATGATATAGACGTACCTAGGTGTGTACATTGCATATGTTATACGTATGTGTACATACTGTATATACACAAACGATGCATTTCATATGTGTGTATGTATAGTGTATCTGTATGTGTCTATTGTATATATTACGTGTATATGTGTGTATACATACTGTATATATACAAACTATGCATTTTATATATATGTGTGTATATATGTATTTGCGTATTGTATATACTATATGTGTATATGTCTGTATGCGTACTGCATATATACACAGCTGTATATTTTTGTATGCGTGTACATATGTACGTGTGTGTGTATATACACACACACCCTATGGATTCTGTTTGTCTGGAGAACCCTCACTGATACGGCCACTTATGACAATTGAGCACCTGCTCTTTGCCAGCCAGGGAGCCAAACGCTTGTCCTTTCTGTGTCTCCCTTAAGTGTCACAAGTCCCGGGAGGGAAGGTGATGCCGCTCCTACCAGTTGAGGTGCCTCAGGGACAGAGAGGTGCACAGGGCGGGGGGCTGGAGCCTGGTGGAGCCCAGGTGCAGTTCTAGCAGCAGTACAGCCTAGCAGTCCCACTTCCCCGGGTGCCTCTCACAAAGACGCCGAGGGAGAGACGGGGTCTGAAGGAGGGGATGAGGAAGCTTCCGTGGGTCTGCAAGCCCAGACCAAGGCTGACTCGTCAAGGGTGTTAGAGGTCAGGACTCTGGTTACCCTGGGGAAGGGGTTACACAGAGCCATTCCCATTCGGAAAAAGTATCCATTCTGCTCTTGTTTGTATGTTTACCCCCCTCCCCCAAATCTTTTAAAAACAGATTCTCTTGGTTGCTGGGAGCACACAAGGGGAAGTCGTGTGTGAGGGGGTGTGATCCAGGGGACAGGGAGGATAAGCCCCCCCCTCGTAGGGCCGGGAGTGGCTCAGCTTTGTGAGCTAAGGATGGCCTGCGAGGTCCCAGAGAGAAGGGTCCCTGCTCCGTCCCTGCTCCGTCCTTGCTCCGTGCACCCCATTCCCAGCCTGAGAAGTCCAGAGCCCCCCGCCCCCGCACACACACACACCAGGGAGGAGTGCCAGTCACAATGGCTCCCAGGCTCCGGCTCCAGGGCTCCCGGCACTAGGAGCTATTTTCAGCTTTCATGCCCTAGGACACGGCCAGAGCTATTGTCTCCGGAAACTCTCTGTCTGTCTCTCGCCCGCCCGCCATCCCTCCCTCCCTCCCTCCTCCGCCTTTTCCCCTCCCGCTCCAGCTGTCCTGCCCTCCACCCTGCATTTCTACACAGGGTGGCTCACAGACAGCTGCTCCCCGTGCCCACCCGCCACCATTCGATGGATGTCAAAGCAAGCCCTGGGGACTTCCCTGGAGGTCCAGCGATTAAGACTCCGAGCTTCCACTGCAAGGGGTGCGGGTTCAAAGCCTGGTCAGGGAAATAAGATCCCACATGCCGCCCAGCACGGCCAAAGAAATAAATGAGTAAAAAATAAAGTTATAGTGATGAAACAGCCCTAGTGGTGCAAGGATGGGACGTATAGCTCTATGGTAGAGAATAAAGGTCCAGAAACAGATAGATGAGAACTTGATATGACAGAAAGTGAGGAAATTAAGGAGTTTTCAATAAATGGCATTAGGACAATTGCATATCCATGTGGGGAAAAGTAAATTAGAAAAAAAGAAAACAAGCAAGCCCTGGTCAGGTGTGACCTTGGGCCCAGGGCCATTGGCACACGTTGTCGTGTGGGACGTTCTTCCTTAGACTCCTCCCTCCCTCCTGTGTCACTGTCACTTCCTCCAGAACCTTCCTGGACTCCCCTACACAAGCCCGGGGTGTGCCCTCACCCGCCCACCCTGGATCACCGGAATTCCAATCCTGGCCCACCCTTCCCCGCCAGGTGAAGAACTGTGCCTGGTCAGTAAGACCGTAGAGGTCCTTGGCCATTGCTATTGCAGTTGGAATTGTTACTGTGTTTACACAGGGTGACCAACACCCGCCCCCACTTTGCCCAGGACCGCTCAGGTTTGAGCGCTGGAACTATGGGGAAACCCTCATTTCTGGGGAACCCAGAAGGCTGGTCAGCCTATTTAGGATGGATCTTTCACTTGATATCCCAATCCCCGAGAGCCAGAAAGGGAATCTCCCCCCTCCTTCCATGGTAACCTTCATTCATTCATCCACTCATCCCTTTATTCAACTCCTTTATTCAGCAAGTATTTATGAAGCATCTACTACATAGCAGACACTCTTCTAGGTGCTGGGGACAGTAAACTGAGAAGGTGTGATTTCTTACATGGGGATGATGTCTCGGAGACCACTGCAGGGCATGGGAGGTGGGAGAGGGAAGGGGCAGTTCTAAATGCAGGCTCTGACGGGATTGGGGCAGACCTTGCCCTAAGCCAGGCTGCTTGCTTCAACACAGCTGTCCTCACCCAGGGCCATCCTGCTTCCGCCTCCCCCAGTTCTTCAGTGATGTCTGGGGAAAATCTGTGGTTGTCACAACTGGGGGGGAGGGGACCCTGGAATCAAATGGGTGGGGACAGGGATGCTGCTGAACCCCACACAGTGCCCAAGAGGGGCCCCCAGCAGAGAATGACCCGCCCCAAATAACCCCAGTGCCATGGGGGAGACCCTGCACTAATATTATTCAGACCCGCTTGTGCCCCGAGATTCCTGCACAGGCTGGGACTCTAACCGGGTCACCTCTGTATCCCGAGGTGACCTAGAGTGGGGCAGCCAGGAGGGCTGAGTATCAGGGACGAAATGACCAATCTCTGTGCCCACTCTCCCCGCCACACCCCAGGGTCGATGGCCTCTATCTCCTCCCTGTGCAGCTAGCTTTTCCCTGAGCCATTTCTTCTTGTCAAGGTCCCTGTCGCAGGTTGTGTTCCCCGAAGATGACGTTGAGAGCAAGGATTGGAGTGCACGTGGTTGATGTGAGACGTGCAGAGAACAGATACAGCTGCCATAGGGTCCCGCAATTCCACTCCTGGGCATAGATCTGGAGAAAACTCTAATTCAAAAATATACATACACCCCTGGGATTTCCCTGGTGGTCTAGTGGTTAAGACTCTGTGCTTCCAGTGCAGGGAGCATGGGTTCCATCTCTGGCCAGGGAACTAAGATCCCACATGCTGTGTAACAAAAAAATAAAGAAAGAGAGAGAGAAAGAAAGAAAGAAAAAGAAAGAAAGAAAGAAAAAGAAAGAAAAAAGAAAGAAAAAAAGAAAGAAAAAGAAAGAAAAGATACATGTACCCCAGTGTTCACTGCATCACTATTTATAATAGGCAAGATGTGGAAGCTGCCTAAATGTCCACTGATGGGTGAGTGGATAAAGAAGATGTGGTACATATATACAATGGAATATATTCAGCCATAAAAAGAATGAAATAATGCTATTTGCAGCAACGTCGTGGATGGACCTAGAGATTATCATACTAAGTGAAGTAAGTCAGAAGAGAAAGACACATATATGATCTCTCTTATATGTGAAATCTAAAATACGACACAAATGAACTTGTCTACGAAACAAAAACAGACTCACAGACATAGAGAACAGACTTGTGGTTGCCAAGGGGGAGAAAGAGTGAGGGAGGGTTGGATTGGGAGTTTGGGGTTAGCAGACGCAAACTATTAAATATAGGATGGATAAGCTACAAGGTCCTACTGTCTAGCACAGGGAACTATATTCAATATCCTGTGATAAGCCATAATGGAAAAGAAAAAGTTTTATTTATAGGTTCCATCCCTAACTGAGCTGGCCCATCCCCTCCCATGGTTCTAAGTGCAGCCCGAGGCTGCAGACTTCCCACCCTGGTCTTCAGCTCCAGAGCAAGCCACCTGCAAACCAGCCGCATCTTCCCAGGGGCTGGCAACTCTCCTTTGCTACTGATTCCAAGACACATCCAGATAGCACAAATGTGACCATGAAAACAAACTCAGCCATGTTCAAATCAGGGAAATAACATTCTTATCTCTGTTTAGTAGTTGCTTAATTTTAGAATAGCTTAGAGTTACAAAAAAGTTGCAAAGATCTGCACAGAGTGTACAGAGTGCTGTGGACCCCCGACCCAGTACCCCTATTTCCAACACGTTAGTACTTTAGTACGTTAGTACGACATGCTTATCCAACTAAGGAACCGAGATGGATACGTTATTATTAACTGAAGTCCACACTTTATTAGAATTTCCCTAGCTTTCCCCTAACACCCTTTTTCTGTCCCAGTCTCCTCTGGGCTGTGACATTTCTCAGACGTCCCTGGGTTTTGATACCTTGAAAGTTTTGAGGAGGACTGGTCAGGTATTTTGTCCCTCAATTTGTTTGTCTGTTGGTTTTCTGATGTTTTTCTTATGGTTGGGCTGGAGTTATGGGGTTTGGGGCGGAAGATCCAGACAGATAAAAATGTCATTCTCCTCAGGTCACATCATCAAGGATACACACCATCAAGGATACACACATCAAGGATACACACCATCAACGGGACTTGTGACAAACAATTTTACCCTTGATCACCTGGCCAGTAGCGTCTTTTTATTTTATTTTATTTTTTGCTGCGTTGGGTCTTCATTGCTGCACACGGGCTTTCTCTAGTTGCGGCGAGCAGGGGCTCCTCTTTGTTGCGGGCATGTGCTTCTCATTACAGTGGCTTCTTTTGTTTCGGAGCACGGACTCTAGATGTGCGGGCTTCTGTAGTTGTGGCATGGGGGCTCAGTAGTTGTGGCTCCCAGGATCTAGAGCGCAGGCTCAATAGTTGTGGCCCACGGGCTTAGTTGATCTGCGGCACATGGGATCTTCCCGGACCAGGGCTCGAACCCGGGTCCCCTGCATTGGCAGGTGGATCCTTTTTTTGTTTTCTTTGTTCCGTTTGGAACCAAAACTTTAATCCCAAGGAGTCTCACAAAACATATTACAAATGACAGCATGAAAAAAAAATTGCACAGTAACTCAAAGTTCAGCTCTACAATATACTCTTAATCTGGGAGGACACTGGTGTCTTGATAATCTCAACTTCCAAAAAACTTTACAAAGAGCTATGTATTCATGTACAGCAATCACAGAGGGGACTTATGACCTAACTCAAAGGTTAACTAACTTCCTTGAAACTTCTTAGATGCTAAACTCACTGGACAACCTCTTGTCCAGTGTGAAGACTAGTGGAATTCTTAAACCTCTAATCTAGGGTAAGGGTGCGGCTTTCATTTCTCCCTGCTGGCTTGTGTTCACAGTACCTTTTAAAGACTGCTTGCTTGACTACAGCTGCATACCACATCCCAGCTACAGAAAGTCTTTTCAATGTTTGCCAGTGTTGTTTCCATAATGATAAACATCACACTTTAGGTGGGCAGGAGTTAGAGTTTTATTATCAGTCTAGGCAAGACCAAAAATTCAAAGCAAATTCAATTCTGCTTAAGAGAACATTGTAAAGAAACAATTCTTCATATTACATGCCTCATATGACCCATTTCAAACCACAGAGAATGACACCTTTATGTGTCACTGTCCCAAGAGACAAACAAACGGGAACAGCTAAAACATTTAAAAAGTGCATCAAGCTTCGGAAGTCTCAAACGAAACTTGAATTTTCTGTACATACTCCTGTCAAATGAAGGTATTTCCTGTGCACCACTCCTCTTGCAAAGTGGTCTGCTATTTCCTTTCATTTGACCTGGATCGGCTAGGAGACCTAGAGAAAGATCGGGACGGCTTGCGATTTCTCTCCCGGGACAGTGATCTCTCTCTTCTCCTATATCTACTAAAGGGACCTGCTCCGGCTGCGGGAGAAGCTTCTCCGTCTTGGAGATCTGTGGTGAGGGGGAGGACTCCTCCTCCGATAATCATCTCGAGGGCGACGACCCCAAGAAGGAGGCGGCCACGATTTCGACTTCTCCCTTCCCCATTCGACAGGTCCACTCTTACTCGGCAGCCACAGAGTGTTCTCCCGTCTACTTCTCAGACAGCATCCGCTGCATCTCGGGGATCTTCATTTTCAACAAGAGTGAAGCCGGGAGGGTTTTTAGCAACCCACACACTTCGGAGTGGTCCATAATATCCTAAAGCTCGTTCGAATTCAGTCTTGTTACCACTGTTTCCAAGACTCCTTACGTAAACGTTCCAGTCCAACGGACAGGAATCCCGATGCAAGACCCTCCTGGCTCCTGGCTTTCATGGGCCACAGGGTGATCCCGGGCCTCTAGAATCTGGCAGCTGAATCGGCACGCACAAGCTGGCCTGTGGGGATGCTTTTCCCCCTATGTGTCCAGCCCGGGGCCATGCTGTCTAGGCCCGACCTCCAGGGTGACAGGGTGAACCCCAGGTCCCTGGAGCAAACACTCAGAGCCCTGGTGACCAGACTCAGGGGGCTGGGGCGGCAGCTGGACATGTGTGGCCACCCTGGTGGTGTTTGGCCCCATCTGCAGTTCCAGTTCCAGCTGAGAAAGAGCCTCGCTGTGTTATTTTCTCCTGGTTGTGTAAGGATCCCCGGTGTCATTTGACAGAAATGTAGATGGTGTGTTCTTTCTCTCTTTTCTCCCTGCTTCCTCTCGTCCCTCTCCTCCTCCCTCTCTCCCTCTCCCTCTCCCTCTGTCCCTCTCTCTCTTCCCTCTCCCTCTTTCCTCTGCGTCTCTCTCTTTCCCTCTCTCCCTCCCCCCTCCCTCTCCCCCCTCCCCGTCCCTCTCCCCGTCCCTCTCCCAACTCCCTCTCCACCTCCGTCTCCCCCTTGCTCTCCCCCATCCCTCTCCCTCTCCCCTCCCCCTACCTCCACGCTCTCCCCCGTCTCTCTCCCTCCTCCCCCCTCCCTCTTCCCGCCTCCCCCGTCCCTCTTCCCTCTCCCTCTCTTCCTTCCTGTCTCCCTGTCCCTGTTTCCCTGTTCCGCACGCTCTCCCTCTACCTCTTTCCCTCTCCCTGTCCCTCCACCTCCTTCCCTCTCCGGAGAGGGAAGGAGGTGGAGGGACAGGGAGAGAGAGCAGGAGAGGGAGGGGGGAGAGGGAGAGATAGGGGTGAGAGGGAGAGAGGGAGAGAGGGAGGGAGCGAAAGACCGTCTCTCCCTCCCTCCCTCTTTCCCTCCCTCCCTCCCTCTTTCCCTCCCTCCCTCCCTCTATCCCTCTCTCCCTCCCTCCCTCTATCCCTCTAGCTCCCTCCATCCCTCTCGCTCCCTCCCTCTATCCCTCTCTCCCTCCCTCCCTCTATCCCTCTCTCGCTCCCTCCCTCTATCCCTCTCTCCCTCCCTCCCTCTCACCCTCTCCCTCCCTCCAGATCGCCCGCTCCCTCCACCTCTCCATCTCCCTCACTCCCTCCCAGAGAGGGAGAGATAGAGAGGCAGAGACAAGGGAGAGGGAGAGAGGGAGAGGGGGAGATGGAGGGAGAGGGAGAGGGAGGGAGAGGAAGAGAGGGAGAGAGATATGGAGAGGAGAGGGGGGGGGAGAGGGAGATGGAAAGAGGTCTCTTCCTCCCTCCCTCTCCCTCCCTCTCTCCCTGTCCCTGTTTCCCTGTTCCGCTCTCCCTCTCCCTCCACCTCCTTCCCTCTCCAGAGAGGGAAGGAGGTGGAGGGAGAGGGAAAGAGGGAGAGGGAGAGCAGGAGAGGGAGAGGGAGAGAGAGGGGGGAAAGGGAGAGAGGGATAGAGGGAGGGAGCGAAGACGTCTCTCCCTCTCTCCCTCTACACCTCTCTTCCTCCCTCTCTCCTTCTCCTCCCTCTCCCTCCATGTCTCCATCTCCCTCACTCTTTCCCAGAAAGGGAGAGATGGAGGGAGAGGGAGAGAGGGAGACGGAGAGATGGAGGAAGAGGGAGAGAAGAAGAGAGAGAGGGACAGAGGGAGAGAGAGATAGAGAGGGAGAGCGGGAGAGGGAAAATGGTCTCTTCTTCCCTCCCTCTCCCTCTCTCCTCCGTCTCCCCCTCTCCTTCCCTCGCCCTTTCCCTTCCTCTCTCCCTCTTCCTCCCTCTCCCTCCATCTCTCCCTCGCCCTCACTCCCTCTCCCTCCATCTCTCCCTCGCCCTCACTCCCTCTCAGAGAGGGAGAGATGGAGGGAGAGGCAGAGACAAGGGAGAGGGAGAGAGGCACAGGGAGACCGGAACAGGGAAACAGGGACAGGGAGAGAGAGAGGGAGAGGGAGAGAGGGAGAGAAGGAGGAGAGAGGGAGAGGGAGGGAGGAAGAGACCTAGTTCCCTCTCCCTCTCTCTCTCCCTCTCCCTCTCTCCCTCTCCCTCCCTCTCCCTCTCCCTCCATCTCTCCCTCTTCCTCTCTCCCTCTGCCTTATCTCTGCCTCTCTGGGAGGGAGTGCGGGAGAGGGAGAGATGGAGGGAGGAGAGTTGGAGCCAGAGGGAGAGGGAGGAGAAGGAGGGAGGGAGAGCGAGAGAGGGAGGGAGAGAGGGAGGGAGAGAGGGAGGGAGGGAGAGACATCTTTCGCTCCCTCCATCACTCTCTCCCTCTCCACCCTCTCTCTCCCTCTCCCCCCTCCCTCTCCATCTCTCTCTCCCTCTCCCCCCTCCCTCTCCATCTCTCTCTCCCTCTCCCTCCACCTCCTTCCCTCTCCAGAGAGGGAAGGAGGTGGAGGGAGAGGGAGAGGGAAAGAGGTAGAGCCAGAGCGTGCGGAACAGGGAAACAGGGACAGGGAGAGAGGAAGGGAGAGAGGGAGAAGGGGAGACGGAGAGGGAAAGGGGGAGAGGGAGAGGGGGAGGGAAAGAGGGAGAGAGAGAGAGGGACAGGGAAAGAGGGACAGGGAGAGAGGGAGGGAGAGAGGCAGAGGGAGAGATGGAGGGAGAGGGAGAGTGAGAGGCAGCGAGGTAGAGGGAGAGAGGGAGAAACGGAGAGAAAGAGAGAGAGAGGGAGAGCGGTAGAAGTGCTGAGGAGGGGGGCTCCCTCCCCCTCCCACTCCCATCCTCTCCCTACTGCTCTTTTTTCTGCTTCAACAAACCCCAGGCGCCTTTTAGATCAGCCCTGAAGTCAACGTTGATGCTTGGACAGCCTGACCTCCCCGCTGACTTCCAGCCCAGGACCACCGCTGGGAGATGAAGTCTGCGGGGCCCTGGGCGCAGGCTGCACAGGCACCTCCTCTGATGCCCAATCTCTCCTCGTTTACGAGGCAGCCGACACTCCCCTCCCTGACTCCCCAAGATTTGGGGCCTTTTTAGTATGTGTCGATAATGCCATGAGCGACTATTTAACTCTTCCACGAGGACCCATCTCCCAAAATGCAGTGGTTTTCAACCTTGGCTGCACTCGAGAACCCCCAGGGAAGGGAGAGACGTCTCTCCCTCCCTCTCTCTCTCTCTCCCTCTGTACGTCTGTCTACCTCTCTCCCTCTCCCTCTCCCTCTGGGGTGATGCCCGATGAGCTCAGAATCGCAGATGGACCCCCCCATCCCCTCTCTGTGGCTTGCATGGGGGATGCACCTTCTCACTGTGGCCCGGGCATGGCCTTGACATTCAGACATCGGGTCCTGCGTGGACACTTGTGTTTGTTCCATAGCGCATGTGGCTGCAGTCTGTGCTTCTGTAGATGCGGGCTGTGCGTGAGCCCTTCATCTTCCCCGCAGACACCACTGGTGCTCGCTCGGCCTCGCGGGGGATGCGGGGGGCACGGGGGACAGTCTTGTGTCCCCACCTTCTTGGGCTACAGACAGGCCACGCTGGTGCTGTGGTGACTGGGGGCTCCCAGGAGAACCCCGCTGCAGACCGGAGAGGTGGCCTCCGAGAAGGTGGCGTACGCCTGGGGCCGGGCCTCATCAGTGAGCCACGGGCCACCTGCGGCAACAGGTGTCTCACCGTCCAGGGGCTGGGTGTTCGGGCGCCGTGGGGTTGAGCTACTGTCTGCACGGCAGCCGTGTTTGTCTTGTTGAGCCCGGGGAGGCCCCTTGGTGGCTCCTGGAGAGCCTGGCCGCATTTCTTCCTGCCCTTGGCCTTAGAGCCCATCACGTTCATGCCGTTTCTGCTTCCAAAAGGACCTGTGTTAATAAAGACCACGTGTTAGGACAGCACCAAAGTGTCTAGAAATCCGGGCCAGGAGGAGGAGGGAGGGGGATTGGCTGTGCCCGCCAGTGGCCTGGGAGCCCTGCCCGCCTGCAGAGACCTGGCCCGGGGCCCGCGGGGAGGGCGTGGCCCTCGGTCCGCAGCGCCTTCCGTCTCTGGCTTCCAGGAGAACTGCGTGATCCTCAGGGAGCTGGTGAGGCTGCAGGCCCTGAAGTCCCGCCTGCTGGGGTTCCGCACCATGCCGACTCTGTGCTGGAGATGAACACGGACAAGACCAGCCAGGTGGTGGCCACTGTCCTAGGTAACACCGCCTCTCCCTGAGTCCCAGTGGGGACGGGGTCAGGCGGACCTTGACCGGACGTGGTGCTGCCTGAGACCCCACTGTGTCAGCCCTTGGGGGTCACCTTCCCAGACCCTTCATTCTGCCTCGAGGGGCACAGGGTCGGGGGTGGCTGGGGGGCCGCCCCAGGGACGTAGCCGAGCCTCTCCCCTCCGCCCGCAGGTGAGCTGGCCCAGAAGCTGAAGCCCCTCGGGGAGCAGGAGCGGCCGTGATCCTGGAGCTAAAGAAGGCCGAGTGCCAGAGGCGGGGCCTGCACTTTGACGGCCCCATCAACGCCTGGGACCTGCGCTACTACGTGAACCAGGGGCAGGAGACGCGCTACCACGTGGGCCAGTACCTGCTCAATGAGTCCTTCCCCATGCAGGCGGTCACACGCGGGCTGCTGGGCATCTCCCAGGAGCTGCTGGGGCTGACCTTCGACCTGGAGGAGGGCACCAGCATGGGTCACGAAGACGTGAGGCTCTAAACGGTCTGGGACGCGGCCTCGGGCAAGGTCATCCATCGGCAAGTTCTACCTGACCTCTATCCTCGGTGCGTGCGTGGGGGAACCTGTCGGCCGTGGGCCGGGGCTCCTCTGTGGAAGCGGGGCCCCATCCACGTCCCTCCGCAGGGTGGGGAAGTCCGGGCACGCGGCCTGCTTCGGCCTGCCTACAGCACGATGGGAGCTGCCAGATCGCCATCGCGGCCATGGTGGCCAACTTCACCAAGCCTACGCCCAACCTGCCCTCCCTGCTGCGGCACGATGAGCGGGAGACCAACTTCCACGACGTCGGGCATGCGATGCACCAGCTCCGCTCCCAGGCGCAGGGCTGCAGGCAGGGGGCGGGGAGGGCCCGGGCATGCGTGGTCCTCAGGCAGGCCCTCGCCGCGGGATTCTTTCACTGACATCACCCCACACGTGGTGACGCCCTCGGTGTCAGCTTCCATCATCAAACCCCAGGCACTGGGCGCGTAAGTAACGGAAATGGATGTCCTCGAGGCTCTAGAGGCTGGAAGACCCAGATCAAGGAGTCAGGGCTGGTTCCCTGCATGTTAAATACATGTACTCAAGAGTTGCCTTTAAAAAAGACAAAAGAAAAGAAAGGAACGTTGCCTGCAAGTCTGCTGACAGCCGGTGATGAGAACCAGAGGGAAGGCTCTGGGGCCGGGGGCGCAGTGCCCTGTGAGCTCGGGGGCTGCTGCCAGTCTCCGTGGAGGCTCAGCAAGTCCCGGTGACTTCCCCACGTGGGGGGCGCCAGCTGAGAGTCTGGGCCCAGGACCCACTGCTCGTTCGGTCTTCCTGTGGTCAGCCCTTCATCCTGAGAGCGATGCTCTCACAGGCTGCACCGGGGCGTGTGGGGACAGTTTACTGAGCCGTACAGACGTCACTACTGCTTTGGACCATTTCCATCATCCCGAAAATGTCCCTCACGCCCTTAGCTATCACTCCGTCCCCTCGCCAGCCCCTGACAACCAGGAACCCACTCGCTGACTCTGTGGATCTACCTGCTCTGGATGTTTCTCCTCAGTGGGGTCACGCCCTGTGTGTCCTTCTGCGTATGACTTCTCTCGCTGAGCATCGTGTTCTCAGGGTGTACCGACGCGGCAGCGAGCGTCAGGGCTTCACCGCATTGCGTGGCTGAGGGACGTAAAGAAGACAAGAGAAAAGAAAAGCACGTTGCATGCAAGTCTGGTGACAGCCGGTGATGAGAACCAGAGGGAAGGCTCTGGGGCCGGGGGCGCCGTGCCCTGTGAGGCCCTTGGCGCTGCTGCCAGTCTTGGTGGGGCACGGGCAGCACCGTCCCTCAGGAGCTGCTGGACAAGCTCATCAAGTCCCGGGAGGCCAACCCAGATGCGGCCGGACCGAGGGAAGGGAAGGGGGCTTCCGGTCTGCCCGGCTGGCAAGCGCGGCCTGGACACGGTGCCAGCCCCCCGTCTCCTTCCTCCCACGCCCCAGGCCTCTTCAACCTGTGCCAGATCGTCCTGGCCAAGGTGGTTCAGGCCCTGCACACGCAGACGCCCGCGGACCCGGCCCAGGAGAATGCCCGCCTCTGCCAGGAGATCCTGGGGTTCCCAGCCATGCCAGGTAGCCAAGCGCGCGCCGGGCTCACCTTAGCGGTCGGTTGGCGGCTACTGCCCAGGTCAAGAGGATCGTCTGGTGGTGTGTGAATGGGGACCGAATGACGGGCTCCGGCCGAGGCCCGCTGCCCTCTGGCCTCCTCCTGCCACGGCTCCTTGGCTGGTCCCTCCAGCTGTGGCCCACGGAGTCCGAGGGTGGAGTGGGAGGCTCTGCACATGCTTTCTAGAGAGCCTGGAAGAGGCAGGAGAGGGCTTCATACCCCGGACAGAAGGCATCGACGAGGTCTGCCCATGCGTGTCGGTGCGGACACGCGGTTCACTCCCTCGTGAGCGCTTTAACCAGCGATCTCCCCGTGGTGGAGGGAGAGCCCTGACTCATCTCTCGCAGCCTCGGCAGCTGGCCTTGTAAGAGGCTTAGGAGTGAACCCTCGTGAGCTTCAGCAGAAAGTCGGCAAAGATTTATTTGTGTCCCTCCACTGAACTGCCAGCAAGGTCCCCGTTTTCTACAAGTGTTGGGCCAATACTCTCTCTAGTGGCAGGGGACTCAGACAAGGCTGCTTTGAGGCCCCCACCCCCGCTCTGGGGCAGGGGCACTGAGCGGCCAGGGGGCCGGGCAGGAGCCCCTCCGCGGGTGTCCCAGTGACCCACCTGCCTGCGACCTTCGGCCGCCTGGCAGGAAGCTACGACGCCCAGTCCTATGGCCAGTCATTCCTGCAAGAAACACTGGAACCAGTTTCTGCCAACCCACCAAAAAAAACGACTTCAAAGGCAACGTGGTGTCACAGGAAGGGCTTGTTTCTGTGTTGGTTTGTTTTTAGTTCATTAGGCCTCACTTAAAATTCTGATTCCACAATGCACTTGCTTTGGGATCTTGAACAACACTCATAACCTCTGCAAGTTTCAGTATAGTAAGTTTATGTGATTACCTTCATCTGTAATATCCCTGTGTTGCAATCTTAATTAATTCAGATTAATTCATCTTAATCTTAATCTCAAGTTCAGATCAATGACTAGTTCCTCTGTGACTTCTCCTCTGAACGGATTCAAAAGCCGCCTCTCCCGTCCTCATTTGGCTTCTCTTCTCTTCTGGAATCTCATAAGAACTTCTATGACCTCTTTGGTTTTTTGTTGTTGCTGTTGTCTGTTTGTTTGTTTTTTAATTGAAATATAGTTGATTTACAATGTCGTGTCCGTTTCAGGTGTACGGCGCAGTGATTCCGTTTTCAGAGTCTTTTCCCTTATAAGTTATTACAAAATATTGAGTACAGTTCCCTGTGCCATAGGGGAGATCCTTGTTGTATCTATTCTATGCCTTCTTTGAATGACCGTAGCACTTGTTGTCTGTATCATTTTTATGTCTGTTGTGGCTTTGTGACTGAAAATGAAAATTTTCTATTTGTTCATGCCCTGGCCCTTCCTTAAAAATGTGTTCATTTACCTATTTCATATTTATTGACTACATCTTAGACACCGTGTTAGCTGCTTGTTCTAGATGTTAGTAAAACACAGACCTTCCTGCTCAAAGGGTCACAGTATTTGTGGGAAAACAAAAAAATGAACAACTTACGTCTCAAATAGCTTTGTACTTCCCAAAGAGAGCACACCTCGTAGGTACAATAAATATATGTATCATACATAAATGTATAAAGAGTTAATGGCATTAAAAACGTGAGATAACTGCTTTTCTATTCTGAGGAAATGAGGATTACATTTCACCAGGAGCTCAATACCACTCTGAGAATGAGGGCTTAACCCCCGACCTGGCTCACTGCATCGCTTTCTTATATGAAAATAGACAAGTCTGTACACGCTCTCTACAAAAAGGCTTATCTGGCATGAATTTCAGATAGCAAGAAGAAAAATTCAAGAGGTTCAGAGAAGCATCCAGAAGCTCAGATGATTGTCTGGCACTGATACAACTTGCTTGACAGGAAAATAGAGCTGTAAATCTCACAAAATTCGATGATCTTCTAAGAATTTCAAAACCGCCTGCTATTAATTAGAAATCCTAGAAGAACCGCTTCTTTTAAAGCACACTGATAATATGCTTTACAGCTTAATATTCAGAAGCCTATGTTTCGGCTAAGTGAGCTTCAGGAATGAAGGAAACTTGTGGTTCAGTTCCCTCTACTCTGGAACCTCTGGTCAAAACACCTACTTCTGTGCTCAGCCATCTTATCATCTGAAAAATGGAGGCAACTCTAAGAAAACATCGTTACAGAGATGTTGCACAGTTTCCTGTGTCACTGTCTTCATTTGTTTCAGAAAACCAATAACGTCTAAGCTGCTACTGCAAAGAGCGCAGTGTTACTTGGGGTCATCTAGTGCAGCTCTGTCAAAGTAAAGAAAAGGAAAGGGGCCTAGAACAACTATAATTTTCCCAAGAGGACACTATTATTTTATGGTAAATCTGAGTCAAGAACCCTGATCTCTTTGATGCCATTCCATTGTTCTTTCGTTGGGTTCTCAACAACCCAGAGAAAGAAAGAGAAATAAAACTCCTATGTGCTGTGTCACTGGTACAGGACGTGGCAAGATTGGAATCGGAGAACTACATATTAACAGGTATTTGGGAAATTCTTCAAACTGGTTAAGATATACACCAGGTACATAAAACACAGTATGTTTTCCCAAGATGATTCTGTGGAATGAACAGAACTGGTAACTGAAGGTGCCTGTGTGCTGCAGTTCCAAACAGGATGGGTGAATGCTTGTTTTCTGGCACCTTTAAGACTCCACCCCAATATACACATTAAAATAAAATTAACATTTCAACTGGGTCATATTTAATTCTGCATGCTCTTCTAAGTCAGCAAAATATTCCATATATCATTTAAGTTGTCACTCACTCTCTTTTCTTTTCTTTCTTTTTCTTTTTCTTTTTTTCTTTTTTTGCGGTACACGGGCCTCTCACTGCTGTGGCCTCTCCCGTTGCGGAGCGCAGGCTCAGCGGCCATGGCTCACGGGCCTAGCCGCTCCGCGGCATGTGGGATCTTCCCGGACCGGAGCACGAACCCGTGTCCCCTGCATCGGCAGGCGGACTCTCAACCACTGAGCCACCAGGGAAGCCCGTCACTCACTTTTTAACTTGAGTTTTAATTTCTAAAAGTCTTTCCAAACACAAAACAGAGGTGGGAAAATGGTATATGGGAAGCTGCAGAGATGAAATAAGCTTACTTCATTCGGCATAAAGATGAATACCCAAACAACTTCTGCATAGCTGCAAGTGTCCAAATCTACTATCCTCGTTTCGTAGTCAAGGCTTCCGGAAAAATATGCTAACGGATTCCTAATTACCCAAATGCCCCATATCCGTTTCAGTAAGTATCGTTATATATTACGGAAATTTTTCTCAGTGACACAGAAAGACATCCTGGCCGAGCATCCCCCTTCCCCTGACACAGAGATGATGGGTCTCAAGCTACCTTGAAGGCGTTGGAGCCCACTTTATCCATTACTAATATTAATGGAGGACAAACCTTCATATTCTGTTTGTTTGCTCTGTGTTTGTTAAATCACTTCTTCCCTTCATTAAAATGGATGACACATAATTGAGTCTGTAGTGTGTGTATCACTGGAACCTGAACACATTTTTGTTGGTTTTATTAACGTCATAGGTTTCTAGGGAGGGTCTACTAAATAACTAAGTCTAGTTTCACAGTTACAAATAAATTAGGATGTAATTTTGAATAAATTAAGCTCATCATAAAGGAAGGATACTGATAGTTGCTACTACCCCTTCCTTGAGGGGCTCTTGTAAAGCACTAAATAAAGTAACAGAGGTTTATATGCATGCATATATTTTCAATGATGTTTGAACACACTCGAAAAGAACTCTACAGAATGCATTATAAAACCTCGATGCTGTGTGTCCCTAGTTCCCAGCTCTCTCGTTAAAACTATTTAAATGAACAAAATGTTATCTATTAGGAGAGCTATCAGAGTACTCCAAATACTACTTCTTGCAGTACCCTGTCCCAACCATTTGCCTTCCTCTTCCCATTAGTCCTTAATTCAGAAACCCCAGAGATTTGTTCATTAATTTATGAACACATTTCTTCATTCAGCCAAGAAAATTGATGGCTCCCTTACCAAATTTCAGGCACCCTTCTTCAGTATGTTTTCTAGGCATGTTCAGGAAACACAGCAGTGATTAACACAGATGAATATAGCCTCTCTCGAGCTGAGGGGAGAGACAAAAGTAAAGAAGCAAATATAAAATCGTAAGTGTAAATACGTAAATAAAAATGGAATAAATGGGTAGAATAACTAGTATATCAGGTAAGTGCTGGAGAAAAACGGCAAGCAGGGAAGGGGGATGGAGATTGTTAGCTGGTAGGAGGAGGCTGCGATCTGAAACTAAGTGATCACTGAGGGCTTTCTGGGGAAGATAAAATTTAAGAGGGAACCTAAGGTTGTGAGAGGGAGCAAGGTGCATATCTGGGAAGTGAATAGTACAAGCAGAGGGAACAGTCAGATGGAGAGGCAATGAGGCAAGAGTGGGCTTGGAGTATCCAAGGAGCAGAAAGGATGTCAGTGTGTGGAAAACAGAGGGAGCAAAGTGGAGAGGAGAAGGAAACAGTCAGAGAGGAAACAGAGGCCCAGATTTCTAGGGCTGTGGAGGCACTTTGAGGACTTTGCTTTTCCTGTGAAGAAGCCACTGAAGAGCCTGGAGTGACATGATGTGACTTACGTTTTAACAGGATCTCTCTGGATGCCATGTTGATTAGAGACTGCAGGAGAATAAGGACAAGCCCCAGAAGACCAATAGTTGATTCAAATGTCAAGAAACATTTATGCCTTCACCCTTCAACTTCACAAATGATGCCATTTCCATTGAGCTATTGAAAAATATAATCTGGCTTTCAAAACAATAAACCAGAAGGCATTTTCTCACATAAGCAAGGTCACAAACAACTGTCAGCTAAAGTTGAAATAGCAACAAATCAAATAATAACAAAAAACATTTTTTATAGCTTTTAAAACCTTACCAAGCATTTTCTTGTCCATTATCTAAGTTAATCCTCAAATCAACGCCATGAGATAGTTACTATTTTCCCATTAGAAGTGACCGCATATTAAATCCTTAGTGATTGCTCAAGAAAAGCTGAAATCTTGAGTGTACATCTATTAATGCCAAGGTTGGGTTTTTTACCCATGGGAACATTGGATGCTAAAATCCACAGGGATTTTCAGCTCAAGATGGCAGACTAGGAAATATATTTACTTTCTGGTCCTCCTGAAACCAGGTTTAAATAAAACTGTAGAAATACCCAAATTAATCAACCAATAAGAGCCAAGACATTGTGGAAGTCATCAACCACAGAAAGATTTCAACACATTTCGAGAAGGCAAACAATGAAATGGAGGGGCCATGAATAAAATAATGAAGAAAAGACTACCCTAAGTAGGGTCTGCACAAAGCCAGTCAGCTTTTGCTAAGCCCTGGTTATAGTAAAGGACAGAGGAAAGAAGAGGGGCTGAAAACAAGGAGACAGAAGTCATTTTAGGAAAACACGTTCATTTAATGAGCTCCAGGGAACACTCAGCCTGCTGCCATACTCACTCACGTATTACAGTGGATTGTTGGCACGCAAGACAAGAAAACAGGGAACCAACGAACAAAAATCAAGACACTGTTTCTTACTGAACTCTTCTCAAACGAGATCAAGAAATTATGGTTCAATGCCATAGCTGTAAATCATTTCTGCTCCTGGAGAGGTTAGAAAGGGCTTATAATAGTTACCCTTTTTTTTTCAGACAGAATTTAGGTCTGAGCAAAAGCTTTTGTGTCCTCCAACCTCAAAGTTTATTGGGGATGGAAGTCCAAATTTGCTTCGACATACCATAAAAAGAATCTCATGAGCAGAGGGTCAAACTACTTTTGGAATATATGAATTATGCCCAGTGTGATTTTAAATAGATTTTAAACAAAAATATATAGATTTTTACTGATCTATATGATTCTGGGTTCTGAAACTTCTACATGTCACATGCCTGATACAGAACACACAATGTCAGTCCCAGGAGACAGAAAACACTCCAATGAAGCAAGCCAAAGAAACAAGATTCGGACAAGGTAAAGTGACGTGTAGACCAAGACCAGGATTTTTCAATTCTTTCCTGTCATGCTGTAGCTTCCAGCTCCTGAATAACAACACATGTTTCCCTTGTCCTAGACACACAAGAGTATGTCTCCTCTATGGGGCATAAGAAGCTCTAGAGTTACATATGTGTAGTAAAGAGTGGACCCAGCCGGCATACTCACAATGACCAAATTGTGTTGCTCGTACTTTATTTTAAACCAATACATCGCTCCACGCTGAAGTTGCAATAAATGATATATTTGCTTTCTAGACATGAATGAGATGCCTTACTGGATATACTCCAGGAAGGCCAGAGAAACTGGCTTCTAATCCATACAGAATAATTCATTGATGAATTCCTTTCAGGATAGCCCATGATTTATCTAGAATATAAGCTTTACATACCTGGATCCTTCAAACTAGACCAAAGGGAAAAATCTAGGCTCCAAGCCTCAATTAGAAATGTGGGATGGTGCTATGCTGACAACTGGTGGTCCCTGACCTATCTTCTGAGATTAGAACCCAGTGTGGTGGATGACCAATTCACGCGTTGAACAAAAGAACACCTCCTACAAGGCAGTGGATGTGTTCATTACAGGTATGGCACTTAGGGCTAAGTATCATAAGGACTTCAAGAAACAAAAGAAAAAGTAACACATGAAGCATATATGATAAGGAGGCGCCAGAGTCCAGAGCACGAGCTCTGGAATCACACAGGCTTGCTTCGAATCCCGGCTAAGCCACTACCATCTGTATACCCTGAAGAACAGTCGAAGGTTGAAATGTTCTTTTACCAAATTTCGAAAAACAAGTGAAGAAAGAACCTACCTGCCAGGAAGGGACATCGTGGGGTGCAGCATCCAGTCGGGTCAGGGCTCTGCATCCCCTGCTCAGAAACCTTCACCGCCTGGCTCACGGTGATGCTGGCAGCTCAGCAGCCCTGGAGAAGGCGCTCCTGCTCCTGTCTCCAGGGCTCGCGGACAAGCTGGGGAGGTCCACGGAGGAGGCGGGCCACAGCCTGGCAAGCTCTGGGTGCCTCCTGCACTCAGCTCTGGGCAGGCTCTGGCCTCTGGGCCCCGTTGCGGGGAAGGGCTGGCCGATACATACCCAGGGCTGAGGGGTCTGCAGAGCCGGTGCCCAGGCAGCGTGAGCTCTGGAGGACAAGGCTTCCACAGTCCCCAACAGTCTCCGCATGGTGGCCCATCCGGTGCCAAACACCTGCCACCCACAGCGACAAGTCCCAGCCGCTACAAAGTCCAGAAGGGCTCGGGCTCTTTGCCCTCGGGCCGGGTTTCTCCAGGGGCTGGGCTTGTGTGGGGCCCCCAGCCCACCCCCTGACCCGCCCGCCCTTGCTCTGTGACACGTACAATGCAATGGCAACACCCAGGCTGAGCCGGCAGGCCAGTGTTCAGTGCGTGCTAGACCTTGAGAAGAGTTAGCAGCTAGGGAGAAGCTCTCCCACTTTCACTCGCTTTTCTCAGATCAGCCAGGCAGCCCATCTCACCCCAAAGCGATGGACACCACACCTCCTTCCCAGGCTATCGTTTTCCGTTCTGCCCCTGTTTTCCCTTTCCATTCTGCCCCTCTTTTCCCCAGCACCCCATCTACGGCTTCGGGTGTCATCGGTGCTGCAGCAGGCAGCACCTCTGACCCCGAAGCTATGGACACCACACCACCTTCCCGGGCTTTCGTTTTCCGTTCTGCCCCTGTTGTCCCTTTCCATTCTGCCCCTCTTTTCCCCAGCACCCCATCTACGGCTTCGGGTGTCATCGGTGCTGCAGCAGGCAGCACCTCTGACCCCGAAGCTATGGACACCACACCACCTTCCCGGGCTTTCGTTTTCCGTTCTGCCCCTGTTGTCCCTTTCCATTCTGCCCCTCTTTTCCCCAGCACCCCATTTACGGCTTCGGGTGTCATTGGTGCTGCTCCCGGCAGCACCTCTGACCCCGAAGCTATGGACACCACACCACCTTCCCGGGCTTTCGTTTTCCATTCTGCCCCTGTTTTCCCTTTCCATTCTGCCCCTCTTTTCCCCAGCACCCCATTTACGGCTTCGGGTGTCATTGGTGCTGCTCCCGGCAGCACCTCTGACCCCGAAGCTATGGACACCACACCACCTTCCCGGGCTTTCGTTTTCCGTTCTGCCCCTGTTGTCCCTTTCCATTCTGCCCCTCTTTTCCCCAGCACCCCATCTACGGCTTCGGGTGTCATTGGTGCTGCTGCAGGCAGCACCTCTGACCCCGAAGCTATGGACACCACACCACCTTCCCGGGCTTTCGTTTTCCGTTCTGCCCCTGTTGTCCCTTTCCATTCTGCCCCTCTTTTCCCCAGCCCCCCATCTACGGCTTCGGGTGTCATTGGTGCTGCTGCAGGCAGCACCTCTGACCCCGAAGCTATGGACACCACACCACCTTCCCGGGCTTTCGTTTTCCGTTCTTCCCCTGTTTTCCCTTTCCATTCTGCCCCTCTTTTCCCCAGCCCCCCATCTACGGCTTCGGGTGTCATCGGTGCTGCAGCAGGCAGCACCTCTGACCCCGAAGCTATGGACACCACACCTCCTCCCTAGGCTATCTTTTTCCGTTCTTCCCCTATTTTCCCTTTCCATTCTGCCCCTGTTTTCCCCAGCGCCCCCCCCATTTACGGCTTAGGCCGGCATCAGTGCTTCAGCAGGCAGCAGCTCTGACACCAAACCTATGGACACACCTCCAGGGCTGTCATTTTCCAGTCTGCCCCGTCTCCAAGTAGAACCACTACCTATTTCACACGGCTGTTCCTAGTTCTGGGAACACACCACGCACTGGTAGCAATGCCTCAGCCCATGCCTCGACTCATTTCCCTGCAACGCTGGCCAACAGATAGACCAACACTTCAAAGTTATGACAGAAAGTTGAGTAAGTTATACGCTTGGAATTGCATTTATTATTATTAACAAGCACAACTGTAGTGCTTAGACTATAACAAGTAATATTCTAAGTGCTTAGCAAATATTAACTCACTTAATCCTCATAATGGCAACCCTATAGGTAGGTAATGTTCATAATATTCACCTTTTTGGGGGGAAACTGAGGCCCAGGGGGGTTGAATAGCTTGCCTAATGCCACACAGTAAGTAGCGGGCAGAAACCCAGGATGAAAACCAGACCGTCTAGACTTTCATCACTTTGCTGTGTCACCTTAATAGATGTTGTGGTTTGGGAAGGGACTAAACTGACAAGACTCTGAACTTGAGAAGGGAGAAATTAGAAAGTGACTGATCCTAGAAACTAGAGAGGATTTCAGCTCAGAAATTTCTGGTGGTGAGACCCAGAAGAACAAGAACATGGTTGGAATATTAACTTGGGGTAGTATCTGAATCCATTGAGAAATGGTTTTGTTTTGTTTTGTTTTTTTAACTTAGAAAGGCCAGCTGGATGAAGATTAATGAAACAAAAAGTAGAAAGGGAAAGAGGAAGGTGCCTGAAGTGAGACATAACCTCTTCCCTGTAAGTACTAGGGGTGGGCGTCCTGTGGGAAAGGATGGAGCTCTCTCTACAGGTTTGTCACCAGGATGAACAAGGAGAAACATGGCAACCATTGTACTGGTTTTGATGATTCCTCAAAAACCAAGGCTTTACTTTCC
Source organism: Delphinapterus leucas (assembly GCF_059928025.1). Classification (NCBI taxonomy): domain Eukaryota; kingdom Metazoa; phylum Chordata; class Mammalia; order Artiodactyla; family Monodontidae; genus Delphinapterus; species Delphinapterus leucas. Next base: position 3,596,659 of record NW_028322262.1, on the reverse strand, counting down.
AAGAACTACCCACAGTAGCATACCTACCGTGTGTCAGACATGCCACCAAGTGTGTTTCCAGTCACACATTTTAATTGGAGAAATAGTTCCTATGAGGTACGCATTAGTTCCCTATGGCTGCTGTAACAAATGACTACCAATGAGCTTGCGTAAAACAAAACACACTCATTCTCTTATGGTTCTGGAAGACAGAGGTCCAAAACCAGTTTCCCTGGGCTGGAACCAGGAGTTGACAAGGCCGTCCATCCACCTTCTAGAGGCTCTAAGGGAGAATCTGTTTCCTTGACAGCATTCCTTGACTTCTGGCCACATCAATCCAACCCCAACTTCATCATCACATTCTCTTTGGAGTAAACACTCCCTCTGCCTCTCTCTTACGAGAACACCAGTGGTTACATCTGGGTCCATCCAGGTAGTCCAGAAGAATCTCCCCATCTCAAAACCCTTACTTTCATCCCATTGGCAAAGTCCCTTCTGCCATTTAAGGTGACATTCATAGGTTCTGGGGATTAGAAGGTGGACATTTGGGGGCAATGGTACTATTCAGTCTACTACAAGGTAGATACTATTATCTTTCTCAGATGTAGGAAATGAAGTTTAGGGAAGTAATTTGTCTCAGGTCTACAATTTCCAGAGGAGAGATTTAAATTCTGCCAGGGAGACTTTAGGACACACTCTAAACAACTTTAACCTGTGTCCTTAATTACTGCATAATCCTTGGTTAAGAGTCACACTTAGGTATCAAGACCCAACTGAATATAACACAAGTACTGTCTCCTCTTTCACTATGTTTGCCTGGTGTATTTATGAATCTTGCCCAGAGCAGAAGAGTTCAGAAAATCGTTATACACGTTTACTAGGAGAAAGCATTTACCGTTTGATGTGCACGGAGTAATGGAAGGCTATTTAAAATAAAATAAAGTAAAATATGCCACCAAATCGTCAAGTGTCACAACAGAGGTAACCCCGTGGGAGTCTTGAGGAGACTAAAATTATCTCCAATTGTGCAGGTGAGAAAAGTGTCACTAAAGGCAGTTGTAGTTCAGCCAAGCCCTACGGCACAGAAGTAGGAATCTGGATATGTACGAATGGGAAAAAAGACATTTTAGGCATGGGAAACAGTTGAATGCTGAATGGATGAGAAATATGCATTAGACCTTTCTAAATCAACTGGCTTATTCACTCAGTAAATCAGATTTGGTCAGTCAAACTAGCTTTAGCTGATTACTTATCCAGGGCATAGCTGTTGAGAGTCATTTTTGTCATAGAACAGTAAATAAAATTGTTGAACTATAGCTTTAGGCTTGCTAAGTGATAACAGATTGCTCTAGCTGATGTTCAAGTGACTTACTTGGTACTATTCATGAAATTGGGGGTTAACAACTGCTTAAGACAACATAGAGAATTGATCTTAAATAGTACTTGAAGTAGTTACTGTGTAAAGTATCTGTTCAGTAGCTCATGGTAAATGGATGTTTATAATCCCCGTTGGACAACCAACTGCTTTTTTGCAAATGGTAATGTGAATTGCTGTTGCATAAACTATAGTAATGACCACCTATCTAATCTGTTGTCCAAACCAGAAATCTTCTAACAATACTGGTCTCCTAATAAAAAGTAAGCATGAAGCTAACACACACTGGGTGTCTCCCGTGTGCCTGTGCATGCATCTATAGCTCACTGAACCCCCATAACAGCCCCCAAGAGAGGGACTCTGAGTGTCCCCATGCTGCTGGTGGAGAAACAGGCACAGGAAGGTTCAATAGTCTATCTACCTAAGATAACACAGAGGGCGGGAGAGCCTGTTTTTAAACCATCTGCCTCCAATTCCAGGTGCCAGGAGCCAGATTCAGCCTACAGGCCTCTTCTGCTCATCTGGAGGTGAAACCATGTGTAAGGATTAGTCAAATCCTGTCTTCACTCCTCAAGGTAGCTTGAACACTTGCACGTCCTCCAAATAGCACGTAGCATAAGCAATAAGATGTTTGCCCCGGGTATTGTCCAGGAACTTGGAATCAGCTGTGTCTAGTTAGGCTGAGCTGGTTAAGACTGGAGAGGACCACCGATCTTCCACCTGGCCCAGTGCCTTTTGACCTCCTGCCATCAGAGGGCCGAAAACTACAGCCTGAGAATGTGCTGAGCCCCGTAGCCTAGTTACGCCAGCTCAGAACAATGATGGGCACACCTTTTCCCAATCACCTTTCCTCATGCTCCCCATGCCTCATACTGCCCTGCTTCTTTATTCTTTATCCCATAGATACCCCAAGCCCCTTGCCTTTGGGGAGGCGGATTTGAGAGCTATTGTCACGTCACTTCCTCGCTTGGCTGCCTTGTGAATAAACTCCTCTTTGCTGCAAACCTCAGCATGTCAGTGTTTTGGCTTGCTGCGCCTCAGACAAAATGGTAGGGAGCAGTGGTAAAGGTCCCTTGCCTGTGAGGGAAGCTGGTTGCTAGTAGTCACGTTGCAGATGTTTTCTCCTCCCGGGGGGGCAGACGTCCTGCTCTTCCAGAAAGAAGGGAGAAAGGCAGGAGCTGGACCCTTGCTCTCAGGGTCACCGTCACCTAGGAGCTCGTTAGAAACACAGAATCCAGGCCCCACCCAGAACTACTGAATTACAGCCTGCATTTAACAAGATCCACAGGAGAGGCATACCCATATTAAAGTTGGAGAGGCACCAAGCTGGAGTCCACGTAGCAGAGAAGCAGACAGGATTCTAGACCACGCAGAGTGTTAAAGGCCAACAGTTTGTTTTCTATTCTCAAAACAATGTTTTTGAGCCATGTTTATGAGCAATGTCCCAACTTGCTTCTAAGGTTTCTTGTGTGAAGAATGGATTGGAAGGAAACAAGATATATGGACACTAGTTAGGACCTCACTGCAACAGACAGGCAAGTTCAGTATTAGGATGTTGAGGAAGAGTTGACAGATTCAGAAGAAATTCAGGAGATAAACTGAAGCGGGCTTAATGGGGTATGAGACGGAGGAAAGGAAGGTCTTAGGGAATTTAAGGGTTTACTCCACGTATGAGCAAAGCCTCAAAATTCATCATTTGAACGTACAGAGGTAGAGCTCTCAAAGGACACTGGTTAGGAAGCAACAGTACGCCCTTTATAATTCCAAGAGACAACACGGATCAACTGTCTCGATGGAAAACTCGGCGGTACCGGTGCGTTTTTTCACTCAAACTTAGTTCCAGTGCCTATTACTCACATTTTCTGTGCCTAAACAACACAGCTTGAGGAACTGAAGGGGATTCCATCCTGGTAATTAAGGAGGGTCCCCAACACTGACAGTCCCATCTTAAAAAGCAGTCCCGCTGCATTTTACCCAAGGAGCAATGGCCAGAGCCTCCCTTTTAAAACGATGGGGAGAAATCAGAACATCACACACTGTCCCTTTCAGCTACTATGAACTGAGCCGCGAGACGACCAGCACCCCCTAGCACAGCGCCGGGGGCCACTGTGACAGGCGACAGCACAAGAGACGGAAGCCCAGGCCCAGGGGCTCCGAGCTCCACCGGCAACGCCCAGGGGCCAAGGCGCATTACCTTTCCGGGATGTGCTTTCCGCCCTTCCTCGTGGCCGACGAACTGGCTCATGTCACCCCCGCCAGGAGTGCCAAAGTCGCCAACCCGGCATCCCCGGTGCCAGCACAAGGCCACGAACCACAGGCGCCTAGGCACAAGCCCACGCAGCTCGCGGACCTCCTTCTACCGCGCATGCGCCACCGCGTGGCGTGTCGAGATGACTGTCATCACGCAGGCGGATTAACGCGCTTGATCGGTAAAGAGGATTCTGATGCCTGCAATTTCCCTCCTTAGCCGGAGGCTGGTAGCACACGTCCATTAGTTCGTGTGTGTACCCTTCAGCATTCCAATCATACGGGACATGGAAAGTTGTCCGACTCTCCCAGTTTCTTGTGTGGTTCTTTCAGATATTTCCCAAGTGCTTACATTCACACTTGTATCTTGTATGTAAGTATTTGTACGTAACAGGTATCCTGTAGTTTATAGAAGAGCAGCACACTATACACGTACTACATACATAGTCTACAATGTGTCTTGGATAGTGACGCTGTTATCTTTCTAAAATATAAACTTGGCTGGATTGCTCTGTCGCTTGAACATCTTCACTTAGCACAGAATACAGCCCAGGTTGTTAGCACAGCATTGAGAACTCTTTATAAACAAATATCAGTCTGTCTCTCCAACTGAATTATAAGTTCAAACTATGACTTACAAGGACCTACATCATCCACCTCCCTCCTTTGCCCTGCCAGCCTCCCCTGATCTCATTCTCTACTGCCCTGCCCTCACTCACTTTCCCCTGTCCAGCCACACTGGCTTCCTTACTATTCCTCAAACATGCCAAGCACAGGCGTGCCTCAGGGACTTTGCACCTACTATTCCTTCTGCTTCAGAACACACCCTCCCACCCCATCTCCACTCTCCCAGAACACACCCTCCCACCCCATCTCCACTCTCCCAGATATCCAATGGCTTGTTTCTCACTGCAAGGCTCTGCTCAATCGACATCTTAATAGAGGGGACTTCCCTGATCACCTACCACATTCCCTCACCTCTTCATCTTCTTTTGTTATTCTCCAAAGCATTTACCACCGCTTGACACTCCACATATTGACTTATTTATTCATCTCTCTCCCCCACTAGAATGGAAAGTACGTAAGGGCAAGAGCTTTGTTCTCTTCCTACTTCCTAGAACAGTGCCTTCAACTCAGAAGGTGTTATACAAATATTTGCTGAAAATGAATGTATGACTTCTTTGCCCTTTCACACTACCCTCTAGTCACACCAGAGGCTGCCCCTCCAGAGCACAAGTTCAAGCCCTGGGCCTTTTGTACCTGTCCCCAATACCTGGGCTGTCCTTTCCTCATTCCGGCAAAATCCTCTTCCCCCAAGCCCAGCTCAAACGCTGTCTCCTCAGTCAGGCCTTCCTCAATTTCTCCTCTATATTCCTGCTGCACTTGATTCTTTTATCATAATTAACCCACTTAGACTCACTACATGTTTCTCTTCCTAGACAACTGGAAGTTGCTACTGAACAAAGACTTCTACTCACCTCTGTATCCCCGTGCCCTAACAACAAACCTATAAGGCTCTCGGTGTTTACTGAAACAATTCATTTTCTGAGTCTCTACCCATTCTAGGGAGTGCGTAGTATAGTCTCCTCCTCATTATCAGTGAGCCTGGCATCTGTGGGAGGGCCTTACAGCAGAGGAAGTCACCAATGGATCATAACTAAGGTCCTGAGACTGCAATGGCAGACAGCATGGTGAAGTTAGCCCACTGCATGCAGAAGACCCACAGAGGAGTCAGCATATGCAATGGACTACACTTGGTATAACATGTGAACAATCAAGGTTTACAAACGTGTTCTCATGCACTTGTAAGGATCTTCTAGCCCACGCGGAACAGACAGAACACACACAAAGGAGCCTGGAGGAAGTGAGTAGGCCGGCAGCTGCGCCCTAACGTCTTAAGAGGTAACATTTCTGTGACTACAGTTTAAACACATCAGATAATTTGCCTCCTTTCTAGACACCCTGGTTATCACAGGACAGGCCAAGCCTCTCAAGTTTTAAAGCTAAAGTACACGGAAGATCTGTGAATAGGGCTGAAGATATTTAAGAGCTAGTACCTGCATTAAGCAACCAGGTTATAGAATGAACATTTATCTTGAAATTCCAGTCTCTCCCTCTCTCTCTCGCCTCCTATCCCCTATCTTCCCACCTCCATCTCTATTCCCTCTCCCCTACTCCCTGTTTTATGTATATACGTGCATCATTTTATATATACACGGAATATTTACTGTCTGTTACATTGATTTAATAAAGTGCACACTCCTCAGGCTAAATTTAGAAAGAGGACAAAATGAACACTTTCACATGGGCGTCAGTGGTGTTCCAAAGACAAAAGATTCCTCAGTCTTAAAACATGGCAAACACCATGTTCCTTCTGATAGTTAGATGCTAGAAAAAGGCAAGTGGATCCTTAAAATTCACACGCTATTAACACCTACTATCAACAGAGTAGATCTTAAAGCGGAAACAAGAAAACACCAGCCTTTTAAGTTCTTCCTGTCTGAAGATAAGAGTAAGAGGTGGTAGTGTTCTTCCTCACTTGCACCCGAAGGGTAAAAGCAGCAAAAATATCTTAAACACATATATGATGAGGAAGCCACTCTACCTGGTCCACTCTGTTTTGTTTTGCTTCTAGGGATCTGTCTCACTCTGAACCTTTGCTTTTTGTTTTCTCTTTTATGTACGCTAAGAACCTGAGAGTCTAAACCTTTTCTTCCACCTCTCAACCAATAAACAGGACAAAAGAACATTTTTATGTTTTTATGTATTTTCCATTCAAATTTTTAAAAAAGAGATAAGTAAGCTAGCTCAGTTCATATTTCTCACAAAGATCACTTTCCAAACTAAACTAAATTGTTTGTGACCATAAACAGGAAAAACACCGTACTCTAGTAGCACCATCTGACATTTCCACCTTAATGTTACCAAACACAACTTGACACGAATGTCAGAACTATTAAAAATGTTAAAAATCCCCAACCCCACTCAAAATGCATACCAAAGTTCAGGTAAAGGAAAAACAAAAACAAACACAAAAGCAACTCACCGTTATCTTTATGTTCTTTCAGAAACCCATTAACAGCACACTGGAATTTAAAACTAGTGTCGTCATCTGACACCTGATGCCCAATTGTACACATTTTTAAATAAGGAAGAGTTTCTGGTAAGTCCTATAAGGCAAAACCATGAAAATATGTATTATTTCCTTTGTAGGGAAAGAATAAAAAATTAATTAGAGAAGGCAGAATATAAACCAGGAGAGTACATTAAACTTTGTATGTCAGTCATTCTGATGAGAGCCATTTTTTCCAAAGCTGCTTTAACCAGTAATTATCACTTGATTTTCATTCAAACTGCAGAACGGACAGTTACCAGGCATGCAAAAGGAAAAGCAAATCTATGTGAATGAATGCACATGTAACTCAAAATGATATAAACAGTTCTGCCTACATTTATGTTCTATCTTACATTTCAAGGGCCATAAAGCGGCTGTGATTTAAGGAGAGTAGTAGAATAGAGTCAGAAGAACTTGGATTCGAATTAGGAAACAGAGGCAATTTCAGGCATTGTTGAGAACTGGTATTCTTGAGGTGGGAGAAAGTAGACTATCAATAGAAGACAGAAAAGGATAAGTGAAAATTCTCTAGTTCTGAATTTAAATGGAAAGTAGCAGTAGGAACCTATGACATATTTTAAAAATATTAAAAACAAACGTACATATTTCCTAGCTCTGACCACTGAAAAAGTCTAGAAACAACTGATGTCATGTCCAAAGGACTCAGGAGTCACCGAGAAGCTCCAACTGGCCAAAGATAGGGCCTCAGTTAGAATAATAACTGTAACGGAGTCCACGGTGAGAGGAATAAATAAAATTTTACAAAACTGGTCAACACTGGAGGATATTTGTGAATCAACTCATTATTTTGAAAACTGTTAAATAAAAGAAGAGAATCATGCCTCTACAACTGAGCAACCAAACAGCTGATGAGGGGAATCTTCTCCTCGTACAAATATACCCAGCTAATAAGTGAAAAAAAGAACAACAGAATTCACCATTCTTTGAAGCCTCAACTGAATTAATGGATGTAGGTATGAATCATCAGTGACTGCTAATACCACAGAAAGACACAACTATATACGTCTCCATGGAAGAACACATCATCACCCATGAAACTGTCTTGCCAAAACAAAACATGCAAGCTTCATTCAGATCGACTACCGATTTACAGGAAATAAAAGGACTGAAGAATATGTTACCAACACATGGAATGTAATCATCGGCATCTAGATGGGACAAATTACCTGGTTTCTTTAAAAACAAAATTCAAGGAGGAAAAAAAAAGTGAGAGAGACATGGAGGGAGAACCTATAGATTAAACAAGACTTCAGAGACCTAACAATCCACGGCAAAGTGTGGACCTTATTTGGATCTAATTCAAAATTCTTATAGACAATTTTTTATGACGTTTAGGAGACAACTGCAAATTTGAGCACTCCCTGGGTATTTAATATTAAAAAATGATATTAAGGAATAAAAGTCCTATATTTTAAATGCACGTACCAAAAACGTACAGGTGTAATTTACATGTTGTCTCGGAGCTGCTTCAAGATAATACGGAATGGGGTGAAACAGGTGGGGGTATAGATAAAACATGACAGCCATCAGTTGGTAAATAAGAAAGCTGGATGAGTTCCTGGGTATACAAGGAACACTCACAGTAGTTTTATACTTTTGTATATGCTTAAAATTTGTGATAATTGTTTAAAAACAAGACGACACTGTAGAAAACAGTTTGGCACTTTCTCACAGGTTAAGCGTACAGCTTAGTATTTGGCAGTAGGCTATGATCCAACAACTCTGCTACTACCTACGCTGCACATCTAACAGAACTGAAAGCAGGGATTTGAACAAATATCTGTACACCAATGATCACAGCAGCATGATTCACAATACCTACAAGGTGGAAAACAACCAAGTGTCAATCAACCGTTGAATAACAAACTGTGGTCTATGTACACACAATGGGATTTTCTAAGCCAAAAAAGAAATGGCATTTCGTTACGTGCTATAACATGGATGAACCTTGAAAACACGACGTTTAGTGCAATAAGCCAGACACAGAAGGACAAATACTGCAGATTCCACTTACACGAGGTACCTAGAATAGGCCAATTCACAGAGACAGAAAATAGAATAGAGGTTACCAAGGGTTGGTGGGAGGGAAAATGGGGTTGTTACTGTTTGATGGTTACAGAGTTTTTGTTGAGGATGATGAAAAAGTTTTGGTTCTAGACAGCGGTGATGGTTACACAGCACTGTGACTGTACTTAATGCCACTGAACTGCATATTTATAAACGGTTAAAAGAAATATGATTTCTCTATATTTTACCACAATAAAAAAAAAGCAATAACAGAGCTGAAATTTCAATTCTTCCTTTTCCGAGAGTCAGTTTCATCGTCTGTAAAATTAGTAATTGTAGTTGTCTATCCTCTGAGCTTAGTGCAGGGTAAGCACTCAGTAGGAGATATCAGTACTACTTCCACTTCAAGAGCAAAGGATTGCTGTGAAGATTAACTAAGTCAATGGATATGAAAGAACTTTCTAAATGGCAAACTGCTCTACAAATATTAAAAGACATTAGGTGTTACTGTCTCCCAAGGCCATGGAACAGGTCAGAAGGAGGATAATTCTTTTGCACTGGAATGTCCTACATGGGCCAAGAGAATAGATGGGTTTCTGTACTATATCAGAAGGCATCAGGAAAAGGAAGCATAAAACTTAGAGAACAATTGTCTTTTACACTGATGCTTAAACATGCTCAGGCAACTGCTTAACATAAGTGCTAAAGACATAATGGACATACCTTTCTTTCTTTTTAGGATACTACTGTAACTACTAAAAGTTTACTTCATTTTCAAAATGTAGAACATGGAAGCTTACAGAATTTCTTAAGCATATCTAGAGCCTACTGCCAAATACTATAGTTCAATTCATATCTTTCATCTCATTTTGAAACAGCAATTACAAATGTGTATTTAAGGAAACCACTAGCTTCCCTTTTTGAACCCACGAGAGAAGGCTAGGACTCACCTTAGCATAAGATGATAACTACTGAACTACTATGAATTATTACAGTATCAGAAAGAAGGTCATTTTCAATTACGCCTTCCATTTACCTCTGGCTTGTAAGAGCGGCGAGTATTTGCTAAGTCAATAATCAGCCCAAGTTCTTCATTCTGTCCTTGGATTTTGTTAAGAGATCCAAGGGGGAGAAACGTTCTTCTGGAGCAAGATTCTTTTCAAAACTCTGTCAGAAAGAATAAAATAAGGAAGAACAGATGTTTAAAATCCTTTACTATGTTATCCATTTATTCAAACCCTGGGATGCTAACATATGAGATTCAAAGTCAAGTTTCCTCCTCTGCAGCTTACAAGCGATATTACAATCCTTTCTTCCAGAGAGATTAGACGGAAGAAAATAAGCTCACTTCTATATAGTTATTTCTATGTTTGTTTATTTCATGTTGGTCTCCTAACCTGACTCTAAACTCCCAGAAGGCAGGGACCACATCAATTTTGCCTACCACTGTATTGCCAGCTCCAAGCGGAGTGCCTGAAAATAGACACAGAAATAAATACTTCTTGAATATCTACATATAGGAAGGATGGCTTTCACTGCTAAATATTCTTTCATGTATTTGGCTTATACATGTACCCTGTTCCATTGATCTCTTTGGTTATTCAAGTGTCAGCAACACACACTTTTTTTCTTCATTAGTAGACTAGTTTTAGAGCAGTTTGAGATTCACAGCAAAACTGAGCAAAATGTACACAGTTCCCACTTACACCCTCTCTCCTTCATCCCACACAGCCTTCCCCATTATCAACATGCCATACCAGTGTGCTTCATTTGTTAGAATTCATGAACCAACACTGACACATCGTTATCAATCAAAGTCCACAGTTTATTGCATTCATGGTACAAGTAACCGACTATTTCTTTATTTCTAGTATAGTCATCCCCAAACATTTACATACTGAGATACATATTACTTTCTTATAAATTACTTTATTCTTTATTTATAGTTAGGGCATTGCATTGTTTTTTTTTTGTTTTTTAATTAAGTACAAAAGTTGGTTGTATTTGTCTATGAATCCCATTTCTGGATAGTAAAAGAGGTATTAAAAAGTATTTGCTATAAAAAGGGAAAATGGAGTACGACGGGGTTGAGAGCCAGGGCTCTATATGGTGAATTCAGATTTCTGGAAGAATACGGTATTAACTTTTGCTCACCTTTTTTAAAGGAACTTTGAAAGCAATGAAACGAGTCCCAGGCATCCGCTGTTCAACTGGGAGATAGTCTTTCCACCTGTTAATATAGTTTTTGTTAGGCAAATTTTATGTTAGGCTGTCTCCCTGCACAGGATGAATGCGCCTTGAAAATGGAAATCATATCCCTCTACATCGGCTCCCAGGTGGTCCCAGCGTCCCGACCCCGACCCCGGCCGCGCGCGACACACTTTCCACAAACTGACACACACGGAGCCCGCGCGAGGGCCGGGTCGCGCGGGCTTCCCCGCCGGGTCGCCTGGAGGCCGGTCCCCCGCAAGCCGAGCGCACGAAAGGGCGCCCCAAAGGCGCCGGCCCAAGGCGCCCGCTGCGCTTTCCCTTTGGAAGCTGGGCTGCGGGGCCCAAGCGTAAACCCTGAGACAAGGAACACGCGCACCACGCCGCCACGGGGGACGACAGGCCGGGCGCCCACCTAGCCGGACACCCTGCATTTCTGGAATCACCGGACGCCTGTGTAAATTTCCGTCTGGCCTGTCATTTTCCAAAGGCCACTCAAGATCAGGGGACAGAACGCCTCCTCTCCAAGTGTCCTGCCAGCCCACCCACTCAAGATCAGAGGGACAAAATGCCTGACTAAAACAAAACAAAACAGAAACACAAAAAAACTGGAGAGAGGGAGGAAAGGGTGCCCTGAAAAAGAAAAAAAAATTAAAAAAACTAAGCACGTTGACAGCGCTAAGAATAAACTACCAGGAAAAAGAAACCCTACATGTCAGATCCTAAAGCACAGAAGGGCAAGCCCGCCGACATTCCAGGACCGGGGGGACCGGGGTCCCCAGCCCTGCAGAGCCAACCGCAGACCGGCTCGGGCGCCCCTCGGAAGCGCGGGCTGCCCGCGGCCGAGTCTGTGCCCCCCGGCCGGCGCCGGCTCCCCTCTGCCCACCCTGCGCGCGGGGGCTGGAAACTGCCGCGGAGAACCACGGCGGGGCGGGAAGGGGGGCTCCAAAGAGGGTCTGGCGACTCGAGTCGCTCCGTTTCTCGGTGGGCTCAGCGCGCGCCGTGGGGGAACAGGAGCGGGGGTCCGGGAGGAGGGGACGGACGGCACTTACGTAGACCGGCAGCGGCCACGGGTAGACGGCGGGCTCGGTCCCCAAGAGCGACTCCAGCCTCAGCTCCAGCTTCTCCCCCATGTCTTCGCGCGCGGGCCCCGCACCGCGCTAGTCTGGCGGTTGGGGGAGGGGCGCGGCGCCGCCGGCGGGGGCGGGGCAGACGGGCAGGCGGGAGGCTGAGGGGGGCCTGGTCTGGGCCTCAGCTGCCGCCACAGCGCTCCCGTCCGGCCCCCGGCTCCCTCTTTGTGCTCACAGGCCCGGGGCCTCCAGCGCTGCTGCGAACTCGGGCCGGCGTGAGGCGACCACAATGAGCCGGGGGCCGGGCTGAAACACTCCCGGCGCGCGCGGCCCGCCCCGTGGACTCGCACGCTCTCACGCACGCACGCTCCCACGCACGCACGCACGTACGCCCGCACATACGCACGTCATCGGCTGCCCCTGGCCACACCCACCGGCCCGAAGTGGGGACCCGGCAAAACCTCTCAGGGCCAGTGGTGGCGAGTTCGACTCCCGACCTCGACGTACCGTGACACAACCCCTCCCCCCCAATAATAAGACTATAATTCCTATTAAATATGACAGCTGGAATCCCGGCTTCTGTTCACAAAATTGCCGTGTATTTAGCCTATGCTAGGCACCAGACCGCGGACGCTCAGTACTGGCCAAAAAGGAAATGCCCTGCCCTCATAGCACTGCCATTTTAATTGGAATAGTAGTGACAATGGTCAAGGGAGAAAATAAAGTGTCATCATCGCCACGGGGATGGTTAATCTCATGTGCGCACTGCGTGGGGCCCCGGCAACCACAAACATTATTCCAGATGTGGCCGGGAAGGTATTTTTCAGAAGAGATTAACACTGAAATTGGTCCACTTTGCGTAAAGGAGGAACGAATACAAGGAATTTATATATGCAGTACATATATATTTTTATTCTACATGCTTTTCTATGTAGGTGTATATGCGTGTCTATATGTATGTACGTGTATGTATTGCATATATTATATGTGTATGTATGTATACTGTATATATACACACCTAAATATCTTTCTATGTGTGTATATATGTATGATATAGACGTACCTAGGTGTGTACATTGCATATGTTATACGTATGTGTACATACTGTATATACACAAACGATGCATTTCATATGTGTGTATGTATAGTGTATCTGTATGTGTCTATTGTATATATTACGTGTATATGTGTGTATACATACTGTATATATACAAACTATGCATTTTATATATATGTGTGTATATATGTATTTGCGTATTGTATATACTATATGTGTATATGTCTGTATGCGTACTGCATATATACACAGCTGTATATTTTTGTATGCGTGTACATATGTACGTGTGTGTGTATATACACACACACCCTATGGATTCTGTTTGTCTGGAGAACCCTCACTGATACGGCCACTTATGACAATTGAGCACCTGCTCTTTGCCAGCCAGGGAGCCAAACGCTTGTCCTTTCTGTGTCTCCCTTAAGTGTCACAAGTCCCGGGAGGGAAGGTGATGCCGCTCCTACCAGTTGAGGTGCCTCAGGGACAGAGAGGTGCACAGGGCGGGGGGCTGGAGCCTGGTGGAGCCCAGGTGCAGTTCTAGCAGCAGTACAGCCTAGCAGTCCCACTTCCCCGGGTGCCTCTCACAAAGACGCCGAGGGAGAGACGGGGTCTGAAGGAGGGGATGAGGAAGCTTCCGTGGGTCTGCAAGCCCAGACCAAGGCTGACTCGTCAAGGGTGTTAGAGGTCAGGACTCTGGTTACCCTGGGGAAGGGGTTACACAGAGCCATTCCCATTCGGAAAAAGTATCCATTCTGCTCTTGTTTGTATGTTTACCCCCCTCCCCCAAATCTTTTAAAAACAGATTCTCTTGGTTGCTGGGAGCACACAAGGGGAAGTCGTGTGTGAGGGGGTGTGATCCAGGGGACAGGGAGGATAAGCCCCCCCCCGTAGGGCCGGGAGTGGCTCAGCTTTGTGAGCTAAGGATGGCCTGCGAGGTCCCAGAGAGAAGGGTCCCTGCTCCGTCCCTGCTCCGTCCTTGCTCCGTGCACCCCATTCCCAGCCTGAGAAGTCCAGAGCCCCCCGCCCCCGCACACACACACACCAGGGAGGAGTGCCAGTCACAATGGCTCCCAGGCTCCGGCTCCAGGGCTCCCGGCACTAGGAGCTATTTTCAGCTTTCATGCCCTAGGACACGGCCAGAGCTATTGTCTCCGGAAACTCTCTGTCTGTCTCTCGCCCGCCCGCCATCCCTCCCTCCCTCCCTCCTCCGCCTTTTCCCCTCCCGCTCCAGCTGTCCTGCCCTCCACCCTGCATTTCTACACAGGGTGGCTCACAGACAGCTGCTCCCCGTGCCCACCCGCCACCATTCGATGGATGTCAAAGCAAGCCCTGGGGACTTCCCTGGAGGTCCAGCGATTAAGACTCCGAGCTTCCACTGCAAGGGGTGCGGGTTCAAAGCCTGGTCAGGGAAATAAGATCCCACATGCCGCCCAGCACGGCCAAAGAAATAAATGAGTAAAAAATAAAGTTATAGTGATGAAACAGCCCTAGTGGTGCAAGGATGGGACGTATAGCTCTATGGTAGAGAATAAAGGTCCAGAAACAGATAGATGAGAACTTGATATGACAGAAAGTGAGGAAATTAAGGAGTTTTCAATAAATGGCATTAGGACAATTGCATATCCATGTGGGGAAAAGTAAATTAGAAAAAAAGAAAACAAGCAAGCCCTGGTCAGGTGTGACCTTGGGCCCAGGGCCATTGGCACACGTTGTCGTGTGGGACGTTCTTCCTTAGACTCCTCCCTCCCTCCTGTGTCACTGTCACTTCCTCCAGAACCTTCCTGGACTCCCCTACACAAGCCCGGGGTGTGCCCTCACCCGCCCACCCTGGATCACCGGAATTCCAATCCTGGCCCACCCTTCCCCGCCAGGTGAAGAACTGTGCCTGGTCAGTAAGACCGTAGAGGTCCTTGGCCATTGCTATTGCAGTTGGAATTGTTACTGTGTTTACACAGGGTGACCAACACCCGCCCCCACTTTGCCCAGGACCGCTCAGGTTTGAGCGCTGGAACTATGGGGAAACCCTCATTTCTGGGGAACCCAGAAGGCTGGTCAGCCTATTTAGGATGGATCTTTCACTTGATATCCCAATCCCCGAGAGCCAGAAAGGGAATCTCCCCCCTCCTTCCATGGTAACCTTCATTCATTCATCCACTCATCCCTTTATTCAACTCCTTTATTCAGCAAGTATTTATGAAGCATCTACTACATAGCAGACACTCTTCTAGGTGCTGGGGACAGTAAACTGAGAAGGTGTGATTTCTTACATGGGGATGATGTCTCGGAGACCACTGCAGGGCATGGGAGGTGGGAGAGGGAAGGGGCAGTTCTAAATGCAGGCTCTGACGGGATTGGGGCAGACCTTGCCCTAAGCCAGGCTGCTTGCTTCAACACAGCTGTCCTCACCCAGGGCCATCCTGCTTCCGCCTCCCCCAGTTCTTCAGTGATGTCTGGGGAAAATCTGTGGTTGTCACAACTGGGGGGGAGGGGACCCTGGAATCAAATGGGTGGGGACAGGGATGCTGCTGAACCCCACACAGTGCCCAAGAGGGGCCCCCAGCAGAGAATGACCCGCCCCAAATAACCCCAGTGCCATGGGGGAGACCCTGCACTAATATTATTCAGACCCGCTTGTGCCCCGAGATTCCTGCACAGGCTGGGACTCTAACCGGGTCACCTCTGTATCCCGAGGTGACCTAGAGTGGGGCAGCCAGGAGGGCTGAGTATCAGGGACGAAATGACCAATCTCTGTGCCCACTCTCCCCGCCACACCCCAGGGTCGATGGCCTCTATCTCCTTCCTGTGCAGCTAGCTTTTCCCTGAGCCATTTCTTCTTGTCAAGGTCCCTGTCGCAGGTTGTGTTCCCCGAAGATGACGTTGAGAGCAAGGATTGGAGTGCACGTGGTTGATGTGAGACGTGCAGAGAACAGATACAGCTGCCATAGGGTCCCGCAATTCCACTCCTGGGCATAGATCTGGAGAAAACTCTAATTCAAAAATATACATACACCCCTGGGATTTCCCTGGTGGTCTAGTGGTTAAGACTCTGTGCTTCCAGTGCAGGGAGCATGGGTTCCATCTCTGGCCAGGGAACTAAGATCCCACATGCTGTGTAACAAAAAAATAAAGAAAGAGAGAGAGAAAGAAAGAAAGAAAAAGAAAGAAAGAAAGAAAAAGAAAGAAAAAAGAAAGAAAAAAAGAAAGAAAAAGAAAGAAAAGATACATGTACCCCAGTGTTCACTGCATCACTATTTATAATAGGCAAGATGTGGAAGCTGCCTAAATGTCCACTGATGGGTGAGTGGATAAAGAAGATGTGGTACATATATACAATGGAATATATTCAGCCATAAAAAGAATGAAATAATGCTATTTGCAGCAACGTCGTGGATGGACCTAGAGATTATCATACTAAGTGAAGTAAGTCAGAAGAGAAAGACACATATATGATCTCTCTTATATGTGAAATCTAAAATACGACACAAATGAACTTGTCTACGAAACAAAAACAGACTCACAGACATAGAGAACAGACTTGTGGTTGCCAAGGGGGAGAAAGAGTGAGGGAGGGTTGGATTGGGAGTTTGGGGTTAGCAGACGCAAACTATTAAATATAGGATGGATAAGCTACAAGGTCCTACTGTCTAGCACAGGGAACTATATTCAATATCCTGTGATAAGCCATAATGGAAAAGAAAAAGTTTTATTTATAGGTTCCATCCCTAACTGAGCTGGCCCATCCCCTCCCATGGTTGTAAGTGCAGCCCGAGGCTGCAGACTTCCCACCCTGGTCTTCAGCTCCAGAGCAAGCCACCTGCAAACCAGCCGCATCTTCCCAGGGGCTGGCAACTCTCCTTTGCTACTGATTCCAAGACACATCCAGATAGCACAAATGTGACCATGAAAACAAACTCAGCCATGTTCAAATCAGGGAAATAACATTCTTATCTCTGTTTAGTAGTTGCTTAATTTTAGAATAGCTTAGAGTTACAAAAAAGTTGCAAAGATCTGTACAGAGTGTACAGAGTGCTGTGGACCCCCGACCCAGTACCCCTATTTCCAACACGTTAGTACTTTAGTACGTTAGTACGACATGCTTATCCAACTAAGGAACCGAGATGGATACGTTATTATTAACTGAAGTCCACACTTTATTAGAATTTCCCTAGCTTTCCCCTAACACCCTTTTTCTGTCCCAGTCTCCTCTGGGCTGTGACATTTCTCAGACGTCCCTGGGTTTTGATACCTTGAAAGTTTTGAGGAGGACTGGTCAGGTATTTTGTCCCTCAATTTGTTTGTCTGTTGGTTTTCTGATGTTTTTCTTATGGTTGGGCTGGAGTTATGGGGTTTGGGGTGGAAGATCCAGACAGAGATAAAAATGTCATTCTCCTCAGGTCACATCATCAAGGATACACACCATCAAGGATACACACATCAAGGATACACACCATCAACGGGACTTGTGACAAACAATTTTACCCTTGATCACCTGGCCAGTAGCGTCTTTTTATTTTATTTTATTTTTTGCTGCGTTGGGTCTTCATTGCTGCACACGGGCTTTCTCTAGTTGCGGCGAGCAGGGGCTCCTCTTTGTTGCGGGCATGTGCTTCTCATTACAGTGGCTTCTTTTGTTTCGGAGCACGGACTCTAGATGTGCGGGCTTCTGTAGTTGTGGCATGGGGGCTCAGTAGTTGTGGCTCCCAGGATCTAGAGCGCAGGCTCAATAGTTGTGGCCCACGGGCTTAGTTGATCTGCGGCACATGGGATCTTCCCGGACCAGGGCTCGAACCCGGGTCCCCTGCATTGGCAGGTGGATCCTTTTTTTGTTTTCTTTGTTCCGTTTGGAACCAAAACTTTAATCCCAAGGAGTCTCACAAAACATATTACAAATGACAGCATGAAAAAAAAATTGCACAGTAACTCAAAGTTCAGCTCTACAATATACTCTTAATCTGGGAGGACACTGGTGTCTTGATAATCTCAACTTCCAAAAAACTTTACAAAGAGCTATGTATTCATGTACAGCAATCACAGAGGGGACTTATGACCTAACTCAAAGGTTAACTAACTTCCTTGAAACTTCTTAGATGCTAAACTCACTGGACAACCTCTTGTCCAGTGTGAAGACTAGTGGAATTCTTAAACCTCTAATCTAGGGTAAGGGTGCGGCTTTCATTTCTCCCTGCTGGCTTGTGTTCACAGTACCTTTTAAAGACTGCTTGCTTGACTACAGCTGCATACCACATCCCAGCTACAGAAAGTCTTTTCAATGTTTGCCAGTGTTGTTTCCATAATGATAAACATCACACTTTAGGTGGGCAGGAGTTAGAGTTTTATTATCAGTCTAGGCAAGACCAAAAATTCAAAGCAAATTCAATTCTGCTTAAGAGAACATTGTAAAGAAACAATTCTTCATATTACATGCCTCATATGACCCATTTCAAACCACAGAGAATGACACCTTTATGTGTCACTGTCCCAAGAGACAAACAAACGGGAACAGCTAAAACATTTAAAAAGTGCATCAAGCTTCGGAAGTCTCAAACGAAACTTGAATTTTCTGTACATACTCCTGTCAAATGAAGGTATTTCCTGTGCACCACTCCTCTTGCAAAGTGGTCTGCTATTTCCTTTCATTTGACCTGGATCGGCTAGGAGACCTAGAGAAAGATCGGGACGGCTTGCGATTTCTCTCCCGGGACAGTGATCTCTCTCTTCTCCTATATCTACTAAAGGGACCTGCTCCGGCTGCGGGAGAAGCTTCTCCGTCTTGGAGATCTGTGGTGAGGGGGAGGACTCCTCCTCCGATAATCATCTCGAGGGCGACGACCCCAAGAAGGAGGCGGCCACGATTTCGACTTCTCCCTTCCCCATTCGACAGGTCCACTCTTACTCGGCAGCCACAGAGTGTTCTCCCGTCTACTTCTCAGACAGCATCCGCTGCATCTCGGGGATCTTCATTTTCAACAAGAGTGAAGCCGGGAGGGTTTTTAGCAACCCACACACTTCGGAGTGGTCCATAATATCCTAAAGCTCGTTCGAATTCAGTCTTGTTACCACTGTTTCCAAGACTCCTTACGTAAACGTTCCAGTCCAACGGACAGGAATCCCGATGCAAGACCCTCCTGGCTCCTGGCTTTCATGGGCCACAGGGTGATCCCGGGCCTCTAGAATCTGGCAGCTGAATCGGCACGCACAAGCTGGCCTGTGGGGATGCTTTTCCCCCTATGTGTCCAGCCCGGGGCCATGCTGTCTAGGCCCGACCTCCAGGGTGACAGGGTGAACCCCAGGTCCCTGGAGCAAACACTCAGAGCCCTGGTGACCAGACTCAGGGGGCTGGGGCGGCAGCTGGACATGTGTGGCCACCCTGGTGGTGTTTGGCCCCATCTGCAGTTCCAGTTCCAGCTGAGAAAGAGCCTCGCTGTGTTATTTTCTCCTGGTTGTGTAAGGATCCCCGGTGTCATTTGACAGAAATGTAGATGGTGTGTTCTTTCTCTCTTTTCTCCCTGCTTCCTCTCGTCCCTCTCCTCCTCCCTCTCTCCCTCTCCCTCTCCCTCTGTCCCTCTCTCTCTTCCCTCTCCCTCTTTCCTCTGCGTCTCTCTCTTTCCCTCTCTCCCTCCCCCCTCCCTCTCCCCCCTCCCCGTCCCTCTCCCCGTCCCTCTCCCAACTCCCTCTCCACCTCCGTCTCCCCCTTGCTCTCCCCCATCCCTCTCCCTCTCCCCTCCCCCTACCTCCACGCTCTCCCCCGTCTCTCTCCCTCCTCCCCCCTCCCTCTTCCCGCCTCCCCCGTCCCTCTTCCCTCTCCCTCTCTTCCTTCCTGTCTCCCTGTCCCTGTTTCCCTGTTCCGCACGCTCTCCCTCTACCTCTTTCCCTCTCCCTGTCCCTCCACCTCCTTCCCTCTCCGGAGAGGGAAGGAGGTGGAGGGACAGGGAGAGAGAGCAGGAGAGGGAGGGGGGAGAGGGAGAGATAGGGGTGAGAGGGAGAGAGGGAGAGAGGGAGGGAGCGAAAGACCGTCTCTCCCTCCCTCCCTCCCTCTTTCCCTCCCTCCCTCCCTCTTTCCCTCCCTCCCTCCCTCTATCCCTCTCTCCCTCCCTCCCTCTATCCCTCTAGCTCCCTCCATCCCTCTCGCTCCCTCCCTCTATCCCTCTCTCCCTCCCTCCCTCTATCCCTCTCTCGCTCCCTCCCTCTATCCCTCTCTCCCTCCCTCCCTCTCACCCTCTCCCTCCCTCCAGATCGCCCGCTCCCTCCACCTCTCCATCTCCCTCACTCCCTCCCAGAGAGGGAGAGATAGAGAGGCAGAGACAAGGGAGAGGGAGAGAGGGAGAGGGGGAGATGGAGGGAGAGGGAGAGGGAGGGAGAGGAAGAGAGGGAGAGAGATATGGAGAGGAGAGGGGGGGGGAGAGGGAGATGGAAAGAGGTCTCTTCCTCCCTCCCTCTCCCTCCCTCTCTCCCTGTCCCTGTTTCCCTGTTCCGCTCTCCCTCTCCCTCCACCTCCTTCCCTCTCCAGAGAGGGAAGGAGGTGGAGGGAGAGGGAAAGAGGGAGAGGGAGAGCAGGAGAGGGAGAGGGAGAGAGAGGGGGGAAAGGGAGAGAGGGATAGAGGGAGGGAGCGAAGACGTCTCTCCCTCTCTCCCTCTACACCTCTCTTCCTCCCTCTCTCCTTCTCCTCCCTCTCCCTCCATGTCTCCATCTCCCTCACTCTTTCCCAGAAAGGGAGAGATGGAGGGAGAGGGAGAGAGGGAGACGGAGAGATGGAGGAAGAGGGAGAGAAGAAGAGAGAGAGGGACAGAGGGAGAGAGAGATAGAGAGGGAGAGCGGGAGAGGGAAAATGGTCTCTTCTTCCCTCCCTCTCCCTCTCTCCTCCGTCTCCCCCTCTCCTTCCCTCGCCCTTTCCCTTCCTCTCTCCCTCTTCCTCCCTCTCCCTCCATCTCTCCCTCGCCCTCACTCCCTCTCCCTCCATCTCTCCCTCGCCCTCACTCCCTCTCAGAGAGGGAGAGATGGAGGGAGAGGCAGAGACAAGGGAGAGGGAGAGAGGCACAGGGAGACCGGAACAGGGAAACAGGGACAGGGAGAGAGAGAGGGAGAGGGAGAGAGGGAGAGAAGGAGGAGAGAGGGAGAGGGAGGGAGGAAGAGACCTAGTTCCCTCTCCCTCTCTCTCTCCCTCTCCCTCTCTCCCTCTCCCTCCCTCTCCCTCTCCCTCCATCTCTCCCTCTTCCTCTCTCCCTCTGCCTTATCTCTGCCTCTCTGGGAGGGAGTGAGGGAGAGGGAGAGATGGAGGGAGGAGAGTTGGAGCCAGAGGGAGAGGGAGGAGAAGGAGGGAGGGAGAGAGGGAGGGAGAGAGGGAGGGAGAGAGGGAGGGAGGGAGAGACATCTTTCGCTCCCTCCATCACTCTCTCCCTCTCCACCCTCTCTCTCCCTCTCCCCCCTCCCTCTCCCCCCTCCCTCTCCATCTCTCTCTCCCTCTCCCTCCACCTCCTTCCCTCTCCAGAGAGGGAAGGAGGTGGAGGGAGAGGGAGAGGGAAAGAGGTAGAGCCAGAGCGTGCGGAACAGGGAAACAGGGACAGGGAGAGAGGAAGGGAGAGAGGGAGAAGGGGAGACGGAGAGGGAAAGGGGGAGAGGGAGAGGGGGAGGGAAAGAGGGAGAGAGAGAGAGGGACAGGGAAAGAGGGACAGGGAGAGAGGGAGGGAGAGAGGCAGAGGGAGAGATGGAGGGAGAGGGAGAGTGAGAGGCAGCGAGGTAGAGGGAGAGAGGGAGAAACGGAGAGAGAGAGAGAGAGAGGGAGAGCGGTAGAAGTGCTGAGGAGGGGGGCTCCCTCCCCCTCCCACTCCCATCCTCTCCCTACTGCTCTTTTTTCTGCTTCAACAAACCCCAGGCGCCTTTTAGATCAGCCCTGAAGTCAACGTTGATGCTTGGACAGCCTGACCTCCCCGCTGACTTCCAGCCCAGGACCACCGCTGGGAGATGAAGTCTGCGGGGCCCTGGGCGCAGGCTGCACAGGCACCTCCTCTGATGCCCAATCTCTCCTCGTTTACGAGGCAGCCGACACTCCCCTCCCTGACTCCCCAAGATTTGGGGCCTTTTTAGTATGTGTCGATAATGCCATGAGCGACTATTTAACTCTTCCACGAGGACCCATCTCCCAAAATGCAGTGGTTTTCAACCTTGGCTGCACTCGAGAACCCCCAGGGAAGGGAGAGACGTCTCTCCCTCCCTCTCTCTCTCTCTCCCTCTGTACGTCTGTCTACCTCTCTCCCTCTCCCTCTCCCTCTGGGGTGATGCCCGATGAGCTCAGAATCGCAGATGGACCCCCCCATCCCCTCTCTGTGGCTTGCATGGGGGATGCACCTTCTCACTGTGGCCCGGGCATGGCCTTGACATTCAGACATCGGGTCCTGCGTGGACACTTGTGTTTGTTCCATAGCGCATGTGGCTGCAGTCTGTGCTTCTGTAGATGCGGGCTGTGCGTGAGCCCTTCATCTTCCCCGCAGACACCACTGGTGCTCGCTCGGCCTCGCGGGGGATGCGGGGGGCACGGGGGACAGTCTTGTGTCCCCACCTTCTTGGGCTACAGACAGGCCACGCTGGTGCTGTGGTGACTGGGGGCTCCCAGGAGAACCCCGCTGCAGACCGGAGAGGTGGCCTCCGAGAAGGTGGCGTACGCCTGGGGCCGGGCCTCATCAGTGAGCCACGGGCCACCTGCGGCAACAGGTGTCTCACCGTCCAGGGGCTGGGTGTTCGGGCGCCGTGGGGTTGAGCTACTGTCTGCACGGCAGCCGTGTTTGTCTTGTTGAGCCCGGGGAGGCCCCTTGGTGGCTCCTGGAGAGCCTGGCCGCATTTCTTCCTGCCCTTGGCCTTAGAGCCCATCACGTTCATGCCGTTTCTGCTTCCAAAAGGACCTGTGTTAATAAAGACCACGTGTTAGGACAGCACCAAAGTGTCTAGAAATCCGGGCCAGGAGGAGGAGGGAGGGGGATTGGCTGTGCCCGCCAGTGGCCTGGGAGCCCTGCCCGCCTGCAGAGACCTGGCCCGGGGCCCGCGGGGAGGGCGTGGCCCTCGGTCCGCAGCGCCTTCCGTCTCTGGCTTCCAGGAGAACTGCGTGATCCTCAGGGAGCTGGTGAGGCTGCAGGCCCTGAAGTCCCGCCTGCTGGGGTTCCGCACCATGCCGACTCTGTGCTGGAGATGAACACGGACAAGACCAGCCAGGTGGTGGCCACTGTCCTAGGTAACACCGCCTCTCCCTGAGTCCCAGTGGGGACGGGGTCAGGCGGACCTTGACCGGACGTGGTGCTGCCTGAGACCCCACTGTGTCAGCCCTTGGGGGTCACCTTCCCAGACCCTTCATTCTGCCTCGAGGGGCACAGGGTCGGGGGTGGCTGGGGGGCCGCCCCAGGGACGTAGCCGAGCCTCTCCCCTCCGCCCGCAGGTGAGCTGGCCCAGAAGCTGAAGCCCCTCGGGGAGCAGGAGCGGCCGTGATCCTGGAGCTAAAGAAGGCCGAGTGCCAGAGGCGGGGCCTGCACTTTGACGGCCCCATCAACGCCTGGGACCTGCGCTACTACGTGAACCAGGGGCAGGAGACGCGCTACCACGTGGGCCAGTACCTGCTCAATGAGTCCTTCCCCATGCAGGCGGTCACACGCGGGCTGCTGGGCATCTCCCAGGAGCTGCTGGGGCTGACCTTCGACCTGGAGGAGGGCACCAGCATGGGTCACGAAGACGTGAGGCTCTAAACGGTCTGGGACGCGGCCTCGGGCAAGGTCATCCATCGGCAAGTTCTACCTGACCTCTATCCTCGGTGCGTGCGTGGGGGAACCTGTCGGCCGTGGGCCGGGGCTCCTCTGTGGAAGCGGGGCCCCATCCACGTCCCTCCGCAGGGTGGGGAAGTCCGGGCACGCGGCCTGCTTCGGCCTGCCTACAGCACGATGGGAGCTGCCAGATCGCCATCGCGGCCATGGTGGCCAACTTCACCAAGCCTACGCCCAACCTGCCCTCCCTGCTGCGGCACGATGAGCGGGAGACCAACTTCCACGACGTCGGGCATGCGATGCACCAGCTCCGCTCCCAGGCGCAGGGCTGCAGGCAGGGGGCGGGGAGGGCCCGGGCATGCGTGGTCCTCAGGCAGGCCCTCGCCGCGGGATTCTTTCACTGACATCACCCCACACGTGGTGACGCCCTCGGTGTCAGCTTCCATCATCAAACCCCAGGCACTGGGCGCGTAAGTAACGGAAATGGATGTCCTCGAGGCTCTAGAGGCTGGAAGACCCAGATCAAGGAGTCAGGGCTGGTTCCCTGCATGTTAAATACATGTACTCAAGAGTTGCCTTTAAAAAAGACAAAAGAAAAGAAAGGAACGTTGCCTGCAAGTCTGCTGACAGCTGGTGATGAGAACCAGAGGGAAGGCTCTGGGGCCGGGGGCGCAGTGCCCTGTGAGCTCGGGGGCTGCTGCCAGTCTCCGTGGAGGCTCAGCAAGTCCCGGTGACTTCCCCACGTGGGGGGCGCCAGCTGAGAGTCTGGGCCCAGGACCCACTGCTCGTTCGGTCTTCCTGTGGTCAGCCCTTCATCCTGAGAGCGATGCTCTCACAGGCTGCACCGGGGCGTGTGGGGACAGTTTACTGAGCCGTACAGACGTCACTACTGCTTTGGACCATTTCCATCATCCCGAAAATGTCCCTCACGCCCTTAGCTATCACTCCGTCCCCTCGCCAGCCCCTGACAACCAGGAACCCACTCGCTGACTCTGTGGATCTACCTGCTCTGGATGTTTCTCCTCAGTGGGGTCACGCCCTGTGTGTCCTTCTGTGTATGACTTCTCTCGCTGAGCATCGTGTTCTCAGGGTGTACCGACGCGGCAGCGAGCGTCAGGGCTTCACCGCATTGCGTGGCTGAGGGACGTAAAGAAGACAAGAGAAAAGAAAAGCACGTTGCATGCAAGTCTGGTGACAGCCGGTGATGAGAACCAGAGGGAAGGCTCTGGGGCCGGGGGCGCCGTGCCCTGTGAGGCCCTTGGCGCTGCTGCCAGTCTTGGTGGGGCACGGGCAGCACCGTCCCTCAGGAGCTGCTGGACAAGCTCATCAAGTCCCGGGAGGCCAACCCAGATGCGGCCGGACCGAGGGAAGGGAAGGGGGCTTCCGGTCTGCCCGGCTGGCAAGCGCGGCCTGGACACGGTGCCAGCCCCCCGTCTCCTTCCTCCCACGCCCCAGGCCTCTTCAACCTGTGCCAGATCGTCCTGGCCAAGGTGGTTCAGGCCCTGCACACGCAGACGCCCGCGGACCCGGCCCAGGAGAATGCCCGCCTCTGCCAGGAGATCCTGGGGTTCCCAGCCATGCCAGGTAGCCAAGCGCGCGCCGGGCTCACCTTAGCGGTCGGTTGGCGGCTACTGCCCAGGTCAAGAGGATCGTCTGGTGGTGTGTGAATGGGGACCGAATGACGGGCTCCGGCCGAGGCCCGCTGCCCTCTGGCCTCCTCCTGCCACGGCTCCTTGGCTGGTCCCTCCAGCTGTGGCCCACGGAGTCCGAGGGTGGAGTGGGAGGCTCTGCACATGCTTTCTAGAGAGCCTGGAAGAGGCAGGAGAGGGCTTCATACCCCGGACAGAAGGCATCGACGAGGTCTGCCCATGCGTGTCGGTGCGGACACGCGGTTCACTCCCTCGTGAGCGCTTTAACCAGCGATCTCCCCGTGGTGGAGGGAGAGCCCTGACTCATCTCTCGCAGCCTCGGCAGCTGGCCTTGTAAGAGGCTTAGGAGTGAACCCTCGTGAGCTTCAGCAGAAAGTCGGCAAAGATTTATTTGTGTCCCTCCACTGAACTGCCAGCAAGGTCCCCGTTTTCTACAAGTGTTGGGCCAATACTCTCTCTAGTGGCAGGGGACTCAGACAAGGCTGCTTTGAGGCCCCCACCCCCGCTCTGGGGCAGGGGCACTGAGCGGCCAGGGGGCCGGGCAGGAGCCCCTCCGCGGGTGTCCCAGTGACCCACCTGCCTGCGACCTTCGGCCGCCTGGCAGGAAGCTACGACGCCCAGTCCTATGGCCAGTCATTCCTGCAAGAAACACTGGAACCAGTTTCTGCCAACCCACCAAAAAAAACGACTTCAAAGGCAACGTGGTGTCACAGGAAGGGCTTGTTTCTGTGTTGGTTTGTTTTTAGTTCATTAGGCCTCACTTAAAATTCTGATTCCACAATGCACTTGCTTTGGGATCTTGAACAACACTCATAACCTCTGCAAGTTTCAGTATAGTAAGTTTATGTGATTACCTTCATCTGTAATATCCCTGTGTTGCAATCTTAATTAATTCAGATTAATTCATCTTAATCTTAATCTCAAGTTCAGATCAATGACTAGTTCCTCTGTGACTTCTCCTCTGAACGGATTCAAAAGCCGCCTCTCCCGTCCTCATTTGGCTTCTCTTCTCTTCTGGAATCTCATAAGAACTTCTATGACCTCTTTGGTTTTTTGTTGTTGCTGTTGTCTGTTTGTTTGTTTTTTAATTGAAATATAGTTGATTTACAATGTCGTGTCCGTTTCAGGTGTACGGCGCAGTGATTCCGTTTTCAGAGTCTTTTCCCTTATAAGTTATTACAAAATATTGAGTACAGTTCCCTGTGCCATAGGGGAGATCCTTGTTGTATCTATTCTATGCCTTCTTTGAATGACCGTAGCACTTGTTGTCTGTATCATTTTTATGTCTGTTGTGGCTTTGTGACTGAAAATGAAAATTTTCTATTTGTTCATGCCCTGGCCCTTCCTTAAAAATGTGTTCATTTACCTATTTCATATTTATTGACTACATCTTAGACACCGTGTTAGCTGCTTGTTCTAGATGTTAGTAAAACACAGACCTTCCTGCTCAAAGGGTCACAGTATTTGTGGGAAAACAAAAAAATGAACAACTTACGTCTCAAATAGCTTTGTACTTCCCAAAGAGAGCACACCTCGTAGGTACAATAAATATATGTATCATACATAAATGTATAAAGAGTTAATGGCATTAAAAACGTGAGATAACTGCTTTTCTATTCTGAGGAAATGAGGATTACATTTCACCAGGAGCTCAATACCACTCTGAGAATGAGGGCTTAACCCCCGACCTGGCTCACTGCATCGCTTTCTTATATGAAAATAGACAAGTCTGTACACGCTCTCTACAAAAAGGCTTATCTGGCATGAATTTCAGATAGCAAGAAGAAAAATTCAAGAGGTTCAGAGAAGCATCCAGAAGCTCAGATGATTGTCTGGCACTGATACAACTTGCTTGACAGGAAAATAGAGCTGTAAATCTCACAAAATTCGATGATCTTCTAAGAATTTCAAAACCGCCTGCTATTAATTAGAAATCCTAGAAGAACCGCTTCTTTTAAAGCACACTGATAATATGCTTTACAGCTTAATATTCAGAAGCCTATGTTTCGGCTAAGTGAGCTTCAGGAATGAAGGAAACTTGTGGTTCAGTTCCCTCTACTCTGGAACCTCTGGTCAAAACACCTACTTCTGTGCTCAGCCATCTTATCATCTGAAAAATGGAGGCAACTCTAAGAAAACATCGTTACAGAGATGTTGCACAGTTTCCTGTGTCACTGTCTTCATTTGTTTCAGAAAACCAATAACGTCTAAGCTGCTACTGCAAAGAGCGCAGTGTTACTTGGGGTCATCTAGTGCAGCTCTGTCAAAGTAAAGAAAAGGAAAGGGGCCTAGAACAACTATAATTTTCCCAAGAGGACACTATTATTTTATGGTAAATCTGAGTCAAGAACCCTGATCTCTTTGATGCCATTCCATTGTTCTTTCGTTGGGTTCTCAACAACCCAGAGAAAGAAAGAGAAATAAAACTCCTATGTGCTGTGTCACTGGTACAGGACGTGGCAAGATTGGAATCGGAGAACTACATATTAACAGGTATTTGGGAAATTCTTCAAACTGGTTAAGATATACACCAGGTACATAAAACACAGTATGTTTTCCCAAGATGATTCTGTGGAATGAACAGAACTGGTAACTGAAGGTGCCTGTGTGCTGCAGTTCCAAACAGGATGGGTGAATGCTTGTTTTCTGGCACCTTTAAGACTCCACCCCAATATACACATTAAAATAAAATTAACATTTCAACTGGGTCATATTTAATTCTGCATGCTCTTCTAAGTCAGCAAAATATTCCATATATCATTTAAGTTGTCACTCACTCTCTTTTCTTTTCTTTCTTTTTCTTTTTCTTTTTTTCTTTTTTTGCGGTACACGGGCCTCTCACTGCTGTGGCCTCTCCCGTTGCGGAGCGCAGGCTCAGCGGCCATGGCTCACGGGCCTAGCCGCTCCGCGGCATGTGGGATCTTCCCGGACCGGAGCACGAACCCGTGTCCCCTGCATCGGCAGGCGGACTCTCAACCACTGAGCCACCAGGGAAGCCCGTCACTCACTTTTTAACTTGAGTTTTAATTTCTAAAAGTCTTTCCAAACACAAAACAGAGGTGGGAAAATGGTATATGGGAAGCTGCAGAGATGAAATAAGCTTACTTCATTCGGCATAAAGATGAATACCCAAACAACTTCTGCATAGCTGCAAGTGTCCAAATCTACTATCCTCGTTTCGTAGTCAAGGCTTCCGGAAAAATATGCTAACGGATTCCTAATTACCCAAATGCCCCATATCCGTTTCAGTAAGTATCGTTATATATTACGGAAATTTTTCTCAGTGACACAGAAAGACATCCTGGCCGAGCATCCCCCTTCCCCTGACACAGAGATGATGGGTCTCAAGCTACCTTGAAGGCGTTGGAGCCCACTTTATCCATTACTAATATTAATGGAGGACAAACCTTCATATTCTGTTTGTTTGCTCTGTGTTTGTTAAATCACTTCTTCCCTTCATTAAAATGGATGACACATAATTGAGTCTGTAGTGTGTGTATCACTGGAACCTGAACACATTTTTGTTGGTTTTATTAACGTCATAGGTTTCTAGGGAGGGTCTACTAAATAACTAAGTCTAGTTTCACAGTTACAAATAAATTAGGATGTAATTTTGAATAAATTAAGCTCATCATAAAGGAAGGATACTGATAGTTGCTACTACCCCTTCCTTGAGGGGCTCTTGTAAAGCACTAAATAAAGTAACAGAGGTTTATATGCATGCATATATTTTCAATGATGTTTGAACACACTCGAAAAGAACTCTACAGAATGCATTATAAAACCTCGATGCTGTGTGTCCCTAGTTCCCAGCTCTCTCGTTAAAACTATTTAAATGAACAAAATGTTATCTATTAGGAGAGCTATCAGAGTACTCCAAATACTACTTCTTGCAGTACCCTGTCCCAACCATTTGCCTTCCTCTTCCCATTAGTCCTTAATTCAGAAACCCCAGAGATTTGTTCATTAATTTATGAACACATTTCTTCATTCAGCCAAGAAAATTGATGGCTCCCTTACCAAATTTCAGGCACCCTTCTTCAGTATGTTTTCTAGGCATGTTCAGGAAACACAGCAGTGATTAACACAGATGAATATAGCCTCTCTCGAGCTGAGGGGAGAGACAAAAGTAAAGAAGCAAATATAAAATCGTAAGTGTAAATACGTAAATAAAAATGGAATAAATGGGTAGAATAACTAGTATATCAGGTAAGTGCTGGAGAAAAACGGCAAGCAGGGAAGGGGGATGGAGATTGTTAGCTGGTAGGAGGAGGCTGCGATCTGAAACTAAGTGATCACTGAGGGCTTTCTGGGGAAGATAAAATTTAAGAGGGAACCTAAGGTTGTGAGAGGGAGCAAGGTGCATATCTGGGAAGTGAATAGTACAAGCAGAGGGAACAGTCAGATGGAGAGGCAATGAGGCAAGAGTGGGCTTGGAGTATCCAAGGAGCAGAAAGGATGTCAGTGTGTGGAAAACAGAGGGAGCAAAGTGGAGAGGAGAAGGAAACAGTCAGAGAGGAAACAGAGGCCCAGATTTCTAGGGCTGTGGAGGCACTTTGAGGACTTTGCTTTTCCTGTGAAGAAGCCACTGAAGAGCCTGGAGTGACATGATGTGACTTACGTTTTAACAGGATCTCTCTGGATGCCATGTTGATTAGAGACTGCAGGAGAATAAGGACAAGCCCCAGAAGACCAATAGTTGATTCAAATGTCAAGAAACATTTATGCCTTCACCCTTCAACTTCACAAATGATGCCATTTCCATTGAGCTATTGAAAAATATAATCTGGCTTTCAAAACAATAAACCAGAAGGCATTTTCTCACATAAGCAAGGTCACAAACAACTGTCAGCTAAAGTTGAAATAGCAACAAATCAAATAATAACAAAAAACATTTTTTATAGCTTTTAAAACCTTACCAAGCATTTTCTTGTCCATTATCTAAGTTAATCCTCAAATCAACGCCATGAGATAGTTACTATTTTCCCATTAGAAGTGACCGCATATTAAATCCTTAGTGATTGCTCAAGAAAAGCTGAAATCTTGAGTGTACATCTATTAATGCCAAGGTTGGGTTTTTTACCCATGGGAACATTGGATGCTAAAATCCACAGGGATTTTCAGCTCAAGATGGCAGACTAGGAAATATATTTACTTTCTGGTCCTCCTGAAACCAGGTTTAAATAAAACTGTAGAAATACCCAAATTAATCAACCAATAAGAGCCAAGACATTGTGGAAGTCATCAACCACAGAAAGATTTCAACACATTTCGAGAAGGCAAACAATGAAATGGAGGGGCCATGAATAAAATAATGAAGAAAAGACTACCCTAAGTAGGGTCTGCACAAAGCCAGTCAGCTTTTGCTGAGCCCTGGTTATAGTAAAGGACAGAGGAAAGAAGAGGGGCTGAAAACAAGGAGACAAAAGTCATTTTAGGAAAACACGTTCATTTAATGAGCTCCAGGGAACACTCAGCCTGCTGCCATACTCACTCACGTATTACAGTGGATTGTTGGCACGCAAGACAAGAAAACAGGGAACCAACGAACAAAAATCAAGACACTGTTTCTTACTGAACTCTTCTCAAACGAGATCAAGAAATTATGGTTCGATGCCATAGCTGTAAATCATTTCTGCTCCTGGAGAGGTTAGAAAGGGCTTATAATAGTTACCCTTTTTTTTTCAGACAGAATTTAGGTCTGAGCAAAAGCTTTTGTGTCCTCCAACCTCAAAGTTTATTGGGGATGGAAGTCCAAATTTGCTTCGACATACCATAAAAAGAATCTCATGAGCAGAGGGTCAAACTACTTTTGGAATATATGAATTATGCCCAGTGTGATTTTAAATAGATTTTAAACAAAAATATATAGATTTTTACTGATCTATATGATTCTGGGTTCTGAAACTTCTACATGTCACATGCCTGATACAGAACACACAATGTCAGTCCCAGGAGACAGAAAACACTCCAATGAAGCAAGCCAAAGAAACAAGATTCGGACAAGGTAAAGTGACGTGTAGACCAAGACCAGGATTTTTCAATTCTTTCCTGTCATGCTGTAGCTTCCAGCTCCTGAATAACAACACATGTTTCCCTTGTCCTAGACACACAAGAGTATGTCTCCTCTATGGGGCATAAGAAGCTCTAGAGTTACATATGTGTAGTAAAGAGTGGACCCAGCCGGCATACTCACAATGACCAAATTGTGTTGCTCGTACTTTATTTTAAACCAATACATCGCTCCACGCTGAAGTTGCAATAAATGATATATTTGCTTTCTAGACATGAATGAGATGCCTTACTGGATATACTCCAGGAAGGCCAGAGAAACTGGCTTCTAATCCATACAGAATAATTCATTGATGAATTCCTTTCAGGATAGCCCATGATTTATCTAGAATATAAGCTTTACATACCTGGATCCTTCAAACTAGACCAAAGGGAAAAATCTAGGCTCCAAGCCTCAATTAGAAATGTGGGATGGTGCTATGCTGACAACTGGTGGTCCCTGACCTATCTTCTGAGATTAGAACCCAGTGTGGTGGATGACCAATTCACGCGTTGAACAAAAGAACACCTCCTACAAGGCAGTGGATGTGTTCATTACAGGTATGGCACTTAGGGCTAAGTATCATAAGGACTTCAAGAAACAAAAGAAAAAGTAACACATGAAGCATATATGATAAGGAGGCGCCAGAGTCCAGAGCACGAGCTCTGGAATCACACAGGCTTGCTTCGAATCCCGGCTAAGCCACTACCATCTGTATACCCTGAAGAACAGTCGAAGGTTGAAATGTTCTTTTACCAAATTTCGAAAAACAAGTGAAGAAAGAACCTACCTGCCAGGAAGGGACATCGTGGGGTGCAGCATCCAGTCGGGTCAGGGCTCTGCATCCCCTGCTCAGAAACCTTCACCGCCTGGCTCACGGTGATGCTGGCAGCTCAGCAGCCCTGGAGAAGGCGCTCCTGCTCCTGTCTCCAGGGCTCGCGGACAAGCTGGGGAGGTCCACGGAGGAGGCGGGCCACAGCCTGGCAAGCTCTGGGTGCCTCCTGCACTCAGCTCTGGGCAGGCTCTGGCCTCTGGGCCCCGTTGCGGGGAAGGGCTGGCCGATACATACCCAGGGCTGAGGGGTCTGCAGAGCCGGTGCCCAGGCAGCGTGAGCTCTGGAGGACAAGGCTTCCACAGTCCCCAACAGTCTCCGCATGGTGGCCCATCCGGTGCCAAACACCTGCCACCCACAGCGACAAGTCCCAGCCGCTACAAAGTCCAGAAGGGCTCGGGCTCTTTGCCCTCGGGCCGGGTTTCTCCAGGGGCTGGGCTTGTGTGGGGCCCCCAGCCCACCCCCTGACCCGCCCGCCCTTGCTCTGTGACACGTACAATGCAATGGCAACACCCAGGCTGAGCCGGCAGGCCAGTGTTCAGTGCGTGCTAGACCTTGAGAAGAGTTAGCAGCTAGGGAGAAGCTCTCCCACTTTCACTCGCTTTTCTCAGATCAGCCAGGCAGCCCATCTCACCCCAAAGCGATGGACACCACACCTCCTTCCCAGGCTATCGTTTTCCGTTCTGCCCCTGTTTTCCCTTTCCATTCTGCCCCTCTTTTCCCCAGCACCCCATCTACGGCTTCGGGTGTCATCGGTGCTGCAGCAGGCAGCACCTCTGACCCCGAAGCTATGGACACCACACCACCTTCCCGGGCTTTCGTTTTCCGTTCTGCCCCTGTTGTCCCTTTCCATTCTGCCCCTCTTTTCCCCAGCACCCCATCTACGGCTTCGGGTGTCATCGGTGCTGCAGCAGGCAGCACCTCTGACCCCGAAGCTATGGACACCACACCACCTTCCCGGGCTTTCGTTTTCCGTTCTGCCCCTGTTGTCCCTTTCCATTCTGCCCCTCTTTTCCCCAGCACCCCATTTACGGCTTCGGGTGTCATTGGTGCTGCTCCCGGCAGCACCTCTGACCCCGAAGCTATGGACACCACACCACCTTCCCGGGCTTTCGTTTTCCATTCTGCCCCTGTTTTCCCTTTCCATTCTGCCCCTCTTTTCCCCAGCACCCCATTTACGGCTTCGGGTGTCATTGGTGCTGCTCCCGGCAGCACCTCTGACCCCGAAGCTATGGACACCACACCACCTTCCCGGGCTTTCGTTTTCCGTTCTGCCCCTGTTGTCCCTTTCCATTCTGCCCCTCTTTTCCCCAGCACCCCATCTACGGCTTCGGGTGTCATTGGTGCTGCTGCAGGCAGCACCTCTGACCCCGAAGCTATGGACACCACACCACCTTCCCGGGCTTTCGTTTTCCGTTCTGCCCCTGTTGTCCCTTTCCATTCTGCCCCTCTTTTCCCCAGCCCCCCATCTACGGCTTCGGGTGTCATTGGTGCTGCTGCAGGCAGCACCTCTGACCCCGAAGCTATGGACACCACACCACCTTCCCGGGCTTTCGTTTTCCGTTCTTCCCCTGTTTTCCCTTTCCATTCTGCCCCTCTTTTCCCCAGCCCCCCATCTACGGCTTCGGGTGTCATCGGTGCTGCAGCAGGCAGCACCTCTGACCCCGAAGCTATGGACACCACACCTCCTCCCTAGGCTATCTTTTTCCGTTCTTCCCCTATTTTCCCTTTCCATTCTGCCCCTGTTTTCCCCAGCGCCCCCCCCATTTACGGCTTAGGCCGGCATCAGTGCTTCAGCAGGCAGCAGCTCTGACACCAAACCTATGGACACACCTCCAGGGCTGTCATTTTCCAGTCTGCCCCGTCTCCAAGTAGAACCACTACCTATTTCACACGGCTGTTCCTAGTTCTGGGAACACACCACGCACTGGTAGCAATGCCTCAGCCCATGCCTCGACTCATTTCCCTGCAACGCTGGCCAACAGATAGACCAACACTTCAAAGTTATGACAGAAAGTTGAGTAAGTTATACGCTTGGAATTGCATTTATTATTATTAACAAGCACAACTGTAGTGCTTAGACTATAACAAGTAATATTCTAAGTGCTTAGCAAATATTAACTCACTTAATCCTCATAATGGCAACCCTATAGGTAGGTAATGTTCATAATATTCACCTTTTTGGGGGGAAACTGAGGCCCAGGGGGGTTGAATAGCTTGCCTAATGCCACACAGTAAGTAGCGGGCAGAAACCCAGGATGAAAACCAGACCGTCTAGACTTTCATCACTTTGCTGTGTCACCTTAATAGATGTTGTGGTTTGGGAAGGGACTAAACTGACAAGACTCTGAACTTGAGAAGGGAGAAATTAGAAAGTGACTGATCCTAGAAACTAGAGAGGATTTCAGCTCAGAAATTTCTGGTGGTGAGACCCAGAAGAACAAGAACATGGTTGGAATATTAACTTGGGGTAGTATCTGAATCCATTGAGAAATGGTTTTGTTTTGTTTTGTTTTTTTAACTTAGAAAGGCCAGCTGGATGAAGATTAATGAAACAAAAAGTAGAAAGGGAAAGAGGAAGGTGCCTGAAGTGAGACATAACCTCTTCCCTGTAAGTACTAGGGGTGGGCGTCCTGTGGGAAAGGATGGAGCTCTCTCTACAGGTTTGTCACCAGGATGAACAAGGAGAAACATGGCAACCATTGTACTGGTTTTGATGATTCCTCAAAAACCAAGGCTTTACTTTCCAAGAACTACCCACAGTAGCATACCTACCGTGTGTCAGACATGCCACCAAGGGTGTTTCCAGTCACACATTTTAATTGGAGAAATAGTTCCTATGAGGTACGCATTAGTTCCCTATGGCTGCTGTAACAAATGACTACCAATGAGCTTGCGTAAAACAAAACACACTCATTCTCTTATGGTTCTGGAAGACAGAGGTCCAAAACCAGTTTCCCTGGGCTGGAACCAGGAGTTGACAAGGCCGTCCATCCACCTTCTAGAGGCTCTAAGGGAGAATCTGTTTCCTTGACAGCATTCCTTGACTTCTGGCCACATCAATCCAACCCCAACTTCATCATCACATTCTCTTTGGAGTAAACACTCCCTCTGCCTCTCTCTTACGAGAACACCAGTGGTTACATCTGGGTCCATCCAGGTAGTCCAGAAGAATCTCCCCATCTCAAAACCCTTACTTTCATCCCATTGGCAAAGTCCCTTCTGCCATTTAAGGTGACATTCATAGGTTCTGGGGATTAGAAGGTGGACATTTGGGGGCAATGGTACTATTCAGTCTACTACAAGGTAGATACTATTATCTTTCTCAGATGTAGGAAATGAAGTTTAGGGAAGTAATTTGTCTCAGGTCTACAATTTCCAGAGGAGAGATTTAAATTCTGCCAGGGAGACTTTAGGACACACTCTAAACAACTTTAACCTGT
This sequence comes from Delphinapterus leucas, assembly GCF_059928025.1. Taxonomy (NCBI): domain Eukaryota; kingdom Metazoa; phylum Chordata; class Mammalia; order Artiodactyla; family Monodontidae; genus Delphinapterus; species Delphinapterus leucas. The sequence goes on along the minus strand of NW_028322262.1, from coordinate 3,560,864 downwards.
GTCCTTAATTACTGCATAATCCTTGGTTAAGAGTCACACTTAGGTATCAAGACCCAACTGAATATAACACAAGTACTGTCTCCTCTTTCACTATGTTTGCCTGGTGTATTTATGAATCTTGCCCAGAGCAGAAGAGTTCAGAAAATCGTTATACACGTTTACTAGGAGAAAGCATTTACCGTTTGATGTGCACGGAGTAATGGAAGGCTATTTAAAATAAAATAAAGTAAAATATGCCACCAAATCGTCAAGTGTCACAACAGAGGTAACCCCGTGGGAGTCTTGAGGAGACTAAAATTATCTCCAATTGTGCAGGTGAGAAAAGTGTCACTAAAGGCAGTTGTAGTTCAGCCAAGCCCTACGGCACAGAAGTAGGAATCTGGATATGTACGAATGGGAAAAAAGACATTTTAGGCATGGGAAACAGTTGAATGCTGAATGGATGAGAAATAGGCATTAGACCTTTCTAAATCAACTGGCTTATTCACTCAGTAAATCAGATTTGGTCAGTCAAACTAGCTTTAGCTGATTACTTATCCAGGGCATAGCTGTTGAGAGTCATTTTTGTCATAGAACAGTAAATAAAATTGTTGAACTATAGCTTTAGGCTTGCTAAGTGATAACAGATTGCTCTAGCTGATGTTCAAGTGACTTACTTGGTACTATTCACGAAATTGGGGGTTAACAACTGCTTAAGACAACATAGAGAATTGATCTTAAATAGTACTTGAAGTAGTTACTCTGTAAAGTATCTGTTCAGTAGCTCATGGTAAATGGATGTTTATAATCCCCGTTGGACAACCAACTGCTTTTTTGCAAATGGTAATGTGAATTGCTGTTGCATAAACTATAGTAATGACCACCTATCTAATCTGTTGTCCAAACCAGAAATCTTCTAACAATACTGGTCTCCTAATAAAAAGTAAGCATGAAGCTAACACACACTGGGTGTCTCCCGTGTGCCTGTGCATGCATCTATAGCTCACTGAACCCCCATAACAGCCCCCAAGAGAGGGACTCTGAGTGTCCCCATGCTGCTGGTGGAGAAACAGGCACAGGAAGGTTCAATAGTCTATCTACCTAAGATAACACAGAGGGCGGGAGAGCCTGTTTTTAAACCATCTGCCTCCAATTCCAGGTGCCAGGAGCCAGATTCAGCCTACAGGCCTCTTCTGCTCATCTGGAGGTGAAACCATGTGTAAGGATTAGTCAAATCCTGTCTTCACTCCTCAAGGTAGCTTGAACACTTGCACGTCCTCCAAATAGCACGTAGCATAAGCAATAAGATGTTTGCCCCGGGTATTGTCCAGGAACTTGGAATCAGCTGTGTCTAGTTAGGCTGAGCTGGTTAAGACTGGAGAGGACCACCGATCTTCCACCTGGCCCAGTGCCTTTTGACCTCCTGCCATCAGAGGGCCGAAAACTACAGCCTGAGAATGTGCTGAGCCCCGTAGCCTAGTTACGCCAGCTCAGAACAATGATGGGCACACCTTTTCCCAATCACCTTTCCTCATGCTCCCCATGCCTCATACTGCCCTGCTTCTTTATTCTTTATCCCATAGATACCCCAAGCCCCTTGCCTTTGGGGAGGCGGATTTGAGAGCTATTGTCACGTCACTTCCTCGCTTGGCTGCCTTGTGAATAAACTCCTCTTTGCTGCAAACCTCAGCATGTCAGTGTTTTGGCTTGCTGCGCCTCAGACAAAATGGTAGGGAGCAGTGGTAAAGGTCCCTTGCCTGTGAGGGAAGCTGGTTGCTAGTAGTCACGTTGCAGATGTTTTCTCCTCCCGGGGGGGCAGACGTCCTGCTCTTCCAGAAAGAAGGGAGAAAGGCAGGAGCTGGACCCTTGCTCTCAGGGTCACCGTCACCTAGGAGCTCGTTAGAAACACAGAATCCAGGCCCCACCCAGAACTACTGAATTACAGCCTGCATTTAACAAGATCCACAGGAGAGGCATACCCATATTAAAGTTGGAGAGGCACCAAGCTGGAGTCCACGTAGCAGAGAAGCAGACAGGATTCTAGACCACGCAGAGTGTTAAAGGCCAACAGTTTGTTTTCTATTCTCAAAACAATGTTTTTGAGCCATGTTTATGAGCAATGTCCCAACTTGCTTCTAAGGTTTCTTGTGTGAAGAATGGATTGGAAGGAAACAAGATATATGGACACTAGTTAGGACCTCACTGCAACAGACAGGCAAGTTCAGTATTAGGATGTTGAGGAAGAGTTGACAGATTCAGAAGAAATTCAGGAGATAAACTGAAGCGGGCTTAATGGGGTATGAGACGGAGGAAAGGAAGGTCTTAGGGAATTTAAGGGTTTACTCCACGTATGAGCAAAGCCTCAAAATTCATCATTTGAACGTACAGAGGTAGAGCTCTCAAAGGACACTGGTTAGGAAGCAACAGTACGCCCTTTATAATTCCAAGAGACAACACGGATCAACTGTCTCGATGGAAAACTCGGCGGTACCGGTGCGTTTTTTCACTCAAACTTAGTTCCAGTGCCTATTACTCACATTTTCTGTGCCTAAACAACACAGCTTGAGGAACTGAAGGGGATTCCATCCTGGTAATTAAGGAGGGTCCCCAACACTGACAGTCCCATCTTAAAAAGCAGTCCCGCTGCATTTTACCCAAGGAGCAATGGCCAGAGCCTCCCTTTTAAAACGATGGGGAGAAATCAGAACATCACACACTGTCCCTTTCAGCTACTATGAACTGAGCCGCGAGACGACCAGCACCCCCTAGCACAGCGCCGGGGGCCACTGTGACAGGCGACAGCACAAGAGACGGAAGCCCAGGCCCAGGGGCTCCGAGCTCCACCGGCAACGCCCAGTGGCCAAGGCGCATTACCTTTCCGGGATGTGCTTTCCGCCCTTCCTCGTGGCCGACGAACTGGCTCATGTCACCCCCGCCAGGAGTGCCAAAGTCGCCAACCCGGCATCCCCGGTGCCAGCACAAGGCCACGAACCACAGGCGCCTAGGCACAAGCCCACGCAGCTCGCGGACCTCCTTCTACCGCGCATGCGCCACCGCGTGGCGTGTCGAGATGACTGTCATCACGCAGGCGGATTAACGCGCTTGATCGGTAAAGAGGATTCTGATGCCTGCAATTTCCCTCCTTAGCCGGAGGCTGGTAGCACACGTCCATTAGTTCGTGTGTGTACCCTTCAGCATTCCAATCATACGGGACATGGAAAGTTGTCCGACTCTCCCAGTTTCTTGTGTGGTTCTTTCAGATATTTCCCAAGTGCTTACATTCACACTTGTATCTTGTATGTAAGTATTTGTACGTAACAGGTATCCTGTAGTTTATAGAAGAGCAGCACACTATACACGTACTACATACATAGTCTACAATGTGTCTTGGATAGTGACGCTGTTATCTTTCTAAAATATAAACTTGGCTGGATTGCTCTGTCGCTTGAACATCTTCACTTAGCACAGAATACAGCCCAGGTTGTTAGCACAGCATTGAGAACTCTTTATAAACAAATATCAGTCTGTCTCTCCAACTGAATTATAAGTTCAAACTATGACTTACAAGGACCTACATCATCCACCTCCCTCCTTTGCCCTGCCAGCCTCCCCTGATCTCATTCTCTACTGCCCTGCCCTCACTCACTTTCCCCTGTCCAGCCACACTGGCTTCCTTACTATTCCTCAAACATGCCAAGCACAGGCGTGCCTCAGGGACTTTGCACCTACTATTCCTTCTGCTTCAGAACACACCCTCCCACCCCATCTCCACTCTCCCAGAACACACCCTCCCACCCCATCTCCACTCTCCCAGATATCCAATGGCTTGTTTCTCACTGCAAGGCTCTGCTCAATCGACATCTTAATAGAGGGGACTTCCCTGATCACCTACCACATTCCCTCACCTCTTCATCTTCTTTTGTTATTCTCCAAAGCATTTACCACCGCTTGACACTCCACATATTGACTTATTTATTCATCTCTCTCCCCCACTAGAATGGAAAGTACGTAAGGGCAAGAGCTTTGTTCTCTTCCTACTTCCTAGAACAGTGCCTTCAACTCAGAAGGTGTTATACAAATATTTGCTGAAAATGAATGTATGACTTCTTTGCCCTTTCACACTACCCTCTAGTCACACCAGAGGCTGCCCCTCCAGAGCACAAGTTCAAGCCCTGGGCCTTTTGTACCTGTCCCCAATACCTGGGCTGTCCTTTCCTCATTCCGGCAAAATCCTCTTCCCCCAAGCCCAGCTCAAACGCTGTCTCCTCAGTCAGGCCTTCCTCAATTTCTCCTCTATATTCCTGCTGCACTTGATTCTTTTATCATAATTAACCCACTTAGACTCACTACATGTTTCTCTTCCTAGACAACTGGAAGTTGCTACTGAACAAAGACTTCTACTCACCTCTGTATCCCCGTGCCCTAACAACAAACCTATAAGGCTCTCGGTGTTTACTGAAACAATTCATTTTCTGAGTCTCTACCCATTCTAGGGAGTGCGTAGTATAGTCTCCTCCTCATTATCGGTGAGCCTGGCATCTGTGGGAGGGCCTTACAGCAGAGGAAGTCACCAATGGATCATAACTAAGGTCCTGAGACTGCAATGGCAGACAGCATGGTGAAGTTAGCCCACTGCATGCAGAAGACCCACAGAGGAGTCAGCATATGCAATGGACTACACTTGGTATAACATGTGAACAATCAAGGTTTACAAACGTGTTCTCATGCACTTGTAAGGATCTTCTAGCCCACGCGGAACAGACAGAACACACACAAAGGAGCCTGGAGGAAGTGAGTAGGCCGGCAGCTGCGCCCTAACGTCTTAAGAGGTAACATTTCTGTGACTACAGTTTAAACACATCAGATAATTTGCCTCCTTTCTAGACACCCTGGTTATCACAGGACAGGCCAAGCCTCTCAAGTTTTAAAGCTAAAGTACACGGAAGATCTGTGAATAGGGCTGAAGATATTTAAGAGCTAGTACCTGCATTAAGCAACCAGGTTATAGAATGAACATTTATCTTGAAATTCCAGTCTCTCCCTCTCTCTCTCGCCTCCTATCCCCTATCTTCCCACCTCCATCTCTATTCCCTCTCCCCTACTCCCTGTTTTATGTATATACGTGCATCATTTTATATATACACGGAATATTTACTGTCTGTTACATTGATTTAATAAAGTGCACACTCCTCAGGCTAAATTTAGAAAGAGGACAAAATGAACACTTTCACATGGGCGTCAGTGGTGTTCCAAAGACAAAAGATTCCTCAGTCTTAAAACATGGCAAACACCATGTTCCTTCTGATAGTTAGATGCTAGAAAAAGGCAAGTGGATCCTTAAAATTCACACGCTATTAACACCTACTATCAACAGAGTAGATCTTAAAGCGGAAACAAGAAAACACCAGCCTTTTAAGTTCTTCCTGTCTGAAGATAAGAGTAAGAGGTGGTAGTGTTCTTCCTCACTTGCACCCGAAGGGTAAAAGCAGCAAAAATATCTTAAACACATATATGATGAGGAAGCCACTCTACCTGGTCCACTCTGTTTTGTTTTGCTTCTAGGGATCTGTCTCACTCTGAACCTTTGCTTTTTGTTTTCTCTTTTATGTACGCTAAGAACCTGAGAGTCTAAACCTTTTCTTCCACCTCTCAACCAATAAACAGGACAAAAGAACATTTTTATGTTTTTATGTATTTTCCATTCAAATTTTTAAAAAAGAGATAAGTAAGCTAGCTCAGTTCATATTTCTCACAAAGATCACTTTCCAAACTAAACTAAATTGTTTGTGACCATAAACAGGAAAAACACCGTACTCTAGTAGCACCATCTGACATTTCCACCTTAATGTTACCAAACACAACTTGACACGAATGTCAGAACTATTAAAAATGTTAAAAATCCCCAACCCCACTCAAAATGCATACCAAAGTTCAGGTAAAGGAAAAACAAAAACAAACACAAAAGCAACTCACCGTTATCTTTATGTTCTTTCAGAAACCCATTAACAGCACACTGGAATTTAAAACTAGTGTCGTCATCTGACACCTGATGCCCAATTGTACACATTTTTAAATAAGGAAGAGTTTCTGGTAAGTCCTATAAGGCAAAACCATGAAAATATGTATTATTTCCTTTGTAGGGAAAGAATAAAAAATTAATTAGAGAAGGCAGAATATAAACCAGGAGAGTACATTAAACTTTGTATGTCAGTCATTCTGATGAGAGCCATTTTTTCCAAAGCTGCTTTAACCAGTAATTATCACTTGATTTTCATTCAAACTGCAGAACGGACAGTTACCAGGCATGCAAAAGGAAAAGCAAATCTATGTGAATGAATGCACATGTAACTCAAAATGATATAAACAGTTCTGCCTACATTTATGTTCTATCTTACATTTCAAGGGCCATAAAGCGGCTGTGATTTAAGGAGAGTAGTAGAATAGAGTCAGAAGAACTTGGATTCGAATTAGGAAACAGAGGCAATTTCAGGCATTGTTGAGAACTGGTATTCTTGAGGTGGGAGAAAGTAGACTATCAATAGAAGACAGAAAAGGATAAGTGAAAATTCTCTAGTTCTGAATTTAAATGGAAAGTAGCAGTAGGAACCTATGACATATTTTAAAAATATTAAAAACAAACGTACATATTTCCTAGCTCTGACCACTGAAAAAGTCTAGAAACAACTGATGTCATGTCCAAAGGACTCAGGAGTCACCGAGAAGCTCCAACTGGCCAAAGATAGGGCCTCAGTTAGAATAATAACTGTAACGGAGTCCACGGTGAGAGGAATAAATAAAATTTTACAAAACTGGTCAACACTGGAGGATATTTGTGAATCAACTCATTATTTTGAAAACTGTTAAATAAAAGAAGAGAATCATGCCTCTACAACTGAGCAACCAAACAGCTGATGAGGGGAATCTTCTCCTCGTACAAATATACCCAGCTAATAAGTGAAAAAAAGAACAACAGAATTCACCATTCTTTGAAGCCTCAACTGAATTAATGGATGTAGGTATGAATCATCAGTGACTGCTAATACCACAGAAAGACACAACTATATACGTCTCCATGGAAGAACACATCATCACCCATGAAACTGTCTTGCCAAAACAAAACATGCAAGCTTCATTCAGATCGACTACCGATTTACAGGAAATAAAAGGACTGAAGAATATGTTACCAACACATGGAATGTAATCATCGGCATCTAGATGGGACAAATTACCTGGTTTCTTTAAAAACAAAATTCAAGGAGGAAAAAAAAAGTGAGAGAGACATGGAGGGAGAACCTATAGATTAAACAAGACTTCAGAGACCTAACAATCCACGGCAAAGTGTGGACCTTATTTGGATCTAATTCAAAATTCTTATAGACAATTTTTTATGACGTTTAGGAGACAACTGCAAATTTGAGCACTCCCTGGGTATTTAATATTAAAAAATGATATTAAGGAATAAAAGTCCTATATTTTAAATGCACGTACCAAAAACGTACAGGTGTAATTTACATGTTGTCTCGGAGCTGCTTCAAGATAATACGGAATGGGGTGAAACAGGTGGGGGTATAGATAAAACATGACAGCCATCAGTTGGTAAATAAGAAAGCTGGATGAGTTCCTGGGTATACAAGGAACACTCACAGTAGTTTTATACTTTTGTATATGCTTAAAATTTGTGATAATTGTTTAAAAACAAGACGACACTGTAGAAAACAGTTTGGCACTTTCTCACAGGTTAAGCGTACAGCTTAGTATTTGGCAGTAGGCTATGATCCAACAACTCTGCTACTACCTACGCTGCACATCTAACAGAACTGAAAGCAGGGATTTGAACAAATATCTGTACACCAATGATCACAGCAGCATGATTCACAATACCTACAAGGTGGAAAACAACCAAGTGTCAATCAACCGTTGAATAACAAACTGTGGTCTATGTACACACAATGGGATTTTCTAAGCCAAAAAAGAAATGGCATTTCGTTACGTGCTATAACATGGATGAACCTTGAAAACACGACGTTTAGTGCAATAAGCCAGACACAGAAGGACAAATACTGCAGATTCCACTTACACGAGGTACCTAGAATAGGCCAATTCACAGAGACAGAAAATAGAATAGAGGTTACCAAGGGTTGGTGGGAGGGAAAATGGGGTTGTTACTGTTTGATGGTTACAGAGTTTTTGTTGAGGATGATGAAAAAGTTTTGGTTCTAGACAGCGGTGATGGTTACACAGCACTGTGACTGTACTTAATGCCACTGAACTGCATATTTATAAACGGTTAAAAGAAATATGATTTCTCTATATTTTACCACAATAAAAAAAAAGCAATAACAGAGCTGAAATTTCAATTCTTCCTTTTCCGAGAGTCAGTTTCATCGTCTGTAAAATTAGTAATTGTAGTTGTCTATCCTCTGAGCTTAGTGCAGGGTAAGCACTCAGTAGGAGATATCAGTACTACTTCCACTTCAAGAGCAAAGGATTGCTGTGAAGATTAACTAAGTCAATGGATATGAAAGAACTTTCTAAATGGCAAACTGCTCTACAAATATTAAAAGACATTAGGTGTTACTGTCTCCCAAGGCCATGGAACAGGTCAGAAGGAGGATAATTCTTTTGCACTGGAATGTCCTACATGGGCCAAGAGAATAGATGGGTTTCTGTACTATATCAGAAGGCATCAGGAAAAGGAAGCATAAAACTTAGAGAACAATTGTCTTTTACACTGATGCTTAAACATGCTCAGGCAACTGCTTAACATAAGTGCTAAAGACATAATGGACATACCTTTCTTTCTTTTTAGGATACTACTGTAACTACTAAAAGTTTACTTCATTTTCAAAATGTAGAACATGGAAGCTTATAGAATTTCTTAAGCATATCTAGAGCCTACTGCCAAATACTGTAGTTCAATTCATATCTTTCATCTCATTTTGAAACAGCAATTACAAATGTGTATTTAAGGAAACCACTAGCTTCCCTTTTTGAACCCACGAGAGAAGGCCAGGACTCACCTTAGCATAAGATGATAACTACTGAACTACTATGAATTATTACAGTATCAGAAAGAAGGTCATTTTCAATTACGCCTTCCATTTACCTCTGGCTTGTAAGAGCGGCGAGTATTTGCTAAGTCAATAATCAGCCCAAGTTCTTCATTCTGTCCTTGGATTTTGTTAAGAGATCCAAGGGGGAGAAACGTTCTTCTGGAGCAAGATTCTTTTCAAAACTCTGTCAGAAAGAATAAAATAAGGAAGAACAGATGTTTAAAATCCTTTACTATGTTATCCATTTATTCAAACCCTGGGATGCTAACATATGAGATTCAAAGTCAAGTTTCCTCCTCTGCAGCTTACAAGCGATATTACAATCCTTTCTTCCAGAGAGATTAGACGGAAGAAAATAAGCTCACTTCTATATAGTTATTTCTATGTTTGTTTATTTCATGTTGGTCTCCTAACCTGACTCTAAACTCCCAGAAGGCAGGGACCACATCAATTTTGCCTACCACTGTATTGCCAGCTCCAAGCGGAGTGCCTGAAAATAGACACAGAAATAAATACTTCTTGAATATCTACATATAGGAAGGATGGCTTTCACTGCTAAATATTCTTTCATGTATTTGGCTTATACATTGTACCCTGTTCCATTGATCTCTTTGGTTATTCAAGTGTCAGCAACACACACTTTTTTTCTTCATTAGTAGACTAGTTTTAGAGCAGTTTGAGATTCACAGCAAAACTGAGCAAAATGTACACAGTTCCCACTTACACCCTCTCTCCTTCATCCCACACAGCCTTCCCCATTATCAACATGCCATACCAGTGTGCTTCATTTGTTAGAATTCATGAACCAACACTGACACATCGTTATCAATCAAAGTCCACAGTTTATTGCATTCATGGTACAAGTAACCGACTATTTCTTTATTTCTAGTATAGTCATCCCCAAACATTTACATACTGAGATACATATTACTTTCTTATAAATTACTTTATTCTTTATTTATAGTTAGGGCATTGCATTGTTTTTTTTTGTTTTTTAATTAAGTACAAAAGTTGGTTGTATTTGTCTATGAATCCCATTTCTGGATAGTAAAAGACGTATTAAAAACTATTTGCTATAAAAAGGGAAAATGGAGTACGACGGGGTTGAGAGCCAGGGCTCTATATGGTGAATTCAGATTTCTGGAAGAATACGGTATTAACTTTTGCTCACCTTTTTTAAAGGAACTTTGAAAGCAATGAAACGAGTCCCAGGCATCCGCTGTTCAACTGGGAGATAGTCTTTCCACCTGTTAATATAGTTTTTGTTAGGCAAATTTTATGTTAGGCTGTCTCCCTGCACAGGATGAATGCGCCTTGAAAATGGAAATCATATCCCTCTACTTCGGCTCCCAGGTGGTCCCAGCGTCCCGACCCCGACCCCGGCCGCGCGCGACACACTTTCCACAAACTGACACACACGGAGCCCGCGCGAGGGCCGGGTCGCGCGGGCTTCCCCGCCGGGTCGCCTGGAGGCCGGTCCCCCGCAAGCCGAGCGCACGAAAGGGCGCCCCAAAGGCGCCGGCCCAAGGCGCCCGCTGCGCTTTCCCTTTGGAAGCTGGGCTGCGGAGCCCAAGCGTAAACCCTGAGACAAGGAACACGCGCACCACGCCGCCACGGGGGACGACAGGCCGGGCGCCCACCTAGCCGGACACCCTGCATTTCTGGAATCACCGGACGCCTGTGTAAATTTCCGTCTGGCCTGTCATTTTCCAAAGGCCACTCAAGATCAGGGGACAGAACGCCTCCTCTCCAAGTGTCCTGCCAGCCCACCCACTCAAGATCAGAGGGACAAAATGCCTCACTAAAACAAAACAAAACAGAAACACAAAAAAACTGGAGAGAGGGAGGAAAGGGTGCCCTGAAAAATAAAAACAAATTTAAAAAACTAAGCACGTTGACAGCGCTAAGAATAAACTACCAGGAAAAAGAAACCCTACATGTCAGATCCTAAAGTACAGAAGGGCAAGCCCGCCGACATTCCAGGACCGGGGGGACCGGGGTCCCCAGCCCTGCAGAGCCAACCGCAGACCGGCTCGGGCGCCCCTCGGAAGCGCGGGCTGCCCGCGGCCGAGTCTGTGCCCCCCGGCCGGCGCCGGCTCCCCTCTGCCCACCCTGCGCGCGGGGGCTGGAAACTGCCGCGGAGAACCACGGCGGGGCGGGAAGGGGGGCTCCAAAGAGGGTCTGGCGACTCGAGTCGCTCCGTTTCTCGGTGGGCTCAGCGCGCGCCGTGGGGGAACAGGAGCGGGGGTCCGGGAGGAGGGGACGGGTGGCACTTACGTAGACCGGCAGCGGCCACGGGTAGACGGCGGGCTCGGTCCCCAAGAGCGACTCCAGCCTCAGCTCCAGCTTCTCCCCCACGTCTTCGCGCGCGCGGGCCCCGCACCGCGCTAGTCTGGCGGTTGGGGGAGGGGCGCGGCGCCGCCGGCGGGGGCGGGGCAGACGGGCAGGCGGGAGGCTGAGGGGGGCCTGGTCTGGGCCTCAGCTGCCGCCGCAGCGCTCCCGTCCGACCACCGGCTCCCTCTTTGTGGTCACAGGCCCGGGGCCTCCAGCGCTGCTGCGAACTCGGGCCGGCGTGAGGCGACCACAATGAGCCGGGGGCCGGGCTGAAACACTCCCGGCACGCGCGATTCGCCCCGTGGACTCGCAGGCTCGCACGCACGCACGCACGCACGCACTCACGTACGCACGTCCTCGGCTGCCCCTGGCCACCCCCACCGGCCTGAAGTGGGGACCCGGGAAAACCCCTCATGGACAGTCGTGGCGGGTTTGACTCCCGACCTTGACGTAGCGTGACACACACCCTCCCCCCCCAATAAAAGAAAAGGAGCATAGGAGGCAATCTCATACATTATTGATAAACACATACAAAGACACTATTGGTACAAAACTATTTCTCCATATAGCAACTTTGAATGTTAATAATAAATACATATATGTATCAAACATTAATAAAAGAATAAAATTATCCAATATGAGTACATTTGCTCGTTTTGCAATTAGTTCCAGGATTCTATTTTAGATTACTACTTCATATCTGAGAGAGTTGGGTGTGTGTTTGGTTTTGTGGAAGCTGCATTGTGCTAAATTTTACCTTTCTTTCTTGAATTAAATGGCTTTTTTTCTCCCTTGGGAATACTGAAGACAGCAACAGCAGATTACTACCTACCAGTGGAAAAGTATAAATAGCAATTTTAGCCACTAGTGATTCTGAAATTGCCCTGAACTTTGTCCTTATAAAAATGCTCCAAGAATTACGTTTTGCAAATCCACAGATTTACTATCCATATTCAAGTCATTTATGTGGAGAAAGAATGTAGCCAGCCTTATCAGTAACACAGGATGTTATAGCCATCAAGCCATCAGCCACTGAAGCCACACCCAAAGCCGCACCCTGAGGGGATTCAGGATGGAGAAAACAGGATACTACTGGCCCTAGATAATTCAAGTGCAAATCAAGGGAATGATTTCCAGGAGGCCAGATTCTTGCATCTCACCATATATAGAAAAGTGCTACATTTATTAACTTAAGATGTCTAGTTTCTTTAATTAACAGTAATCTTTTGATGTTCCAACTACCTGTCTTTTTTTTTTTTTTGCAAGAACCTCTAAATACCCTGTGCCCTCCCTTAGCTCTTCAGAACAGTCCCTCAGAGCTATCTGAGAGGCTGTCTCCTGATTTCAGTCCTCAGTATCTCTTCCACATAAAACATAATTCTCAACTTCTAGGTTGTGCATTGTTTTTCAGTCAACATTTAATTGTATGGCTCATGTAGGTACTATGCCTAAATGTAATGGGATGAGCTGTAAATTATTAAAACTAGATAAATCCTGTCAGCTCTACCACTCGCTGAGATCCAGGCTTTCACCTCTGGATACCTCTGGCAGATATGGGGTCTGTGTTGGTCTTAAAATTATTCTTAGAATAGTGGGGACTCATTCATTCTTTCAACACATTTTATTGCTTATATTCTATGTGTCAGTTACAGTGCTGGGTCTTGAAATACAGAAGTCAACACACGAAAATACAAGGATAAAACACATTTTCTACCATATTAACTTTTTTCATTCATCAATTCATCCCTAAGTCATTCAACACGCATCTTCTTATTGAATACTGATGAGGGGTCAAATGCTATGCTAAACACTCAGTATATAGCTGCAAACGAGATGGACAGGCCCTGATTTTGATGTCACTACTATCTTTTGTCCTGCCATATAATGGGACAGCTTCATTATTCCCTTTACCCTAAGTTTTTATCACAAATTGCTAATGAAAATAAAGCTGTTAGTGGAGTTTCAACATGCATAGGTAAATGAGAACACAGAACTCCCCTTTCTCATGTCCCGTTCTCCCCCTTCTAACTCCCTATGTGAACTCACTTTGTGCCAAGGCCAAGAAGCTGTGCCCCAATAAGAACCAAGCTGATTTCCTCACACTGACTGGGGCTATTGCACACTTAGAAGACTTGATGCTTAATTTTGATAAGCAACTAGAAGACCATGGAGACAACCTATAAAAATGATTTGTCTTGGGAGAAAATACTAAAGAGGGTTAATGTGCTGTTCCACATGTCTAACCCCCTGGATTAAACCACAGGCACCAAGGTCACCAAGTGTACTTGGCAACAATGAGCTAATAATAAAAAAAAGCATCATACTGTTATTGTATTCATTTTCCCCCAAGGCACTCTCTGATAAACACCACAACCTCTAAGAGAATTGAGAACAGCTTCCTTGTGGGGTAGGTCATATAATATATATGCATCTTTTTCCAAGCAGTTAAATCATATCCAGCTATCAGCACACCTTACTTAAGGCGATCGTAATGTATGAGATTAAATGTTCCTACCTGATCGGAAAACTTCTTGTCCTCAATTCATTGGCTGTACTGGATTTTTTCTTCTTGGGTCAGACCTTCAGACTTCTACCAGAAATCCTTCCTTTGGGGAAACCAGGCCTTCCCAGAAACTCAGGAAACTGAAATGGAGACAGCAAGAGAGAAGGAAATTATTTGGACACATAGACCTCAATTGTTTGGTTTTAAGTAAACGTCCAAGCAAACATCTTCTAGATGGTATAATAACTTTAGGGAAATTCACGGTTTATAAGTTTGGGTACTCATAAACTGAACATATTATGATAAGAGTACAGGTTGCATTTTGTGTCTTCAACTCAAGCAAAGGCTTCAAAAAAGGCCCAGTTATCCTTTGTTCATTAAGACACAAAGAGAGGGCGAAAAGGGCAAGTTTCGAAGTCGTTTTCTTTACAATTTACTTCCTTTCTTCAGTCTTCAACAAGATCTTCAGGAAATTAACTTTACTAAAGTTAATTATTCATAAAATAAACATAGGAACCTGCAGAAGACTATTTCACAGAGTCCTGTAATGTACAATATCCATTGCATACATGCACCATGAGCTTGTCTTTTCTAGCACTGGCATACACAAAACTCTGTGTGTGTGTGTGTGTGCGCGCGCGTGTGTGTGTGTGCACGTGTGTGTCTTTTTCTGTGATGGAGCCATAGGGAGAAAATAAATCTATTGGCTGCAATTCAGTGATGTACGAAGATTTAAAGGTAAAGGAGAAGGTTACATCAAGTGAAACTATAAAGTCATGAGGTTGTGGTTCCAAAATAATAACAATAGCAGTCTTCTGTAACCAAGGGAGCAGGCTCCTCAAATTATAGTCACACCTGTTAGACCATCTGCCCATACATTTCACACTATCATTAATGGAAAACAAATGGCACTGTCCCTCCTTCCCTTTATCCATTGGCCATCCTCATATGAACTCTTTTTCTCTTGAAGGTCATGCTCTTTCCTATCTGTTTAAAAATATTAGGATTTAGGAGGAGTGATACGTAATGTGCCGTGCCTTGGTACTTGTACCAGTGACGGCTCTGTAAGGAGCACTGGGTTGTTAGGAGGCTATCAACTGAGTTCCCCTAGAAGCAGAACTTGAGGCGATAATTTGAGTGCAAACTGCTCATCTGGGAGGTGCTTCCAGAAAACTCAGAAGTGGAGTGGGAATTGAGAATGGAGGCATGGAAGGAAGCCAACAGAGGTGTATTACCGAATAAATTACTCCTGCAGGGAACTGCTGCCAGTACTTCAGGCGAGTTCTGTGAAACTCTACAGAACATGTCTCAGAGTTATCCCAAGAATCGGTGAGAAACTTGAAGTACTTATCTTCCAGTCCCCTCTGTCCTTGGTTGAAAGCTACACCCAGATACATTAACTCCTGTACACTTCTGGCCTGCCCTAAGGTGGATAATTGCAGGCGGCAGCATGATTCTATCAGCATATACTGGAATGATGAGTGCTGGGGAGATATGAGTGGAGCATCGAAACCATCTAACACAGTCAGGGCAGGAGATATTAATTATTGGCTTGAAAGTCCAAATGGATAACCTTAAATTCCTGGGTTTATGGTTTTACTTTGAGGTATTTAAGCAGGATGTATGAGTAAAAATTTCCTCTGTTAAATCAAGTTTAAGGTCCTAACTCCCTAATCTTCTGGAAAACTGTGGTATCTTTTAACAGATTTTTGAAAAGTAACATGATTAAGATTTCAAATTGACCATTCATTCATTCACTCATTCAACACACATTTATTGAACACCTAAAGTATGTCATGGGATAAACTAGGCACCAGTGTTACTGTTACTAAAATCATTATAGTGCCACCTAGAATTCAATGTATTGTGACACTCAAGTAAGAAAATCCATAGTTACCGTAAAAGATATTACAGAGTGCTATAGGAAGACACAGTAAGACCTTAATTCATGCTGTGGACAGTAGTATATGGGCGATATCAGTAGGGCTTCCTGTAGAAGGCAATTGAAATGGATATGTAACATGAAGGAAGGGTGAAGTTTTGAGGAAAAGAGAAGATAAATTCACAGTTGCCAGAAAATGAATGGTTAAGGATCAGTCCAGAAAGGAGTTCCATTCATAATCAGTATAAGAAATGCTCACTAGGGCTTCCCTCGTGGCGCAGTGGTTGAGAGGCCACCTGCCGATGCAGGGGACACGGGTTCGTGTCCCGGTCCGGGAAGATCCCACATGCCGCGGAGCGGCTAGGCCCCGTGAGCCATGGACACTGAGCCTGCGCGTCCGGAGCCTGTGCTCTGCAACGGGAGAGGCCACAACAGTGAGAGGCCCGCGTACCGCCAAAAAAAAGAAAAAAAAAAAAAGAGAAATGCTCACTGGCGTGTAGAAAAAGAAGACAATGGAGAGGGGGGTAGACGCCAGATCATGCACGGTCCATGTATGTATAGTAAGTGCTATGGTCTAGTCTTTGTGTTCCCCTCCAAATTCATACGTTGAAATCTTAATTTCCGTAGCTGATAGTATTAGTAGGTGGGGCCTTTGGGAAATGATTATGGTATTAGTGCTCTTATAAAAGAGACCCCACAGAGCTCCCTAAGCTCTTCTGCCATGTGAGGATACAATGAGAAGTCTGTGATTCAGAAGAGGGCCCTCATCTGACCATACTGGCACCCTATTCTTGAACTCGCAGCCTCCGGAGCCGTGAGAAAAAAAATTCCTGGTGTTTATGAGCCACCCAACCTGCAGTATAATCTTACAGCAGCCCAAAAGGACAAAGAGAGTTTGGATGTGAGATTTTCCTCCAAGAAAGATGGGAATCCATTGAAGGATTTTACCTGGTAACTTAGAAGAGAGAAAAGTTTCATAACACAATCAGGTACTTTTATAAGAAAAATTTGTTTCTTTTTCAGAAAGATCACTCTGGAAATACTGTGACTAGATTTTTGGAGAAGTCTGATGGCAGGCCCGGATATAGAAAGATGAGTTGGTAGTCCATTAATATAAGTCAAACAAGAAAGTGGATATAAAAAGTGTGAATTTGTGGCTGAGAGTTCTTTTCTTTTACTACTTGAAAAATGTTATGTCAATGCTTCTGACTCCATAATTTTAGACAAGAAATATGCTGTCATTGGAATTGGTTTCTCAATAAGTGATGCATCGTTTCTGCCTGTCCACTTTCGAGATTTGTTTTGTCTCTACTTTTCAGAAGTTTAATTATGACGCGTCTTGACAAGGATACCTTTGTGTTTTTCCTCTTTGGATTTGCTCAGATCCTTGGATGTGTGCTTATGTCTTCTAAAAAATTGGGAACGTTTCAGTCATTATTTCTCTGAATACTTTGTCAGTCCTACGTGCTCTCTGTTTTCATTCTGGAACCTTGATGATATGAATGTTAGTGCTTTTGTTACTGTTTACAGGTTCTTGAGATCCTGTTCTTTCTCCCATCTCTACCCCTCAGCCTATTTTTCTCTGTACATGTGGTACATTGTATTGATCTCTTCTAAGTTCATGATTCTGTGCTTTGTAATCTCCACTCTACTCTTGAGCAAAGTTTTTTGATTGTTGTATTTTTCAGTTCTACTGTTCTCATTTGTTTTTATTCTTATAACTTCTAGTTCTTTGTTCACATTTTCTATTTTTCCCATTTCCGTCAAGGAACACATAATTGCTAATTGAAGCATTTATGTGACAGCTTATTTAAAACCCCTGTCTGATAATTTCAATAGATGTTTTATCTCAGTGCTGGTGTAGGTCTATTGTCTTTTCTCATTTATTCTGTGATTTCCTGCTTCTTGGTGCCATGAGTATTTTTCAATTGGATTCTAAACATTGTGAGTTATTATATGACTCTGTATCCCATTTAATTTTATTATTACTTTTTAGAAGGAAGTCATCCTATTGGAGGTGGAGTATGAGGACTGGGGGGTTACGTACAGATTTCCACTGGGCCCTACTGTCAAAACCCCAGCAAAAGTGGGCACTTACATTCTCTCACTGCAGACAGATCAAGTAGAAGTTCAGCTATCCTACTGGCCCTTCTGACACCTTCCCCCCAAAAGTGGGAACATTAATATCATTCTGTTGCCTTTTAGTAGGAGTGGAAGTTCATCTCCCCAGTAGATTTCTTGACACCAGGGGAGGGGAGAGGTGAAGTGTTTGCTGTGTTTGCTGTCCTTCCTCCCACTTCATTCCTTCTTGTTGATGCCGGGTGTGGGTAGAGGGTCAGCTACCTGCTGGCCCCACTGACACCAGGGTAAGAGGAAGAGAACTGCCAACTAGCCCTGCTTGTGCCATCTCATTCTGTCTTACTGCCTCAGGACGGTTATGGGGATTCAGCACCCCATTGGGTCTCACTGACACCATGTGTTGGGGGTTAGTGGGGTGCCTACTCCCTCCAACCTGTAACATCCTATTCTTATCGATGTCAGGGAGAGACGGAGGCTAGGTCCCACCATTGGACCCCACGACTGTGTGAGGGCAGCCCAGTGTTAACTAGCCTGTCAGGCACCACCTTTGAAAGTCTCTTTGCTAATGCAAAGGGGTGGAGGCTCAGCTCCCCACTGCACCACACTGAAACAGCCCTGGTGGCGAATCAGAGCGCTGCCTCTTCTGGAGGGCAGGAGTGGGGTGGTGTGGAAGATCAAATCCTAGCTTGGCCCAACTGAAACCACAGGACATAGGGGATGGGTGCAATATTCCACTGGCACTTGGCTCGAGTAGTGTGTATATTATCGCCCAAATGGTTTTCTGTCTTTGACAACCCCTTTCCTCATACCTTGGCTAGGGGGAACGGGGGTTTTGTGTTTTCTTTTTTGAAGCTTTTTTGTCTGTTGTTCTGTTGGTGGTTATTGATTGGGGGTTCCTGTAATACCCTCTCCAGGATGTATGGGAAGCAACAGGAAACACAGGGGACTCATCACCATGTTATTCCTCAAGTCCCAAAGTCCCTAGTTAAGTCTGCCTTCTCATTTCCACCTTTCAGTGTCTTCCTATGTTTGTCTGTTGTTATGTTCAGGGTTTTAGTTTTAAGTGGAAGAACCTGGGAGAAATGGGCTACTTCATCTTCTTGGAAGCAGAGGTCTGGAGGCCTATGGATGTTACAAAGTACTGCTGACTGTAAATTAAAATTTGATGATATACACCTTGCCCTTTAAGAATTCTTCTGCTAGATGATGTGGCTTCCCAAAGTAGCTACAATTTGACTTTCATACTTCTAAAAGTCAAGTGTTTTGCCGCAGTTGAAATTTAAAGATAAGCAAGAGATGAGGCTAAGATGATCTATGTGGTAACAGATTAAAGTTGGAAACATCAATATACATTCATGCTTAGCTTAATATTGCTTCATATTACCTTAACACACATGGTTATGTAGAGAGATACTTATAGATATGTCCATATACGTGGGGAATGTACACACATGTTATCTCTTTGCTCTGTCAGCTGAGAAGATCTAGAAGCAATGACATCCGGGCAGCAATTAGCACACCCCACACCCAGATCCTGCTGTCTAATGCTGTTCTCCACTAAAAAGACCTAGTTATCCTTGAAGAAATAGCTGATTCTAGGACTGGGGCAGTAAATATACAAGATTTATATACAAGGCCATCTTATAGTGTCAGAAAGTAAGGAAGTTCCAAAAAAATATATAGGATGGGGATACCTCAGAGTGGCACACGAGCCACTGAACTGAAAAGAGTTCACAAGGGTCAGGACTAGAGCAATTTGAGGAACAAAGTAACTAACGTAGAATTAGATTATGACCCAAAGTATAAAATAAAAATCCGTGAGTTCTTCTGATATAAATAAATAATTGGATACATAAATAAATGCGGGAGAATAGATAAATCTCCAGTGCAAAAGAATTCCAAATAGTTTATGTAGTACTCCATCTTAAGCATAACTCTCTATTCCTTAGTTGTGGGCTGAGCATATTGACTTCCTTCCAAAAAGTACAATATGGAGAAGGGAAAACAGTAATTTTACAATGGAGAAACCTGAAAAACACTACCTCAGCCTGGTGATCAAGGTCGACCTCAGCATTCATAATGCATATTGATACTTTGTACACTTGATGTGATCTGACAAAATAACCCTTCTACTCTTGTGGTCTTCCTCCCCCAAACACATAATCCCAATATTATCAATGAAACATGCATCAAACAAATTCTAGTAGCGGGCATCCTACACAAGCCTAACTACTCAAAATTGCCAAGGTCATGCAAGGAAAATCTGAGAAGCTATCAAACCCAAGAGGAGCCTAAGGAAACATGGCAACTAAATGTAATGTGATGTTTTGGATGAAATCCTGGAATAGAAAAAGGACATTAGGTAAAAACTAAGGAACTGGACTAATGGATGGACTATAGTAAACAATAATGTATCAATATTTGTTCACTGATTGTAACAATGTAACATACTAATATAAGTTGATCGTCACAGAGGGAAATGGGTATAGTGTATATGGAAACACTTTATACTATCTTCTCAATTTTTCTGTAAAATTAAAACACTTCTAAAAAATAAAGTCTATAAAAACGTTGTGTTTTCTTGTTTTATGATTATGTGCCTGTATTTCCTAATAAATATGTAAATTTGCTTTGCCTTCCTTGATACTGATATTAAAGAAAATACTAAGTAACTCTGAAAGAATTTGTAACTCCAATTTAACAAGCAATAATTCTGGGTATTAACTTTTTAGGAGAACCCACTGAATCAATCAAAGCAAATTGTCTTTAAAGGCTGAATTTCTTTTCAGTGTTTAATCTTTTCTATGATTAATGCATACCACAAGCATGGTTCTCTTTCAAAGGGCAGAAAACATTGCTTGTAGGCAAGGTCTAAAATACAGTGAAATATTCATGTATGATGCTATAACAACTTTAATGTATTTTATGTTTTCAAAATGATGAAGTGTTATTTCAGTCAATAAAGTATTCACTTTTATACATTTCCTACCCACCTTTTCCCAGAACACCCACAAGGAAATGATACTATCATCTGATATTAGGCTCATCAATTTAAATTGGAGTTTTTGGTAGCTGTGGTTGCCAACGGTACTGGAATGTGTGATACTTTTACAAATCCTCTCCATGGCAAAATCTGATCTTCACAAGGTAGATCACAGTACGTGCCTAAGGCCAATGACATAGAGCTTTGTAGCTAGATTACCAAGCATTTTACTTAGAGGCACAATAGAATGTAGAAAAGGCCATTTCTCCTTCTGTCTTTTTCTGCTCAAAGGTCACTCACCATCTCAGAAGTTTTCCATAAACTCAGACTATATAATGTCACTTAATGTGAATGTAGCTCAACATTCTGTTTTAGTACAGCTAATCTCACATTATTTTATTGGTCCTAAATATGTAAATCATCAGCAAAGTTTTGTACTTAACTTTTTTTTTGGATGTGGACCATTTGTTAAAGTCTTCATTGAATTTGTTACAATACTGCTTCTGTTTTATGTTCTGGTTTTTTGGCTGCGAGGCATGTGGGACCATAGCTCCCCGACTAGGGATTGAACCCACACCCCCCTGCATTGGAAGGCGAAGTCTTAACCACTGGACCGCCAGGGAAGTCCCTGTACTTAACTTTTAAAAATAATTAAAATAAGCTATTCAACACATTTTTCCTAAAAAAAAAAAAAAAAAGTAATTCCTCTTAGGCTGGCCCTGGACACATACATGACTTTGCCATTTTTTCCATGGATTATTTTCTTATCTGTTCTACTGTGTCACATTTGTTCTACCTTCTCAAAAAGAAGCATTTAAAAATTCATCTACGCGTTCATGCATTCATACATTTATTAAATAAATCTACTGAACACCTACATACGGCACAGAAAAGGAGGCAGAAAACTAATCTGGGTTGCACAGAAAGTAATGAACTCAGTTAAAATTTTTGGTGAAAACAGGTGTTACTCAATCTACTGGAAATTACATTTCATTATGGGGACTCACACACTCAAGGAAAACCAAGACCTAAATAATAATAAAGTAATAAAAGCACTAGCCATTTACTGAGTGCCTGCTTTTACCTGACTCTGAAACTCTAAAATCATTACGGATGTTTTGAGGATTGTCTGATATAATTGTAATTTCTATTTTACAGATGAAAATAACAAGGTTCAGAGACATTAGGTTACTTGCCTAAAGTCAAGTGGCCCAGAAACTACACAACTGGAAATTGAACCTTAGATTTCATAATGCCAAAATCTGTGCTTTTAATCACAATGTGTGTGTGTGTGTGTGTGTGTGTGTGAGAGAGAGAGAGACAGAGAGAGAGAGAGAGAGAGAGACAGAGAGAGACAGAGAGAGACAGAGAGACAGAGAGAGAGAAAGAGAGAGAATGTGTTTAATAGAGAGCTTCTGAGAAATGGCAAGAAAACTGCCAGGTACCCATAAAACAATAATTTAGGAGCTTCTTACTATACAAGTAATTGTTAATCATATGGCTGAACTAAGGATCTCTCACTTTTAAACTAAGAAATCAAAAGCTTCCAGAAGTTGAGTCTAAATTTTACACTTACATAAGATACTTCATACAGAATGCTAAAGTATACTACCTAAAGAGTTCTGAAAATACTGGAAGCATTCATACTAGTATGATTTCATAATGTGGATAATAGAGGATTTAAGAAATTGGCAGATGCAACTGCAGACTCATTTCTTATCATTTCTGTGAAGGGCAAGATAAATCAATAAAATGAGAAAAATGAAAAAAGAATGGCTAGCAATTTTAGGTAGTTTGCTTCATCTCCATACTAGGAAAGACTAAGCAAAAAAAAAAACTTCTCGAAATTTTATTTTGAAAGCACCTACAAGTGTATATGGTCTTTTTATACCAAAAAACTTGGAATTATGAACTGTCCAATAAGTCTAATCTTCTCTGATGATAAAATTGCTGGCTTTATTTGAAACTATGAAATGAAAAGTGAGGTAATAATCAGAAATTCTTAAGAAAAGGAGTAGACAAAACAAAATTCTAAGAGTTGTGTCAAAAAATATTTTGAAACGAACATAAAATCCCCATTACTGGTACAGAGCTTTTAAAACTTTATCTTGGTTTTAAGCTTTAATAAACATTGATATGTTTACATAATTACTGTCATAAGGAAGACACAATTTTAGGTCAGCTTTCTTCATTCTTTCTTTATTAAGCATTATTTTATTTTGCTCCATCATCTTGTAATTATAATATAGTAACTGTGTCACTTTCTACTAAGTGGATATAATTTCCTAAACTGTTTTCCTATTCTTAACAATTAAAGGTGTTTCCAATGTTTTATTACAAATGACATGACAATGAGCATCTTTATATAATAATTTTCTGGATTATAAATTATTTATCGGCATAAGCTTCCAGAATTAGAATTAATGTGTAAAAAGCTATTAACATTTTTATCTTGCTAGACATTGCCAAATTACTTGTCAAAAGATGGAACCGAATTATATTGCAAAAATCTTTGCCAACAGAAAACATTATATACAATTTTTGATTTTGCTGAATTATTAAGTTGGAAACCTATGTTCCATTTCTTTGAATTCTTTGATAACAGCGTGCTGCTGCAGGCTGCGAGGGCAGCCATGTCCATGAAGGCTCCCCAGAGTTGGAGCGGGGAAGTGGAAAAAGGTAAAAAAAAAAATACTAATTGTATTTTCCCTCGATTGTTATCTCTCATTCTTTTCTGCCTCTGTGTAACTTATATCCAGGTAGCTGGAGAAACATCATGTGGCAGGGAAAATTGGTATTCCAATAAATTAATAAACACCAACTTCAAATGGATTTTCAAGACTGGAAATATTGCTCTGACTTACAGTAAGTTCTTTCTAATTCTCCTTAAGGACTATTTTCTTAGAAGCTTTCCCTACCCTCCTCAAATTTTCCTCCATCCTCTCTACTTCCTTCACTCTGAGCTGGTGAGGCGCTTCCTAACTCATTAGGAACACAGAAGTCAGTAAATAGTCCACTGCCAAATCCGTTAATTCATTAGCATTTGCATTGATCTTTGTATTCCCTTGCACTACAGGAGTTCAAGTTCAAAGGCCACGTGCACTACAGATAGCATTTCATTTTCTCTCATCTTCTCAAGTACTTCACAGCACTGCATTTTCTACAACCCATCTACTCCTTATGAATGATTCTTGCCAAAATTCAACCTCATTCTAGACTAGTAACTCCAACTTAAAATGTTAAAAACTATACGTGTAACACGAAAGCCTCCCTCCTCCTCTAATCCCTGCATATCTTCTTTAGCCAATTCATGTCTGAACTTTTCAAAATTGTTATCATCATATATTGTTTCCATTTCCTCACGTCCCATCTACTCTATAATTTACATCCATCTGACTTCCCTCACCGTAATCTCTCTGCCCACTGTCCTGAAATTTTACTTATGAAGGTCACCAGCGATCTCCATGTCAGTATAGCCAATGAATAGTTTTTCTCCTATTTCTAGGCTCTTTCCTTCTTTAAAAAAGAAAAAGAAAAACAAAAACCATTTTTTTTCCTCTATCCTTTCACACTCTCATCATCTTCTGTCCTGGTATATTTTACTGGCTTTCCGTGTTTAATCTGATTTCT
The DNA here is from genome assembly GCF_059928025.1 of Delphinapterus leucas. Classification (NCBI taxonomy): domain Eukaryota; kingdom Metazoa; phylum Chordata; class Mammalia; order Artiodactyla; family Monodontidae; genus Delphinapterus; species Delphinapterus leucas. The sequence continues at coordinate 3,536,421 of NW_028322262.1, read as the reverse complement.
AACATTCTATGAGTTTCCTTTATCTTCAGTGGAATAAACCACTATATGAAGGATTATTCTCAACAGTTAGTTCTCATAATAACAGTACTAGTAGCAGCAGTCAATACTTCTATAATGCTTATCATGTGCCAGACACTATTCTAAGACACTGTTTAAATACATATATATAGACACACACACACACACACACACACACACGAAGTTTTTCTCCTCATAGGCGTATGAAATAAGCCGATTATTATACCCATGTTACAAATGAGAAAACGGAGGCAATGAGAGGCCAAGGTCACATGATCAGTACTTGGTGAAGCCCCGCCTGAGTTAATGCTGGAACTTTAGAGGAGACAAGTTAAATAATGTCTCACAGATTGGCCTTAAAAGTGAGCAACACTTAATTAATGACTTGTGAAAGTATCAGAAAAAAAGGGGACATTTTAAATTGAATGGGATCTACTAAGTCATGGATCAGTAACTAAGAATGACTCTTATTGAATGAAATTATTTTTCATTATTCTTTTGAAAGAAGAATAATCTTGTGTTAGTGTTTCACAGTTTTTTTTTTCATTCACATATTTATTCTTTATTAGACACACATTTCCTACACACCTACGTGCCAGTGTCCGCTGCAAGCCTTGGAAGCAAAAAATTACAAAGTCCCTGCTCTTAAGCAAATGTCCAGTGGTGGAGGAAGACAGAGTAAACATGTAAATAAATGTTGTACAGTGACAGAAATACGACTGGACAAAGGGATGGAGAGGCACTGAGGAGGCAGGTCTCTTTGGTCAAGATAGTAGTGGTGGCGTTTGAACCGAGACCTTAACGAGCCTTAACGATAAGAGGGAAATTGGTCTGGGTAGATGGATTAGCCCATCTAAAGCTGGGAGAGCAAGAAGTAGAGCTTGTTGCATCTGAGGGACTGAAAAGGACAACTGTGCCTCGAGCCCCATGAAGGTCAGGGAAAGATGTAGTAAGTGACCAGAGCACACGGTCCCTGTGAGCCTGGCTAAGTAGTTGAAAATTTCATCTCTTTACAATAGATAGCCTTTAGAGGTTAGAAGCAGTGCAATAATAGCGTCTGATTTGTGCTTTTTAAAAGACTACTTTGACTGTTGAATGTCCTACAAAAGCAAAATACCTGTGTCTCTATGAAGCGCAGATAGTAAATTTTAAAAAGCCCAATGAGCTCATAAGCAGTTGGTTGACTACTGTTATCATTTATCTTAACTAGACTTCATTAATAGAAGCTTGGTGACCTTGGGGTCCTGGGACATATTAGATTAGGGCAACCCAGCTATTTTCAAATAGTGTGATTTGAAGAATCCTTGAAATTGTTAGGGTCCAGGAAGATTATTTTATTGCTGGGGCTGGATGGGAAGTTTAGAATAAGAAAAGAAAGTATGATGGCTGGCTTCCATCTATTCTCCCTTTCTCTGGGAGAAATGATGGTGGGGTGACTACTTTGCTGTTGACCCAATGCTTCAATTTCAGAGCTGGTTCAATCCAGTAACTATTTGCTGAACAACTATTATATGTTAGGCACCCAGCTGGAACTGGGAATATAAAGAGAATAATTAATAAGAAAAGCAGGTATTACTAACAAGAGACAGGCACTGTGCTAATGCTTAACACGCACCATCTCAAGTTACATCAATTTACACCGTAACCATATGAGGTAGATGCATTTATTATACCATTTTCCAGGTGAGAAATCTAATCCCTTTAAGGGGCTTAAGTTACTTCTCCAAGGTTACACAGCTAGTTAGGGGCATAGGCAGTATTTGGACTCAGGTCTGGTATCAGCACCAACTCTCTTAGCCATTATGCTCTCTAAGGACCTTACTTGAGAAGTTCAGATTATACATATATGGGTACAACCAACCCTAAGACCATCTGGCAAAACTGGCTGCTTGAGAAGTCCTGGATTTATGTAAGATGCTCTTGGAATGGAGAAGATCGTGAAGGAGGGTCCCCAAAACACACTCTCTATACTAAGGGGCAACAGAAGAGAGAAAGAATTAGCCTACAGCAGTATGATATTGAGGACCAAGAAACAGTGTTTCTCTCTTTTGTGAACAGTTATTAAATTATTTCTACTTCAGAATATCAGAAAGAAATCACAGGACTATGGACAGTTTGCTGAGCCACCCTATCTATCTTAGCGTGAAATCCTGGCAGGTGTAGAGCTCATAGTATGACCCTGGCACCTAAGTGTAGTTAAGTAAGCTTTCATTTTTCTTCGGCCTTAAAGCAAAGCAGCTTTCTGATAGGTATAATTTAGGAAAGGCTTCCAAGAAAATAGTTAAAGTCCACTTTAAATATCTCAGAGAAAAGCAATTTTGCAAAAGATCTATCAGCAAAAGCAAGGCCAAACACACCAATTATTTAGTGAGACTTGTATTGTTATATCATTGCTCATGTTGTTTCTTTATGCATTTACCTGGAAGAAGGCTTTTAATGTTCAACAATTCTCAAAGAGATAAAGACCCACACTGATGTGCCAGAAAGAGCTTTGCCCTGGAATTAGATCAGTTTAGGTTTGGCTACTTACTAGAATTAGGTAACATTCTTAATCTTTCTGAGCCTGTCTCCTATCTGCAAATAGGGATACCACTATCTATTACAGAGGGATGTGGTTAAATTAAATGACACATGTAAGTGAAATATATCCTTCCAGGCTGAGAACATACCTAGTAAATGTTAAGTGATCTGCAAATATTCTGCTTTCTTGAAACGGATGAAACCTGTTATCATGATTTTAACCAATGGTCTAAATATCAAGACAATATTTAGTTAAAAGTTATAGTTGTTCTTTCACTGTCCACCTGCATTTTAACATATTCTAACCTATTCTCCTTGATAAATTGTGTCAATATTAGTAACATTTGTCATTTCAGCTATTACTGTTCATATGTTTAAAATATTTCAATGTGATATAAGTCGTTACTCAAAGGGATGCCTAGCTGGCTTTGTCAAAGATTTATTTTAAGTAAAAATAAAAGACTCATTTTCACCAAGTTTGACTGAACAGTGTATTCATTAACTGTATGAACTTTCTGGCCAACCCAATACAGTAGCCAAGACATGGAAACAACCTCAGTGTTTTCTTGTGGATGAATGGATGAAGAAAATGGGGGTGCATACAACCTACTATTAGTCAGCCATGATAAAGAAGGAAATCTGGCTATTTGTGACCACATGGGTGGGTTTGGGGGGCATTATGCTAAATGAAATGTCAGACAGAGAAAGATAAATACTTTATGATCTCATATGTGAAATCTAAAATACTGAACTCATGATAGAAAGAATGGAATGACGGTTGCCAGAGCTGGGGGTTGGAGGTGACGAAAATGAGGGAAGATGATCAAAAGGTAAAAACTTCTAGTTATAAGACAAGTGAGTAATGGTGATGTAATGTACAGCTCGGTCACTACGGTTAACAATACCGTATTTTATGTTTGAAAGTTGCTAAGAGAGTAGATCTTGAAAGTTCTCATCACAAAGATAACATTTGTAATTATGTGAATTAAGGTTAACTAAACTTATTGTGGTAATCATTTCACACACACTATATATATATTAATCATCACATTGTACACCTTGGACGGATACAATATTATATATCAATTAAATTTAATTTCCGTCTGGCCCGTCATTTTCCAAAGGCCACTCAAGATCAGGGGACAGAACGCCTCCTCTCCAAGTGTCCTGCCAGCCCACCCACTCAAGATCAGAGGGACAAAATGCCTAACTAAAACAAAACAAAAGAGAAACACAAAAAAACTGGAGAGAGGGAGGAAAGGGTGCCCTGAAAAATAAAAACAAATTTTAAAAACTAAGTACGTTGACAGAGCTAAGAATAAACTACCAGGAAAAAGAAACCCTACGTGTCAGATCCTAAAGTACAGAAGGGCAAGCCCGCCGGCAGTCCAGGCCCGGGGGGACCGGGGTCCCCAGCCCTGCAGAGCCAACCGCAGACCGGCTCAGGCGCCCCTCGGAAGCGCGGGGTCCCCGCGGCCGAGTCGGCGCCCCCGGCCGGCGCCGGCTCCCCTCTGCCCACCCTGCGCGCGGGGGCTGGAAACTGCCGCGGAGAACCACGGCGGGGCGCGAAGGGGGGCTCCAAAGAGGGTCTGGCGACTCGAGTCGCTCCGTTTCTCGGTGGGCTCAGCGCGCGCCGTGGGGGAACAGGAGCGGGGGTCCGGGAGGAGGGGACGGGTGGCACTTACGTAGACCGGCAGCGGCCACGGGCAGACGGCGGGCTCGGTCCCCAAGAGCGACTCCAGCCTCAGCTCCAGCTTCTCCCCCATGTCTTCGCGCGCGGGCCCCGCACCGCGCTAGTCTGGCGGTTGGGGGAGGGGCGCGGCGCCGCCGGCGGGGGCGGGGCAGACGGGCAGGCGGGAGGCTGAGGGGGGCCTGGTCTGGGCCTCAGCTGCCGCCACAGCGCTCCCGTCCGGCCCCCGGCTCCCTCTTTGTGCTCACAGGCCCGGGGCCTCCAGCGCTGCTGCGAACTCGGGCCGGCGTGAGGCGACCACAATGAGCCGGGGGCCGGGCTGAAACACTCCCGGCGCGCGCGGCCCGCCCCGTGGACTCGCACGCTCTCACGCACGCACGCTCCCACGCACGCACGCACGTACGCCCGCACATACGCACGTCATCGGCTGCCCCTGGCCACACCCACCGGCCCGAAGTGGGGACCCGGCAAAACCTCTCAGGGCCAGTGGTGGCGAGTTCGACTCCCGACCTCGACGTACCGTGACACAACCCCTCCCCCCCAATAATAAGACTATAATTCCTATTAAATATGACAGCTGGAATCCCGGCTTCTGTTCACAAAATTGCCGTGTATTTAGCCTATGCTAGGCACCAGACCGCGGACGCTCAGTACTGGCCAAAAAGGAAATGCCCTGCCCTCATAGCACTGCCATTTTAATTGGAATAGTAGTGACAATGGTCAAGGGAGAAAATAAAGTGTCATCATCGCCACGGGGATGGTTAATCTCATGTGCGCACTGCGTGGGGCCCCGGCAACCACAAACATTATTCCAGATGTGGCCGGGAAGGTATTTTTCAGAAGAGATTAACACTGAAATTGGTCCACTTTGCGTAAAGGAGGAACGAATACAAGGAATTTATATATGCAGTACATATATATTTTTATTCTACATGCTTTTCTATGTAGGTGTATATGCGTGTCTATATGTATGTACGTGTATGTATTGCATATATTATATGTGTATGTATGTATACTGTATATATACACACCTAAATATCTTTCTATGTGTGTATATATGTATGATATAGACGTACCTAGGTGTGTACATTGCATATGTTATACGTATGTGTACATACTGTATATACACAAACGATGCATTTCATATGTGTGTATGTATAGTGTATCTGTATGTGTCTATTGTATATATTACGTGTATATGTGTGTATACATACTGTATATATACAAACTATGCATTTTATATATATGTGTGTATATATGTATTTGCGTATTGTATATACTATATGTGTATATGTCTGTATGCGTACTGCATATATACACAGCTGTATATTTTTGTATGCGTGTACATATGTACGTGTGTGTGTATATACACACACACCCTATGGATTCTGTTTGTCTGGAGAACCCTCACTGATACGGCCACTTATGACAATTGAGCACCTGCTCTTTGCCAGCCAGGGAGCCAAACGCTTGTCCTTTCTGTGTCTCCCTTAAGTGTCACAAGTCCCGGGAGGGAAGGTGATGCCGCTCCTACCAGTTGAGGTGCCTCAGGGACAGAGAGGTGCACAGGGCGGGGGGCTGGAGCCTGGTGGAGCCCAGGTGCAGTTCTAGCAGCAGTACAGCCTAGCAGTCCCACTTCCCCGGGTGCCTCTCACAAAGACGCCGAGGGAGAGACGGGGTCTGAAGGAGGGGATGAGGAAGCTTCCGTGGGTCTGCAAGCCCAGACCAAGGCTGACTCGTCAAGGGTGTTAGAGGTCAGGACTCTGGTTACCCTGGGGAAGGGGTTACACAGAGCCATTCCCATTCGGAAAAAGTATCCATTCTGCTCTTGTTTGTATGTTTACCCCCCTCCCCCAAATCTTTTAAAAACAGATTCTCTTGGTTGCTGGGAGCACACAAGGGGAAGTCGTGTGTGAGGGGGTGTGATCCAGGGGACAGGGAGGATAAGCCCCCCCCTCGTAGGGCCGGGAGTGGCTCAGCTTTGTGAGCTAAGGATGGCCTGCGAGGTCCCAGAGAGAAGGGTCCCTGCTCCGTCCCTGCTCCGTCCTTGCTCCGTGCACCCCATTCCCAGCCTGAGAAGTCCAGAGCCCCCCGCCCCCGCACACACACACACCAGGGAGGAGTGCCAGTCACAATGGCTCCCAGGCTCCGGCTCCAGGGCTCCCGGCACTAGGAGCTATTTTCAGCTTTCATGCCCTAGGACACGGCCAGAGCTATTGTCTCCGGAAACTCTCTGTCTGTCTCTCGCCCGCCCGCCATCCCTCCCTCCCTCCCTCCTCCGCCTTTTCCCCTCCCGCTCCAGCTGTCCTGCCCTCCACCCTGCATTTCTACACAGGGTGGCTCACAGACAGCTGCTCCCCGTGCCCACCCGCCACCATTCGATGGATGTCAAAGCAAGCCCTGGGGACTTCCCTGGAGGTCCAGCGATTAAGACTCCGAGCTTCCACTGCAAGGGGTGCGGGTTCAAAGCCTGGTCAGGGAAATAAGATCCCACATGCCGCCCAGCACGGCCAAAGAAATAAATGAGTAAAAACTAAAGTTATAGTGATGAAACAGCCCTAGTGGTGCAAGGATGGGACGTATAGCTCTATGGTAGAGAATAAAGGTCCAGAAACAGATAGATGAGAACTTGATATGACAGAAAGTGAGGAAATTAAGGAGTTTTCAATAAATGGCATTAGGACAATTGCATATCCATGTGGGGAAAAGTAAATTAGAAAAAAAGAAAACAAGCAAGCCCTGGTCAGGTGTGACCTTGGGCCCAGGGCCATTGGCACACGTTGTCGTGTGGGACGTTCTTCCTTAGACTCCTCCCTCCCTCCTGTGTCACTGTCACTTCCTCCAGAACCTTCCTGGACTCCCCTACACAAGCCCGGGGTGTGCCCTCACCCGCCCACCCTGGATCACCGGAATTCCAATCCTGGCCCACCCTTCCCCGCCAGGTGAAGAACTGTGCCTGGTCAGTAAGACCGTAGAGGTCCTTGGCCATTGCTATTGCAGTTGGAATTGTTACTGTGTTTACACAGGGTGACCAACACCCGCCCCCACTTTGCCCAGGACCGCTCAGGTTTGAGCGCTGGAACTATGGGGAAACCCTCATTTCTGGGGAACCCAGAAGGCTGGTCAGCCTATTTAGGATGGATCTTTCACTTGATATCCCAATCCCCGAGAGCCAGAAAGGGAATCTCCCCCCTCCTTCCATGGTAACCTTCATTCATTCATCCACTCATCCCTTTATTCAACTCCTTTATTCAGCAAGTATTTATGAAGCATCTACTACATAGCAGACACTCTTCTAGGTGCTGGGGACAGTAAACTGAGAAGGTGTGATTTCTTACATGGGGATGATGTCTCGGAGACCACTGCAGGGCATGGGAGGTGGGAGAGGGAAGGGGCAGTTCTAAATGCAGGCTCTGACGGGATTGGGGCAGACCTTGCCCTAAGCCAGGCTGCTTGCTTCAACACAGCTGTCCTCACCCAGGGCCATCCTGCTTCCGCCTCCCCCAGTTCTTCAGTGATGTCTGGGGAAAATCTGTGGTTGTCACAACTGGGGGGGAGGGGACCCTGGAATCAAATGGGTGGGGACAGGGATGCTGCTGAACCCCACACAGTGCCCAAGAGGGGCCCCCAGCAGAGAATGACCCGCCCCAAATAACCCCAGTGCCATGGGGGAGACCCTGCACTAATATTATTCAGACCCGCTTGTGCCCCGAGATTCCTGCACAGGCTGGGACTCTAACCGGGTCACCTCTGTATCCCGAGGTGACCTAGAGTGGGGCAGCCAGGAGGGCTGAGTATCAGGGACGAAATGACCAATCTCTGTGCCCACTCTCCCCGCCACACCCCAGGGTCGATGGCCTCTATCTCCTCCCTGTGCAGCTAGCTTTTCCCTGAGCCATTTCTTCTTGTCAAGGTCCCTGTCGCAGGTTGTGTTCCCCGAAGATGACGTTGAGAGCAAGGATTGGAGTGCACGTGGTTGATGTGAGACGTGCAGAGAACAGATACAGCTGCCATAGGGTCCCGCAATTCCACTCCTGGGCATAGATCTGGAGAAAACTCTAATTCAAAAATATACATACACCCCTGGGATTTCCCTGGTGGTCTAGTGGTTAAGACTCTGTGCTTCCAGTGCAGGGAGCATGGGTTCCATCTCTGGCCAGGGAACTAAGATCCCACAGGCTGTGTGACAAAAAAATAAAGAGAGAGAAAAAATGAAAGAAAAAGAAAGAAGGAAAGAAAGAAAGAAAGAAAGAAAGAAAGAAAGAAAGAAAGAAAAGATACATGCACCCCAATGTTCATTGCATCACTATTTATAATAGGCAAGATGTGGAAGCTATCTAAGTGTCCACTGATGGAGGAATGGATAAAGAAGATGAGGTACGTATATACAATGGAATATATTTAGCCATAAAAAGAATGAAATAATGCTATTTGCAGGAACATCGTGGATGGACCTAGAGATTATCACACTAAGTGAAGTAAGTCAGAAGAGAAAGACACATATATGATCTCTCTTATATGTGAAATCTAAAATACGACACAAATGTACTTGTCTACGACACAAAAACAGACTCACAGACATAGAGAACAGACTTTTGTTTGCCAAGGGGGAGAAAGAGTGAGGGAGGGTTGGATTGGATTTTTGGGGTTAGCAGACGCAAACTACTAAATATAGGATGGATAAGCTACAAGGTCCTACTGTCTAGCACAGGGAACTATATTCAATATCCTGTGATAAGCCATAATGGAAAAGAAAAAGTTTTATTTATAGGTTCCATCCCTAACTGAGCTGGCCCATCCCCTCCCATGGTTCTAAGTGCAGCCCGAGGCTGCAGACTTCCCACCCTGGTCTTCAGCTCCAGAGCAAGCCACCTGCAAACCAGCCGCATCTTCCCAGGGGCTGGCAACTCTCCTTTGCTACTGATTCCAAGACACATCCAGATACCACAAATGTGACCATGAAAACAAACTCAGGCACGTTCAAATCAGGGAAATAACATTCTTATCTCTGTTTAGTAGTTGCTTAATTTTAGAATAGCTTAGAGTTACAAAAAAGTTGCAAAGATCTGTACAGAGTGTACAGAGTGCTGTGGACCCCCGACCCAGTACCCCTATTTCCAACACGTTAGTACTTTAGTACGTTAGTACGACATGCTTATCCAACTAAGGAACCGAGATGGATACGTTATTATTAACTAAAGTCCACACTTCATTTGAATTTCCCTAGCTTTCCCCTAACATCCTATTTCTGTCCCAGTCTCCTCTGGGCTGTGGCATTTCTCAGACATCCCTGGGTTTTGATACCTTGAAAGTTTTGAGGAGGACTGGTCAGGAATTTTGTCCCTCAATTTGTTTGTCTGTTGGTTTTCTGATGTTTTACTTATGGTTGGGCTGGAGTTATGGGGTTTGGGGTGGAAGATGCAGACAGAGATAAAAATGTCATTCTCCTCAGGCCACATCATCAAGGATACACACCATCAAGGATACACACATCAAGAATACACACCATCAACGGGACTTGTGACAAACAATTTTACCCTTGATCACCTGGCCAGTAGCGTCTTTTTTTTTTTTTTTTTTTTTGCTGCGTTGGGTCTTCATTGCTGCACACGGGCTTTCTCTAGTTGCGGCGAGCAGGGGCTCTTCTTTGTTGCGGGTACGTGCTTCTCATTACAGTGGCTTCTTTTGTTTCGGAGCACGGACTCTAGATGTGCGGGCTTCTGTAGTTGTGGCATGGGGGCTCAGTAGTTGTGGCTCCCAGGATCTACAGCGCAGGCTCAATAGTTGCGGCCCACGGCCTTAGATGATCTGCGGCACATGGGATCTTCCCGGACCAGGGCTGGAACCCGGGTCCCCTGCATTGGCAGGTGGATCCTTTTTTTGTTTTCTTTGTTCCGTTTGGAACCAAAACTTTAATCCCAAGGAGTCTCACAAAACATATTACAAATGACAGCATGAAAAAAAAATTGCACAGTAACTCAAAGTTCAGCTCTACAATATACTCTTAATCTGGGAGGACACTGGTGTCTTGATAATCTCAACTTCCAAAAAACTTTACAAATAGCTATGTATTCATGTACAGCAATCACAGAGGGGACTTATGACCTAACTCAAAGGTAAACTAACTTCCTTGAAACTTCTTAGATGCTAAACTCACTGGACAACCTCTTGTCCAGTGTGAAGACTAGTGGAATTCTTAAACCTCTAATCTAGGGTAAGGGTGCGGCTTTCATTTCTACCTGCTGGCTTGTGTTCACAGTACCTTTTAAAGACTGCTTGCTTGACTACAGCTGCATACCACATCCCAGCTACAGAAAGTCTTTTCAATGTTTGCCAGTGTTGTTTCCATAATGATAAACATCACACTTTAGGTGGGCAGGAGTTAGAGTTTTATTATCAGTCTAGGCAAGACCAAAAATTCAAAGCAAATTCAATTCTGCTTAAGAGAACATTGTAAAGAAACAATTCTTCATATTACATGCCTCATATGACCCATTTCAAACCACAGAGAATGACACCTTTATGTGTCACTGTCCCAAGAGACAAACAAACGGGAACAGCTAAAACATTTAAAAGGTTCATCAAGCTTCAGAAGTCTCAAACGAAACTTGAATTTTCTGTACATACTCCTGTCAAATGAAGGTATTTCCTGTGCACCACTCCTCTTGCAAAGTGGTCTGCTATTTCCTTTCATTTGACCTGGATCGGCTAGGAGACCTAGAGAAAGATCGGGACGGCTTGCGATTTCTCTCCTGGGACAGTGATCTCTCTCTTCTCCTATATCTACTAAAGGGACCTGCTCCGGCTGCGGGAGAAGCTTCTCCGTCTTGGAGATCTGTGGTGAGGGGGAGGACTCCTCCTCCGATAATCATCTCGAGGGCGACGACCCCAAGAAGGAGGCGGCCACGATTTCGACTTCTCCCTTCCCCATTCGACAGGTCCACTCTTACTCGGCAGCCACAGAGTGTTCTCCCGTCTACTTCTCAGACAGCATCCGCTGCATCTCGGGGATCTTCATTTTCAACAAGAGTGAAGCCGGGAGGGTTTTTAGCAACCCACACACTTCGGAGTGGTCCATAATATCCTAAAGCTTGTTCGAATTCAGTCTTCTTACCACTGTTTCCAAGACTCCTTACATAAACGTTCCAGTCCAACGGACAGGAATCCCGATGCAAGACCCTCCTGGCTCCTGGCTTTCATGGGCCACAGGGTGATCCCGGGCCTCTAGAATCTGACAGCTGAATCGGCTCGGACAAGCTGTCCCGTGGGGATGCTTTTCCCCCTATGTGTCCAGCCCGGGGCCATGCTGTCTAGGCCCGATCTCCAGGGTGACAGGGTGAACCCCAGGTCCCTGGAGCAAACACTCACAGCCCTGGTGACCAGACTCAGGGGGCTGGGGCGGCAGCTGGACATGTGTGGCCACCCTGGTGGTGTTTGGCCCCATCTGCAGTTCCAGTTCCAGCTGAGAAAGAGCCTCGCTGTGTTATTTTCTCCTGGTTGTGTAAGGATCGCCGGTGTCATTTGACAGAAATGTAGATGGTTTGTTATTTCTCTCTTTTCTCCCTGCTTCCTCTTGTCCCGCTCCCCCTCCCTCTCTCCCTCTCCCTCTGTCCCCCCCTTCCCTCTCCCTCTTTCCTCTGCATCTCTCTCTTTCTCTCTTTCCCACCCCCCCTCCCCCCTCCCCGTCCCTCTCCCCGTCCCTCTCCCAACTCCCTCTCCAACTCCGTCACCCCTCCCTCTCCCCATCCCTCTCCCTCTCCCCTCTGCCTCCCTCTACCGTCACCCTCTCCCCCGTCTCTCTCCTGCCTCCCCCTCGCCCTTCCCGCATCCCCCGTCCCTCTTCCCTCTCCCTCTCTCCCTTCCTCTCTCCCTGTCCCTGTTTCCCTGTTCCGCACGCTTTCCCTCTACCTCTTTCCCTCTCCCTGTCCCTCCACCTCCTTCCCTCTCTGGAGAGGGAAGGAGGTGTACGGACAGGGAGAGACAGCAGGAGAAGGAGTGGGTAGAGGGAGAGAGGGATAGAGGGAGGGAGCGAAAGACGTCTGTCCCTCCCTCCCTCTATCCCTCTCTCCCTCCCTCCCTCTATCCCTCTGTACCTCCCTCCCTCTATCCCTCTCTCCCTCCCTTTCTCCCTCCCTCTCTCCCTCTCCCTCCCTTCTTCTCCTCCCTCTCCCTCTCCTTCCAACTCTCCCGTTCCCTCCATCACTCCATCTCCCTCACTCCCTCCCAGAGATGGGGAGATCGAGAGGCAGGGACAAGGGAGAGGGAGAGATGGAGAGGGAGAGATGGAGGGAGAGTGAGAGAGAGGTAGAGGAAGAGAGGGAGAGACATATGGAGAGGAGAGGGAGGGGTGAGAGGAAGCGGGAAAGAGGTCTCTTCCTCCCTCGCTCTCCCTCTGTCTTCTTTATCTCCCTCTCCCTCCCTCTCTCCCTGTCCCTGTTTCCCTGTTCCGCTCTCCCTCTCCCTCTTTCCCTCTCCCTCTCCCTCCACCTCCTTGCCTCTCGGAAAGGAGGTGGAGGGAGAGGGAGAGGGAAAAAGAGAGAGGAAGAGCAAGAGATGGAGGGGGAGAGGGGGGGAAAGGAGAGAGGGATAGAGGGACGGAGGGAGAGAGGGATAGAGTGAGGGAGGGAGTGAGGGATGAGGGGGAGATGAATAGAGGGAGGGACGGAGAGACGTCTTTCGGTCCCTCCCTCTATCCCTCTCTCCCTCTCCCCCCTCCCTCTCCTGCTCTCTCTCCCTGTCCCTACACCTCCTTCCCTCTTTAGAGAGAGAAGGAGGTGGAGGGACAGGGAGAGGGAAAGAGGTAGAGGGAGAGCGTGCTCAACAGGGAAACAGGGACAGGGAGAGAGGAAGGAAGAGAGGGAGAGGGAAGAGGGTCGGCGGAGGCAGCAAGAGGGAGGGGGAGGAGGGAGAGTGACAGGGGAGAGCGAGGAGGTAGAGGGAGGGGGAGGGGAGAGGGAGAGGGATGGGGAGAGCGAGGGGGAGACGGAGATGGAGAGGGAGTTGGAGAGGGACGGGGAGAGGGACGGGGAGGTGGGAGAGGGAGGGGGGAGGCAGAGAGGGAAAGAGAGAGACGCAGAGGAAAGAGAGAGAGGGAAGAGAGAGAGAGAGGGGAACAGAGGGAGAGGGAGAGAGGGAGGGGGAGAGGGACGAGTGGAAGGAGGGAGAAAAGAGAGAAAGAACACACCATCTACATTTCTGTCAAATGACACCGGGGATCCTTACACAACCAGGAGAAAATAACACAGCGAGGCTCTTTCTCAGCTGGAACTGGAACTGCAGATGGGGCCAAACACCACCAGGGAAGCCACACATGTCCAGCTGCCGCCCCAGCCCCCTGAGTCTGGTCACCAGGGCTCTGAGTGTTTGCTCCAGGGACCTGGGGTTCACCCTGTCACCCTGGAGGTCGGGCCTAGACAGCATGGCCCCGGGCTGGACACATAGGGGGAAAAGCATCCCCACGGGACAGCTTGTGCGTGCCGATTCAGCTGTCAGATTCTAGAGGCCCGGGATCACCCTGTGGCCCATGAAAGCCAGGAGCCAGGAGGGTCTTGCATCGGGATTCCTGTCCGTTGGACTGGAACGTTTATGTAAGGAGTCTTGGAAACAGTGGTAAGAAGACTGAATTCGAACAAGCTTTAGGATATTATGGACCACTCCGAAGTGTGTGGGTTGCTAAAAACCCTCCCGGCTTCACTCTTGTTGAAAATGAAGATCCCCGAGATGCAGCGGATGCTGTCTGAGAAGTAGACGGGAGAACACTCTGTGGCTGCCGAGTAAGAGTGGACCTGTCGAATGGGGAAGGGAGAAGTCGAAATCGTGGCCGCCTCCTTCTTGGGGTCGTCGCCCTCGAGATGATTATCGGAGGAGGAGTCCTCCCCCTCACCACAGATCTCCAAGACGGAGAAGCTTCTCCCGCAGCCGGAGCAGGTCCCTTTAGTAGATATAGGAGAAGAGAGAGATCACTGTCCCAGGAGAGAAATCGCAAGCCGTCCCGATCTTTCTCTAGGTCTCCTAGCCGATCCAGGTCAAATGAAAGGAAATAGCAGACCACTTTGCAAGAGGAGTGGTGCACAGGAAATACCTTCATTTGACAGGAGTATGTACAGAAAATTCAAGTTTCGTTTGAGACTTCCGAAGCTTGATGCACTTTTTAAATGTTTTAGCTGTTCCCGTTTGTTTGTCTCTTGGGACAGTGACACATAAAGGTGTCATTCTCTGTGGTTTGAAATGGGTCATATGAGGCATGTAATATGAAGAATTGTTTCTTTACAATGTTCTCTTAAGCAGAATTGAATTTGCTTTGAATTTTTGGTCTTGCCTAGACTGATAATAAAACTCTAACTCCTGCCCACCTAAAGTGTGATGTTTATCATTATGGAAACAACACTGGCAAACATTGAAAAGACTTTCTGTAGCTGGGATGTGGTATGCAGCTGTAGTCAAGCAAGCAGTCTTTAAAAGGTACTGTGAACACAAGCCAGCAGGTAGAAATGAAAGCCGCACCCTTACCCTAGATTAGAGGTTTAAGAATTCCACTAGTCTTCACACTGGACAAGAGGTTGTCCAGTGAGTTTAGCATCTAAGAAGTTTCAAGGAAGTTAGTTTACCTTTGAGTTAGGTCATAAGTCCCCTCTGTGATTGCTGTACATGAATACATAGCTATTTGTAAAGTTTTTTGGAAGTTGAGATTATCAAGACACCAGTGTCCTCCCAGATTAAGAGTATATTGTAGAGCTGAACTTTGAGTTACTGTGCAATTTTTTTTTCATGCTGTCATTTGTAATATGTTTTGTGAGACTCCTTGGGATTAAAGTTTTGGTTCCAAACGGAACAAAGAAAACAAAAAAAGGATCCACCTGCCAATGCAGGGGACCCGGGTTCCAGCCCTGGTCCGGGAAGATCCCATGTGCCGCAGATCATCTAAGGCCGTGGGCCGCAACTATTGAGCCTGCGCTGTAGATCCTGGGAGCCACAACTACTGAGCCCCCATGCCACAACTACAGAAGCCCGCACATCTAGAGTCCGTGCTCCGAAACAAAAGAAGCCACTGTAATGAGAAGCACGTACCCGCAACAAAGAAGAGCCCCTGCTCGCCGCAACTAGAGAAAGCCCGTGTGCAGCAATGAAGACCCAACGCAGCAAAAAAAAAAAAAAAAAAAAAAAGACGCTACTGGCCAGGTGATCAAGGGTAAAATTGTTTGTCACAAGTCCCGTTGATGGTGTGTATTCTTGATGTGTGTATCCTTGATGGTGTGTATCCTTGATGATGTGGCCTGAGGAGAATGACATTTTTATCTCTGTCTGCATCTTCCACCCCAAACCCCATAACTCCAGCCCAACCATAAGTAAAACATCAGAAAACCAACAGACAAACAAATTGAGGGACAAAATTCCTGACCAGTCCTCCTCAAAACTTTCAAGGTATCAAAACCCAGGGATGTCTGAGAAATGCCACAGCCCAGAGGAGGCTGGGACAGAAAAAGGATGTTAGGGGAAAGCTAGGGAAATTCAAATGAAGTGTGGACTTTAGTTAATAATAACGTATCCATCTCGGTTCCTTAGTTGGATAAGCATGTCGTACTAACGTACTAAAGTACTAACGTGTTGGAAATAGGGGTACTGGGTCGGGGGTCCACAGCACTCTGTACACTCTGTACAGATCTTTGCAACTTTTTTGTAACTCTAAGCTATTCTAAAATTAAGCAACTACTAAACAGAGATAAGAATGTTATTTCCCTGATTTGAACGTGCCTGAGTTTGTTTTCATGGTCACATTTGTGGTATCTGGATGTGTCTTGGAATCAGTAGCAAAGGAGAGTTGCCAGCCCCTGGGAAGATGCGGCTGGTTTGCAGGTGGCTTGCTCTGGAGCTGAAGACCAGGGTGGGAAGTCTGCAGCCTCGGGCTGCACTTAGAACCATGGGAGGGGATGGGCCAGCTCAGTTAGGGATGGAACCTATAAATAAAACTTTTTCTTTTCCATTATGGCTTATCACAGGATATTGAATATAGTTCCCTGTGCTAGACAGTAGGACCTTGTAGCTTATCCATCCTATATTTAGTAGTTTGCGTCTGCTAACCCCAAAAATCCAATCCAACCCTCCCTCACTCTTTCTCCCCCTTGGCAAACAAAAGTCTGTTCTCTGTCTGTGAGTCTGTTTTTGTGTCGTAGACAAGTACATTTGTGTCGTATTTTAGATTTCACATATAAGAGAGATCATATATGTGTCTTTCTCTTCTGACTTACTTCACTTAGTGTGATAATCTCTAGGTCCATCCACGATGTTCCTGCAAATAGCATTATTTCATTCTTTTTATGGCTAAATATATTCCATTGTATATACGTACCTCATCTTCTTTATCCATTCCTCCATCAGTGGACACTTAGATAGCTTCCACATCTTGCCTATTATAAATAGTGATGCAATGAACATTGGGGTGCATGTATCTTTTCTTTCTTTCTTTCTTTCTTTCTTTCTTTCTTTCCTTCTTTCTTTTTCTTTCATTTTTTCTCTCTATTTTTTTGTCACACAGCCTGTGGGATCTTAGTTCCCTGGCCAGAGATGGAACCCATGCTCCCTGCACTGGAAGCACAGAGTCTTAACCACTAGACCACCAGGGAAATCCCAGGGGTGTATGTATATTTTTGAATTAGAGTTTTCTCCAGATCTATGCCCAGGAGTGGAATTGCGGGACCCTATGGCAGCTGTATCTGTTCTCTGCACGTCTCACATCAACCACGTGCACTCCAATCCTTGCTCTCAACGTCATCTTCGGGGAACACAACCTGCGACAGGGACCTTGACAAGAAGAAATGGCTCAGGGAAAAGCTAGCTGCACAGGGAGGAGATAGAGGCCATCGACCCTGGGGTGTGGCGGGGAGAGTGGGCACAGAGATTGGTCATTTCGTCCCTGATACTCAGCCCTCCTGGCTGCCCCACTCTAGGTCACCTCGGGATACAGAGGTGACCCGGTTAGAGTCCCAGCCTGTGCAGGAATCTCGGGGCACAAGCGGGTCTGAATAATATTAGTGCAGGGTCTCCCCCATGGCACTGGGGTTATTTGGGGCGGGTCATTCTCTGCTGGGGGCCCCTCTTGGGCACTGTGTGGGGTTCAGCAGCATCCCTGTCCCCACCCATTTGATTCCAGGGTCCCCTCCCCCCCAGTTGTGACAACCACAGATTTTCCCCAGACATCACTGAAGAACTGGGGGAGGCGGAAGCAGGATGGCCCTGGGTGAGGACAGCTGTGTTGAAGCAAGCAGCCTGGCTTAGGGCAAGGTCTGCCCCAATCCCGTCAGAGCCTGCATTTAGAACTGCCCCTTCCCTCTCCCACCTCCCATGCCCTGCAGTGGTCTCCGAGACATCATCCCCATGTAAGAAATCACACCTTCTCAGTTTACTGTCCCCAGCACCTAGAAGAGTGTCTGCTATGTAGTAGATGCTTCATAAATACTTGCTGAATAAAGGAGTTGAATAAAGGGATGAGTGGATGAATGAATGAAGGTTACCATGGAAGGAGGGGGGAGATTCCCTTTCTGGCTCTCGGGGATTGGGATATCAAGTGAAAGATCCATCCTAAATAGGCTGACCAGCCTTCTGGGTTCCCCAGAAATGAGGGTTTCCCCATAGTTCCAGCGCTCAAACCTGAGCGGTCCTGGGCAAAGTGGGGGCGGGTGTTGGTCACCCTGTGTAAACACAGTAACAATTCCAACTGCAATAGCAATGGCCAAGGACCTCTACGGTCTTACTGACCAGGCACAGTTCTTCACCTGGCGGGGAAGGGTGGGCCAGGATTGGAATTCCGGTGATCCAGGGTGGGCGGGTGAGGGCACACCCCGGGCTTGTGTAGGGGAGTCCAGGAAGGTTCTGGAGGAAGTGACAGTGACACAGGAGGGAGGGAGGAGTCTAAGGAAGAACGTCCCACACGACAACGTGTGCCAATGGCCCTGGGCCCAAGGTCACACCTGACCAGGGCTTGCTTGTTTTCTTTTTTTCTAATTTACTTTTCCCCACATGGATATGCAATTGTCCTAATGCCATTTATTGAAAACTCCTTAATTTCCTCACTTTCTGTCATATCAAGTTCTCATCTATCTGTTTCTGGACCTTTATTCTCTACCATAGAGCTATACGTCCCATCCTTGCACCACTAGGGCTGTTTCATCACTATAACTTTATTTTTTACTCATTTATTTCTTTGGCCGTGCTGGGCGGCATGTGGGATCTTATTTCCCTGACCAGGCTTTGAACCCGCACCCCTTGCAGTGGAAGCTCGGAGTCTTAATCGCTGGACCTCCAGGGAAGTCCCCAGGGCTTGCTTTGACATCCATCGAATGGTGGCGGGTGGGCACGGGGAGCAGCTGTCTGTGAGCCACCCTGTGTAGAAATGCAGGGTGGAGGGCAGGACAGCTGGAGCGGGAGGGGAAAAGGCGGAGGAGGGAGGGAGGGAGGGATGGCGGGCGGGCGAGAGACAGACAGAGAGTTTCCGGAGACAATAGCTCTGGCCGTGTCCTAGGGCATGAAAGCTGAAAATAGCTCCTAGTGCCGGGAGCCCTGGAGCCGGAGCCTGGGAGCCATTGTGACTGGCACTCCTCCCTGGTGTGTGTGTGTGCGGGGGCGGGGGGCTCTGGACTTCTCAGGCTGGGAATGGGGTGCACGGAGCAAGGACGGAGCAGGGACGGAGCAGGGACCCTTCTCTCTGGGACCTCGCAGGCCATCCTTAGCTCACAAAGCTGAGCCACTCCCGGCCCTACGAGGGGGGGGCTTATCCTCCCTGTCCCCTGGATCACACCCCCTCACACACGACTTCCCCTTGTGTGCTCCCAGCAACCAAGAGAATCTGTTTTTAAAAGATTTGGGGGAGGGGGGTAAACATACAAACAAGAGCAGAATGGATACTTTTTCCGAATGGGAATGGCTCTGTGTAACCCCTTCCCCAGGGTAACCAGAGTCCTGACCTCTAACACCCTTGACGAGTCAGCCTTGGTCTGGGCTTGCAGACCCACGGAAGCTTCCTCATCCCCTCCTTCAGACCCCGTCTCTCCCTCGGCGTCTTTGTGAGAGGCACCCGGGGAAGTGGGACTGCTAGGCTGTACTGCTGCTAGAACTGCACCTGGGCTCCACCAGGCTCCAGCCCCCCGCCCTGTGCACCTCTCTGTCCCTGAGGCACCTCAACTGGTAGGAGCGGCATCACCTTCCCTCCCGGGACTTGTGACACTTAAGGGAGACACAGAAAGGACAAGCGTTTGGCTCCCTGGCTGGCAAAGAGCAGGTGCTCAATTGTCATAAGTGGCCGTATCAGTGAGGGTTCTCCAGACAAACAGAATCCATAGGGTGTGTGTGTATATACACACACACGTACATATGTACACGCATACAAAAATATACAGCTGTGTATATATGCAGTACGCATACAGACATATACACATATAGTATATACAATACGCAAATACATATATACACACATATATATAAAATGCATAGTTTGTATATATACAGTATGTATACACACATATACACGTAATATATACAATAGACACATACAGATACACTATACATACACACATATGAAATGCATCGTTTGTGTATATACAGTATGTACACATACGTATAACATATGCAATGTACACACCTAGGTACGTCTATATCATACATATATACACACATAGAAAGATATTTAGGTGTGTATATATACAGTATACATACATACACATATAATATATGCAATACATACACGTACATACATATAGACACGCATATACACCTACATAGAAAAGCATGTAGAATAAAAATATATATGTACTGCATATATAAATTCCTTGTATTCGTTCCTCCTTTACGCAAAGTGGACCAATTTCAGTGTTAATCTCTTCTGAAAAATACCTTCCCGGCCACATCTGGAATAATGTTTGTGGTTGCCGGGGCCCCACGCAGTGCGCACATGAGATTAACCATCCCCGTGGCGATGATGACACTTTATTTTCTCCCTTGACCATTGTCACTACTATTCCAATTAAAATGGCAGTGCTATGAGGGCAGGGCATTTCCTTTTTGGCCAGTACTGAGCGTCCGCGGTCTGGTGCCTAGCATAGGCTAAATACACGGCAATTTTGTGAACAGAAGCCGGGATTCCAGCTGTCATATTTAATAGGAATTATAGTCTTATTATTGGGGGGGAGGGGTTGTGTCACGGTACGTCGAGGTCGGGAGTCGAACTCGCCACCACTGGCCCTGAGAGGTTTTGCCGGGTCCCCACTTCGGGCCGGTGGGTGTGGCCAGGGGCAGCCGATGACGTGCGTATGTGCGGGCGTACGTGCGTGCGTGCGTGGGAGCGTGCGTGCGTGAGAGCGTGCGAGTCCACGGGGCGGGCCGCGCGCGCCGGGAGTGTTTCAGCCCGGCCCCCGGCTCATTGTGGTCGCCTCACGCCGGCCCGAGTTCGCAGCAGCGCTGGAGGCCCCGGGCCTGTGAGCACAAAGAGGGAGCCGGGGGCCGGACGGGAGCGCTGTGGCGGCAGCTGAGGCCCAGACCAGGCCCCCCTCAGCCTCCCGCCTGCCCGTCTGCCCCGCCCCCGCCGGCGGCGCCGCGCCCCTCCCCCAACCGCCAGACTAGCGCGGTGCGGGGCCCGCGCGCGAAGACATGGGGGAGAAGCTGGAGCTGAGGCTGGAGTCGCTCTTGGGGACCGAGCCCGCCGTCTGCCCGTGGCCGCTGCCGGTCTACGTAAGTGCCACCCGTCCCCTCCTCGCGGACCCCCGCTCCTGTTCCCCCACGGCGCGCGCTGAGCCCACCGAGAAACGGAGCGACTCGAGTCGCCAGACCCTCTTTGGAGCCCCCCTTCGCGCCCCGCCGTGGTTCTCCGCGGCAGTTTCCAGCCCCCGCGCGCAGGGTGGGCAGAGGGGAGCCGGCGCCGGCCGGGGGCGCCGACTCGGCCGCGGGGACCCCGCGCTTCCGAGGGGCGCCTGAGCCGGTCTGCGGTTGGCTCTGCAGGGCTGGGGACCCCGGTCCCCCCGGGCCTGGACTGCCGGCGGGCTTGCCCTTCTGTACTTTAGGATCTGACACGTAGGGTTTCTTTTTCCTGGTAGTTTATTCTTAGCTCTGTCAACGTACTTAGTTTTTAAAATTTGTTTTTATTTTTCAGGGCACCCTTTCCTCCCTCTCTCCAGTTTTTTTGTGTTTCTCTTTTGTTTTGTTTTAGTTAGGCATTTTGTCCCTCTGATCTTGAGTGGGTGGGCTGGCAGGACACTTGGAGAGGAGGCGTTCTGTCCCCTGATCTTGAGTGGCCTTTGGAAAATGACGGGCCAGACGGAAATTAAATTTAATTGATATATAATATTGTATCCGTCCAAGGTGTACAATGTGATGATTAATATATATATAGTGTGTGTGAAATGATTACCACAATAAGTTTAGTTAACCTTAATTCACATAATTACAAATGTTATCTTTGTGATGAGAACTTTCAAGATCTACTCTCTTAGCAACTTTCAAACATAAAATACGGTATTGTTAACCGTAGTGACCGAGCTGTACATTACATCACCATTACTCACTTGTCTTATAACTAGAAGTTTTTACCTTTTGATCATCTTCCCTCATTTTCGTCACCTCCAACCCCCAGCTCTGGCAACCGTCATTCCATTCTTTCTATCATGAGTTCAGTATTTTAGATTTCACATATGAGATCATAAAGTATTTATCTTTCTCTGTCTGACATTTCATTTAGCATAATGCCCCCCAAACCCACCCATGTGGTCACAAATAGCCAGATTTCCTTCTTTATCATGGCTGACTAATAGTAGGTTGTATGCACCCCCATTTTCTTCATCCATTCATCCACAAGAAAACACTGAGGTTGTTTCCATGTCTTGGCTACTGTATTGGGTTGGCCAGAAAGTTCATACAGTTAATGAATACACTGTTCAGTCAAACTTGGTGAAAATGAGTCTTTTATTTTTACTTAAAATAAATCTTTGACAAAGCCAGCTAGGCATCCCTTTGAGTAACGACTTATATCACATTGAAATATTTTAAACATATGAACAGTAATAGCTGAAATGACAAATGTTACTAATATTGACACAATTTATCAAGGAGAATAGGTTAGAATATGTTAAAATGCAGGTGGACAGTGAAAGAACAACTATAACTTTTAACTAAATATTGTCTTGATATTTAGACCATTGGTTAAAATCATGATAACAGGTTTCATCCGTTTCAAGAAAGCAGAATATTTGCAGATCACTTAACATTTACTAGGTATGTTCTCAGCCTGGAAGGATATATTTCACTTACATGTGTCATTTAATTTAACCACATCCCTCTGTAATAGATAGTGGTATCCCTATTTGCAGATAGGAGACAGGCTCAGAAAGATTAAGAATGTTACCTAATTCTAGTAAGTAGCCAAACCTAAACTGATCTAATTCCAGGGCAAAGCTCTTTCTGGCACATCAGTGTGGGTCTTTATCTCTTTGAGAATTGTTGAACATTAAAAGCCTTCTTCCAGGTAAATGCATAAAGAAACAACATGAGCAATGATATAACAATACAAGTCTCACTAAATAATTGGTGTGTTTGGCCTTGCTTTTGCTGATAGATCTTTTGCAAAATTGCTTTTCTCTGAGATATTTAAAGTGGACTTTAACTATTTTCTTGGAAGCCTTTCCTAAATTATACCTATCAGAAAGCTGCTTTGCTTTAAGGCCGAAGAAAAATGAAAGCTTACTTAACTACACTTAGGTGCCAGGGTCATACTATGAGCTCTACACCTGCCAGGATTCACGCTAAGATAGATAGGGTGGCTCAGCAAACTGTCCATAGTCCTGTGATTTCTTTCTGATATTCTGAAGTAGAAATAATTTAATAACTGTTCACAAAAGAGAGAAACACTGTTTCTTGGTCCTCAATATCATACTGCTGTAGGCTAATTCTTTCTCTCTTCTGTTGCCCCTTAGTATAGAGAGTGTGTTTTGGGGACCCTCCTTCACGATCTTCTCCATTCCAAGAGCATCTTACATAAATCCAGGACTTCTCAAGCAGCCAGTTTTGCCAGATGGTCTTAGGGTTGGTTGTACCCATATATGTATAATCTGAACTTCTCAAGTAAGGTCCTTAGAGAGCATAATGGCTAAGAGAGTTGGTGCTGATACCAGACCTGAGTCCAAATACTGCCTATGCCCCTAACTAGCTGTGTAACCTTGGAGAAGTAACTTAAGCCCCTTAAAGGGATTAGATTTCTCACCTGGAAAATGGTATAATAAATGCATCTACCTCATATGGTTACGGTGTAAATTAATGTAACTTGAGATGGTGCGTGTTAAGCATTAGCACAGTGCCTGTCTCTTGTTAGTAATACCTGCTTTTCTTATTAATTATTCTCTTTATATTCCCAGTTCCAGCTGGGTGCCTAACATATAATAGTTGTTCAGCAAATAGTTACTGGATTGAACCAGCTCTGAAATTGAAGCATTGGGTCAACAGCAAAGTAGTCACCCCACCATCATTTCTCCCAGAGAAAGGGAGAATAGATGGAAGCCAGCCATCATACTTTCTTTTCTTATTCTAAACTTCCCATCCAGCCCCAGCAATAAAATAATCTTCCTGGACCCTAACAATTTCAAGGATTCTTCAAATCACACTATTTGAAAATAGCTGGGTTGCCCTAATCTAATATGTCCCAGGACCCCAAGGTCACCAAGCTTCTATTAATGAAGTCTAGTTAAGATAAATGATAACAGTTAGTCAACCAACTGCTTATGAGCTCATTGGGCTTTTTAAAATTTACTATCTGCGCTTCATAGAGACACAGGTATTTTGCTTTTGTAGGACATTCAACAGTCAAAGTAGTCTTTTAAAAAGCACAAATCAGACGCTATTATTGCACTGCTTCTAACCTCTAAAGGCTATCTATTGTAAAGAGATGAAATTTTCAACTACTTAGCCAGGCTCACAGAGACCGTGTGCTCTGGTCACTTACTACATCTTTCCCTGACCTTCATGGGGCTCGAGGCACAGTTGTCCTTTTCAGTCCCTCAGATGCAACAAGCTCTACTTCTTGCTCTCCCAGCTTTAGATTGGCTAATCCATCTACCCAGACCAATTTCCCTCTTATCGTTAAGGTCTCGGTTCAAACGCCACCACTACTATCTTGACCAAAGAGACCTGCCTCCTCAGTGCCTCTCCATCCCTTTGTCCAGTCGTATTTCTGTCACTGTACAACATTTATTTACACGTTTACTCTGTCTTCCTCCACCACTGGACATTTGCTTAAGAGCAGGGACTTTGTAATTTTTTGCTTCCAAGGCTTGCAGCGGACACTGGCACGTAGGTGTGTAGGAAATGTGTGTCTAATAAAGAATAAATATGTGAATGAAAAAAAAACTGTGAAACACTAACACAAGATTATTCTTCTTTCAAAAGAATAATGAAAAATAATTTCATTCAATAAGAGTCATTCTTAGTTACTGATCCATGACTTAGTAGATCCCATTCAATTTAAAATGTCCCCTTTTTTTCTGATACTTTCACAAGTCATTAATTAAGTGTTGCTCACTTTTAAGGCCAATCTGTGAGACATTATTTAACTTGTCTCCTCTAAAGTTCCAGCATTAACTCAGGCGGGGCTTCACCAAGTACTGATCATGTGACCTTGGCCTCTCATTGCCTCCGTTTTCTCATTTGTAACATGGGTATAATAATCGGCTTATTTCATACGCCTATGAGGAGGAAAACTTCGTGTGTGTGTGTGTGTGTGTGTGTGTGTGTGTGTCTATATATATGTATTTAAACAGTGTCTTAGAATAGTGTCTGGCACATGATAAGCATTATAGAAGTATTGACTGCTGCTACTAGTACTGTTATTATGAGAACTAACTGTTGAGAATAATCCTTCATATAGGGGTTTATTCCACTGAAGATAAAGGAAACTCATAGAATGTTAGAAATCAGATTAAACACGGAAAGCCAGTAAAATATACCAGGACAGAAGATGATGAGAGTGTGAAAGGATAGAGGAAAAAAAATGGTTTTTGTTTTTCTTTTTCTTTTTTAAAGAAGGAAAGAGCCTAGAAATAGGACAAAAACTATTCATAGGCTATACTGACATGGAGATCGCTGGTGACCTTCATAAGTAAAATTTCAGGACAGTGGGCAGAGAGATTACGGTGAGGGAAGTCAGATGGATGTAAATTATAGAGTAGATGGGACGTGAGGAAATGGAAACAATATATGATGATAACAATTTTGAAAAGTTCAGACATGAATTGGCTAAAGAAGATATGCAGGGATTAGAGGAGGAGGGAGGCTTTCGTGTTACACGTATAGTTTTTAACATTTTAAGTTGGAGTTACTAGTCTAGAATGAGGTTGAATTTTGGCAAGAATCATTCATAAGGAGTAGATGGGTTGTAGAAAATGCAGTGCTGTGAAGTACTTGAGAAGATGAGAGAAAATGAAATGCTATCTGTAGTGCACGTGGCCTTTGAACTTGAACTCCTGTAGTGCAAGGGAATACAAAGATCAATGCAAATGCTAATGAATTAACGGATTTGGCAGTGGACTATTTACTGACTTCTGTGTTCCTAATGAGTTAGGAAGCGCCTCACCAGCTCAGAGTGAAGGAAGTAGAGAGGATGGAGGAAAATTTGAGGAGGGTAGGGAAAGCTTCTAAGAAAATAGTCCTTAAGGAGAATTAGAAAGAACTTACTGTAAGTCAGAGCAATATTTCCAGTCTTGAAAATCCATTTGAAGTTGGTGTTTATTAATTTATTGGAATACCAATTTTCCCTGCCACATGATGTTTCTCCAGCTACCTGGATATAAGTTACACAGAGGCAGAAAAGAATGAGAGATAACAATCGAGGGAAAATACAATTAGTATTTTTTTTTTTACCTTTTTCCACTTCCCCGCTCCAACTCTGGGGAGCCTTCATGGACATGGCTGCCCTCGCAGCCTGCAGCAGCACGCTGTTATCAAAGAATTCAAAGAAATGGAACATAGGTTTCCAACTTAATAATTTAGCAAAATCAAAAATTGTATATAATGTTTTCTGTTGGCAAAGATTTTTGCAATATAATTCGGTTCCATCTTTTGACAAGTAATTTGGCAATGTCTAGCAAGATAAAAATGTTAATAGCTTTTTACACATTAATTCTAATTCTGGAAGCTTATGCCGATAAATAATTTATAATCCAGAAAATTATTATATAAAGATGCTCATTGTCATGTCATTTGTAATAACAAAACATTGGAAACACCTTTAATTGTTAAGAATAGGAAAACAGTTTAGGAAATTATATCCACTTAGTAGAAAGTGACACAGTTACTATATTATAATTACAAGATGATGGAGCAAAATAAAATAATGTTTAATAAAGAAAGAATGAAGAAAGCTGACCTAAAATTGTGTCTTCCTTATGACAGTAATTATGTAAACATATCAATGTTTATTAAAGCTTAAAACCAAGATAAAGTTTTAAAAGCTCTGTACCAGTAATGGGGATTTTATGTTCGTTTCAAAATATTTTTTGACACAACTCTTAGAATTTTGTTTTGTCTACTCCTTTTCTTAAGAATTTCTGTTTATTACCTCACTTTTCATTTCATAGTTTCAAATAAAGCCAGCAATTTTATCATCAGAGAAGATTAGACTTATTGGACAGTTCATAATTCCAAGTTATTTGGTATAAAAAGACCATATACACTTGTAGGTGCTTTCAAAATAAAATTTCGAGAAGTTTTTTTTTTTTGCTTAGTCTTTCCTAGTATGGAGATGAAGCAAACTACCTAAAATTGCTAGCCATTCTTTTTTCATTTTTCTCATTTTATTGATTTATCTTGCCCTTCACAGAAATGATAAGAAATGAGTCTGCAGTTGCCTCTGCCAATTTCTTAAATCCTCTATTATCCACATTATGAAATCATACTAGTATGAATGCTTCCAGTATTTTCAGAACTCTTTAGGTAGTATACTTTAGCATTCTGTATGAAGTATCTTATGTAAGTGTAAAATTTAGACTCAACTTCTGGAAGCTTTTGATTTCTTAGTTCAAAAGTGAGAGATCCTTAGTTCAGCCATATGATTAACAATTACTTGTATAGTAAGAAGCTCCTAAATTAGTGTTTTATGGGTACCTGGCAGTTTTCTTGCCATTTCTCAGAAGTTCTCTATTAAACGCATTCTCTCTCTTTCTCTCTCTCTATCTCTCTGTCTCTCTCTGTCTCTCTCTGTCTCTCTCTCTCTCTCTCTGTCTCTCTCTCTCTCTCTCACACACACACACACACACACACACACATTGTGATTAAAAGCACAGATTTTGGCATTATGAAATCTAAGGTTCAATTTCCAGTTGTGTAGTTTCTGGGCCACTTGACTTTAGGCAAGTAACCTAATGTCTCTGAACCTTGTTATTTTCATCTGTAAAATAGAAATTACAATTATATCAGACAATCCTCAAAACATCCGTAATGATTTTAGAGTTTCAGAGTCAGGTAAAAGCAGGCACTCAGTAAATGGCTAGTGCTTTTATTACTTTATTATTATTTAGGTCTTGGTTTTCCTTGAGTGTGTGAGTCCCCATAATGAAATGTAATTTCCAGTAGATTGAGTAACACCTGTTTTCACCAAAAATTTTAACTGAGTTCATTACTTTCTGTGCAACCCAGATTAGTTTTCTGCCTCCTTTTCTGTGCCGTATGTAGGTGTTCAGTAGATTTATTTAATAAATGTATGAATGCATGAACGCGTAGATGAATTTTTAAATGCTTCTTTTTGAGAAGGTAGAACAAATGTGACACAGTAGAACAGATAAGAAAATAATCCATGGAAAAAATGGCAAAGTCATGTATGTGTCCAGGGCCAGCCTAAGAGGAATTACTTTTTTTTTTTTTTTTTAGGAAAAATGTGTTGAATAGCTTATTTTAATTATTTTTAAAAGTTAAGTACAGGGACTTCCCTGGCGGTCCAGTGGTTAAGACTTCGCCTTCCAATGCAGGGGGGTGTGGGTTCAATCCCTAGTCGGGGAGCTATGGTCCCACATGCCTCGCAGCCAAAAAACCAGAACATAAAACAGAAGCAGTATTGTAACAAATTCAATGAAGACTTTAACAAATGGTCCACATCCAAAAAAAAAGTTAAGTACAAAACTTTGCTGATGATTTACATATTTAGGACCAATAAAATAATGTGAGATTAGCTGTACTAAAACAGAATGTTGAGCTACATTCACATTAAGTGACATTATATAGTCTGAGTTTATGGAAAACTTCTGAGATGGTGAGTGACCTTTGAGCAGAAAAAGACAGAAGGAGAAATGGCCTTTTCTACATTCTATTGTGCCTCTAAGTAAAATGCTTGGTAATCTAGCTACAAAGCTCTATGTCATTGGCCTTAGGCACGTACTGTGATCTACCTTGTGAAGATCAGATTTTGCCATGGAGAGGATTTGTAAAAGTATCACACATTCCAGTACCGTTGGCAACCACAGCTACCAAAAACTCCAATTTAAATTGATGAGCCTAATATCAGATGATAGTATCATTTCCTTGTGGGTGTTCTGGGAAAAGGTGGGTAGGAAATGTATAAAAGTGAATACTTTATTGACTGAAATAACACTTCATCATTTTGAAAACATAAAATACATTAAAGTTGTTATAGCATCATACATGAATATTTCACTGTATTTTAGACCTTGCCTACAAGCAATGTTTTCTGCCCTTTGAAAGAGAACCATGCTTGTGGTATGCATTAATCATAGAAAAGATTAAACACTGAAAAGAAATTCAGCCTTTAAAGACAATTTGCTTTGATTGATTCAGTGGGTTCTCCTAAAAAGTTAATACCCAGAATTATTGCTTGTTAAATTGGAGTTACAAATTCTTTCAGAGTTACTTAGTATTTTCTTTAATATCAGTATCAAGGAAGGCAAAGCAAATTTACATATTTATTAGGAAATACAGGCACATAATCATAAAACAAGAAAACACAACGTTTTTATAGACTTTATTTTTTAGAAGTGTTTTAATTTTACAGAAAAATTGAGAAGATAGTATAAAGTGTTTCCATATACACTATACCCATTTCCCTCTGTGACGATCAACTTATATTCGTATGTTACATTGTTACAATCAGTGAACAAATATTGATACATTATTGTTTACTATAGTCCATCCATTAGTCCAGTTCCTTAGTTTTTACCTAATGTCCTTTTTCTATTCCAGGATTTCATCCAAAACATCACATTACATTTAGTTGCCATGTTTCCTTAGGCTCCTCTTGGGTTTGATAGCTTCTCAGATTTTCCTTGCATGACCTTGGCAATTTTGAGTAGTTAGGCTTGTGTAGGATGCCCGCTACTAGAATTTGTTTGATGCATGTTTCATTGATAATATTGGGATTATGTGTTTGGGGGAGGAAGACCACAAGAGTAGAAGGGTTATTTTGTCAGATCACATCAAGTGTACAAAGTATCAATATGCATTATGAATGCTGAGGTCGACCTTGATCACCAGGCTGAGGTAGTGTTTTTCAGGTTTCTCCATTGTAAAATTACTGTTTTCCCTTCTCCATATTGTACTTTTTGGAAGGAAGTCAATATGCTCAGCCCACAACTAAGGAATAGAGAGTTATGCTTAAGATGGAGTACTACATAAACTATTTGGAATTCTTTTGCACTGGAGATTTATCTATTCTCCCGCATTTATTTATGTATCCAATTATTTATTTATATCAGAAGAACTCACGGATTTTTATTTTATACTTTGGGTCATAATCTAATTCTACGTTAGTTACTTTGTTCCTCAAATTGCTCTAGTCCTGACCCTTGTGAACTCTTTTCAGTTCAGTGGCTCGTGTGCCACTCTGAGGTATCCCCATCCTATATATTTTTTTGGAACTTCCTTACTTTCTGACACTATAAGATGGCCTTGTATATAAATCTTGTATATTTACTGCCCCAGTCCTAGAATCAGCTATTTCTTCAAGGATAACTAGGTCTTTTTAGTGGAGAACAGCATTAGACAGCAGGATCTGGGTGTGGGGTGTGCTAATTGCTGCCCGGATGTCATTGCTTCTAGATCTTCTCAGCTGACAGAGCAAAGAGATAACATGTGTGTACATTCCCCACGTATATGGACATATCTATAAGTATCTCTCTACATAACCATGTGTGTTAAGGTAATATGAAGCAATATTAAGCTAAGCATGAATGTATATTGATGTTTCCAACTTTAATCTGTTACCACATAGATCATCTTAGCCTCATCTCTTGCTTATCTTTAAATTTCAACTGCGGCAAAACACTTGACTTTTAGAAGTATGAAAATCAAATTGTAGCTACTTTGGGAAGCCACATCATCTAGCAGAAGAATTCTTAAAGGGCAAGGTGTATATCATCAAATTTTAATTTACAGTCAGCAGTACTTTGTAACATCCATAGGCCTCCAGACCTCTGCTTCCAAGAAGAGGAAGTAGCCCATTTCTCCCAGGTTCTTCCACTTAAAACTAAAACCCTGAACATAACAACAGACAAACATAGGAAGACACTGAAAGGTGGAAATGAGAAGGCAGACTTAACTAGGGACTTTGGGACTTGAGGAATAACATGGTGATGAGTCCCCTGTGTTTCCTGTTGCTTCCCATACATCCTGGAGAGGGTATTACAGGAACCCCCAATCAATAACCACCAACAGAACAACAGACAAAAAAGCTTCAAAAAAGAAAACACAAAACCCCCGTTCCCCCTAGCCAAGGTATGAGGAAAGGGGTTGTCAAAGACAGAAAACCATTTGGGCGATAATATACACACTACTCGAGCCAAGTGCCAGTGGAATATTGCACCCATCCCCTATGTCCTGTGGTTTCAGTTGGGCCAAGCTAGGATTTGATCTTCCACACCACCCCACTCCTGCCCTCCAGAAGAGGCAGCGCTCTGATTCGCCACCAGGGCTGTTTCAGTGTGGTGCAGTGGGGAGCTGAGCCTCCACCCCTTTGCATTAGCAAAGAGACTTTCAAAGGTGGTGCCTGACAGGCTAGTTAACACTGGGCTGCCCTCACACAGTCGTGGGGTCCAATGGTGGGACCTAGCCTCCGTCTCTCCCTGACATCGATAAGAATAGGATGTTACAGGTTGGAGGGAGTAGGCACCCCACTAACCCCCAACACATGGTGTCAGTGAGACCCAATGGGGTGCTGAATCCCCATAACCGTCCTGAGGCAGTAAGACAGAATGAGATGGCACAAGCAGGGCTAGTTGGCAGTTCTCTTCCTCTTACCCTGGTGTCAGTGGGGCCAGCAGGTAGCTGACCCTCTACCCACACCCGGCATCAACAAGAAGGAATGAAGTGGGAGGAAGGACAGCAAACACAGCAAACACTTCACCTCTCCCCTCCCCTGGTGTCAAGAAATCTACTGGGGAGATGAACTTCCACTCCTACTAAAAGGCAACAGAATGATATTAATGTTCCCACTTTTGGGGGGAAGGTGTCAGAAGGGCCAGTAGGATAGCTGAACTTCTACTTGATCTGTCTGCAGTGAGAGAATGTAAGTGCCCACTTTTGCTGGGGTTTTGACAGTAGGGCCCAGTGGAAATCTGTACGTAACCCCCCAGTCCTCATACTCCACCTCCAATAGGATGACTTCCTTCTAAAAAGTAATAATAAAATTAAATGGGATACAGAGTCATATAATAACTCACAATGTTTAGAATCCAATTGAAAAATACTCATGGCACCAAGAAGCAGGAAATCACAGAATAAATGAGAAAAGACAATAGACCTACACCAGCACTGAGATAAAACATCTATTGAAATTATCAGACAGGGGTTTTAAATAAGCTGTCACATAAATGCTTCAATTAGCAATTATGTGTTCCTTGACGGAAATGGGAAAAATAGAAAATGTGAACAAAGAACTAGAAGTTATAAGAATAAAAACAAATGAGAACAGTAGAACTGAAAAATACAACAATCAAAAAACTTTGCTCAAGAGTAGAGTGGAGATTACAAAGCACAGAATCATGAACTTAGAAGAGATCAATACAATGTACCACATGTACAGAGAAAAATAGGCTGAGGGGTAGAGATGGGAGAAAGAACAGGATCTCAAGAACCTGTAAACAGTAACAAAAGCACTAACATTCATATCATCAAGGTTCCAGAATGAAAACAGAGAGCACGTAGGACTGACAAAGTATTCAGAGAAATAATGACTGAAACGTTCCCAATTTTTTAGAAGACATAAGCACACATCCAAGGATCTGAGCAAATCCAAAGAGGAAAAACACAAAGGTATCCTTGTCAAGACGCGTCATAATTAAACTTCTGAAAAGTAGAGACAAAACAAATCTCGAAAGTGGACAGGCAGAAACGATGCATCACTTATTGAGAAACCAATTCCAATGACAGCATATTTCTTGTCTAAAATTATGGAGTCAGAAGCATTGACATAACATTTTTCAAGTAGTAAAAGAAAAGAACTCTCAGCCACAAATTCACACTTTTTATATCCACTTTCTTGTTTGACTTATATTAATGGACTACCAACTCATCTTTCTATATCCGGGCCTGCCATCAGACTTCTCCAAAAATCTAGTCACAGTATTTCCAGAGTGATCTTTCTGAAAAAGAAACAAATTTTTCTTATAAAAGTACCTGATTGTGTTATGAAACTTTTCTCTCTTCTAAGTTACCAGGTAAAATCCTTCAATGGATTCCCATCTTTCTTGGAGGAAAATCTCACATCCAAACTCTCTTTGTCCTTTTGGGCTGCTGTAAGATTATACTGCAGGTTGGGTGGCTCATAAACACCAGGAATTTTTTTTCTCACGGCTCCGGAGGCTGCGAGTTCAAGAATAGGTTGCCAGTATGGTCAGATGAGGGCCCTCTTCTGAATCACAGACTTCTCATTGTATCCTCACATGGCAGAAGAGCTTAGGGAGCTCTGTGGGGTCTCTTTTATAAGAGCACTAATACCATAATCATTTCCCAAAGGCCCCACCTACTAATACTATCAGCTACGGAAATTAAGATTTCAACGTATGAATTTGGAGGGGAACACAAAGACTAGACCATAGCACTTACTATACATACATGGACCGTGCATGATCTGGCTTCTACGCCCCTCTCCATTGTTTTGTTTTCCTACACGCCAGTGAGCATTTCTCTTTTTTTTTTTTTTTTTCTTTTTTTTTGCGGTACGCGGGCCTCTCACTGTTGTGGCCTCTCCCGTTGCGGAGCACAGGCTCCGGACGCGCAGGCTCAGTGTCCATGGCTCACGGGGCCTAGCCGCTCCGCGGCATGTGGGATCTTCCCGGACCGGGACACGAACCCGTGTCCCCTGCATCGGCAGGCGGACTGTCAACCACTGCGCCACCAGGGAAGCCCCAGTGAGCATTTCTTATACTGATTATGAATGGAACTCCTTTCTGGACTGATCCTTAACCATTCATTTTCTGGTAAGTGTGAATTTATCTTCTCTTTTCTTCAAAACTTCACCCTTCCTTCATGTTACATATCCATTTCAATTGCCTTCTACAGGAAGCCCTAATGATATCGCCCATATACTACTGTCCACAGCATGAATTAAGGTCTTACTGTGTCTTCCTATAGCACTCTGTAATACCTTTTACGGTAACTATGGATTTTCTTATTTGAGTGTCACAATACATTGAATTGTAGGTGGCACTATAATGATTTTAGTAACAGTAACACTGGTGCCTAGTTTAACCCATGACATACTTTAGGTGTTCAATATATGTGTGTTGAATGAGTGAATGAATGAATGGTCAATTTGAAATCTTAATCATGTTACTTTTCAAAAATCTGTTAAAAGATACCACAGTTTTCCAGAAGATTAGGGAGTTAGGACCTTAAACTTGATTTAACAGAGGAAATTTTTACTCATACATCCTGCTTAAATACCTCAAAGTAAAACCATAAACCCAGGAATTTAAGGTTATCCATTTGGACTTTCAAGCCAATAATTAATATCTCCTGCCCCGACTGTATTAGATGGTTTCGATGCTCCACTCATATCTCCCCAGCACTCATCATTCCAGTATATGCTGATAGAATCATGCTGCCGCCTGCAATTATCCACCTTAGGGCAGGCCAGAAGTGTACAGGAGTTAATGTATCTGGGTGTAGCTTTCAACCAAGGACAGGGGACTGGAAGATAAGTACTTCAAGTTTCTCACCGATTCTTGGGATAACTCTGAGACATGTTCTGTAGAGTTTCACAGAACTCGTCTGAAGTACTGGCAGCAGTTCCCTGCAGGAGTAATTTATTCGGTAATGCACCTCTGTTGGCTTCCTTCCATGCCTCCATTCTCAATTCCCACTCCACTTCTGAGTTTTCTGGAAGCACCTCCCAGATGAGCAGTTTGCACTCAAATTATTGCCTCAAGGTCTGCTTCTAGGGGAACTGAGTTGATAGCCTCCTAACAACCCAGTGCTCCTTACAGAGCCGTCACTGGTACAAGTACCAAGGCATGGCACATTACGTATCACTCCTCCTAAATCCTTATATTTTCCAATAGATAGGAAAGAGCATTACCTTGAAGAGAAAAAGAGTTCATATGAGGATGGCCAATGGATAAAGGGAAGGAGAGACAGTGCCATTTGTTTTCCATTAATGATAGTGTGAAATGTATGGGCAGATGGTCTAACAGGTGTGACTATAATTTGAGGAGCCTGCTCCCTTGGTTACAGAAGACTGCTATTGTTATTATTATGGAACCACAACCTCATGACTTTATTGTTTCACTTGATGTTACCTTCTCCTTTACCCTTAAATCTTTGTACATCACTGAATTGCAGCCAATAGATTTATTTTCTCCCTATGGCTCCACCACAAAAAGAGACACACATGTGCACACACATACACACACACACACAGAGTTTTGTGTATGCCAGTGCTAGAAAAGACAAGCTCATGGTGCATGTATGCAATGGATATTGTACATTACAGGTCTCTGTGAAATAGTCTTCTGCAGGTTCCTATGTTTATTTTATGAATAATTAACTTTAGTAAAGTTAATTTCCTGAAGATCTTGTTGAAGACTGAAGAAAGGAAGTAAATTGTAAAGAAAAAGACTTCGAAACTTGCCCTTTTCTCCCTCTCTTTGTGTCTTAATGAACAAAGGATAACTGGGCCTTTTTTGAAGCCTTTGCTTGAGTTGAAGACACAAAATGCAACCTGTACTCTTATCATAATATGCTCAGTTTATGAGTACCCAAACTTATAAACCGTGAATTTCCCTAAAGTTATTATACCATCTAGAAGATGTTTGCTTGGACGTTTACTTAAAACCAAACAATTGAGGTCTATGTGTCCAAATAATTTCCTTCTCTCTTGCTGTCTCCATTTCAGTTTCCTGAGTTTCTGGGAAGGCCTGGTTTCCCCAAAGGAAGGATTTCTGGTAGAAGTCTGAAGGTCTGACCCAAGAAGAAAAAATCCAGTACAGCCAATGAATTGAGGACAAGAAGTTTTCCGATCAGGTAGGAACATTTAATCTCATACATTACGATCGCCTTAAGTAAGGTGTGCTGATAGCTGGATATGATTTAACTGCTTGGAAAAAGATGCATATATATTATATGACCTACCCCACAAGGAAGCTGTTCTCAATTCTCTTAGAGGTTGTGGTGTTTATCAGAGAGCGCCTTGGGGGAAAATGAATACAATAACAGTATGATGCTTTTTTTTTATTATTAGCTCATTGTTGCCAAGTACACTTGGTGACCTTGGTGCCTGTGGTTTAATCCAGGGGGTTAGACAGGTGGAACAGCACATTAACCCTCTTTAGTATTTTCTCCCAAGACAAATCATTTTTATAGGTTGTCTCCATGGTCTTCTAGTTGCTTATCAAAATTAAGCATCAAGCCTTCTAAGTGTGCAATAGCCCCAGTCAGTGTGAGGAAATCAGCTTGGTTCTTATTGGGTCACAGCTTCTTGGCCTTGGCACAAAGTGACTTCGCATAGGGAGTTAGAAGGAGGAGAACGGGACATGAGAAAGGGGAGTTCTGTGTTCTCATTTACCTATGCATGTTGAAACTCCACTAACAGCTTTATTTTCATTAGCAATTTGTGATAAAAACTTAGGGTAAAGGGAATAATGAAGCTGTCCCATTATATGGCAGGACAAAAGATAGTAGTGACATCAAAATCAGGGCCTGTCCATCTCGTTTGCAGCTATATACTGAGTGTTTAGCATAGCATTTGACCCCTCATCAGTATTCAATAAGAAGATGCGTGTTGAATGATTTAGGGATGAATTGATGAATGAAAAAAGTTAATATGGTAGAAAATGTGTTTTATCCTTGTATTTTCGTGTGTTGACTTCTGTATTTCAAGACCCAGCACTGTAACTGACACATAGAATATAAGCAATAAAATGTGTTGAAAGAATGAATGAGTCCCCACTATTCTAAGAATAATTTTAAGACCAACACAGACCCCATATCTGCCAGAGGTATCCAGAGGTGAAAGCCTGGATCTCAGCTAGTGGTAGAGCTGACAGGATTTATCTAGTTTTAATAATTTACAGCTCATCCCATTACATTTAGGCATAGTACCTACATGAGCCATACAATTAAATGTTGACTGAAAAACAATGCACAACCTAGAAGTTGAGAATTATGTTTTATGTGGAAGAGATACTGAGGACTGAAATCAGGAGACAGCCTCTCAGATAGCTCTGAGGGACTGTTCTGAAGAGCTAAGGGAGGGCACAGGGTATTTAGAGGTTCTTGCAAAAAAAAAAAAAAAAGACAGGTAGTTGGAACATCAAAAGATTACTGTTAATTAAAGAAACTAGACATCTTAAGTTAATAAATGTAGCACTTTTCTATATATGGTGAGATGCAAGAATCTGGTCTCCTGGAAATCATTCCCTTGATTTGCACTTGAATTATCTAGGGCCAGTATCCTGTTTTCTCCATCCTGAATCCCCTCAGGGTGCGGCTTTGGGTGTGGCTTCAGTGGCTGATGGCTTGATGGCTATAACATCCTGTGTTACTGATAAGGCTGGCTACATTCTTTCTCCACATAAATGACTTGAATATGGATAGTAAATCTGTGGATTTGCAAAACGTAATTCTTGGAGCATTTTTATAAGGACAAAGTTAAGGGCGATTTCAGAATCACTAGTGGCTAAAATTGCTATTTATACTTTTCCACTGGTAGGTAGTAATCTGCTGTTGCTGTCTTCAGTATTCCCAAGGGATAACAAAAGCCATTTAATTCAAGAAAGGTAAAATTTAGCACAATGCAGCTTCCACAAAACCAAACACACACCCAACTCTCTCAGATATGAAGTAGTAATCTAAAATAGAATCCTGGAACTAATTGCAAAACAAGAGCAAATGTACTCATATTGGATAATTTTATTCTTTTATTAATGTTTGATACATATATGTATTTATTATTAAAATTCAAAGTTGCTGTATGGAGAAATAGTTTTGTACCAATAGTGTCTTTGTATGTGTTTATCAATAATGTATGAGATTGCCTCCTATGCTCCTTTTCTTTTATTGGGGGGGGGGAGGGGGTGTGTCACGCTACGTCAAGGTCGGGAGTCAAACCCGCCACGACTGTCCATGAGGGGTTTTCCCGGGTCCCCACTTCAGGCCGGTGAGGGTGGCCAGGGGCAGCCGAAGACGTGCGTACGTGCGTGCGTGCGTGCGTGCGAGCCTGCGAGTCCACGGGGCGGGCCGCGCGCGCCGGGAGTGTTTCAGCCCGGCCCCCGGCTCATTGTGGTCGCCTCACGCCGGCCCGAGTTCGCAGCAGCGCTGGAGGCCCCGGGCCTGTGACCACAAAGAGGGAGCCGGGGGTCGGACGGGAGCGCTGCGGCGGCAGCTGAGGCCCAGACCAGGCCCCCCTCAGCCTCCCGCCTGCCCGTCTGCCCCGCCCCCGCCGGCGGCGCCGCGCCCCTCCCCCAACCGCCAGACTAGCGCGGTGCGGGGCCCGCGCGCGAAGACATGGGGGAGAAGCTGGAGCTGAGGCTGGAGTCGCTCTTGGGGACCGAGCCCGCCGTCTACCCGTGGCCGCTGCCGGTCTACGTAAGTGCCGTCCGTCCCCTCCTCCCGGACCCCCGCTCCTGTTCCCCCACGGCGCGCGCT
Source organism: Delphinapterus leucas (assembly GCF_059928025.1). Lineage (NCBI taxonomy): Eukaryota > Metazoa > Chordata > Mammalia > Artiodactyla > Monodontidae > Delphinapterus > Delphinapterus leucas. The sequence continues at coordinate 3,498,083 of NW_028322262.1, read as the reverse complement.
GAGCCCACCGAGAAACGGAGCGACTCGAGTCGCCAGACCCTCTTTGGAGCCCCCCTTCCCGCCCCGCCGTGGTTCTCCGCGGCAGTTTCCAGCCCCCGCGCGCAGGGTGGGCAGAGGGGAGCCGGCGCCGGCCGGGGGGCACAGACTCGGCCGCGGGCAGCCCGCGCTTCCGAGGGGCGCCCGAGCCGGTCTGCGGTTGGCTCTGCAGGGCTGGGGACCCCGGTCCCCCCGGTCCTGGAATGTCGGCGGGCTTGCCCTTCTGTGCTTCAGGATCTGACATGTAGGGTTTCTTTTTCCTGGTAGTTTATTCTTAGCGCTGTCAACGTGCTTAGTTTTTTTAATTTTTTTTTCTTTTTCAGGGCACCCTTTCCTCCCTCTCTCCAGTTTTTTTGTGTTTCTGTTTTGTTTTGTTTTAGTCAGGCATTTTGTCCCTCTGATCTTGAGTGGGTGGGCTGGCAGGACACTTGGAGAGGAGGCGTTCTGTCCCCTGATCTTGAGTGGCCTTTGGAAAATGACAGGCCAGACGGAAATTTACACAGGCGTCCGGTGATTCCAGAAATGCAGGGTGTCCGGCTAGGTGGGCGCCCGGCCTGTCGTCCCCCGTGGCGGCGTGGTGCGCGTGTTCCTTGTCTCAGGGTTTACGCTTGGGCCCCGCAGCCCAGCTTCCAAAGGGAAAGCGCAGCGGGCGCCTTGGGCCGGCGCCTTTGGGGCGCCCTTTCGTGCGCTCGGCTTGCGGGGGACCGGCCTCCAGGCGACCCGGCGGGGAAGCCCGCGCGACCCGGCCCTCGCGCGGGCTCCGTGTGTGTCAGTTTGTGGAAAGTGTGTCGCGCGCGGCCGGGGTCGGGGTCGGGACGCTGGGACCACCTGGGAGCCGATGTAGAGGGATATGATTTCCATTTTCAAGGCGCATTCATCCTGTGCAGGGAGACAGCCTAACATAAAATTTGCCTAACAAAAACTATATTAACAGGTGGAAAGACTATCTCCCAGTTGAACAGCGGATGCCTGGGACTCGTTTCATTGCTTTCAAAGTTCCTTTAAAAAAGGTGAGCAAAAGTTAATACCGTATTCTTCCAGAAATCTGAATTCACCATATAGAGCCCTGGCTCTCAACCCCGTCGTACTCCATTTTCCCTTTTTATAGCAAATACTTTTTAATACCTCTTTTACTATCCAGAAATGGGATTCATAGACAAATACAACCAACTTTTGTACTTAATTAAAAAACAAAAAAAAAACAATGCAATGCCCTAACTATAAATAAAGAATAAAGTAATTTATAAGAAAGTAATATGTATCTCAGTATGTAAATGTTTGGGGATGACTATACTAGAAATAAAGAAATAGTCGGTTACTTGTACCATGAATGCAATAAACTGTGGACTTTGATTGATAACGATGTGTCAGTGTTGGTTCATGAATTCTAACAAATGAAGCACACTGGTATGGCATGTTGATAATGGGGAAGGCTGTGTGGGATGAAGGAGAGAGGGTGTAAGTGGGAACTGTGTACATTTTGCTCAGTTTTGCTGTGAATCTCAAACTGCTCTAAAACTAGTCTACTAATGAAGAAAAAAAGTGTGTGTTGCTGACACTTGAATAACCAAAGAGATCAATGGAACAGGGTACATGTATAAGCCAAATACATGAAAGAATATTTAGCAGTGAAAGCCATCCTTCCTATATGTAGATATTCAAGAAGTATTTATTTCTGTGTCTATTTTCAGGCACTCCGCTTGGAGCTGGCAATACAGTGGTAGGCAAAATTGATGTGGTCCCTGCCTTCTGGGAGTTTAGAGTCAGGTTAGGAGACCAACATGAAATAAACAAACATAGAAATAACTATATAGAAGTGAGCTTATTTTCTTCCGTCTAATCTCTCTGGAAGAAAGGATTGTAATATCGCTTGTAAGCTGCAGAGGAGGAAACTTGACTTTGAATCTCATATGTTAGCATCCCAGGGTTTGAATAAATGGATAACATAGTAAAGGATTTTAAACATCTGTTCTTCCTTATTTTATTCTTTCTGACAGAGTTTTGAAAAGAATCTTGCTCCAGAAGAACGTTTCTCCCCCTTGGATCTCTTAACAAAATCCAAGGACAGAATGAAGAACTTGGGCTGATTATTGACTTAGCAAATACTCGCCGCTCTTACAAGCCAGAGGTAAATGGAAGGCGTAATTGAAAATGACCTTCTTTCTGATACTGTAATAATTCATAGTAGTTCAGTAGTTATCATCTTATGCTAAGGTGAGTCCTGGCCTTCTCTCGTGGGTTCAAAAAGGGAAGCTAGTGGTTTCCTTAAATACACATTTGTAATTGCTGTTTCAAAATGAGATGAAAGATATGAATTGAACTATAGTATTTGGCAGTAGGCTCTAGATATGCTTAAGAAATTCTGTAAGCTTCCATGTTCTACATTTTGAAAATGAAGTAAACTTTTAGTAGTTACAGTAGTATCCTAAAAAGAAAGAAAGGTATGTCCATTATGTCTTTAGCACTTATGTTAAGCAGTTGCCTGAGCATGTTTAAGCATCAGTGTAAAAGACAATTGTTCTCTAAGTTTTATGCTTCCTTTTCCTGATGCCTTCTGATATAGTACAGAAACCCATCTATTCTCTTGGCCCATGTAGGACATTCCAGTGCAAAAGAATTATCCTCCTTCTGACCTGTTCCATGGCCTTGGGAGACAGTAACACCTAATGTCTTTTAATATTTGTAGAGCAGTTTGCCATTTAGAAAGTTCTTTCATATCCATTGACTTAGTTAATCTTCACAGCAATCCTTTGCTCTTGAAGTGGAAGTAGTACTGATATCTCCTACTGAGTGCTTACCCTGCACTAAGCTCAGAGGATAGACAACTACAATTACTAATTTTACAGACGATGAAACTGACTCTCGGAAAAGGAAGAATTGAAATTTCAGCTCTGTTATTGCTTTTTTTTTATTGTGGTAAAATATAGAGAAATCATATTTCTTTTAACCGTTTATAAATATGCAGTTCAGTGGCATTAAGTACAGTCACAGTGCTGTGTAACCATCACCGCTGTCTAGAACCAAAACTTTTTCATCATCCTCAACAAAAACTCTGTAACCATCAAACAGTAACAACCCCATTTTCCCTCCCACCAACCCTTGGTAACCTCTATTCTATTTTCTGTCTCTGTGAATTGGCCTATTCTAGGTACCTCGTGTAAGTGGAATCTGCAGTATTTGTCCTTCTGTGTCTGGCTTATTGCACTAAACGTCGTGTTTTCAAGGTTCATCCATGTTATAGCACGTAACGAAATGCCATTTCTTTTTTGGCTTAGAAAATCCCATTGTGTGTACATAGACCACAGTTTGTTATTCAACGGTTGATTGACACTTGGTTGTTTTCCACCTTGTAGGTATTGTGAATCATGCTGCTGTGATCATTGGTGTACAGATATTTGTTCAAATCCCTGCTTTCAGTTCTGTTAGATGTGCAGCGTAGGTAGTAGCAGAGTTGTTGGATCATAGCCTACTGCCAAATACTAAGCTGTACGCTTAACCTGTGAGAAAGTGCCAAACTGTTTTCTACAGTGTCGTCTTGTTTTTAAACAATTATCACAAATTTTAAGCATATACAAAAGTATAAAACTACTGTGAGTGTTCCTTGTATACCCAGGAACTCATCCAGCTTTCTTATTTACCAACTGATGGCTGTCATGTTTTATCTATACCCCCACCTGTTTCACCCCATTCCGTATTATCTTGAAGCAGCTCCGAGACAACATGTAAATTACACCTGTACGTTTTTGGTACGTGCATTTAAAATATAGGACTTTTATTCCTTAATATCATTTTTTAATATTAAATACCCAGGGAGTGCTCAAATTTGCAGTTGTCTCCTAAACGTCATAAAAAATTGTCTATAAGAATTTTGAATTAGATCCAAATAAGGTCCACACTTTGCCGTGGATTGTTAGGTCTCTGAAGTCTTGTTTAATCTATAGGTTCTCCCTCCATGTCTCTCTCACTTTTTTTTTCCTCCTTGAATTTTGTTTTTAAAGAAACCAGGTAATTTGTCCCATCTAGATGCCGATGATTACATTCCATGTGTTGGTAACATATTCTTCAGTCCTTTTATTTCCTGTAAATCGGTAGTCGATCTGAATGAAGCTTGCATGTTTTGTTTTGGCAAGACAGTTTCATGGGTGATGATGTGTTCTTCCATGGAGACGTATATAGTTGTGTCTTTCTGTGGTATTAGCAGTCACTGATGATTCATACCTACATCCATTAATTCAGTTGAGGCTTCAAAGAATGGTGAATTCTGTTGTTCTTTTTTTCACTTATTAGCTGGGTATATTTGTACGAGGAGAAGATTCCCCTCATCAGCTGTTTGGTTGCTCAGTTGTAGAGGCATGATTCTCTTCTTTTATTTAACAGTTTTCAAAATAATGAGTTGATTCACAAATATCCTCCAGTGTTGACCAGTTTTGTAAAATTTTATTTATTCCTCTCACCGTGGACTCCGTTACAGTTATTATTCTAACTGAGGCCCTATCTTTGGCCAGTTGGAGCTTCTCGGTGACTCCTGAGTCCTTTGGACATGACATCAGTTGTTTCTAGACTTTTTCAGTGGTCAGAGCTAGGAAATATGTACGTTTGTTTTTAATATTTTTAAAATATGTCATAGGTTCCTACTGCTACTTTCCATTTAAATTCAGAACTAGAGAATTTTCACTTATCCTTTTCTGTCTTCTATTGATAGTCTACTTTCTCCCACCTCAAGAATACCAGTTCTCAACAATGCCTGAAATTGCCTCTGTTTCCTAATTCGAATCCAAGTTCTTCTGACTCTATTCTACTACTCTCCTTAAATCACAGCCGCTTTATGGCCCTTGAAATGCAAGATAGAACATAAATGTAGGCAGAACTGTTTATATCATTTTGAGTTACATGTGCATTCATTCACATAGATTTGCTTTTCCTTTTGCATGCCTGGTAACTGTCCGTTCTGCAGTTTGAATGAAAATCAAGTGATAATTACTGGTTAAAGCAGCTTTGGAAAAAATGGCTCTCATCAGAATGACTGACATACAAAGTTTAATGTACTCTCCTGGTTTATATTCTGCCTTCTCTAATTAATTTTTTATTCTTTCCCTACAAAGGAAATAATACATATTTTCATGGTTTTGCCTTATAGGACTTACCAGAAACTCTTCCTTATTTAAAAATGTGTACAATTGGGCATCAGGTGTCAGATGACGACACTAGTTTTAAATTCCAGTGTGCTGTTAATGGGTTTCTGAAAGAACATAAAGATAACGGTGAGTTGCTTTTGTGTTTGTTTTTGTTTTTCCTTTACCTGAACTTTGGTATGCATTTTGAGTGGGGTTGGGGATTTTTAACATTTTTAATAGTTCTGACATTCGTGTCAAGTTGTGTTTGGTAACATTAAGGTGGAAATGTCAGATGGTGCTACTAGAGTACGGTGTTTTTCCTGTTTATGGTCACAAACAATTTAGTTTAGTTTGGAAAGTGATCTTTGTGAGAAATATGAACTGAGCTAGCTTACTTATCTCTTTTTTAAAAATTTGAATGGAAAATACATAAAAACATAAAAATGTTCTTTTGTCCTGTTTATTGGTTGAGAGGTGGAAGAAAAGGTTTAGACTCTCAGGTTCTTAGCGTACATAAAAGAGAAAACAAAAAGCAAAGGTTCAGAGTGAGACAGATCCCTAGAAGCAAAACAAAACAGAGTGGACCAGGTAGAGTGGCTTCCTCATCATATATGTGTTTAAGATATTTTTGCTGCTTTTACCCTTCGGGTGCAAGTGAGGAAGAACACTACCACCTCTTACTCTTATCTTCAGACAGGAAGAACTTAAAAGGCTGGTGTTTTCTTGTTTCCGCTTTAAGATCTACTCTGTTGATAGTAGGTGTTAATAGCGTGTGAATTTTAAGGATCCACTTGCCTTTTTCTAGCATCTAACTATCAGAAGGAACATGGTGTTTGCCATGTTTTAAGACTGAGGAATCTTTTGTCTTTGGAACACCACTGACGCCCATGTGAAAGTGTTCATTTTGTCCTCTTTCTAAATTTAGCCTGAGGAGTGTGCACTTTATTAAATCAATGTAACAGACAGTAAATATTCCGTGTATATATAAAATGATGCACGTATATACATAAAACAGGGAGTAGGGGAGAGGGAATAGAGATGGAGGTGGGAAGATAGGGGATAGGAGGCGAGAGAGAGAGGGAGAGACTGGAATTTCAAGATAAATGTTCATTCTATAACCTGGTTGCTTAATGCAGGTACTAGCTCTTAAATATCTTCAGCCCTATTCACAGATCTTCCGTGTACTTTAGCTTTAAAACTTGAGAGGCTTGGCCTGTCCTGTGATAACCAGGGTGTCTAGAAAGGAGGCAAATTATCTGATGTGTTTAAACTGTAGTCACAGAAATGTTACCTCTTAAGACGTTAGGGCGCAGCTGCCGGCCTACTCACTTCCTCCAGGCTCCTTTGTGTGTGTTCTGTCTGTTCCGCGTGGGCTAGAAGATCCTTACAAGTGCATGAGAACACGTTTGTAAACCTTGATTGTTCACATGTTATACCAAGTGTAGTCCATTGCATATGCTGACTCCTCTGTGGGTCTTCTGCATGCAGTGGGCTAACTTCACCATGCTGTCTGCCATTGCAGTCTCAGGACCTTAGTTATGATCCATTGGTGACTTCCTCTGCTGTAAGGCCCTCCCACAGATGCCAGGCTCACCGATAATGAGGAGGAGACTATACTACGCACTCCCTAGAATGGGTAGAGACTCAGAAAATGAATTGTTTCAGTAAACACCGAGAGCCTTATAGGTTTGTTGTTAGGGCACGGGGATACAGAGGTGAGTAGAAGTCTTTGTTCAGTAGCAACTTCCAGTTGTCTAGGAAGAGAAACATGTAGTGAGTCTAAGTGGGTTAATTATGATAAAAGAATCAAGTGCAGCAGGAATATAGAGGAGAAATTGAGGAAGGCCTGACTGAGGAGACAGCGTTTGAGCTGGGCTTGGGGGAAGAGGATTTTGCCGGAATGAGGAAAGGACAGCCCAGGTATTGGGGACAGGTACAAAAGGCCCAGGGCTTGAACTTGTGCTCTGGAGGGGCAGCCTCTGGTGTGACTAGAGGGTAGTGTGAAAGGGCAAAGAAGTCATACATTCATTTTCAGCAAATATTTGTATAACACCTTCTGAGTTGAAGGCACTGTTCTAGGAAGTAGGAAGAGAACAAAGCTCTTGCCCTTACGTACTTTCCATTCTAGTGGGGGAGAGAGATGAATAAATAAGTCAATATGTGGAGTGTCAAGCGGTGGTAAATGCTTTGGAGAATAACAAAAGAAGATGAAGAGGTGAGGGAATGTGGTAGGTGATCAGGGAAGTCCCCTCTATTAAGATGTCGATTGAGCAGAGCCTTGCAGTGAGAAACAAGCCATTGGATATCTGGGAGAGTGGAGATGGGGTGGGAGGGTGTGTTCTGGGAGAGTGGAGATGGGGTGGGAGGGTGTGTTCTGAAGCAGAAGGAATAGTAGGTGCAAAGTCCCTGAGGCACGCCTGTGCTTGGCATGTTTGAGGAATAGTAAGGAAGCCAGTGTGGCTGGACAGGGGAAAGTGAGTGAGGGCAGGGCAGTAGAGAATGAGATCAGGGGAGGCTGGCAGGGCAAAGGAGGGAGGTGGATGATGTAGGTCCTTGTAAGTCATAGTTTGAACTTATAATTCAGTTGGAGAGACAGACTGATATTTGTTTATAAAGAGTTCTCAATGCTGTGCTAACAACCTGGGCTGTATTCTGTGCTAAGTGAAGATGTTCAAGCGACAGAGCAATCCAGCCAAGTTTATATTTTAGAAAGATAACAGCGTCACTATCCAAGACACATTGTAGACTATGTATGTAGTACGTGTATAGTGTGCTGCTCTTCTATAAACTACAGGATACCTGTTACGTACAAATACTTACATACAAGATACAAGTGTGAATGTAAGCACTTGGGAAATATCTGAAAGAACCACACAAGAAACTGGGAGAGTCGGACAACTTTCCATGTCCCGTATGATTGGAATGCTGAAGGGTACACACACGAACTAATGGACGTGTGCTACCAGCCTCCGGCTAAGGAGGGAAATTGCAGGCATCAGAATCCTCTTTACCGATCAAGCGCGTTAATCCGCCTGCGTGATGACAGTCATCTCGACACGCCACGCGGTGGCGCATGCGCGGTAGAAGGAGGTCCGCGAGCTGCGTGGGCTTGTGCCTAGGCGCCTGTGGTTCGTGGCCTTGTGCTGGCACCGGGGATGCCGGGTTGGCGACTTTGGCACTCCTGGCGGGGGTGACATGAGCCAGTTCGTCGGCCACGAGGAAGGGCGGAAAGCACATCCCGGAAAGGTAATGCGCCTTGGCCCCTGGGCGTTGCCGGTGGAGCTCGGAGCCCCTGGGCCTGGGCTTCCGTCTCTTGTGCTGTCGCCTGTCACAGTGGCCCCCGGCGCTGTGCTAGGGGGTGCTGGTCGTCTCGCGGCTCAGTTCATAGTAGCTGAAAGGGACAGTGTGTGATGTTCTGATTTCTCCCCATCGTTTTAAAAGGGAGGCTCTGGCCATTGCTCCTTGGGTAAAATGCAGCGGGACTGCTTTTTAAGATGGGACTGTCAGTGTTGGGGACCCTCCTTAATTACCAGGATGGAATCCCCTTCAGTTCCTCAAGCTGTGTTGTTTAGGCACAGAAAATGTGAGTAATAGGCACTGGAACTAAGTTTGAGTGAAAAAACGCACCGGTACCGCCGAGTTTTCCATCGAGACAGTTGATCCGTGTTGTCTCTTGGAATTATAAAGGGCGTACTGTTGCTTCCTAACCAGTGTCCTTTGAGAGCTCTACCTCTGTACGTTCAAATGATGAATTTTGAGGCTTTGCTCATACGTGGAGTAAACCCTTAAATTCCCTAAGACCTTCCTTTCCTCCGTCTCATACCCCATTAAGCCCGCTTCAGTTTATCTCCTGAATTTCTTCTGAATCTGTCAACTCTTCCTCAACATCCTAATACTGAACTTGCCTGTCTGTTGCAGTGAGGTCCTAACTAGTGTCCATATATCTTGTTTCCTTCCAATCCATTCTTCACACAAGAAACCTTAGAAGCAAGTTGGGACATTGCTCATAAACATGGCTCAAAAACATTGTTTTGAGAATAGAAAACAAACTGTTGGCCTTTAACACTCTGCGTGGTCTAGAATCCTGTCTGCTTCTCTGCTACGTGGACTCCAGCTTGGTGCCTCTCCAACTTTAATATGGGTATGCCTCTCCTGTGGATCTTGTTAAATGCAGGCTGTAATTCAGTAGTTCTGGGTGGGGCCTGGATTCTGTGTTTCTAACGAGCTCCTAGGTGACGGTGACCCTGAGAGCAAGGGTCCAGCTCCTGCCTTTCTCCCTTCTTTCTGGAAGAGCAGGACGTCTGCCCCCCCGGGAGGAGAAAACATCTGCAACGTGACTACTAGCAACCAGCTTCCCTCACAGGCAAGGGACCTTTACCACTGCTCCCTACCATTTTGTCTGAGGCGCAGCAAGCCAAAACACTGACATGCTGAGGTTTGCAGCAAAGAGGAGTTTATTCACAAGGCAGCCAAGCGAGGAAGTGACGTGACAATAGCTCTCAAATCCGCCTCCCCAAAGGCAAGGGGCTTGGGGTATCTATGGGATAAAGAATAAAGAAGCAGGGCAGTATGAGGCATGGGGAGCATGAGGAAAGGTGATTGGGAAAAGGTGTGCCCATCATTGTTCTGAGCTGGCGTAACTAGGCTACGGGGCTCAGCACATTCTCAGGCTGTAGTTTTCGGCCCTCTGATGGCAGGAGGTCAAAAGGCACTGGGCCAGGTGGAAGATCGGTGGTCCTCTCCAGTCTTAACCAGCTCAGCCTAACTAGACACAGCTGATTCCAAGTTCCTGGACAATACCCGGGGCAAACATCTTATTGCTTATGCTACGTGCTATTTGGAGGACGTGCAAGTGTTCAAGCTACCTTGAGGAGTGAAGACAGGATTTGACTAATCCTTACACATGGTTTCACCTCCAGATGAGCAGAAGAGGCCTGTAGGCTGAATCTGGCTCCTGGCACCTGGAATTGGAGGCAGATGGTTTAAAAACAGGCTCTCCCGCCCTCTGTGTTATCTTAGGTAGATAGACTATTGAACCTTCCTGTGCCTGTTTCTCCACCAGCAGCATGGGGACACTCAGAGTCCCTCTCTTGGGGGCTGTTATGGGGGTTCAGTGAGCTATAGATGCATGCACAGGCACACGGGAGACACCCAGTGTGTGTTAGCTTCATGCTTACTTTTTATTAGGAGACCAGTATTGTTAGAAGATTTCTGGTTTGGACAACAGATTAGATAGGTGGTCATTACTATAGTTTATGCAACAGCAATTCACATTACCATTTGCAAAAAAGCAGTTGGTTGTCCAACGGGGATTATAAACATCCATTTACCATGAGCTACTGAACAGATACTTTACAGAGTAACTACTTCAAGTACTATTTAAGATCAATTCTCTATGTTGTCTTAAGCAGTTGTTAACCCCCAATTTCGTGAATAGTACCAAGTAAGTCACTTGAACATCAGCTAGAGCAATCTGTTATCACTTAGCAAGCCTAAAGCTATAGTTCAACAATTTTATTTACTGTTCTATGACAAAAATGACTCTCAACAGCTATGCCCTGGATAAGTAATCAGCTAAAGCTAGTTTGACTGACCAAATCTGATTTACTGAGTGAATAAGCCAGTTGATTTAGAAAGGTCTAATGCATATTTCTCATCCATTCAGCATTCAACTGTTTCCCATGCCTAAAATGTCTTTTTTCCCATTCGTACATATCCAGATTCCTACTTCTGTGCCGTAGGGCTTGGCTGAACTACAACTGCCTTTAGTGACACTTTTCTCACCTGCACAATTGGAGATAATTTTAGTCTCCTCAAGACTCCCACGGGGTTACCTCTGTTGTGACACTTGACGATTTGGTGGCATATTTTACTTTATTTTATTTTAAATAGCCTTCCATTACTCCGTGCACATCAAACGGTAAATGCTTTCTCCTAGTAAACGTGTATAACGATTTTCTGAACTCTTCTGCTCTGGGCAAGATTCATAAATACACCAGGCAAACATAGTGAAAGAGGAGACAGTACTTGTGTTATATTCAGTTGGGTCTTGATACCTAAGTGTGACTCTTAACCAAGGATTATGCAGTAATTAAGGACACAGGTTAAAGTTGTTTAGAGTGTGTCCTAAAGTCTCCCTGGCAGAATTTAAATCTCTCCTCTGGAAATTGTAGACCTGAGACAAATTACTTCCCTAAACTTCATTTCCTACATCTGAGAAAGATAATAGTATCTACCTTGTAGTAGACTGAATAGTACCATTGCCCCCAAATGTCCACCTTCTAATCCCCAGAACCTATGAATGTCACCTTAAATGGCAGAAGGGACTTTGCCAATGGGATGAAAGTAAGGGTTTTGAGATGGGGAGATTCTTCTGGACTACCTGGATGGACCCAGATGTAACCACTGGTGTTCTCGTAAGAGAGAGGCAGAGGGAGTGTTTACTCCAAAGAGAATGTGATGATGAAGTTGGGGTTGGATTGATGTGGCCAGAAGTCAAGGAATGCTGTCAAGGAAACAGATTCTCCCTTAGAGCCTCTAGAAGGTGGATGGACGGCCTTGTCAACTCCTGGTTCCAGCCCAGGGAAACTGGTTTTGGACCTCTGTCTTCCAGAACCATAAGAGAATGAGTGTGTTTTGTTTTACGCAAGCTCATTGGTAGTCATTTGTTACAGCAGCCATAGGGAACTAATGCGTACCTCATAGGAACTATTTCTCCAATTAAAATGTGTGACTGGAAACACACTTGGTGGCATGTCTGACACACGGTAGGTATGCTACTGTGGGTAGTTCTTGGAAAGTAAAGCCTTGGTTTTTGAGGAATCATCAAAACCAGTACAATGGTTGCCATGTTTCTCCTTGTTCATCCTGGTGACAAACCTGTAGAGAGAGCTCCATCCTTTCCCACAGGACGCCCACCCCTAGTACTTACAGGGAAGAGGTTATGTCTCACTTCAGGCACCTTCCTCTTTCCCTTTCTACTTTTTGTTTCATTAATCTTCATCCAGCTGGCCTTTCTAAGTTAAAAAAACAAAACAAAACAAAACCATTTCTCAATGGATTCAGATAATACCCCAAGTTAATATTCCAACCATGTTCTTGTTCTTCTGGGTCTCACCACCAGAAATTTCTGAGCTGAAATCCTCTCTAGTTTCTAGGATCAGTCACTTTCTAATTTCTCCCTTCTCAAGTTCAGAGTCTTGTCAGTTTAGTCCCTTCCCAAACCACAACATCTATTAAGGTGACACAGCAAAGTGATGAAAGTCTAGACGGTCTGGTTTTCATCCTGGGTTTCTGCCCGCTACTTACTGTGTGGCATTAGGCAAGCTATTCAACCCCCCTGGGCCTCAGTTTCCCCCCAAAAAGGTGAATATTATGAACATTACCTACCTATAGGGTTGCCATTATGAGGATTAAGTGAGTTAATATTTGCTAAGCACTTAGAATATTACTTGTTATAGTCTAAGCACTACAGTTGTGCTTGTTAATAATAATAAATGCAATTCCAAGCGTATAACTTACTCAACTTTCTGTCATAACTTTGAAGTGTTGGTCTATCTGTTGGCCAGCGTTGCAGGGAAATGAGTCGAGGCATGGGCTGAGGCATTGCTACCAGTGCGTGGTGTGTTCCCAGAACTAGGAACAGCCGTGTGAAATAGGTAGTGGTTCTACTTGGAGACGGGGCAGACTGGAAAATGACAGCCCTGGAGGTGTGTCCATAGGTTTGGTGTCAGAGCTGCTGCCTGCTGAAGCACTGATGCCGGCCTAAGCCGTAAATGGGGGGGGCGCTGGGGAAAACAGGGGCAGAATGGAAAGGGAAAATAGGGGAAGAACGGAAAAAGATAGCCTAGGGAGGAGGTGTGGTGTCCATAGCTTCGGGGTCAGAGGTGCTGCCTGCTGCAGCACCGATGACACCCGAAGCCGTAGATGGGGGGCTGGGGAAAAGAGGGGCAGAATGGAAAGGGAAAACAGGGGAAGAACGGAAAACGAAAGCCCGGGAAGGTGGTGTGGTGTCCATAGCTTCGGGGTCAGAGGTGCTGCCTGCAGCAGCACCAATGACACCCGAAGCCGTAGATGGGGGGCTGGGGAAAAGAGGGGCAGAATGGAAAGGGACAACAGGGGCAGAACGGAAAACGAAAGCCCGGGAAGGTGGTGTGGTGTCCATAGCTTCGGGGTCAGAGGTGCTGCCTGCAGCAGCACCAATGACACCCGAAGCCGTAGATGGGGTGCTGGGGAAAAGAGGGGCAGAATGGAAAGGGACAACAGGGGCAGAACGGAAAACGAAAGCCCGGGAAGGTGGTGTGGTGTCCATAGCTTCGGGGTCAGAGGTGCTGCCGGGAGCAGCACCAATGACACCCGAAGCCGTAAATGGGGTGCTGGGGAAAAGAGGGGCAGAATGGAAAGGGAAAACAGGGGCAGAATGGAAAACGAAAGCCCGGGAAGGTGGTGTGGTGTCCATAGCTTCGGGGTCAGAGGTGCTGCCGGGAGCAGCACCAATGACACCCGAAGCCGTAAATGGGGTGCTGGGGAAAAGAGGGGCAGAATGGAAAGGGACAACAGGGGCAGAACGGAAAACGAAAGCCCGGGAAGGTGGTGTGGTGTCCATAGCTTCGGGGTCAGAGGTGCTGCCTGCTGCAGCACCGATGACACCCGAAGCCGTAGATGGGGTGCTGGGGAAAAGAGGGGCAGAATGGAAAGGGACAACAGGGGCAGAACGGAAAACGAAAGCCCGGGAAGGTGGTGTGGTGTCCATAGCTTCGGGGTCAGAGGTGCTGCCTGCTGCAGCACCGATGACACCCGAAGCCGTAGATGGGGTGCTGGGGAAAAGAGGGGCAGAATGGAAAGGGAAAACAGGGGCAGAACGGAAAACGATAGCCTGGGAAGGAGGTGTGGTGTCCATCGCTTTGGGGTGAGATGGGCTGCCTGGCTGATCTGAGAAAAGCGAGTGAAAGTGGGAGAGCTTCTCCCTAGCTGCTAACTCTTCTCAAGGTCTAGCACGCACTGAACACTGGCCTGCCGGCTCAGCCTGGGTGTTGCCATTGCATTGTACGTGTCACAGAGCAAGGGCGGGCGGGTCAGGGGGTGGGCTGGGGGCCCCACACAAGCCCAGCCCCTGGAGAAACCCGGCCCGAGGGCAAAGAGCCCGAGCCCTTCTGGACTTTGTAGCGGCTGGGACTTGTCGCTGTGGGTGGCAGGTGTTTGGCACCGGATGGGCCACCATGCGGAGACTGTTGGGGACTGTGGAAGCCTTGTCCTCCAGAGCTCACGCTGCCTGGGCACCGGCTCTGCAGACCCCTCAGCCCTGGGTATGTATCGGCCAGCCCTTCCCCGCAACGGGGCCCAGAGGCCAGAGCCTGCCCAGAGCTGAGTGCAGGAGGCACCCAGAGCTTGCCAGGCTGTGGCCCGCCTCCTCCGTGGACCTCCCCAGCTTGTCCGCGAGCCCTGGAGACAGGAGCAGGAGCGCCTTCTCCAGGGCTGCTGAGCTGCCAGCATCACCGTGAGCCAGGCGGTGAAGGTTTCTGAGCAGGGGATGCAGAGCCCTGACCCGACTGGATGCTGCACCCCACGATGTCCCTTCCTGGCAGGTAGGTTCTTTCTTCACTTGTTTTTCGAAATTTGGTAAAAGAACATTTCAACCTTCGACTGTTCTTCAGGGTATACAGATGGTAGTGGCTTAGCCGGGATTCGAAGCAAGCCTGTGTGATTCCAGAGCTCGTGCTCTGGACTCTGGCGCCTCCTTATCATATATGCTTCATGTGTTACTTTTTCTTTTGTTTCTTGAAGTCCTTATGATACTTAGCCCTAAGTGCCATACCTGTAATGAACACATCCACTGCCTTGTAGGAGGTGTTCTTTTGTTCAACGCGTGAATTGGTCATCCACCACACTGGGTTCTAATCTCAGAAGATAGGTCAGGGACCACCAGTTGTCAGCATAGCACCATCCCACATTTCTAATTGAGGCTTGGAGCCTAGATTTTTCCCTTTGGTCTAGTTTGAAGGATCCAGGTATGTAAAGCTTATATTCTAGATAAATCATGGGCTATCCTGAAAGGAATTCATCAATGAATTATTCTGTATGGATTAGAAGCCAGTTTCTCTGGCCTTCCTGGAGTATATCCAGTAAGGCATCTCATTCATGTCTAGAAAGCAAATATATCATTTATTGCAACTTCAGCGTGGAGCGATGTATTGGTTTAAAATAAAGTACGAGCAACACAATTTGGTCATTGTGAGTATGCCGGCTGGGTCCACTCTTTACTACACATATGTAACTCTAGAGCTTCTTATGCCCCATAGAGGAGACATACTCTTGTGTGTCTAGGACAAGGGAAACATGTGTTGTTATTCAGGAGCTGGAAGCTACAGCATGACAGGAAAGAATTGAAAAATCCTGGTCTTGGTCTACACGTCACTTTACCTTGTCCGAATCTTGTTTCTTTGGCTTGCTTCATTGGAGTGTTTTCTGTCTCCTGGGACTGACATTGTGTGTTCTGTATCAGGCATGTGACATGTAGAAGTTTCAGAACCCAGAATCATATAGATCAGTAAAAATCTATATATTTTTGTTTAAAATCTATTTAAAATCACACTGGGCATAATTCATATATTCCAAAAGTAGTTTGACCCTCTGCTCATGAGATTCTTTTTATGGTATGTCGAAGCAAATTTGGACTTCCATCCCCAATAAACTTTGAGGTTGGAGGACACAAAAGCTTTTGCTCAGACCTAAATTCTGTCTGAAAAAAAAAGGGTAACTATTATAAGCCCTTTCTAACCTCTCCAGGAGCAGAAATGATTTACAGCTATGGCATTGAACCATAATTTCTTGATCTCGTTTGAGAAGAGTTCAGTAAGAAACAGTGTCTTGAGTTTTGTTCGTTGGTTCCCTGTTTTCTTGTCTTGCGTGCCAACAATCCACTGTAATACGTGAGTGAGTATGGCAGCAGGCCGAGTGTTCCCTGGAGCTCATTAAATGAACGTGTTTTCCTGAAATGACTTCTGTCTCCTTGTTTTCAGCCCCTCTTCTTTCCTCTGTCCTTTACTATAACCAGGGCTCAGCAAAAGCTGACTGGCTTTGTGCAGACCCTACTTAGGGTAGTCTTTTCTTCATTATTTTATTCATGGCCCCTCCATTTCATTGTTTGCCTTCTCGAAATGTGTTGAAATCTTTCTGTGGTTGATGACTTCCACAATGTCTTGGCTCTTATTGGTTGATTAATTTGGGTATTTCTACAGTTTTATTTAAACCTGGTTTCAGGAGGACCAGAAAGTAAATATATTTCCTAGTCTGCCATCTTGAGCTGAAAATCCCTGTGGATTTTAGCATCCAATGTTCCCATGGGTAAAAAAACCCAACCTTGGCATTAATAGATGTACACTCAAGATTTCAGCTTTTCTTGAGCAATCACTAAGGATTTAATATGCGGTCACTTCTAATGGGAAAATAGTAACTATCTCATGGCGTTGATTTGAGGATTAACTTAGATAATGGACAAGAAAATGCTTGGTAAGGTTTTAAAAGCTATAAAAAATGTTTTTTGTTATTATTTGATTTGTTGCTATTTCAACTTTAGCTGACAGTTGTTTGTGACCTTGCTTATGTGAGAAAATGCCTTCTGGTTTATTGTTTTGAAAGCCAGATTATATTTTTCAATAGCTCAATGGAAATGGCATCATTTGTGAAGTTGAAGGGTGAAGGCATAAATGTTTCTTGACATTTGAATCAACTATTGGTCTTCTGGGGCTTGTCCTTATTCTCCTGCAGTCTCTAATCAACATGGCATCCAGAGAGATCCTGTTAAAACGTAAGTCACATCATGTCACTCCAGGCTCTTCAGTGGCTTCTTCACAGGAAAAGCAAAGTCCTCAAAGTGCCTCCACAGCCCTAGAAATCTGGGCCTCTGTTTCCTCTCTGACTGTTTCCTTCTCCTCTCCACTTTGCTCCCTCTGTTTTCCACACACTGACATCCTTTCTGCTCCTTGGATACTCCAAGCCCACTCTTGCCTCATTGCCTCTCCATCTGACTGTTCCCTCTGCTTGTACTATTCACTTCCCAGATATGCACCTTGCTCCCTCTCACAACCTTAGGTTCCCTCTTAAATTTTATCTTCCCCAGAAAGCCCTCAGTGATCACTTAGTTTCAGATCGCAGCCTCCTCCTACCAGCTAACAATCTCCATCCCCCTTCCCTGCTTGCCGTTTTTCTCCAGCACTTACCTGATATACTAGTTATTCTACCCATTTATTCCATTTTTATTTACGTATTTACACTTACGATTTTATATTTGCTTCTTTACTTTTGTCTCTCCCCTCAGCTCGAGAGAGGCTATATTCATCTGTGTTAATCACTGCTGTGTTTCCTGAACATGCCTAGAAAACATACTGAAGAAGGGTGCCTGAAATTTGGTAAGGGAGCCATCAATTTTCTTGGCTGAATGAAGAAATGTGTTCATAAATTAATGAACAAATCTCTGGGGTTTCTGAATTAAGGACTAATGGGAAGAGGAAGGCAAATGGTTGGGACAGGGTACTGCAAGAAGTAGTATTTGGAGTACTCTGATAGCTCTCCTAATAGATAACATTTTGTTCATTTAAATAGTTTTAACGAGAGAGCTGGGAACTAGGGACACACAGCATCGAGGTTTTATAATGCATTCTGTAGAGTTCTTTTCGAGTGTGTTCAAACATCATTGAAAATATATGCATGCATATAAACCTCTGTTACTTTATTTAGTGCTTTACAAGAGCCCCTCAAGGAAGGGGTAGTAGCAACTATCAGTATCCTTCCTTTATGATGAGCTTAATTTATTCAAAATTACATCCTAATTTATTTGTAACTGTGAAACTAGACTTAGTTATTTAGTAGACCCTCCCTAGAAACCTATGACGTTAATAAAACCAACAAAAATGTGTTCAGGTTCCAGTGATACACACACTACAGACTCAATTATGTGTCATCCATTTTAATGAAGGGAAGAAGTGATTTAACAAACACAGAGCAAACAAACAGAATATGAAGGTTTGTCCTCCATTAATATTAGTAATGGATAAAGTGGGCTCCAACGCCTTCAAGGTAGCTTGAGACCCATCATCTCTGTGTCAGGGGAAGGGGGATGCTCGGCCAGGATGTCTTTCTGTGTCACTGAGAAAAATTTCCGTAATATATAACGATACTTACTGAAACGGATATGGGGCATTTGGGTAATTAGGAATCCGTTAGCATATTTTTCCGGAAGCCTTGACTACGAAACGAGGATAGTAGATTTGGACACTTGCAGCTATGCAGAAGTTGTTTGGGTATTCATCTTTATGCCGAATGAAGTAAGCTTATTTCATCTCTGCAGCTTCCCATATACCATTTTCCCACCTCTGTTTTGTGTTTGGAAAGACTTTTAGAAATTAAAACTCAAGTTAAAAAGTGAGTGACGGGCTTCCCTGGTGGCTCAGTGGTTGAGAGTCCGCCTGCCGATGCAGGGGACACGGGTTCGTGCTCCGGTCCGGGAAGATCCCACATGCCGCGGAGCGGCTAGGCCCGTGAGCCATGGCCGCTGAGCCTGCGCTCCGCAACGGGAGAGGCCACAGCAGTGAGAGGCCCGTGTACCGCAAAAAAAGAAAAAAAGAAAAAGAAAAAGAAAGAAAAGAAAAGAGAGTGAGTGACAACTTAAATGATATATGGAATATTTTGCTGACTTAGAAGAGCATGCAGAATTAAATATGACCCAGTTGAAATGTTAATTTTATTTTAATGTGTATATTGGGGTGGAGTCTTAAAGGTGCCAGAAAACAAGCATTCACCCATCCTGTTTGGAACTGCAGCACACAGGCACCTTCAGTTACCAGTTCTGTTCATTCCACAGAATCATCTTGGGAAAACATACTGTGTTTTATGTACCTGGTGTATATCTTAACCAGTTTGAAGAATTTCCCAAATACCTGTTAATATGTAGTTCTCCGATTCCAATCTTGCCACGTCCTGTACCAGTGACACAGCACATAGGAGTTTTATTTCTCTTTCTTTCTCTGGGTTGTTGAGAACCCAACGAAAGAACAATGGAATGGCATCAAAGAGATCAGGGTTCTTGACTCAGATTTACCATAAAATAATAGTGTCCTCTTGGGAAAATTATAGTTGTTCTAGGCCCCTTTCCTTTTCTTTACTTTGACAGAGCTGCACTAGATGACCCCAAGTAACACTGCGCTCTTTGCAGTAGCAGCTTAGACGTTATTGGTTTTCTGAAACAAATGAAGACAGTGACACAGGAAACTGTGCAACATCTCTGTAACGATGTTTTCTTAGAGTTGCCTCCATTTTTCAGATGATAAGATGGCTGAGCACAGAAGTAGGTGTTTTGACCAGAGGTTCCAGAGTAGAGGGAACTGAACCACAAGTTTCCTTCATTCCTGAAGCTCACTTAGCCGAAACATAGGCTTCTGAATATTAAGCTGTAAAGCATATTATCAGTGTGCTTTAAAAGAAGCGGTTCTTCTAGGATTTCTAATTAATAGCAGGCGGTTTTGAAATTCTTAGAAGATCATCGAATTTTGTGAGATTTACAGCTCTATTTTCCTGTCAAGCAAGTTGTATCAGTGCCAGACAATCATCTGAGCTTCTGGATGCTTCTCTGAACCTCTTGAATTTTTCTTCTTGCTATCTGAAATTCATGCCAGATAAGCCTTTTTGTAGAGAGCGTGTACAGACTTGTCTATTTTCATATAAGAAAGCGATGCAGTGAGCCAGGTCGGGGGTTAAGCCCTCATTCTCAGAGTGGTATTGAGCTCCTGGTGAAATGTAATCCTCATTTCCTCAGAATAGAAAAGCAGTTATCTCACGTTTTTAATGCCATTAACTCTTTATACATTTATGTATGATACATATATTTATTGTACCTACGAGGTGTGCTCTCTTTGGGAAGTACAAAGCTATTTGAGACGTAAGTTGTTCATTTTTTTGTTTTCCCACAAATACTGTGACCCTTTGAGCAGGAAGGTCTGTGTTTTACTAACATCTAGAACAAGCAGCTAACACGGTGTCTAAGATGTAGTCAATAAATATGAAATAGGTAAATGAACACATTTTTAAGGAAGGGCCAGGGCATGAACAAATAGAAAATTTTCATTTTCAGTCACAAAGCCACAACAGACATAAAAATGATACAGACAACAAGTGCTACGGTCATTCAAAGAAGGCATAGAATAGATACAACAAGGATCTCCCCTATGGCACAGGGAACTGTACTCAATATTTTGTAATAACTTATAAGGGAAAAGACTCTGAAAACGGAATCACTGCGCCGTACACCTGAAACGGACACGACATTGTAAATCAACTATATTTCAATTAAAAAACAAACAAACAGACAACAGCAACAACAAAAAACCAAAGAGGTCATAGAAGTTCTTATGAGATTCCAGAAGAGAAGAGAAGCCAAATGAGGACGGGAGAGGCGGCTTTTGAATCCGTTCAGAGGAGAAGTCACAGAGGAACTAGTCATTGATCTGAACTTGAGATTAAGATTAAGATGAATTAATCTGAATTAATTAAGATTGCAACACAGGGATATTACAGATGAAGGTAATCACATAAACTTACTATACTGAAACTTGCAGAGGTTATGAGTGTTGTTCAAGATCCCAAAGCAAGTGCATTGTGGAATCAGAATTTTAAGTGAGGCCTAATGAACTAAAAACAAACCAACACAGAAACAAGCCCTTCCTGTGACACCACGTTGCCTTTGAAGTCGTTTTTTTTGGTGGGTTGGCAGAAACTGGTTCCAGTGTTTCTTGCAGGAATGACTGGCCATAGGACTGGGCGTCGTAGCTTCCTGCCAGGCGGCCGAAGGTCGCAGGCAGGTGGGTCACTGGGACACCCGCGGAGGGGCTCCTGCCCGGCCCCCTGGCCGCTCAGTGCCCCTGCCCCAGAGCGGGGGTGGGGGCCTCAAAGCAGCCTTGTCTGAGTCCCCTGCCACTAGAGAGAGTATTGGCCCAACACTTGTAGAAAACGGGGACCTTGCTGGCAGTTCAGTGGAGGGACACAAATAAATCTTTGCCGACTTTCTGCTGAAGCTCACGAGGGTTCACTCCTAAGCCTCTTACAAGGCCAGCTGCCGAGGCTGCGAGAGATGAGTCAGGGCTCTCCCTCCACCACGGGGAGATCGCTGGTTAAAGCGCTCACGAGGGAGTGAACCGCGTGTCCGCACCGACACGCATGGGCAGACCTCGTCGATGCCTTCTGTCCGGGGTATGAAGCCCTCTCCTGCCTCTTCCAGGCTCTCTAGAAAGCATGTGCAGAGCCTCCCACTCCACCCTCGGACTCCGTGGGCCACAGCTGGAGGGACCAGCCAAGGAGCCGTGGCAGGAGGAGGCCAGAGGGCAGCGGGCCTCGGCCGGAGCCCGTCATTCGGTCCCCATTCACACACCACCAGACGATCCTCTTGACCTGGGCAGTAGCCGCCAACCGACCGCTAAGGTGAGCCCGGCGCGCGCTTGGCTACCTGGCATGGCTGGGAACCCCAGGATCTCCTGGCAGAGGCGGGCATTCTCCTGGGCCGGGTCCGCGGGCGTCTGCGTGTGCAGGGCCTGAACCACCTTGGCCAGGACGATCTGGCACAGGTTGAAGAGGCCTGGGGCGTGGGAGGAAGGAGACGGGGGGCTGGCACCGTGTCCAGGCCGCGCTTGCCAGCCGGGCAGACCGGAAGCCCCCTTCCCTTCCCTCGGTCCGGCCGCATCTGGGTTGGCCTCCCGGGACTTGATGAGCTTGTCCAGCAGCTCCTGAGGGACGGTGCTGCCCGTGCCCCACCAAGACTGGCAGCAGCGCCAAGGGCCTCACAGGGCACGGCGCCCCCGGCCCCAGAGCCTTCCCTCTGGTTCTCATCACCGGCTGTCACCAGACTTGCATGCAACGTGCTTTTCTTTTCTCTTGTCTTCTTTACGTCCCTCAGCCACGCAATGCGGTGAAGCCCTGACGCTCGCTGCCGCGTCGGTACACCCTGAGAACACGATGCTCAGCGAGAGAAGTCATACACAGAAGGACACACAGGGCGTGACCCCACTGAGGAGAAACATCCAGAGCAGGTAGATCCACAGAGTCAGCGAGTGGGTTCCTGGTTGTCAGGGGCTGGCGAGGGGACGGAGTGATAGCTAAGGGCGTGAGGGACATTTTCGGGATGATGGAAATGGTCCAAAGCAGTAGTGACGTCTGTACGGCTCAGTAAACTGTCCCCACACGCCCCGGTGCAGCCTGTGAGAGCATCGCTCTCAGGATGAAGGGCTGACCACAGGAAGACCGAACGAGCAGTGGGTCCTGGGCCCAGACTCTCAGCTGGCGCCCCCCACGTGGGGAAGTCACCGGGACTTGCTGAGCCTCCACGGAGACTGGCAGCAGCCCCCGAGCTCACAGGGCACTGCGCCCCCGGCCCCAGAGCCTTCCCTCTGGTTCTCATCACCGGCTGTCAGCAGACTTGCAGGCAACGTTCCTTTCTTTTCTTTTGTCTTTTTTAAAGGCAACTCTTGAGTACATGTATTTAACATGCAGGGAACCAGCCCTGACTCCTTGATCTGGGTCTTCCAGCCTCTAGAGCCTCGAGGACATCCATTTCCGTTACTTACGCGCCCAGTGCCTGGGGTTTGATGATGGAAGCTGACACCGAGGGCGTCACCACGTGTGGGGTGATGTCAGTGAAAGAATCCCGCGGCGAGGGCCTGCCTGAGGACCACGCATGCCCGGGCCCTCCCCGCCCCCTGCCTGCAGCCCTGCGCCTGGGAGCGGAGCTGGTGCATCGCATGCCCGACGTCGTGGAAGTTGGTCTCCCGCTCATCGTGCCGCAGCAGGGAGGGCAGGTTGGGCGTAGGCTTGGTGAAGTTGGCCACCATGGCCGCGATGGCGATCTGGCAGCTCCCATCGTGCTGTAGGCAGGCCGAAGCAGGCCGCGTGCCCGGACTTCCCCACCCTGCGGAGGGACGTGGATGGGGCCCCGCTTCCACAGAGGAGCCCCGGCCCACGGCCGACAGGTTCCCCCACGCACGCACCGAGGATAGAGGTCAGGTAGAACTTGCCGATGGATGACCTTGCCCGAGGCCGCGTCCCAGACCGTTTAGAGCCTCACGTCTTCGTGACCCATGCTGGTGCCCTCCTCCAGGTCGAAGGTCAGCCCCAGCAGCTCCTGGGAGATGCCCAGCAGCCCGCGTGTGACCGCCTGCATGGGGAAGGACTCATTGAGCAGGTACTGGCCCACGTGGTAGCGCGTCTCCTGCCCCTGGTTCACGTAGTAGCGCAGGTCCCAGGCGTTGATGGGGCCGTCAAAGTGCAGGCCCCGCCTCTGGCACTCGGCCTTCTTTAGCTCCAGGATCACGGCCGCTCCTGCTCCCCGAGGGGCTTCAGCTTCTGGGCCAGCTCACCTGCGGGCGGAGGGGAGAGGCTCGGCTACGTCCCTGGGGCGGCCCCCCAGCCACCCCCGACCCTGTGCCCCTCGAGGCAGAATGAAGGGTCTGGGAAGGTGACCCCCAAGGGCTGACACAGTGGGGTCTCAGGCAGCACCACGTCCGGTCAAGGTCCGCCTGACCCCGTCCCCACTGGGACTCAGGGAGAGGCGGTGTTACCTAGGACAGTGGCCACCACCTGGCTGGTCTTGTCCGTGTTCATCTCCAGCACAGAGTCGGC
Organism: Delphinapterus leucas; assembly: GCF_059928025.1. Taxonomy (NCBI): domain Eukaryota; kingdom Metazoa; phylum Chordata; class Mammalia; order Artiodactyla; family Monodontidae; genus Delphinapterus; species Delphinapterus leucas. The sequence goes on along the minus strand of NW_028322262.1, from coordinate 3,474,276 downwards.
ATGGTGCGGAACCCCAGCAGGCGGGACTTCAGGGCCTGCAGCCTCACCAGCTCCCTGAGGATCACGCAGTTCTCCTGGAAGCCAGAGACGGAAGGCGCTGCGGACCGAGGGCCACGCCCTCCCCGCGGGCCCCGGGCCAGGTCTCTGCAGGCGGGCAGGGCTCCCAGGCCACTGGCGGGCACAGCCAATCCCCCTCCCTCCTCCTCCTGGCCCGGATTTCTAGACACTTTGGTGCTGTCCTAACACGTGGTCTTTATTAACACAGGTCCTTTTGGAAGCAGAAACGGCATGAACGTGATGGGCTCTAAGGCCAAGGGCAGGAAGAAATGCGGCCAGGCTCTCCAGGAGCCACCAAGGGGCCTCCCCGGGCTCAACAAGACAAACACGGCTGCCGTGCAGACAGTAGCTCAACCCCACGGCGCCCGAACACCCAGCCCCTGGACGGTGAGACACCTGTTGCCGCAGGTGGCCCGTGGCTCACTGATGAGGCCCGGCCCCAGGCGTACGCCACCTTCTCGGAGGCCACCTCTCCGGTCTGCAGCGGGGTTCTCCTGGGAGCCCCCAGTCACCACAGCACCAGCGTGGCCTGTCTGTAGCCCAAGAAGGTGGGGACACAAGACTGTCCCCCGTGCCCCCCGCATCCCCCGCGAGGCCGAGCGAGCACCAGTGGTGTCTGCGGGGAAGATGAAGGGCTCACGCACAGCCCGCATCTACAGAAGCACAGACTGCAGCCACATGCGCTATGGAACAAACACAAGTGTCCACGCAGGACCCGATGTCTGAATGTCAAGGCCATGCCCGGGCCACAGTGAGAAGGTGCATCCCCCATGCAAGCCACAGAGAGGGGATGGGGGGGTCCATCTGCGATTCTGAGCTCATCGGGCATCACCCCAGAGGGAGAGGGAGAGGGAGAGAGGTAGACAGACGTACAGAGGGAGAGAGAGAGAGAGGGAGGGAGAGACGTCTCTCCCTTCCCTGGGGGTTCTCGAGTGCAGCCAAGGTTGAAAACCACTGCATTTTGGGAGATGGGTCCTCGTGGAAGAGTTAAATAGTCGCTCATGGCATTATCGACACATACTAAAAAGGCCCCAAATCTTGGGGAGTCAGGGAGGGGAGTGTCGGCTGCCTCGTAAACGAGGAGAGATTGGGCATCAGAGGAGGTGCCTGTGCAGCCTGCGCCCAGGGCCCCGCAGACTTCATCTCCCAGCGGTGGTCCTGGGCTGGAAGTCAGCGGGGAGGTCAGGCTGTCCAAGCATCAACGTTGACTTCAGGGCTGATCTAAAAGGCGCCTGGGGTTTGTTGAAGCAGAAAAAAGAGCAGTAGGGAGAGGATGGGAGTGGGAGGGGGAGGGAGCCCCCCTCCTCAGCACTTCTACCGCTCTCCCTCTCTCTCTCTTTCTCTCCGTTTCTCCCTCTCTCCCTCTACCTCGCTGCCTCTCACTCTCCCTCTCCCTCCATCTCTCCCTCTGCCTCTCTCCCTCCCTCTCTCCCTGTCCCTCTTTCCCTGTCCCTCTCTCTCTCTCCCTCTTTCCCTCCCCCTCTCCCTCTCCCCCTTTCCCTCTCCGTCTCCCCTTCTCCCTCTCTCCCTTCCTCTCTCCCTGTCCCTGTTTCCCTGTTCCGCACGCTCTGGCTCTACCTCTTTCCCTCTCCCTCTCCCTCCACCTCCTTCCCTCTCTGGAGAGGGAAGGAGGTGGAGGGAGAGGGAGAGAGAGATGGAGAGGGAGGGGGGAGAGGGAGAGAGAGATGGAGAGGGAGGGGGGAGAGGGAGAGAGAGGGTGGAGAGGGAGAGAGTGATGGAGGGAGCGAAAGATGTCTCTCCCTCCCTCCCTCTCTCCCTCCCTCTCTCCCTCCCTCTCTCGCTCTCCCTCCCTCCTTCTCCTCCCTCTCCCTCTGGCTCCAACTCTCCTCCCTCCATCTCTCCCTCTCCCGCACTCCCTCCCAGAGAGGCAGAGATAAGGCAGAGGGAGAGAGGAAGAGGGAGAGATGGAGGGAGAGGGAGAGGGAGGGAGAGGGAGAGAGGGAGAGGGAGAGAGAGAGGGAGAGGGAACTAGGTCTCTTCCTCCCTCCCTCTCCCTCTCTCCTCCTTCTCTCCCTCTCTCCCTCTCCCTCTCTCTCTCCCTGTCCCTGTTTCCCTGTTCCGGTCTCCCTGTGCCTCTCTCCCTCTCCCTTGTCTCTGCCTCTCCCTCCATCTCTCCCTCTCTGAGAGGGAGTGAGGGCGAGGGAGAGATGGAGGGAGAGGGAGTGAGGGCGAGGGAGAGATGGAGGGAGAGGGAGGAAGAGGGAGAGAGGAAGGGAAAGGGCGAGGGAAGGAGAGGGGGAGACGGAGGAGAGAGGGAGAGGGAGGGAAGAAGAGACCATTTTCCCTCTCCCGCTCTCCCTCTCTATCTCTCTCTCCCTCTGTCCCTCTCTCTCTTCTTCTCTCCCTCTTCCTCCATCTCTCCGTCTCCCTCTCTCCCTCTCCCTCCATCTCTCCCTTTCTGGGAAAGAGTGAGGGAGATGGAGACATGGAGGGAGAGGGAGGAGAAGGAGAGAGGGAGGAAGAGAGGTGTAGAGGGAGAGAGGGAGAGACGTCTTCGCTCCCTCCCTCTATCCCTCTCTCCCTTTCCCCCCTCTCTCTCCCTCTCCCTCTCCTGCTCTCCCTCTCCCTCTTTCCCTCTCCCTCCACCTCCTTCCCTCTCTGGAGAGGGAAGGAGGTGGAGGGAGAGGGAGAGCGGAACAGGGAAACAGGGACAGGGAGAGAGGGAGGGAGAGGGAGGGAGGAAGAGACCTCTTTCCATCTCCCTCTCCCCCCCCCTCTCCTCTCCATATCTCTCTCCCTCTCTTCCTCTCCCTCCCTCTCCCTCTCCCTCCATCTCCCCCTCTCCCTCTCTCCCTCTCCCTTGTCTCTGCCTCTCTATCTCTCCCTCTCTGGGAGGGAGTGAGGGAGATGGAGAGGTGGAGGGAGCGGGCGATCTGGAGGGAGGGAGAGGGTGAGAGGGAGGGAGGGAGAGAGGGATAGAGGGAGGGAGCGAGAGAGGGATAGAGGGAGGGAGGGAGAGAGGGATAGAGGGAGGGAGCGAGAGGGATGGAGGGAGCTAGAGGGATAGAGGGAGGGAGGGAGAGAGGGATAGAGGGAGGGAGGGAGGGAAAGAGGGAGGGAGGGAGGGAAAGAGGGAGGGAGGGAGGGAGAGACGGTCTTTCGCTCCCTCCCTCTCTCCCTCTCTCCCTCTCACCCCTATCTCTCCCTCTCCCCCCTCCCTCTCCTGCTCTCTCTCCCTGTCCCTCCACCTCCTTCCCTCTCCGGAGAGGGAAGGAGGTGGAGGGACAGGGAGAGGGAAAGAGGTAGAGGGAGAGCGTGCGGAACAGGGAAACAGGGACAGGGAGACAGGAAGGAAGAGAGGGAGAGGGAAGAGGGACGGGGGAGGCGGGAAGAGGGAGGGGGGAGGAGGGAGAGAGACGGGGGAGAGCGTGGAGGTAGGGGGAGGGGAGAGGGAGAGGGATGGGGGAGAGCAAGGGGGAGACGGAGGTGGAGAGGGAGTTGGGAGAGGGACGGGGAGAGGGACGGGGAGGGGGGAGAGGGAGGGGGGAGGGAGAGAGGGAAAGAGAGAGACGCAGAGGAAAGAGGGAGAGGGAAGAGAGAGAGGGACAGAGGGAGAGGGAGAGGGAGAGAGGGAGGAGGAGAGGGACGAGAGGAAGCAGGGAGAAAAGAGAGAAAGAACACACCATCTACATTTCTGTCAAATGACACCGGGGATCCTTACACAACCAGGAGAAAATAACACAGCGAGGCTCTTTCTCAGCTGGAACTGGAACTGCAGATGGGGCCAAACACCACCAGGGTGGCCACACATGTCCAGCTGCCGCCCCAGCCCCCTGAGTCTGGTCACCAGGGCTCTGAGTGTTTGCTCCAGGGACCTGGGGTTCACCCTGTCACCCTGGAGGTCGGGCCTAGACAGCATGGCCCCGGGCTGGACACATAGGGGGAAAAGCATCCCCACAGGCCAGCTTGTGCGTGCCGATTCAGCTGCCAGATTCTAGAGGCCCGGGATCACCCTGTGGCCCATGAAAGCCAGGAGCCAGGAGGGTCTTGCATCGGGATTCCTGTCCGTTGGACTGGAACGTTTACGTAAGGAGTCTTGGAAACAGTGGTAACAAGACTGAATTCGAACGAGCTTTAGGATATTATGGACCACTCCGAAGTGTGTGGGTTGCTAAAAACCCTCCCGGCTTCACTCTTGTTGAAAATGAAGATCCCCGAGATGCAGCGGATGCTGTCTGAGAAGTAGACGGGAGAACACTCTGTGGCTGCCGAGTAAGAGTGGACCTGTCGAATGGGGAAGGGAGAAGTCGAAATCGTGGCCGCCTCCTTCTTGGGGTCGTCGCCCTCGAGATGATTATCGGAGGAGGAGTCCTCCCCCTCACCACAGATCTCCAAGACGGAGAAGCTTCTCCCGCAGCCGGAGCAGGTCCCTTTAGTAGATATAGGAGAAGAGAGAGATCACTGTCCCGGGAGAGAAATCGCAAGCCGTCCCGATCTTTCTCTAGGTCTCCTAGCCGATCCAGGTCAAATGAAAGGAAATAGCAGACCACTTTGCAAGAGGAGTGGTGCACAGGAAATACCTTCATTTGACAGGAGTATGTACAGAAAATTCAAGTTTCGTTTGAGACTTCCGAAGCTTGATGCACTTTTTAAATGTTTTAGCTGTTCCCGTTTGTTTGTCTCTTGGGACAGTGACACATAAAGGTGTCATTCTCTGTGGTTTGAAATGGGTCATATGAGGCATGTAATATGAAGAATTGTTTCTTTACAATGTTCTCTTAAGCAGAATTGAATTTGCTTTGAATTTTTGGTCTTGCCTAGACTGATAATAAAACTCTAACTCCTGCCCACCTAAAGTGTGATGTTTATCATTATGGAAACAACACTGGCAAACATTGAAAAGACTTTCTGTAGCTGGGATGTGGTATGCAGCTGTAGTCAAGCAAGCAGTCTTTAAAAGGTACTGTGAACACAAGCCAGCAGGGAGAAATGAAAGCCGCACCCTTACCCTAGATTAGAGGTTTAAGAATTCCACTAGTCTTCACACTGGACAAGAGGTTGTCCAGTGAGTTTAGCATCTAAGAAGTTTCAAGGAAGTTAGTTAACCTTTGAGTTAGGTCATAAGTCCCCTCTGTGATTGCTGTACATGAATACATAGCTCTTTGTAAAGTTTTTTGGAAGTTGAGATTATCAAGACACCAGTGTCCTCCCAGATTAAGAGTATATTGTAGAGCTGAACTTTGAGTTACTGTGCAATTTTTTTTTCATGCTGTCATTTGTAATATGTTTTGTGAGACTCCTTGGGATTAAAGTTTTGGTTCCAAACGGAACAAAGAAAACAAAAAAAGGATCCACCTGCCAATGCAGGGGACCCGGGTTCGAGCCCTGGTCCGGGAAGATCCCATGTGCCGCAGATCAACTAAGCCCGTGGGCCACAACTATTGAGCCTGCGCTCTAGATCCTGGGAGCCACAACTACTGAGCCCCCATGCCACAACTACAGAAGCCCGCACATCTAGAGTCCGTGCTCCGAAACAAAAGAAGCCACTGTAATGAGAAGCACATGCCCGCAACAAAGAGGAGCCCCTGCTCGCCGCAACTAGAGAAAGCCCGTGTGCAGCAATGAAGACCCAACGCAGCAAAAAATAAAATAAAATAAAAAGACGCTACTGGCCAGGTGATCAAGGGTAAAATTGTTTGTCACAAGTCCCGTTGATGGTGTGTATCCTTGATGTGTGTATCCTTGATGGTGTGTATCCTTGATGATGTGACCTGAGGAGAATGACATTTTTATCTGTCTGGATCTTCCGCCCCAAACCCCATAACTCCAGCCCAACCATAAGAAAAACATCAGAAAACCAACAGACAAACAAATTGAGGGACAAAATACCTGACCAGTCCTCCTCAAAACTTTCAAGGTATCAAAACCCAGGGACGTCTGAGAAATGTCACAGCCCAGAGGAGACTGGGACAGAAAAAGGGTGTTAGGGGAAAGCTAGGGAAATTCTAATAAAGTGTGGACTTCAGTTAATAATAACGTATCCATCTCGGTTCCTTAGTTGGATAAGCATGTCGTACTAACGTACTAAAGTACTAACGTGTTGGAAATAGGGGTACTGGGTCGGGGGTCCACAGCACTCTGTACACTCTGTGCAGATCTTTGCAACTTTTTTGTAACTCTAAGCTATTCTAAAATTAAGCAACTACTAAACAGAGATAAGAATGTTATTTCCCTGATTTGAACATGGCTGAGTTTGTTTTCATGGTCACATTTGTGCTATCTGGATGTGTCTTGGAATCAGTAGCAAAGGAGAGTTGCCAGCCCCTGGGAAGATGCGGCTGGTTTGCAGGTGGCTTGCTCTGGAGCTGAAGACCAGGGTGGGAAGTCTGCAGCCTCGGGCTGCACTTAGAACCATGGGAGGGGATGGGCCAGCTCAGTTAGGGATGGAACCTATAAATAAAACTTTTTCTTTTCCATTATGGCTTATCACAGGATATTGAATATAGTTCCCTGTGCTAGACAGTAGGACCTTGTAGCTTATCCATCCTATATTTAATAGTTTGCGTCTGCTAACCCCAAACTCCCAATCCAACCCTCCCTCACTCTTTCTCCCCCTTGGCAACCACAAGTCTGTTCTCTATGTCTGTGAGTCTGTTTTTGTTTCGTAGACAAGTTCATTTGTGTCGTATTTTAGATTTCACATATAAGAGAGATCATATATGTGTCTTTCTCTTCTGACTTACTTCACTTAGTATGATAATCTCTAGGTCCATCCACGACGTTGCTGCAAATAGCATTATTTCATTCTTTTTATGGCTGAATATATTCCATTGTATATATGTACCACATCTTCTTTATCCACTCACCCATCAGTGGACATTTAGGCAGCTTCCACATCTTGCCTATTATAAATAGTGATGCAGTGAACACTGGGGTACATGTATCTTTTCTTTCTTTTTCTTTCTTTTTTTCTTTCTTTTTTCTTTCTTTTTCTTTCTTTCTTTCTTTTTCTTTCTTTCTTTCTCTCTCTCTTTCTTTATTTTTTTGTTACACAGCATGTGGGATCTTAGTTCCCTGGCCAGAGATGGAACCCATGCTCCCTGCACTGGAAGCACAGAGTCTTAACCACTAGACCACCAGGGAAATCCCAGGGGTGTATGTATATTTTTGAATTAGAGTTTTCTCCAGATCTATGCCCAGGAGTGGAATTGCGGGACCCTATGGCAGCTGTATCTGTTCTCTGCACGTCTCACATCAACCACGTGCACTCCAATCCTTGCTCTCAACGTCATCTTCGGGGAACACAACCTGCGACAGGGACCTTGACAAGAAGAAATGGCTCAGGGAAAAGCTAGCTGCACAGGAAGGAGATAGAGGCCATCGACCCTGGGGTGTGGCGGGGAGAGTGGGCACAGAGATTGGTCATTTCGTCCCTGATACTCAGCCCTCCTGGCTGCCCCACTCTAGGTCACCTCGGGATACAGAGGTGACCCGGTTAGAGTCCCAGCCTGTGCAGGAATCTCGGGGCACAAGCGGGTCTGAATAATATTAGTGCAGGGTCTCCCCCATGGCACTGGGGTTATTTGGGGCGGGTCATTCTCTGCTGGGGGCCCCTCTTGGGCACTGTGTGGGGTTCAGCAGCATCCCTGTCCCCACCCATTTGATTCCAGGGTCCCCTCCCCCCCAGTTGTGACAACCACAGATTTTCCCCAGACATCACTGAAGAACTGGGGGAGGCGGAAGCAGGATGGCCCTGGGTGAGGACAGCTGTGTTGAAGCAAGCAGCCTGGCTTAGGGCAAGGTCTGCCCCAATCCCGTCAGAGCCTGCATTTAGAACTGCCCCTTCCCTCTCCCACCTCCCATGCCCTGCAGTGGTCTCCGAGACATCATCCCCATGTAAGAAATCACACCTTCTCAGTTTACTGTCCCCAGCACCTAGAAGAGTGTCTGCTATGTAGTAGATGCTTCATAAATACTTGCTGAATAAAGGAGTTGAATAAAGGGATGAGTGGATGAATGAATGAAGGTTACCATGGAAGGAGGGGGGAGATTCCCTTTCTGGCTCTCGGGGATTGGGATATCAAGTGAAAGATCCATCCTAAATAGGCTGACCAGCCTTCTGGGTTCCCCAGAAATGAGGGTTTCCCCATAGTTCCAGCGCTCAAACCTGAGCGGTCCTGGGCAAAGTGGGGGCGGGTGTTGGTCACCCTGTGTAAACACAGTAACAATTCCAACTGCAATAGCAATGGCCAAGGACCTCTACGGTCTTACTGACCAGGCACAGTTCTTCACCTGGCGGGGAAGGGTGGGCCAGGATTGGAATTCCGGTGATCCAGGGTGGGCGGGTGAGGGCACACCCCGGGCTTGTGTAGGGGAGTCCAGGAAGGTTCTGGAGGAAGTGACAGTGACACAGGAGGGAGGGAGGAGTCTAAGGAAGAACGTCCCACACGACAACGTGTGCCAATGGCCCTGGGCCCAAGGTCACACCTGACCAGGGCTTGCTTGTTTTCTTTTTTTCTAATTTACTTTTCCCCACATGGATATGCAATTGTCCTAATGCCATTTATTGAAAACTCCTTAATTTCCTCACTTTCTGTCATATCAAGTTCTCATCTATCTGTTTCTGGACCTTTATTCTCTACCATAGAGCTATACGTCCCATCCTTGCACCACTAGGGCTGTTTCATCACTATAACTTTATTTTTTACTCATTTATTTCTTTGGCCGTGCTGGGCGGCATGTGGGATCTTATTTCCCTGACCAGGCTTTGAACCCGCACCCCTTGCAGTGGAAGCTCGGAGTCTTAATCGCTGGACCTCCAGGGAAGTCCCCAGGGCTTGCTTTGACATCCATCGAATGGTGGCGGGTGGGCACGGGGAGCAGCTGTCTGTGAGCCACCCTGTGTAGAAATGCAGGGTGGAGGGCAGGACAGCTGGAGCGGGAGGGGAAAAGGCGGAGGAGGGAGGGAGGGAGGGATGGCGGGCGGGCGAGAGACAGACAGAGAGTTTCCGGAGACAATAGCTCTGGCCGTGTCCTAGGGCATGAAAGCTGAAAATAGCTCCTAGTGCCGGGAGCCCTGGAGCCGGAGCCTGGGAGCCATTGTGACTGGCACTCCTCCCTGGTGTGTGTGTGTGCGGGGGCGGGGGGCTCTGGACTTCTCAGGCTGGGAATGGGGTGCACGGAGCAAGGACGGAGCAGGGACGGAGCAGGGACCCTTCTCTCTGGGACCTCGCAGGCCATCCTTAGCTCACAAAGCTGAGCCACTCCCGGCCCTACGAGGGGGGGGCTTATCCTCCCTGTCCCCTGGATCACACCCCCTCACACACGACTTCCCCTTGTGTGCTCCCAGCAACCAAGAGAATCTGTTTTTAAAAGATTTGGGGGAGGGGGGTAAACATACAAACAAGAGCAGAATGGATACTTTTTCCGAATGGGAATGGCTCTGTGTAACCCCTTCCCCAGGGTAACCAGAGTCCTGACCTCTAACACCCTTGACGAGTCAGCCTTGGTCTGGGCTTGCAGACCCACGGAAGCTTCCTCATCCCCTCCTTCAGACCCCGTCTCTCCCTCGGCGTCTTTGTGAGAGGCACCCGGGGAAGTGGGACTGCTAGGCTGTACTGCTGCTAGAACTGCACCTGGGCTCCACCAGGCTCCAGCCCCCCGCCCTGTGCACCTCTCTGTCCCTGAGGCACCTCAACTGGTAGGAGCGGCATCACCTTCCCTCCCGGGACTTGTGACACTTAAGGGAGACACAGAAAGGACAAGCGTTTGGCTCCCTGGCTGGCAAAGAGCAGGTGCTCAATTGTCATAAGTGGCCGTATCAGTGAGGGTTCTCCAGACAAACAGAATCCATAGGGTGTGTGTGTATATACACACACACGTACATATGTACACGCATACAAAAATATACAGCTGTGTATATATGCAGTACGCATACAGACATATACACATATAGTATATACAATACGCAAATACATATATACACACATATATATAAAATGCATAGTTTGTATATATACAGTATGTATACACACATATACACGTAATATATACAATAGACACATACAGATACACTATACATACACACATATGAAATGCATCGTTTGTGTATATACAGTATGTACACATACGTATAACATATGCAATGTACACACCTAGGTACGTCTATATCATACATATATACACACATAGAAAGATATTTAGGTGTGTATATATACAGTATACATACATACACATATAATATATGCAATACATACACGTACATACATATAGACACGCATATACACCTACATAGAAAAGCATGTAGAATAAAAATATATATGTACTGCATATATAAATTCCTTGTATTCGTTCCTCCTTTACGCAAAGTGGACCAATTTCAGTGTTAATCTCTTCTGAAAAATACCTTCCCGGCCACATCTGGAATAATGTTTGTGGTTGCCGGGGCCCCACGCAGTGCGCACATGAGATTAACCATCCCCGTGGCGATGATGACACTTTATTTTCTCCCTTGACCATTGTCACTACTATTCCAATTAAAATGGCAGTGCTATGAGGGCAGGGCATTTCCTTTTTGGCCAGTACTGAGCGTCCGCGGTCTGGTGCCTAGCATAGGCTAAATACACGGCAATTTTGTGAACAGAAGCCGGGATTCCAGCTGTCATATTTAATAGGAATTATAGTCTTATTATTGGGGGGGAGGGGTTGTGTCACGGTACGTCGAGGTCGGGAGTCGAACTCGCCACCACTGGCCCTGAGAGGTTTTGCCGGGTCCCCACTTCGGGCCGGTGGGTGTGGCCAGGGGCAGCCGATGACGTGCGTATGTGCGGGCGTACGTGCGTGCGTGCGTGGGAGCGTGCGTGCGTGAGAGCGTGCGAGTCCACGGGGCGGGCCGCGCGCGCCGGGAGTGTTTCAGCCCGGCCCCCGGCTCATTGTGGTCGCCTCACGCCGGCCCGAGTTCGCAGCAGCGCTGGAGGCCCCGGGCCTGTGAGCACAAAGAGGGAGCCGGGGGCCGGACGGGAGCGCTGTGGCGGCAGCTGAGGCCCAGACCAGGCCCCCCTCAGCCTCCCGCCTGCCCGTCTGCCCCGCCCCCGCCGGCGGCGCCGCGCCCCTCCCCCAACCGCCAGACTAGCGCGGTGCGGGGCCCGCGCGCGAAGACATGGGGGAGAAGCTGGAGCTGAGGCTGGAGTCGCTCTTGGGGACCGAGCCCGCCGTCTACCCGTGGCCGCTGCCGGTCTACGTAAGTGCCGTCCGTCCCCTCCTCCCGGACCCCCGCTCCTGTTCCCCCACGGCGCGCGCTGAGCCCACCGAGAAACGGAGCGACTCGAGTCGCCAGACCCTCTTTGGAGCCCCCCTTCCCGCCCCGCCGTGGTTCTCCGCGGCAGTTTCCAGCCCCCGCGCGCAGGGTGGGCAGAGGGGAGCCGGCGCCGGCCGGGGGGCACAGACTCGGCCGCGGGCAGCCCGCGCTTCCGAGGGGCGCCCGAGCCGGTCTGCGGTTGGCTCTGCAGGGCTGGGGACCCCGGTCCCCCCGGTCCTGGAATGTCGGCGGGCTTGCCCTTCTGTGCTTTAGGATCTGACATGTAGGGTTTCTTTTTCCTGGTAGTTTATTCTTAGCGCTGTCAACGTGCTTAGTTTTTTTAATTTTTTTTTCTTTTTCAGGGCACCCTTTCCTCCCTCTCTCCAGTTTTTTTGTGTTTCTGTTTTGTTTTGTTTTAGTCAGGCATTTTGTCCCTCTGATCTTGAGTGGGTGGGCTGGCAGGACACTTGGAGAGGAGGCGTTCTGTCCCCTGATCTTGAGTGGCCTTTGGAAAATGACAGGCCAGACGGAAATTTACACAGGCGTCCGGTGATTCCAGAAATGCAGGGTGTCCGGCTAGGTGGGCGCCCGGCCTGTCGTCCCCCGTGGCGGCGTGGTGCGCGTGTTCCTTGTCTCAGGGTTTACGCTTGGGCCCCGCAGCCCAGCTTCCAAAGGGAAAGCGCAGCGGGCGCCTTGGGCCGGCGCCTTTGGGGCGCCCTTTCGTGCGCTCGGCTTGCGGGGGACCGGCCTCCAGGCGACCCGGCGGGGAAGCCCGCGCGACCCGGCCCTCGCGCGGGCTCCGTGTGTGTCAGTTTGTGGAAAGTGTGTCGCGCGCGGCCGGGGTCGGGGTCGGGACGCTGGGACCACCTGGGAGCCGATGTAGAGGGATATGATTTCCATTTTCAAGGCGCATTCATCCTGTGCAGGGAGACAGCCTAACATAAAATTTGCCTAACAAAAACTATATTAACAGGTGGAAAGACTATCTCCCAGTTGAACAGCGGATGCCTGGGACTCGTTTCATTGCTTTCAAAGTTCCTTTAAAAAAGGTGAGCAAAAGTTAATACCGTATTCTTCCAGAAATCTGAATTCACCATATAGAGCCCTGGCTCTCAACCCCGTCGTACTCCATTTTCCCTTTTTATAGCAAATACTTTTTAATACCTCTTTTACTATCCAGAAATGGGATTCATAGACAAATACAACCAACTTTTGTACTTAATTAAAAAACAAAAAAAAAACAATGCAATGCCCTAACTATAAATAAAGAATAAAGTAATTTATAAGAAAGTAATATGTATCTCAGTATGTAAATGTTTGGGGATGACTATACTAGAAATAAAGAAATAGTCGGTTACTTGTACCATGAATGCAATAAACTGTGGACTTTGATTGATAACGATGTGTCAGTGTTGGTTCATGAATTCTAACAAATGAAGCACACTGGTATGGCATGTTGATAATGGGGAAGGCTGTGTGGGATGAAGGAGAGAGGGTGTAAGTGGGAACTGTGTACATTTTGCTCAGTTTTGCTGTGAATCTCAAACTGCTCTAAAACTAGTCTACTAATGAAGAAAAAAAGTGTGTGTTGCTGACACTTGAATAACCAAAGAGATCAATGGAACAGGGTACATGTATAAGCCAAATACATGAAAGAATATTTAGCAGTGAAAGCCATCCTTCCTATATGTAGATATTCAAGAAGTATTTATTTCTGTGTCTATTTTCAGGCACTCCGCTTGGAGCTGGCAATACAGTGGTAGGCAAAATTGATGTGGTCCCTGCCTTCTGGGAGTTTAGAGTCAGGTTAGGAGACCAACATGAAATAAACAAACATAGAAATAACTATATAGAAGTGAGCTTATTTTCTTCCGTCTAATCTCTCTGGAAGAAAGGATTGTAATATCGCTTGTAAGCTGCAGAGGAGGAAACTTGACTTTGAATCTCATATGTTAGCATCCCAGGGTTTGAATAAATGGATAACATAGTAAAGGATTTTAAACATCTGTTCTTCCTTATTTTATTCTTTCTGACAGAGTTTTGAAAAGAATCTTGCTCCAGAAGAACGTTTCTCCCCCTTGGATCTCTTAACAAAATCCAAGGACAGAATGAAGAACTTGGGCTGATTATTGACTTAGCAAATACTCGCCGCTCTTACAAGCCAGAGGTAAATGGAAGGCGTAATTGAAAATGACCTTCTTTCTGATACTGTAATAATTCATAGTAGTTCAGTAGTTATCATCTTATGCTAAGGTGAGTCCTGGCCTTCTCTCGTGGGTTCAAAAAGGGAAGCTAGTGGTTTCCTTAAATACACATTTGTAATTGCTGTTTCAAAATGAGATGAAAGATATGAATTGAACTATAGTATTTGGCAGTAGGCTCTAGATATGCTTAAGAAATTCTGTAAGCTTCCATGTTCTACATTTTGAAAATGAAGTAAACTTTTAGTAGTTACAGTAGTATCCTAAAAAGAAAGAAAGGTATGTCCATTATGTCTTTAGCACTTATGTTAAGCAGTTGCCTGAGCATGTTTAAGCATCAGTGTAAAAGACAATTGTTCTCTAAGTTTTATGCTTCCTTTTCCTGATGCCTTCTGATATAGTACAGAAACCCATCTATTCTCTTGGCCCATGTAGGACATTCCAGTGCAAAAGAATTATCCTCCTTCTGACCTGTTCCATGGCCTTGGGAGACAGTAACACCTAATGTCTTTTAATATTTGTAGAGCAGTTTGCCATTTAGAAAGTTCTTTCATATCCATTGACTTAGTTAATCTTCACAGCAATCCTTTGCTCTTGAAGTGGAAGTAGTACTGATATCTCCTACTGAGTGCTTACCCTGCACTAAGCTCAGAGGATAGACAACTACAATTACTAATTTTACAGACGATGAAACTGACTCTCGGAAAAGGAAGAATTGAAATTTCAGCTCTGTTATTGCTTTTTTTTTATTGTGGTAAAATATAGAGAAATCATATTTCTTTTAACCGTTTATAAATATGCAGTTCAGTGGCATTAAGTACAGTCACAGTGCTGTGTAACCATCACCGCTGTCTAGAACCAAAACTTTTTCATCATCCTCAACAAAAACTCTGTAACCATCAAACAGTAACAACCCCATTTTCCCTCCCACCAACCCTTGGTAACCTCTATTCTATTTTCTGTCTCTGTGAATTGGCCTATTCTAGGTACCTCGTGTAAGTGGAATCTGCAGTATTTGTCCTTCTGTGTCTGGCTTATTGCACTAAACGTCGTGTTTTCAAGGTTCATCCATGTTATAGCACGTAACGAAATGCCATTTCTTTTTTGGCTTAGAAAATCCCATTGTGTGTACATAGACCACAGTTTGTTATTCAACGGTTGATTGACACTTGGTTGTTTTCCACCTTGTAGGTATTGTGAATCATGCTGCTGTGATCATTGGTGTACAGATATTTGTTCAAATCCCTGCTTTCAGTTCTGTTAGATGTGCAGCGTAGGTAGTAGCAGAGTTGTTGGATCATAGCCTACTGCCAAATACTAAGCTGTACGCTTAACCTGTGAGAAAGTGCCAAACTGTTTTCTACAGTGTCGTCTTGTTTTTAAACAATTATCACAAATTTTAAGCATATACAAAAGTATAAAACTACTGTGAGTGTTCCTTGTATACCCAGGAACTCATCCAGCTTTCTTATTTACCAACTGATGGCTGTCATGTTTTATCTATACCCCCACCTGTTTCACCCCATTCCGTATTATCTTGAAGCAGCTCCGAGACAACATGTAAATTACACCTGTACGTTTTTGGTACGTGCATTTAAAATATAGGACTTTTATTCCTTAATATCATTTTTTAATATTAAATACCCAGGGAGTGCTCAAATTTGCAGTTGTCTCCTAAACGTCATAAAAAATTGTCTATAAGAATTTTGAATTAGATCCAAATAAGGTCCACACTTTGCCGTGGATTGTTAGGTCTCTGAAGTCTTGTTTAATCTATAGGTTCTCCCTCCATGTCTCTCTCACTTTTTTTTTCCTCCTTGAATTTTGTTTTTAAAGAAACCAGGTAATTTGTCCCATCTAGATGCCGATGATTACATTCCATGTGTTGGTAACATATTCTTCAGTCCTTTTATTTCCTGTAAATCGGTAGTCGATCTGAATGAAGCTTGCATGTTTTGTTTTGGCAAGACAGTTTCATGGGTGATGATGTGTTCTTCCATGGAGACGTATATAGTTGTGTCTTTCTGTGGTATTAGCAGTCACTGATGATTCATACCTACATCCATTAATTCAGTTGAGGCTTCAAAGAATGGTGAATTCTGTTGTTCTTTTTTTCACTTATTAGCTGGGTATATTTGTACGAGGAGAAGATTCCCCTCATCAGCTGTTTGGTTGCTCAGTTGTAGAGGCATGATTCTCTTCTTTTATTTAACAGTTTTCAAAATAATGAGTTGATTCACAAATATCCTCCAGTGTTGACCAGTTTTGTAAAATTTTATTTATTCCTCTCACCGTGGACTCCGTTACAGTTATTATTCTAACTGAGGCCCTATCTTTGGCCAGTTGGAGCTTCTCGGTGACTCCTGAGTCCTTTGGACATGACATCAGTTGTTTCTAGACTTTTTCAGTGGTCAGAGCTAGGAAATATGTACGTTTGTTTTTAATATTTTTAAAATATGTCATAGGTTCCTACTGCTACTTTCCATTTAAATTCAGAACTAGAGAATTTTCACTTATCCTTTTCTGTCTTCTATTGATAGTCTACTTTCTCCCACCTCAAGAATACCAGTTCTCAACAATGCCTGAAATTGCCTCTGTTTCCTAATTCGAATCCAAGTTCTTCTGACTCTATTCTACTACTCTCCTTAAATCACAGCCGCTTTATGGCCCTTGAAATGTAAGATAGAACATAAATGTAGGCAGAACTGTTTATATCATTTTGAGTTACATGTGCATTCATTCACATAGATTTGCTTTTCCTTTTGCATGCCTGGTAACTGTCCGTTCTGCAGTTTGAATGAAAATCAAGTGATAATTACTGGTTAAAGCAGCTTTGGAAAAAATGGCTCTCATCAGAATGACTGACATACAAAGTTTAATGTACTCTCCTGGTTTATATTCTGCCTTCTCTAATTAATTTTTTATTCTTTCCCTACAAAGGAAATAATACATATTTTCATGGTTTTGCCTTATAGGACTTACCAGAAACTCTTCCTTATTTAAAAATGTGTACAATTGGGCATCAGGTGTCAGATGACGACACTAGTTTTAAATTCCAGTGTGCTGTTAATGGGTTTCTGAAAGAACATAAAGATAACGGTGAGTTGCTTTTGTGTTTGTTTTTGTTTTTCCTTTACCTGAACTTTGGTATGCATTTTGAGTGGGGTTGGGGATTTTTAACATTTTTAATAGTTCTGACATTCGTGTCAAGTTGTGTTTGGTAACATTAAGGTGGAAATGTCAGATGGTGCTACTAGAGTACGGTGTTTTTCCTGTTTATGGTCACAAACAATTTAGTTTAGTTTGGAAAGTGATCTTTGTGAGAAATATGAACTGAGCTAGCTTACTTATCTCTTTTTTAAAAATTTGAATGGAAAATACATAAAAACATAAAAATGTTCTTTTGTCCTGTTTATTGGTTGAGAGGTGGAAGAAAAGGTTTAGACTCTCAGGTTCTTAGCGTACATAAAAGAGAAAACAAAAAGCAAAGGTTCAGAGTGAGACAGATCCCTAGAAGCAAAACAAAACAGAGTGGACCAGGTAGAGTGGCTTCCTCATCATATATGTGTTTAAGATATTTTTGCTGCTTTTACCCTTCGGGTGCAAGTGAGGAAGAACACTACCACCTCTTACTCTTATCTTCAGACAGGAAGAACTTAAAAGGCTGGTGTTTTCTTGTTTCCGCTTTAAGATCTACTCTGTTGATAGTAGGTGTTAATAGCGTGTGAATTTTAAGGATCCACTTGCCTTTTTCTAGCATCTAACTATCAGAAGGAACATGGTGTTTGCCATGTTTTAAGACTGAGGAATCTTTTGTCTTTGGAACACCACTGACGCCCATGTGAAAGTGTTCATTTTGTCCTCTTTCTAAATTTAGCCTGAGGAGTGTGCACTTTATTAAATCAATGTAACAGACAGTAAATATTCCGTGTATATATAAAATGATGCACGTATATACATAAAACAGGGAGTAGGGGAGAGGGAATAGAGATGGAGGTGGGAAGATAGGGGATAGGAGGCGAGAGAGAGAGGGAGAGACTGGAATTTCAAGATAAATGTTCATTCTATAACCTGGTTGCTTAATGCAGGTACTAGCTCTTAAATATCTTCAGCCCTATTCACAGATCTTCCGTGTACTTTAGCTTTAAAACTTGAGAGGCTTGGCCTGTCCTGTGATAACCAGGGTGTCTAGAAAGGAGGCAAATTATCTGATGTGTTTAAACTGTAGTCACAGAAATGTTACCTCTTAAGACGTTAGGGCGCAGCTGCCGGCCTACTCACTTCCTCCAGGCTCCTTTGTGTGTGTTCTGTCTGTTCCGCGTGGGCTAGAAGATCCTTACAAGTGCATGAGAACACGTTTGTAAACCTTGATTGTTCACATGTTATACCAAGTGTAGTCCATTGCATATGCTGACTCCTCTGTGGGTCTTCTGCATGCAGTGGGCTAACTTCACCATGCTGTCTGCCATTGCAGTCTCAGGACCTTAGTTATGATCCATTGGTGACTTCCTCTGCTGTAAGGCCCTCCCACAGATGCCAGGCTCACCGATAATGAGGAGGAGACTATACTACGCACTCCCTAGAATGGGTAGAGACTCAGAAAATGAATTGTTTCAGTAAACACCGAGAGCCTTATAGGTTTGTTGTTAGGGCACGGGGATACAGAGGTGAGTAGAAGTCTTTGTTCAGTAGCAACTTCCAGTTGTCTAGGAAGAGAAACATGTAGTGAGTCTAAGTGGGTTAATTATGATAAAAGAATCAAGTGCAGCAGGAATATAGAGGAGAAATTGAGGAAGGCCTGACTGAGGAGACAGCGTTTGAGCTGGGCTTGGGGGAAGAGGATTTTGCCGGAATGAGGAAAGGACAGCCCAGGTATTGGGGACAGGTACAAAAGGCCCAGGGCTTGAACTTGTGCTCTGGAGGGGCAGCCTCTGGTGTGACTAGAGGGTAGTGTGAAAGGGCAAAGAAGTCATACATTCATTTTCAGCAAATATTTGTATAACACCTTCTGAGTTGAAGGCACTGTTCTAGGAAGTAGGAAGAGAACAAAGCTCTTGCCCTTACGTACTTTCCATTCTAGTGGGGGAGAGAGATGAATAAATAAGTCAATATGTGGAGTGTCAAGCGGTGGTAAATGCTTTGGAGAATAACAAAAGAAGATGAAGAGGTGAGGGAATGTGGTAGGTGATCAGGGAAGTCCCCTCTATTAAGATGTCGATTGAGCAGAGCCTTGCAGTGAGAAACAAGCCATTGGATATCTGGGAGAGTGGAGATGGGGTGGGAGGGTGTGTTCTGGGAGAGTGGAGATGGGGTGGGAGGGTGTGTTCTGAAGCAGAAGGAATAGTAGGTGCAAAGTCCCTGAGGCACGCCTGTGCTTGGCATGTTTGAGGAATAGTAAGGAAGCCAGTGTGGCTGGACAGGGGAAAGTGAGTGAGGGCAGGGCAGTAGAGAATGAGATCAGGGGAGGCTGGCAGGGCAAAGGAGGGAGGTGGATGATGTAGGTCCTTGTAAGTCATAGTTTGAACTTATAATTCAGTTGGAGAGACAGACTGATATTTGTTTATAAAGAGTTCTCAATGCTGTGCTAACAACCTGGGCTGTATTCTGTGCTAAGTGAAGATGTTCAAGCGACAGAGCAATCCAGCCAAGTTTATATTTTAGAAAGATAACAGCGTCACTATCCAAGACACATTGTAGACTATGTATGTAGTACGTGTATAGTGTGCTGCTCTTCTATAAACTACAGGATACCTGTTACGTACAAATACTTACATACAAGATACAAGTGTGAATGTAAGCACTTGGGAAATATCTGAAAGAACCACACAAGAAACTGGGAGAGTCGGACAACTTTCCATGTCCCGTATGATTGGAATGCTGAAGGGTACACACACGAACTAATGGACGTGTGCTACCAGCCTCCGGCTAAGGAGGGAAATTGCAGGCATCAGAATCCTCTTTACCGATCAAGCGCGTTAATCCGCCTGCGTGATGACAGTCATCTCGACACGCCACGCGGTGGCGCATGCGCGGTAGAAGGAGGTCCGCGAGCTGCGTGGGCTTGTGCCTAGGCGCCTGTGGTTCGTGGCCTTGTGCTGGCACCGGGGATGCCGGGTTGGCGACTTTGGCACTCCTGGCGGGGGTGACATGAGCCAGTTCGTCGGCCACGAGGAAGGGCGGAAAGCACATCCCGGAAAGGTAATGCGCCTTGGCCCCTGGGCGTTGCCGGTGGAGCTCGGAGCCCCTGGGCCTGGGCTTCCGTCTCTTGTGCTGTCGCCTGTCACAGTGGCCCCCGGCGCTGTGCTAGGGGGTGCTGGTCGTCTCGCGGCTCAGTTCATAGTAGCTGAAAGGGACAGTGTGTGATGTTCTGATTTCTCCCCATCGTTTTAAAAGGGAGGCTCTGGCCATTGCTCCTTGGGTAAAATGCAGCGGGACTGCTTTTTAAGATGGGACTGTCAGTGTTGGGGACCCTCCTTAATTACCAGGATGGAATCCCCTTCAGTTCCTCAAGCTGTGTTGTTTAGGCACAGAAAATGTGAGTAATAGGCACTGGAACTAAGTTTGAGTGAAAAAACGCACCGGTACCGCCGAGTTTTCCATCGAGACAGTTGATCCGTGTTGTCTCTTGGAATTATAAAGGGCGTACTGTTGCTTCCTAACCAGTGTCCTTTGAGAGCTCTACCTCTGTACGTTCAAATGATGAATTTTGAGGCTTTGCTCATACGTGGAGTAAACCCTTAAATTCCCTAAGACCTTCCTTTCCTCCGTCTCATACCCCATTAAGCCCGCTTCAGTTTATCTCCTGAATTTCTTCTGAATCTGTCAACTCTTCCTCAACATCCTAATACTGAACTTGCCTGTCTGTTGCAGTGAGGTCCTAACTAGTGTCCATATATCTTGTTTCCTTCCAATCCATTCTTCACACAAGAAACCTTAGAAGCAAGTTGGGACATTGCTCATAAACATGGCTCAAAAACATTGTTTTGAGAATAGAAAACAAACTGTTGGCCTTTAACACTCTGCGTGGTCTAGAATCCTGTCTGCTTCTCTGCTACGTGGACTCCAGCTTGGTGCCTCTCCAACTTTAATATGGGTATGCCTCTCCTGTGGATCTTGTTAAATGCAGGCTGTAATTCAGTAGTTCTGGGTGGGGCCTGGATTCTGTGTTTCTAACGAGCTCCTAGGTGACGGTGACCCTGAGAGCAAGGGTCCAGCTCCTGCCTTTCTCCCTTCTTTCTGGAAGAGCAGGACGTCTGCCCCCCCGGGAGGAGAAAACATCTGCAACGTGACTACTAGCAACCAGCTTCCCTCACAGGCAAGGGACCTTTACCACTGCTCCCTACCATTTTGTCTGAGGCGCAGCAAGCCAAAACACTGACATGCTGAGGTTTGCAGCAAAGAGGAGTTTATTCACAAGGCAGCCAAGCGAGGAAGTGACGTGACAATAGCTCTCAAATCCGCCTCCCCAAAGGCAAGGGGCTTGGGGTATCTATGGGATAAAGAATAAAGAAGCAGGGCAGTATGAGGCATGGGGAGCATGAGGAAAGGTGATTGGGAAAAGGTGTGCCCATCATTGTTCTGAGCTGGCGTAACTAGGCTACGGGGCTCAGCACATTCTCAGGCTGTAGTTTTCGGCCCTCTGATGGCAGGAGGTCAAAAGGCACTGGGCCAGGTGGAAGATCGGTGGTCCTCTCCAGTCTTAACCAGCTCAGCCTAACTAGACACAGCTGATTCCAAGTTCCTGGACAATACCCGGGGCAAACATCTTATTGCTTATGCTACGTGCTATTTGGAGGACGTGCAAGTGTTCAAGCTACCTTGAGGAGTGAAGACAGGATTTGACTAATCCTTACACATGGTTTCACCTCCAGATGAGCAGAAGAGGCCTGTAGGCTGAATCTGGCTCCTGGCACCTGGAATTGGAGGCAGATGGTTTAAAAACAGGCTCTCCCGCCCTCTGTGTTATCTTAGGTAGATAGACTATTGAACCTTCCTGTGCCTGTTTCTCCACCAGCAGCATGGGGACACTCAGAGTCCCTCTCTTGGGGGCTGTTATGGGGGTTCAGTGAGCTATAGATGCATGCACAGGCACACGGGAGACACCCAGTGTGTGTTAGCTTCATGCTTACTTTTTATTAGGAGACCAGTATTGTTAGAAGATTTCTGGTTTGGACAACAGATTAGATAGGTGGTCATTACTATAGTTTATGCAACAGCAATTCACATTACCATTTGCAAAAAAGCAGTTGGTTGTCCAACGGGGATTATAAACATCCATTTACCATGAGCTACTGAACAGATACTTTACAGAGTAACTACTTCAAGTACTATTTAAGATCAATTCTCTATGTTGTCTTAAGCAGTTGTTAACCCCCAATTTCGTGAATAGTACCAAGTAAGTCACTTGAACATCAGCTAGAGCAATCTGTTATCACTTAGCAAGCCTAAAGCTATAGTTCAACAATTTTATTTACTGTTCTATGACAAAAATGACTCTCAACAGCTATGCCCTGGATAAGTAATCAGCTAAAGCTAGTTTGACTGACCAAATCTGATTTACTGAGTGAATAAGCCAGTTGATTTAGAAAGGTCTAATGCATATTTCTCATCCATTCAGCATTCAACTGTTTCCCATGCCTAAAATGTCTTTTTTCCCATTCGTACATATCCAGATTCCTACTTCTGTGCCGTAGGGCTTGGCTGAACTACAACTGCCTTTAGTGACACTTTTCTCACCTGCACAATTGGAGATAATTTTAGTCTCCTCAAGACTCCCACGGGGTTACCTCTGTTGTGACACTTGACGATTTGGTGGCATATTTTACTTTATTTTATTTTAAATAGCCTTCCATTACTCCGTGCACATCAAACGGTAAATGCTTTCTCCTAGTAAACGTGTATAACGATTTTCTGAACTCTTCTGCTCTGGGCAAGATTCATAAATACACCAGGCAAACATAGTGAAAGAGGAGACAGTACTTGTGTTATATTCAGTTGGGTCTTGATACCTAAGTGTGACTCTTAACCAAGGATTATGCAGTAATTAAGGACACAGGTTAAAGTTGTTTAGAGTGTGTCCTAAAGTCTCCCTGGCAGAATTTAAATCTCTCCTCTGGAAATTGTAGACCTGAGACAAATTACTTCCCTAAACTTCATTTCCTACATCTGAGAAAGATAATAGTATCTACCTTGTAGTAGACTGAATAGTACCATTGCCCCCAAATGTCCACCTTCTAATCCCCAGAACCTATGAATGTCACCTTAAATGGCAGAAGGGACTTTGCCAATGGGATGAAAGTAAGGGTTTTGAGATGGGGAGATTCTTCTGGACTACCTGGATGGACCCAGATGTAACCACTGGTGTTCTCGTAAGAGAGAGGCAGAGGGAGTGTTTACTCCAAAGAGAATGTGATGATGAAGTTGGGGTTGGATTGATGTGGCCAGAAGTCAAGGAATGCTGTCAAGGAAACAGATTCTCCCTTAGAGCCTCTAGAAGGTGGATGGACGGCCTTGTCAACTCCTGGTTCCAGCCCAGGGAAACTGGTTTTGGACCTCTGTCTTCCAGAACCATAAGAGAATGAGTGTGTTTTGTTTTACGCAAGCTCATTGGTAGTCATTTGTTACAGCAGCCATAGGGAACTAATGCGTACCTCATAGGAACTATTTCTCCAATTAAAATGTGTGACTGGAAACACACTTGGTGGCATGTCTGACACACGGTAGGTATGCTACTGTGGGTAGTTCTTGGAAAGTAAAGCCTTGGTTTTTGAGGAATCATCAAAACCAGTACAATGGTTGCCATGTTTCTCCTTGTTCATCCTGGTGACAAACCTGTAGAGAGAGCTCCATCCTTTCCCACAGGACGCCCACCCCTAGTACTTACAGGGAAGAGGTTATGTCTCACTTCAGGCACCTTCCTCTTCCCCTTTCTACTTTTTGTTTCATTAATCTTCATCCAGCTGGCCTTTCTAAGTTAAAAAAACAAAACAAAACAAAACCATTTCTCAATGGATTCAGATACTACCCCAAGTTAATATTCCAACCATGTTCTTGTTCTTCTGGGTCTCACCACCAGAAATTTCTGAGCTGAAATCCTCTCTAGTTTCTAGGATCAGTCACTTTCTAATTTCTCCCTTCTCAAGTTCAGAGTCTTGTCAGTTTAGTCCCTTCCCAAACCACAACATCTATTAAGGTGACACAGCAAAGTGATGAAAGTCTAGACGGTCTGGTTTTCATCCTGGGTTTCTGCCCGCTACTTACTGTGTGGCATTAGGCAAGCTATTCAACCCCCCTGGGCCTCAGTTTCCCCCCAAAAAGGTGAATATTATGAACATTACCTACCTATAGGGTTGCCATTATGAGGATTAAGTGAGTTAATATTTGCTAAGCACTTAGAATATTACTTGTTATAGTCTAAGCACTACAGTTGTGCTTGTTAATAATAATAAATGCAATTCCAAGCGTATAACTTACTCAACTTTCTGTCATAACTTTGAAGTGTTGGTCTATCTGTTGGCCAGCGTTGCAGGGAAATGAGTCGAGGCATGGGCTGAGGCATTGCTACCAGTGCGTGGTGTGTTCCCAGAACTAGGAACAGCCGTGTGAAATAGGTAGTGGTTCTACTTGGAGACGGGGCAGACTGGAAAATGACAGCCCTGGAGGTGTGTCCATAGGTTTGGTGTCAGAGCTGCTGCCTGCTGAAGCACTGATGCCGGCCTAAGCCGTAAATGGGGGGGGCGCTGGGGAAAACAGGGGCAGAATGGAAAGGGAAAATAGGGGAAGAACGGAAAAAGATAGCCTAGGGAGGAGGTGTGGTGTCCATAGCTTCGGGGTCAGAGGTGCTGCCTGCTGCAGCACCGATGACACCCGAAGCCGTAGATGGGGGGCTGGGGAAAAGAGGGGCAGAATGGAAAGGGAAAACAGGGGAAGAACGGAAAACGAAAGCCCGGGAAGGTGGTGTGGTGTCCATAGCTTCGGGGTCAGAGGTGCTGCCTGCAGCAGCACCAATGACACCCGAAGCCGTAGATGGGGGGCTGGGGAAAAGAGGGGCAGAATGGAAAGGGACAACAGGGGCAGAACGGAAAACGAAAGCCCGGGAAGGTGGTGTGGTGTCCATAGCTTCGGGGTCAGAGGTGCTGCCTGCAGCAGCACCAATGACACCCGAAGCCGTAGATGGGGTGCTGGGGAAAAGAGGGGCAGAATGGAAAGGGACAACAGGGGCAGAACGGAAAACGAAAGCCCGGGAAGGTGGTGTGGTGTCCATAGCTTCGGGGTCAGAGGTGCTGCCGGGAGCAGCACCAATGACACCCGAAGCCGTAAATGGGGTGCTGGGGAAAAGAGGGGCAGAATGGAAAGGGAAAACAGGGGCAGAATGGAAAACGAAAGCCCGGGAAGGTGGTGTGGTGTCCATAGCTTCGGGGTCAGAGGTGCTGCCGGGAGCAGCACCAATGACACCCGAAGCCGTAAATGGGGTGCTGGGGAAAAGAGGGGCAGAATGGAAAGGGACAACAGGGGCAGAACGGAAAACGAAAGCCCGGGAAGGTGGTGTGGTGTCCATAGCTTCGGGGTCAGAGGTGCTGCCTGCTGCAGCACCGATGACACCCGAAGCCGTAGATGGGGTGCTGGGGAAAAGAGGGGCAGAATGGAAAGGGACAACAGGGGCAGAACGGAAAACGAAAGCCCGGGAAGGTGGTGTGGTGTCCATAGCTTCGGGGTCAGAGGTGCTGCCTGCTGCAGCACCGATGACACCCGAAGCCGTAGATGGGGTGCTGGGGAAAAGAGGGGCAGAATGGAAAGGGAAAACAGGGGCAGAACGGAAAACGATAGCCTGGGAAGGAGGTGTGGTGTCCATCGCTTTGGGGTGAGATGGGCTGCCTGGCTGATCTGAGAAAAGCGAGTGAAAGTGGGAGAGCTTCTCCCTAGCTGCTAACTCTTCTCAAGGTCTAGCACGCACTGAACACTGGCCTGCCGGCTCAGCCTGGGTGTTGCCATTGCATTGTACGTGTCACAGAGCAAGGGCGGGCGGGTCAGGGGGTGGGCTGGGGGCCCCACACAAGCCCAGCCCCTGGAGAAACCCGGCCCGAGGGCAAAGAGCCCGAGCCCTTCTGGACTTTGTAGCGGCTGGGACTTGTCGCTGTGGGTGGCAGGTGTTTGGCACCGGATGGGCCACCATGCGGAGACTGTTGGGGACTGTGGAAGCCTTGTCCTCCAGAGCTCACGCTGCCTGGGCACCGGCTCTGCAGACCCCTCAGCCCTGGGTATGTATCGGCCAGCCCTTCCCCGCAACGGGGCCCAGAGGCCAGAGCCTGCCCAGAGCTGAGTGCAGGAGGCACCCAGAGCTTGCCAGGCTGTGGCCCGCCTCCTCCGTGGACCTCCCCAGCTTGTCCGCGAGCCCTGGAGACAGGAGCAGGAGCGCCTTCTCCAGGGCTGCTGAGCTGCCAGCATCACCGTGAGCCAGGCGGTGAAGGTTTCTGAGCAGGGGATGCAGAGCCCTGACCCGACTGGATGCTGCACCCCACGATGTCCCTTCCTGGCAGGTAGGTTCTTTCTTCACTTGTTTTTCGAAATTTGGTAAAAGAACATTTCAACCTTCGACTGTTCTTCAGGGTATACAGATGGTAGTGGCTTAGCCGGGATTCGAAGCAAGCCTGTGTGATTCCAGAGCTCGTGCTCTGGACTCTGGCGCCTCCTTATCATATATGCTTCATGTGTTACTTTTTCTTTTGTTTCTTGAAGTCCTTATGATACTTAGCCCTAAGTGCCATACCTGTAATGAACACATCCACTGCCTTGTAGGAGGTGTTCTTTTGTTCAACGCGTGAATTGGTCATCCACCACACTGGGTTCTAATCTCAGAAGATAGGTCAGGGACCACCAGTTGTCAGCATAGCACCATCCCACATTTCTAATTGAGGCTTGGAGCCTAGATTTTTCCCTTTGGTCTAGTTTGAAGGATCCAGGTATGTAAAGCTTATATTCTAGATAAATCATGGGCTATCCTGAAAGGAATTCATCAATGAATTATTCTGTATGGATTAGAAGCCAGTTTCTCTGGCCTTCCTGGAGTATATCCAGTAAGGCATCTCATTCATGTCTAGAAAGCAAATATATCATTTATTGCAACTTCAGCGTGGAGCGATGTATTGGTTTAAAATAAAGTACGAGCAACACAATTTGGTCATTGTGAGTATGCCGGCTGGGTCCACTCTTTACTACACATATGTAACTCTAGAGCTTCTTATGCCCCATAGAGGAGACATACTCTTGTGTGTCTAGGACAAGGGAAACATGTGTTGTTATTCAGGAGCTGGAAGCTACAGCATGACAGGAAAGAATTGAAAAATCCTGGTCTTGGTCTACACGTCACTTTACCTTGTCCGAATCTTGTTTCTTTGGCTTGCTTCATTGGAGTGTTTTCTGTCTCCTGGGACTGACATTGTGTGTTCTGTATCAGGCATGTGACATGTAGAAGTTTCAGAACCCAGAATCATATAGATCAGTAAAAATCTATATATTTTTGTTTAAAATCTATTTAAAATCACACTGGGCATAATTCATATATTCCAAAAGTAGTTTGACCCTCTGCTCATGAGATTCTTTTTATGGTATGTCGAAGCAAATTTGGACTTCCATCCCCAATAAACTTTGAGGTTGGAGGACACAAAAGCTTTTGCTCAGACCTAAATTCTGTCTGAAAAAAAAAGGGTAACTATTATAAGCCCTTTCTAACCTCTCCAGGAGCAGAAATGATTTACAGCTATGGCATTGAACCATAATTTCTTGATCTCGTTTGAGAAGAGTTCAGTAAGAAACAGTGTCTTGAGTTTTGTTCGTTGGTTCCCTGTTTTCTTGTCTTGCGTGCCAACAATCCACTGTAATACGTGAGTGAGTATGGCAGCAGGCCGAGTGTTCCCTGGAGCTCATTAAATGAACGTGTTTTCCTGAAATGACTTTTGTCTCCTTGTTTTCAGCCCCTCTTCTTTCCTCTGTCCTTTACTATAACCAGGGCTCAGCAAAAGCTGACTGGCTTTGTGCAGACCCTACTTAGGGTAGTCTTTTCTTCATTATTTTATTCATGGCCCCTCCATTTCATTGTTTGCCTTCTCGAAATGTGTTGAAATCTTTCTGTGGTTGATGACTTCCACAATGTCTTGGCTCTTATTGGTTGATTAATTTGGGTATTTCTACAGTTTTATTTAAACCTGGTTTCAGGAGGACCAGAAAGTAAATATATTTCCTAGTCTGCCATCTTGAGCTGAAAATCCCTGTGGATTTTAGCATCCAATGTTCCCATGGGTAAAAAACCCAACCTTGGCATTAATAGATGTACACTCAAGATTTCAGCTTTTCTTGAGCAATCACTAAGGATTTAATATGCGGTCACTTCTAATGGGAAAATAGTAACTATCTCATGGCGTTGATTTGAGGATTAACTTAGATAATGGACAAGAAAATGCTTGGTAAGGTTTTAAAAGCTATAAAAAATGTTTTTTGTTATTATTTGATTTGTTGCTATTTCAACTTTAGCTGACAGTTGTTTGTGACCTTGCTTATGTGAGAAAATGCCTTCTGGTTTATTGTTTTGAAAGCCAGATTATATTTTTCAATAGCTCAATGGAAATGGCATCATTTGTGAAGTTGAAGGGTGAAGGCATAAATGTTTCTTGACATTTGAATCAACTATTGGTCTTCTGGGGCTTGTCCTTATTCTCCTGCAGTCTCTAATCAACATGGCATCCAGAGAGATCCTGTTAAAACGTAAGTCACATCATGTCACTCCAGGCTCTTCAGTGGCTTCTTCACAGGAAAAGCAAAGTCCTCAAAGTGCCTCCACAGCCCTAGAAATCTGGGCCTCTGTTTCCTCTCTGACTGTTTCCTTCTCCTCTCCACTTTGCTCCCTCTGTTTTCCACACACTGACATCCTTTCTGCTCCTTGGATACTCCAAGCCCACTCTTGCCTCATTGCCTCTCCATCTGACTGTTCCCTCTGCTTGTACTATTCACTTCCCAGATATGCACCTTGCTCCCTCTCACAACCTTAGGTTCCCTCTTAAATTTTATCTTCCCCAGAAAGCCCTCAGTGATCACTTAGTTTCAGATCGCAGCCTCCTCCTACCAGCTAACAATCTCCATCCCCCTTCCCTGCTTGCCGTTTTTCTCCAGCACTTACCTGATATACTAGTTATTCTACCCATTTATTCCATTTTTATTTACGTATTTACACTTACGATTTTATATTTGCTTCTTTACTTTTGTCTCTCCCCTCAGCTCGAGAGAGGCTATATTCATCTGTGTTAATCACTGCTGTGTTTCCTGAACATGCCTAGAAAACATACTGAAGAAGGGTGCCTGAAATTTGGTAAGGGAGCCATCAATTTTCTTGGCTGAATGAAGAAATGTGTTCATAAATTAATGAACAAATCTCTGGGGTTTCTGAATTAAGGACTAATGGGAAGAGGAAGGCAAATGGTTGGGACAGGGTACTGCAAGAAGTAGTATTTGGAGTACTCTGATAGCTCTCCTAATAGATAACATTTTGTTCATTTAAATAGTTTTAACGAGAGAGCTGGGAACTAGGGACACACAGCATCGAGGTTTTATAATGCATTCTGTAGAGTTCTTTTCGAGTGTGTTCAAACATCATTGAAAATATATGCATGCATATAAACCTCTGTTACTTTATTTAGTGCTTTACAAGAGCCCCTCAAGGAAGGGGTAGTAGCAACTATCAGTATCCTTCCTTTATGATGAGCTTAATTTATTCAAAATTACATCCTAATTTATTTGTAACTGTGAAACTAGACTTAGTTATTTAGTAGACCCTCCCTAGAAACCTATGACGTTAATAAAACCAACAAAAATGTGTTCAGGTTCCAGTGATACACACACTACAGACTCAATTATGTGTCATCCATTTTAATGAAGGGAAGAAGTGATTTAACAAACACAGAGCAAACAAACAGAATATGAAGGTTTGTCCTCCATTAATATTAGTAATGGATAAAGTGGGCTCCAACGCCTTCAAGGTAGCTTGAGACCCATCATCTCTGTGTCAGGGGAAGGGGGATGCTCGGCCAGGATGTCTGTCTGTGTCACTGAGAAAAATTTCCGTAATATATAACGATACTTACTGAAACGGATATGGGGCATTTGGGTAATTAGGAATCCGTTAGCATATTTTTCCGGAAGCCTTGACTACGAAACGAGGATAGTAGATTTGGACACTTGCAGCTATGCAGAAGTTGTTTGGGTATTCATCTTTATGCCGAAT
Organism: Delphinapterus leucas; assembly: GCF_059928025.1. NCBI lineage: Eukaryota > Metazoa > Chordata > Mammalia > Artiodactyla > Monodontidae > Delphinapterus > Delphinapterus leucas. The sequence continues at coordinate 3,444,491 of NW_028322262.1, read as the reverse complement.
GAAGTAAGCTTATTTCATCTCTGCAGCTTCCCATATACCATTTTCCCACCTCTGTTTTGTGTTTGGAAAGACTTTTAGAAATTAAAACTCAAGTTAAAAAGTGAGTGACGGGCTTCCCTGGTGGCTCAGTGGTTGAGAGTCCGCCTGCCGATGCAGGGGACACGGGTTCGTGCTCCGGTCCGGGAAGATCCCACATGCCGCGGAGCGGCTAGGCCCGTGAGCCATGGCCGCTGAGCCTGCGCTCCGCAACGGGAGAGGCCACAGCAGTGAGAGGCCCGTGTACCGCAAAAAAAGAAAAAAAGAAAAAGAAAAAGAAAGAAAAGAAAAGAGAGTGAGTGACAACTTAAATGATATATGGAATATTTTGCTGACTTAGAAGAGCATGCAGAATTAAATATGACCCAGTTGAAATGTTAATTTTATTTTAATGTGTATATTGGGGTGGAGTCTTAAAGGTGCCAGAAAACAAGCATTCACCCATCCTGTTTGGAACTGCAGCACACAGGCACCTTCAGTTACCAGTTCTGTTCATTCCACAGAATCATCTTGGGAAAACATACTGTGTTTTATGTACCTGGTGTATATCTTAACCAGTTTGAAGAATTTCCCAAATACCTGTTAATATGTAGTTCTCCGATTCCAATCTTGCCACGTCCTGTACCAGTGACACAGCACATAGGAGTTTTATTTCTCTTTCTTTCTCTGGGTTGTTGAGAACCCAACGAAAGAACAATGGAATGGCATCAAAGAGATCAGGGTTCTTGACTCAGATTTACCATAAAATAATAGTGTCCTCTTGGGAAAATTATAGTTGTTCTAGGCCCCTTTCCTTTTCTTTACTTTGACAGAGCTGCACTAGATGACCCCAAGTAACACTGCGCTCTTTGCAGTAGCAGCTTAGACGTTATTGGTTTTCTGAAACAAATGAAGACAGTGACACAGGAAACTGTGCAACATCTCTGTAACGATGTTTTCTTAGAGTTGCCTCCATTTTTCAGATGATAAGATGGCTGAGCACAGAAGTAGGTGTTTTGACCAGAGGTTCCAGAGTAGAGGGAACTGAACCACAAGTTTCCTTCATTCCTGAAGCTCACTTAGCCGAAACATAGGCTTCTGAATATTAAGCTGTAAAGCATATTATCAGTGTGCTTTAAAAGAAGCGGTTCTTCTAGGATTTCTAATTAATAGCAGGCGGTTTTGAAATTCTTAGAAGATCATCGAATTTTGTGAGATTTACAGCTCTATTTTCCTGTCAAGCAAGTTGTATCAGTGCCAGACAATCATCTGAGCTTCTGGATGCTTCTCTGAACCTCTTGAATTTTTCTTCTTGCTATCTGAAATTCATGCCAGATAAGCCTTTTTGTAGAGAGCGTGTACAGACTTGTCTATTTTCATATAAGAAAGCGATGCAGTGAGCCAGGTCGGGGGTTAAGCCCTCATTCTCAGAGTGGTATTGAGCTCCTGGTGAAATGTAATCCTCATTTCCTCAGAATAGAAAAGCAGTTATCTCACGTTTTTAATGCCATTAACTCTTTATACATTTATGTATGATACATATATTTATTGTACCTACGAGGTGTGCTCTCTTTGGGAAGTACAAAGCTATTTGAGACGTAAGTTGTTCATTTTTTTGTTTTCCCACAAATACTGTGACCCTTTGAGCAGGAAGGTCTGTGTTTTACTAACATCTAGAACAAGCAGCTAACACGGTGTCTAAGATGTAGTCAATAAATATGAAATAGGTAAATGAACACATTTTTAAGGAAGGGCCAGGGCATGAACAAATAGAAAATTTTCATTTTCAGTCACAAAGCCACAACAGACATAAAAATGATACAGACAACAAGTGCTACGGTCATTCAAAGAAGGCATAGAATAGATACAACAAGGATCTCCCCTATGGCACAGGGAACTGTACTCAATATTTTGTAATAACTTATAAGGGAAAAGACTCTGAAAACGGAATCACTGCGCCGTACACCTGAAACGGACACGACATTGTAAATCAACTATATTTCAATTAAAAAACAAACAAACAGACAACAGCAACAACAAAAAACCAAAGAGGTCATAGAAGTTCTTATGAGATTCCAGAAGAGAAGAGAAGCCAAATGAGGACGGGAGAGGCGGCTTTTGAATCCGTTCAGAGGAGAAGTCACAGAGGAACTAGTCATTGATCTGAACTTGAGATTAAGATTAAGATGAATTAATCTGAATTAATTAAGATTGCAACACAGGGATATTACAGATGAAGGTAATCACATAAACTTACTATACTGAAACTTGCAGAGGTTATGAGTGTTGTTCAAGATCCCAAAGCAAGTGCATTGTGGAATCAGAATTTTAAGTGAGGCCTAATGAACTAAAAACAAACCAACACAGAAACAAGCCCTTCCTGTGACACCACGTTGCCTTTGAAGTCGTTTTTTTTGGTGGGTTGGCAGAAACTGGTTCCAGTGTTTCTTGCAGGAATGACTGGCCATAGGACTGGGCGTCGTAGCTTCCTGCCAGGCGGCCGAAGGTCGCAGGCAGGTGGGTCACTGGGACACCCGCGGAGGGGCTCCTGCCCGGCCCCCTGGCCGCTCAGTGCCCCTGCCCCAGAGCGGGGGTGGGGGCCTCAAAGCAGCCTTGTCTGAGTCCCCTGCCACTAGAGAGAGTATTGGCCCAACACTTGTAGAAAACGGGGACCTTGCTGGCAGTTCAGTGGAGGGACACAAATAAATCTTTGCCGACTTTCTGCTGAAGCTCACGAGGGTTCACTCCTAAGCCTCTTACAAGGCCAGCTGCCGAGGCTGCGAGAGATGAGTCAGGGCTCTCCCTCCACCACGGGGAGATCGCTGGTTAAAGCGCTCACGAGGGAGTGAACCGCGTGTCCGCACCGACACGCATGGGCAGACCTCGTCGATGCCTTCTGTCCGGGGTATGAAGCCCTCTCCTGCCTCTTCCAGGCTCTCTAGAAAGCATGTGCAGAGCCTCCCACTCCACCCTCGGACTCCGTGGGCCACAGCTGGAGGGACCAGCCAAGGAGCCGTGGCAGGAGGAGGCCAGAGGGCAGCGGGCCTCGGCCGGAGCCCGTCAGTCGGTCCCCATTCACACACCACCAGACGATCCTCTTGACCTGGGCAGTAGCCGCCAACCGACCGCTAAGGTGAGCCCGGCGCGCGCTTGGCTACCTGGCATGGCTGGGAACCCCAGGATCTCCTGGCAGAGGCGGGCATTCTCCTGGGCCGGGTCCGCGGGCGTCTGCGTGTGCAGGGCCTGAACCACCTTGGCCAGGACGATCTGGCACAGGTTGAAGAGGCCTGGGGCGTGGGAGGAAGGAGACGGGGGGCTGGCACCGTGTCCAGGCCGCGCTTGCCAGCCGGGCAGACCGGAAGCCCCCTTCCCTTCCCTCGGTCCGGCCGCATCTGGGTTGGCCTCCCGGGACTTGATGAGCTTGTCCAGCAGCTCCTGAGGGACGGTGCTGCCCGTGCCCCACCAAGACTGGCAGCAGCGCCAAGGGCCTCACAGGGCACGGCGCCCCCGGCCCCAGAGCCTTCCCTCTGGTTCTCATCACCGGCTGTCACCAGACTTGCATGCAACGTGCTTTTCTTTTCTCTTGTCTTCTTTACGTCCCTCAGCCACGCAATGCGGTGAAGCCCTGACGCTCGCTGCCGCGTCGGTACACCCTGAGAACACGATGCTCAGCGAGAGAAGTCATACACAGAAGGACACACAGGGCGTGACCCCACTGAGGAGAAACATCCAGAGCAGGTAGATCCACAGAGTCAGCGAGTGGGTTCCTGGTTGTCAGGGGCTGGCGAGGGGACGGAGTGATAGCTAAGGGCGTGAGGGACATTTTCGGGATGATGGAAATGGTCCAAAGCAGTAGTGACGTCTGTACGGCTCAGTAAACTGTCCCCACACACCCCGGTGCAGCCTGTGAGAGCATCGCTCTCAGGATGAAGGGCTGACCACAGGAAGACCGAACGAGCAGTGGGTCCTGGGCCCAGACTCTCAGCTGGCGCCCCCCACGTGGGGAAGTCACCGGGACTTGCTGAGCCTCCACGGAGACTGGCAGCAGCCCCCGAGCTCACAGGGCACTGCGCCCCCGGCCCCAGAGCCTTCCCTCTGGTTCTCATCACCGGCTGTCAGCAGACTTGCAGGCAACGTTCCTTTCTTTTCTTTTGTCTTTTTTAAAGGCAACTCTTGAGTACATGTATTTAACATGCAGGGAACCAGCCCTGACTCCTTGATCTGGGTCTTCCAGCCTCTAGAGCCTCGAGGACATCCATTTCCGTTACTTACGCGCCCAGTGCCTGGGGTTTGATGATGGAAGCTGACACCGAGGGCGTCACCACGTGTGGGGTGATGTCAGTGAAAGAATCCCGCGGCGAGGGCCTGCCTGAGGACCACGCATGCCCGGGCCCTCCCCGCCCCCTGCCTGCAGCCCTGCGCCTGGGAGCGGAGCTGGTGCATCGCATGCCCGACGTCGTGGAAGTTGGTCTCCCGCTCATCGTGCCGCAGCAGGGAGGGCAGGTTGGGCGTAGGCTTGGTGAAGTTGGCCACCATGGCCGCGATGGCGATCTGGCAGCTCCCATCGTGCTGTAGGCAGGCCGAAGCAGGCCGCGTGCCCGGACTTCCCCACCCTGCGGAGGGACGTGGATGGGGCCCCGCTTCCACAGAGGAGCCCCGGCCCACGGCCGACAGGTTCCCCCACGCACGCACCGAGGATAGAGGTCAGGTAGAACTTGCCGATGGATGACCTTGCCCGAGGCCGCGTCCCAGACCGTTTAGAGCCTCACGTCTTCGTGACCCATGCTGGTGCCCTCCTCCAGGTCGAAGGTCAGCCCCAGCAGCTCCTGGGAGATGCCCAGCAGCCCGCGTGTGACCGCCTGCATGGGGAAGGACTCATTGAGCAGGTACTGGCCCACGTGGTAGCGCGTTTCCTGCCCCTGGTTCACGTAGTAGCGCAGGTCCCAGGCGTTGATGGGGCCGTCAAAGTGCAGGCCCCGCCTCTGGCACTCGGCCTTCTTTAGCTCCAGGATCACGGCCGCTCCTGCTCCCCGAGGGGCTTCAGCTTCTGGGCCAGCTCACCTGCGGGCGGAGGGGAGAGGCTCGGCTACGTCCCTGGGGCGGCCCCCCAGCCACCCCCGACCCTGTGCCCCTCGAGGCAGAATGAAGGGTCTGGGAAGGTGACCCCCAAGGGCTGACACAGTGGGGTCTCAGGCAGCACCACGTCCGGTCAAGGTCCGCCTGACCCCGTCCCCACTGGGACTCAGGGAGAGGCGGTGTTACCTAGGACAGTGGCCACCACCTGGCTGGTCTTGTCCGTGTTCATCTCCAGCACAGAGTCGGCATGGTGCGGAACCCCAGCAGGCGGGACTTCAGGGCCTGCAGCCTCACCAGCTCCCTGAGGATCACGCAGTTCTCCTGGAAGCCAGAGACGGAAGGCGCTGCGGACCGAGGGCCACGCCCTCCCCGCGGGCCCCGGGCCAGGTCTCTGCAGGCGGGCAGGGCTCCCAGGCCACTGGCGGGCACAGCCAATCCCCCTCCCTCCTCCTCCTGGCCCGGATTTCTAGACACTTTGGTGCTGTCCTAACACGTGGTCTTTATTAACACAGGTCCTTTTGGAAGCAGAAACGGCATGAACGTGATGGGCTCTAAGGCCAAGGGCAGGAAGAAATGCGGCCAGGCTCTCCAGGAGCCACCAAGGGGCCTCCCCGGGCTCAACAAGACAAACACGGCTGCCGTGCAGACAGTAGCTCAACCCCACGGCGCCCGAACACCCAGCCCCTGGACGGTGAGACACCTGTTGCCGCAGGTGGCCCGTGGCTCACTGATGAGGCCCGGCCCCAGGCGTACGCCACCTTCTCGGAGGCCACCTCTCCGGTCTGCAGCGGGGTTCTCCTGGGAGCCCCCAGTCACCACAGCACCAGCGTGGCCTGTCTGTAGCCCAAGAAGGTGGGGACACAAGACTGTCCCCCGTGCCCCCCGCATCCCCCGCGAGGCCGAGCGAGCACCAGTGGTGTCTGCGGGGAAGATGAAGGGCTCACGCACAGCCCGCATCTACAGAAGCACAGACTGCAGCCACATGCGCTATGGAACAAACACAAGTGTCCACGCAGGACCCGATGTCTGAATGTCAAGGCCATGCCCGGGCCACAGTGAGAAGGTGCATCCCCCATGCAAGCCACAGAGAGGGGATGGGGGGGTCCATCTGCGATTCTGAGCTCATCGGGCATCACCCCAGAGGGAGAGGGAGAGGGAGAGAGGTAGACAGACGTACAGAGGGAGAGAGAGAGAGGAGGGAGAGACGTCTCTCCCTTCCCTGGGGGTTCTCGAGTGCAGCCAAGGTTGAAAACCACTGCATTTTGGGAGATGGGTCCTCGTGGAAGAGTTAAATAGTCGCTCATGGCATTATCGACACATACTAAAAAGGCCCCAAATCTTGGGGAGTCAGGGAGGGGAGTGTCGGCTGCCTCGTAAACGAGGAGAGATTGGGCATCAGAGGAGGTGCCTGTGCAGCCTGCGCCCAGGGCCCCGCAGACTTCATCTCCCAGCGGTGGTCCTGGGCTGGAAGTCAGCGGGGAGGTCAGGCTGTCCAAGCATCAACGTTGACTTCAGGGCTGATCTAAAAGGCGCCTGGGGTTTGTTGAAGCAGAAAAAAGAGCAGTAGGGAGAGGATGGGAGTGGGAGGGGGAGGGAGCCCCCCTCCTCAGCACTTCTACCGCTCTCCCTCTCTCTCTCTCTCTCTCCGTTTCTCCCTCTCTCCCTCTACCTCGCTGCCTCTCACTCTCCCTCTCCCTCCATCTCTCCCTCTGCCTCTCTCCCTCCCTCTCTCCCTGTCCCTCTTTCCCTGTCCCTCTCTCTCTCTCCCTCTTTCCCTCCCCCTCTCCCTCTCCCCCTTTCCCTCTCCGTCTCCCCTTCTCCCTCTCTCCCTTCCTCTCTCCCTGTCCCTGTTTCCCTGTTCCGCACGCTCTGGCTCTACCTCTTTCCCTCTCCCTCTCCCTCCACCTCCTTCCCTCTCTGGAGAGGGAAGGAGGTGGAGGGAGAGGGAGAGAGAGATGGAGAGGGAGGGGGGAGAGGGAGGGGGGAGAGGGAGAGAGAGGGTGGAGAGGGAGAGAGTGATGGAGGGAGCGAAAGATGTCTCTCCCTCCCTCCCTCTCTCCCTCCCTCCCTCTCTCCCTCCCTCTCTCCCTCCCTCTCTCGCTCTCCCTCCCTCCTTCTCCTCCCTCTCCCTCTGGCTCCAACTCTCCTCCCTCCATCTCTCCCTCTCCCGCACTCCCTCCCAGAGAGGCAGAGATAAGGCAGAGGGAGAGAGGAAGAGGGAGAGATGGAGGGAGAGGGAGAGGGAGGGAGAGGGAGAGAGGGAGAGGGAGAGAGAGAGGGAGAGGGAACTAGGTCTCTTCCTCCCTCCCTCTCCCTCTCTCCTCCTTCTCTCCCTCTCTCCCTCTCCCTCTCTCTCTCCCTGTCCCTGTTTCCCTGTTCCGGTCTCCCTGTGCCTCTCTCCCTCTCCCTTGTCTCTGCCTCTCCCTCCATCTCTCCCTCTCTGAGAGGGAGTGAGGGCGAGGGAGAGATGGAGGGAGAGGGAGTGAGGGCGAGGGAGAGATGGAGGGAGAGGGAGGAAGAGGGAGAGAGGAAGGGAAAGGGCGAGGGAAGGAGAGGGGGAGACGGAGGAGAGAGGGAGAGGGAGGGAAGAAGAGACCATTTTCCCTCTCCCGCTCTCCCTCTCTATCTCTCTCTCCCTCTGTCCCTCTCTCTCTTCTTCTCTCCCTCTTCCTCCATCTCTCCGTCTCCCTCTCTCCCTCTCCCTCCATCTCTCCCTTTCTGGGAAAGAGTGAGGGAGATGGAGACATGGAGGGAGAGGGAGGAGAAGGAGAGAGGGAGGAAGAGAGGTGTAGAGGGAGAGAGGGAGAGACGTCTTCGCTCCCTCCCTCTATCCCTCTCTCCCTTTCCCCCCTCTCTCTCCCTCTCCCCCTCCCTCTCCTGCTCTCCCTCTCCCTCTTTCCCTCTCCCTCCACCTCCTTCCCTCTCTGGAGAGGGAAGGAGGTGGAGGGAGAGGGAGAGCGGAACAGGGAAACAGGGACAGGGAGAGAGGGAGGGAGAGGGAGGGAGGAAGAGACCTCTTTCCATCTCCCTCTCCCCCCCCTCCTCTCCATATCTCTCTCCCTCTCTTCCTCTCCCTCCCTCTCCCTCTCCCTCCATCTCCCCCTCTCCCTCTCTCCCTCTCCCTTGTCTCTGCCTCTCTATCTCTCCCTCTCTGGGAGGGAGTGAGGGAGATGGAGAGGTGGAGGGAGCGGGCGATCTGGAGGGAGGGAGAGGGTGAGAGGGAGGGAGGGAGAGAGGGATAGAGGGAGGGAGTGAGAGAGGGATAGAGGGAGGGAGGGAGAGGGATAGAGGGAGGGAGGGAGAGAGGGATGGAGGGAGGGAGTGAGAGGGAGGGAGGGAGGGAGGGAGAGACGGTCTTTCGCTCCCTCCCTCTCTCCCTCTCTCCCTCTCACCCCTCTCTCTCCCTCTCCCCCCTCCCTCTCCTGCTCTCTCTCCCTGTTCCTCCACCTCCTTCCCTCTCCGGAGAGGGAAGGAGGTGGAGGGACAGGGAGAGGGAAAGAGGTAGAGGGAGAGCGTGCGGAACAGGGAAACAGGGACAGGGAGAGAGGAAAGAAGAGAGGGAGAGGGAAGAGGGACGGGGGAGGCAGGAAGAGGGAGGGGGAGGAGGGAGAGAGACGGGGGAGAGCGAGGAGGTAGAGGGAGAGGGAGGGGAGAGGGAGAGGGATGGGGAGAGCAAGGGGGAGACGGAGGTGGAGAGGGAGTTGGGAGAGGGACAGGGAGAGGGACGGGGAGGGGGGAGAGGGAGGGGGGAGGGAGAGAGGGAAAGAGAGAGACGCAGAGGAAAGAGGGAGAGGGAAGAGAGAGAGGGACAGAGGGAGAGGGAGAGAGGGAGGAGGAGAGGGACGAGAGGAAGCAGGGAGAAAAGAGAGAAAGAACACACCATCTACATTTCTGTCAAATGACACCGGGGATCCTTACACAACCAGGAGAAAATAACACAGCGAGGCTCTTTCTCAGCTGGAACTGGAACTGCAGATGGGGCCAAACACCACCAGGGTGGCCACACATGTCCAGCTGCCGCCCCAGCCCCCTGAGTCTGGTCACCAGGGCTCTGAGTGTTTGCTCCAGGGACCTGGGGTTCACCCTGTCACCCTGGAGGTCGGGCCTAGACAGCATGGCCCCGGGCTGGACACATAGGGAGAAAAGCATCCCCACAGGCCAGCTTGTGCGAGCCGATTCAGCTGCCAGATTCTAGAGGCCCGGGATCACCCTGTGGCCCATGAAAGCCAGGAGCCAGGAGGGTCTTGCATCGGGATTCCTGTCCGTTGGACTGGAACGTTTATGTAAGGAGTCTTGGAAACAGTGGTAACAAGACTGAATTCGAACGAGCTTTAGGATATTATGGACCACTCCGAAGTGTGTGGGTTGCTAAAAACCCTCCCGGCTTCACTCTTGTTGAAAATGAAGATCCCCGAGATGCAGCGGATGCTGTCTGAGAAGTAGACGGGAGAACACTCTGTGGCTGCCGAGTAAGAGTGGACCTGTCGAATGGGGAAGGGAGAAGTCGAAATCGTGGCCGCCTCCTTCTTGGGGTCGTCGCCCTCGAGATGATTATCGGAGGAGGAGTCCTCCCCCTCACCACAGATCTCCAAGACGGAGAAGCTTCTCCCGCAGCCGGAGCAGGTCCCTTTAGTAGATATAGGAGAAGAGAGAGATCACTGTCCCGGGAGAGAAATCGCAAGCCGTCCCGATCTTTCTCTAGGTCTCCTAGCCGATCCAGGTCAAATGAAAGGAAATAGTAGACCACTTTGCAAGAGGAGTGGTGCACAGGAAATACCTTCATTTGACAGGAGTATGTACAGAAAATTCAAGTTTCGTTTGAGACTTCAGAAGCTTGATGCACCTTTTAAATGTTTTAGCTGTTCCCGTTTGTCTGTCTCTTGGGACAGTGACACATAAAGGTGTCATTCTCTGTGGTTTGAAATGGGTCATATGAGGCATGTAATATGAAGAATTGTTTCTTTACAATGTTCTCTTAAGCAGAATTGAATTTGCTTTGAATTTTTGGTCTTGCCTAGACTGATAATAAAACTCTAACTCCTGCCCACCTAAAGTGTGATGTTTATTATTATGGAAACAACACTGGCAAACATTGAAAAGACTTTCTGTAGCTGGGATATGGTATGCAGCTGTAGTCAAGCAAGCAGTCTTTAAAAGGTACTGTGAACACAAGCCAGCAGGTAGAAATGAAAGCCGCACCCTTACCCTAGATTAGAGGTTTAAGAATTCCACTAGTCTTCACACTGGACAAGAGGTTGTCCAGTGAGTTTAGCATCTAAGAAGTTTCAAGGAAGTTAGTTAACCTTTGAGTTAGGTCATAAGTCCCCTCTGTGATTGCTGTACATGAATACATAGCTCTTTGTAAAGTTTTTTGGAAGTTGAGATTATCAAGACACCAGTGTCCTGCCAGATTAAGAGTATATTGTAGAGCTGAACTTTGAGTTACTGTGCAATTTTTTTTTCATGCTGTCATTTGTAATATGTTTTGTGAGACTCCTTGGGATTAAAGTTTTGGTTCCAAACGGAACAAAGAAAACAAAAAAAGGATCCACCTGCCAATGCAGGGGACCCGGGTTCGAGCCCTGGTCCGGGAAGATCCCATGTGCCGCAGATCAACTAAGCCCGTGGGCCACAACTATTGAGCCTGCGCTCTAGATCCTGGGAGCCACAAGTACTGAGCCCCCATGCCACAACTACAGAAGCCCGCACATCTAGAGCCCGTGCTCCCAAACAAAAGAAGCCACTGTAATGAGAAGCACGTGCCCGCAACAAAGAGGAGCCCCTGCTCGCCGCAACTAGAGAAAGCCCGTGTGCAGCAATGAAGACCCAACGCAGCAAAAAAAAAAAAAAAAAAAAAAAAAGACGCCAGTGGCCAGCTGATCAAGGGTAAAATTGTTTGTCACAAGTCCCGTTGATGGTGTGTATCCTTGATGTGTGTATCCTTGATGGTGTGTATCCTTGATGATGTGACCCGAGGAGAATGACATTTTTATCTCTGGATCTTCCGCTCCAAACCCCATAACTCCAGCCCAACCATAAGAAAAACATCAGAAAACCAACAAATTGAGGGACAAAATACCTGACCAGTCGTCCTCAATACTTTCAAGGTATCAAAACCCAGGGACGTCTGAGAAATGTCACAGCCCAGAGGAGACTGGGACAGAAAAAGGATGTTAGGGGAAAGCTAGGGAAATTCTAATAAAGTGTGGACTTTAGTTAATAATAACGTATCCATCTCGGTTCCTTAGTTGGATAAGCATGTCGTACTAACGTGTTGGAAATAGGGGTACTGGGTCGGGGGTCCACAGCACTCTGCACACTCTGTACAGATCTTTGCAACTTTTTTGTAACTCTAAGCTATTCTAAAATTAAGCAACTACTAAACAGAGATAAGAATGTTATTTCCCTGATTTGAACATGGCTGAGTTTGTTTTCATGGTCACATTTGTGCTATCTGGATGTGTCTTGGAATCAGTAGCAAAGGAGAGTTGCCAGCCCCTGTGAAGATGCGGCTGGTTTGCAGGTGGCTTGCTCTGGAGCTGAAGACCACGGTGGGAAGTCTGCAGCCTCGGGCTGCACTTAGAACCATGGGAGGGGATGGGCCAGCTCAGTTAGGGATGGAACCTATAAATAAAACTTTTTCTTTTCCATTATGGCTTATCACAGGATATTGAATATAGTTCCCTGTGCCACACAGTAGAACCTTGTAGCTTATCCATCCTATATTTAATAGTTTGCGTCTGCTAACCCCAAAGTCCCAATCCAACCTCCCTCACTCTCCCCCTTGGCAACCACAAGTCTGTTCTCTATGTCTGTGAGTCTGTTTTTGTTTCGTAGACAAGTTCATTTGTGTCGTATTTTAGATTTCACATATACGAGAGATCATATATGTGTCTTTCTCGTCTGACTGACTTCACTTAGTATGATAATCTCTAGGTCCATCCACGACGTTGCTGCAAATAGCATTATTTCATTCTTTTTATGGCTGAATATATTCCATTGTATATATGTACCACATCTTCTTTATCCATTCACCCATCAGTGGACATTTAGGTAGCTTCCACATCTTGCCTATTATAAATAGTGATGCAATGAACATTGGGGTACATGTATCTTTTCTTTTTCTTTCTTTCTTTGTTTCTTTCTCTTTCTTTCTTTCTTTCTCTTTATTTTTTTGTCACACAGCATGTGGGATCTTAGTTCCCTGGCCAGAGATGGAACCCATGCTCCCTGCACTGGAAGCACAGAGTCTTAACCACTAGACCACCAGGGAAATCCCAGGGGTGTATGTATATTTTTGAATTAGAGTTTTCTCCAGACCTATGCCCAGGAGTGGAATTGCGGGACCCTATGGCAGCTGTATCTGTTCTCTGCACGTCTCACATCAACCACGTGCACTCCAATCCTTGCTCTCAACGTCATCTTCGGGGAACACAACCTGCGACAGGGACCTTGACAAGAAGAAATGGCTCAGGGAAAAGCTAGCTGCACAGGGAGGAGATAGAGGCCATCGACCCTGGGGTGCGGCGGGGAGAGTGGGCACAGAGATTTGTCATTTCATCCCTGATACTCAGCCCTCCTGGCTGCCCCACTCTAGGTCACCTCGGGAAACAGAGGTGACCCGGTTAGTGTCCCAGCCTGTGCAGGTATCTCGGGGCCCCAGCGGGTCTGAATAATATTAGTGCAGCGTCTCCCCCATGGCACTGGGGTTATTTGGGGCGGGTCATTCTCTGCTGGGGGCCCCTCTTGGGCACTGTGTGGGGTTCAGCAGCATCCCTGTCCCCACCCATTTGATTCCAGGGTCCCCTACCCCCTGTTGTGACAACCACAGATCTTCCCCAGACATCACCGAAGAACTGGGTGAGGCGGAAGCAGGATGGCCCTGGGTGAGGACAGCTGTGTTGAAGCAAGCAGCCTGGCTTAGGGCAAGGTCTGCCCCAATCCCGTCAGGGCCTGCATTTAGAACTGCCCCTTCCCTCTCCCACCTCCCATGCCCTGCAGTGGTCTCCGAGACATCATCCCCATGTAAGAAATCACACCTTCTCAGTTTACTGTCCCCAGCACCTAGAAGAGTGTCTGCTATGTAGTAGATGCTTCATAAATACTTGCTGAATAAAGGAGTTGAATAAAGGGATGAGTGGATGAATGAATGAAGGTTACCATGGAAGGAGGGTCGAGATTCCCTTTCTGGCTCTCGGGGGTTGGGATATCAAGTGAAAGATTCATCCTAAATAGGCTGACCAGCCTTCTGGGGTTCCCCAGAAATGAGGGTTTCCCCATAGTTCCAGCGCTCAAACCTGAGCGTTCCTGGGCAAAGTGGGGGCGGGTGTTGGTCACCCTGTGTAAACACAGTAACAATTCCAACTGCAATAGCAATGGCCAAGGACCTCTACGGTCTTACTGACCAGGCACAGTTCTTTACCTGGTGGGGAAGGGTGGGCCGGGATTGGAATTCCGGTGATCCAGGGTGGGCGGGTGAGGGCACACCCCGGGCTTGTGTAGGGGAGTCCAGGAAGGTTCTGGAGGAAGTGACAGTGACACAGGAGGGAGGGAGGAGTCTAAGGAAGAACATCCCACACGACAACGTGTGCCAATGGCCCTGGGCCCAAGGTCACACCTGACCAGGGCTTGCTTGTTTTCTTTTTTTCTAATTTACTTTTTCCCACATGGATATTCAATTGTCCTAATGCCATTTATTGAAAACTCCTTAATTTCCTCACTTTCTGTCATATCAAGTTCTCACTTTTCTGTTTCTGGACCCTTATTCTCTACCATAGAGCTATACGTCCCATTCTTGCACCACTAGTGCTGTTTCATCACTATAACTTTATTTTTTATTCATTTATTTCTTTGGCCGTGCCGGCGGCATGTGGGACCTTATTTCCCTGACCAGGCTTTGAACCCGCACCCCTTGCAGTGGAAGCTCGGAGCCTTAATCGCTGGACCTCCAAGGAAGTCCCCAGGGCTTGTTTTGACATCTATGGAATGGTGGCGGGTGGGCACGGGGAGCAGCTGTCTGTGAGCCATCCTGTGTAGAAATGCAGGGTGGAGGGCAGGACAGCTGGAGCAGGAGGGGAAGAGGCGGAGGAGGGAGGGAGGGAGGGAGGGATGGCGGGCGGGCGAGAGACAGACAGAGAGTTTCCGGAGACAATAGCTCTGGCCGTGTCCTAGGGCATGAAAGCTGAAAATAGCTCCTAGTGCCGGGAGCCTTGGAGCCGGAGCCTGGGAGTCAGGGTGACTGTCTCTCCTCCCTGGTGTGTTTGTGGGGGGTGGGGGGGCTCTGGACTTCTCAGGCTGGGAATGGGGTGCACGGAGCAAGGACGGAGCAGGGACCTTTCTCTCTGGGACCTCGCGGGCCATCCTTAGCTCACAAAGCTGAGCCACTCCTGGCCCTATGAGTGGGGGGCTTATCCTCCCTGTCCCCTGGATCACACCCCCTCACACACAACTTCCCCGTGTGTGCTCCCAGCAACCAAGAGAATCTGTTTTTAAGAGATTTGGGGGAGGGGGGTAAACATACAAACAAGAGCAGAATGGATACTTTTTCCGAATGGGAATGGCTCTGTGTAACCCCATCCCCAGGGTAACCAGAGTCCTGACCTCTAACACCCTTGACGAGTCAGCCTTGGTCTGGGCTTGCAGACCCACGGAAGCTTCCTCATCCCCTCCTTCAGACCCCGTCTCTCCCTCGGCGTCTTTGTGAGAGGCACCCGGGGAAGTGGGACTGCTAGGCTGTACTGCTGCTAGAACTGCACCTGGGCTCCACCAGGCTCCAGCCCCCCGCCCTGTGCACCTCTCTGACCCTGAGGCACCTCAACTGGTAGGAGCGGCATCACCTTCCCTCCCGGGACTTGTGACACTTAAGGGAGACACAGAAAGGACAAGCGTTTGGCTCCCTGGCTGGCAAAGAGCAGGTGCTCAATTGTCATAAGTGGCCGTATCAGTGAGGGTTCTCCAGACAAACAGAATCCATAGGGTGTGTGTGTATATACACACACACGTACATATGTACACGCATACAAAAATATACAGCTGTGTATATATGCAGTACGCATACATATACACATATAGTATATACAATACACAAATACATATATATACACATATATGAAATGCATAGTTTGTATATATACAGTATGTATACACACATATACACATAATATATACAATAGACACATACATATACACTATACATACACACATATGAAATGCATAGTTTGTATATATATACAGTATGTACACATACATATAACATGCAATATACACAACTAGGTATGTCTATATCATACATATATACACACAGAAAGATATTTAGGTGTGTATATATACAGTATACATATATACACATATAATATATGCAATACATACACGTACATATATAGACACACATATACACCTACATATAAAAGCATGTAGAATAAAAATATGTATGTACTGCATGTATAAATTCGTCGTATATATACATACCCATATCATATATAGGATACATACACATACATATATACAATGTATACACACACACCTATATGTAAATATGTGCATGTACATACACATATAAATACATACGCGTGTGTATCATTTCCTCTAAAATCAGGAACAAGACAAGGATGTGCACTCTTGCCACTTTTATGCAACATAGTTTTGGAAGTCCTAGCCACAGCAATCAGAAAAGAAAAAGCAAATAAATGGACCCAAATTATAAAAGAAGAAGTAAAGCTATCACTGTTTGCAGATGACATGATACTATACATAGAAAATCGTAAAGATGCTACCAGAAAACTACTAGAGCTTATCAATGAATCAGTAAATTTGCAGGATACCCAGAAGTCTGTTGCATTTCTACATACTAACAATGAAAGATTGAAAAGAGAAATTAAAGAAACAATCCCATTTACCATCACCTCAAAAAGAATAAAATACCTAGGAATAAACCTACCTAAGAAGACAAAAGACCTGTAGTCCAAAAACTATAAGACACTGATGAAAGAAATCAAAGGTGACACAAACGGATGGAAAGATATTCCATGTTCTTGGATTGGAAGAATATTATCAAAATGACTATATTACCCAAGGCAATCTGCAGATTCAATGTAATCCCTATCAAATTACCAATGGCACTTTTCACAGAGCTAGAACAAAAAAGTCTTAAAATCTGTATGGAGACACAAAAGGTCCTGAATAACCCAAGCAATCTTGAGAAAGAGAAACAGAGATGGAGCAATCAGGCTCCCTGATTTCTAACTATACTACAAAGCCACAGTCATCAAAACAGTATGGTAGTGGCACAAAAACAGAAATATAGATCAATGGAACAGGATAGAAAGTCCAGAGATAAACCTACACACCTATGCTCACCTAATCTATGACAAAGAAGGCAACACTATACAATGGAGAAAAGACAGTCTCTTCAATAAATGGTGCTGGGAAAACTGGACAGCTTCATATAAATTTAAAAAAAAAAAAACTCAACATGGATAAAAGACCTAAATGGACCAGATACTGTATAACTCTTAGGGGAAAACATAGGCAGAATGCTTTGCGACATAAATTTCAGTAATATTTTTCCTTATCTCCTAGAGTAATGGAAATAAAAACAAAAATAAAAAAATGGGGCCTAATTAGACTCAAAAGCTTTTGCACATCAATGGAAACCATAAACAAAATGAACAGACAACCCATAGAATGGGAGAAAATATTTGCAAACAATGTGACCAACAAGGGATTAATCTCCAGAATTTACAAGCAGGTCGTGTGGCTCAATATCAAAAAGCAAACAACCCAATCAAAAAATGGGCAGAAGACCTAAATTGACATTTCTGCAAAGAAGACATGCAGATGGCCAAGAGTCACATGAAATTTGCTCAACATTGCTAAGTATTAGAAAAAGGCAAAGGAAACTACAATGAGATATCACCTCACACCAGTCAGAAAGGCCATCATCAAAAGACCTGCAAACAATAAATGCTGGAGAGGGTGTGAAGAAAAGGGAACCTTCTACACTGTTGGTGGGAATGTAAATTGGTACAGCCACTATGGAGAACAGTATGGAGGTTCCTTAAGAAACTAAAAATGGAGCTACCATATGATCCAGCAATCCCACTCCTGGGCATATGTCTGGAGCAAAACATGGTTCGAAATTATACATGCTCCCAATGTTCATGGCAGCACTGTCCACAATATCCAAGACATGGAAGCAACCTAAATGTCCACCAAAAGAGGAATGGATAAAGATGAAGTTGTACATATATACAATGGTATATTACCCAGCCATAAAAAAAGAATGAAATAATGCCATTTGCAGCAATATAGATGGACCTGTAGATTATCATACTAAATGAAGTAAGTCAGACAAAGTCAAATATAATATGATATCGCTTATATGTGGAATCTTAAAATAATGATACAAATGAACTTATTTACAAAACAGAAACAGACTGACAGACTTAGAGCATGAACTTTTGGTTACTGGGGAGGGAGGGGAGGGGGGAGGGAAAGATAGGGAGTTTGAGATTGACACGTACACACTGCTGTATTTAAAATACATAACTAACAAGGACCTACTGTATAGCACAGGGAACTCTGCTCAATATTCCGTAATAACCTAAATGGGAAAGGAAGTTGAATAAGAACTTATACATGTATATGTATAACTGAGTCACTTTGCTGTACAGCTGAAACTAACACAACATTGTTAATCAATGATACTCCAATATAAATAAAAATTAAAAAAATAAAGATAATGAGATTCCTTTAAAAAAATAAAACATACACATCTCGACATTAAAATACCGAAAAAAATCCCATGTTCCAGAAGGATATCAACAATATATTATTCATATAAAGTTTATAAATTAATAGAAGCCTACTATGTATTTTAATTAACATTATTTATATGAGTTCATTAAGTTACTCTTTATTAATATTTATATACATTTATATATATTTATAGTAATAACAATATATAAATGGTCTGGTGAATTCCCAAGAAGATGAAAAACATGGAAATTTATAGAAATGAGGGGAATTGTAGAGGAGTAGTTATCTAAAATCTATGAGAGTGAAAGGAACTGTAATTGCTAACTCTAATTTTTCTTCCCTTTTTTTTTTACAGGCATATAAATGCCAATAATTTTTAAAATCTCATAGTTGGTATGTGCCTGAAAGTTACCAGCCATACCTTTTATTTATTTGAATATTATTTTATAAGATGGGAATTAACATTAAAATGGAAACAAAAAAATGTGTAGACATAGATTTTTATAGAGCGAGTTCCATGGAGGCCAATGCAAGGAGGGGAGACATTTTGAGAAAGAATTACTTTGAACTTGACTTGCAAGTTGATAACTGTTGGGGAAGGGAGTTTAATGCAACATAAACTAAGAAATATTATTTTATTTCCTTCTAGCCTTTGAAATGTTTCAACTGAATTTAGTAGTCTAAAACTTGGCACTGAAGAGCTAGTAAATAAAGATATTCATTAAATTCAGCAAATAAGTGGAACCCCTTTTCCACTTGATGACAAGGTAGGTAATCTTCATGCTTCCTGAATTCTCCCTTAGGATTGATATTACTGGAGGTGTGTGTATGTTGGTGTTATGGCCCCACTGGGTCATTACTTTTCTAGTTTCATTACTTCATTTGTTAGATCTGCTCTCAAAGGGTCAGTTTACTGGTTGAGTTTTGTCTCAATGCAATGCCAGATTTAGTATGTCAGAGCTGTTACAATCCCTGAGATTGGTTTTAACCCCAGCTCTGACTTTGTCTGTCTCTGTGCCATTTTTTTCTATCTGCAAAATGGGGACAACTACTGTAGAAGGTTAATACATGCAAAGGTGTTAATACAGGTAATATCCTTATAAGAGTGAGTGGCATGCTCAATAAAAGTAAAAAGAAAACAATAATATTCGTGGGGGTTCTCTCAGTCATTCTGTATTTCTGTCTGCAACTTCTTTTTCTAATGACTGGAGCAAAGCCAGGTTTCAATACAATATCCTCTTTAACTTTATCATATTACTATTATAAATAGAGAGCTTATCCTTTTTGGTTCAGATCCTTCAGTGTTTCTTAGAAATATTTATGACAATGATAAAACTCACAACATTTCACTGGGCAAGCTGCCTCTGATATATTGGGTTTTCTAGACTTAAACCTACTGCAAGTTTGAATCCTCTTTGGTATGAGCTGTGCTTTTCTTTCTCAAAGGGCAAGAATACATCACTGTATTATTTCTAAGAATGTCTTTTATATTAAATCTGACACCAGCCTTTCCTTTACTCATACTGAATGATGTCACTTCAGAAAGCATTTGAAGACTTGCATAAGAAACATTTCAGGGAGGAAGATACATAGCAAAATTGTGGAGGTAAGAATGGATTTAGGTATTTTCTGCTTTTTACAATACTGGAATAGCTTGTAACAGATGAATTCAACTGCTGGAAAAAAATAGGTAAGTTCGTTAAATTAAAAGAATATTATTTGTGGGCATCAGAGAGATACAAAGCTAGAGTAGATTTGATGGACTAAGTCCTAAAAGAAGGAAATGCATCATTGTGAGTCTGATACTCTGCACCACTTTTTCACTTAGGTAACTGCCAATTCATAAGCCAAATTATCAAAACACAGTAATATAGATCTATCTCACCACCATAGCCAATTAAATCTTGGCCAAAGAAGCTAGAGAAAAAAGAACACATAAGGCATGAGTACACTTATATAAATTTAAAGGATTTTTTGTTGGTAGGAGTAATTATTTTAAAGAGAATGAGGTTTAGTTCACAGGAGGGTTCATATGAGAAGAATCTGGTATGCTAGTTATGACCAATTTCTCCATCTACTGATAGCTAGATGGGTGTCCTTCCTTGTGAAAATATACAATTTGTGAACTCTGTATGTCTGACTTTAGTAAATATGCCACTAATAGTTAAAATTTTCCATTTGTCAATGTTAGGAGACAAAATCTTGTGTCCTAACTAGTGCTTGGTTCAATGCAATGACAATATGCACATTCAGTCACAGTAATTAATAGAAAAAGAGACTTACTTTTTCTTAAAAGAAAAGGAAATAAACTTTATCTTTTGATGGGAAAATTAGGAAATTAGCTTCATTAATTCTTCCTCTCCTTCACCTGTCTGCCTGCCTGCCTTCCTTATTTTTTCTTTTACTCTTTCAACAAATATTTCCATCTATACTCTGCCAGATGCTGTACATAATATCTGGGCATTCTGTCATCATTGAACTATTTTTGGTGAGGTGAGAATCTCAATTTACAAAATAAGATCATGGAAAAGAAATCTATCAGATAGAAAGTTCAGACAAAACATTTGTAGGAGAAGTGAGAGACTCTAGTGCTATATAAGTCAAGGGAAGAAAGGATTGAAAGAGGGAGCAATTATTTGAAGGAAGGGATGTAGATATTTTAATTGGAGAGACTGGGAAAAATGGAGAGGAGGGTGGAACTACTAAATGGGAGGTTAGGCAGTCAGCAGTCAGAACCCTAAATGGAAACAATGCTTTCAGCAAGTTAGATTTGAGCTAAAGATGTATATGTGGTTCTGCGGTTTAGAGTTTGTGATTGCTTGTCTTTAGATCAAAGAGAATGGAACATGTACAGGCATACCTCGGAGGTATTGTGTTTTGGTTTCAGACCACTGCAATAAAGAAAATATCACAATAAAGTGAGTCCCAAATTTAAAAAAATTTCCCAGTTCATATAAAAGTTATTTTTACACTATAATCTGTTAAATTGCAGTAGCATTATGTCTAAAAAGACAATGTACATACCTTAATTGAAAAATACTTTATTGCTAAGAAATGCTAAACATAATCTGAGCCTTCAACAAGTTGTAATCTTTTTGCTAGTGGGGGGTCTTGCCTTGATGTTGATGGCTACCAACTGACCAGGGTGGTGGTTGTTGAAGGTTGGGATGGCTGTGGCATTCCTTAAAATAAGACAACAATGAAGTTTCCCATATCAACTGACTCTTCCTTTCATGAACAATTTCTCGATAGCATGCAATGCTGTTTGACAACATTTTACCGACAGTAGACTTCTTTCAAAATTGGAGTCAATCCTCTCAAACCCTGCCACTGCTTTATCAACTAAATTTATCTAATATTCTAAATCCTTTGTTGTCATTTGAACAATCTTCAGAGCATCTTCACCAGGAGGAGATTCCACCTCAAGAAAACACTATCATTGCTCATCCATAAGAAGCAACTCTTTATCTGTTAAAGATTTATCCTGAGATTACAGCAATTCAGTCACATCTTCAGGCTCCACTTCTAATTCCACTTCTCCTGCTACTTTCAAAGTCACCCATTACGGTTGGGATCAACTTCTTTCAAACCCATGTTGATATTTTGACCTTTTCTCATAAATCACAACTGTTCTTAATGGCATCTAGAATGTGGTGAATTTTTTCCAGAAGGTTTTCAATTTATTTTGCCCAGGTCCCTAAAAGGAATCACTATCTATGTCAGCTATAGCTTTATGAAGTGTATTTCTTAAATAAGACTTGAAAGTCAAAACTTCTCTTTAATCCATTGGCTACAGAATAGATGTTGTGTTAGCAGGCATGAAAACAACACGAATCTCATTGTATATCTCCATCAGAGCTCTTCGGTGACCAGATGCATTGTCAATGAACAGTAGTATTTTGAAACGAATCTTTTTCTGAGCAATAGGCTTCAAAGGTGGGCTTAAAATATTCAGCAAACCATGCTATAAACAGATGTGCTGTCATCCAAGCTTTGGTATTCTATTTATAGAGCACAGGCAGAGTAGATTGAGCATAATTCTTAAGGACCCTAGGATTTTCAGAATGGTAAATTATTGGCTTCAAGTCACCAGCTGCCTTAGACCCTAGCTAGATAGTCAGCCTGTTCTTTGAAACCAGGCATTGACTTCTCCTCTTTAGCTATGAAAGTCCTAGATGGCATCTTCTTCCAATATAAGGTTGTTTTGTCTACATTGAAAATCTGTTGTTTAGGGTAGCCACCTTCCTTAAGGACCTCAGCTAGATCTTCTTGATAACTTGCTGCAGCTTCTAAATCAGTACTTGCTGCTTCATCTTGCATGCACTTAACATTAATGGAGACAACTTATTTCCTTAAGCCTCATGAACCAGTCTCTGCTAGCTTCAAACTTTCCTTCAGCAGCTTCCTCACCTCTCTCAACCTTCATGGAATTGAAGAGATTTAGGGCCTTCCTCTGGATTAGTCTTTAGCTTAAGGGAATGTTGTGACTGGTTTGATTTTTTGATGCAGACCACTAAAACTTTTTCCATATAAACAATAAGGCTGCTTTGCTTTCTTGTGTTCACTGGAGTGGCATTTGTAGTTTCTTCCAAGAACTTTCCCTTTGCATTCACAAGTTGATTAACTGGCAGCGCAAGAGGCCTAGTTTTCAGTCTATCTGCTTTTAACGTGCCTTCCTCACCCAGCTGCATCATTTCTAGAGTTTGATTTAAAGTAAGAGACATGTAACTCTTCCTTTCACTTGAAAACCTAGAGGCCATTGAAGGGTTATTTACTGACCTAATTTCAGTATTGTTGTGTCTCAAGGAATAGGGAGGCCCAAGGAGAAGGAGAGATGGAGAATGGCCCATCGGTGGAGCAGTCAGAACACACACAGTTATTGATTAAATTTGCTGTCATATAGGTGTGGTTTGTGGCACCTCAAAACAATTACAATAGTAATGTCAAAGATCACTATTCGCAGATCACCATAACAAATAATAAAACATTTTGAAATATGCAAGAATTACCAAAATGTGATGCAGAGGCTCAAAGTGAGCAAATACTGTTGAAAAATGGTGCCAATAGACTTGCTTGATGGAGGCTTGCCACAAACCTTCAATTTGTAAAACATGCAATATCTGCAAAGGGCAATAAAGCGAAGCACAAGAAAACAAGGTATGCCTGTATACATGTTAATGGAAATGGTAGAGAAGGAAAAGGTAGCAATACCAAAGAAAAGAAAGAAAAAATAATGGCATAACTTTGTTGAGATGTCAGGTACAATGGGATCCACAGCCAGGGAGTGGAAGTGGAGGGGAAGACAGGAAAGTGTTTGGTAAGAAGACAGACGTCCCCTCCTGTTCAGGAAGTGATAAAGAAAAAACAAGAGCATGTGCTGTGGGGACTGAGGGTAGGAAACTGAGGTAGTTTTGTCTTTTGGGCCTTTTAAGTTTTTGTGATATATCTGAAACATTAGTAAGAGAAAAGTATCTACATGTTCATAGAAATGTACATCTTTAAAGAACGAAATTTACTTTAGGTATATTAAATCACAATAACCCTGCCTTTAAAACGAGAAAAAATGAGTTACATTGACCTACCTCCCCTTTTTTTTTTTGCTTCATCATGTAACGATACAATGATAATAAAAGTTATTTAGTCTCGGGAAAAGAAGAATGCAAAAATTATAAAATTATTTGTACAAATTAAGAAAAAATTATAATTTAGATGGTGAACAACTTGTTACTGTTTTTGATGATAATCAATGTATTTATATCACACTTCATGACTTCTAGTTCCTTAGAAATTGGGTAGACTGGCACATTTTTCTCTATTAAAATGATAAATGATCTTAAGTGATAGTAATGGATATGTTTATTGAATAATAAAAGCAATAAATAAGCTAAGAGTAGTAGCTTCAGTACATACTTATTAAATGTATATGTATTAAATGTATATTGTATTTTTATTACTAGCGATGTGGCTGTTTAAGAGAAGTAATTGTCATGTATGATTCTTTTTACAGTTAGTTATAAATTATTTCCTTATCATGCTTTAAAGATGTCTAAAATATTATGGTTTCAGAATTAGGAAAGATCAAATGATTTTTTTTTACAATTCATATATTTCTAAATTATCTTTATGAATCATAGCTAACCA
This sequence comes from Delphinapterus leucas, assembly GCF_059928025.1. Classification (NCBI taxonomy): domain Eukaryota; kingdom Metazoa; phylum Chordata; class Mammalia; order Artiodactyla; family Monodontidae; genus Delphinapterus; species Delphinapterus leucas. The sequence goes on along the minus strand of NW_028322262.1, from coordinate 3,420,503 downwards.
AAAACTTCAAAATTCTGGGCCCAATAAATATTACTGACAGAATAATCATCTTAATTTAGTAATAAAGGTACTATTTTTTTAAATTTGTTTATTTTTTTGCTGTACGCGGGCCTCTCACCGCTGTGGCCTCTCCCGTTGTGGAGCACAGGCTCCGGACGCGCTGGCCCAGCGGCCATGGCTCACGGGCCCAGCTGCTCCGCGGCATGTGGGATCTTCCTGGACCTGGGCACGAACCCGCGTCCCCTGCATCGGCAGGTGGACTCTCAACCACTACGCCACCAGGGAAGCCCTAAAGGTACATTTTTAGTGCTATATAGCACACTAACTAATACATACCTTTTTAAGAATATCAATCACAAATTTGCAGTATTTTTCCTGTTTGTGAAGAAGCTGCTTGTAACACTTTTTTCCCAGAGAAAGCCTTAGGCTGTGCTAAAGGATGAGGGCATGTTTCATATAGTGATAAATAACAACAAAAAATGAAACATCAAAAGTAGTGTGAACTACAACATACATGGAAATTTATTGAGATACTATTTCTAAGATTTTAAAAATCTTTAGAATTTATTCATTTTAAAAATTATTTTTAAGCAGTATCCCATATATAACAATCTCTTTTGTTAAGCCCTTTGTAATGTAGGAGTTTGAGAGGCTAATGTTCCTTTTCTAGAAGGATTATATCTATAGTGTCAGGAAGCAGCATAATCTACTTTTGATACCATTCAAGTACCACAGGGGTATAAGCTTACATTGTAAAATTTTTACTGGAACATTTGACCACTTGATTGTTGTAAAAAGTTCAAACAAAAATGAATGTTTTTTGACATTCTATTACATTAAATATTACTTTCCTCTATGTCTGATATATTTTGCTGTATTTCCTACCAAGTATATATGAAGAACTCTGAATTTATTTTCTACCATAATTATTTATCCTATATGGTGTGTTTATTTGTTTCTGTGGTATGTTAGAGAAATAAGTCTCGACTACCTTCTGGCTTTCTAATTCTTTTTCTGGATTGTGCATTCTGTTATTCACACTACATGTAGATTTTTTGTTTTCATTTTTGTCTTTATTAGGACTTCCCTGGCAGTCCAGTGATTAAGACTTTGCCCTCCAGTGCAGGGGGTGTGGGTTCAATCCCCTGTCAGGGAGCTAAGATACCACATGCCTCGTGGCCAAAAACAAAAAACAAACAAACCAAAAAACCATAAAACAGAAGCAATGCTGTAACAAATTCAATAAAAGACTTTAAAAATGGTCCACATCGGGCTTCCCTGGTGGCGCAGTGGTTGAGAGTCCGCCTGCTAATGCAGGGGACGCTGGTTCGTGTCCCGGGCCGAGAAGATCCCACATGCCGCGCAGCGGCTGGGTCCGTGAGCCATGGCCGCTGAGCCTGCGCGTCTGGAGCCTGTGCTCCGCAACGGGAGAGGCCACGACAGTAAGAGGCCCGCGTACCGCAAAAAAAAAAAAAAAAAAAAAAAAAAAAAATGGTCCACATCAAAAAACATTTGGCTTTATCATCTGAAACCTCTACTTGCCTCTTTCCAAAATAAATGCTTATTCATCTATTTTTGCTTTTCTGTTTATAATACAATATAGATAATAATACTGTATGTACTTTTCAAATATTCTTTTCTCTAAAAGATATTTTGAGTATTGCTCATGTCTTTAAGTATGATACTTTGTTTCTTTGATAGTTATGCTACCTCAGATATGTGTTTTTCTTATTGTAATCCAGACCTTTGCTTGATCAGCACAGATATCTAGAGGGATATCACTCTAGTTAGTTTCCTTAGTTAAAGGAGGGATGTTTTCCTGAGTATGGAGACAATTCTGATAAGAAATAAAATGTCTTTGCTCCATGATTCTACATGAGAGTTGAGAGGACTCACATTTGAACAGGTTCTTCCATTGAATTCTCTCTCCCTTTTGTTTAAAGAGGGGGAACTACTTTTTAATCCTACTCTCACATTCATTATATCAGAGTGGTTTCATTGTTCTTTAGTCAATTGTTTGGGAATGAAAATCCAAGGCTCATTCCATTGCCCAGCTCTCAACTCTCCCACATATATTTTGCTAATAATGAGGAATTATACTAAGAGTATTTTTTTTGATGGACTTATTCTTATTGGTGTTGAGTGGTAGATTTTATAGGTCTTTGGATTTGAGCACCTTCTGGTCCAATTTGCTGTAGAACTTAACAGAAATGAAATACTGCTAAAAGCAAGAACAAATGGGTTCTGATTTTTAATTCTAGAACTATTGCGGATTTAATATTTTTATATTTGTTCTGCCATTTGAAATGGATTCTGATAGGGAGAGATAAATTCCTGTATATAATAAAATTCCTTGGGTAAAGCTCACTGGTTTCTTTAATAAAGCCTTTTTCTTTGCTCCTTCCAAAATCTGTCAATAAAAATGTAATTACTATTTTTGTCAAGAGAAAAGGAAAATACTTGTTTTGTTTTTCAGGTGTCAGAAACAAAGCCCTTACCTCACTAAAGAATAAGACAAAGATGTTCACTATGACTAGTACAGTTTTACTCAGCATTCGAGGTATTAACTAATGCAGTTAGGTAAGAAAATTCAGTTCTAATCTAAATAATTAGAAAGGAAATAAAACTACATTCATCATCAGAGTATATGACTGAATATTAGGATAAAACCAATATCAACACAATAACTACCAGAAATGTGACAATAAAAGTAAAACAGTAAATACGGGATGTAATGAGAGAGAAGATTCAATTTGAGTTAACAACAAAAAACAGTTACAGAAAAGTGCCTCAGTACAAACCTAAACAGTAATGTGCAAAACTGGAACGCAAAGAGTATATATTATTAAACAGAAAGAAATGTCTATGCTCTTGAATAGGAAGTTGTAACTTCACAAACAGTCAATTTTCCATAACCTAATTTATAGATTTAATTAAATTCATATAAAATAAAATTCCCAACAATTGCTTTTCATGGAGCCAGCTAACTTGATTATGATGTTCATTTGGAAAACATGAGTAAGCAAAATAAATAGACAAAGAAAAAGTAGAAAAGCAATATTAGGGGTTGTTCTTCCAGCTATTTAAACGTATAGCTTCTATAATTAATTGTGTGTGGTATTAATGCACAAATATAAGAGCAACATATCAAAATTTAAAATACCAGGAATATACACAGAAGATAGTAAAATTTGCTAGCTGATAAACTTGGCATCACATTACAATGAAAGAAGGTTAACTTTTTAAATAAATTATTTAATAGATATTCAGATGAGTATAGAATTGAACCTGTATGGTATTGTATAAAGGATAAATTCCAGATGGATGAGTGATCTAAATAGTAAACAGTGAAATAATACAGATGTTAAAAATGGTTAAATTCCTTTGTAATCTTGGAATGCGTAATACCATTGTAAAATTCCAAAGCAATAGTAATAGTGATTGATAAATACAACTCATTTAAAAAGCAAACAAACAAACCAAATCAGACTTTACATGCATTAAAAATAAAAATCAAAACGGAAATCACAAATAGGAAACAAAGGAAAAGTATTTGTAATTTATGTCACACACTTAGAATCTGTAATATCAATAAAGAAAATGAGATTATGTAAATTAAGTATATATTTAGAACTGAATATAGAATTTAAAAATATTAAACTCATATAAATATTAAATTTACTTACCTATCTGACTGGAAAAATCCAAGTTTGAGAATATACTGTAATGACAAGACTATGGGAAAATAGGCATTTTTCCACAATAAAATGAAAAATGTTATATTCCTTTGATGATATCAACAATATATACATTTACCCTTTCACCTAGCAATTTCAATTCTAAGAATCTACTCATTCTGCTTTTTATAATGAGATATATATTTGTGCAACATTTTCTTCATCTTTTCTTGAAAACTTCCTTTTATAAAATTAAGAATTCACTAAATACAATCTTGTAAGTGATTTAGTGCATAGGGAATTTCTGTACTCAACAACATGACCTCATTCTTCTTATGTTAGGGCATTTAATGCTTACTTTTGGAGTGTCTTTGGCAATTGAACACTGTATAACTTCTATCTTTGGACTAGCTATTCTATGGTACTTATACTCAGTATATGAATATTATATGGGTACTTCTACTCAATATACGAATACTACAGTGTAACAATGGAGACACAAGTCTAATGCAAGAAAAGCATTATCACAGTGTCCACCTAAATATTGGACCTCCAACTTAACCTAGGCTGCAAGAGATAAAATCAGCCTGTTAACCATTTTTGTCTGTACACACTGACCTCAAATATATAAATTTTATTTTCTCTTCTCAAACCTAAAATAAATTAAAAAATTTAAGCTGTAAAAGATAATACTGATCTCTTCTCCAAGAATGACTTATACACAAATATGTTCATTTTGGTGTTATTTATGACATTAAAATTTTAAAACAACCCCAAATTAATGGAAGGGCTTGAATGAATAAGTTTTGTTATACCTGCCCAATTGAATACAAAGAATCCATAAAAATGAATGGGGAAAATTTTTATACATTGGTATGGAGTCATACCTTCATGCAAATATTCTTAAGAAGACAAGGAAAAGGTGCAAGAGAGTTTGTATGTGTATGTACACATATTAGCTGCATTTTATGAAAGAAATGAAGGAAAATATGCAAATATATATTTGAAAAAGGAAACACTGAAATAACCACAATTATAATACAAATTGTTTCTTTTAAAGAGTGAAAGGCATAGATTGGAGAGAATAGGAAGAGAAATATGGCGTTTGTTTTTCTAAATATTTATCATTTTATAGTTCTGCCTTTGGAATGGTATAATTTTACATATTTAAAAACCAAATTATGGTATCACACTTTCTGATTTCAAACTATACTATAAAGCTATAGTGATTATAACAGTATGATGCTGACATAAAAATAGACATAGACAAATAAACAGAACAGAGAGCCCAGAATTAAACCCCCATATATACAGTCAACTCATATATGACAAGAGAACCAAGAACACCCATTGTGGAATGGATAGTCTCTTCCTCAAATGGTGCTGGGAAAACTGGATAAACACAGGCAGAAAAATAAAATTGGACCCCTGTATTACACCACTCACAAAAATTAACTTGAAATTTCAAAAACTTAAACATAACACCTGATACCACAAAACTCCTAGAAGAAAATAATTGATCTTGGCAATGAGTTTTTGGATAAGACACCAAAAACACAAACAAAAGCAAAATTCAACAAATGGGACTATATAAAACCAAAAACTTCTGCACAGCAAAAGAAACAATTAATAAAATGAAAAGGCAACATACAGAATGGAAGAAAATGTTTGTAAACTGTATATCCAATAAGGAATTAATATCCAAAATATAAAAAGAACTCATACACCTCTATAACAACAAAAAAATTTTTAATGCCCTGAAGAACTAAATAGACATTTTCCAAAGAAGACACCCAAATGACCAACAGGTACATGAAAGTATGCTCAGCATCACTAATCATCAGGGAAATGCAAATCAAAACCCAATAAGATATCACCTCACACCTGTTAGAATGGTTATCATCAAAATGACAAGAGATAACAAATGTTGGCAAGGATATAGAGAAAAGGAAACCCTTCTGCACTGTTGGTGGGAATATAAAGTGGTTCAACCACTATGGAAAACAATATGGAGGTTTATCCAAAAATTAAATAGATCTACCATATGATCCAGCAATTCCACTCCTGGGTAAATACCCAAATAAAAACATGACATTGAAGAGATATATGCATTCCCATGTTATTGCAGCAGTATTCACAAGAGCCAAGATACAGAAACTACCTATGTGTCCATCGATGGAAGAATGAATAAAGAAGATGTGGTGTGTGGGGGTGTGGGGGTGTGTGTATATATATATATATATATAATATTATTCAGCCATGAGAAATAAGAATATTCTGCCATGTGTGACATGGATAGACTTTGAGAATGTTATGCTAAGTGAAACAAGTCAGACAAAGATAAATACCATATGATATCACTTATATGTGGAATCTAAAAAAGCCAAACTTGTAAAAACAGAGAGTGAAATGGTGGTTACCAGGGGATGGGGCTAAGAATGGAGGTGGGAGGGATAGGATAGATGTTGTTGAAAGGTACAAACTTGCAACCAGTAGTAGATAAGCCCTAGAGATCTAGTGCACAGTATAGTCAATATAGACAACAATACTGTATTATAATCATCAAACTTATCTTAATTATTCCAACTAAAGAAATACTTATGTGATGTGAAAGAGCTACTAATTATCACTACAATGTCAGTCATATTACAATACATATTTAACATGTAGTACATCTTAAACAATGTATGTCAAATGTATTTCAATTAAAAAAATAAAAACCAAATTAATTACAAAAGCAATTTCCTCTAATTGAAAACTAACTAAAATAAATTAATCCAACCATATATCATATTGGGGACCTAAACATACATGCACAAAAGATAATTATTTCAAATGACTTTAGAATACAACATTTTGACTTTGTGTCTTTAGTGTAATATATACTAAAACCAAATAGAGCTTCTAAGAAATCCCAAATATTATTCAGGTGGCTAATACTGAATAGTAAACCAATAAGTATTATTGTACAGCTGTGTTTAAGTGCATGGAGCCCTGCTGCCTTTCTATAACAGATTTGGGAAATGGGAATAGATATTCTGTTACTAAGACAAGTTGAAGCACTGATTTTGAATAGGATATTAAAGACAATGTTCTGTAAAGCATTTGATAACTTTTAATTCTCTTCCAAGTTACATAGGTAATATGAGCAGACGGGGTCACTATTTTACTGTTTGCTTAACCTCTGCCTTCTTCCCACAATTTATCAGGATATATTCATGTCCCTCACCCTGTGGTAAGATTTTATTTTGCATCAGTCTTTCACTGAACTTCTTAGGCATATGAGTATCTCTTCCACAATATGGGAAAAATTAAACCTGTCTGATTTGAACTAGCCAGGTTTGGCTCTAGATAGTGGAGCTGGAAGCAGGAATTTAGGATTCCAGATGATAAAACTTCATGGTTTTTATGTCACATGATTTTTTTTAACATCTTTATTGGGGTATAATTGCTTTACAATGGTGTGTTAGTTTCTGCTTTATAACAAAGTGAATCAGTTATACATATACATATGTTCCCATATGTCTTGCCTCTTGCGTCTCCCTCCCTCCCACTCTCCGTATCCCACCCCTCCAGGCTGTCACAAAGCACCGAGCTAATATCCCTGTGCCATGCGGCTGCTTCCCACTAGCTATCTACCTTACTACGTTTGTTAGTGTGTATATGTCCATGACTCTCTCTCGCCCTGTCAAAGCTCACCCTTCCCCCTCCCCATATCCTCAAGTCCGTTCTCCAGTAGGTCTGTGTCTTTATTCCTGTCTTACCCCTAGGTTCTTCATGACCTTTTTTTTTTCTTAAATTCCATATATATGTGTTAGCATATGGTATTTGTCTTTTTCTTTCTGACTTACTTCACTCTGTATGACAGACTTTAGGTCTATCCATCTCATTACAAATAGCTCAATTTCGTTTCTTTTTAAGGCTGAGTAATATTCCATTGTATATATTTGCCACATCTTCTTTATCCATTCATCCGATGATGGGCACTTAGGTTGTTTCCATCTCCAGGCTATTGTAAATAGAGCTGCAATGAACATTTTGGTACATGACTCTTTTTGAATTTTGGTTTTCTCAGGGTATATGCCCAGTAGTGGGATTGCTGGGTCATATGGTAATTCTATTTGTAGATTTTTAAGGAACCTCCATACTGTTCTCCATAGTGGCTGAACCAATTCACATTCCCACCAGCAGTGCAAGAGTATTCCCTTTTCTCCACACCCTCTCCAGCATTTATTGTTTCTAGATTTTTTGATGATGGCCACTCTGACTGGTGTGAGATGATATCTCATTGTAGTTTTGATTTGCATTTCTCTAATGATTGATGATGTTGAGCATTCTTTCATGTGTTTGTTGGCATTCTGTATATCTTCTTTGGAGAAATGTCTATTTAGGTCTTCTGCCCATTTTTGGATTGGGTTGTTTGTTTTTTTGTTATTGAGCTGCATGAGCTGCTTGTAAATTTTGGAGATTAATCCTTTGTCAGTTGCTTCATTTGCAAATATTTTCTCCCATTCTGAGGGTTGTCTTTTGGTCTTGTTTATCGTTTCCTTTGCTGTGCAAAAGCTTTTAAGTTTCATTAGGTCCCATTTGTTTATTTTTGTTTTTATTTCCATTACTCTAGGAGGTGGGTCAGAAAGGATCTTGCTGTGATTTATGTCATAGAGTGTTCTGCCTATGTTTTCCTCTAAGAGTTTGATAGTTTCTGGCCTTACATTTAGGCCTTTAATCCATTTTGAGCTTATTTTTGTGTATGGTGTTAGGGAGTGTTCTAATCTCATACTTTTACATGTACCTGTCCAGTTTTCCCAGTACCATTTATTGAAGAGGCTGTCCTTTCTCCACTGTACTTTCCTGGCACCTTTATCAAAGATAAGGTGTCCATATATGTCACATGATTTTTGATTAAATGCCTTTTCCAACTCTTAAATCATTTTTCATTTGATATTATTTTCAGATCCTGAGGCATCCAGGTTACCCTTATTTGGGCAAATTGACCTGTCAAATTTTAACACAAATAACAAATAGGTGGATTACTCGAAATATCTTACAGACACAAATTAGAAGATAAAATGTATTTAATGTTTTTCCCTGTATCATTTATGGAAATAATTAGAAATGGAATAATCAATCAATAGAAATTAATGCCACTCAAAGCAGGGTACAAGAGACAGAAATGTATTTCCTTGGACACAGGAAAGCCAAAGTGAGATATAACTGGAAGGCATGCTTGGGCATTAATTCTGCCTCCTTTCTTAAGGAGGTAGCCTTGACATTGTAGAGCTTGGTGAGGTCACAGGAAAATCTATTATTTGCGAATATTCAGTTAAATAAAAGAGTTCAGATTGTTATTTTAACACCATACTGAATGGTGGCCTGACTGTATTATAAAAAATAGTGTTTCAGGAAGCTTAGTCTTTTTGGATCAGATAGGACTTTACCTTCTTTCAACAGTCGTTCATAACTTCTTTCCTTTGCAAATAAAGCTCAGAGAAATCAGACCAAGATGCTCTACAACTATTATTTTTCTTGTGAAATCACTTGTTTTTCCAGAAATTTCTGAAATCATTCCTAAATTGAGATTATGTATTAATTGTGTGTTCGGTCTCCTTCTGCCTATATTAGAGCCAATTATAAAGATGTTTTTATGTTAAACATTCTTTATTTCAAGATTAAGGAGCCAGAAAATGAAATTTCTTTAGCCAGGGATAGTTTCACATTGGTCAAATAGTCATAAAACGTTCAGTTCATGTTCTCCACACATCTTTCTATATTTAAAAGTTCATTATTGATCACATATATTGTTAAATTCACTTAGTATAAATAATAAATATTTAAAAGATAAAGATTAAATTCATGGATAACAGTAAAGCATATTTTCTTCTATAAGATTCCCTTTCTTAACCCTGTAGAATTTAAAGTTTTCCATTTCTTTAAAGTGCTTAACAAACCAGAACCAACTCACAGCAACATATACTGATGAACAAAGGTAAAAGATCTCTGACATGCCCAAGAATATCCATGGAGAACTTTAAAATCATAAAAGCTTAGATTAGTTCAAACGGAAGCAAAGTGGACATATTCCAGGCTCACATTTTTTCTAGGAAAATAATTGTATCCATTTGAGTCTGGCAGAGATAGGTTTTTGGATGAAATTTGATGGCAGACATAGTATGAAGCTCAATTTAAAAAAATCATAGTAGAAACATCAAGTAAAAAAATACAGTTAAATTACTATGGAAGTGAAAAATACTGTAGTTTAATAGCACTGACAGGCGAAGAAAAGCATACCTATTTTCACATTCAATGGCCAGATTACACCTTTAGATACGTTAATGACATCCAATAATGGATATGGGCTCACATTTTGTGCAAAAAGTTAAAACTGACCTAATAATATCACTGAAATTAACTTGAAGGCTAGATAGTAATAAATGTCCACTCAATGAAGTGGAAATTGTGTTATATTGTAATAAATCAATAAATACTACTATATGGGATATAGTATTTTAAAAGCCTGGGAATTGTGTATTTTTCCATGGCGTGCAAAGGGACTTTCATTTTCTAACATAAAGAGAAAAGTAGGGGCTTCCCTGGTGGCGCAGTGGTTGAGAGTCTGCCTGCCGATGCAGGGGACACGGGTTTGTGCCCTGGTCCGGGAGGATCCCACATGCCGTGGAGCGGCTGGGCCCGTGGGCCATGGCCGCTGAGCCTGTACGTCCGGAGCCTGTGCTCTGCAACGGGAGAGGCCACAACAGTGAGAGGCCCGCATACCGCAAAAAAAAAAAAAAAAAAAGAGAGAGAGAAAAGTATATCCAAATCTTCCAAGTCTCAGATTTAGGAGCTGGTCAAATTTAATCTCAGAAATATATATGTGTGTGTGTGTATACACACACACACACACAGTATTTAGCAGCCTCAAAAATGTATATTGTAGAAAATATTAGAATAAATATATTAAGACAAATGGGTTATCATTTTCTAAGTTTATTAAAGGTTGTCAAAGTTGGGATTCTTGATCTATGGAGTCCATTTATGTTTTTTGGGAAGTCCAATTGTTTTTGTTAGGAATGGGTATGTAGCTTTTTAATTTTTTCAATAAGAATTAGAGTCACTAAAACGAGTAATGGTAATATGAAAACCCAAAACAAGAACCAGTGGAATGGGACTTCTCTGGTGGCACAGTGGTTAAGAATCCGCCTGCCAATGCAGGTGACATGGGGTTGAGCTCTGGTCCGGGAAGATCTCCCATGCCACGGAGCAACTAAGCCCATGTGCCACAACTACTGAGCCCCCATGCCACAATTACTGAAGCCCGCATGCCTAGAGCCCATGGTCTGCAACAAGAGAAGCCACCGCAATGAGAAGCCTGCGGACCACAACAAAGAGTAGCCTCCGCTCGCTGCAACTAGAGAAAGCCCACGCGCAACAACAAAGACCCAACGCAGCCAAAAATAAAGATAAAAAAAAAAAAGAACCAGTGGCGCATCATTTGGAAGATAAGAAAAACAAGAATGTTCAAGAAAATATACAAAAATAATTAGAAACATAGTCCTAAATTTGAGAAGTGCAGATTACTTCAAAAATATTTTGTACCTATTCTTGTGAGAGTAACTGTACCATTTACGTTTAATTAGTACCATTTTAATTAGTATCATTTAAAGCTTAAATTCAGATACAGTTTTCAAGAGGGTAGTTATATGTTCATGCCCCTAAAGTCATATGACAAAGGGGGCTTCATGTGACCACTGAGGCACAGCCAGTCTGCTTAGAGACAGCTTGGGAGCCTCATATAAAGGTGATAGGTTTCTGCAGGTTTTTACTCTTTTTCTAAATACTTCTAAATGAATAGCATAATGCCAATTATTATCACATTAACTCATCAAATGCTAGTGGGTTTATCTTTCCTTTTTTAATGTGTCAATGTTGTTGATACCACTTTCCAGAGGAGATTGAGGAAAGATCAGTGATCGCAGCATAACTTTATGTAGGATGACTATGAGGGTCATGATTTAATACCATTTATCCTAAAGTAGAAAGTTTAAATATTTCCATTGTGCCCTTTTTAGGAGTTTTCATAATCTTATGATGAACCATCATTTTAGTTTACAGATTTGTCAGAATTGGTTAAAGCTCTCTATTAACAGTGACCTTTCCCTCCTCCAACCCCTAAATAAACAAAAAACATATTTAAAAGCATTTCAAGGTAAGGCTTATTTTTCTTACAGATTAAATCACTTGACTAGGGTTTTACTGCTGAATATGTTCTATATTCTTCCTAATACCAAAACAAAAGTAAAACTGCAAATGATGAACATGGATTTTTTAACCAATCAGAGCCTATGTCAAAACTCACTAAAATAATGAATCTTACTGCTGGAAGGAAGCTAAAACGACCTGCTTCACTAAACGTAAAGTGGCAGAAGCATTTACATGTTGAAAGCAGTCTTCTTTCTACGGAATCTCAAAACTCACAAAAGAAAATCAAGCCCTAGGGTAATAGAATCAGAACAGGACACTAAACACACACAAACACATGCATGCATGCATGCATGCACGCACGCACACACACACACACACACACACACACACACACACACACCATAAGAATAAAAAAGAATTCTCAGGCACAATGTGAGGCAGAAAAAAAATTAAGCTAAAACAACACAACTGTTCTCATTAGTGAATTTATATAGAACCTCACTAACAAATATTATATTTGAATCTTGTTAGAATGACACTTGGAAATGAAAAACTGGAACCATATTGCCATATCGGATACTGTGTTTAATTCTGGTGAATATAATAAAAGGTTTTTTTGTTTGTCTCTTAAAAAATTTATATATTTGCTAAGTAAAATGCACAATGGTTAAAAGCCTGACCATCAAAAAGCAAGTAGCTTGATCTGGAACCCAAGATTGCTTTGAAAGTAATTCTGACATATGTGTTCTGACATAATTTTATCTGATTAAACCTAATACTATTAATTTTAATATAAAAATAAAGGTAATAATTATTATAGGCCCACCATGTACTTCTTATGATCTCTGACTTTAAGTCAAGCTTCAAAGTAAATATTAATAATGAGGGCTTACACATAAGCAAACAGGTTTGAATAGTTTAAGTAATTTGCCCAAAATAATAAAACTATGACACAGCAAAGCTAGGTTGTAAACTAAGGAATGTCTTTGTTCCAAATTTTGCAATCTCTTCTATTAAATCATAATAACAGGTTAAATTATTAATGTTTGGTTTTCTGAGGTATAAGTATAAATTAGATAATCATTAGGTATAAAAGACTATTAATAAATGGCACTGTTTCAAAACTTTTTTACTCATCAGTGTCGGGAAAAGAAAATCACGCTCTATTCAGTCAATATGGTTTGTACTCTAGGGGATTAGGGGCCATTTCTGTCTGGTTCAAAATTGTATCTGCAATGTAAAACACAGTGCTTAGTACCTAAGAGGTGCTGAGTATTTTTTTGAATAAATGAATGAATATTGGTGGGTTTTATTTAACACTAAAGTTAATTTTGCTATATTAGAAATTAATTCCTCTATGACCTGCCTTATATTATTGTGATATTTTAGGAACTTAGTAAACAAAGCAGAAAACAAATTGTTCAATAAGGAAACAAACTCTTTTATGTGGAGGGCGGCAGGGTTTTCGTTTGCTTTGAAAGTATTAAAACTCTATCTATATCTATATATAGAGAGAGAATTTTTTAAATGTATATATATATATATATTTACTGATTAATACAATCAAATTGTAAAATGTAAATTCAGGACATACAAAAGGAATAAACTAGTGATATCATTAGTCATGTTGGACATCTACATTTTCATAATATTTAACTGGAGGAAACTCAAGAGCATGATCAAATGTGCACCATGCCAGTAATATTGAACTACCATGATTCTTGGGCAAAACAGCCCATCTTACTATTTCCTAAGAAGAGAAATGTGCTATGTGATTGAAAAACTACTTTTCACATGAGCATTGACTCGTAAAATGTATAAAGTATTAGTCAACATTCCAAAATGTTAAGGTTAATGCTTACTATTTGTATTAGTTTGCAAGGGCTGCCATAACAACATACCACCGACTAGGTGGCTTAAAGAAGACTAATTTATTTTTTCACTATCCTGGAGGCTAGAAGCCATGATCAATATATGGTCAGGTCTATTTTCTTCTGAGATCTCTTTCCTTGGCTTGCAAATAGCCACCTTCTCTCTGTGTCTTCACCTGGTCTTCCCTTTGTGCACATGTGCCCCTGGTGTCTCTCTGTATGTTATAATCTCCTCTTTTTATAAAGACACAAGTCAGAATAGATTAGGGCCCACCAAACCAGCCTCATTTTTAACTTAACTACCTACCTCCATATATAGTCATTTCCTGAGGTACTGGAGGTTAGGACTTGAACATATGAATTTGGAGGAACACAGTTCAGCTTATAACACTAGTACAAATATTACAATTAATTAAGTATAACTTGTTTAGGTAAGCAAGATTGGTTCATCTAGGAGATGACAACTGAATCCAGGTAAAAAGAAAAAGTCAAAAGTAGGCAAGACATAAAGGAGTGAAGACACTAAAACCCAAAATTTTTTTAAAAAGCAGAAAATAAAATTTTTAATTCTAATCAATGTGTTATTTTCTAAGCAATTCTAAAATTTTGCTTTCCTGCATTGCCTGGATCATGAAACAACATTTTCAACCACCATTATTATTCTCTTTTAGAGAAAATTATTTAAGAAAATTGTCTCTGACAGCATTCAAAAATGTTTATGTATATATTTTTTACTTCAATCATATTTTAATCTTAGATTTATTTTTAGAGCCCACAATTATACATTTTAGGCAAAATGTAATATAAGATATGATGATCCTAAGACTACTGAATACTGGATTGTTACCAGATAAGACAACACTCCTTCTCCTGAGATTCTCAACAGAGAAAAACATCAAACATGAACAAAAACAAAAAGCAAAAGCATTTGATTATTAATTGGCCTTACACTCCTACTTCTCAATTCAGTAGGCTCTGTTAATAGGGTGCAACTTAAAAGGGATACCTGAATTGTCTCCGTGTGGCCCTAAGTATAGAGCCAACTGAAGACTAAGAGTGATAAGATAACAGAGTGGGTAAAAACAATGGGGAGGGAGGGCTTCCCTGGTGGCGCAGTGGTTAAGAATCCGCCTGCCAATGCAGGGGACACGGGTTCAAGCTCTGGTCCAGGAAGATCCCACATGCCACGGAGCAACTAAGCCCGTGCACCACAACTGCTGAGCGCCTGCGCCCTAGAGCCCGCGAGCCACAACTACTGAGCCCACGTGCCACAACTACTGAAGCCTGTGCACCTACAGCCTGTGCTCCACAACAAGAGAAGCCACCGCAATGAGAAGCCCGTGCACCGCAACGAACAGTAGCCCCCTCTTGCCGCAAGTAGAGAAAGCCTGCGTGCAGCAATGAAGACCCAACGCAGCCAAAAATAAATAAATAAATATTTTTTTAAAAATGGGGAGGGAGGTTCATATCTCCTACTATAAAGCATGGAATCCTCCACCGCTGACATCCAGCATCATGAAAGTACAGAGCCAACTACTTTTACCCTTCACGATGGTGACTGTTAGAAAACAAGGGCCACAAATTTTATGGTATTTGACATCTCAATAAACACATTGAAAATCACTTTGGGAATAGAATAATTCTCAGTGGCATATTTGAAAGATGGCTAGAAAATAAATATGAAAGGAGTTTTGATACAATTATAGTCAATATTAAGAAAACTAACACAGTACTGGACAAATAATTTCCCTGTCCACAAATATTATTATTCCATCCTCAACCTATTCTCACCATGCCTTTTCTTTCCTTTCTGTTCAGGAAATGCTTTGCACACATACATTTGATGTTGGATATTACTGTTAAGTTTGTCCCTTAAATTTTCAGACCTTTGTAAAAGTATTGACTTACTATTCTTGTTAGTTTTCCTCCAGGATGCTACATGTAACTTAAAAATCAATGGAATTATGGGTGTGTGTCTGTGTGTGTACAGAATGTCTTATTTTAGAGTCATTTTCTAGTTACTATATGTGTCAACCTACTCACAGTTATTAGGGACACTTAGTCCACTATGATACATGTTTTTATTTCTTTACAAAATAGTTTTTTTCACGTTTAATCAAAATTGCCAACTATCTGCATTTGCCTAATGATCTCCTGACATGTGATGTGTTACCAGGAGGACAATGTAGAAGGTTAAGAAGGATGGAAAGCTATGAAACATTCTGTGCTTTTTAGGATATCCTTCTTTTGGCCCTGAAACCTGAAATTATGGCTAATATAATAACCACAGTAAGAAAAACTTTTAAACACTTTACTTGCCATTCAACGTAATATCATATATTAAGTTAAATATTATGCCCCCAATATTTTTCATTATTCAAAGAAAGAAGCTTGTAAAAATAAAAAGTGAAATATATAAATTAAAACAATAAACATATGCTTATCTCGTCAGCAAAGCACATTGCCAAAAATAACACATTTTGATAGTTCAGTATTTAACTATATAAACTCTTATGAAAAATGTTTCAACATATAAGGAGCATAACAGAAATACTCTTTGCTAAAACTTTTTCCTTTACTATCAGTGCCATTTTTATGTGACTCAGGAAGATTATATTCCATATATTTACAATTAAATTCTATTCAATAAGAGAAAAATAATACTTAATGCATTTCATACAGACTATTGTTGCTAGAGTTTCTCAAGACCTAGACCTATGGGGTCA
Source organism: Delphinapterus leucas (assembly GCF_059928025.1). Lineage (NCBI taxonomy): Eukaryota > Metazoa > Chordata > Mammalia > Artiodactyla > Monodontidae > Delphinapterus > Delphinapterus leucas. The sequence continues at coordinate 3,404,030 of NW_028322262.1, read as the reverse complement.
TAATCCATGGATTCTAAAGTAAAATTACATTTTTATATGCTATATCGCCATCTAGCTCACTGCCTAGGTATTTACTCATTTATACATATTTGGAGGGAGGCGTACATGAGATTTTATATATCTCTGTGTGTTAAATGCATGACGTTATATATGCACAAAAACATATCGTGAGTATGCACCATGTATTTAAAAAATCAAGACATATACATATATTCAAATAGTACTTCATTTACTGCTGATGCTGTTAAATTTCTTTTTAAACAATTATCACTTATATCAGCAAAATACATTTCAATAGTCACAGAGAGAGAGAGCCCCTAATATATGAGTCCATTCCAACATTCATAATTCACTGGATTACACCATTTTACAAATGGCATGACTGTGAAATTGGACTGGGTCTGCTTCACAAAATCTTGAATAAAAAAACCACGTAACTATGATGAACTAAAATTATTTCCTAAATAAAAGACTATAATCAAAGTATGTCAGTTACATATGGTTTTACTGATTTATTGAATACTAGTTATAATAGTATTATACACTTAGCTGGCATTTTCCCAGTAGAACAAGTTTTTTAGAAATTTGACTTGTGCTCATACTGAACACACACACACACAATTAATAGGGATGCACATACATTACAGCAAAGAGCAACGGTCATCTCCATGAAGATTTGTGTTACACACTAAATTATTCTGTTATTGTTGCAATAAACTAACAGGCCACCAGAAAATTCAGTGGCCTATCTAGCAAGCATTTATTCTTCTACTCATGGTCTGTTTAACAACTGGGTGACACTGCATCATATTTCAGTGAGCTCAACTTGGCTCTGGGATTTGAGTAGGGTTCAGATATATTCCACATGTGTTCGCATTCTCCGTGGGCAAGCACTACCCAGGGATATTACTTTCATGGTCGACCCAGGAGTAAAAGAGTTCAAGCCAAACCACACAAGAACCAAAACCACTTCCAGATCATTGAACAAACCAAGTCAAAGGCAAATCCCTAATCTGTGCAGAAGAAAAGCATACTATACCCCAAGGGATATGGAATAGTGGGTGAAAGCAAATAATATTATGAACTAATACATATACACAAAAATGTGCTTTAAGGACTGATATAAATATAATTTTTCTGGTAAATTGAGTTATTTGTGTTAATAAACTTAGAACAATTTTAGATTTACAGAATTATCGTGAAGATAAAGAGTTCCCATATACCCCATGCCCAGTCCCCCATATTATTAAAATCTTATATTAGTATGATACATTTGTCACAATTAATATTGATATATTTTATTAACTGAAGTTCATGCTTTATTATGATTTCCTCATTTTTTTCTTAATGCCCCATTTCAGTTTCAGGATTTCATCCAGGATACCATCTTGCATCTAATAGTGTTGTTTCTTTAGACTCCTCTTGTCTATGACAGTTTCTCAGACATTCCTTGGTTTTGATGATCTTAACAGTTTTGATTACTGTTCACCATTTTGTAGAATGTCTCTCAATTGGGATTTGTCTGACTTTTGTCTCATGATTAGACTGGGGTTGTGTATTTTTTGGAGGAAGATCTCAGAAGTAAAATGCCATCCTTAGCACATTGCTTCATGAGTATATACTGTCAATATGACACCATTTTTGATGCTAACCTTGTTCATGTAACTTGAGGTAGTGTTTATTAGGTTTCTCCACTGTCAAGTAACTTTCTTCCCTTTCCATACTGTACTCCTGAAAACAGTCACTATGCACAGCTCACACTTAAGCTGTGGGGAGTTAATCTGTACCTTCTGAAGGGTAGCATATCTACATAAATGGTTTTAAATTCTTCTGTGCAGGAAATTTGTCTATTATTCCTCATTTATTCAACCATTTCTTTATATCAACATGAATGCATGGATATTTTATACCTTATAATCTAAAAGTATTCTATTTTGTTTCTCAAATTGTGCCAGGTCTTTTGGCTGGCCCCTGTATCATTTTTGTATTTCTTCATCATTGTGTGTGTGTGTGTGTGTGTGTGTGTCACTTCCTTACTCTCTGGCACTACAAAATACTCTACAATCATCATACACATTTTCTGTCCCAGTCCTAGAAACAGCCATTTCTCCAAAGAGTACTGGTTGCATTTTGGAGAATGGTATTACGGAACAAGATCTGGCCATCAACTGTAGTTTTTGCTACTGGGTTTTGTTGACTTGAACTATTTTTGAGTATACAAATGTAAGTATCCATAGGAAGTTATACATTTAAAGATAAAAATTACTCATTAATGCAATATCTTCTCTTCCAACAGATTACATGCTTCTAAGAGTCAAAGAAAACTAACTTGGGGTACTATACACTTAGGAGAAGCACAGGGATAGAAATTTTGGGATATATTTCTAGAAAATGTGCATCTTTGCATATATGTGTGTGTGTATAGACACACATATGGATATATTTTATATGTGTACATATATGTATATAAACATATACACAGTAAAATAAAGATATACATGTGTGTATATTACTATATAGGAGAGTGCAAAAGATAAAAGTTAAAATTGTTTCCAGATTCAACCCTGATCATTCCTTTATATAACAAAAATTTTTGGTCATTTTAACATGTAAATAACTTATAGAAAAGGGGATAAATATAGATTAATATATATATATATCTGATTTCAATCTTTGTTAATAACTTCTCAGCAACCAATATAGACAATTTTGATAAAGATTATATGTGACCTTGAAAACCACATAAATTCAAGTTTCCAATTTCATCAGCTTTGCCCTGTATTTCAGCTAACTACTTTCTGGTTTCTCCTTCTGTCTTCCTTGGCCATGCTCTGATTCTCAGCCAAATCTATATACCTTAGATTGAAGATGATCAGTCAGATTTGTTTGTTCTGAGTATTTGTATGTGGTTATGACAAATACAGGATCATATATAAAGACATTATGTCTGAAGCCAGGCTTAGCCTCTGTTGGTGAGTCAACTTGGGTATAACAAGAGGAGTGGTCAAATGAAAACTACAATGAGGTATCACCTCACACCGGTCAGAATGGCCATCATCAAAAGTTCTACAAACAAAAAATAAATGCTGGAGAGGGTGTGGAGAAAAGGGAATCCTCCTATACTGTTGGTGGGAATGTAAATTGGTACAACCACTATGGAGAACAGTATGGAAGTTCCTTAAAAGACTAAAAATAGAACTAACATGTGAGCCAGCAATCCCACTCCTGGGCATATATCTGGAGAAAACCATAATTCGAAAAGATACATGCACCCCAGTGTTCACTGCAGCACTATTTACAATAGTCAAGACATGGAAGCAACTTAAATGTCCACTGACAGAGGAATGGATAAAGATGTGGTATATATATACAATGGAATATTAGCCATAGAATAGAACAAAATTATGCCATTTGCAGCAACATGGATGGACCTAGAGATTATCATATTAAGTGAAGTCAGTCAGATAAAGACAAATATCATATGATATCACTTATATGTGGAATCTTAAAAAATGATACAAATTAACTTATTTACAAAACAGAAACAGACACACAGGCTTTGAAAACTTATGCTTACCAAAGGAGAAACGTGGTGGGGTAGGGATAAATTAGGAGTTTGGGATTAACATATACACACTACTATATATAAAATAGATAACCAACAAGGACCTCCTGTATAGCACAGGGAACTCTACTCAATATTCTGTAATAACCTATATGGGAAAAGAATCTGAAAAAGAATGGATATATGTATTTGTATAACTGAATAGGTATACACCTGAGACTAATGCAACATTGTAAATCAACTATACTCCAGTATAAAAAATTAATTTTAAAAAAGAGGGGTAGTGAGGAATAGTTGGGTCTAGTGTTTAGCAAGGGTCAGTGGGAAATGTTCAGTTCTTCAGCATCTATTATATTACACGGTAGTTATGTTTGGGGTAAGTGGAGAAAAATATGAGCTTATTTTAGGGACTTAGATGTTTATTCCTCAATAACATGGTCATTGCTTTATCAAATAACAAAAGCATAACCCCAGGTTGTGGGCAGCATTGAATTCAAGAAACAGGAGTGTGAGCCATCACTAGGAATGACTTAGGCCAGTGAAAGTAGCACCAGTGAAATTTAATTTACCTACCAAGTCTCAGACTATTTGGAAAAACAGTGTGTTAGAACACTGTTTCACATATAATAAATAATATGTACCTAGGGATTGTAAATTAAGGAAAACATGATCTTTCCACAGATAATTCATGTCTAATCCCGCTTACATAGCATTTAAATATGCATTATGTTCCCTACGTGTTACATTTGGTGTTATGCTATAAATTGTTAGCGAGAATTTTTCCTAAGTGCCTGGACAAATTAGAAAAAAAAACTACTTATTTTTGACTTGTCATTCAGATATTATTTAGTAAACCCTATATCTTAGTAAATAAATAGTTATTTACAAAGCAATCTGTGAGGGATACAAAAAAAAATAAGACATGGTCCCTGTTCTGTGAATTTCAATACCCAAGATACATTTTGGGGGGACTCTTAAAGCACAAACGTCTAAAATCATAACATGTCAAGAAGTGTGAAATCTTGCTGATATACAAAAATATGAGAAAACCTAGATATGATGTTGCTAACCTAAAAATCCTTAAAATCTAAAATCAAAACTTGGAAAGAAAGGAAAGATCAACACAAATAGCAACTGTTTGCCAATAATTCTTTACTACATTGCCTTTAACTTTACATTCTTTTTATAATATTAAGTATCTTCTCTTTCCTATATGTTGATTGGTTTCTGCTAGAGACAGAGGATTTTTTATGGTATAATATAAGAACTTGTCAACTTTATGGGACAAGGAATTGAAACTTAATATCTTACATAGCACATGATGTGTCCAAGACAGCCTACATTGTTTTATTTAACAGACTTGCAATCAAGGAGTGGGGAGTGACATCAATGAAACTGTTAGCCTTGCTCCTTGATAGCAATGCAGATCTGTGTGGATACTCATTACTCTACTCTCAGGAAAGCCTAAGTGTTCCCACCTAGTGTCACTATACTTAGGCTCTCCATTTATTTAGTGTTTTGTAGCCAAGCTGTCCACAACATGAAACCTATAGTTGTCATACATTTGAAAGTACTTGTCACAAGATTAGTATTCAGAATTCAGTGGATCTGTACTTTCTTAATAGCACCAGGCAAACTGGAAAAAAAGACTGCAATTCTTTCTGGAGGTGACATCTAATATACACACCAAAATCTCCACACTGATGTGTTCTGTCTTCATAATTCTGTGGGTAATAAGGTACTACAGACTGCAGCCCTCTTCCATACTCAAGTTGTAGAACTCCATCATCTACTATGGTATCTAGTTACTTCCTTCACCATAGTAATTGTGCCTCATTTATCTTTATTTTGCCAGCATCTGGCATGGAGTATGACAAGAAGTGATTTTTCACAAATATTTATAGAATGCGATTGAATCAATAAACTTGAAAACAATGACCCAAATGCCCACAAAAGGAATTGCTTTAATTGGCCTGAGTTAACAGAAACAAGAAAAATCATAAAATCTTAAAACAACAGTAAGAGCACAAAAAGTATGGATACAGTATATATGAAACTCTCTTAGCCAACACTGACAGTTTTTAAATTTTCTTATTTACAGGAGACAATAGTCCAGATAAGAAAAAATTAGAATTTACATATTTAATATTGGCAGATTTTACTTTTGTGTTTATTCTTGTGATACCCACAAGATACCCCCCAAAATCACTATACAGAGTAACTTGTTGAATAACTAAGGCACAGATCTGAATCACGATTATTCATCTACATGTTCCACTCAGTGAGTGGATAGAGCCAGCCATCTATCACCTGCATGTCAGCCAAGCTTTGTTACCTGTATAAGCAGGATGAATGGTGACTTCAGTAAGATCTACTGGATTCCTGTTACCTGACTTCATCCTGTCACACACTGTATTTTACTGTCATTCTTATTTACCCACTACCTGAAGTTGGAGCAGTGAAACACTGTGTATATCACTTTAGCTTTTATTATTTTTAACATCTTTATTGGAGTATGATTGCTTTACAATGGTGTGTTAGTTTCTGCTGTATAACAAAGTGAATCAGCTATACATATACATATATCCCTATATCTTCTCCCTCTTGCACCTCCCTCCCACCCTCCCTATCCCACCTCTCAGAGGCAAATATAGTTTTGGTCATTGTTGGTAAGATGATAAGCATTGGTTTTATAGAATCATAAAAGTCATTTTTTTGGATCGATTTCATTTTGTGGTGAAAATAAATGCGTTAGTATTGTTTGGGAAACTGGGGCTTCTCAGGAATCTTAAAACTTGTCTATAAACGTGAATGTATAAATAAATTAATTTTGAATTAAATTTAAAGTTTCTTCTTTAAAATGTTTCTGAAAATTCTTCCAAAAAAATAGCCATGAAATATGAATGTCTCCATTTTTAAAAAGCAACAAAACAAAAAGAAAAAAATCCAAAGTTAAACTTTAAAACATATAAATTTTATTGAACATATTTTTGGAATAGTGCTTTAAACTCAGTAGATGACAGGTTGCTTATTTTATTTCAAAGGGAGTGAAACTAGTTTGGTTGGCTTTCAGAGCTTTTCAAATCCAGCACAAGAATTTGAAAACCTTTGTGTGTGTGTCTGCACATGTATATGTGACAGAAAGGGAAAAGGAGGCATTCTATCACAAAGAAAAATAAAATCATTAGGAAGGCACAGATTCACACAATTTAAAATGACAGAATCAGTTTACTGAGAGATTACAATTTAACATGCAATTGTAATGTGCTCACAAGTTTTCTGGGACCAAGCTTAGCCAGCCCTTTTAAAAAATCCTTAGCCTGTTCTTACTAGTGTTATACAAAATACTTAAAGGCTTTTGATTCATTTTCCTGATTAGTAAGTTAACTTTTCTTAAACGAAGCAGTAAATCCTACAATGTATATAAGCAAAAATAAAATTTCCCATGGATCTAAGAATTTGAAAAGTAAACAGCTTTATAATACAGTGGTTTTAGAAATAATGCTGTAAAAGTTAAAACTGAATGGTCTTTGCTTCAGTTGAGGCTTCACCTGATCTCTAAAATATGGGATATATCAAATTTTGGACATGGCTTAAGTATTGAAAGAATAGACTGAAGATGTATTTTAATAGAGTAGTATCTGAAAGGAGATGCAAAATGTATAAGATCGATAAGTGAGTTAGGGCAAATAATGCGAGGAACAATGTTGGAAAGAGTAAAAGATCATGAGAGTAAAGGCCTACATTGTTCAAGCTTAAAGTCATTTGCAACATTTCCTTGCCTTCAACTCACTTCAAGAATCATAAACTTGAAAGTGTCCTAATGGCTTCTGATTTTTGTGGAGTTCAAGAACAATAACCAAAAAAAAAAGTAGTGTATGATAAACCCCCTCAGAGTTTATCACAACTGAACCAGCAAAAGATTCAAACAGCTCCAGTCAGCAGCCCCTGGAGGTGCTGGAAGAGGAGTTAATGTTATGAACAGGATCATTGCCTTGTGGTTGCACTTGAAGTATAGCTTCTGCCTTTCATTTGGGTTAAGCAAGTGACCCTAAGTTCTGAAAAAAAAAAATAACTACAGTTAGAATTAGAGACAGAGACAAAGAAGAAATATATACCAAGGCAGAGGAGAAAGAATGAGAAAATGAGAACGAATAAGGGGTATAAAGCTGCACTGTCCTATATGGTAACCATTAGCCATGTGAAGTTATTCAAATTTCAATTAATTAAAATTAAATAAAATTAAAAATTCACTTCCTCAGACTTGCTAGCCTCATTTCAGGTGCTCAGTATTTACACATGGCTACTCATTACCATATTGAACAGTGCAGATGGAGGGCATTTCCATCTTCTCAGAAAGTTATGGTTCAAAGGGCTAATATGGACAAAGAGGGAGAAATAAAAAGACAGCAGGGACATAATTAGAGGCTAAAATTAAGTGATAATAGAGAGAGAATGGGTTACAGTTAGAGGCAGACGTGGGAGAGAGAATACAAAAAGATGATACAAAGAATTCCTTTTATAACTTAAAAAAAAATTAAGACAGGGTAGAATATAGGAATAATAGGTGCAGAAAAAGTATAGAAGCCCACAATCACCTGAGTGGTTTATGATTTTTAAAAAATCCATAACTATCAACTCAGCATACATGATATTCAGACTTTAAGAAACTAACCACCAAAAAGACCAAAATAGGGTCACTGAATTTATAGTCTAAGCACCAAGATCATTTAAGGGTTTTTGTTTGACTTTTTAAAGCACATACAATTAACATTTCAGATTTGCTCGTCCTTCCTCTCTTCATTTGTATATGAAATAGAATAGCTGCCTTACTAGGTCAGGAAGTAAGTGGGTACCTGTAAAGAAAAAAACAATAGATTGTGAAAAAATCATAGCAAAGATAAACATTTTAAAATGTATATGTAAATTTTTACAATTTGAAGTCCTAATACTCAATTTTTTCTTTATTCTGAAAAATTGAATATGAATTTTATACAGAATATAGGTTATTAATTTTTAAATGAAAAAATTTTCAAAGATTAAGAAATTTAATGCAGAAATGAATGATAATGACCTGAATTTTATATAGGAAAAATGCACAATTTGGAAGAAAAATTCCATTAAAATCCAACTAGAGAATTTATCAAATAGGAGAGTTTGAGCAAAGAACTTAAAAGGAATATCTTCACTTTTCAGAAAATATTTAGATTTAATAACAATTTTTAAAAATTTACATTTACAATTTACATATTCATATTTAGAAACATTAAATAGAAAAAATATAGAAACAGGCTTTTAAATTGCATGTGGTCAATATTTAGTGATAATATTGACTGATAATCCAAATGGAAAAATTTACCTATATGTTCTCTTTTTATCTTGTGTTTTGAGAGAGTAGTTTACATTTACTCTACTGAAATAATCTAGAAAATAATCTTACTGAAATTTTCAAATTTTAAAGTCTCTGGAGAGAGGATAAAAAGAAAGAAAAACAGGATGATAATTGTCAGGTCCTTTACTTGGCAATAATAAACCATCCTTCTATGCATATAATTAGATCAGTTTTTGTGAATGCCATATCTTACACTTTCCTCCACTGTTTTGTATTTTCCACTACACAGGCCATTCACAGTCTCTACACTTTTTTGTCCAAAGAGATTTGATGCTTTTATATTCATCATTATGGAATTTCTCGAAAGAAGACATATAGATGGCCAAAAAGTACATGAAAAGATGATCAACATCACTAATTATCAGAGAAATGTAAAATCAATGGCCATCACCAAAAAGTCTACAAACAATAAATGCTGAAGAGGGTGTGGAGAAAAGGGAATCCTCCTACATTGTTGGTGGGAATGTAAGTTGGTACAACTACTATGGAGAACAGTATGGAAGTTCCTTAAAAAACTAAAAATAGAACTAATGTGTGAGCCAGCAATCCCACTCTTGGGCATATATCTGGAGAAAACCATAATTCGAAAAGATACATGCACCTCAGTGTTCGTTGCAGCACTATTTACACTAGTCAAGACAGGGAAGCAACTTAAATGTCCATTGACAGAGGAATGGATAAAGAAGATGTGGTACATGTATGCAATGGAATATTGCTCAGCTATAAAAAGGAACAAAATAATGCCATTTGCAGCAACATGGATGGACCTAGAGATTATCATACTAAGTGAAGTATGTCAGACAAAGACGAATATCATGTGATATCACTTATGTAAGGAATCTAATTTTTAAAAAATGACACAAAATAACTTATTTACAAAGCAGAAACAGACTTACAGATATTGAAAACAGACTTATGTTTACCAAAGAGGAAAAATGGGGGGGGGGATAAATCAGGAGCTTGGGATTATCATACACACACTACTAAATATAAAATAGATAACTAACAAGGACCTCCTGTATAGCACAAGGAACTCTACTCAATATTTTGTGATAACCTATATGAGAGAAGAATTTGAAAAAGAATGAACATACGTATAACTGAATCAATCTGCTGTATACCTGAAACCAACACAACACTGTAAATTAACTATACTCCAATAAAATTTTTAAAAATTACTACTAAAAAAAATGAAGTCTCTGGGGAACTTCTAATTCTAAATCTGAAAAGGTTTTCAATCCTTATATAAATCAACTGACCTTTTTGCAAAATTTTTTGCTCCTCAGTTCTTATGTATTTGGAAACTTTATACCCATCTTGTAGTTTTTTTGTTTTGTTTTTTGTTTTGCAGTACGCAGGCCTCTCACTGTTGTGGCCTCTCCCATTGTGGACACAGGCTCCGGACACGCAGGCTCAGCGGCCATGGCTCACGGGCGCAGCCGCTCCGCGGCATGTGGGATCTTCCCGGACCGGGGCACAAACCCCTGTCCCCAGCATTCGTAGGCAGACTCTCAACCACTGTGCCACCAGGGAAGCCCCATCATGTAGTTTTGAGACAGCTCTGGCTGCCTCCTCTCACTCTTCAAGAGTTCCTCTCCATGCTCCTTAAAGGCTAGGGTTCCCTAGCTTTCCCTTCGCTAGCCACTAACTGGCTGTTTCACTCTACTTGCCCTCCTCCCCTGATGCTATTATTCACTCTAGATGTTGATTACATCTCCAAGTATACTTCATGCTTAGAATAATTCTCTAGATTCTGACATGTATCTCAACTGCTTTCTAGATTTCTCTATTTACATCAGCGATTTTAGTGGTCACCACATTTTCATCCTACGTACCTGCTTTTCTTGTTCTTTCCTACCAATCCCAATTCCTCTCCTTCCTTTCCCTCTAGTTCTCTAACTGGGATCAATGCCCCTTCTTTGTGTGCCCGTACACATGGAATGGCCTACTTTGGGACTGCAGATAATTCCACTTCTGACATTCAGCATATTGTATTGTGTCATCATCTTAAACGCCTATGATACCCAGGGAGCACCATGAAGTAGAGAATGCTTTATTATATATATATGTATTTTTAAAATTTCCAACCATTATGCAGTTCTTGGCATGAAAAGTTATCCAAAAAGATTTCATGAATGAATGAATGAAATCAGGATATGAAAATAAAACTAGATTTAATAAATACTTAACTACATGTTAGGCAATACTTCACACATTTAGTTGTTTAATATTATGACACTTTCCATAACCTTTTGAGGCAAGTATTATTATCTCTACATTAGTGGTGGTAGTAGGGAATAAGCCATTACGATATTAAGTAAAAGGCCTAAAATTATATGGTTGAGAAATGGTAAGTCTTTCAACACACCAACGGGAATCAACCAGATAACTTTAAAAAGAAAGAAAACACAAGGTATCACAGAAAGTACACAAACTCTAAGTAAATTCGGACACATAATTTGGCTCGTAGTTTGTAGCACCCTATTGCTATAGAACGTAAAATGACAAAGCATAGAAAAATTAAAGCATTTTTTAAAATGTATTTTTATAAATAAATTAGCAAACGTTCATATATATACAAGTGATATTAAAGGTAGTAAAAACTGAACTTATCTATTCAGAGATGATATAATAAATTATTTCCTTTGCTAAGTACATATATTTTTTAAATAATAGATGATTTTTGTGATGAGTTGAATCACACAAGTATACTGAGGTTTTTAGGAGACAACTCTACAATATTTCAATGAATCACTTAGCTCCCTTCTCAGAGGTAAATTCAGTTCTGACAAAAACTATAAGATTGACCAGGATGATTTCTGATTCCTGCACTTCAAATAGGTTTGATCATGCAGAAGAAGATTTTTTTAAACTAAATTTATGATTGAATTGAAATAGTCAAAGACTAGGTGTTTATACAGAGTGGAAACAAAATACAGAAAGAAAAAGTAGATAAGGACAGCAGAGTAGCCCTATTTAATGTGGGATAAAAAAAAGTGGTAAGTAAAAGCACAAATGACTCTACTTAACAAAGTCTAATTAAACTGTATGGAGAAAGACTTATGTTGCACCATCTTGACAAGCTTGGTTCACAGGTTTAGACTTCTAAAAAAATTAAATGAACTGACATTTGCATCATTTTGAAATTAGTAAATATTGTCTATTTCAGCCTCAGATGCCAGGAAACTCAACTAATTTGAAATAGGATTTAGTCTTTCAGGATCATATGAAGCTGTTTAAGACCTTTGGAACAATTATAATCTCCATGGCAACAAAATATTTTGCTAGTTTTTTGTTTAATGCTGCTTTCACTGTATCTAGATCATGCCCAGTACATAGCAGGTGTTCAATAAAATTTGATAATGTGTTCATCCTATCATTTATTATTCAACCATAGTTTATTGAGTAAGAATTCTTACCTAGGGATGTGCTTGGGTTGCAAAGTGTAAATAAGGTCAAGGAGCTTAGTGTGATGAAGCCAAAAACAGGAAATACAGCACATCTTGTTGCAACCTAGAGGAAACTGCTGAGTTTTATAGGAGTATCAAGGAATTCCTTTTCAATCTGCTTATAAGACAAGTTGGGGAGAAGCAGATTTGGGAGCTGGACATGGAAATGTGGATGAGTGTGAAGGTAGAGGAGCAGGGACCAGACTGCCTAGGTTTTGATCCTAACCTTGTCCTTACTAGCTGGATGACCTTGGGCAAATTATTTGCTTTCCTCCCAATGACTCCTCATCTCTAGAGGATGGATACCAATCAATAATACCTTTCTAATTTATTTTGCTCTTTTTTTTTTAGAATTAAATGATCTAATGTATGTAAAAGACAGAGAAATATTCTGACACATAGTAAGCACTCAGTAAAACATTGCCATTGCTACTTTTCCATAACATTATTCTCATGATAGAAACCAGTATATATTATATTGGCATCATGTTTTATATATTGTTTGCTGAGGATGCACATTATATTAGGGTTAAGTACTGAGATGATGGACTATTTCTCTTTGATTAAATAAGATCATACTCTGGAAGGAAGGAATCCTGGGGGAAATAATCGAAACATAAGAATACACAAAAAGTCTCCCATACATTCAAACTGTAGCCTACTAAAAGCAAATTAAATGACAATATCAATAGATGCAATTAGAAGTATAGACTTTAAAAACTGGATCTATATTTTATCCAAATATGTTTCAAAAAAAGCAGTTGGCCTCATTTTATTCTTAAGACAGAGAGGCAGGAGTAGATGTTTCAGAAAAGCCCAAATGAACTTTTTGGCCAACCCAATAGAAATGACAACAACCTCTGCAATCCCGTTTTCTTTCTTTCACCAGGGCAAGCTATTAACACCTCACTAGTCTCTAGTTTCTTTATGTTTAAAATGTGGCTAGTAACACTTAGTTTATCTCAGAGCATTGAGTAAGAATCAAATGAGATAAAAGACATATTTTAAATACACTTGAAAAATGATAAATTAAGGCACACAAAGTCACAGATACAATGAAAAGTGTTAAACAGTTTTTCAAGGTTTCATAGATAAATACATTTTATAGGCAATAAATAAAGGATACAATTGACTAATTCATCTATACAGAAATTTTGCTGCTTGAAAAAAAAAAAGCTTTTCTACTGCCTTCAAGCTGGTTACAAACCCAAATAGCCACACCTCTCTTGCAATTGCTGCTGTATGGCAGCCACACTTTTCTTCAAAAATGGATTTTGTACCTATCCTTTATTAGTAGCTCTTTTATTTTATGTCCCTGTGTGGTGACACTTTAAGAAACAAGACAGGATGTGAGTGAGAGGGGCCAATAATGTAACATTGCATTCTGGGAGGTTGATCCACCTGAGAAATACTGAATGTAGAGATAAATGCAGTCAAAACTTTAGTATTGTAAGAATGATGACGATTTTAGATTGTCAAGTAGATCAGCTGGTAGTTATGGAGAGTGCAATTAAGTAAGGGTGGGCAATACTAGTGTCACATTTCAATAGAATCCAATAAATGGACACTAATGGACTTAAGAAAACAAACTTGAAATTTTGAGACCCATCTCTCATCTTGGATATGAGTAAATCAGAAGGTACTAAACCAGACATATTTTGAAGAAAATTTTCAGAAAGCTATGATAGTTTTGCTTTTATTTTGCTATTGTGCTTCCCTTCCCCTTGTTTATGATCAACTATTTAAAATGCACTTTAATTAAACAAAAAACCAAAAAAATAAGATTGGTTTCAACCTGCTTCACTTTTCATTAACTTTCCCTGGAACAATATACTGGCAGCCTGGACATTGCTCCTCAACATTTCACTTCCCTGAAAACGAATGGTCCCTTTCAATTCACATAATCTCATCACTTTTTAAAGTTGGGATAGTTAAAAATATAAAGTGGTAGAATAATTGTTTCTATTCCCTTTATACAGCTATCTTCTTTGTATATTAGTTCTCTGTTAATTTATCTTTGTCTGCTTTAAATTCATTTTATCAACCCATTCATCTACTTGGCACATTAATTTAAAAATTTCAAACTTGTCTACCCTGACATTCAATTCCTTGTCAAGTACACCTTTTTCCCCTTAATCCCCATATCTGACTGGGATCATTTTTCCTTCACTCTACAGAATTGTGTTGTAGTATAGGAATGCTGATGAAATATTACTTTTATTTTTGTTTGTTTTAAAGTATTATAAAATATCTTAATTTTTGAAGATTACTACTTGTAGAATTTTATATTTATTGCACTGCTTTAATGATATAATTCCACTGTCTTCTGAATTCCACTGATTTTGCTGAGAAGTCAGATGTCAGTTTTACTGGTTCTTAATTTAAAATACTGTCTTTAAAAAATTGTTTTCTTGAATATTTTCCCTGTTTTTCCCAAATATTTTACTATGATGTTTATAGATGTCATTTTATTTTCATTTATACTACTTGGTGTTCACAATGCTTTATGAATCTGTGTTTTGGTATCTTTCTTCAGTTTTAGAAAATTCATGGTGAATATATCTTCAGATATTACTTCTACTCCATTTTCTTCTCTCCTTTTCCCCTATAAATCAAATTGTATGCAGGCTAAACTTTTTCACCGCTTTGCACTTGTCTATAATGCTCCTTTCTGTGCTGCCTTATTCTTTCCTCTCTGTGTTTCATTTTGAATATTTTCCACTAGATAGCCTTAACTTCAGACTGGATTTGAAATAGGAAGGCCAGAAAACTTGAAGACAGGTTGAAAATAACTAGTCAAAGTGGAACAGAAAGAGAAAAAAGAGTGAGAAACAAAGAAGAATAGAGCATGGCTGATATGTGTTACATCAGCAAATGAAAAACTTGTATGTAACTAGTATCCAAGAAGGAGAGGAAAGATAGGATAAACCAGAAGAACTTTTTGAAGAAATAAAGAGTTGGGGATTTCCAGATTGATGAAAGATATTATTGTATATGTGCAAGAAATTCAGCAAAACTCCAAGCAAATAATATACAAAGGAAACCACACCCAGCATGTTATAAATTAATTATTTAAAACCAAAAAAGGATAAATCTTAAGGGACAAGGCTAAAAATACTCATTACATATAGTAGAACAACAAAACGAGTGACTAATGATGTCAACATCCCATCAGGGAAAACATAAATAAATAAAAAATAAAACATAAATAAATAGAAAATAAATACTAATTTTTAGCTACAATTTTATATTCAGTAAAAATATTGCTTAAATTTTAATGGATTTTAAAGGACATTTCCAGGCAAAGCCTGAAAGTATTTGCATCTAGTAAATGCACTATAATAAATGGTTAAACTAAATTCTTCAAGTGGAATGGAAAACAGATAAAAAGCCAGATTTATATATGTGATGAAGACCCAGAAAAAGAATATCTCTAGGGAAATAACAGAACATCATTGTTTTAGTATTTGTATTTTTATATTTTTTAAATTGTTAAAAACCTAGTGACTCTTTAGAGTAAAATGTTAGAGGGTTTATAATACAGAAGGAAGTAAAATATAAGATGTCCACAAATATTTGAAGGGAAGTAAATATATTTTACTGTGATATGGTTTGATGTTTTGTAAAATGATTATGAAATATCATATTATTATGTATTAATATCTCTAGCATAGCAAACTCAAAAATATATAGATAATAAGTCAATAAAGGGTACACTCACCACAAATAGGCAGAGGACAAAAACCAAAGAAATAAAAACAAAAACACTAATTTGAAGAGATACATGTACCCCAATGTTCATAGCAGCATTATTTACAATTGCCAAGATATGGTAGCAGCCTAAGTGTCCATCAACAGATGAATGGATAAAGAAGATATGGTATATATATACACACAATGGAATACTACTGAGCCATAAAAATGATCAGAATTTTGTCATTTGCAGCAACATGGATGGACTTGGAGAGCATTATGCTAAGTAAAACAAGTGAGACAGAGAGACAAATATGGTATGAGATGACTTATATGTGGAATCTAAAAGATACAACAAACTGGTGAATATTAAAAAAATAAGCAGACTCAGAGATAAAGAGAATAAACTAGTGGTTACCAGTGGGAGAGGTGAAGGGTAATGTAGGGGTAGGGGAGTGGGAGGTACAAACTATTGGATGTAAGATAGGATGAAAGAGGTATTGTACAACACGGGGAATATAGCCAATATTTTGTAATAACTGTAAATGGAAAGTAACTTTTAAAAATTGTATAAAAAATTAAATTTTTTTTTAAAAAAAAGGTATTGCCAGGAAAATAAGAGACAAGATTGTTAATGAAGAAGAATAAAATATTTAACCAGGAAACTTGTATAAAATTGTTCAAGAGGATGAACAAAAAAAAAATCAAAAACAAAAACAAATGGGATAAATTAAAACCAAATACCAAGACAGGAATCTTAACCCAGACAAATCCATTATTAATTTTATATGTTTGAATTAAGATTCTTCATGAAAAGGCAAGGATTTTCAGACCAGATGATGAAGTAAAACCACATTATATGTTGCTTATAAGAAACACATTAAAAAAAAAAGACATAGTGGCTGAAACTAAAATGTTGAAAATTACATACTATGAAAACACTAAGCTAAAGTAGGCTGTAGTGGCTATAATAATACCTGACAAGGTAGATTTCAAGTCAAATGTATTACCAGAGTTAAAAAGGGTATTTTATAATTAAAGGAGGATCAATTATTCAAGAAGATCTAACAATCCTAAGTGTTTACCCACTAACAGAGCTATAAGATACTTGAAGAAAAATTGACAAAGCTAAAAATAGTAGACAAATCCATAATAAATGTTAAATATTTCAATAATACTCTCTTAGTAATTGATAGAGAAAGTGTAGACAAATGAGTAAAGATACAGATATTTGATCAGTACTATCAACCAACTTAAGTTCTGTGGATCTAATTGACCTAACTGACATCTAAAGGACAAATACAACTTACCACTGAAGCTTAAATATTCCTCTCAAGTGTACATAGTACATTAACTAAGGTAATTAATAAGATGGACCATAAAAACAACTCTAAATTAGTATAATTTAAGCAGAGTCTATTTTCTGACCCATGTTTATTCCAAGTACTCTTTATTCTTTTGTGTAGATCCCTATTTCCATTTGGTTGTTACTTTCTTTTTGTCTGAAGAACAACATTTAACATTTTTCAGTATGGATCTCCTGGAGATAATTATCTCATATTTCATGTTATAAAATATTTATTTTGTTTCCATTTTAAATGATATTTAACTAGGTATAGAATTCTACACTGGGGAGCATAGAGGAAAATGGAGCAGTAGTGGAAAAATGGAGCATAGAGAAAAATGGACCCTCAAACCTAAATGCAGGGAGAGAAGAAAAGGAAGGATAGAAAGAGCTTCAGCCTGTGATGCAGCTCTGACAAAGTATTGGCCAGGATGATCAGAGCCTCAGGACAAAGATGTCCCATTTAAGGAATCACATATTAGGCAGGAATATGTATCATAGCTCAAGTACCTGAACCATGTTCAGTCATTGGCTGGGAGTAGTCTGGGAAGAGTGTGGTTTGATAAAATGTTCTGGAAGATCCTTAAGTTATGGCAATTGGAGGCTCTCAAGTAACTTTACTCTTTCCAACACAGATTCTCTCTTGAAGAGAGTTCTGAGTGGAGCACTCCCCTGGCTGCCACAGAGACATCCTTATCCTGATATAGAGCATCTTTGATAAGGCTACAACAAATATCTTCCTTACGATGGAAGATCGAATACTTTCCCCTTGAGCTCAGGAACAAGACTGTCTGCTTTCTATTCAGCATTGTATCAGAAGTGTGTGTATATATATATATATATATATATATATATACACACACACACATATATATATTTATGCCATATATATGTATTATATATTAATATAAAGGTATATTACATCTGACTTTTGAAGGATGCAGTATTCTCTCATATCTTTAAGGATAATAGTAGTATTTCTTCCCCATAAATAAACTGATTCTCTCAAGTTGCTTTGGTTTGTTTTCATATTATTTTCTTTCCTGGTGATCTTGATCAAGCATCTTATGTATAAGATAGGGATACTAAAAAGCAAGGTCAACTAACAGGTGTGTGGCAATACTTGGCCTCTCTATCCTTACTGTAGACTGATCTTGCTGGCACTTATTGTAGATATCCCTGGTGATAATATTTTTTATTTAGTTATTTTTTCATTTGCTTGGACTTCCCATATATTGTAGAGAAGATAATGTCCGTCTCCTGCCTTAAGTGTGAATACCTTTGTCCCAGTTAGAATACCAAATAGCAGAAAAAGCCCTTGGGTGTTCCTTAATCCTCATGTGATCGTCTCCCAAGCTTCAACTTTTCCTCCAAGAAAGAAAATTTATATTTTACACTCTAGAGTATAATTCTGAGTCTTCTCTTAAGTAGGGAAGTTACAATCTCCTGCCTGCTTGGAATGGGGGAGGATACTTGGGTATAATTTCTTCTCAATTAGACTTTCAACCAGTCCACCTGCTGTAAAGGTCACCTTCCTTTACCTTTCAGAGTTTACTGTCACCAATTAGTATGGCTTCTGGAAGCTCTATGGGGATGGGTTTACTTCATTCTTAAATTTCCCCACTGCTAAATTAAGGTTCTGTCTTCCCAAGCTTACTGCATGTAAGCAGAAGGCACTGCTATCTCTTTAATCCTTTTAGACATTTAGGCTATATGTATGTATACATGTGTGTGCAGTTTTTCTGTCATCCCATGATCTCATGCTCTTGGGTTTTACTTTGAGGTTTTAAATCCAATAGCTTGAGTTCTCCTGGTGCTTGTGACTGATGACTTTCACTTACTATGAACTTTGTAATTTCTGATTTTGAGCTTGTGAGCTCATCTTAATCTGGCCTCTTTTGATTTTCTCCTTTATAAATCCTACATGGACCAATGTGTCCCTCCAGAGCAATTTTGCATTTGATTTCTAGACTCCCTAGGATTTTCATGACACCAGGATCATTGTTTAATTGCTACTATCTCAGCTTAGGATATCCCCATATTATGAGCATAGTGTAAATTCATGTTCAAACACATCAAAGTTGCAGGGCTACTCTTTTGATTTCTTGTGAGAATTGTTGCCCCACACAGAGTTATGACAAAGGCAAGCTTAATTTTCTCTGGTGGCAGATTTAGTTAGTTCCCTTACCACTAATACTAAAGGCCTTTGACAGAATCTACTCTATAGGAATTTTGTACGCCTGAAAGCACAGTACTCAAACCATCACTATTTCAATAATTTCACAGGACTGTTGCTGTATCATCTTATTTACCTCTGTCTAGTGCTCAGTGCATTCTTCACTTCTGGCATTTAGAATGCCCCCCCTTTTTTTTTTGCAAACTATTGCATAAATTTTTAAATCATTTTATCTATAATCTAGTTTTTCAGAATAAAAATAAATAATTGCAATTCTATTACTGAAGTCCAACACACAATTTAAGTAATGTTATAAAGAAACCATAATTTATATTTCTTAATAGTGATATGTGTTCATCAAGATAAAGAACTTACTAAATAGGACTGGGGTGTATTTCCTTTTTCAGTACCCTTTATGAAAATCTCTAAGCTTTTAGTGCTACTATATTTGTTCACAACTCAATCAATCCTTTAGACCTATATTTACATTGGTTATTGGTTTGCTGCACTAGGCAAAGATTTTCTCAGTCCTCAAAATAAACTGTTTTTTTCTATCTTCTCATCTACCAGGTGGAAATATTCTAATGTGTCTTAAGTTATATCTTTTTGCTTGACATTGTGCTCCCAGCTTATCCTTTAGCGGATTCTCTGTAATAAACCGAGAAACAATTTCTAGCTTTACCTACTTTCATGCACCTCCTTAGGAATTCAGCATTAGAGGTCTGGTTGATTTGTGAGGCTGTCTTTTTCAGTTGATGGTGAGGATGGCTCATAGTGACACTTTGAAGCTACTCAAGAAGCTGAATGTGACATCCATGGCAAGTCTGTGTTCACAGCAGGAGAGATCTTGTGCTCAGCTCTGCTCTACTGACCCTTCACTCAATTTATCCTTTCATGCTATAAGCCATGATTCAGAAATAGATACTGGCTTTCTCTGTTTTTCAAGTATCTACCACTTGCCAAATAATATACACAAGACAAGTTTGCCCAGGAAGAAACTTGTATAATTTAATGACTGATTCATAACAGAAGTCACTATATTGTTAAGGGTTTTCTTCCAGGTGTATATTATAAAACACATCAGTTCATCAATTATGTTCAAGAAAGTGTGTGGGTATATATCTCCTTAGGAAATTACATATATATATATATATATATATATATATATATAGCATGTGTGTGCATGTCGATTTAGTCCGTGAATTCATATAGTTTCATGGGTTAAATATCATCAATATTCTGACATTTAAGAATTTATATTTCAAGCCTTATTCCCTGTCCACTCATACAATCCAACTGTCTAGTCAATATTTATATCCAACTGTCCAATCAGTATGTGATAGAAAGCTCAAATTTTCTACTTTCAAAACTTACTGGCTTTATATCTCATTTTTTGTTCTATACCACTCTTCTCCATTTCAGGTGGTCCCATCATTTCTGTTGCTCAGGTGAAAAATACTGAAGTTTTCCTTGACTCTTGTTTATCATAGTTCCATATCCAATCAGTCATTAACTCCTGTTTACATTTCGTCAACATATGTCTAAAATCTAAAACTTCTCAATACCCCCACTATCAGCACAAGGTATTCAATTGTCTCTCACATGAATTATTGTAATAGCTTCCTGAGTGTTCTTAGTTTTACTTTTTCATGCTTCCTTCCTACTGCATATTATCAATACTTGAACCAGAGTAAATTTTTAATAAGTCAGATTATATTGCTGCTCTGCTAAAAAGTCTATGGCTCCCTATGTCTCTAGTATAAAATAATAGCTAAGAACAATCTTATTATGTTGGCAGCATTATCACAATTTTACAAATGGAGTAACTAAAGCACAAAAAGATCATTTTCTTGACCCATACTCTGGCTAATAATGGTAGTATATGATTTGAGGCCAGGAAGTCTTTTTGCAGAGTCTACGCTTCCAACCATGATAATATATTATCTCTCAGTAGCAGGTACCTAAGAAGCCCTAAATGTTTGCACCCATTCTCTCCCTACTTCCCACTGACTTCTCTTACTTCATTCTCCTTTTAGTTTCCCATTTGTTCAAACTGAACTTGATATTCCCCAAAGATTCCAGGCATAATTCTGCATCAGGCCCTCCTCCTGCACTGGCTCTTCCCTCCTACTAGAGCTTTCCTGTACCAGAAATTCATTTGGATCACACTCTTATTACATAACTTCACTCAAATGTTGCCTTCTCACTCAGATCTATCTTGCCTTTATTGAAAATTTCAACATCCCCCTCCCCTGGCCTTACACCACTATAGATCCACACAAAACCTATCACCATAGGTTTTGTCCATAAGCCTATCACCCTCTAATTAGTTGCACTTAGTTTATTTTTGTGTCATGTAGAAAAAAACAGAGAGGAAAATAAAATTACTAATTTAGGAAATAATAAAAGTTAAATTTTATGTATCTTAATCACTCTTTAATTTATGGGTAGCCTTTTCCTCGAGTTTACTGTGAAATATTTACTAAGAATTCTAAATTGTGATAAGTGAAAACACTTGAATTTGTACGGCAAAGCTAAGGATAGACTGAGGTAGAAATTTCCAATTTTTTAAGGCTGACTTTAGCGACAAAATAAACTAAATATAATGAACATTAACAATTGACATTTTTATTACCATTATCAGGCTCACTGTTATTTCTCCTCCAAACAGTTTTTTACCATATATAATTCCTTTCATAAAAGATGAAAGCATTTTGAAAATAGGCTATTAACAAATATTTATTGAGCACTTCCTAAATCTTAATATGTTAAATAAGATCTCAGTCATCACAAATGTTTGAGGTTTTTTATCCCATATTTTTATAAATAAGTAATTCAATTTACAGAGTTTAAATGTCTCACTGAAGTTTATCCAGTTGGTGACTTATCCAGAATATAAATTCAATATTTTCTTCCACTAGAGAATGAGCTCATTGCCCACTGACATCCCCAAATTTCTCCCACCCACTCTCATTACTGAGAAATGAAAACCCATGTGTACATATCAGTTAACCTAAGAATATTTATTACTGTGGCTAGTGTCATTTCACAATGTCCATTTTCCTAAATGTTTTAAAATATTAGCCTAAGTCTAATATAATTATTACCTTTTCTATTGATTTAATTGCTTCCCAGGAAGTCAAATGTGTTTTTATGTACACTGACATAATTTATAAAGAAGAGATCAAATGCAGGGCAGTCTGTGCTGGCAGTCACACACACAATTACAGAAATGTAATTAATTCCTGCTCATTTTTATACACTTCTTATGCTCTGAAATTCTTTTGAGGTTGGCTTTTCCCCAGGTATATAGTTTATGGTCTCTGATATTCAAGGATGTTCTTTGTCAAACTATATCGTCTCAAGTAAGTTTACTTATGTGGATTGAAGTTTGTAAAGCAGAATGACTTTCAGCTTCCACATCATTTCTTGAATGCTACCATAAATTAGTTTGTAACAGAGTTAAATATTTCTTGAACGGACTAATATCTAGACATTCATTTTTAGCATAAAAGAGACTCTCCATCCTTCCCTTGTATATTCTCTACTGATAGTTTGCATTTGAATTTACTTTATAACATCTGTGTAAATAAGATTTTTTAAATAAAATTTGAAGAAAACATAGAGAATTGAGATTTAAGATTAACATGTTTCAACTACTTTTTAAAGTAGTTGAATAAGAAAGAAGCTGTAATATCTTCTTAAAAAATAATATTGAGAAACAGGCTAAAACATGTTGGATAACATTACAGGGAATGATATTCAGAACCAAATCAATATAAGACAGTTGTAATGCCTCAAAAATATGTTTTTGTTAATTTTTTAAAAAATTGTGAAAAAAGAAATAGTAAAACTCGAATATTAAATTAGCCATACAACTGGCTAACTTCAACTGACCTGTAATTTGCTTTTTTGTAACATGGAAATAATAATGCCTGCCTGTCCTTCCTCATAAAAATTTTACAACATCAAAGCTGTTGACAAATATGAAAATATAAACTACTATGGAGAAATCAAACCTCCTTAATCTACCTGTGCTGCCCTTTTTGATTTGGCCTACCCCTATATTACCATCCTCACCTCCAAACACATTCTATTCAACAAAGTAGGCTATTGTAATTTTATTATATTATGTACTGTTACCACAACCAGTTGGAAACTTTCACACCTTCTAGCCTGTAGTCCTATTTCCCCATTGAAGGTGTTTCTTCATCTGAATTTCTCTCTCTTCTACTCATTTCTGTAGCCTATTCTGTATCAGTCAGTGTACAGACAGGAGAACTAAAACATCTTCTGGATGTTTCAAGCACATAAACATTTAGTCACAAATTATTTTAGATGGCCTAAAATTGCAAAAAGGAAAAACGAAGATTTCATAGAAATGTGGAAGATGCTACCATGCTAGCTGGAGCCCACTAGTCTACATTTTCATGTGGAGCCTCCCCTGTTGTGCTGCCAATGGTGTTGCAGCCCACAGTTTCCTGGAGGTACCCAAATCTGCTGATTCTTCTACTGCAGTCAGAGTGAGAAATGACACTTTCTCTTTTATATTCCCTTATTTCCTATCAGGGAATCCCAATAACAGCAACTGAGTAGAAAACAGCTGTTGAGGGAGTCTAGGCAGTGTGGTTTTTAGGTCCCCTGTGAAACTGTGGAGAGCTAAGGAGGATGGGAACAGAACTTGGAACCAATACACAATATCTGTCAGAGTGCCTGTACTAATTGTCTAGGGCTGTTGTTACAAAGCATTACAGACTGTATGGCCTTAAACAACAGAAATTTATTTTCTCACCATTCTGAAGACCAAAATTTCAAAACCAAAGTGTCGGCAGGGTTAGTTCTTTCTGAGAGCTGTGAGGGAAGTTTCTGTTCTAGAGCTTTCTCCTTGACCTGTAGATGGCTGTCTTCTTCCTATGTCTCTTCACATTATCTTCCCTCTGTGTGTGTATGTCCAACTTTTCCCTTCTATATTGGATTAGGGCCCATCCTAATGACCTCATTTTAATTTTATTAAGTCTATAAAGATCCTATCTCCAGATCAAGTCACATTCTGAGATACTGGAGTTTAGGACTTCAACATATGAATTTTAGGGAAACATAATTCAACCCATAAGAGTGTCCTAATATGGCAACTACATAAATGATTCATAGCCCATATGGGAATTTATTGAACTTTTCTATTTGTATGTTTTTTTCCCACTACTCTAGGAGGAATCTTGTTTTCTCTTTTAACTTTGTCTAGTAGCTAGCTGCTTGGCACATCAGAGTCTCAATATATGTCAGCTGGTCAATCGTTATAGATTAATGGAGCTAAACATTTAATGTTACATTAAAGGCTTCCAAAACTAGAAGTCAGTTTGCATTTCAAAATTATTCAACATTGCTTCCCTATGTTGACTCTCCCATTAATTTGCTCACTATCAATCTATTGATATTCTATACATCAGACACTGATTTTACAAGACACTGAAATGTTACACACTGAAGATAGAAATTCAGATAAATGTGTTACTCCTTTGGAAAGCTGATATTCAACAGGAAGACAGAACTAAATCAACAATATTCTCAAAGCTTAACAACTGCTCTTAGAAAAATCCCATGCTCTGGGAGTAAAGGTGCACTGATTAGAGAGCTGATCTTTATACAGTACTCATTTCAACTCCCAAATATTGATCATGATGCTCATCCCACCACTAACACCCTCCACATTACTCTCTACCTATCTAATATATATCCATCAATACTTAAGTTATTTGTCCCTCTGTCTCTATAAACTAATACATGCTAAGTTCCCTACCACAGTGCCTGGAACTTTCTTTCTACATTTCTCTCCATTCCTCTCTCCTGTCTTCCATTCTGCTTCATCCTCTCTTCCTCTATTTCTTTCATTTATCACTTCATTTCAGCAAATTCATAACAATTACATCCAGCTTTGCTAAAACCTGACATACATGTTGATTAAAATTAATGTGCTATCCAAAATAATGCCATCAAAACCACAAGCCTTTGGGGAAAATGGAATTTAGATTTATATCTGAATATTTATAATCAGAATTTTATAGTGTATTTTCTTTTATGCCTTGTATAGTAAGACTTGCATATATACATTTATTTTTAATGTCAGTAATTAACTCAGTGAGTCCTTTTCTTGCATTATATTTTTTTATTTTTTATTTTTTCGGTACTTGGGCCTCTCACTGCTGCGGCCTCTCCCATTGCGGAGCACAGGCTCCAGATGCAAAGGCCCAGCGGCCACAGCCCACGGGCCCAGCCGCTCTGCGGCAGGCGGGACCCTCCTGGACCGGGGCACGAACCCGCATTCCCTGCATCAGCAGGCGGACTCTCAACCACTGCGCCACTAGGGAAGCCCTTCTTGCATTATTTAATCAATCTTTTTTAATACGAATACTAATTTTAAAATCAATCTTTTTTAATACGAATACTAATTTTAAAATTCTATAACCATATATGTCCATTACATTACATTAAATTGTATTGTTCTGAAATGCTCTTTTTGTACAGATTTGAGAAAACTCATTTCTGGTCACAATTCTTTCCTCCCAGAGTAAGCCACCTAGAATGCACTGTGCTCATATTAATTTGTCCATGTGCTATTATCTTTCCTATATGCATATTGGATAAATCTGAAAGCAAAGTATGAATAAATTGAGAAAAAGTAAATTATGTTTGTTAAGAGGATTGGCATTCATAACTGCTGTCATCACCATCACTGTTATATAGTTATCCAGACAGACAGAATCCACCTAAAATTTGTAAGGATGCAAGACACAGAGAAGATATCATAGATTCCAATACCTTTGTGAAACACTGAAAAGGGTAGCCAAATATCATAAAGCATTCCCTTTACTTTATGCCAATGGGGACAGAAATATTCTAATATACATGATTTACTTGTGGAAAAGTTCCAGACTACATATAAAAACAAATGATTAGGGCTTCCCTGGTGGCACAGTGGTTGAGAGTCTGCCTGCCAATGCAGGGGACACGGGTTCGTGCCCCGGTCTGGGAAGATCCCACATACTGTGGAGTGGCTAGGCCCATGAACCATGGCCGCTGAGCCTGCGCGTCCGGAGCCTGTGCTCCGCAACAGGAGAGGCCACAACAGTGAGAGGCCTGCGTACCACAAAAAAACAAAAACAAAAACAAGACTACAAATAGAACTACCATACGACCCAGCAATCCCACTACTGTGCCTATACCCTGAGAAAACCATAATTCAAAAAGTCATGTACCACAATGTTCATCGCAGCTCTATTTACAATAGCCAGGTCATGGAAGCAACCTAAGTGTCCATCAACAGATGAATGGATAAAGAAGATGTGGCACACATATACAATGGAATATTACTCAGCCATAAAAAAACGAAATTGAGTTATTTGTAGTGAGGTGGATGGACCTAGAGTCTGTCATATAGAGTGAAGTAAGTCAGAAAGAGAAAAACAAATACCGTATGCTAACACATATATATAAAATGTCATGAAGAACCTAGAGGCAAGACGGGAATAAAGACGCAGACCTACTAGAGAATGGACTTGAGGACAGGGGGAGGGGGAAGGGTAAGCTGGGACAAAGTGAGAGAGTGGTAGCGTATATATGGACATATACACTACCAAATGTAAAATACATAGCTAGTGGGAAGCAGTCACATAGCACAGGGAGATCCGCTCGGTGCTTTGTGACCAGCTAGAAGGGCGGGATAGGGAGGGTGGGAGGGAGGGAGACAGAAGAGGGAAGAGATATGGGGATATATGTATATGTATAACTGATTCACTTTGTTATAAAGCAGAAACTAACACACCATTGTAAAGCAATTATACTCCAATAAAAATGTTTAAAAAAAGGAAAAACAAAAAAGGAGTGCTTGTAATATCTAATTATGCTCTTTAAAGAAAGATGAGTCAATCTGCCACAAGTAGTATAGTTGCAAGGCTTAGCTTCTTAAAAACATTAATGTGAAATAACATAGTTCTTTCAAACTGAGCTTTTCTTACTTTTACCAGCATGCTACACAAAATGATTTCTTACTTTTACCAGCATGTTAGACAAATTTAACAAATAAATGACATTTTAATGCAAAAAGAAGAAATGTATTGGTTTAAATTATCATATTTATAAAACCATCAGAACAAATAAATACACTCACTTAAAATTATTTGAGGGATTAAGTAAGAACCTTAAATATGTTATTAAGTAGGAAACCAATATTTTAACAATAAAGAATGATGTAGTTTGCCTACTGTGTACTGTTCTGGGTTATTCTGACATTTCAACTATACATACATATATTTATGTATATATATATATATGTTTCTGTTTGACTGCAGTGTAAAATCTATGAATTAACATGAAGATTTTTGAAAAGAATGATTACTTTTTAACCAATGTTATGCTTATTTTTTCTTGACTTTATTAAAATATAATACGTGATGGGAAATGATATAATTTCTCTTCACATGAAGATCACATAAAACAGTGATATTTCATTAAAAAAATTTTTTTCCACCAAGTTACTCACAGGTTTGTCATTAGTTACAATAAAAACCATAAAAAATTAATATGCCTCAGGTATTACTTATTTACTTAGGTGACATGCCAATTGCCAAAATTCTGTCATGCTAGCTTTTAGGAGAATTAATAACATTTATGTTGAGAATAATGACTGCATTGCACTTGTATTTATAAAATATAAAATACTGTGAAACCATACTTTTAATTCTCATTTTATTTGTCTACATTTAAGGTAATTTATCCAATTACATCATGATTAAGTAACAAGAACAAGACATACTTATGCCCTAAAAATAACTATAGTAAAAACAAACAAAAAAAGCTTGACAAGAGACAAACGAATGTTTCAGGCACTAGACACTAAAGTATGATTTTGATTACAGACACAAAGAAAACAAATGTTATCTTTGATATTAACTCAGGTTTTCTGCCTATTACATTGTTTTTTTTTGTTGTTCTAAGATCAGGTATGGGAAACCAAGCAGAGTCCAAAGCCTTACTGAGATGAGGAGGTAGAGACTAGAAATCTGGAGAGGCTGAGATGGCTGAAACTTACAAAGTTAGGTTCTAGAAAAAGGGAACTACGAAGAAAAATAAATCCAGAAATAGGCTTAGTGTCCCAATTGATATTTGCTGAATATGAAATTATGCAAGTGTGGAGAATAATTCTAAAAGCCCAGGAAAAGAAAAAGTGAAAAATTGTAAACTTAAAACTATTTTCACTAATCACGCAGGGCAAGTAGCTATTGGAGGTATTTACAGGCCAAATGAATAGTTTTTGGTGACCACCTGGGCCCTTTAGTGGAGACACCAGAAGACTCATGTCTTAGTAATAGGGCTGAACTATCCCTGGAGTAAATGTTACAGTTTATATTCTCTACAACAGCTAGTATCACATTGACTTGCAAATAATTTAACAGCCAGACAAAACAAACTACAGCACTCTTTAAGAAAGAAAACAAAATCCAGTCACTCAACAAGAAAATATCATGACCAGTATCCTACCAAAATATGACAAGAGGCAGAAAATTTCCCAAAAGTGTATCAGTAAATGTAAAGGCATAGCAAGATAACAAAATAGAAGTATTTTTTAAAAAGTACCAGAGCCTCTGTAATCCATGAGGAAATTTCCATTTGTCCAACATATGTGTGATTGCAGACCAAGCAACAGAGGACAGTGTGAGGATGAGAAGAAAAATTAAAGTAATAATAACCATTTTTTCCCAATGTGTGTGTGTACATATGCACACATATATAACATACATTTATACATTATACATATATATAAAACATTACATATATATTTCTTCCACTTTTATTCTTTGCCCTTTTTATTATTTTTTTCTGTATGCCTTTCGATGCACCAAAATTCTTAAAATTTTTTAATGGAATTCATTTATCTTTTTTTACAGCAAGAAATTTGAGTCCTTTTAAAGAAATACTTGTCCATCTGAACTTGAAGAGGCTATACTATTGCTTTCTAGAATCTTTGATACACCATTCACTGTTTCCATATGGAAATCGAATGTATCAGCACCATCCCTTTCACAATGTATTGTAGTGCCACCTTATGTGTACTGATCTCTATATTTGGTGTCTTTGATCTAATTAGCTATTCCTGTGACAATAACCACACTATCTTAAATAGATATTAACAATTTTCAAAAAGCTACCCTAAGTCCTCAAATTTGTTCTTTCAAACATGTTTAGGTTATCATGGGATGCTCGCAATTTGATATGTAATTTGGATTGTGAATTTACACACACCTGCTAAGACTTTTACTGGGACTAAAGTAATTATTCATGTTTGAAGAAGATTAAAGTTGTTTCCATTTAAAAGCTTCAGCTTTATGAACTTCATATATTCTATTTACTTAGCTATTCCTAATGTCTTATTTAGGTTCCTGAGGTTCTTTTAGGTTCCTTAAGTTCTTGGAAACTAGAGTTGCCATGGCATAGTGTCCTATGTATCAATAAGTTTGATATGTTAATATTTTGCTTAGGATTTTTATATCATGTTCATGACAGAAATTGAGCTATTAACCAAAATGATCTACCTTTTTCAGGTTTGTCTTTTGTTTATTTTATTTGTTTAGTTTTAGCAAAGTTATTGGGTTTTCATAAAATTTGTTGGAAAATGCTTCATTTTCCATATTTCATTGTTTTGTGTTATTTGCTTATTAAATGTTTGACACAATTCACCCTTAAATCATTTAAATAATTTTGGTCTGGAATTATATATGTGTGTGGGTGTGCACACATGCACATGTGTGTGTTAAATTTATTATTTTGTTGGTTTTAAGTTCTCTTTTTTTCTGGATTTGTAATTTTATTTAATTTTTAAATTGATTTACTTACACACGTTTATTATTATTTTTTATCTTTTTAGTATCAGTAGAATCTGGAGGAATAAAACCTGCATTCCTGAGTTTGGTATTTTGACAATCCTTTTTAGTTTAATTTTTAATTCCTATTTCAAATTTATTGGTATTTTTAAAGAATTTCTAATGTTTTTGATTGTTTTTTCTATTAATTCTTCTTTTCAAATTCTTTAATTTTTAGTCATATAATTATTTTCGATTTTCTACTTCCCTGGGATTTGCTTATCATTTGCTTATATCATCCAAATTCATAAAATTATAATTAACAATTTATTTCAAATTTTACCTTTTTCTGAATATGTTTTTAATACTAAGCCTGTGGAAAAAATATAGGAACAGGTCTTAAAGGAGTTGTATCAGGATCTAAGGAATGTAGTGTTGGATCAGCTTGAAATGTGCTGATTTATGCAGAACAAGGAGAAATTCTGGTTTCCATGTGTTGACTCAAGTGCCTGGGAATGATTAGCGTTTTTCTTGGTTGGCTGATGTAATCATAAACCCAAAGGTGATTTAACAAAATATAGTTGAAACTCCTGAACTTCCTTGTTATTCTGTAGAAAAAGATGTCAAGAGAAAAAGAGGGAGTGAGAGAAATCAGAAATTTAAAGTGGATCTATCATACAAAACTTGTTTAATCATTCTCTACCCATTTTCTCTAGAAGGAAAAAAGAGTTCTTTATAAAGACTGTGATTGAGATTTCTCAGCATTTTCAAACAACATGGGGCTGCTATCTGCAGGCAGAGAATGCCAGTGGAAGTGATGCCATGAAACTGAGCTCACTGAAATGAATGGAGATGACAGAATCTGTGGTGGCTGTGGCCAAATGGCATGGTTACCATAATGGGCAGCAGAGTCAAAGAATTAGAATCGTTTGGGTCACAGAGATTTTTGATGTGGCTGGTTGACCAAGATCCCAACAATGGAAACAGATGGGCAGCCTACAGAAGTTATATTTGTTTTGCATATGCAGGAAATATCCATATCTGTTAAACAGAATTGACTAGAGTCACTATATTGGTTACAATTATAGTACTTAATTCCAAGACTTGAGCCAGCTAACAGAGTCAAAGAACTTTAAATAAAGGTGAAGTTATATCCTCTTACAGAAGCATCCTGCTACTTAACCATGTGTTACCCTGTAATTTTCCCTTTAGTAGACCTTAAAAGAAAATCCAGCCATAGATAGCAACACAGATGAACCCTGAGGACATTATGCTAAGAGAAATTAGCCAGTCACAGAAGGAAAAGTACTGCATAATTCATTTATACGAGGTATCTAAAGTAATCAAAATAATAGAAACAGTGTAGAATGGTTGTTGTTAGGGGCTAAGGGAAGTAAAAATACAGAGTTGCTATTCAACACATATAAAATTCCTATGCAAGGTGAATGTTTTAGAGATCTGCTGTGCAACATTGTGCCTATAGTTAACAATACTGTATCATACACTTAAATTTTTTTTTTAATAGGATAGATTTCATACCCCATGTTCTTACCACAGTTACAAAAGAGGCACCTGAGGACAATTTACAAGGGTAATTGTACATTAGCGAAGGGGAAATAAACAGAGTTTATGAAATGCTGGCTTTAAACTGAAACTACTATCTGGAGACCAAAACTGTCATTGTATTCAACCAGTCAGAGAATAGCTTTACGAATATCTGGTAATCAATAGAGTTTCAACTGGGGTTCATTTTACAGTTGGCCCAGGTCTTCCTCAAACCTCTCTGTGGTTATTTCCCCAGTTCCAGAATGTATTGTTTCAACAGACATACTGAACAACTGGCAGCAATTTCTCATTGGTTTTTATGATCCATGGAATGATGATTTATACTGTAGGGAAGGCCAAATGCCTTTATCTACACAAGTAGTAAGCTAAAGGCAAATATAGAGGGACTCCAAAGAGTAATGCTGCCTTCAAGGACTTGAAAGATGCAAGAGTAGTGATTTCTACCACAGCCATATTCAATTTGACTATTATCCTATACACAAAATATGTGTCTTGAAAAATGATGGCTTTTCATTAACTTTAAAAAAAAACCTTCATTATCTAATGCTACATAATAAACCACCCCAAAACTCTGGTATAAAACAATTTTATTATTCTAACAGATGTGGATCTTCGAATTTTTTTGTTCAGTAGTCATTTTTAAGCATCTAAACATCTAAGAATGTTTATCATTGAGTATGTATTCAATATATATTTTGAATGGTTATAAATTATCTATCAATATTGAACTACTTTAAAATTTTTAAACTGGGCAAACATTTTCACACATCTCTGTTCTTAGACTCTTGGCAATATTTTTCTCCTTGAATGCTTGCATTTATTTAATAAAATATTAAGCATTTATTAAAACATAAAATATTGTAACTATCAGAGCCCAGAGTATCTGAAAACGAAAGCACTTTTTGTAAGTGGGTCATTAGATGTAATCTTAAGAGATTTCCCCCCTATTTATGTTTCTTTGTTCCGTACCTAAATATTCTGATAATGGAAGAAAAGAAATCTTGTGTGTTGGGTCAGAGCATAGCATACATTTGTATATCTCAACTTCACGAAATACTGTCTCCAAGATACCAATTAATGGAATTTTTTAATTGGATGCTTTACATATCTTTGGTCAGGGAAACGTTATATAGGAAAATATATTTTGTATTAGTGATATTTAGTATGCTCACAGATGGTAGATTAATGCACAGATGGAAATCACACCTTAGTTTAGAGTAAGTGTCTCTTTCAGTAAGAGTAAATAATACTCCATTTCACGATGGAGGAGTTTGGTACTGTCAATTTGCTGGTAGGTAAATGGCTGGCATTTCCAAAGTATGATTAAGTATAGAAACCAATGAATTGTCCTCCTGCCAGCAAATGAAACATTTAGCAGTAAAATTAAGTACAAGTTAAATGTACTTAACCCATGCATATTATTCAGTTTTCATTTTTACCATCATGACAATTTGATCATGAGCTCATTGGACAAGACTATCTAGAACTGGGATAAAAGCTTACTAACATTCAGACAGTAAGTCATTTTGCTAACCTTTCTATTCAAGGTATCTTCACTATAGAAGTCCTAAGGGGCAAACCCTTAACTTATTCTGAGATGTCCCCAAACTCCACCTTCCTATGAATTCATTTGTTCTTTATATACAGGAGCTCACACTCTAAGCAGAGTAGAGATGTACTGTTTAAAGATAAATCTTTGTATTTGACAGCTTTGTGGTGCTTCAGAGATTCTAATGAGCCGGGATATAAATTTGTAGCAGGTCACTCTGGCTGATGGGAATAAATTAGATAACTCTCCGTTTACCAAACTCCAATTGTTTTTTACCCTCAGCAGGCAACTAGTTAAAAATAACCCCCACTGCAGCACACGTATAGGATATTTCAGCAGGAAAAGTCACTGTGGGAAGGTGAAGAATCTGCTTACACAGTATACATATGGCTTCAGGACATGCTTGCGCCCAATCTCTTTTGTACACTTTAATTGGCATTGTTAATTAGATTTACCTAATGTAACGGCTAGGTGGGTCAGAGTAAGTTTGGAAGAGGCAGCCTGGATTTCATGTTCACTTGGGCTTCATGTTATATTAGGGCCAGTGGAAAACCACTGGCCCTAATATAAATGAGAAGATTTAAAAATAAGATTTAAAAATAAATGAGAAGATTTATTGACCAAAAACAGTAAAGCACAGTTGTATGATTGCTATGGGTCCCATGCTGCAACAGAATTTGCCTTAGACACTGAATTAATCATGTCTCCACAACTAGTCCATATAGTCCACGTAGTCAAATGCTTCTACCACTGTGTGAAAAGCTGGAAACCCTTCTGAATGCATTCAGAGCTGGAAACTTCTTTAGTTACTTACTAAATAGGTAAAAATAGCATATCTAAATAGAATATATTTTTCCTCAAAGGCAGTCCAACTAAAACTTAGTCCTCTTAGTGCTGGAAGGGATAGAGTATAACTTTTTCCTTCAATTATAAGGTAATATTTTACCCTGTCTACACCACTGGTTGGACAAGAAACTTTAAAGAAGTGTCAGACCACTGAATTATCCCTAAAGCATCTCTCTCTTTTGTGACAATTGACTTAATCATAGCTCTCTTAGAAGGTCGGATACTTGCCCTTCAGGTTGTGAGGGATGATGTCATCAACATGTTGAACAGAATATCTGTGATGATGAGCAATTATCCTTCCTAGAGACTCAATTTTGGTACAAAACTAGAGGGGTAATTCATTCCCTAAGAGTAGAATGAAATATGTACTTTTGTCACTGTCTTTTGAGAACATTTCCTCCTCTTATTAATTCTTATCACAAGGGTGGGAAAAAAACTAATCTCATCAATAGATATATAATACAAGATAAAAGTAGCTTTATTAATTTGCTCAAGTAGGGAGACTACATCTGGACAGCATCTGTAAGCAGATTCATCACCCAATTAAACTGATGATTATCTGTCATTCTCTAATTCCCATCTGTCTATTGAGCCAATTGAAGTGGATAATTTAATGAGACTGTGTTAGCAATCATCATTTTCATGTATTTCAAGGTTTTAATG
Source organism: Delphinapterus leucas (assembly GCF_059928025.1). NCBI lineage: Eukaryota > Metazoa > Chordata > Mammalia > Artiodactyla > Monodontidae > Delphinapterus > Delphinapterus leucas. The sequence continues at coordinate 3,368,933 of NW_028322262.1, read as the reverse complement.
TGGACAGATCTCTGCAGTTCCACCAAGAATGATCCATTTGTAGAGGGTTGTATGTGTGTTGTTTGTTTTGGTTTGTTGTTTTTTTAAATGGACTGTAAACTCTAGGGATTTCCATCTGACTCTTCTTCCAAAATACAGATTCCAAAATAAGCTATATATATTTATATTTATATATTTATATATGTTTACAATTACAAAGTCCCAGAAATTACAGTGAGAATATATGTGGTGATCTATTTGGACATACTGAGGCATTTCTTCTTTTTTTTTGTTTTTAAAGCATCAAAAATTAGCTCTTGGGGCTTCCCTGGTGGTGCAGTGGTTGAGAGTCCACCTGCCGATGCAGGGGACACAGGTTTGTGCCCCGGTCCAGGAAGATCTCACATGCCACAGAGCGGCTAGGCCCATGAGCCATGCCCGCTGAGTCTGTGCGTCCGGAGCCTGTGCTCTGCAACGGGAGAGGCCACAACAGTGAAAGGCCCATGTACCGCAAAAAAAAAAAAAAAAAAATTAGCTCTTAACTTTCAGTACACAATTGAGTGTATATAGAAAAATCTAAAGAGTTGATAGTTTCCACTTAAATCAGATGAAATATTATCATAAAAATGGAAAATCTGAACAGTTGTGTATGGGTATGGCTACAGTTTTTTTTTGAATTTTTATTAGAGTATAGTTGATTTACAACATACTGAGGCATTTCTCTCAAAATTGTAATTATCACCTAAGTCCCATATGCTCTCAAACTTAGTTATAAACTAAAATTTTCTTTAGTTCACAAGAATTTATAATAGCTCAGATTCAGGTCTAATATTTCCTCAAAGTGCTGAATTTTTTTTCCATATCCAATGACTTTGACAGTTGTCTAGAGTCCCTTGGTAATAATTAAGAGAAATAACCTTAGTATATATTTATAGTGTTACTGTGTGGTCTCCTTCAGGTGTGTCTAAACTTCCATTTCTCAATTGATTTTAGGTCTATTAACTTATCTAGAGCTAGAAATTGGCTTAGGGGTCAAGGATCTGTTGTGGTGGCTTAGGATATACCTTACAAACATGGAAATTTGAGGTTATATAAGCTAAGTTGAAACTTAAGTGGCCATTCATAACTTTTGATTCTGGAAACTCCACAATTAATTAAGACCAACAAAATATTTCTGGTTCAGACTACTGTGACTCTACTGGCTCTTTGGTATCTACACTCACTTTATCACTAGGAGTTAGCTCTTACTAACAGATGTCTGTCACTATGAAATTCTTCTATCTTCTGAAATATGGAGACATTTTAACTTTACTATTTCAAACCTGTATCACCAACTGTAGCACTCAGAATGGGCTAGCGTATGCTGAAGTATAATAAACACCCCCAAATCTCAGTGGCAACACAAAAAAGTTACACTTTACTTATGCTATATAAGGTCAGCAATGGTTGGAGGACCCAGTGACCCAGAATGAACTGTGATCTACCTGAACACATACTCCATAATGTCTGAGTGAACGATGCATTGTCCTCTAAAACTTTTACTCAGAGGCAGCTCTTCAAGACAGGGGTGTAGGAAGATCCTGAACTCCTCCCATGGACACACCAAATCTAGTTACATATGGAAAAATTCCCTTTGAAAAGACCTGAAAACTAGCTGAATAGTTTTTCCAGAACAAAGGAAAAAAGAGCCACATTGAGACAGGTAAGAGAGGTAGATTGCCAAAACCTCACGCCCAGCACAGTGACCTACAATCAGGAGGAATCTCACAAGTAAAGAGCTTTTCCCTGAGGAGTGAGGGATTTTTTCCCCATGTCAGGCACTCCAAACCTTGGGACCTGCACTGGAAAGATAAGCCCCCAAATTGTCTGGCTTTGAAAACCAGTGGGGCTTATGTCCAGGAGACCCAAAGAGCTATATGGAATTGAGATCCTGCTCTCTTAAAGGGCTTGTGTGCAGGCTTACTCACCCCAGGACCCAGCACAAAAACAACAATTTGAAAAGCACCTAGACTATATGCAAAGGAGATTCATTTGCTAATCTTAAAGTGTGTGCTGAAGGGGCAAGGGCCTGTTGGGGTTCTCTCTAGGGATGGAGGTGGTGGTGGGTACCAGTTTTGCACTCTCCTTCTACCTTGTTAACAGCAGCAGGCACACCCTGCCTCCATACTCTCCTGCAGCCCTGTTAAGCCAGGGGGCATGCCCTCCCCCCATACTCTTTTGCAGCCTTGCCAAAACCAGCAGGCAGGCTGTACCTCCACATTCTCCTGTGTCACTGCTAAAGCTGGCAGGCACACACAGTCCACACAGGGAATGTCCCTTGAGCATCTGGCACTAGTAGCCAGCAGAGTTAGTGTTTCTGAGCCCTGCAGGACTGAAACAATTGGAGAGAGAGTTCTTGGCAGGCTACCACCCCACAGGGCATACCACAGAAAGCAAAATGAGACATAATCCCAGTCTTCCTATGAAAAAGGAATTTATTTACTTGTCCTGGAGCTTCAACCTGAGGGGCAGGCTTCAGGTTTACCACACATCTAGAGGCTACAGAAGAGGTCTCAGGAAACATAGCCCAGGGAACATGATCTTCGCACTCTCCCTTGGCCTTGCTACAGCTCACTGGTACCTCCCAGAAACGAGCTTTTACACTTGTCTAAAACCCTGATTTTTGCAACCACTGTCAAGGAAACACTTCTGGATCAACTGGTCTGGAGGTCAGCAGGGTTTAAAATTGAGGTCCCAGAGGACTGTATATATTTGCATAATTTAGAAGCTGCTGCCTGAGAAACTGGCTCCCAAACAGACTGAAATTAAGTACAGACTAAAAAAAAAATTTTTTTTGAACACTGACAGGTGTTGCACATCCTTAACTACTGGAATCTATGAAGAATAAATCAGGAAGCTTGGACAATCACATAGATTTCAGAGACAACCAAGAGTAAGAACAAGATTGAATGACAAGTTTCATCTCCTACACAAAGCCACTCCTTCAAGTCTGGGAAAGGTAGCTCTTCCACCTAATACACAGAAACAAACACAGAAAGTAAAGCAAAATGAAGAAACAAAGCAATATGTTCCAGATGAAAGAACCAGATAAAACTCTAGAAAAAAACCTTAATGAAACAGAGATAAGTAATTCATCTGATAAAGAATTCAAAGTTATAGACATAAAGATGCTCACTGAATGGATAGAATAGATGAACATAGTAAGAACATGAACAAAGAGATGGAAAATATAAGAAAGTATCAAACAGAAGTCACAGAGCTGAAAAATGTAATAACTAAACTGAAAAACACACTAAAAGGGTTCAAGAGCAGACTAGATGAAACTGGAGAAAGCACCAGTCATCTCAAGACAGGGCAGTAGAACTCACCCTGTCAGAGCAGAAAAAGAGAAAAGAATTTTTTTAAAAAAGTAAAGATAGCTCAAAGGACATATTGCACCACTTAAAACAGACTACCATTCACATCATAGGGCTCCCAGAAGGAGAAGAGAGAGGGAAAGGAGTAGAAATATTATTTGGAGAAATAATGACTGAAAACTACCCTAACTGGGGAAAGAAGACAAACATTCATATCCAGGAACCGGAAAGTTCCAAATAAGATAAACCCAAAGAGACACAAGCCAAGACATATTAGAATTAAAGTGTCAAAAGATAAAGACAAGAGAGAATATTAAAAACAACAGGAGAAAAACTTCTTGTTATGTACAAGGAAACTCCCATAAGCCTATGAGCAGATTTTTTCAGCAGAACTTTGTATATCAGAGGAAGTGGCACAATATATTCAAAATGCTGAAAGAAAAACCTTCCAACCAAGAATATTCTACCAGCAAACTTCTTATTCAGAATTGGAGAGAAAAGAGTTTTCCATAAAGGAAAGGCTAAAGGAGTTCATCACCACTAAAAAAGACTTTAATAAGAAATGTTAAAGTGACTTCTTTAAGCTGGAAAAAAAGAGCACTAATTAGTAACAACAACAAGAAAAGTAAAAATCTCACTGGTAAAGGTAAATTTATAGTAAAGATAGTGGATTAACTATAAAGCTAGTAGGAAGGTTCAAAGACAAAAGTAAAAAAAAAACTGTAACTAAATAATTAGTTAAGGGATACACAAAATACAAAGATATAAAAATGACATCAAAAACATAAAACACAGGGATAGGGAGTAAAAATGTAAAGTTTTAGAATGTGTTCATACTTAACTTGCTATCAATTTAAAATAGATTGTTAAATGAAAGCTGTTATGTGAGCCTTAGGGTATCCACAAAGCAAAAACCTATAGTAGAAACAAAAAAGATAATGAGAAAGAAATCTAAGCACAACACTAAAAAAAGGCATCAAACAAAAAGGAAGAGAGCAAGAGAAGAAAGAAACAAGAATTATGAAACAGCCAGAAAATAATTAACAAAATGGCAATAAGTACATAACTAACAATAACTACTTTAAATAAAAATGGAATAATTCTTGAATCAAAAGATACAGTGGCTAAATGAATTTTAAAAAGAGCCATCTGTAGCTGCCTACAAGGGACTTACTTCAGATATAAGGACACACAGACTTAAAGTGAAAAGATGGAAAAAGATGTTTCATGCAAATTGAAACTAAAAGAAATCTGGGATAGCTGTATTTATATCAGAGACAAAATTCACTTTAAAACAAAGACTGTCATTAAAAACAAAGATTTGCATTACATAATAATAAAGGGGTCAATCCAACGAGAAATATAACATTTGTAAATTTTCATGCACCCAGTATTGATGTACATATATATAAAGCTAATATTAACAGACAAAGGGAGAAATTGACAGCAAATCTTAGGACACCCAGACTGCAAATAGGACACCCAGACTGAAAAGTCAACAAGGAAACACAGGCCTTAAATGACAAATTAGACTAGAGAGACTTAATAGATATATACAGAATATTCCATCCCAAAGCAGAATACACATTCTTTTCACGTACACATGGAACATTCTTTAGGATAGATCACATGTTAGACCACAAAAAAAGTCTCAGCAAATTTAAGATGACTGAAATCATATCAAGCATTTTTCCATCCATAAAGGTAATAAACTAGAAATCAATAACAAGAAAAAACTTGAAAAAAATAATAAATATGTGGTTAAACAACATGCTACTGAAAAAGCAATGAGTCAAAGAAATCAAAGAGAAGTCAAACTATAACTTGAGAGAAATAAAAATGAAAATACAATATACCAAAATCTATGTGATGCAGCAAAAGCAATTCTAAGAGGGACAGTCATAGTGATACAGACTACCTCAAATGACCAGAAAAGTCTCAAAAAAACAATTGAACATTACAACCCAAGAAACTAGAAAAGGAAGAAAAAATGAAGCCAGAGTTAGTAGAAGAAAGGAAATAATAAAGGTAAGAAGATAATAAAAAGAGAAAATAAATGAAATAGAGTCTTAAAGAGTAGAAAAAAATTTTAAAATTAAGAGCTGATTCTCTGAAAGATAAAATTGACAAACCTTTAACTAGACTCACTAAAACAAACAAAAAAAGAGGATAAAATTAGAAATGAAAAAGGAAAAATTATAACTGAAAACCAAAATATTCAAAGACTCATAGGAGACTAATATGAATAATTACACACCAACAGATTGGACAATGCAGAAGAAATAGATAAATTCCCAAAACATACAATCTTCCAAGACTGAATTTTGAAGAAACAGAAAATCTAAATAGACCAGTTACTAGTAAGGAGATTGAATCAGTAAGAAAAAGACCCCCATCAAACAAAGTTCAGGATCAAACAGTTTCACAGGTGAATTCTACCAAATATTCAAAGAAGAGTTAATACCTATCCCTCACAAACAATCCCAAAAAATTGTAGTGGGAATGCTCCCAAACTCATTTTATGGGTCCAGCATTACCACGATACCAAAACTTGACAAGGACACCACACACAAAAAAGATTATAGGAAAATACTGCTGATGAATATAGATGTAAAAATCCTCAATAAAAATATTAGCAACCAAAACAATACATTAAAAAGATCATACACCAAAATCAAGTGGGATTTATTCCAGGGATACAAGGATGGTTCAACAGCCACAAATCAAGATGATAGTCCACATTAACAAAATGAAAGGTAAAAATCATATGATCATCTCAATAGATGAAGAAAAAGCCTTTGACATTCATTTATGATAAAAAACCTCTAAACAAAGTGGGTATAGAAGAAACATAACTCAACAATAATAAAGGCAATATATGCCAAGTACACAGCTAACATCATACTCAACAAAGAAACGCTGAATGCTTTTCCTCTAAGATCAGAAACCAACAAAAATGTCCACTCTTGCCACTTTTATTCAACTTAGTATCAGAAGTCCTAAGACAGAGCAATTAGACAAGAAAAAGAAATAAAAGTCATCCAAATCAGAAAGAAGGGAGTAATACTGTCACTATCTGCAGACAATATAATTTTATATACAGCAAAATAATAAAGACTTCACCAAAAAAAACTATTAGAATAAACAAATTCACTAACGCCACAGGGAACAAAATCAATATCCAAAAATCTGTTGTATTTTTATACACTAAAAACAAACTATCAAAGAGAAATGAAGAAAATGATCCCATTTACAACTGCATCAAAAAGAATGAAATACCTAGGAATAAATTTAACCAAGGAGATAATAGACTTGCATATTGAAAACAAGTCCTTAATGAAATAAATTGAAAAAGATACAAATAAATGGAAAGATATTCTGTGCTCTTGGATTGAAAGAATCAATATTGATAAAATATGTGTACTCCAAAGCAATCTACAGATTCAATGCAATTTCTATCAAAACTCAAATGGCATTTTTCAGAGAAACAGAACATATATTCCTAAAACTTGTAAGAAACCACAAAAGACCTCAAAGAGATAAAGAAATCTTGAGAAAGAGGCACAAAGATGAAGGCATCTTGCTCCCTGATTTCAAACTATATTACAAAGCTATAGTAATTACAACAGTATGGTATTGGCATAAAAACAGACACATAGATAGATGGAACAGAATGGACAGCCCAGAAATAAACCCATGCATATGTGATCAATTAATTTATGACAAAGGAGCCAAGATTATACAATGTGCAAAGGACAATCTCTTCAATAAATGGTGTTGAGAAAATTGATAAACAACATGAAAAAGAATGAAACTTGACCACTACTTTACACTATACATGGAGATTAACTCAAAATGGATTAAAGATTTGAATGTAAGACCTGAAACCATAGAACTTGTAGAAGAAAACATAGATGGTAAGCTACTTGACATAAACCTTGGTAAAGATTTTTCAATCTGACAACCAAAAGGAAAAACAAACAAATGGACTATATCATACTAAAAATCTTTTGCAAGGCAAAGGGAACCATGAACAAAATGAAAAGCCAACCTACTAAAAGGAAGAAAATATTTGCTAATCCTATATCTGGTAAGGGGCTAATATCTACAATATATAAACAACTCATACAACTCAATAGAAATAATCCCAAACAATTTGTTTAAAAACTGGGCAGATCTAAACAGACTTTTCAAAGATGAAACACAGATGTGCCAATATATACAAGAAAAGATGCTCAAAATATTAATCTTCATGGAAATGCAAATCAAAACTATGAGATGTCACCTCACACCTGTTAGAATGGCTATTATCAAAATGACAAGAAATAAGTGTTGGCCAGGATGTGGAAAAAGGGAACCCTCATGCACTGTTGGTGGGAATATAAATTGGTACAGCCAATATGGAAAACAGTTCCTTGAAAAACTGAAAATAGAGTCAGCAATTCTACTTCTGGGTATCTATCCAGTGAAAATGAAAACATTAACTCAGAAAGATATACAAGCCCAGTATTCATTGCAGCATTATTTACAATAGCCAAGGTATGGAAACAACCTAGATGTCCATCAATGGATGAATGGTTAAAGAAGAAGTGGTATACATACATACATATATACACACACACACACGAGATACTACTCAGCCATTAAAAAGAATGAAATCTTGCCATCTACAATAACACACGTGGTCTTTGAGGGTATTATGCTAAATGACAGAGAAAGACCAATGCCAAGTGACCTCAGTTATATCTGGAATTTAAAACGAATGAATGAATAAACAACAACTAAAACAAGCTAATAGATACAGAGAACAGATTGGCGGTTGCCAGAGACAGTGGGTGGGAGATATGTGAAATGAGTGAAGGGGATCAAAGGTACAAACTTCCAGTTATAAAATAAATAAGTCATGGGGATGTACAGCATGGTGACTATAGTTAATAATACTGTATTGCATATTGGAAAATTGCTAAGAGCATAGAGTAAGTCCCCTACATACGAACAAGTTCCATTCCGAGAGCACATTCATAAGTCCATTTTGTTCATAAGTCCACCAAGTTAGCCTAGGTACACAACACAATCGGCTATACAGTACTGTACCGTAATAGGTTTATAATACTTTTCACACAAATAATACATAAAAAACAAACACAAAATATAAACACTTTTAATCTTACAGTACAGTACCTTGGAAAGTACAGTAGTACAGTACAACAGCTGGCATACAGGGGCTGGCATTGAGTGAACAGGCAAGAAGAGTTACTGACTGGAGGAAGGAGAGGAGGTGGGAGATGGTAGAGCTGAAGGATCGTCAGCAATAGGAGACAGAGGGCAAGCTGCAATTTCACTCATGCCTGACGTTGATGGCACAGGTTCTGGTTCCTTGCTGGATTCAATTCTATCTACCCTCTTGAAAAAACAATCCAGTGATGTCTGAATACTAGGCTCTTTTTTTCCCATCATCGATGACACGGTAGCACTGTATTACATTCCAAACAGTGGCTTCAGCCTTCGTGTACCATTCTACATTTAGGTCCTGTGCCTCAAAAACTAACGGTGCCTCCACAAATAGAACTCACATGATTGGACATGTGAACACACGTCTGCATCTTTGAAGGTTCGCAACTTGAAGGTTCATATGTAGGGGACTTAACTGTAAATCTTAAATGTCCTCATCTCAAGAAAAAGACTTTTGTAACTATGTATGGTGATGGATATAAACTAGACTTATTGTGATAATCCTTCACACAATATATCAAATATTGAATCATTATGTTGTACACCAGGAACATGTATATGTCAATTATATATATATTATTATATACATGTAATATTATTACATACATTATTATATTATTATAAATATATATATATTATTACATTCTACAACATTCATGGCTACTTCAACTTCCAACATACCAAATAATAACAGTCAACTAAAAATGTACCTCTGCATGCAATCCAGATTTATTTTTTAGAACCATTTTCCCTAATCAAATTTTAGGTCAATAAATAATAACACAATATAAAATATACCCCATTAGTTAAATGATTCCTTATTATTATTTACAAACTAACATTTGCTTAAGTTAAACTTTCAAATAATAATTCCACATTATATATAAATATTTGGATGAGTAATAAAAAATTTCCTGTCTATTCTCTCATATTTTATGGTACATAATTACATTTACTCTCTGCCACTTTCTTTCAGGATGCCCATTTATAACTTTAGTACATCTGACATAAAATGATGTTCACAGAAATTCCCTGGAAGGGCCATTCATGATGGGAGAGAAGTTTAATTCCTTACTGCCAAAATGATGTCAAATCCTATAGATCAAATGAGAGCTATAAATAACCTGAAACTGTGATTTATATTTTGAAATAATATGAGAGGTGTTACATTGAATTTTCCTTTTTATTCACCAAACTTATAATTCTCCATGTGATCATATAGTGTTAACATAGGAAAGTCAAGTGTTTAGGAAAATAGCAATGTAGAGGAGGTAATAGCCTTTACCTCCTTTAGGCTTAGAATTCTTTAAAATATCTAATTAGTACTGATGTGTCTATTTTTTTAAAGTCAACAAAATTAGTCGATATAATTAGTGTAACTCCAAAGAGCTAATGAAGATAACATAATTATTCTTCAATATATGCTATTCTTTTCTCCAATATATTATCTGCATTTGCCACTCCTAAAAAAAACTTTTTTTTTAAGCCTGCTCTTTTGTTAACAATGTAATTAATGGGCTTTTAGATTACATTTTCTAAACAAATGCTGAAAGCACAACATCAATGCCAAATAATGTTATCTTTATATCTTTGTCATCTTGTTATAGACTGCAATGTTGATGCTATGTTTTAACATGGCTTGTGACTTATCACTTACCATAAATTAGGAAGTGTCAAGCAATAAAAATGAGTACACAGTGTTTTATTTTATAAATTATCAGCTTTGAGTAAAGAAAGCCTTTTAGCAATACATGCCTAGAAAATTTAAAATACCATGAACTATTACCTTATATTTACATTAAGGCTAAGTTGACTATCAATAATTTCTATTTAATATTATTTTATCAATTTACTGTATTTGGAAACAGAAAAGAAATACAAAACTAAAATTATGAGTGATTAATTTCAACTATAGAGAAATTTTATGATATTAGAGAAAGGCTTTTGAACTTTTTATTGGTTATATTTTTATAACAATATGATTTTCCAACCCATAAATTAATACTGACTAGTTATCAATTTATAGATTGTTATATTCTCAATTTTTAAGTCTATCTTTTTAACCAATTTAAATTCACTATAATTACATAACACAAAGTTATGATTATATAAGTCATATACATATATGTGTGTGTGTACAAATTAAATATATTTTAAAATTAAAATGTGATAGTGAAAATAATGGCCTCCTGAAACGGCCTATATATTAAATCTTATAATTGTGAATACTTTAGGCTACATTACAAAATAATTCAGGCTTCAAATGAAATTAAGGTCGATAATCAATTGACCTTGAAATAGGGAGATTTTTGCAGATTATTCAGATAAACATAATATAATTACAAGGTTGTTTAAAAGTGGAAGAGGGAAACAGAAGAGTGACTATGGAAGAAAGGCAGAGAATGATGTAATATTTCTGGTTTCAAAAATGGAAGAAGGGGGTTCTAGGAGCTAGAAAAGACAGGGAAACAGATTTGTCCCCAGAAACTCTAGGAAGGAATGCAGCCCTGCAGACACCTTGTTTATAGCCCAGTGAGACTCATATCAGACTTATTACCTATGGAACAGTAAGATAATAAATTCGTGTTTTTTAAGACACTAAGTTTGTGAAAATTTATTAAGACAGCAGATAAACTAATACACCAGATGGACTTATTTTTTAAAACACATTCTGGAAAAAGAGATTAAATGTGCAGTCAAGACACCCTTTTTCTGCCAATTACCTTTATGGATGTAATACCATAAATAAGGGGACAGTGGCAGAAAATTGAGTGGGCTTTCTAAGGCATCAAGAATCAACATATCCAGGAACTCAAGGGTAAGAAAGCTGACACAGGACCAAAATTTTGGTAACATGATAGGTAATAGAATGCATGGTGGTTTAAGAAGCCTTTTTCTAATCAAGTGTACAGGATTTGTTGGGGGTGGGGAAAGGGAAAGCACTCAATCTGCCTAACATGGATAAACCAAAACTTGCATTGGTAATGTAAATTCTTCACAAACGTTTAAGTTTTGAATGAACTGTCTTTTGCATCTGGATGAACCTGAGAAAAGAGAACATGCTGGAGGAATACAATACACTGGTTAATTTTTTCCCAGCCTATAAGAGCAGAAGCTTCTATTCCTCTTACTCCTGCTGCTTGGCTATTGCTCCATAATGTCAACAAATTGAGTTCTACAGGTATTAGGAAACCATGTCATCCTGAGTAAGTAGAGAAAAATCTTATCTATTGTAACCTAATGGAGAAAGGCCAAAATGAAATAATTAAAGAGACAGAAAAATGAAATAAAGAATTATCAAGAAAATACAATTAGAGCAAAAACAAAAGCAAACACCCAGAACTAAAAAAAAAAAATGTATTTCCGAATTTCAAATAAAAACATAACTGAGGGCTTCCCTGGTGACGCAGTGGTTGAGAGTCTGCCTGCCGATGCAGGGGACACAGGTTCGTGCCCCAGTCCAGGGAGATCCCACATGCCACGGAATGGCTAGGCCCGTGAGCCATGGTCACTAAGCCTGAACGTCCGGAGCCTGTGCTCCGCAACGGGAGAGGCCACAACAGTGAGAGGCCCACGTACCGAAAAAAAAAAAAACAAACAACATAACTGAGAAAAAGGAATGGCTATTTCTGAAAAACAAATTTATTTTCAAGTATATAAACTGAAAAAAAAATTTAGAATTATGTCACGAAGAATGACAAATCATTTGTTAAAAATCAAAGAAACATGAGATGTGGCAAAGTCAGTACTTAATTGGGAATTTAAAGCATTGAATACACATATTGGAGAAGAAGAAAGAAGTGAAATTAATAATCTAAGCTTCTACCTAAGGCAACTGAAAAATGAAGAGCAATTAACTCCAAAGTAAGCAGAAGAATTAATAAAGTTAGAGCAGAAATGAATAAAATTAAAAACAGGAAACCAGTTGAGAAAGATCAATGAAACCAAAAGCTGGTTCTCTGAAAAGATGAAGAAAATCAATAAGCCTCCAGCCAAGTAACTAAGAAAAAAAGGGAGAGGACACAATTTATTAATATCAGAAATGAAAGGGGACATCACTACAGATTCCATGGACATTAAAGGATAATAAAGTAATATTATGAACAATTCAGTGAAAAAATTTAATAACCTTGATAAAGTGGATTAATTTCTTGAAAGATAATCTGACAAACTCACATAAAATTAGACAATATGAATAGGCCTATAACATTAAAGAAATTGAGTCAATAATTAATAAACTTCCAAAACAGAAAGCACCAGGTCCAGATGGATTCACTGATGAATTCCACCAAACACTTAAGGAAGAAATGATACCAGTTCTCTTACCTCTTTAAAAAGATAGAAGCAGAAAAAATACTGACTCATTTGATGAGGTCAGCATTACACTAATACCTAAACTAGACAAAGATATGATAATGAAATTAACACAGATGCAAAAAATCCTCAACAAAATTTTAGCAAATTAAATCCAACAATATGTAAAAAGAATTATACACTACAAACAAGTGGGGTTTATTCCAGGTATGCAAGACTGGTTTAATGTTTGAAAATGAATTAATGTAATCCATCATATCAACACACTAAAGAAGAAAAATCACATGATCATATCAACAGATGGAGAAACAGAATTTGAGAAAATCCAACACTCATTCATAAAAACTCTTAGTAAACATCCTTAACTTGACAAAACATCTGCCAAAACTTACAGCTAAAATCCTACTTAGTGATGAAAAATTTCAAGCTTTCCCACTAATATCAGGAACAAGACAAGGATATCCCCTCTCATTACTGTCCTTCAACATCATACTGGAATAACTAGCTAATGCAGAAAGACAAGAAAAGGAAATAAAAGTTATACATATTGGGACGAAATGAAGTTGTCTTTGTTCACAAATGACTTGATTAGCTATGTAGAAAATTTGAAAGAATCAACAAACAACTTCTGGAACTAATAAGCAATTATAGCAAGGTTGCAAGACACAAGGTTAATTTATAAAACTCAATGACCTACCTATATATGAGACATAAACAAGTGGAGTTTGAAGTTAAAAACATGATACCAGTTGTATTAGCAGCCCTCTCAAATGAAATACTTATATAAAAATCTAACAATATAGATACAAGATCTATTTGAGGAAAAGTGCAAAACTACTGAAATAAATGAAAAGAACTAAATAAATGGAGAGATACTCTATGTTTATGAATACAATGACTCAATACTGCCAAGATGTCAGTTCTTCTGAAGTTGACCTATAGCTTCAATATATCTCAATCAAAATGCCATCAAGTTATTTTGTTAATATTCATAAATTGATACTAAAGTTTATATGGAAAAGCAAGAGACCCAGAATAGACTAAGGAAAACAACAAAGTTAGAAGGCTGATAGTACCCATCTTCAAGACTCACCAAGACAAGTGTGGTGTTGGCAAAAGAATATACAAACAGATCAACTGAACAAAATAGAGAGCCCAGAAATAAACCCCTATTAATATAGTTAACTTATCTTTGACAAAGGAAAAAAAGGCAACACAATGGTTCAAAGAATTTTCCAACAATGGTGCTGAAACAACATGACATCGACATCCAAAAAATGGATCTAGATACAGAACTTAAGACTGTCCCAAAAATTAACTCAAAATGGGTCATGGACCTCAAAGTAAAATGCACAACTATAAAACTCCTGAAGGTAACTTAGAAAATCTAGAGAACCTTGGGTATGGAGATGACTTTTTAGATATGACACCAGAAGTACAATCTATGAAAGAAAGGATAAACTAAACTTCATTATGATTAAAAGCTTCTGTTCTATAAAATACAATGTAAAGAAAATGTCAAGACAAGCCACAGACTGGGCAAAAATATGTGCAGCACATCTTATGGACTCTTATTCCAAATATACAAAGAACTCTTAAAACCAACGATAGGAAAACAAACTACCGCATTTAAAAATGGGCCCAATACTTTAACAGGCACCTCACCAAAGAAGATATACAGATGGAAAATAAGCACATTGAAAGATACTCCACATCATACGTCATTACAGAAATGCAAATTAAAACAATGAGATACCACTACACACCTATTAGATGGCCCAAATCCAGAACACTGACATCAAATGCTGGCAAGGATTTGGAGCACCAGGAATTCTCTCTCATTCACTGCTAGTGGAAATGCAAAATGGCACAGCCAATTTTGAAGATAGTTGGGTAGTTTCTACAAAAATAAATATTTGCAAACTGTCTTAGTCAGCTTGGATTCCTAACCATCATCTTCCTGGACTTCAACTATATGTTAGATTATTTGATATTGTTCCACAGCTCTTGGATGCTCTTTATTTATTTTTTTGTCTTTTCCCTCTCTTTTGCTTTGTGTTTGTTTTTGTAATTTCTGTTGTCCTGTTTTCAAGTATACAGATTTTCTCTGAGGTATCCAAAGTAGTCCATGGTAGGAATTCACCTCTGAAATAGTGCTTTTAAAAAATTGTGTTTTCATTTTATTCTTTATCTACAATTTCCATTTGTCTTAAAATTCCTCATCTCTTTTTTCTCCTATCATTCCCACTTGGCACTTTAACATAGTTCAGAGTTATTTTAATTTTCTTGTCTGTCACTTCCAAAATCTTTTTCTTCTATGGCTCTAGAGCTATTAATGGCTTTATGTCTTAATAAGTCAGTTTTGATGCTGTTTTCTTTTTCAGTGTTTCAATTTTTGAATAAATGCCAAAAATGTGTATCAAATTAGAGAGGCTGAGAAAAATATTATACTTGGTAATGTGCACACTCATCTCTCCTTTGATGGAACTTTTTCGTGAAGTGCAAGGTCAATATGGTCAATTAAGCTTCTTATTTGGGGGGAGATGGCATGAGCTACAATTGCTTTGAGATTACTGCTATTTAAAAATTCCACTTTATATTGCATTTTGTGGAGTTTTAGAGATCCAGAGCATTTTTCTCACTTTTCCTTTCCTACCCTCAGCTTTCAGCAGGTCTAACACACATGCACCAGAGAGTGATTCTCTTGCATTCTTCTACCTGAGCCAACAGTAGATAATGGTTTCTTCTTATTAACTGAAGGCTCATGGTGAGACAGGAGTAGTTTCTTGGTTCTCTTTCTCCAGCCTTAGGCAGGCTCATTATCTACCAAAGTGAAAAAGCTTATGTGCCTTACCTTTGAGGAGACTCAACACCCTCTGGAATTTATTTTACTTGTTTGCCTTGAAATATCAGTTCTCTACAGGTTCAAGGAAACATGATTCTGTAGATTAACTGACTGTTTCTCACTGTTAGAATGTGAACAATTTTTCTTCTGGGTTCTTTCACCTTCAAAAGGATGAGATTCTCATTGTTCTCATAAGTCTGCTTAATAACTAGTAAGTTCAAAGCATACATCACTAAATCATGGCTGAATGTTGGCAAATTCAAATAATTTTGTGGCAAAATAGTAAATGTATACTGATTTCCATTTTATAGCGATATTTACTCTGCCTTGCTGAACTCTAAAACTGAGATTATGAAGAAGGTATTAGCCAGGCTATAAAGAGTACCTGTTCTTCTCGGTTTGTTGCATTTCCTGAAAAAGCTTTTTACATAAAAGGTAAAACTGAAGCAATCAAATAGTCTATATTAACTTTTCAGATCATCTTGCTTATGTACTGACCATAGTGTTCTTGAAATGTCAGTTATTGGAAATCAAAACTTCTTTTTCCAATATTTAGAGAAATAATGTGTGTTGCCCCTGGGATTCTTTATCATTCAGTGTGTTTGTTTTTTTTTTTTTTTGTGGTACGCGGGCCTCTCACTGCTGTGGCCTCTCCCGTTGCGGAGCACAGGCTCCGGATCCGCAGGCTCAGCGGCCATGGCTCACGGGCCCAGCCGCTCCACGGCATGTGGGATCTTCCCGTACTGGGACACGAACCCGTATCCCCTGCATTGGCAGGCGGACTCTCAACCACTGCACCACCAGGGAAGCCCTCATTCAGTGTTTTTAAAGGAGTAGTGCATGGTTGTAGTGTAAGCCTTGGCAGGTTGTTTTGGGGGGTTTTTTGGGGTAATGCAAGTGCCTGACTTATGCTTTGATTGCTAAGGCATCCACTTCAAAGAGGCATCCACTTCAAGGATGGCTATCTCAAATAAACCCATGACTAGATAAAGGTTAGGATGCAATACCTTAAAGGCTGTATAGTAGGAAAAGACATATTTATAAAGCATTTAAAGAGTATAAGAGAAGGGAGATGAATTCAAATGGGTCACAGATTAAATGTAAAGATTGACAATCCATTCTAGCTTGCAGAAGATGTGCTGGAGGATGTGATACCTGAGCTATGTCTTGAAAGATAAGTAATATTTCATAAAGTATAAGGTGGGGTCAGCTTGGAAAAAACAGGAGTTTGTAAAGGGCTTTGCATGTTCTGGTAGTAAAATTTAAACAGTAGACATGCCAATTTATATGGATTCAAAGAATTTGAACACCTTTAAACAGAATTACAGAATGCATAAATCCATATTCACTTAAGTGTTTCTTTATGTAAATATTTTCTCTCCAGTGATGCTGTAACAGAAATACCCTAATATAAACTTTCTTGTACATTATGGTCCAATAGCTCTGACACTCAAACTAGTGGATTAAGCATCCATTATTCTTTTTGAAGTGGTTTTTGCTTGCTTGTTTTTTTCGGTATGTGGGCCTCTCACTGTTGTGGACTCTCCTGTTGCGGAGCACAGGCTCCGCAGCGCAGGCTCAACGGCCATGGCTCACGGGCCTAGCCGCTCCGCGGCATGTGGTATCTTCCCGGACCGGGCACGAACCCGTGTCCCCTGCATCAGCAGGCGGATTCTCAACCACTGCGCCACCAGGGAAGCCCTGAAGTGTGTTTTTATACGGTGATTTCTAAGACAGTCTTTTAGTAAAATTAGGTATTTTTTACTGACTTGACCTACTCATTCACTGAATTGAAATGAATGGCCAACCTGGGAAACTGGAACAAAACAAATTCATGTTGCTTTCATTTTGTTTACATGATTCATTAGCGGAGAAAGGTACAAAGTGGAAAATAAAAGACAGGGAAGCGAAGAAATAATAGCAGATGTGGGATATACAATCACTGCCTAAATCTTCCAACAGAGGAATTTGAATTGACATTGAAAAATTAGCTTCTGGAAAGCTTTTACTTACTGGTTACCTATACTATATTACCTACCTAACTTTAAGAATGGTCAACACCTAGGAAAAGTAGGAAAAAACAATCAGGTGAATCAAGTCAATTTGACAAATACCTGGCTTTACTTTCTTCCTCACCAGGGCTGGGAATACACATGTTGCAAACAAAAGATAAATCACTAGGTGTGTGGTCTCCTAAAATTTAGTCCTATCCAATCCGTGAATACTCTAAAAGAGAGAAAGAAAAGCTCTGAAGTTGTTGAAGAAATGAAATGGAGCAGGACCATATGGGGCCCTCCTGGGTACAAATCCTTTCCAGGTCCCCCATTTTCTTGTCTGTAGAGAAAAGGCTTCACCCTCCTTGACCTTCCTTGAGTTCCAAAGGGAATATTCAAATAGTTGCTTATCAGGGAAGGGCAGGAATGCAGAAACAAAGTAGCAGCAGTAAAGAAACAATAGTTCAGTCATGGGGCAGGGTCCTGGTTCCTCTTCAAGGAATATACATAACAATATCTTTAAGTTCTTCTGTGGGAACAAAGGTCCCAGCCCAGGTGGAGGATGATAACTTCAGACTGAGCACAAGATTCCTGGAGCACTGCCCTCTTACCTCACCACAAACCAATCAAAAGAAAGTCTGCAAACAGTGGAAGATAAGGAAGACTCTGATCCCCTCCGCAAATGATTCTCCCTGTAAAAACATTCATGGTTCAGCAGAATCTTTGGAGTTGATTTTTGTTTTTTAGTTTGTTTTTAACCTTTTATTTTATGTTGGAGTACAGCCTATTAATAAAGTTGTGATAGTTTCAGGTGCACAGCAAAGCGACTCAGCCATACATATACATGTATCCATTCTCCTCCAAACTCGGCTCCCATCCAGGCTGCCACATAACATCGAGCAGAATTCCCTGTGCTATACAGTAGGTCCTTGTTGGCTATCCACTTTAAATACAGCAGTCGATCCCAAACTCCCTAACTATGCTTTCCCCCACTCCATCCCCCCAGTAACCATAAGTTTGTTCTCTAAGTCTGTGAGTCTGTTTCTGTTTGTAAGTAAATTCCTTAGTATCATTTCTTTTTAGATTCCACATATAAGGGATATCATACAATATTTCTCTTTCTCTGACTTACTTCAGTCAGTATAACAGTCTCTAGGTCCATCCATGTAGCTGCAAATGGCATTTCATTCTTTTTAATGGCTGAGTAATAGTCCATTATATGTATGTACCACATCTTCATCTTCTTTATCCATTCCTCTGTTGATGGACATTTAGGTTGCTTCCATGTCTTGGCTATTTGTAAAAAGTGCTGCAATGAACACTGGGGTGCATATATCCTTTCAGACCATGTTTTTCTCCAGGTATATGCCCAGGAGTGGGATTGCAGTGTCATATGGTAGCTCTATTTTTAGTTTCTTAAGGAACCCCCATACTGTTCTCCATAGTGGCTGTACCAATGTACATTCCCACCAACAGTGTAGGAGGGTTCCCTTCTGTCTACACACTCTCCAGCATTTATTGTTTGTGAATTTTTTGATGATAGCCATTTTGACTGGTTAAGGTGATACCTCATTGTAGTTTTGATTTGCACGTCTCTAATAATTAGTGACGTTGAACATCTTTTCATGTGTCTCTTGGCCATCTGCATGTCTTCTTTGGAGAAATGTCTATTTAGGTCTTCTGCCCAGTTGTTGATTGGGTTGTTTGTTTTGATGATATTAAGCCTCTTACCAATGGCATTTTTCATAGAACTAGAACAAAAATATCTTGAAATTTGTATGGAGACACAAAAGACTCCAAAGAGCTAAAGCAATCTTAAGAAAAATGGAGCTGGAGGAATCAGGCTCCCTGACTTCAGAGTATACTACAAAGCTATAGTCATAAAAACAGTATGGTGCTGGCACAAAAATAGAAATATAGATCACTGGAACAGGATAGAAAGCCCAGAAATAAACCCATGCACCTATGGTCAATTAATCTACAACAAAGGAGACAAGACTACACAGTGGTAGAAGGAAAGTCTCTTCAACAAATTGTTTTGGGAAAACTGGACAGCTACATCTTAAAAAATGAAATTAGATCATTCTTTAACACCATACACAAAAATAAGCTCAAAATGGTTTAAAGACCTAAATGTGAGATTGGACACTATAAAACTCCTAGAGGAAAACATAGGCAGAACACTCTCTGACATGAATCGCAACAATATCTTTTTTGATCCATTTCCCAGAATAATAGAAATAAAAGCAAAAATAAACAAATGGGACCTAATTAAACTCAAAAGCTTTTGCATGGCCAAAAGGAGACCATAAACAAAATGAAAAGACAACCCACAGATTGGGAGAAAATATTTGCAAATGATCTGACAAGGGATTAGTCTCCAAAATTTACAAACAGCTCGTGGAGCTGATTTTTGGACATGAGTCTGCCTTCTCTCCAGGTTGCCAGCCTCCTGAAGAAAGCAAACTTTTGTTTCCAACCAACACTTGTCTTTCCGAGTATTGGCTTTCAAGCAGTGAGCAGCTGAACCTGAGTTCGGTAACAGAAACACAGACAGGGAACTCCGATTACTTTCAGCTTGACCTGCCGTTAGTCTTGCCCTTCAAAATCCTTCAAAAATTTCTAGAAAGGTAATGTTGGGGAGAAACAAATTTTCTTTTACCCTTCTGGATTCTTCTGGCAGGTCTAAGACTTAAATTGATGTGACAGAGTTTAACAGGAGAAAGTCAAACAAAAGCTTAATAACATACATACTTTGGAGAGACCCAGAAAAATTCCAGAGTAACTCACCAAAATGAC
Organism: Delphinapterus leucas; assembly: GCF_059928025.1. NCBI lineage: Eukaryota > Metazoa > Chordata > Mammalia > Artiodactyla > Monodontidae > Delphinapterus > Delphinapterus leucas. The sequence goes on along the minus strand of NW_028322262.1, from coordinate 3,348,414 downwards.
TGAAATACCTTAAATACCATCTTGAGCTAAAGACAAAAGATGTTGGGGGTAGTGGTTTGGGAAGGAAGGGAATTCACAAGGAGATGGAAAAGCAAATATTTCATAAGCAAGTGTTCCGTAAATAAGCGTTTAGTGGGCCATACAAAGACAATGGGACATAGGAATTTTAAATAAATTTTGATAGACTCTTCCCTGTCTAAACACCTAGCTCATCCTATACTTATGTACGGTGTTAGCTCCCTTCCTGGAACAAGTCCTCTATCTACATTCTTTAGGCAGTTAGGGGAAAGGTCAAAGTCTCTTCCTGAGTCTGTTTGGCCTTGTTTTCAGCTCAAAATAATTCACATGCCAAACAGACATTTTGGGGTGCCAAATTTTCTCCGCTATAGTAATTACCTAGGTTATTCTGAAAATAACAAATTGATCTAGTAAAATTTTTCAAACAAAAGAGATAACTATTCTCTGAAATTTAACCAGTAGGTTAATGAATATTTTAGGGTTGAGTCTTCCCTTGATTTTCAAGTGCCAGTGATACCTTTTACAAGCAATTTTCTCAAGAAGTTGGCATAATTGGAGCTAAAATTAAGTGTATATATATAAATAATTGGCAGATGTTAGACTTAAACTATATGCAAAAAGCAGTGTTTCTTCTTACAGTGATTTAAAAATAAACATTAATTAATTGGGATTAAATATGAACCAGTAAAAAACTTTAAAAATATTAGTTAAAATGACAAAATAAAAAGAAGTTCCACCTGAAGACATACATGTGCATATATAATTATTTTAGATGATTCAAATATCATTAGCTTCTTGGAGTTATATCTATAAATTATGTTAAATCTGTTCTTATATTACTATATAAATATTACATTAACATGTGAATTGTATTGCAATACTATTTGCTGATTCTGAGACTCGGATGTATTAATTTCTTAAAATGAAATTTGCAAACATTGTAATAAAACAACAGGTTATTGAGCTGGCTAGCTGTAATTAAACTTCAGGTGGTGTAACAAAAATTAGATTTTTTAACAGGTAGTCTCCCAATGCCCCTGAAAAATGGGTAATTGATGAAAATAACCATAATTCAATATAATTAGTACAAGAAATTCTCATACCCATATTACAATATAACTGTTTAAAATACAACATAAAATGTTATCCATTTCAAACTTCACAACTTTTAACTTTAGTTAAAAACTGGAAACATTTTAGTGCAGGATAATAGTTTTCTGACTTCTCTTGCAGACAGGGATTGTTGCCTGCCATTCCAGTAAAGAAAGAATGTTGCCTATCTTTCTTCTACAAGGATCAAGCCATCAGCCACTACAGCTGCTCCCTTCCACCCATGGTATGCCCTGAAAGGAATTCAGGATGGAGACAAACAGGAAGCATTCTGGACTTTGGATACTGGCCCTAGATAGTTAAGCTTCATATCTAAGGAATAGTTCCAATGAATCCAGAATCTTTCATCTTCCTCTACATAGAAAAGCACTAAAATTATTAACTTGAGATGTCTGTTCTTTGTGATTAGCAGTAATCTTTTGATCTTCAACTACATGTTTTTTTCCCCCCAGCAAAAAACTCCTGGCTCCTCCCTTAACTCTAAGGAACTGCTCCAAAGAGATACCTGAGAGGCCTGTCTCCCAGGCTATAGTATTCAGTAAGACATCCAAATAAAACTTAATATGCAACTTTTAGGTTGTGTTTTCTCTTCAGTTGATACTCTTCTTCTTGTTTTTGACTACTACATTTGTACTTATGAGTTTAAAACACCCTTTTGTCCTGAGTGAAAAATTCTAGGCTGTTAGACACGTTTTATCAAATCTTAGATACCATCATTTTAAAATACACAATTATTTTATGTAGGGCTAAGATTATTGAAAAAAGAGACAAAAATGACAATTATCTATAACATGGTGCTTTCTTATGACTTATTTACAAAATAACTCATTTATATTTAGACATAGATTTCTATAATATAATCAACTCATATATTTTTTCACTTTTAGAATCCAACTCTTCCAAATAATTTTTCTCCTAAAGTTTTTAACGTCTGTTTTCCATTCCATATCCTCCTCTGTGCTGTCAGTACTGTTAGTGGTATGGCATTAAAAAAAATGTTTTATAATAGCTGAGATTTTTTCTCCCCAATACATTTATATCTGTCCCCCAATTTTTGAGATCCTGATTTTTTACCTCCTCTAAATGTGACAATGAAATGTTTGCAGGACAGTAGGCAAGACTCATGGTTTCTCTTCAAATAATCCTTAAATTATTGTTGATTGAAATTTCAAATGGCTGAGGGTGTCTAGTCACACTAACAAAAATAGTAAGGTTTCCCCCATATGCAGGCTGTGACACTGGTGTCATTGTGACTATCACCTGCCAATGACAATTTTAATATGCCATTGAACTTAAGATGTGTCCTACCTACAGATACATAAAGATATGGGAAAATGTGCATCTTACAATTGAGGAAATATGTAATTAATATTGCAGAAGGATACAATATTTAATAATATTTTATTATGAATTAGTGAATAGCTTTTTCCATTTGCCTTGTCCTTAAGATCCCTCATTATGTTTATAAAATTAATATATTTATGACATTTTCAATTTATACTATGTATATATATTTTCATATTTGTGTATGTACACAGGTATGTATGTAAAATAATTCTTTATTCTCCATAGGAAATAATGTGTATTTGCCCCATGTTTTCCAGTTTCATTATGAGGATTTGGGTAAGAGTATAGAAATATATCTTTAGGTGTCCAAATTTATTTCTTGCAACCTGTTTTCAATTTTTATCACCATCAGTAAACTGTTATTTTGGTTCCAGTCTACGTCTCTGCTCTCATGAAACAATTTGTTTCAAAAGGCTATAGCTCTGTTCAACAGGAAATTCCAACATAGTATAGCACTTAAGAACATGACATTGAAAAACCAATAAGTGCACCGTTAAGGAAATGCAATTACCTAGATTTGTGTTTGGTGTTACCAGAAGGTAGATGGTAAGGTGTTATTAACATTCAGTGGTGAATTTATTCTATGGTTTATGAAGGACAACTGAAAACAGACACCAACGATAATGACATTTTTCAAGTCCTATCACTTCACTTTCAACCTGGTATTCCACCCCATGAACCATATATTTTTGGTTTTTTTTTTTAAATGCTTACCTGCCTAGGTTTATGATTGACCCCTCTTCTATTTCTTCTGAAAACTATTTCCCTCATTTCTTTATTTTTTTTATTTCTATTCTATCTTCCAGTAAATACACATATTCTTTACTAGAACTGTATTCCACCATTTCTTTCTTCTATCTATGGATTCTATCTAATAAATAAAAGAGTGGCTCCAAGAGTCCAAATAGTACAACAACACTTTATGTGAATGACAGCCAACTCTACTTTCAGTTTTCTGACCTCTACTTTCATAGGTCAAACTGATTGCAGACATATGCATATGGATAGTGTTGCTTTTTTGTTTTTGTTATTTTTTATGAATAATTTACTTGTGTTTTATATCAAGTCTGAATAATATTGCAAATAATATTTCAACAAAGTTCCTGAAAATAGGAGACATTTTTCAGTGACTAAAGTGACCACACTCATAGCTACATAAAAGATCACTCAAGATGAACTGACTTAGGAAACTGGAAGATTAGACAATGTAGTCTTTGCATAATTGTGGTAATGTGGCTACACACAAAGCCATATTGCCTAATGCTATCACCAAGACCTCGGATCATATCACTGATGGGGAGTTATAAAATCAAGTATAATATTCATGAAATTAAGGATTGACCTCCAAAGGGAGGATTTTAATGCTGCAAAATAGCTTCGACATGTAATTCTCCTTTCCCATAATCTGGCTAATGATACCTACATTCATTGGCAAAATTAAAAATATTTTGTTACTCAATTCCTAATTACAAAATATTTTATAATGAGTAAATGGATTACAATTATAGATATTCTGCCTTCTGTTAAAAAAAGCATTTTATACACAGAAAATATTTTTACTCCTGTCATCTCATGATGAAGACATTTCCACCGCCTGCACCACTGTCTCTACCATGCTCAATTCAGACTCAGCAATTGGAGAATCTACCCTGAAGAAGGTTTTGTCGGCTAGGGAGATGGAAGATACATTGGTGTGGGCCTGTGTGTATGTGTGTGATGGCTGTGGCTGTGGCAAAGGAAGACACAACTGGAAAGCGCCCCCTCTGTGCAGCCTGCAACTCATTTTATAGGCAATGTATTTGGCAAGGGGATGCAAACCAAGTAGCAAATTGTTGGCATTTAGTTTTAAAATCAAATATGAGTAATTCTGGTGGAAAAGAATCCATTGTTGAAAAGTACCATTTCTGTTAAAGCACAACATGTAGACATATGTAATCATATATGTACACACATATTTACTTTTTCTGTTCTGATACGACATTCATTCTACCAAAGGGGTCAGAGCTTTTAGGTTAGATGCTTTACTGCTATCACCAGTGGTTTCTCAAACCTCACACCTCTGCTTCCATATCAACCCTGTGCAAAATGTCATCAGTATTATCTGGGGGTGTTTAAGAACTTATTCTCTTTATTCATAGATTTGCTAGAACACCTTTTCATTCTCAATACAATATTATATTTATAAAGTTCTTAGAAGGTCACACGAGGTCAGATTTAATGGTTTGCTCGATTATACAGGAGAGAACTAGGTGAGGACATTTGGACACGATTGGCTTCTAAGTTTAATTTTCTCTCTTAAAATTCCATGAAATCTGTGCTCATTACTCAACACTTTCATTGCTCAAAAGAAGACGTCACTTGAAGGGGAAGCCTGTTATACAAAGATGTCCTAACATTTCCACATAATTCATCTCTGTACCCGAAGCGATATATCACTTTTCTTGATTAATGCCCACCAGAACAAAATAACCTGGGATGGTTTCTTGTAGTTTGCATTAATATTATCTGGCCGACACACCTAGAGGTTACTGGTCTATTGAGTAGCAGTTAATAGCTAGCTGTAGAATGCTTATTTAAGTTTTCAATTTAAATGCCTAGATAATGCTGGGGGCAGTGCAGATATATAAACAACTTGTTCTTGGCCTTAAGAGGTGTGATTATTGCTTAGGATGAGCAATTGTTCAAGATATCCTCAGGGGATGTGAGATGTGACAGATGACACACTGATACTATTTAGAAGGAGCCTGCCAGATGGTCAGAACCTGCAGCTGTGGAATGAGGACAGTATGAAGGGACCTGGGGCAAAAAAACAGTCTCTGTAGCAATCTGGTAGCAGCAACATTTGGAAACCTGAGAGACCGGGTCTAAGGGTATGGGAGAAAAACTTCACAAAGTACATGAGTTAGATAAGAACTGAAAGTAGACTCATTTCACAATTCAGTCTTTTCCTGATTAAATCATCTTCTATGGCCTGAGAGGTTGGCTGTTTCTACTTCATCTTGATATAACATACAAGTTACAGTAAAATTTAAAATTTTACTTTAAAAAGTGAATTTTTCCCCCCCTCGGGCTACAGAGAAAAGAGTTGGTTATTGCTCTGGCCACAGTTTCAGCACGTTCTTTAAGTCGCCCTGTTATCAAAATATTTTGCTCTCTTCAGTCTCCATATGCTGTTTACAGCTTGTAATGCTGAGGATCATTAATTCTTTGTCCAACCGGTATATCATTGGTGGATGAGGACACAAGGAAGTATGAACTGCAAATGAATGTTTGGAGGACAGGAAGGCAAGAGTCTCTGTCAGCCTCATTTTTAGTGTTATTCGAGAAGCACAATACAATGGTGGGAAAATAGTTATTAAAGGGAAACATCAAAATTTACCCATCCCAGCAAGAATATGCCTTTCAGATGAAATATAATATTTCTGACATGTTTTAAATGTAAGGAATGATACTTTGCTAGATTATAGGAGAGAGAAGCTGTCACTGTAATTACACATCACTATTCTTTAGATTTTTTTTTTTTTGAGGTACGCGGGCCTCTCACTGTTGTGGCCTCTCCCGTTGTGGAGCACGGGCTCCGGACGCACAGGCTCAGCGGCCATGGCTCACGGGCCTGGCTGCTCCGCGGCATGTGGGATCTTCCCGGACCGGGGCACGAACCCGTGTCCCCTGCATTGGCAGGTGGACTCTCAACCACTGCGCCACCAGGGAAGCCCATATTCTTTAGATTTTTAATTAAATATTTTAATATAAGTCAAATACAATAAAATGCTCTCATGCCAATGCCATGATTACTACAGTTTTATAGTAAGTCTTGAAAGTGAAAAGGTAAGTGTCTGACCACCTTTAAATTATTTTTCAAAATACTTCTGGCTCTTCTAGGTAAATGGCATTTCCAATAAATTGTAAAGTTTGTCAAGTTTACAAAATTTCTTGCTGAGATTATGACTGGGATAGAAACAAAGCTATAAAGTCTTCCAAGCTATGTATGTAGTTCAATAATCTGTTTATTTAAATTTTAATTTTTCAAGGTTACTCGTCTATTGAGTAGTAAGTAGTTCATAGCTAGCTGTAATTTATAGTTTAGTTATTTTGTCAAATTCATTCCTAAGTATTTTGATTTTGATACTACTGTAAATGATGTCATTATGTTAATTTTATATTGAAATATTTTGTCCATGGTGTCTAAAACTGCGATTAAAAAATATCTATTGCTCTTTTATTTTGAATCTTGCCATGATCACTTTACTTTATTGTATATATTTAGATTTCTTTCAGTTTGATTTTGGTGTTTTTTTTTTTTTTTACAAAGATTATCATATGGTTTGAAGACAGTTTTAGAGTGGGGCATCTTTGCCCTGTTGCAAAACTTAGAATGAAATTGTTCAGTCCTTCAACATTAAATATATACTAGTTCTAGGTTTTTCATAAATGACTTATCAAATTGAAAGGTAGTGCTCCACTCAAGACAGTGGAGTCGTAGGACGTGGAACTCACCTCCTCCCACAGATACATCAAAAATACACCTACAAATGGAACAATTCTCACAGAACACCTACTGAACACCAGCAGAAGACCTCAAATACCTGAAAGGACAAGAAAGATCTCTACGTAACCAGGTAGGATGACAGGAAAAAAAAGAGGAAGCAGGACGGGACCTGCACACTTGGGAGGGAGCTGAAAAAGAGGGAAGGTTACCACACTCTGGGAAGCCCCCTCACTGGCAGGGAGATCAGCCAGGACAGAAAAGGAGCTTCAGAGGCTCCTTTTGCTCCTTCTGCAGAATGCAGCCCACTATCTATGGCAGGCAGAAAAGAGAGAGACCTACGTGGATGCACGTGTCACTGCCCTGTGCACCCCAGCTGCCTCCTAGGAGGGTTCCTGTTCCAACCACCACCTCAGCGGGCCCTGGGAGCAGGCATCAGTGGGTTGCCCACTCACAGAGGTGGGGTTGAAACCACAGCTGAGCCCCAGGGGCTGTGTGACTCAGGAAGCAGGGCTGAAATCTCTCAACATGGCTGCGTGCACTATGGATTTACACCTCTGCCTCTGGCTTTGTAAATTCATCACCTGTGGGACAACCAAATAGACAATGGGTGCTCCTGCAGCTGGGACAGATCTGGCCTTAGCAGCTGTGGGCTTTGTGGGTGCATGCACACGGGGGGCTGGCCTGGGCCTGGGTCTGAGTTGCCTCCATAGCTCCCAGAGTGGGTCCAGGTTCGTAACTACTGCAGTCCATGGACCTGACTTCAGCGCACTGCACTGGTGGCCTTGTGGAAACAGTGCCTGAGAGACATGAGGCATTGTGTGATCCAATCCTGCCTACCTCGCACTGCAGCTCACAAACACAGCTCAGAAACAGATCTGGGGTTTCTACTCCAACACCTCGGGAACAGATCCTGCCCCTGACGAGGCAGTGACAACCACAGAGCTAAGGGGAGGACCTGCTCAACCTCCAGTGCAGGACCTGGTCACCACAACACCAGTCACACCTCCTATCAAGGGGATACTGGCCAGCATATACTGAGGAAAGAGGTGGCAAGGCATCTATATTAAAAACGGCCTTCACACCAAATATATTAAACCCATGCAGGTGACACAGGGATGTTCCCACATAAAAATAGTCCCCCAAGATCACAGTAGATAACTGTTTCTCCTAAACTCATAGAGCAAGAGAAAAAAAGTAAAATGAAGAATCAGAGGAATGATTCTCAATTAAAACATCAAGAGAATTCTCTTGAAAAAATAAACAATGAAACAGACCTCTTCAGTCTAATAGACATTGATTTCAAAAAGGAGATAATAAAAATACTGAAGGAATTTAGAAAGGCTATTAACAGAAATGCAAATTACTGTAAAAAGGAACTATAAACTATAAGGACGAGTCAAGAAAAGTTAGAAAATTTATTTCCAGAGATGAAAGCTGAACTAAAGGCAATGAATGCAGAATGAATAATGCAGAAGAAGGAATAAGTGACCTGGAAGATGGAATAATGGAAATCACCCAATCAGAACAGCAGACAGAAAGCCAAATGATAAAAAATGAAAGCAATATAAGAGACTTTTGGGATAATATAAAGCAGGACAATCTACTGATAATAGGGATCCCAGAAGGAGAAGAAAGAGAAAAGGGGATTGAAAATGTATTTGAAGAAATTATGGCTGAAAACTTCCCAAACCTAAAGAAGGAAACAGCTATCCAAGTACAGGAAGCACAGAGGGTCCCATACAAGGTAAACCCAAACAGACCTACACCAAGACATATTATAATAAAAATGGCAAAATTTAAAGAGGATTCTAAGGCAGCAAGAGAAAAAGAGTTAATTACAAGAGAACCATAAAGCTATCAGCTGATTTCTCTACAGAAATGTTGCAGGCCAGAAGGGAGTGGCAAGATATATTCAAAGTACTGAAAGGGAAAAATCTGCAACCTAGGATGTTCTACCCAGCAAGATTATCATTTAGAATAGAAGGAGAGATAAAGAATTTTTCAGACAAGCAAAAAGTAAAAGAATACAGCAATATTAAACCTATCCTAAAGGAAATATTGAAAGGTCTTCTCTAAATAGAAAAGAAGTAGGAATCTATAGGAAAGAGAAAATCACAATTGAAAAGTAAGTAACTTAAATAAGCCAGTACACAGATTAAAAAATATCAAAAAAATTCTGTGAAAGCAATGATAACCACAATGAACAGCAAAAGGATATACAAGAAGATGTAAAAGAAGACATCAAAATTATAAATTGGGGGGGAGAAGAGTAACAAAATATAGATTTTTTTCTAGAATATGTTTGAGTCTATATGACTACCAGTCTAAGGCAAGTAGATGTAGGAAGGGAATACTATACTTGAAAAATAGGGTAAGCACAAATCAAAAACATACAATAGATTTACAGAAACCAAAAAGAAGAGAACATAATTATAATACAAATTGAAGCACAAAAGGAAAAACAAGAAGGGGCAAAGAAGAAATATAAAATCAATGGAAAAACAAGATTAAAGGGGAAATAAATATATATCTATCAACAATTACCTTAAATGCCAATAGAATCAATGCTCCAATCAAAAGACACAGAGTGGCAGAGTGGATAAAAAAACAAGAGCCTACAATATACTCCCTACAAGAGACCCACTTTAGGGCAAAGGACACACATAGACTGAAAGTGAGGGAATGGAGAAAGATATTTCATGCAAACAGAAATGAAAAGAAAGTGGGAGTCATAATACTCATATCAAACAAAACAGGCATTAAAACAAAGGCTATAAAGAAAGATAAAGGACACTATAATGCCCAAAGGATCAATACAAGGAGAGGATATTACACTCATCAACATATACACACCCAATATAGGAGCACCAAAATACATAAAACAAATACTAACAGACATAAAGGGAGAAACTGACAGGAATACAATAATAGTAGGATACTTTAACACCCCACTCACATCAATGGACAGATTTTTGAGACAGAAAATCAGTAAGGCAACAGAGAACATAAATGATACAATAGAACAGTAATGTAATTGAAATTTCAGGACATTACATCCAAAAAAAGAATATACATTCTTTTCAAGTGCACATGGAACATTGTCTAGGATTGACCACATACTAGGGCAGAGAAACAAGCCTCAACAAATTTAAGAGTATAGAAATCATTTCAACCATCTTTTCTGACCAAAATGGCATGAAACTAGAAGTCAACCACAGAAAAGAAATGAGAAAAAAAACAATTATATGGAAATTAAACCACTAAACAACATGCTACTATAAAACAGTGGGTCAACAATGAAATCAAAGAAAAAAGTAAAAAAAACCACCTTGAGGCAAATGACAATGAAAACATAATCATGCAAAATCTATAGGATGCAGCAAAAGCACTGCATAGAGGGACGTTCATAGCAATACAGACCTTCTTTAAGAAACAAGAAAAATCTCAAACAATCTAACCTACCACTTAAAAGCAGTAGAAAAAGTAGAACAAACAAAACCTAAAGTCAACAGAAGGAAGGAGATAATAAGAGAGGAAAAAATAAAATAAAGATTAAAAAATAGAAAAAATCAATGAAAGCAAGAGCTGGTTCTTTGAAAGGGTAAACAAAATTGACAAACCTCTGGTCAGTCTCACCAAGAAGAGAGAAGTCCCAAATAAACAAAATAAGAAATGAAAGAGGAGAAATCACAACTGATATCACAGAAATACCAAAAGCCATAAGAGAACACTATGAACAATTGTATGCCAACATATTTGACAACCTAGAAGAAATGGACAACTTTTGAGAAATATAGAGCCCACCAAAACAGAATCAAGAAGAAATAGATAATTTGAACAGACAGATCACTAGAAGTGAAATAGAATCTGTGATTTAAAAAAAAAGCCCTACAAATAAAAGTCCAGGGCCAGATGGAGTCGTAGGTAAATTCTACGAAACATACAAAGAAGAACTTATGCTGATCCTTCTGAAACTCTTCCAAAATATTAAAGAGGAAGGAACACTCCCAAAGACATTCTTTGAAGCCATCATCACCCTGATACCAAAACCAAAGACACTACCAAAAAACAAAATTACAGGCCAATAACTTTGATGAATATAGATGCAAATATTTTCAACTGAATATTAGCAAACCAAATCCAACAACACATAAAAATGATCATATACTACAACCAAGCTGGATTTACCCCAGGGTCACAAGGATGGTTCAACATATGCAAATCAAACAATGTGATACACCACATCATGAAAAGATAAAAACCATATGATCATCTCAATAGATGCAGAAAAATCATTTGATAAAATTCAACATCAGTTCATGATAAAAACCCTTATGAAAAAAAAAAAAAAAAAAAAAAAAAAAAAAAAAAAAAAAACCCTTATGAAAGTAGATATAGAGGGAACATATCTCAACATAATAAAAGCTATTTATGATAAACCCACAGCCAATATAATACTCAATGCTGAAAAGCTGAAAACCTTCTTGCTAACATCTGGAACAAGACAAGGATGCCCACTCTCACCACTTCTCTTCAACATAGTATTGGAAGTCCTAAGCACAGCAATCAGACAAGAAAAAGAAATAAACTGTATTCAAATTGGCAGGGAAGAGGTAAACTTGTCATTATATGCAGATGGCATAGCTTGAATTCATAAGTGGAAGAACAATGAGAATTTGAAGTGTTGTTATATTTGTTCAAGGACATTACTCTTAAAAATTTGAGAAACAGTATTTAGTGTAATTGTTAAGAGCACAGATTTGAGGTCAGACTATTTGGGTAAAATAAATACATCTGCCTTTTATTGGCTGTGTTTACTTGAGCAAGCTATTTAATGTCTCTGGGTCTTTGTTCTTCATCTGTAAAATGGAGATAATATATTCATATCTGTTGTCAAGAATAAATAAATACACGAGAAACACTTCAAATGCAGCCTTATCTACATTAAAGTACTGTGTGTTAGTGATTATATTTAGTCTATTTTCCTATCCAGTGATAAAAATTTTCATTTCACATTTAATTTCCTAGGGGCATTTTATAACAACTGGAAACCACAATAAAAACAAAAAAGTTCTCAACACAATTATTTTCACTTCCGCAACATGCTTTCCGTATGTATGTGTTTCCCCCTTGATTGATCTACATTCTATAGTTGTTTAACCTACTTTACCGAAATTTCTCCCTGATGATATTGTCCTCTCAAATTTCATTTCAGACATTCCCTCCTTCATCCTAAAGCCCAACTAAATCCCCTGATATAAATGATGATCTCTCCATCTTAAGTCCCATAATAATTATCACCTCGGTTGTAGCAAAGATTGTATTCTGCTTTGACGTTTTTTCATCCTCATCCAGATCTTAAATAACTTATCTATGAGCTTTGAGTTGAATCATTCTCCATCACATGTATAACTTGAGCTTTTTCTTTGTTATTTCATAGGTAATTTTTAAGTTATAAAAGTAATGACTTTAGAATATTCAATGGAACTTAATACTTTATATGTATATGTAATACCTTATGTAATGTATAGTTAGAATTAAGATTCAATTATTTTCCAAATGCTTTTATTTGTGGGTATCTATATAAACATTTGCCTTTGCTCTGTTTTCTAATTTTAACTTTAAGAAAAGGTAGTACTTTTCCTCTGTATTTACTAGTGGTTTTACAATATTTTAAAATGTATTTTTCTCACATAGTGCTCATCCATAATATTACAAACATTGGGTATTGCATTAATATGACTAAGTTGCTGTAACTTAGTTTGTTAACAAGAATATATTTCAAGAAGTATACTGTCCAATTAGTTTTCTATTTGAATAATTTACAAACCTTCTGAAAATGGATAATAGTGAATAATAAAAATGTCATACAAATTAGTAAGACCTCTCTAATTATATAACTATATGATATATTCTAAACCTTTGGGCCTTAAACACAAGATAAATCTAAAAAACCTTATAATTTAGATAAAATACATAATAACAAAAACAATAGCAAAGACAAACATTCCTATAGTTCCTACTATTTATCACACAATTTAAGAACTTTACTAATGCGTCTATATGATGGCAAACAAAAGCTTAACACTGACTATTTCTAGTGCTATTACATGTGATTATTTCTCCTTATACTTTTTTGTTTTGTGCAATAATTTTGTTAACAAATATGTTACTTTGGGGCTGAAAAATTTTGCCTTTTATGCCTTTTCTCTTTATTTTATTTTTAAGAAGTTACTTTCTGTTTTTCCAAATAATTGTACCAGAGTGGGTTTTTCATACATTCTGATATTCAGTGGAAGAGACTCTCATACACAAATGTTTTTTAATGATTTTATCTTAAAAAATCTTATAGGATTTTTAAAAATTTGAAATATAGTTATTTATTTCTAAGTTAATCTCAAGAGAAAGTTAAAATAACTGCAACTATAAGATGTAAGAAATAGGTATACATGAAATGAAAGAGAAAAAGAAATTCTTAAAATCAGCAACTATCAAAAAATCTTATATATTTACTATATACCATTTTCAACATACATATAATCATATGCCTCATTTTATGGAAAAAGTTGGCAATATTATATATAGTAAAAATGTAAAAGCAGCAGCGAGTTCAATGTGAGTCTTCTTTATTTATAGAAAAATTTCAATGAAATGATTTCAATCTCATGATCTATCCCTTTAAAGAGGTTCTCTGGTACCACCTTATCCCCACCTCCATCTGTATATGTGTGTGTATTTGAAAAAGTTTTAGATTTTTATTTGGAAATAATTAAAATGGCGTGATGTGTCTCTCTAATATGGGTCTCGTTTTTCAGACTTTTGTATACTTCAGTTTGAATGCAAGAATTAAGGTCACTGGTGTTATACTTTAAGGGTTTGGGGGCTTATTTTTGGATAACCGTGAGACTGGGCCCATTTTCACATTAGCAGTGACTTGAAAATTATTCCACTGGGTAACAGACATATTCAAAAACTACAATCAATAAAATTAATATTTTAGATACGATCATAATAAAATCTTATTAATAAGTGATTAGGTGTGGGGGGCAATATTTTATGTGCATTTTGTTAATAAACAAAATACAACATGCATTCACTTTTAAGTGAATAGCCGATAGCTCAAAGTACTGCCAGTATTGCAGTTTTGAAAGAAGAATTTCCCTTCACCAAATAAATGTTAGTCCTGGTATATTTCCTGAAACAATCTAACTTTTTATTTTCCAAGTTAGGTTTTTAGCCTATGAACTTCAGCATATTTTTGAATGTTTCTTTCTTTTTTTTTAAAATTTTATTTATTTAATTTATTTATTTTTGGCTGCATTGGGCCTTCATTACCGTGCGCGGGCTTTCTCCAGTTTTGAGGAGCGGGGACTACTCTTCCTTGTGGTGCGTGGGCTTCTCATTGTGGTGGCTTCTCTTGTTGCGGAGCACGGGCTCTAGGCACGCGAGCTTCAGTAGTCGTGGCTCGTGGTCTCTACAGCACAGGCTCAGTAGTTGTGGCCACGGGCTTAGTTGCTCCATGGCATGTGGGATCTTCCCGGACCAGGGCATGAACCCGTGTCTCCTGCATTGGCAGGAAGATTCTTAACCACTGCGCGACCAGGGAAGCCCAAACGTTTCTAATAATGGTGTACCATGAACTAATTCAACACCGATCATTTTTACATACTGGATTTTGTTGTTTAAAGCAACGAAAGCCACTTAACCACAAGGACATCCTTTATTGAGAAACAGGATACCACTTAGAAATGCATCACAATAGTTGCAGAATATATATTATCTAATATTCACTGGGCTCACTGTGAAACAGACTTGAGCTAGCAATAAAACAACCTATTTTATTAATTTTCATTTGCTTAAGGGTCATTTAGTCCAAACTAAATATAAATTATCATTAATTCATTCAACAATATTTATGGAGCACTGATTTAGGGGCAGGTCCTTCTCCAAGCTATGGAATTTCTGTTTCCAAAAGACATCAATCCTAAACTCATGGAGCTCAGTCTTATAAATCTTAATTATATTAAAAAGTCTTTTGTAAAGAACTTTTGTTGTTGTTTCTAAAACAGACTCAATTCAAAGAATTAAAGATAAATTATATACTCATATAAAATTTCAGGTTGATTTAAGTTAAGAAAAAAAAAAACAAGAGAGAGAAAGTATATCTTTCAAATTTCAAAAACAAAATTATCCATTTCTCATTAAAGCATTTACCTTGTGTAAAATAAGGATGCTTCAGCTTTTTCTCTCACTTCCATAGGAAGGGATATTTCTTCTTTCAAGAGAGAATTTCCTGGCATTTTCCTTTTTTTACTAAAAAGAAACTATTCTTATATGTTTTACCGGATTTTCACAGCACCAGGACCCGGGGTAATCAAAGTCATTCACCAGAATGACGGTGCATTGTAACAAGGCCTTCTACTGCTGCCGTCTGTCAAGAATGGAATCATTTTTTTAATGTAGAGAAGCCAGGAAGAAATAAAATGAAATGTCTGCCCTTTAACATTTCAGAACTGGGAAACTGATTCACTCTGCCCTATTCCAGTTAAATGTAATAGATGTATTTTTGTACTTGTTCAAACCACAGAGCTTCTGATGGGCATTCTTTTAAAATACTCCTATAGATAGAATATATTCTTCCTCTCTGTTTATTTTCTTTGGAATGGCAGCTGCCTCAACTTAATGAGATTGAGACCATTTCTCTGAGGATCAGATGCTAGTTCAGTGAGATTAATGAACAGTATGAAAGCTTAGTTTGATATTTGAAAAACTTATTTGTTTACTTATTTATGACCACTACTCATGGAATTCTGCTCCATAACCAGTGAATTCTAGTTCCTCAGGCCTGATTCAGGGTAACATGTAGACTTTAAAATATGACCAATACTATCCTGATGATATTTTGACATCCTTGACTCTCTAGTAGAATCAGTAGATTTTTAGCAACATTTATTATTTGTTCAGAGATTTAGAGTTCATTCATTTGCATCATCTGTCTTATCACAGTGCCTGAGTGAAGAATGATGGTGATGGTTTCTATAAATACACATTCTCAGTTGAAGGAAACATTTTTCTAATCCTTTCCTATGGTCATTAAAAATATTTTGAAAGTAAATATTAAATATTTTTAATACCAGTTAAAATTAAAGTATTATATCTCTGTGTATCTATTAATATTGTAATTGCATCGTAGTAAGCTGAAATATGTCTCCCCCCAAAATATTCACAACCTAATCCCTGGAACCTGTGAATGTTACCTTATATTGCAAAAAAACAGGGGTATTTGCAGATGTGATTAAATTGAGATCTTAAGACAGAAAATTATGTTGGATTATCCTAAATGCCATCACATGTATCCCTATAAAAGGGACTCAGATTTTACACAGATGGGGGAGAAGGCAACGTGAAGATGGAGCAGAGAGATACTTAAAGACACTGGAATGATGGGGCCACATTTGACGGGATGCCTGCAGCCACCAGAAACTGGAAAATTCAAGGAAAAAATTCTCCTAAGAGCCTCTGGGGGGGCCATGGCCCTGCCGCCACTATGACTCAGATTAAGTAATACTGACAGAACTGTGAGAGAATAAATGGAACACATTTTGCTTGTTTTAAGCCAAGTATCTGCTGAATTGTTACAGAAACTTTTTATGACTTGGAAAAATTATTCTTATGTTATCTTCTTGATTGAGGGCTTAGCTAATTTATTTCTTGGTTTTTAGTAATTCTTGAAACATCAATGTCTTTCTGAGAACTATTTTTATCATATTATATATTCATCAGCCCCATAGTCCATATGGTTGCCATTTAAGCAAATTTAGTGAGATTTTTCTTAGTGCCCATATTCTATGTCTGTAAAACATTATAGATGTTTGAATAGATTGAATGTTATTCATATCGTAGACACATATATTATAGGTTAATATATAGAGGGGTATGGATAGATACTTTTTAATATCAAGTAAAACAAGTTTTATTATGATATAATCCCTTCTTTGTTTTTTCCTCTTAGTTTTTTGCTTGCTTTGCTATATTTGAACAAAACTGTTTCCTATTGACTTATTACTTACACATGTCATGCAGTTTGTAATGATTTCCTGTGAATTTAAAATATACATTGTTATATCTTTAATTAGTAGACCTTTAGTTAACCAGTTTCTACCTATAGGTGATATGTTGTTTCACCTGTCATATAAGGTCTTTAAAACTGGCCTTAAAATGCCCTAAGGCCAACATTGTCACTGTTTTTTTAGCTAAAGACTTTTCTCTTGTGGTGGAAATAAAGGGGAAGCATCAGGATGCATATACTTGTCCCACCCACATGGCTGTGTCCCCCTCTCCAATCTGCATCACTAATAAGCATTTCTGGTTGATCTTTCAGGCCTTTACTGTGAGAGACCAATGGATTTAATGAAGAAAGAGTCCTCCAGGACATGCAGACTCCCCCAGTTTCTTCAGTGCAGGGTTGTTTCACATTGCATTCCCAGCCTGCAATTAACCTTCCTCAAATGTCTGTCCTTCTAACTAAATTCTTCTTACCAGCTTCCTGCTGTGTCTACCAATTTTGTTTACTTTTGTGTTGTTTTAAGAACTTGTTTTATCTGTATGTAACAGTACTATTGTAACAGTGAAGAGCTAAATTGGACTCCAGGCTAGATCTGTTTCTTTGAATTTAACCTTTGCTTTTCATTGCTTTTATTATTATATCATACATAACGGCCTGCCTCAAGGAACACTGCCCCTCTGCCTGAATGTTAAACTAAACTGCCTTTGTTCAGCTCACAGGGAGCCGATCTGACCCTGCCCACTTGTGAATGGCTGCAGTTAAGAAGAAATTAACACATCTCCTCCTATTTTGCAAGATAAATGGCCTTGTTTACTTTACTTCTTCACCTTCTCTCCCTCTCTGTTCTGTAAAAGAAACTGGCATCCAGACCCCGATAAGATTTTTTTTGGGAACCCTTGCCTCACCACTTCCTGTCCCGATTTATTGGCCTGTCGTGCGGCGAGCAGAGTGAGCTTGGACTCGGTAACACTATTGCATTATTTGGAACATTAGTTACCTCTTAGATGTCATTTTCTAAGAAAGACAGCATCACATCTGACTCTAACAAATTGTAAATTCTTAAGTATGTCTTAACTGCTAGAATTTTCTATTTCTTATTCCACTTTTTAGAGTATTTCCCTCATTCACATGTGTGTTATATTGTGCAAGTTTTACACACTTGTGATGTTTCTCTGTTCTTGTTTATCATAATTTTTACTGATATAAAGCAAACCCCTTGATTTTTAAAGCATTTTTACCGTAAATTCTATTTTGACTGAGATTTACTTTGAAAATCTTGTTTTAATCTTGCTTAAAATTTCCAGGTCTATAAATGGAGATACTTTTAAATGTCTTAAATTTTGGTTTTGATTTGTCTACTATAAATAATATAGTGATAGAATTTTAAGTAGTCAGTCTAGGAAAATTTGTCTTTTAATGCAAGCTTTATATCAATTCACAATTATTATGATCCATAATATACTTCCTCTTATATCTGGTTTTCATTGAAATTCTTTTGCTTTTTCCCTTGTTTCTGCATTTTCTTGTATTCCAATTTAAAAACTTTTCTAGAAATAGTTTGTATTTTATATTTGTGGTTCTTATTTTTCTCTAACACTTAAAAATGTCTATCCTCTCTTTATAAATGGTACATGTGAAACCGAGCAGGGCCCTTTTGAGGCTCCCGGGCACGGAGGTCTCTTTTTTGTCCCCTGTTTCTTGTCGGCGAGATTCCAGCCTCCTTGACCTTCCCTGAGTTCCAAAGGGCAGATTCAAACAGTTGCTAATCAAGGGAGGAGGAGCCAAAAAACCACTTGAGGCAAGATTAAAGGGAGCAGAGAAGCTCATCTAGATTAGGAGACCCGCCACTGAGACCCTGCACACACCCTAATCTTGTCAGCAACCCCACCCTTGGGAAGCATTGTTATAAAACTCCTTATCAAATCCTCCTGGGTGGGGACACACAGTTTTTTGAGGCAGAAGCCCCCTGTGTCCCCCTTTGCCTGGCAAAGTTATAAAGCTATCCTCTTCTATCTCATCCAAAGCTCTGTCTCCGAGGTTCGATTCGGCACTGGTGTACAGAGAAGCTGAGCTTTCGACATCACAGGTAACTGAAATGACCGTATCTAAATGTAAAACAACTTTAACTGCAGCATAAACAACTATGTATATATCCCTGGTAAAACAAACAAATAACAAAAATATCACTATGCATAACTTCTCCTATAACATAGCAATACATTTTGCATGGAATTTCTTGATCCTTCTCCCCTCCCTACCTCTAAACCCAAGGGTTGGTCCTACCATCTAAAATATCTCTTCTTGTTTATAAGTTTTTATATATACAAACAAAAACAGCAAACAACATGAACGTTCTTAAATGGTAAAAATGCTGAATAAATGATAGTACATATAAATACAGAAATATTACCGTTTTTATATGTGACTTGTATGTCCGTCCTCACATGATATCTTGATTGATGTTTAAGTGGGAAATGCGGGTTTCAGAGTACTGTGCATAGTTTGCCTCCGTTCTTTATAGAAGTAAACAGCAAACACATCTACATATGTGTTTGTGTGTATGTATGTTTTTGTATGGGTGCATGGTATTGAAGCCGAATCCAGCCTCTGTACCCTGACACCGAATTGAATCTCAGAGACAGAGTTTTGGGTGAAGTAGAAAAGAATAGCTTTATTACTTTGCCAGGCAAAGGGGGACACAGCGGTATAATGTCCTCAAAACTGTGTGTCCAAAAAGGGAGGGGGGGTTGTGAAGAGTCTTATAGTCAAGGGGGCAGGGTTGCTGATAAGGATCGGGCTGTGCATTCCTTCAATCCAAATATCATCTGGCGTCAGGTGGTGATGGACAAACTGTTACCTTCTCTGGAATGAAGAGTGCTTCGTCAAGTAGTTAACATCTTCCATTTGGTGAGGGTTTTAGTTCTGCAGAAGAGCTCAAAGGTATTGTTATGAATATCCTTTGCGGGGGTGGGGGGGGGACCAGGACCCTGCCCTCAAGGCTGTACTATTGTTTCTAGACTGCTCCTCCCTTGTCTCTGCATCCCCCACCCCCTCTCCTGATTAGCAACTGTTTGAACCTGGCCTTTGGAACTCAGAGAAGGGGATACAGAAAGGCTTTTGTGCCCAGGAGCCCCATAGGGTCCTGCTGGGTTTCAGTATCTTTTTAAATTCATGAGGAAAGATGTAATAAGTTATATATATATATATTAAAAAACTCATTGCTTGAAGGAGCTAGAAAATGTTTTATTTCTGTGATTGCATTGAACTTGTATTATTTTGCAATACAAATATTTAGTACTTAAATTGCATTACATTCCAAAGTAGTGTTGTCAAAAAGTATTTATGTTTTAGTCAGTTTTCTCCAGAAAAACAGAGCCTGCAGCAGATATAAAGATATGCAGAGAGAATTTTTTATGAAGGTGACGTGATTATGGAGGCTGAGAAGTTCCGCGATCTGCAGTTGGCTTGCTGGAGGCCCAGAACACTGGTGACGTAGTTCCTCTTCAAACCCAAAGGCTAAGTGGAGGGGAGCCAATGGCGTAGGTCCCAGTCTGAGTCTGAAGGCCTGAGAACCGAAATCATTGATATCTAAGGGCAGAAGAGGGACCTCCTGGCTCCAACAGAGAGTAAATTCACCCTTCCTCTGCCTTCTTGTTCTATTCAGGCCCTCAGTGGATTGCGTGATGCCCCCCTCCATTGGTGAGGGCCATCTTCTTGACTCAGTCTACTGATTCAGATGCTAATCTCTTCCAGAAACACCCTCACAGACATACCCAGAAATAATGTTTCACAAGGTATCTGGGCATCCCTCAGCCCAGTCAAGCAAGTTGACACATAAAATTATCTATCACAATTTAGCATAAGCTGTGTTTTGCTATTTACATATATATGTACATACATATATAGTTTTTTATATATAAATTTATTATCAGTTTTACTGACCTTATCTATGTGATTAATTTTCTTTTTCTGAAAAAAAATGTATGTACTTTATTTTTTAATTTTTATATTTCTTCAATATATTTGTTTTTTTATACTTGCATAATTAGTTACAGAGTTGTTTTTGCAATATCTTTTTTTTGACCACACTTGCACACGTCGCTATATTGTTTTGGAGAATGGGCTCATCTCTCAATACATGTTTTATTACCTCATCAGATAATAAAGAAAATGTGACTGTTTTAAAGTGTAAATATTCCTTTTCCCTAGGAGTTTGTAGCAATTTATTATTATTTTGTTTGTTCATTAATTTTGTCTGAATGTTTCAGATGAAAGCACCATCAATCTTAACAGGGTTTTTGGGGTTGTTTTTAATTCAGTGATACGTTGTACTATTTATTTATCTAAATACCTTTTGCTCTTATATTCTCTCTATCCCTTAGTAGGATATATGTTACTGAGGTTGCATACGCATTTATTTTAAATTCCTAAGCTCCCTTAAAGAAAAGTTTCGTATTTTGCAGGAATGCTACCTTCTCAAACATTACTAAGCATATTTATTAAGTTATTTGTGTTTATTTTTCCATTAATTTCTTTCCTTAATAGATAGTTCTTTCATTAGCTCCAGCCAGTGTTCCTCTTCTATGTTCCCCTCAGATATTTGGTCATTATGGATTTTTCTGTGTAAATTTATAACAGTAGTTAGCATTGATCAATAGTAGTTGTTTAAGTGGCTTCTTTTTATTCACTCAGCACAACACTAAATATTTTTCTTTTCCAAACAGCAGATGCACTTTTACTTTATGTGATTTCTAGCTGTGGTTGTAATTATGAACTTGAGTCTGGTCTGGTTTTTCTGTTGAACAGGAAGAAATAGCCTTTTCTATGGTGATGACCAAAAGTTTTCCTCAGCACACCTCTCAGCTTCTCCTTCCAGCTTCAACACTCTGGGAACCTGCCATACTTGATCTCTTTGGAGAGGTATTCTGGGACAAATCCTCTAGATACAGCAAATGTTAAGAGGCAACTGGCACAGAATTAACAGCTTTCATACTTGGCTACAAGACAGTCTTCTCTAGTTTCCCATATATTTCTTGACCTGATGCATTTAAGGACGTTTGAAATCACATTATTTTGAAGTGTCTTAATTTTGCTTATATTGGGTTGTGGAAGTTTCAGATTAGGTTTATCCTCTCAAGGCAATCTGATCTTATTGGCTCTGTATCCTTCAGAAATAACTGAATAATTGATTCTTACTAGGGACTTCTCTTGGTTTTTCAGGACCTCCAAGTCTTTAACTGTTTATTTACTATATTTTGTGATTTCTATAATCTCAATGGGATTTTTGAAGGAAGAAGAGATTAAAACATGGCCTTAGTCAGCCATTTTGAAACCCCAAGTCTCTCTTTTTTTTTAGGTAATATTATCACAGTGAGGGAACAGAAAAAACAGTTAACAATCAGAGTTTAATACAGAGTACGGTTCTATGAGTTATACATGGACATATAAACAGCAGTTGAAATCTAACCCCTATTAGAAGGAAATGCACATTCTTAAATGTGATTATTTTAACTTCATTATGATTAATTTTAATAAAATTACATACAGTTTTCTGGAATCCAGTTTATCATTAATTAAAATGAAAGGTATGATTAATACATCCACATTAAAAGTGTTTTTAAAAATTAAGCAAGAAAAAAATACACTAATAAAGTAAATGTGAATTTTATTAGTAAATAAGGAAAGTTAATTGGTTTGAAATAATTAGAAATAGACATATCCTAGATTTAAATTGGGTGTAGAATAGAAATTCCACAGAGAATGTAACTTTAATTCAAAAGGTAATACAGTGAGTTTTACAAATCATAACTTGAGTGTGGGTGGAAAATCACCTCAGTTTCTTTTTTTGTTTTTGTTCTTTTTTTGCAGTACACGGGCCTCTCACTGTTGTGGCCTCTCCCGTTGCAGAGCACAGGCTCTGGACATGCAGGCTCAGCGGCCATGGCTCACGGGCCCAGCAGCTCCGCGGCATGTGGGATCTTCCCGGACCGGGGCACGAACCTGTGTCCCCTGCATCGGCAGGCGGGCTCTCAACCACTGCGCCACCAGGGAAGCCCTCGGTTTCTTTTTAAAGTGTGCATTCCTGGTCCTCATTTCCAAATATCCTAATGAGATTCACAAGAAACTAAATTCCTAACAAGAATCCCCAGGTAATTCTAATGAGAGACACTGTTCCAAGAGAGTATGTACTCATTTTACCACTCAATAAAAGAGCTCAACAGAAATAGTTAATCAGATTTGATAATGCTGCAGCAATGCTAACTATGAGAGTAATAGTAATAATAACAATTACAAGAGCAAACAAATTAATAGCTTTATAGGTGTCAGTCTGCTATGAACTTTCTTTTAATGGTTTCCACTAATCCTTATAAAAACCTGAGTTCCTACAAATTAAGTTTATACTTCTGATAAAGAATTTAGTCTAAGAAAAGAGAAGCTATTTGTCTATGTCCTGTAAGTAGCAAGCATCAGCACTCTCTGACAGCAGAGACTTCTCCCATAATCCTCCCTGCTAGACACTTCTATTTAAAATCATAATTTTAATAGTGCAAGTTGAAAACAACATATATTTATATAATTACTATGTACCATGTTAATGTATCACATGACTAATAGAAAGACACCTTTCTGATGTTGATTCTTCCCATACAAGAACAAGGTATTTACTTCCATTAGTCATATCTTTTTTGAAGACTCTCCATAATGCTTCACTATTTTATCTATTGAATTTCTAAAATGTATTGAATGAGTTATTTCTAAATATGTAAATTTTTGTTCTATTGCAACAGAGTTTTTTTTTTTCTTTCTATGATGTTTCTTATCAATTTTTATTAGGAGAAGTAATTTTGGTATATGAGTAGATCACCAATTTAACACATTGCTTATTTTAATTTTTTGTTACATTACTAAAATTTTCTAGGTAATGTATCTGTAAATTGTTAAAATTTTATACCACTTATGCCTCTCATATAATCATATGATAATTGAAAAAATGTATATTAATCAAGAACTGTGTCAAGCACTGCATTGAGTGTTGGAGTGAAAAAAACAAAAAGCAAAACCTTGCTTCATTAAACTTACAATTTACTGGTAATCTCAGGCATTTGCCAAATAATCATACAGAAATATAATTCCAAATTGGATAGGTTCCATTAAGAAAATACAGAAAGATTTTTTTTCAATAAATTTATTATTTTTTTATTTTTGGCTGCATTGGGTATTCGTTGCTGCACACAGGCTTTCTCTAGTTGCACGCAGGCTTTCTGTAGTTGTGGCGAGCGGGGACTACTCTTTGTTGCGGTGCGAGGGCTTCTCATTGCAGTGGCTTCTCTTGTTGTGGAGCACAGGCTCTAGGAACGCGGGCTTCAGTAGTTGTGGCTTGCGGGCTCTAGAACGCAGGCTCAGTAGTTGTGGTCCACAGGTTTATTTGCTCCGCATGTGGGACCTTCCCGAACCAGGGCTCAAACCCGTGTCCCCTGTATTGGCAGGCAGACTCTTAACCACTGCGCCACCAGGGAAGCCCAAGAAAATACAGAAAGCTTTTAATGTATGCCACGGGGCATGTGATTAGCAGTTCAGATTTTAGAGAAATGCTGCAGTTAACGAGAAGTGTTACGGAAAATTATTTTACATGGGTGGCACTATTTGAAAGCTCCAGGCATGAGGGAAAACAGGGCACAATGGAGAGCCTAAGGCCTGGTGACTGAGGCAGAGACCACAAAGGGGAATGAGACAGGAGAGTGTATTACCTACTGCTGTGTAAAAAATTACCTAATTTTAATGGTTTCTAACAATAAAAATGTATTTTCTAACAGTTTTTGGGAGTCAGGGATCAGAGTGTGACTTAGTTAAGTGCCTTTGTCTAAGATCAATACTGAAATTATAGTCCATAGGCCACCTGGGGCTCTGGTCACACCTATAGACTCAAAGTGAGGAGGGATAAATCCAGTTACAAGTCCATTCATGTGGTTGTTGGCAAGTCTCTGTCCCTCGACACATGAGCCTCCTACAGGGCTGCTCGACAAGGTGGCCTAACATGGTGATCAAATCCAAGAAAGCATGAGAGAAAGCAGCCAAGATGGAAGCCAGTCTTTTTACAGCCTAATCTTGGAAATGACAAGTCACCCCTTCTGCTATTCTATGTTACAAAGGACTCCATAAGTCCAGCCTCCACCACCCACAGCCCCTCCCTCCACGACCCACACCACCACACACACACATGCACACTCCATCCTTCCTATCTTCTCCATCTCACTGTCTATGTTCCCAGGGTGACCATAAGCTGTGGCTGAACCATAAAAATCTTCACGTACGCACAAGCTGACAGTGCTTTGCAAAACGCCCATACTGTGCCCCTCTTACTCCCTGTCTGACGACTTCTTTGTTTGAGCCGTTACAGGACCTCTTTTGGCACATTCCTTTGCACAACCTGAAAGTATGTGGGAGTTAATGTCCCAAGGGATAAACTTTGAACAGTAGGATTCAGTAATTTGTGGGTAAATTCAGTCCTATTTATCCCTTCCAATAGAAGGACCCAAAATGAAGCTAGTATGGATTTTTGAGAGTAATCATGGTATTCTGCAATTTGTCTTACTTAGTGGTAGGCAGTTCAATAATCTATACTTGTATCATCTCTCCCTTCCTCCTTGCCACTTTGTCTTTCACTTCTGCTCCCTAGAAATGAACATAACTCCTCTGCCTCAGGCTCAGCTTTCTGGAAAGACTAAGCTACCAGTGTGTACTTAGAATGCTAACCTTCAAGGTGGAATTTCGGAACTGAATTTTACCCTCAACTGAAAGCAATAAGAACACCATGTAACAGCACAATCACTAAAGATTTTATGTGTCATTTGGATGAGATATAGGTGGAAGGTGAAGAGTTCAGATTTATAATGGCTAAGGCACTTGAGCAGTATGACAGCAAAAAATAATTATAAGAACTGTGAAGTGGGTTGGCTTTTTATAAACTGCTAACCATAAGAATGTACTGTAAACCGTTGTTATTTTTAACCCAAATTTTAGTATAAAAATATGTGACCTTCAAAAATTAGAAGTTTGCATTCCTATATCCCTTACCTAGAGTTTCCAGGTTTCATTATTTGCTATATATCCTTTATCTCTCACCCTCGGTCTACCTAAACATACACTCACAACAATACACATTTTGATTACATATTTATCAATTATTTAAAACTAAGTTTCTGATACTTCACACAAATATTTTAGCTTGTATTTCATTTTTTTTAAGATATTTTATCTAATTGTAATGTAATTATCACATCCAGAAAATTTAAGCCTGATATACAAAATGTTCTTTAATATTTATGTCACGTGTTCAATATAACAATTTTCTCCAAATATGCCACTGAATATTTTTCTAGTTGTTTTTATTTCTTAGTTCTGATCCAAGATCTAATAAAAGATCACATATTGAATTTTCTGGTCATCTAGAACAACCCATATTCCTTTTATTTTTATAACGACGTTTTCACAGTTGTGACTGAGAATTTTCTTCACTTACTTCCAAATACCAGGAATGAACTTGACTAAGGGCTCCAAATCCACCACTCTGAAATCCAACTCTGTGATAACACTGAGGTCACAGGCTATCTACCGGACTCCTCTTAGAGCCGATGTTGCCAGTAACAATGTCCCTTTATTTTCCATTCTTGATATTGAAATTTTTCATTCTTATAGGAAGCTCTTCTCCCTTTTTTCTTGGTCACTGTAACTAGAAGTTTGTCAATTTTATTGAACTTTTCAAAGAATATGCTTTTATTTGCATTGATTTTTTTAAATTTTTCTATTTTCAATTTCATTAATTTCTTCTCCATTCTTTATTACTTCTTTCTACTTGCTTTGGGTTTAGTTTTCTCTATTTTTCTTTAAAAATTTCTTAAGATGGGGCTTCCCTGGTGGCGCAGTGGTTGAGAGTCTGCCTGCCGATGCAGGGGACACGGGTTCGTGCCCCGGTCCGGGAAGATCCCACATGCCGCGGAGCGGCTGGGCCCGTGAGCCATGGCCACTGAGCCTGCGCGTCCAGAGCCTGTGCTCCGCAACGCGAGAGGCCACAACAGTGAGAGGCCCGCGTAACACACACACACACACAAAAAATTTCTTAAGATGAAAAATTAAATTATTGATCTGAGTCATTTCTTCTTTCCTAATATAAGTATTCAATACTATAAATGACCCTGAGAGCACTGCTATAGCTGTATCCCTCATATTTTGATGTGTTGTATTTTTATCTGTATTTCATACAGACTATTTTTTCATTGGTTTTAGACTTCCCCTTTAACCCTGGGTTATTTAGAAATGGGATGTTTAATATCTAAAGATTTGAGAATTTTTTAGATTTATTCCTGTTTGACTTATAGCTAAATTCTATTATGCTATTAAAATGTAGCTATGATTTCTACTCTTTTAAATTGTTTGAGATATTTTTATTGGCTTATTATATGGTCTATCTTGTTGAATATTCATATGTCTTTGAAAATAATGTGTATTCTACTGTTGGGTGAATTGTTCTATAAATGTCAATTAGGACTATTTGGTTGATAGTGTTCAAATCTTCTATACTCTTACTGTCTTTCTGCCTATTTGTTCTATCAGTTACTGGGAAAGGATTTTTGATGTCTCAATTATAATTTTAGAACTGCCAACTTGTTTTACTAACTTCCATTTTTGTCTCATTTATTTTGATGCTCTGTTATCAGTAATATATATATATATTTATGGTCATTATGTCTTATTGGAGAATTGACCCTTAATGATGATATACTGTCCCATTTTATTCTGGATAGTATTCCTTGTTCCGAAGCTGGCTTTTTCTGATATTAACATAGCTATTCAAGGTTTTGGGGGATATTTTCATGGCATATCTTTCTCCATCTTTTTACTTTTAACTTATCTTTATCAGTATATATTAACTGCATTTCTAATAGACACAGTAGAATTGGATCTTGCTGTCTGATCCAATCTGACAATTGCGTTCTTAAGAAAGTTATATTTAAGCCATTCATAAGTAATGTGATTATGGATATCATTGGATAAAAACTTTACTAAATTGCTAGCTGTTTTGTATTTATTTAATTTATTATATACTCTTGCTTTGCCTTCTTTTGCATTAAATAAACATTATATAGTATATCATTTTACCTCCACTATTGACTTATTACTTATACATCTCTTATAAAGTTTGTAGTAATTTCCTGCTAATTTAAAATATACATTGTTATATTTTTAATGAATATACCTTTAATTAATCAGGCTGTACCCTCAAATGATTGTTTCACCTATCATATAAGCTCGTTAAAACTGGCCTTAATATACCCTAAGGCCAGTAGTGTCACTGTTCTTTCTGATTAAAGCTTTTGTCTTGTGGTGGAAATAAAGAGGAAGCATCAGGATGCATATACTTGTCCCACCCACATGACTGTGTTCCCCTCTCCAGTCTGTATCACCATAGGCACTTCTTAGTAGATTTTTCAGACCCTTTGCTGTGAGAGGCCAATGGGGTTCATGAAAGAGTCCTTCAGGGCATGCAGACTCCTCCAGTTTCTTCAGTGCAGTGTTGTTTCACATGGCATTGCCAGCCTGCAATCATCCTTCTTCAAGTGTCTGCTCTTCTAGCATCCTACCAATTCTGTTTTGTTTTGTGTTGTTTTAAGAACGTGTTTTTTTCTGTATATAGCAGTACTATTGTATTATTTGGAACATTAGTCTTCTCTTAGACGTCACTTTCTAAGAAAGACAACTTCACATCTGACTCTGACAAACTGTAAATTCTTAAGTATGTATTACCTGCTTGAATTGTCACATAATAGTAAATGTTACACTGAAAATATTTTATGATGAAAGACCTTTGGAATAAAATACCCTTGGAATATTGTAAACAAAGTTTTAACATATTAAACAGGGAACTTTTTAAACAGAAGTACTTAGTAAGTTTCTCACAACTTGACATAACCTTAAATACATACCTTACTTAGAATGATTGCTTCTATCATAGAACAGTCCTATGCTGAGATCTATACCATTATTGAAATAGCTGAAAATCAATGTGTTATTGGGAGATATATAGCCAGGTGTATATTCACATTGTCAGTATGCTTTATAATAAATGCTCAAGGACTTAAAATTATTATAGCTAAGTGATTTGCCCTTGACATTCAGGGATTACTGTTATGTATTTTGATTCTTGCATTTTATATAATAGTAAGTTCATTTGGCTCAGAGCCCTAAATGTTTCCAAATGACTACAATTTTTTCAATGCCAGCAGTTTGGAAAATAATTGCTTTGAATCTCATTTTTTTTTTTATTACCCATCATCTACACTATGCCACCCAGACAAGAGAACAGTGAAGTAAAAAAACATTGTTGATTATTTTGTTACATTACAAAGTCTTCCCATTAACGTATATTGATATGGAGTTTTTTTAAGTGCAAGGACTAAGATCACTGAAAGTACAAAATAACATGCCTTAAATTTTGTTGTTTCTGGTAGATAGGCTCTGCTATAGAAATGCTGATTTGAAGGATAGTCACAAAAAGTCACAAAACCAGATATGTAAATTTTACATGGATTAGAATATATTAGCTCAAATTTAACTTAATCCTAATTTTAGAAAAGCTACAGAACTTAACAGATAGTCAAGTTAAAAGCTTATTTATTATAATTTGTGATAAGACAAAAGATCATATATTCATACCATTCCACACTTCACAATATATAGGGCATGGAATTTCTAACACTCTTGATATCTTTGGCTTAATCCCATAAAGTTAACATTAAAAACTTCAATAGTTTTTGAGAAAGATTAACAATTTAAACAAATATTACATATGGTTTAGGATTTACTAAATGAAAATTGAAATTCCATTCTGAAATTTAGTGATTATTGATTTCTTCAATCCACATAAAATTAATTTCAGGACACCAAGGCACAGTTCAGTCAGATGAGCACAAATTTCCTTATTTTCTCTGTTCAATGTTAGACAAGAAATATTCAAATATAAACCATGCTATCTTCTGTCTGATGATAGTGTGTCAGATACAATGGTGTTCATCAACCCAGTCTATTCAGCCCCACTGTTTTCCTAGTCTTCTTTCATCTAAGGAAAGCAATGTAGCATGGTTCCAACAATTAGATGGAAACAAGTCACTGAGTTGAGCTTTTGGGAATGTTTTGAAGAATGGTGAGGCTCCATAGGCAGGCAGTTATGCTTTTGTCCTTAGGCACTTTATGTTTTTTCCACCCTTTCTTCTTCTTTATGCTTGGAATAATGGCAGGTTGTTAGAAGATTATCAACCATACTATGAATGGGAGAATGGAATCCACATGCTAAAAATGGCAAAGCAGGAAGATAGAATGTACCTGGGCCTTCAATGGCATTGGTCAGAAGCTGCATGTTTAAGAAAAACTTATAACAGCAACAAAACAACTAAGAGAGAAGAGGAGGATGAGAGAGAATGAGAGAGAGAGAGAGAGAGAGACTTAGAATGAAGAATGTTCTTTTATGTTTTTCTCCCTTGTTTGTACTCTTTCTTTGAAAAAGAAAACCATCATAGGATAAAGTGCTAAAAAAATGCTCAATATTTACTTAGTTAACTTATTCAATATGCTTTCCAGAAGGAAAAAAAAAAATCATTACATGAAGTGGTTGACAGAACTGTAAAAATATCTCCCCAAGATTTTTTGTTTCCTAGCTGTTCAGTAAAGCACTGATACAGATACTGCTGAGAAGAGTCTTTCACATGGAATTAAGGTTACTAATCAGTTGCTTTCTATTAGGAAGGCTATCCTGGATTACCTGAGTGGACCTAATGTAATGATATGAGCCCTTAAAAGCTAAAGAGGAAGACAGAATCATCAGTCAAAGAGATGAAGCTTGAGTGACTTGAGGCATGAAAGGGACTTGACCCACTCTTGTTGGTTTGAAGATGGAGGAATGGGGCCAGGAGCCAAGGAAGGCTAGCAGCCTCTAGAAGCTGAGAAAGATCCCTGATGTCTAGCCAACTGGCAATACCAGCAAGAAAACAGGGACCTTAGCCCTACAACCACAAGGAAGTGAATCCTGCCAATCACTCACACAAGCCAGGATGTGGATTCTGCCTTAAAGCATCAAGAAAGGAACACAGCCATGTAGACACCTTGATTTTAGCCTTCTGAGACCCAAGGAAGCCAGACTTCAGACTGTGAAGGCACTGTGAGATAATGCCTGTGTTAAGTCTCTGAATTTGTGGCAATTTGTTATGGCAACATTATGAAACTAATAATCATAGTAATACAAGAGAACCTGTTTAGAACATTTGCAAAAAATGTCTTGACATATTAACCTTTCAAAAATTACTTTCATCAAATTATAAGGCACAGATCAGAGATCAAAACCCTGAAAAATTACTACTAAGAACTCAGTGTTTTAGTGGAGGCAGGGAAGTAAGGATCATGAGATGCAATCAGGGTAGATAGTGTGTGGCTCTGTGGATGGTCCTTTGTGATTGAGCTTCCAATTGGAAGTTTGAAAAATAAATGCCAAAAAACTACACTACTTCAGAGTTTCCACTAGTGTCAGTTTCTAAAAAATCTTACATGAATTACTATAATTTCAACAAAACATTGATTTTACTAGCATTTTATATTGTTGTAACTCTAAGATTTGAACAATAATGTTTACTGTGAAATATAGGAAATTTATAATTATGTGTTTTTAAATTTTTTGCATGTAAAAAGTAGGTTGATTGAGACTATGCAGTCCCATCTATTCACTCTTTTTGTGATTATACTGAAGTGCCATTCTCTTCAGAAAAGAAAAAAATATAGAGAGCTCAACTGAAATGAAAGGATTATAGTAGTATGAATTACTCATTCATGTTAGTGATATATTCAATCAATCCAAAATATTAATTGAATAACCATTATATCCAATGATTTTTATACATAAATTTACCTACATTGCCACAACACAATGCATATTTTGAATGCATTTAAATTATTTTACACACATACACAAAATAAGACTGCTGATGATTAAATTTCACCTCGAAGTATCTTATTAGGTGATTAAATAGTAGGTGGCACAGAGTACAGTGAATAGTACCAACTATTATTTCATCACTCACTTATAATAAGAAAACATTGAATAGAGAGTCAGCGTTGTATTTATCTGAGTTTCCCAAGCAAACAACAAAATACCTAATACGTAGGAAAATAAAAATGCTGTTGGAGTGAACTGTATGTTAATAGTTACACTATTTAAGCAAGAACATGACCAAGGATAAATGTATAACTGAATAGTTATGTTCTGTCATTTTGATAAAAAATTTCAAAATAACACTAAAAAATCAAGTTTTATTCTCAATTATTTGCTATCTTTCATTCTCTAAACAAATATTACATGAGTACTTGCCATGTAGCAAGTATCCAAGACATTTAGGGAATGGAAACGAGCAAAGAGAGTCTCTGGCTTTAAGAATTTCCTGGACATGTTAGAATGTTTGCCACATGCAATACCTGAAGATGTTTATTAGAGCTTTATTCGGCATGCAGCAAAGGGCAGAGGAGAAAGTGTTTAACTCAAGGTAAGTTGTTTATCTGCTGGGGGAAAATCAGTGAAATAGCTGAGAAAAACTGTCATGTGATATTATGGTTTAGTTATTCTGAAATGGGAAATAAAAGAATATTTTATACAGAAATATTAAATTATTTTATGGTGTGCAAATTAAATTCTTTGCATTGAGGTTTTTTAAAATGGCAATGTTAATCATGAACTTAAGAAAAAATATAGGTGAAAAAAGAGAAATGAGTTATATTTTTCAGGATTGGGCTGAGGGGAATATATTCCAGGCAGTGGCAACGGAAGATGCAACTTGCAGGGCTGTGAAAACTCATGGAACTTTTGAATGATGACAGGGAATTCAGAGCCAGAGCAGAGAGGTCTTGTAGGCAGACAGGGATGAGTCTGAGAAGCAAGCAGGAGTAAGATCAAAAAAGTTCTCAAATATATTGCCAACAATTATTTGACTTCAACCTAGGCTCTGGGAACTCAATGACAGATGTGAATTGCAGAGGAATGACCATATTTCCATTTCAGAACAATCACACTGGCAACAATGTGGAGAGTCAGAAGGGAGGCCAGAATGTGAGCACTCAAATGAAGAAAAAATGAGCATGAGCCCAATGCCAGCAGAAATAGGGTGGAGGAGAGGGCTTCAAGATAGGTTTAGGACGTAGAGTCTGTAAGACTTTCTGATTGATCTGAAATGAAGGGGAGGAACTGCCAAAGGAAGATTCAAGGACCACCCCAATTTACTGGTTAGCAAAACTTAACTTATCACACATACTTGTGATAACTATAAACTGAGATTTAAAAAAATCTTATTTATACTTGAATTTCAGAGTTAACCTAAACATTTCCTAATAAAACTTGCCTATAATTATGATTCCTTCTATTTTTTTCCTAATACTCAAAAGCAGTGATTTTACATTTCATGTAATCATGGTATAAGTGGCATGAGAAATACTAATTGCAGAATATTTACTTCAATAAGCCTTTTTCTCATGTGTTTGAATATTTCAAAACATAGTTTGTGACATTAAAGAAAAAATAAAAAAGATATAGTTAATTCTAAAAGGCACCATGAAATGCAAAAGTGCAACCTATACTTAAAAAAACATTAAAACATTGAGTATTTGTCCACATACATTGCCCATTGATTTGCAGCAGCAGTAATTCATGTAAAAGCTATCATGTAATATACATGAGGCTGCTTTTCTACAACCTTGCAGAAAGGATACTTGGAAGTATCCTTTTGTACCAAAACTGGAATCATTTTTCTGATGATACGGTAAAGTAAGGTGAAGCTTTACATTTCATGAGTAGTCAGTAAATGTAGGTGGGTGAAATCATTTATTCCTTTCAAACAGATCACAAAATGTGTTATTCTTGATGATTTCCAACAATATTATAAGTCCTTGAAGTAGCACATGTATTTGCAGAAAAAAATAATATACACATAAGCAAAGCAGGGTGAAAGAAATAAAAATTTACCCATGATCCCAATAGCGATTATATATATATTTGAAAGAGAGAGAGAGAGGATGCTAGCTAACTGACTAGGTAATCAGACTCCCTAAGCAAAGTCTACCATTACAGGGATTCTAGGAATCTAGGGGTGGGCAGGAATATAGTGATTCTAGTACGTCATAGTGCTTAGTCACTGGGAAAGCAGTCTGGCAAGAACACATTGGCCAATCTTGGGGCAGCTGGAGGCTGTCAACCAGCTATCCTTCCTGCAGAAGTCTTCCTTGAATAGAGATGTAAGCAAGACACCTCCCATCCATCCCTTGCTTCATACAGATTCTCTTCTCTGTGCATGAGGTTTGGAAAACAGCTCCTTCATCATTTTCTTTTTAAGCTTTGTATATGCATTTTTCTTTTGAACCAGAATCACTTTTTTAATTAATTTTTTTTAAATTTTTGGCCGTGTCCAGTCTTTGTTGCTGTGTGCAGGCTTTCTCTAGATGCAGCGAGTGGGGGCTGCTCTTCATTGTGATGAGCGGGCTTCTCATTGCAGTGGCTTCTCTTGTTGTGGAGCACAGACTCTAGGCACACGGACTTCAGTAGTTGAGGCATGAGGGCTCAGTAGCTGTCGCTCACGGGCTCTAGAGTGCAGGCTCAGTAGTTGTGGCACACGGGCTTAGTTGCTCCGCGGCACGTGGGATCTTTCCGGACCAGGGCTCAAACCCGTTTACCCTGCATTGGCTGGCAGATTCTTAACCACTGTGCCACCAGGGAAGTCCCTCCTCCGTAGTTCTTGTCCGTGTTTCTGAGGAGAAACTTATGAGAAGTTAGTGAGAAGAGGTACAGACACCATTGCTGCAGGTAGGTTCAGGGTACCATTAATACTCATCCTCTCCCTCCTCAAACACCTATACTAATTTCCTCCTACCCTTAATTATTACCACAGGATTTGGTAGCTTACCTGGCTTTATGACCCAGGATTAGCTATATAATTTTCTGTGTTCAGTGCAAAATGAAATGTAGGCCTCCTTGTTCAAAAATTACTAAGAATTTCAAAACAGTGACAGCAGAGCAATAGACCAAGCATGAGGTTCTTTTAAGTATGGGGCCCTTCATTTGACCTGTGGGACTGCCCAGGTCAAATGCCCATGAATCTGGCCCTGTTGTGGCCCAAACTTAAATTTCTAAAGGGACTGAGACCTTGGTAATCACCCCTCTGTCTGGCTGGGGTTGCTGCATCCATCCACTCACAGGTACAACTGGGTAAGTTCCAAATTTCATAATGAGAATGCATAATCATTACTGAACTGAGCATGAGGAATTGGATTAATATCAAGATTTTAGGTGTGGAAATGGTAAATAGGAGCTTAGAATTCACTAAATTATAAAACTGAAGAATGTTTCAATGTTTATGCCAGTTGAATGGTATTCTTTTAACAATGTTACTTTGTTTTCATATGTGATGGGAACCTCCTAATTCTTGAAAAGACCTGTGACTTCTGAAAAAAATAAACAATATCTTGAAGTTTTGTGACTTCACACCTACTTTATAAACTAATTGAGCTGAAGATTGGTGTTTAAAATTCTTGTGTTCTCGAGTGGACAGCTTGTGAAAAAAATTGAGGAAAAAATAATACTTACTGGAAAATAAGAAATTATTTGGTAAAGTATAAAAATATTCTATTGGAGAAGTGAATATGGCCTGTGCATTACTTATTAATAATAATAAATATTTACAAAGCACCTTCTAGGCACTAGGAAAAGTTCTAATTGCTTTACATTTTTTTAATTATATGATAAATGCCCCCATTTTATGGATAAGGAAACAGAATAAGTAAATATAGGTAAAAATTTAAGAGTTACAGTCTTAATCAGTTTTTAAAATTAATTACAAATTAATAAAATTCATGTTCTGGTATAAATTAAATTGTGTTTTGAATCATTTACTTTTTAAAATTTTGTTTTAATTTTACTCAAAGAGAAAAAATATACTCCTGAGTTTGATTAGAGAGAAAAGTGGTCACATTTCAGGAACTAGGTAATATACGATCTTTATATACAATGCCAGCACCCAGGAAGAGACTGTCTATCATAAGTTGTTTTTTCTCAAAATAACAGCTTTATGGAAATATAGTTTACTTACCATACACTTTACCACTTTAAAGTGTGCAATGTTTAGCATTAGTGCTTAAGTGTTCATTGTTTGGTATATTCACAGAGTTCTGCAAGCATCGCCACTATCTCATTTTGGAATATTTGCATCACCCCAGGAAGAAATCCTTTAGCAATCTCTCCCCTGTCCTTCCTCTTCTTAACTCCTATTAAACTCATAAGTTTTTCAAAATTGAAAAAAGTCACATTGAATCTTAACGTGAGGCCCCATGTTTTGTTTGTTTGTTTGTTTTTAAGCTGTGAGAGACTTATTTATTTGAAGTTGATGATAATTTTGTTTTTAAGAGATTTACAATGCCAAATTACTGAGTGTTTGATAGTAATGTTAATTTAAATGTGTTACACTAGATATAACAAAATTCAGATTTTTCCTTATGTAGTATGTTTAAGATGGGTTGCTTGTATATTTTAACCCCTTAACATGACTCTGCATTGAATTTCTATGGTAACCGCATTTCTGCAAAAGCATAAAAACATTCAGAGGCTGTGCCCTCTCTCTCCTTTTCCTGTTGCCTTTCAGATCAGGAGAACATGTCTCTCCAGAAGTCACTGGAATGCCCTACATACATTTATTATTATTGCTATTTCCATCCCCCAAATTAATATCAAAACTACCATGATAGATTTGTAAAGAAACCATTTAGGACTACTCATGAGAAAGAAAATTATCTTGGATAATGACAGAAAAGAAAAAAAAATACAGTTAGAAGATAGGAAGTCAAATTCAAACTGTTTGGCCTAATCCTGAATGTATCATTTTCATTATATAGTCAACTTCTGCTGTGACTTTATGGCTTAATGATATGATTATGCCCAGTTGATGATGAGTAGCTCTGGTCATAGGATCACCCGAAATCCTAGTCATGTTTAAATAGAACATAGTGGTATGTGAGAAGCTCTTACTCAAACTAAGAGTAATTTACTGTCACAGCAACCAAGACTTTGTCCCCCAACTTCAATTAGGCTATGATGTTTTATCATAATATTTCATTCCTCTCAGATTTCCTATCTTTGGTTATAGGACCAGATGGTTTCACTGGTGAATTCTACCAGATATTATAAGAAGTCATACCATTCCCTCTCAAACTTCTCCAAAACATAGATGAGGAAAGAACACTTTGAAATTCATCTTACAAGGCCATCATTACCTGATACCAAAGCCAGACAAGGATATACAAAAAAATTAAATTACAGGTCAATATATGTGATGAACATAAATGCAAAATTACCCAATAAAATATTAGTAAATCAAATTCAACAGTACATTAAAAGGATCATACACCATGATGAAGTGGGCTTTGCTTCTGGGATGCAAGGATGGGTCAACACTTGCAAATTAATCAATGTGATTCACCACATTACAAAATAAAGGATAAAATCCTGTGATTATCTTAATAGATGCAGAAAAAGCATTTGACAAATTCAACATCTTTTCCTAATAAAAAACTCTTAACAAAGTGGATATAGAAGAAATTTATCTCAACATAATAAAGGCCCTATATAACAAGCCCACAGCTAACATCACAATCAGTGATGAAAAGCCGAAAGCTATTGCTCTAAGATCAGGAACATGACAAGAATGCCTGTTCTCACTATTATTTAACACAGTACTGGCAGTCCTAGTCAGAGCAATTAGTCAAGAAAAAGAAATAAAAAGCATTCAAATCAGAAAATAATAATTTAAATTGTCTCTGCTTGCAGATGATATGATATAATATTTATAATAGACTTCACCAAAAGACTGTTATAACTAATAAACAGTTTCAGTAAAGTTGCAAGATAACAAAATCAATATACAAAGGTCAGTTGTGTTTCTATACACTAATAATACCTATCAGAAAGAGAAATTAAGAAAACGATCTCATTTACAATTGCATTAAAAAGAATAAAATACTTGGTAATAAGTTTGTTCAAGGAGGTGAAGGATTTGTACACTCAAGAATTGTTCCAGATTGAATGTTGAGCATCTTTTCATGTACCTGTTGGCCACTTGGGTGTCTTCTTAGGAAAATGTCTACTTAGTTCTTCTACCCATTTTTTAGTTGGATTATTTTGTATTGAGTTGTATGAGTTCCTTATATATTTTGGACATTAACCCTTTACTCTGTATATGGTTTGCAAAAATTTTCTCCCATTCTGTAGGTAGCCTTTTCATTTTGTTGATTGTTTCTTTAGCTGTGAAGAAGCTTTTTAGTTTGATATAGTCCCACTTGTTGATTTCTGCTTTTGTTGCTTGTGTTTTTGGTGTCAAATCCAAAAAATCATTGCCAAGATCAATGTTAAGGAGCTTTCCCTACATGTTTTCTTCCAGACGTTTTATAGTCAGGTCATATGTTGAAGTGTTTAATCCATTTTGAGTTAATTTTTATGAGGAGTATAAGATAGAGGTACAATTTCATTTTTCTCCATGTGGTTATCCAGTTTTCCAGACACCATTTGTTGAAGAGAGTATTCTTTTCCCAGCAAAATAAGGTATCAAAGAGGTATCAGCACTTCTGTCATTATTGCAACTTTACTCAGAATAACCAAGATATGAAAAAACTGAAGTGTCCATCAATGGATGAATAAATAAGATGTAAAATATATATGTATGTATATATATATATTTATATTATAATTAATATTATAATATATATATATAATTCAGCCATGAAAAAAAATGAAATTCTGCCATTTACAACAACATGGATGGACCCTGATTTATTATGCTAAATGAGCTAAGTCAGACAGAGGAAGATTAAATGCTGTATGATATTACTTATTTGTGGATTCTAACAAAGATAAACTTGTAAAAACAGAGAGTAGAATAGTGATTACCAGGGGCTGAAGGTTGGGGGATTGGGGAGATGTTATTTAAGGATACAAACTTAAAAGTAGTAGATAAATAAATGCTGAAGTTCTAATGTAGAGCATAGTAATTATAGTCACCAATACTGTATTATGAACTTCAAATTTACCAAGAGACTAGATCTTCATTCTTCTCATCACAAAGAAAGAAGTGATAATTATATGACACATTAAAAGTATTAGGTAACACTATGGTGGTAATCATATTGCAATATATAAATGCATCAAATCAACACATTGTACACCTTAAAATTACACAGTGTTATATGTCAATAGTATCTCAATTTAAAAAAGAAAAAAAAGTAATTGGTTGAATAATTTAGTTATCAGAATTGATGTATGTGCAACTTTACCACCTCAACGTGAAGCTCTGATTTCTGTCTAGTCTAAGCTTCAGAATTCAGTTTTATAATTGTAAATTAGAAATGAGGATTCTGAAAAGTCCTACACATAAATCCATGTAGATACATATAGCATGTGCACACACACATACACATCATACTTTGTATATTTATTTTGAATAGAAAATGGAATAAGCAGGTGAGTAGTTTCAAAGTTGAAGATTTATTCATTTTTGGAAATTTTAAGGTAATTTTAGTCAGTTTGATATAAATATCAATATACTATATGTTGGCTGCCATTGGTCTAAAAATCTACCAGATCTTCCAGCTCCATGCTACTAATAATATCTAGTACTGTTGTGAGCTGAACTGTGTCCCCCCAAAAGATATATTGAAGTCCTGAACCCAGGCACCTGTGAATGTGACCTTATTTGGAAACGGGGTCTCTGCGATTTAACCAACTTAAGGTAAGGTCATATTGGACTGAGGTGGGCCCTAAGTCCAATGACTAGTGTCCTTATAAGGAGAAAGAGACACAGAGAGGTAGACACGCAGGGTAAAGGGCCATATGATGGTGGAGACAGAGGTTGGAGGGATGAAACTTCGAGTCAAGGCATGCCAAGTATTTGCCAATGATCATCAGAAGTTAGGGAGATGCAATGAAGGATTCTTCCCAAGAGTCTCCAGAGGGAGCCTGGCACTGCTGACACATCAATTCCAGACTTCTAGCCACCAGAACTGTGAGAAAATAAATTTCTGTTGCTTTAAGTCATATACTTGTAGTATTTTGCTATAGCAGCGCTAGGATATTAATACACATACTATATACAGTAGTAGATAGTAGATTGGCCAGTGATATTCCAACTGGGTAAACATTTCTTTGACATGTTCTTACACAGATGGGCATTCACCATACCTTAATGACTTGCAATTTATAATTTTGTTTATGTGACAGACCCATGATATTAACTTTGGAACAACAACAACAAACAAAAAGTACTGGGTGAAAGAACAGTATTGTTTCTCCTGAGAGACAATTAGAAACTGGTTTCAGACAGGCTGGAAGTAGAGAATGCAAATTTTCTGTTAAAAATCAGTGGAATAAAAGCATTTTATTTCAATCTCATCTTTTCGACCCCTGTCAAATGCCTAAAAGAACAAAAGAATAGTAGAAAATTCAAGATTTAATATAATAGAAAAAAAACCCTTCAATATACAAATAGAATTATACTAGCGAAAAAATGTGAAATATTAACCTAAACAAGAGTGCATGATATTTATTTTCACAAACTTCCTCAGTCTCCAAGATATTTGTACATTTCCAAAAAAAAAAATTAAGTATCTTATTCTGCATAATCTCTACAAAATGACAGTTAAGACATCAAGAGTTATAGGAAGGCTCTGGGTACTGTGGAATATATCCTGTTGGGACCCAGATATTTGCGACAGAAAAGCAGATACCTGGCAAATAAAAAACAAATAAATAAAACCATCTGTACACTTTCTTTCCTAGCCTGAAAGTTACTTCACTGAGAGCTGAATAGAGGAGAGAAGGAAAAGCATTGCCATAGACTAAATGTTAGTGCCCCCATTCATATGTTAAAACTTAATTTACAGTGGGATGTCATTTGAAGGTGGGGCCTTTGGTTGGTGATCAGGTCATAAGGGCAGATCCCTCATGAATGAATGACACCAAACCTGCTGGCACCTGATCTTGAATTTCCCAGCCTCCAGAAGTGTGAGAAATAAGTTTCTGTTGTTTATAAGTCACCCAGTCTACGGTAATTTGTTATAGCAGCCTGAATGGGCTAAGACAGGAATAGAGGAGGCAATCCATGATTTTATAAGTTGAGGGGTGCTCTGGATACTCTAGCTTTCAACATGATGGGCTCTCAATATTACACTTTCCTTTCTGCACTTTCTTCTGTACTTTTGAGGGATAAACATGCAAGCCACATATTTCAGACAACCTAGCTTTCTGGTTTCTGCCAATTGGAGGCACTAGATGGAATTTAGAAGGAAGAAAGAAGAAACAGAATATTACTTTGCTATTTCAGTTTCTTTCAGCACCTAGGGGCTGTGACAGTAGCAGGACCATAATGACAAAAGAAGGCATCTTGCTCATGGTCTTCTTGGCATGGAACCTCCATTCTAGGAGAAGAGCATGCAGGGGTGGAGGCAAAGAAAGGCAGACCAGCTCTACAATATACAAAAATTTATTGAATTAAATGCTCGTGAAATGGGTGAATTTTATAATATTTAACCTATATTTTATAAAGCCATTTTTTTAAAGGTGATTTTAGGCAGCAGTGAATGTCAGCAACTTTGAGAGTAATTTAGCAGCAATGGTAGAGTTTTTGCTTAATAGCAAAATACATTTCTAACAGTAGCAGACACAGACAGAGAGCTTACCCCTCATACTGTCAGCAGCTCTGGGGCGAAAATGGTCACATGAGCTGTAGCCTAAGGCAGTGACAGTTTCTTGATCTATGAAGAACAACCCTCCTCTTCCCTTAACGCCTTTAGCCATTCCATCACTCTAGTCACCCGTGATCAGCTATAAATTTCCCCATCCTTAAATACTGAATGGTTTTCACATCTGCCAAATGTACGCTGAATACCAAAGAAGATTTTTCTGTCACCCAAGCAATTTGTTGAGGAAAAGTTTGGAGTCAACACCTCTGAATCCACGCCCCAGATAGTCCCAGTTACCATAGTTGTCAACATCTCTGGCAAGCAGCAAAAATAATTCAAAGATGGATCATACTTAGAAAGGAAATGATATGTGCTCTATGCACAAAACATTTTTCTTTAAATCAGTAAACGGTCATTTCTGATAAAAAGATGGTTACAGTAAAACAAAGGAATGAAAGAAAT
The DNA here is from genome assembly GCF_059928025.1 of Delphinapterus leucas. Lineage (NCBI taxonomy): Eukaryota > Metazoa > Chordata > Mammalia > Artiodactyla > Monodontidae > Delphinapterus > Delphinapterus leucas. Next base: position 3,306,124 of record NW_028322262.1, on the reverse strand, counting down.
GCTTCTCATTATTCTCACAGAATGTATAGATAATACCATCTTTATAAGTAATAAGTGAAATTTGAACAATGAGAAAAAAGTATTCCAAAGAGACTTTATAGGATGCCCAAAGAATATAGAATTGAGTTGCAAAATGTCACAATATGACAAAAAATGAAAAGCCAGTGTAGAGAATAATGCCCGTTATAGGTGGAAAAAGTTAGATGTTTATAAGTAGTTATGAGGGTGACTCCGAGAGAAAGAAAGAGCGGGAGGGAGGGAGGTGGAGCAGGGAGAGAGAAAGGGGAATGTAAACATGATCACAGAAGGAACGCTAGACTTTAAAAAGGTATATCTAACATGCATTATTGATATTTTTAAGAAGAACTAAGCAAATGAAAATATAGAAAGAGTCTAAAGTATAATTTTTTCAACATTTTTCTGAAATAAAAACAAGTTGAATGTGTAGACTGAAGGGGCTCATAGATTTCCAAGAAATAATGAAACCTAACATTCATACCTACCATTCCAAATCAAAGCATATTCTGGTAAGGATGTTAAAATTCAGGTACAAAGAAAGAATCCTAGGAGTAGGAGGGGAAAAAATCATGCCCCCTACTAGTGTGAAATATCAAGATGGATTCGACATCTTCACAGTAATATTCATGCAAGGAGACAGTTTGATCAGTATCTAAAATATACTAAGAGGAAGAATATGTGATGCAAGAATTTTATAATCAGCCAGGTAATCCTTTGATTTTAAAGAAAACTTTTGAGTAAAAAGGAAAAGGGTGCACGAAGTTATGCCATTTATGAATAACAAGGTCTGAAACTCCTAGGGGACAAGGTTAGGCAGTGATAAAGAAAGAAAAGGGAGAAAATGGAGCTGAAATCAACTGATTAGGTGATGAGAACTAAAGGATATTTTTTAAATTGACAGAGTAGACACCCATGCCAACCCACCCCCACTCCTGCCCAAATATGTTAAGATTAATTTTTATTTAATGAAAGTGACAGAAGCGTGAGATGGTCACATGATCAGAGCAAAGGTAGCGGGAATATTCAGCCAGCCTCCTTTGGGTTGCAGAGTCTGTTAATTTTGACTCTGTTCCCATGTGAGGACTCTTGTCAATACGCAAAGCTCATTTTTTCTAAGCTCAAAGCTTTTTCAGAATCAAGTCACCTAACACCATTCAGAAAGAACTTTAAGCAGCATCTATGTCCTTCCTGTGAAATATTTATGAGCAACTTGGATTCTGACTTTCCTGTCAAACCCACCAAAGCCTAGTCTACATTCTCTTTTAAGGACATGATGGATGTTGGAAGTGGAAATCCTGTTTATCCCCAGCCCACACCGATCTTTCTATTTTTTTCTATTTCTATAGATGATAGATAGAGAATAGAGATACAGTTAATTTCTCACCGAGCTTATTAAAAAATCTATGTTCTTACAAGATGTTACTTATATTATTTCATTTGATTTCCCCAATACTGTTAATAGTTGGCATCATAATTCCCATTTTACAGCATAGAGATTTCAATTCCATTAGGTTAAATCAATTTGTTCTAAATTACACAGAAATTCAGTTTTGTGTCTGGTATTAGAAGAATCTCTTTGTACTTCCCCACCACCCCTTACTGTAGTTGTAAAATTCACCTATTGGCAATCACATATGATAAATGATCATATGATTCCAGACAATAAATTACAAGTGTTAAACTTAAAAATAATGGCTTGTTAGTTCCCTATCCCCACATCTTTAATGACAGAAATCACAGATCTTGTTCATGAGGATCACAGTTTTTGAAGTAAAATACTGGATTTTTATTTCTATTGCTATGACGGTATTATTATAGTAATACCAAAACAAGAAAAACACAATACACAAAAAGAAAACTACACACCAATTTCCATCATAAAATAAATGTAGAAATCCTTAGCAAAATATTAATAATAGAATTAGCAATATATAAAAATAATTATACACCATTACCAATTGATATTCATTCTCAGCATGTAAAGCCTGTTCAATATTCAAGAATTATCAATGTAATTTACCCAATCCTAAAGAAAAAAAAATTGCATGGTCATATAATTCAATGCAGAAAAAGGGTTTGACAAATTTCACAACCACTCATGTTGTAAAAACAACAAACGAACAAAAAGCTCTCAGAAAAATAGGAATAGAGAATAACTTCTTCCACTTGATAAACAGCACCTATGGAAATCAAAAACAAAAAGAAAACCAAAACCAAAAATCCCAAAGTTAACTTATACTTAATGATGAAAGACTGAATTATTTCCCTCCTCAAGATCAGGAACAAGGCAAGGATATTCACTCTCACCGCACTCATTTCACATAGTATGAGGTGTTCTAGCAAGTTCAGTAAGGCAAGAAAAACAATTAAAAGACAGATATGTAGGTAAGAAAGAAATAAAATTGTCTCTATTCGCAGATGATATGATTATATACAAACTGAAGTCTAGGAATACACATATACTCAAAAAATACCCTTTTAGAATTAATAAGTTAAGCAAGGATACAGGATATAAAACAAACATAAAATATTAATTGTAAACCTATTTGCTAGGAATTAACTATGGGCAGTGAGATTTTTATAATCACTCAAAAATGAAATATAGAAATATATCCAAATAATCAAATATTTACAAGACTTGTCATCAAAAACTATAAAATGCTCATGAAAAAAATCAAAGAGGTTCTAAATAAATGGAAGACATTCAGTGTTTATAGATTGGAAGCTTCAGCTTGGTAACTGTTAGTTTTGCAAGGGCCATCATAACAAAATATCAAAGGCTGGGTAGCATAAATAAAATAAATATATTTTCTCACAATCCTGGAGGCTTATTAAAGTCCATGATCAAGATGTCAGCAGGGTTTTATTTTGCCTAAGGCTTCTCTTCTTTTCTCCTAAATGGCCATCTCTTCTCTGTACCTTCAGAGTCTTCCTCTATGTGTGTCTGTCCTAATTGCAAATCAGGTTGGATTAGAGCCCATCTTAATTACCTCATTTTAATTTAAATACCTCTTTAAAGACCATATCCCAAATATAGTCACATTATCATATTGTTAAGTCTGGGGGGTTAAGACTTCTACACATAAATTTTGGGGAGAGTCAATTTAGCTCATAACAGTAAGGATTTCAATTATGCCAAAATTGATATATAACTTTAAAACTATTCTCATCAAAACATCAGCAAGAATTTTTGTATAGACCAGATTATTTAAAAATATATATGGAAAAGAACAAAGGAACTAGAAGAACAAAAAGAATTTGGAAAATGAAGAATATAGTAGAAGAAGCCAGTCTACCCAATTTTAAGCCTTATTTTTTATCTTTATCTTTTTTAAATTACTGCTTTATTTATTTATTTTGGAGTATAGTCACTTTACAATATTTTGTTAGTTTCTACTGTACAGCAAAGTGAATCAGCTATACGTATACATATATCCTCTCTTTTTTGGATTTCCTTCCCATTTAGGTCACCACAGAGCACTGAGTAGAGTTCCCTGTGCTATACAGTAGGTTCTCATTAGTTATCCATTTTATATGTAGTATCAATAGTGTATATATGTCAATCCCAATCTCCCAATTCATCCTTATACTATATTTAGTAATCAAGACTGTGTGGTGTGAGTGGAGGAATAGACACATAGGCCAATAGAAGAGAACAGAAAATTCAGAAATAAACTCACAAATATGCCCAAATGAGTTTTGACAAAAGTGAAAGGAACAATTCAATGGAGAAAAGATAGCCTTTTAAACCAATGGTACTAGAGTAATCTGATAGGTTAAAAAAAACTGGGCCTTGACTTGTCACACATCTTACATAAAAATTAGTATTCTGGTTGTGATATTGTACTATAATCTAAGATGTCGCCATTGAGAGAAACTGGGAAATGAGTACATGAGACCCCTCTGCATTATTTCTTATTACTGCTAATGAATCTACAATTACTTCAAAATGAAACTTTTTTAAAAATTTAAATAAAACATTTAAATCCTAAATAAGATCAATAGTCTGAATGTTGATTCATAGTAAAGCCTTTGTCAGTTTGGTGCTTGTGCCATCAACAGCAAGGCAGACTGCTATGATCAGGTGAAAAAAAGAGATTACTGTGTGTAGCCTCTCATCCTATAATACCCCACTTGAGTTCAGACCTAAATAGAAGAGAGTCCTATTTACCAATCAGCTGGGGGAACACATACTGTCTATATATATGTAAATATTTCATTTTTAGGAGATTAAAGAAATTCCTAAGCTATAAAATCAAAACTATAGTGCTTAGGACTCAGAATGTTATTTGCTAACTTCAGAGTTTATGAAGATCTTTCATTATGAGCTTAAGGGAAGAAAAGAAACTAATATGTAAATTAAGCAAAAGAAAGTTATGATAAAAGAAAAACAAAGAGAAAACCCAACAGAGAAGGTAATAAAATTCCAGTGGAGATCATTACAGGTACTTTTTAGAAATAAAGGTAGTAGAACATAATGATAAGCATGATTTAGAACTGAAAAATGTTGAGAATAAAAGCAGTACATGCAATTTTTAAATGGCCAATATAACCTCCAAAAATGACAGAAACTGAGGATGGAAATTATTTTCCAAATATAATTTTAAATGATTTTTTACCAACTGAGGAAATCCTTTCAGCCTAACATTCTCCCTCAAGGGGCATTTGGATTTGAACTCCTAAAGATGGGAAGATAATTGGTATTTTATTGCTCAATTGCAACCATAATGATGAAAATATTGTTTATTTACTTTCAATTTTGAGTCAATCTTCAGGCCACGGAAAGAAGATGCTATGTTTAAGGATGGAATGAAAATCCAAGAGCTATGATAAAAATGTAACTTACACAAAGCAGATTGTGAAGAATATTGGGTAGAGAAACAAGGGCATTAAAATTGTCATATAAAGTATGAAAACTGAATTAAAGGACTATAGAAAAATGATTGAGTTTAATTACATTGTTTATACTAAAGATAATTGACAGAAAAACCAAAACAATAACATAATTGACTAAAACAGTTGGAGAAGAGGACCTGAGTGAGTTAAATATTTATATTTGATATTGGGGGAATAATAAATGTTATCTGATATTAATAAATTCAGAAAATATATATTGTTTGAGAAGGGAAATAACCAAAATATAAACAATTGTGAAGAACTTGTCTGGAGAGTAGACTTAGAAGTGAAGAAGTGATCTGACTCTGTTGATATTTAATATAAAACATTCTTTAACATGTGATTTTTTTTAATGAGCATATATTACTTGATAAAACCAAATACTTTAAAACTACAACCTACTTACTTATAAGTGATAGTGATTTATATGATACGAAGGTGCTTATTGTTGAATTGATATGAAAAAATTTAGAATAGACGCAATTACCAAACTAGAATCATGCATGTAAACATTTTTTCTAGCATTTTTTATGTGTTAAAATGTGTTATTTTTCTTTGCTTTATACTGTTGAATTTGAAATATCACCCACCCAAGGCTCTTCGTTTCTCCCTAGTTACTTGGCTAGCGGCTGCTTCTATTTGCAAGGACATATCATGTGAATTACAAGGAAGTAAAATAATTGGCCTTCAACTAGACTAAATTTTCACCAAGTGGATTATTGTGCTCTGATAATGCCCACAGTCTAAATGACAACACTCAAAACTCAAATGTGTTCTTAATTATAATTTCCAAGTTAGGAAAATTGTGTTTTGTATAAAATATTATTTCATTAAATTAGCCACAATAAAAAATAAGAATCACCTTTCATTGGGAATATACAAGAGTAAGTTTCAAATAATTTTATCATGGAAAGTATTATAATAATCATTTCTAATATTTACAGTTAAGAATCTTAAAATCCTTCTGGCTTTACTTTCAAGAAAAGTCATCAGCAACATTTAAAAATGTATGCTTATGAAATAAATCATCCAATTACTCTATTTCTATGTTTAAATTCCCCAGTTCTTCTGGCAATAGAATATAAGTCACTGAAGCTTTGTTTCCAGTGGAAAGTGGCTGGTACCTCCAATCCTACCCCAGAAACCCACATTTATATAATCTGCAATAATTATCCAGGTATTTTTAGATCACTTCCATGGCTTTAATATTTACTTGTCATGTTACTTATTTTCACAGCTAGGCATCACATCACCCGTCTTTACAAATCAATTTATTACAAATTAAAGGATATAATCCTTCTTCTCTGACTAGTTTTCTACAATTTCTTTTTCCCAGCAACAAATATAATTAAAAATAATAATTGATCATTTGTTTTAACTTGTCAGTAGAACTTACCATTTCCTGGTAAGGACATCTTTGTTAAAATTGGATGATTTTTAAATGTGTCAAAATGATCAAGATAATAAAGGTCTTGAAATATTTGCCTTTTTGAATTTAGAAATGTAAGCTATGACAGAATACAATTTCTTTCTGTAAAACACATACAAAAATGAATAGCACGTTTCAAATAGTTAACTGTTATTTCACAAGGATCATAAAAATTAAATAATTAGATGAGGAACTCTGTTCCATTATTCAACAGGACAATTAGTTCTATCAACATTTACAAGTTTTAAATATAGATTTATAATGCAAATATATTTATAATGTATTTTTATTTTTTATAGTGTATTTTTAAAATCTTCAATTAAAATCAGTAATCAAAAGAATTTAACATTAATGATAATAAAGCATTTATTATAATGTTTCTTTTATTCTTCAGTTATACTATTTCAATACTTTAAATACATGTTCAATTTTATTACCATATTTATGAATTAAAAATCTTAGTTTTGCTTAATGTCCTCCACTAGCAAGAAAACAAAAATTGAATGATACATTTCCATTTACTTATAACTTGAATTCTTTATAAATAATTTTATTTATCAAATATAAATAACTATGATTATAAATATAAGGTTTCAAAAAATGAGAAAAGCGAAGGTACAGTTCATGAATTTGTGCTAATGACAGTTAATTATGCTTAAAATTTATTGTCAATTTGAACAAAAAACTATCACAAAAACAAAGTAGGACATTATATAATGATAAAAGGTCAAATCACCAGGAAGATATAACAATTACAAATATATATTCATGCAACATCAGAGCACCTAAATATATAAAACAAACACTGACAGAATTGACTAGAAAAATAGACAGAAGTGCAATAATAGTAGACGATTTCAACGTCTCACTTTTAAGAATGGAGAGACAGTTACCTTATAGGGAACAATTTTTATGAGTTTTTCTTCTCTCCTTCCCTTATTTATTTTTGCAAATATAAAAAAAAAGCACAAACTGTGAAATAATAAAGAAAAGAAACAGAGATGAAAGAGGGAGAAAGGGGTGGAAGGAAGGATGGAAAGAAGGAAGGAAGGAAGGGAGGGTATCTTACACAAAAGGTGACATACTACATACACAGTTTTCTGCAACTTCCTTTTATCACTTAACAATTTATACTCCAAAATATACAATATATAATCCATTTAATCCATTTTGTAGAGATCTTCCCAACTGCTTTGCGCAAGTACATAGTAATCCACTGTGTAGATATATTGCAGTTTATATAACTGTTGGATTTTGGTGTTAGAATTTTGGATTTTGAGGGTGATTTGAATTTTGTTACTAGTACCAATAATGTTACATTGAAGAACATTTGATACATGTCATTTCAAACTAATGTCAGTGTACTTTTGGATCTTTGGAACAGATTCCTGGAAGAGGGATTGATAGATCAAAGGCCAAATACAGCTATGATTTTGTTAGATATTGATAAAATCTTCTCCATGGATGTTGTCCCATTTTACATTTTGAAAAACAAAATATTAGACTGCTTTTTCCTCCTTAGCCTCACCAACAGAGTGTTATCAAACTTTTCATATATTTCAAATCTTACAGGTGACTAATGGTTTTGGTTTTAATTAGCATTTTTCTCATTATAAAGATTATAATATGAAATATATTTTCTAACAAACATTGTTCCATTGAAAATATGAAACCTACATTTCGATCTGAGTAGCCCAGGGAAGTATCCTGGGTTAATGACATAAGTGGCTATTTAGTTGTAATTAATTAGGTTAATCTGAAACCATCCATTTTACTCAGGACTGCAGTTTAAAGAGATAGGAGAAAGAAAGGCAGAACAGAAGAAAGGGAAGGAAGGATGGAAGGAAGGAAGGAAGGCAGGAAGGAAGGAAGGAAGGAAGGAAGGGAGAGAGGGAGGAAAGGAGGGAGGGAGGGAGGGAGGGAGGGGTGAATTAAGCTAGGTCTGAATTAAGACAAAAAAATATATGAATAAATGGGAAAGAACTGCTTAAATCAATGTAATTACCCTTGTTTGCTTGAAATCTGTGTTATAGTTTGAAGTCTGTGCCATACCTACCTTGTTAAAAAAACACTAAATTTACCTATTTTGCTCATATTCACGTTTCTCATAAACTCTGACCAGAAATTACAAATTTTAAAGTTTTACCGCATTTCAGCAGTAAACTACGTGCATAACCTCAGAAATGGATTGATGTCTCTTGTTAATACATATTTTGTTCATCATATGCTGGGTAGGAGCTACATATTAGTATATATGCTCAAATTTTTATTGCATTTAACACACCAGAAGGGACATTATACAACTAATAAGAAGTGAAGTCCATATTAAGTTATTTGATCAAATATGTTTCATGAAAACTGCCTAAGAACATCAAAACAATTAGTCAAACCCAAAATTCAATCTGAGTTAGCATTCATATTCAAAGATTTGAATTCAAAAGTAAGTTCAGAGACCAAATATTATATTTTGATTTGTTCTGGAGTGGCCATCTGCCCATATGAAAAAGCTACTGCAACCGTCTGGCAGGCAGTTTAAAGAACCAAAATAACTACTCTGTGCAGGTCAGGTTCACAGGCATCTGGGTGTTGACTTGGAAAGCACAAAAAGTAATAATCACAGCACGTGGTACTTTACCGAGTAGCCAGCCAAAAGTGTCTGTCTAAATAGTCAAAAAATTTATCTGTCATAAGAATCCTTTGAGGAAACTTTATAAATACCTATCAAATTTCAAATATCAGTGGCCAACATTTTTAAAAACACCATAAAGATCTAATAAAATGTTATAGAAAAGTTATAATAATCCTGAGGTACCCATAATTTATATCCTGGCACATTTTAAAATGTTCCTTTTGTTTAAAAATGGGCTTCAAAGATATCAATAGTTTTATTTGTATATTTTATAAATATTTGTGTGCTAGTCAATAGTCTGATTTTTAATTGTTTAAAGCAAATCCAATGCCACAAAGAGCTACTTTAGTCATGACTTGCAGGAGTTCAAGGGGAATATCCTCTTTCTTCACCCCTCTGCCCCTCCCCTACCTTCAAGTCTTCTCCTCACAGGTCTCTGCCTGGGAACTGTGGACCTTTGCTGCTCCTTTTCTTGGAAGAGTGGCTGTTGAAAGGAGTTAAATATGGCTCTTGGGTAAGTAAGTCTGGGTTGGAGGGCCATGAGGAAGGGTCAGCAAGAGGACAATCTCCCTCGGCGTCCGGAACTTGTAGAATAGCCTGCAATAGAGTGGACCACCAGCTGAGCTCCTTGAAGTGAGAGCTACAGGCTGGCAGGGAGAAGGGTGACCCCAGTGTCAACCAAGAAAAGTTAGATATGGCTGCACTTCAGAGAGCTCACCGACCAGGTGATGGTCACCAATAACAGCAGGAGGATGCTCCCAGTGCTGAAATTGAGTATGGCTGGCCTGGACCCGAACACCATGTGTTGTTTTATCTTGGATTTTGTGATGGAGAGCAACCACTTCTGGAAGTGTGTGAACAGAGAGTGGGTGCCTGGGGGGTCAGTCCAATTCATATGTGCATATGAAACTTCTTACATAAATAAAAGCTCTAAATTCATATAGTATGAGTTGAGGGTCTACAGGGGATGACTACCAGCCACGGCATTCTCAAGACTCAATGCATATCTGTCAAGGCTTACCAGAAAGAGATTACAGCTCTTAAAACTAAATACAACTCATTTGCAAGGGCTTGCTGTGATGCAAAAAGAAGCAGGGATCACAAAGATAAGATGGAAGAACCCAGAGACAAACAGCAACCTGGGTATTACTAATGGAAGTAGCTTATCCCCGGACTCAGTTCCTCCTATCTGCTGTCAACCCCCATCCTCAGTTTGGAGGTCCTGTCTCACTTTTCTCCACCCATGGCTGTGAAAAATGCTCTATGCTGAGGAACCACAGTTCACACATCCCTGTCCCTGTCCTCAAAGCTGTGCCTAGGACTCCTCCCCACTTGGACAAGCTCATACTTAGCCCATACACTCATTGGAAAAATTCTCCAACCTATTCTGACAATTCATTTGCAAGTTGTCCATGATCTGATCCCATGAACTTAGCCCAGCCTCAGCATGTGTGTACATACTATCATGTTACTCCTGAGCACAACAGGACTGCATCAGTACCCCAACCTGTGGTCAGCTAGCAGAGCACCTTCACACCAGGGTCTCAGACAGCATAGCTACCTAATGGGCTGGGAGTCCAGTCCTTCCCAGTGAACACTATCTTACCCAAATAATCTCAGGTCCCTTCTCCTCAGGATTCTCACTCTATAAGAACCATGTCCTGGCCACAGATATTCCTGACAGCCAATATCACACCTTGGCCTCATAACCTCATGGATATCCCTGTCACCACCTTCCATGTAAACCAAAGCCTTTCCTTAAAATATACACTATTTTTTTTTTATGTCTACCACTTTTACTCAGGATTTGATCTAGGTACAAAATGACAGTCTCATAGGTCAAGAAAGAAAAAAAAATCTTATTAACTTCACTTTAAAATATGAAAAGCAATATATGTTCTGTTGTTCATCAAAAAAATAACCCCACCCATCATCTGCAACACAAGTGTAGTCCTATGTTGTGTTTGTATGCTACAGATGAATTTAAGTATGGAAACAAAACTCAGTTGGACTATTAAATCACCATTACTTGATCATAATAAAATTTTGTTTGCTAAGATCCAGAAACTTATTTGTTTGTGTCTCTTACAGAATATAGAAGATTTGACACACTAGAATTAATAAACTCAACTCGTCTTATTTAGTGAAATAAAAAGCATACTTTCAATTGCATTTCTTGTTTCTTCAGAGTAGTTTTCAGGTCCCTTTTGTGACAGCTATCATACTTATAGTTAAGCTGTTAGGGACAAAATAATAAATTCATAGTTGAGGACAACAGACTTTAACTGAAATGGAAATTTCACTGTTCTGCCCAATAGAATGCGTTTATTTTGAGCATATGTAATTGCCTCTTGTATTGTTAAACATACAATGGCAATATTTTTCTTCTGAAAAAAATAGCCAAAGACAATGAGCAAAACATTTTCTGCAAAATAAAGGCAATATGCAAAAAAAAAAAAAAAAAAGAAACAACAACAGCAAAAAACTAAATACAGTTCTAAAAAGATCTAGTGAGAGGAGTCAGTACTAGAAATTAGTGACAAACATAATCCACTAAAATTTTCAAAATTTACATAGCTCATATTCTCGTCTTTTGCTAACTTACTGTGCATCTAGAAATATTTATTTTGGAAAATATTGAGCAAACTTCTTTTGCCCAGAATGAAAAACAAAAGAACACATGCTTTCCTTTTCAAAGGAGAGTGATTTTTTTTTTTTTTTGGCAGTACGCAGGCCTCTCACTGTTGCAGCTTCTCCCGTTGTGGAGCACAGGCTCTGGACACGCAGGTTCATCGGCCATGGCTTACGGGCCTAGCCACTCCGCGGCATGTGGGATCTTCCCGGACCGTGGCACGAACCTGTGTCCCCTGCATCGGCAGGCGGACTCTCAACCACTGTGCCACCAGGGAAGCCCTAAAGGAAAGTGATCTTAAGAGCTTATAATTACTTAGTAAAGGTTTTCTGAAGATCAAATGCTTTTTAAATGCCCTTTTTTTGGTAATCTCTAAATTAATTGGAAGCATGTAAAATTGTTCTAAATTAATGATAAAAAAATCAACTTCATATTTTTTAACTGGCTCTTTAAGTTTTATATTAACAAATTGTAGCTCATGATATACCTTAAAATATTCTGATAAAGTATCCAGATTAAGTTCATCCAAAGAAGAGATAATGCATTTCTACATTTGTTTGTGATAATTGGAGCAAAGACTGTATTAAACTAAATAATGATACTTTGACAGTGTAAAGATGCAAATGTACATGAAAGTAATATTTTTCCAATGGTGAGAAGATGTATTTTGTACTAGACCTGACTTAAGTCTTTTGCACAGGATATTTCTTTGTCTGGAAATGGTTTTCCCCACATAATCGCCTGGCTTACTCCTTCAATTTCATTCCTCACAGAGGCCACGCCTGACCACTCCACATCAACTGCCCCAATGTACTATGAAAACTCTTGGCCTGTTAGATTTTTTTCATAACATGAATTTTTATCTACTATGTTTATTCTTTTATTTTCCAAATATTTTATTGATTGCCTCCCTTGCCCCTGCCAGAATTCAAGTTCCTCAAGTGCAAGAACTCAAGTTTTCCTTGCTAGTTGATCAGTCCCCAAGACCTAGAATCATTTTTGGAAAATAGGAGCCCAGTACATATGTGTCAAAAAAACACTCAATGACCTAGGAGGAATTTCAGGAAAACTTTTGTTGTCATAATCACATAAAAATACATAATGTCTATAAAACAGCAATAACTAATTAGATGGGAAGAACAGGCTGGAATGAAAAAGGAATAATGAGGCAAAAATGGGTTTAGGTGAGATTAAAAAATACTGCTAAGAAAGTAAAAAACAAAATCTAAAAATTACAGCCACACTAGAGGCCCTAAGACAACAAGAAACATTAATATGATTATAAATGTCACAGCAATAATTCTTTTTTTGGTTAAATTCCTGAAACAAAAGCAAAGTATAAAGTCTGAGTTTTAAAGATGCGATAACTACATGTATTCAGAGAGAAACAAATTACCCAAATGTTTGATAAAAATGTTAAAAAAAATAATTATACACAAAAACTATTTAAAAAGTGATGAAGAATGAAAGAAATGTCAATTGATATTTACAAATATACCAGTCTAAATTAGGGATATGATTAGTCTGAAACCATTGAGTGTTAGAAAAAAATGATAAGAAGGTAAAAAAGAAGTTAATAAGAAATCAATGATAGTATGAAAAAGGAAAAAATTTCAACATAACAAGAAGATAATAGAAAAAGGAAATTGAGGTCGTTTATCTACTAAACTGTAGACTGTTCTTTCTATGTAACTATGTTCTCACTCTATCCACTTTCTGCCTCCTATTTTTCCAACATACTTTGGACATTTTAAAATAAATTGCAACACACTTGAAAACAGATAAATTATAAGGGTTTACATCACATTTTCTTGCCACAATGTTATAAAACTAGTAATTATAACAAAATGTGATAAAATATTTTGAAGTTAAAACACACATTTCTGAAAGTTTGTGTAAATAGGAAAATAAAAGCTGAGTTTTTAGATTTCTTATAAATATCAAAGTAAATTATGTACCTCAAAACTCAAGCACAGGGGAGGAGTCAAGATGGCGGTGTGGGAACACGCAGAGTTAGCTTCTCCCCACAACTAGGGTGCCTGTCAGCCACTGGTAGGGGACTCTGACCCCCAAGGAGACAGGAGGAACCTCAGAGTGAACGAGTAGGATGTAGGCAGACCGATGGGGGAGAAGTGGAGCCCAGACAGGATTGGCGTCCCTCGGGCCGGGGAGCCTGCTGAGTTCCCAAGCCAATTCCCCCTCCCCTCAAAGCCCCATCCAGGCCACATGGGTCCTGAGGACATAGGAGGGAGGCTGGGGAGATCAGGAGTGGCAGATAGGAGGGGCCATCCAGGAGGATCAGGAGAGGAGCAGAGGGTGATTACCCTACTCACTTGGGCACAGGGAGCCTGCTGAGACCACAGGCTGGTCCCCTGACCTCCAAGGCCCCCTTTTCCCCCTACTGTATTGGTCCTGGGGACATAGGAGAGAGGCCTGGGAGATCAGAGAGGCAGGCAGGAGGGACCCTCCCAGACCCCAGACCAGAGGAGCAGGAGAGGAGAGGAGGGCATTTGCTCTGCCCCTGCTGGGCTCCCAGGTGAGGTCCCCTACCCTCTGAGACCAGGGGCGGGTGGCACGCCTGGGTTCCTACTGTTCCTTGAGTATAAGCCCCACCCCCCACAGCCCTCAGGACGTTTTCCAGCCTTGTGGGTCCTGAGCATTGGCCCCATACACCACCCAAACCTCACCCTTACTTAGGCATTGCTCTCCACAGCCAAGGCCTTCCCTCCCCCACCTTTTTTTTTTTCCTTTTCCCTCCTCCTCTTTTTTGCTACAGGGTACTGATGTACATTCCAGTTGTTGATTCATATATATTTTTATTTTTACATTTTTTCTAATAAATCTGTTAGTTTCCTAGTCTAATTTTATTTTTACTTTGTTACTGTTCTTTGTTTTTTTCTTTTTTTTGCTGCCCAACATGGCTTGTGGGATCTTGATTCATGACCTCAGGGTCGGGCGGAAGCTCTTGCAATGGGAGCTCTGAGTCTGAACCACTGGACTAACAGAGAACCTCAGACTCCAGGGAATATTCTTCAGAGTGAGGTCTCCCAGAGGTCCTCATCTCAGCACAAAGACCATCTCTACTCAATAGCCTACAAACTCTAGTGTTGGAAGCCTCAGGCCAAACAACCAGTAAAACAGGAACACAACCTACTCATTAAAAAAAAAAAAAATGAGATGGCAGAAAAATATGTCACAGTTGAAGGAGCAAGGTAAAAACCTACAAGACCAAGTAAATGAAAAGGAAATAGGCAATCTACCTGAAAAAGAATTCAGAGTAATGATAGCAAAGATGATTCAGAATCTCAGAAATAGAATGGAAGCACGGATTGAGAAAATACAAGAAGTGTTTAACAAAGACCTAGAAGAACTAAAGAACAAACAAACAGAGATGAACAACACAATAACTGAAATGAAAAACACACTAGAAGGAATCAGTAAAAGAATAGCGGAAGCAGAAGAATGAGTAAGTGAGCTGGAAGGCAAAATGGTGGAAATAACTGCTGAGGAGAAAAATAAAGAAAAAAAGAATGAAAAGAATTGAAGACAATCTCAGAGACCACTGGGACAATACTAAATGCACCAACATTCAAATTATAGGCGTCCCAGAAGAAGAGAAAAACAAATGGTCTGAGAAAATATTTGAAGAGATTATAGTGGAAAACTTCCTTAACATGGGAAAGGAAAGAGTCACCCAAATCCAGGAAGCACAGAGAGTCCCAATACAGGATAAAACCTAGGAAAAATACACCAGTACACATATTCATCAAATTAACAAAAATTAAATGCAAAGAAAAATATTAAAACAGCAAGAGAAAAACAAAAAAATAATATACAAAGGAATCCCCGTAAGGTTATCAGCTGATTTTTCAGTGGAAACCCTGCAAGCCAGAAGGGAGTGGCAGGATATACTTAAAGTGATGAAAGAAAAAAACCTACAACCAAGATTACTGTACCCAGCAAGGATTTAATTCAGGTTTGATGGAGAAGTCAAAAGCTTTTCAGACAAACCAAAGCTAAGGGAATTCAGCACCATGAAAACAGTTTACAACAAATGCTAAAGAAACTTCCCTAAGCAGGAAACACAAAGAGAAGAAAAAGACCCACAAAAACAAACCGAAAACAATTAAGAAAATGGTAATAGGAACATACATATCAATAATAACCTTGAAAGTAAATAAAGTAAATGCTGCAAACAAAGGACACGGACTGGCTGAATGGATACAAAAAAAGACCCATATATATGCTGCCTACAAGAGACCCAATTCAGTCCTAGGGACACATACAGACTGAAAGTGAAGGGATGGAAATAGATATTCCATGCAAATGGAAATCAAAAGAAAGCTGGAGTAGCAATACTTGTATCAGATAAAATAGACTTTAAAATAAAGACTGTTCCAAGAGATAAGGAGGGACATTCCATAATAATCAAAGGATCAGTCCAAAAAGAAGATATAACAATTATAAACGTTTATGCACCCAACATAGGAGCACTTCGATACATAAGGCAAATGCTATCAACCATGAAAGGAAAAATCAACAGTAACAAAATAATAGTAGGGGACTTTAACACCTCACTTACACCAATGGACAAATTATCCAGACAGAAAATTAATAAGGAAACACAAACTTTAAATGACATAATAGACCACATAGATCTAATTGATATTTATAGAACATTCCACCCAAAAGTGATGGAATACACTTTATTCTCGAGTGCTCATGGAACATTCTCCAGGATAGATCACATCTTGGGTCACAAATCAAGCCTCAGTAAATTTAAGAAAATTGAAACCTATTAAGCATTTTTTCTGACCACAACACTATGAGATTGGAAATCAATTACAGGAAAAAACCTGTAAAAACCACAAAAAAACATGGAAGTTAAACAGTGCACTCCTAAATAACCAAGAGATCACTGAAGAAATCAAAGAAGAAATAAAAAAATACATAGAAACAAATGACAATGAAAACACAATGACCCAAAACCTATGCATCACAGCAAAAGCAGTTCTAAGAGGGAAGTTTACAGCAATTCAATCTCACCTCAAGAAACAAGAAAAATCTCACATAAACAATCTAATGTTACTTTTAAGACAACTAAAGAAAGAAGAGCAAAGAAAACCCAAAGTCAGAGGAAGGAAAGAAATCATAAAGATCAGAGCAGAAATAAATGAAATAGAAATGAAGAAAACAATAGCAAAGATCAATAAAACTAAAAGCTGGTTCTTTGAGAAGATAAACAAAATTGATAAACCCTTAGACAGAATCATCAAGAAAAAGAGGGAGGGGACACAAATCAATAAAATTAGAAATGAAAAAGGAGAAATCACAACTGACACTGCAGAAATACAAAGGATTATAAGAGACTACTACAAACAACCATATGCCAATAAAATGGACAACCGTGAAGAAATGGACAAATTCTTTGAAAGGTACAATTTTCCAAGACTGAACCAGGAAGAATTAGAAAATATGAATAGACCTATGACAAGTAATGAAATTGAAACCATAATTAAAAATCTTCCAACAAAAAAATGTCCAGGACAAGATGGCTTCTCAGGTGAATTCTATCAAACATTTAGAGAAGAGCACATTTAGAGAAGAGCAAACACCAATCCTTCTCAAACTCTTCCAAAAAATTGCTGAGGGAGAAACACTCCCAAATTCATTATACGAAGCCACCAGCACCCTGATACCAAAACCAGAAAAAGGTATCACAAAAAATGAAAACTACAGGCCAATATCACTGATGAGCAGAGATGTAAAAATCCTGAACAAAACACTAGCAAACAGAATCCAACAGCACATTAAAAGGATCACACACCATGATCAAGTGGGATTTATCCCAGGGATGCAAGGATTCTTCAATATATGCAGATCAATCAATGTGATACACCACATTAACAATTTAAGGAATAAAAACAATATGATCATCTCAGTAGATGCAGAAAAAGCTTCTGACAAAATTCAACACCAATTTATTATAAAAACCCTCCAGAAAGTGGGCATAGAGGGAACCTACCTCAACATAATAAAGTCCATATATGACAAACCCACAGCAAGCATCATACTCAATGGTGAAAAGCTGAAAGCATTTCCACTAGGATCATGAACAAGAGAAGGATGTCCACTCTTGCCACTCTTATTCATCATAGTTTTGGAAGTCCTAGCCATGGCAATCAGAGAAAAAAAAGAAATACAAACTGGAAAAATAAGGATTAAAACCGTCACTCTTTGCTGATAACATGATGCTATACATAGAAAATCCTAAAGATACCACCAGAAAACTACTAGAACTAATCAATGAGTTTGATAAAGTTGCAGGATACAAAATTAATGCACAGAAATCTCTGGCATTCCTACACACCACCAACAAAAAATCAGAAAGAGAAATTAAGGAAACACTCCCATTTACCACTGCAGCAAAAAGAATAAAATACCTAGGAATAAACCTGCCTAAGGAGGCAAAAGACTTGTACTCAGAAAACTGTAAAACACTGATGAAAGAAACCAAAGATGACAAAAAACAGTTGGAGAAATATACCATGTTCTTGGATTGGAAGAATCAATATTGTGAAAATGACGATATAGCCTAAACCATCTACAGATTCAGTGTAATCCCTATCAAACTACCAATGGCATTCTTCACAGAACTGGAACAAAAAATCTTACAATTCATATGGAAACACAAAAGACCCCAAATAGCCAAAGCAAGCTTGAGAAAAAAAAAATGGGAGTTGGAGGAATTAGGCTCCCTGACTTCAAACTATACCACAAAGCTACAGTAATCAAGACAGTAAGGTACTGGCACAAAAACAAATATAGATCAATGGTACAGGACAGAATGACCAGAGATAAATCCATGCACATATGGACACCTGTTTTATGACAAAGGAGGCAAGAACATACAATGGAGAAAAGACAGCCTCTTCAATAAGTGGTGCTGGGAAAACTGGAGAACTACATGTAAAAGAATGAAATTAGAACACTACCTAACACCATACACAAAAATAAACTCCAAATGGATTAATGACTTAAATGTAAGACCAGACACTATAAAACTTTTGGAGGAAAACATAGGAAAAACACTCTGACATAAACCACAGGAAGAACTTTTTTGACCCACCTCCTAGAGTAACAGAAATAAAACCAAAAATAAACAAATGGGACTTAATTAAACTTAAAAGCTTTTGCACAGCAAAGGAAACCATAAACAAGACAAAAAGACAACCCTCCGAATGGGAGAAAATATTTGCAAATAAAACAACAGACAAAGGATTAATCTCCAAAATATACAAATAGCTCATGCAGCTCAATATCAAACAAGCAAGCAATCCAGTTAAAAAGTGGGCAGAAGACCTAAATAGACATTTCACCAAGGAAGACATACAGTTGGCCAAAAGGCACATGAAAAGATGCTCAACATCACTAATTATTAGAGAAATGCAAATCAAAACTACAGTGAGGTATCACCTCACGCCAGTCAGAATGGCCATTATCAAAAAGTCTAGAAACAATGAATGCTGGAAAGGGTGTGGTGAAAAGGGAGCCCTCCTGCACTGTTGGTGGGAATGTAAATTGATCCAACAACTATGGAAAACAGTATGGAGAGTCCTTAAAGAACTAAAAAAAGAACTACCATATGACCTAGCAATCCCACTATTGGGCATATACTCTGAGAGAACCATAATTCAAAAAGAGACATGCACCCCAATGTTCATTGCAGCACTATTTACAATAGCCAGGACATGGAACCAACCTAAGTGTCCATCAACAGAGGAATGGATAAAGAAGATGTGGCACATATATACAATGGAATATTACTCAGCCATAAAAAGGAACTAAATTGAGTTATTTGTAGTGAGGTGGGTGGACCTAGAGTCTGTCATACAGAGTGAAGTATGTCACCATATGTTAATGCATATATATGGAATCTAAAAAAAAATAGTACTGATGAACCTAGTTGCAGGGCAGGAATAAAGAGGTAGACATAGAAAATGGACTTGATGACGTGGGGTGGGAGGGGGAAGCTGGGGCAAAGTGAGAGTAGCATTGATGTATATACACTCCCGAATGTAAAACAGTTGGCTGGTGGGAAGAAGCAGCATAGCACAGGGAGATCAGCTCGGTGCTTTGAGGTGACCTAGAAGGGTGGGATAGGGAGGATGGGAGGGAGGCTTAAGAGGGAGGGGACATGGGGACATGTGTATGCATACGGCTGATTTGCTTTGTTGTGCAACAGAAACATGGTATTGTGAAGCAATTATACTCCAATAAAGATGTACTAAAAAAAATTGGTATCAATAGAAAAAAAAAAACCTCAAGCATAAGGACAGTTCGAAAAACTGCAGTATTTACAAAAGCTGAAGATACACAGTTCCAAAGATAATCAGCTCCACTCCTATATATATACCTAAACCCAACAGGAATGCATTCATAAGTTCACTGAAAGGCATGCACTAGAATATTCATTATAGCATTATTTGTAAGCCCAAACTGGGTGCTACCCACATAAATATCCACTCATAGGAGAAGCCGTGAAAATTGTGGAATACTCACACAATGGGAATTGATCGTCTATAATGTGCATAATGCATAATTTATCAATACTAAGTACAAAAAAAGACAGGACGAATCTCTGGTTTTAGAAGTCATGAGAGCAGTTAACTGGAACAGTTTTTACTGAGATGAGAATGTGCTAGGTTATTGGTATTCTGTTTTTGATCTGAGTCTGACTAAGCAGGTATCTTCTGACATGTGAAATCAATCCATTGAGCTGAACTCTTTTGATGTGGTTACTAGTCTTTACCGATACTATGTTCAATAAACACTTAAAAGTACATAGAAATTAAAAATATCATTCCCATATTTTTATTAATTCATTAAAATAAGTAGAAACACATTTTAATCATGGCATGCTTTGCAAAACAAAAGAAAAAAAAGACCCCTAACTTTCAAAGACTTTTATGATCACTCAAGAAAGCAAAATTACAGAGACAAAGAAGCATCAGGAAATCAGTAAGGAAAAATAAATGACAAATTAAAAAAAAATGATTTAAACATCAGGAAGTGTTATTTATACTGGTTTTGTGGGCTCCATGACTATGAATTCTTCTGTGAAGTGGATGAAGACTCCATCCAGGACAAATTTAATCTCAGTCAACTCAATGAGCAGGTGCCTCACTGTAGACAAGCTCTAGACATGATCTTGGACCTGGAGCCTGATGAAGAGCTCGAAGACAACCCCAACCAGAGAACCCTGATTAAGCAGTCAGCCAAGATGCTGTATGGGTTCACCCAGACCACCTATATCCTCACAAACCATGGCACCACCCAGATGTTGGAAAAGTGCCAGCAGGGAGAGTTCGGCTACTGCCCCATGTGCACTGTGAGAACAAGCCAATGCTTTCCAATAGCCTTTCTGACACCCCAGGTGAGGCCCTGGTGAAGCTCTACTGCCCCAAGTGCATGGACAATTCCACACCTAAGACACCATCGAGACAGCACCACACAGAAGGCCCCTACTTGGGTACCAGTTTCCCTCACATTGCTCTTCATGGTGCATGCTGAATGCCGGCCCAAGCAGCCCACTAACCAGTTTATGTCCAAAGTGTACAGTTGCAAGATCCATCCACTGTCCTACCAGGTGCAGTTCCAAGCTGCCAGCAACTTTGAGTCTGTCAAGACCGTTCACTTATTCCCAACCCCACCTGTCACTCTGTCTTTGACAGTTCCAGTCCTCCCCTGCCACCTTTAAGGAAATCTCTATGGTTTATATTTTAAATTAGAAGAGTCATTATTGTGGTGTGAATATGAAATAAAGTAGAAAAAAGGCAAAAATAAGCATTTACTCAAAATTTATATAAAATCTTGCCAGATCTCTTCAGGAAAAATATCTTAGAGCTTGATGACTCCTAATATAAATGTTGTAAAATCATAAGGTATTTTAAAAATAATTCTATGGTAATTTATTTAATTACTAAATAAAATTGATTATTTATATTAAGATACATTAGCATCATTGATGAATATATGAGAATACTGAATAGTACCATAATAATGAAGAAATTTTTTAAAAGATCTACAAAAACTACCATGTTGAAAGGTACAAGAATCACAGGTCTTTAGAAAGGAAATTTTCATATAAATAATATGTTCAGTATTCCCCTGGAAATATATAAAGCACATTACGTGGTGTGTTCATCATTTGCCTCTGACTAAAATGTCCAAATGACTGAGAATTAATGAAAATCATTATGGATAGGAGCAAAGGATGTGTACCCACATGTTCACTAAAGCATTGTCTACAATTGTGAAAATGAAAACATATATTATAAACTGTATAACAATAGGCATGAAGTATTTACTACTACATGGACTACTATGAAACCATTAAAATAATGATGTAGAAACAAAAAAATGTGAAAAACGGGTTTTAAAATAAAACAGTAACACACTAATATTAGATTATTTAGTTATTATTCTGGGTCCAACCAGAAGAAAAACAAACAGTAATTTGAGCATGGAAAGTGTAATGAAAAAACTATTAATTATGAAAGAGGATTAGAGTAAGGAAGGAATGGCCAGCGACAAGTAAAGAGAACGCCAAAACACACAGTTAGCAGAAATAAGGAGAGCCGCTAACCCTCCAGTTGAAAAGAAGACCTCCTCCTCCCTGCCCACAGGACTGAGGTCCAGACCCGGTTGAAAAGAGCATGACTGTGGCTCACTGGATGGTAAAGAAGCTGCTGTGGTGTCTCATGGTGGAACTTTCTGGAAATATGCCCTCTGTAAGTTGCTGGAAATCCACATTCTAGGGTTCCAGTAAAACTATGCACGGGGAGATTTCTCACCTGAGGCGCTACTCCAGAACTGCTTGATAGAAGATGCTGATGGAAGCTGTCGTCCACTGCTCTCTCTACGCACTGCTGAAGCCGACTACCGGAGAAGTTGTGAGCCCCGGGAGCAGGGCTGAGGACGCCCTCGGAGCTGCAGGAGTGAGTGGGTGCTGAAGACGCCACCAAGAGCCCTCCCAGCAAGCACCGGGGCATCACGAAGCAACACCTTCCTCAGGTGCCATCAATTAGGAAAGCCTAACATCACACGAGGTGGCCAAAGAAAAACTATTTAAAGGACCCATAGCACTGTCCACAGAGCAAGTAACAAAAGAGTGAATTTCGAGCTGAGAGGCGGTAACCAATGTTACCTCAAGAAAAATTAAATTTAAACGGAGTTGTTTTTTTTGTTTTTTGTTTTTTTTGGCGCTACACGGGCCTCTCACTGTTGTGGCCTCTCCCGTTGCGGAGCACAGGCTCTGGACGCGCAGGCTCAGCGGCCATGGCTCACGGGCCCAGCCACTCCGCGGCCTGTGGGATCTTCTCGGACCGGGGCACGAATCCGCGTCCCCTGCATCGGCAGGCAGACTCTCAACCACTGCGCCACCAGGGAAGCCCTAAAAAGGAGTTTTTATCACATAATCAGTGAAATGCAAATTCAAGCAATAAGATGCCATTTTTGACTAAAAAACAAACTGACACAAAGAGTATATAATATTAAAACGTTAACAATGGCTCTCTTTGGGTGGGAAATTACCAGTGAATTTCTCATTTTTCTTGGAGCATTGCCATATTCCTACAATATAAATGTACATAGATTTCCAATGCACAAAAATAAAATACAATTATCAACTCAGCTACCCAAAAAACTTAATATTCACTCAATAACTTTTACTCTGTATTTAATTACAGCATAAAATGTAAGAACAAATGCAATATGGATGCTGCATATTAAAGGGACTCGATCAGTCGTACTCATTTTGTGGAATCAAGGAAAGGACCATTCAAGCGTTTCCATGAGTTTCTCTTCCATTCTACCTAAAACTCCCTCTTGCTGGAGGAATTCTGTCCATCAAATTCTAGTTATCCAAATCAACACATTTAATATATCTTACAGGGGTATCAGTGCTTTGTGTGTGTGTATGGGGAGGGGTGTTGGGTACAGGTGAAATAAGTTTAGGAAATGATCAATGTACCAAAGGTGAACAGGTTTACATATTATTGTTTCTACCTGTACATACCACACAGGTTTGTACAGAACTGCAATAGTGTTTGGATCTAGCTAGAGCCTGGATATGATTCTGCTTTACCAACCCAACAAGGAACTTCTTCTATGCACATGACTGAATCAAGGTGAATGAACATGTTTGGGGGAAGTTTTAAAGGCCTACACAAAGCACTACAGCTCTGTCAAGTGATGTAATATAATTATAAAAGTTCTTTAAAAAAAATTTACTGTTGCCTTTCAGTCTACCTTCCTGTATTTTACTACACTCTACCTTATTTTAAACGTGATTTAAGGAAATGTTTTGCTCCATACTTTCTTAGTCTATCCCTCCCTTTCTTCCTCTCTGCCTTATAAAAGAATATATAATCGAGCCAAAAAAAACCCCCTCCAGCTTATTTGTAAAAAAAAGCTTCAACTAGCAACCTAAGTGTCCAGCGACGGATGAATGGATAAAGATGTGGCACATATATGCAATGGAATATTACTCAGCCATAAAAAGAAATGAAATTGCGTTATTTGTAGTGAGGTGGATGGACCTAGAGTCTGTCATACAGAGTGAAGTAAGTCAGAAAGAGAAAAACAAATACTGTATGCTAACACATATATATGGAATCTAAAAAAAAAAAAAAAGGCTCTGAAGAACCTAGGGGCAGGACAGGAATAAAGACGCAGATGTAGAGAATGGACTTGAGGACACGGGGAGGGGGAAGGGTAAGCTGGGACGTAGTGAGAGAGTGGCATGGACATATATACACTACCAAATGTAAAACAGATAGCTAGTGGGAAGCAGCTGCATAGCACAGGGAGATCAGCTCGGTGCTTTGTGACCACTTAGAGGGGTGGGATAGGGAGGGTGGGAGGGAGGAAGACGCAAGAGGGAGGAGATATGGGGATATATGTATGTGTATAGCTGATTCACTTTGTTATAAAGCAGAAACTAACACACCATTGTAAAGCAATTATACTCCAATAAAGATGTTAAAAAAAAATAAAAATAAGCTTTAAAAAAAGCTTCAACTACAAAGGGACATGTTACCGCCTGCTACCATCAATATAATACCTAACAATTTATCATTGATGCTGTAAGAAAGTTAGTGGTGTACCTAAAACCATCTTTTATTTTAAATATCCCTTGTTGTGCTAGTAATGATTTTCCTTTATTATCCCCAAGTCATATATTTAAACCTAAAGAGACAAACCCAATTTCACTTCTCTAAATTAATCTACTGTAACCACGTGTACCCTAACTGTAGGAGATGCTTGAGCCATTTTCTACTTAAAATTCTGAAAGACTCGTGCTCACATAATCCCCACTGACACTTTTGCAAATGACCAAAAATTTCATCAAGGCCACTGGATCAGAACAATTGGTGGGTACATCAAGTAAAAAGCAATATAAAGGGTTAACACTAAGAATACCTTGAGGGAAAAGCCTAATTGTGTGCCTCTGTAGGTAAGACATCCATATTTCTTTTAAAATGCTTTTAGGGCAATACTACAGATGCATGTTAATATACCCTGCTTGATTTTAAAAAAAAATTTAATGGTGGAACATATCAAATTCAAATCGCACAAGTTGCAGCGCTTGATTTTTCTTAAAAGGTCCATTTTTACTCCTTACTCTTCAATCTTGACATCACTTTTAGAATGCGTCCCCAACACCTGCCCCCTGATCCAGGCAGGCAGTGATATTTCCTTACGTCTATGTTTCTTTTATCACATTGCATCATAACCATTTACTTAATCAACTTTCTGCTTCACTACAATATGAGTTCTGTGAAGCCAGGATCCATGTTTTATTAAGTTTGAATCTCCGAAGTTTAGTGGATTTGCTGTTTCAACAAATATTTATTAAATGTCTACTCTTTCCCAGATGTGTGTGCTGGGTATAAATAAGGTGGCTTGTCAAAAAGAGAGATGCGGTTCTTGGGCTCATGGAATTTAGAGTTCAGTGAGGGAAACAGTAAATTAACAAGAAAACATTCTAACAAATAATTACAAATTCATATAAGTTCTATAGTATAAAAGAGAAAGACGTTGCGACACATGTTAACCTGGGGGAATTTCTCGGGATAAACAGGACAAGGCCACCTTGGAGGCCACTTGGAAACCACTTGGAAGTATGTGAGGCTCAACATAAGGGAATAGAGTGTGTGAAGTTTCTGAGTCCAGGAGAACTCAGCAGGAATAAATGGAGGGGTGAAGAAATAAATGATTTGGAAATGAACACTGTGGCAACATGATGGAAAGTTGAAACATTACCTGTGTCTCTAAGAAGCTTATAAACAGCAACGAAATTGAGCCCGAGAATCCCCATCCTTTCCGTCCTGCAAGTCACTCAACCTATTTCTATTCTTTTTTCTTTTAACCAAGGCAGACATTGCTAATCAATCACGGCATTCTTCCCCCCTAAGGCTGGACAGAGCTTAAATTTTTTTCTTAATTCAGTGCTTCTGCCAACCATTACCACTCATTCAAAATGGGCACTCAAGATGATACCCTTTTGCCCTTCCTGATGTAAGCGGTTAATACCATTTTTACCTAATTAATAAACATTTGATATTGGCTTGAGGGGGACAAGAGGTAGCAAACTGAGCTAATATATATAAAGCAGTGAAGGTTGTAAATGGATAAGCAGCCTGGCTCATTACAGGTGCTGAATTGATAGGAGTGATTATAATGATGCTGGGAAAATATGGGGCATCCAGTAATTGATGGGAGCTAGCATTTGAGGCTACTCCTGAGGGTGAGAGAAATTACCAAGTGGGAAGCACTGAGTCACTGAAGTCACTCTTTCATAACGTCGTTTTTAGCTAACATAACGTCATATGTTAGCTTGGGACAGCCAAGCTAATATTTTCTCAAAAATACAGAGAAAAGAATATCTTTACACTCAAGCAAAAAAAAAAAAAGATCATCATCAGAAAGGATATATGCAGTTGGAAACTAGCATCTTGACCTAGTCCTAGTACATTTAGAAATGAAACCTCATCAGCTTTACTGACTTCACCACAAGTAGTCCGTGTACCAGAACTTCAGCAAGCCAGAGTTAGCCAGTCTAAAACATTCAGTTTTCCCCCATCTGCACTGAGTGAACCATGCATCTTAGGTATAAAATGATAGCATTTATAATTTAGTAAGAGCTAAACCCAGAAGTACTCTAACATATTATTAAGGTTGAAAATTTCTTAGAAACCAAAGAAATACAGAGGTTTAGTTCTTATGATGATATTAATTGGAAATACGTTGCATCTACTACATGTTGAGAATCTCCTTGGATATGAATTGATGCACTGAGACCTAGCCATAAAATATAGCTACCCAATCCACTGCCTACTTATAAGTTCTTCTGAATAAGATTTTATTATATATTGTTGCACTTTAGAACTGCCTATGTTGGGCAGAGTAGTTTTCCTGAGTTATAGTAATAGTTACCACTTTGAGTGTCTGTTTTATGTCAGTGCCCTGCTAGGCCTTTTATATATATTATTTATAATGCATATAATAACCCAGTAAAGACTGACCTGATTTCTACCTCACAGACAAGGCAACTGCAGTTCAGAGAATTTAAGGAACTTGTTCAATTTACGTAACTAAATCAATGATAGGGATGGGACTTGCAGTTCTGTCTCACTCCAGAGCTCATGTCATTTTCACTACCCTTTCTTTGCACGTTAGCTCTGTCTCATTCCACAGCCACACACAGATTAGGGAAAATTAGAGGACCACCCCAGACACCACACTTGTAAGGGCCTGCCTTTAGGAAGGGGGAAAGCGGGCTAGCTTGTGGGGGAGAGAGTTGTTCCCATCTGATGCTAGGGCTTGTATGGCCTCCATCAGCCCTGGAATCTCTCTGACAGCACCTGAGCAATGTATGTGATCAGCACTTTCCACCTTCCTTATGGTTACATATGCTGATTAATTTTTCCTGGTATAGATGCTCATTTTAACAAGTCACTCGTTGTAAACAGGGCCAGGTGTAGGGCCCATTTCCTGCTCCACCCACTTTATTGAAGCCAAATACTCCATCTATATCCTTCCCGAGTTGTATCTCACAGTTATAGACAATAGGTACTGTGAGTCTTAAGCGTGAATAGATTGACATAAAAGCATTCTCTCTTCACTAAAAGGAAAAAAAAAAAAGTACACTTACTGGGTGATAATATGGCAGGAAGTCTGCTATATATCTTTATAAACAGGGTACCGAGGTATAATTATTCCACTTCAGCTCACAGATGCTTTCACTCGTTTCCTGATTTTCGTTTTATTTTGTGCGGCTCACGACAGACCAATCCATTTTTGCAGAGATCAGGCCCTGCAGCTCAGGGCCGACTCTCATAGATACTCTGAATCAAGTACAGAGATGAGCAGCTGGGAAGATGGGGGAGGCGGTCAGGGAGGCAGGGAGACCTGAACAGATGAGTAACGGGGACCAGGAAGGAGGACAGAGGCTCCATACATGATTAAACATGAATATGGGTCCTCTTGCCAACCAGATGCATCATCTTTATGCAACTGGAATGACCCCTTTTCCCACACCTCCCTACGCTACACAGAATGCTTTGACTGATTTTTATTGACAGCTCAGCATGTGCTATAACAGCGGTAGCACACCGAGTAGAACAGGTTGACAGTGTGGCAGATACCGCCATCCTTTTCCAATGTTTGTAGGCTTTCTGAGCAGGCCGTGGGCGTCCTGTGCACCTCACTCCTCTTCTAGCAGAGGCCAAGCGATGCAGACATTAACTATGTACCTAAATGAGACTCCTAATGAGACAGAGCAGGACCCTATGATCCTTTCCCCTAACCATGTCCTCTGCCTGCTTTTTGTCTGTGGAAAAACTTTAGCCCAAAATTAAGTTTAATCAGAGAAGTGAGAAAATGCAGAAGCAAAAAATAAAAGCAAACAGGAAAAAACAATAATAATTTATCAGTAAGCAAAGTTAAGGACCTTTAGTTCCTCCTCAATGGCTATAGATAATATTCTGAGCCATATCCTGTGAGCTGTGTGAAACCCCACTAGGTGAAGAAGTTAAGTACATGATGACCAGACTGTAGGCATGACATAAGCTGCCACAATTCACAATTCTGAGAACTGGCCTCAAAGAAATGAGAACGAACCGACCCTGGGACTGAAGACTAACTGTACTTAAAACAATCAAGATGACACTGGTCAGACCACCGATGACCAATTTCAAGATGACGGTCAGAGCTGACTGTGCTGTTTCTGCGTGTAGCCCCCCTCCCTCCGTCTATAAAAGCTCTTGCCCCCTCATTGGGTGGGTGCGGGGAGTTGGCCTTCGCACAGGCGTCCTCCCTCCCACACCCCCTGGTCGCCGGCACCCAAAACAAAGTAAACTTTCCTTTCCACCAACCTTGCCTCTTTACTTGCTTTTGAGCGGCGAGCAGCTAGACCCCACCTCCGGTTACACTAACAGGAAAGGCAGAGAGAAAAAATCATTTAAAAACATGATGTAGAGAACACAGATGTAGAGAACAAATGTATGGACACCAAGGGGGGAAAGTGGCGAGGGGAGGGTGGTGGTGGGATGAATTGGGAGATTCGGATTGACGTATATACACTAATATGTATAAAATGGATAACTAATGAGAACCTGCTGTATAAAATAATAAAATAAAATTAAAAAATAAAAAAAACCCATAAGTGGCATTTTATGCACCAGTTCAAATAAGGGGGAACCTAATCATTGTGAATGATAAACAAGTTTGTGAAAAACCCACTGCTTATTAGAACAGCACGCTCCATGTAAAAAGAAATCTTCTAATGGTAAATATAGCAGAAGGCTACAATTACCTTTCAATGATTGCAGTCCACAGAAAAGCCATTTAGTGATAAATTGCAGAGCAAGAGGAGATTATCACCTGTTTAAGCTTCCACTGATTCTATCAAGTTGTTTGCCTGGCAGTATCTAGGCTATGATGGAAAAGCTGAGAAAAACTCATTTTTCCCCTATCTAAATATTATTAATTGCAAGCATTCATTTTGAAAGATTTGTGGCTCTTTGGGAGAAAAGGATCTGCTTGACAACTACTAATTATACTTAATAATAAATAATACTTATCATTTACATAATTATTTTCATATTTAAATCCTTTCACAGATTTTGTTTCCTCATATGGAATATCAGTGCAACTTGACTGCATATAATGTTATGAAATTTCTGTGAAACCAGCCCCAAGTAGTAAGCTTTCATAAGAAAATTGGGGCCTTAATCTTATCTATATTAACAAGTGTTAACAAATCATTAGAATTTCCTTTTTCAGCACCTGAAGAGGCGGGCAGTATTGAACAACTATCTGAGGAACACTGAACTAACTTTTTGGCAAAACACCCAGTTAACGCCAAAACTGTGCAAAAATATTTAGAAGAGGCAGACACATGAGGCAACAAGATCAATGAGAGATGTATTAAATTAAAAGAAATGCCTCCCTCTCTCTATCTATCTATCAACAGGGTGAAAACAAAAGAGCAAAACAAATGAAATCAATATACTTAATATAGTTGTGAATGTAAAGGTCTGAATATAGATTTTTAAAAAATTGTCTGCACGAGTTGGATATTTGACCTAGTGAGTACACGTGTAGAAATTTATTCTAAGGATTTCACAGAAATCTAGGTACCATGGCATTAATTGGAATACTATTTGTAAAAAAGAAAAACTTGGAAATAATTTGTTTCCAACAATAGGGCATTGTTTAAATAAGTGATATCATATGTTGAAATATTAAATAAATTTTAAATTTTCTAAATGAGGAATATTAGATCATGTGGGAAATTGTCATGATAACATCAGGTGAAAAGGTACTAGAAACAAAAATTATATAAACAGTATATCTTATCCTTATTAAATAATGTATGTATAAAATACATGTAAATATATTTTTATATAAATATATATGCATATATAAGTGGGAAAATGCAAAAATGGAAAAGATAATATTTATATCAGAGTTCTGCAAGTGTATTTATATTTTTCCTTTACATTTTTCTGTATTTGATAATTTTTCTACCATAAAATATTAATTTAATTACTATGTATTTTTGAACAACTCTATTTTTTAAAATTGTTTTTACATATAGAGTGGTCACGTGTTTGCTTAACAGAGTGCAAGTGAAAATTAAAGGCTGTTTTTGTGGTTCTCATGATGTTTAAAAGACTAAAACGAGTTCTGAGACCTCGAAGTCTACTTTGGCCACACAATTCCACATCTAGTCTGGGAGCTCATCATAAGACTATCAAGCAACTGGGTGAAAAAGATATTTGCTGCAACACTATTTATAATAGGAGAAACAAGGAACCAACATTAAGGTCTACCGAAAGGGGATTTATGAAATGAATGGTGGTACAACCACTGCCTAGAGCTACAGCTATTAAAATGATCGTGTTCCGGCAACACAAATTCACCCAGGAGGGGCTGTTCTTGCAGGCTGTTTGCATCAAATAGGAAACGCTGACGATGAAGCTCTCGTTGGAGAACACCTCCCAGGGCATCAGATGTACCTGCGCTTCAACTTCCCCCACATCCAGGTAAGGCTGCACACCAAGTATCACCAGACTGTCCACTTTTCAGGAGAAGCTGCAACACGCCTAGGCTTTTCAGATGTTGTGCAGGCCCGGGGGTGGGACTGGGGGGTGGGAAATAAAATGTCTACGGGCTGAATTTAACTAGTCAGCCAAGAGTTTGCAAACTTTGATGCAGAATTAAATTTATAACTATGTAATAGTGTCCAATGCTTACATTAAATTTTAAAACGGGTTTAAAACATTATGTTTTTATTTAGGTTAAACTATGTGTATATATTAGTATGTTTGTGTGATGTTCACACAAATGAACATACACACAATATAGGGAGATAAAAAGCAGAGATGAATGGATCTGAAAGTACTTTTCTTTGGGTAATGGGTTATTTTGAATGACTTCAGGGGTTTTTTTCCATACTACTCTATATCTATATTCTATTATATAAAATATTGTATATTTATACTATTCTGTATTTTTATTTTTGAAACAAACACATGCAGATTTTATAAGAATTAGATAATTATACTTAATAGAAATATAGATTTCCTTTTTTGCATATGTTGTCTCATTCTGTCTCAAAAGGACCATGTCAGAAGCACTAGATCCAGTTCTGAGCATTGCCTTTTTGGGAGTATTTTAGAAAACAAAAGCAAGTACAAACATCAATAAACAAGATGGGGAAGGGCCTAGACATACTTTCACAGGATTTTTAGGAAAAAACATTAGATGTTTTCCTGAAGAAAAGTAGACTTCAGTTGTGTGATAATGGACTACAAAGATGTGAAGTGCAAACATGGGTATTTGAAACTCAAATATTTTTCTCTGTAGTTCCATCAGGTCAAGCTAAGACCAATGGGTGACATGCTTCAGGAAGGCAACTATAAGGAAGTACTTTGTAGAAATTATAGCTGTTCGTATGCTGGATGACTTAACTCACCAAGTAGAGCATTCAAGATACGAGGAGTGCTCAAACAGAGGCCAGATTACCAGTACTTTTATAGCATGAATTCTTACATTGGATGAGGTGATAAAACAGATGACGTCAACTTCTAAAATCGAGGTATTTCCCTTTGAGTCCTAACACTATGATAATATAATCTCAGTTATGGTATAAAGCAGGTAACTGATTTGAGAAGGGTACTGAGTTTGAGGACACATTGACTGATTCATTCCACAAATACTTTACTAAGGGACTATGCTAAGGGCCTGGGATCCCATGAAACAAAATGCCAGCAGAAGTGAATCTCTTTAATGAAGCAAAGTATGTGGAAGACAAATCATTAAATGCTTACTTCCAGTAAAGCATGCAATGTATCCTGAAATAGGATATATAAATGACTATATGTCCAGGGCTTGCCCCAAGAGCAAGCCTTCTCTAAATGGATTATTTTCTTTTCTCTTTCTTTACCTTGTCTTCCCCACTTATACCTCTACTCTCTGCTTCAGTGAAAGATATTTCTCCTTTCCACTTCTAGCTGAAAAAAAAACAAGTCTCAGGTGTCAATTTACTATGTAACTGTGGGTCCCTCTCTGTATTACAAAACAAGACTCAGGGGACAGTGAGTCCTGATATCATGACCTCCAAAAGGGTCACAAGGGATCTCTGAACATTTCAATCGTTTTAGAGTCTTTTCTACATCTTTTCCAATGATTCAGGTATGGAGGTTTCTGTATCTTGGGCCTAGAATTCCTTCTACTGAGTGGCGAGTCGATGTGGTTTTACTGCTTATATCCTATAAGTTCTTTTAATTACTGTCTTATAGCCTCCCAAAGTGTTTATATATATATGACTGGCCACCATTTAAAATGAAAAAAATAATTTACATTGCTACTTATCCTCATTGAGTTGCCCATTTAAGAAGCAGAACTGCACTGTCAGGGCATCCACTTTTGTAATACCTTAGCCATAGTATTTTAACATATATAGTAGTTCTCAATATTTACAGTGTATTGGAAGCGCCATATTAGTCAGGGTACTCCAGAGAAACAGAACCAATAGGAGATATATAATAAATATAATGTAATATATGTAATTGCTTTAACATATGTAATTGATATTAAACATATTAAATATATTGTATATTAAATATAAGCTGGAAACTAGGAAATCCAGGGGTGTAGTTTTCAGAACTGACGTAAGCCACAGTCAGAGGGCAGGGGATCAGATCAAACACTCAGGCAGAGAGAGCAAATTCTCCTTTCCTCTGACTTTTTATTCTTTTGGGGCCCTCAAGAGATTGGATGAGGTCCACCTACACTGGAGAGGGAAATCTGCTTTACTCCATCTACCAATTCAAATGCTAATCTCATCTGGGAACACCCTCACAGACCCACCCAGAAATAATGTTTAGCAAAATATCTGTGTATCTCAGGATATAGTTGAGAGTTGATACTTAAAATTAACCATTACATTCTGCAAACCTTAAAATATACCAATGCCTCAG
Organism: Delphinapterus leucas; assembly: GCF_059928025.1. Taxonomy (NCBI): domain Eukaryota; kingdom Metazoa; phylum Chordata; class Mammalia; order Artiodactyla; family Monodontidae; genus Delphinapterus; species Delphinapterus leucas. The sequence goes on along the minus strand of NW_028322262.1, from coordinate 3,272,465 downwards.
TCCAACCCCCAGAAATTCATATTTAATTGGTATAAATTACAGGCTGGGCTTTAAGATTATCAAAAGCTCCCCAGGAGATTTCAATGAATCACCAAAAGTTAAGAACCATTAACATCATAGAACATTTCTTTCTTGATGAGAAATCAAAATGCTTCTCACTTTTAGCGTTGATGCCCTGGGAGAGATATTATCTACCTCTGTAAGGTGCCTTCAGAGCATCCCACTGTACCCCATGTAGTCAGGATATTCAAACAGGCCACTGCAAACATGTGCCTCCAAGTCTGGTCAAAGTCAATCCAAATTTTTTTCCCCAATATGGTAGGAGATGGGTAGAATTTCTTTTATGATCACCACGTTGTATGGTAGGCATAATTATTCCCATGTAGAGGGTGAACTGAGATTCAGAGAAAAATAGGGGTGCATATTGCCACAAAGCTAGCAAATGTAAAAAATTAGGAAAAGGTCAAGTTTTCTGATCTGAGTTAAATAAGTAGTAGGTATCATTATTTTATTTATTCCACAGATACTACTGTCAGGGGTGAGTAGAAAAAAAGCAAATGAATAAAAATGTAGTCAGCCTATGAACGGGAAGATTAGCTAGCATCCTTCACACAAAAGACCTGATATGTATTCGGCCACTAGAGAGGTTTAGTCAGCTGTATTTACAGTCCCATAAATGGAAAGAAGAATCATGACAAAAGGAAATTCTATGAATCCAGGAAAAAACACATCAAATTAAATAAATAATTCACGGGCAGAGCAAAGATTACAGAGTTGGCTCTGATAACAAAGTATCTAAAATAAGTGGTGATGTGTTTCTCCAACCACACAGGCTGCCAGTCCAGGTGCAAAGGAAAATAAATAAAACTATTATAGATCTAGTAAGAGTTAAACAGGCAATAAAAACCAACAATGGAGATGAATTTTAAGTTGGTGATTCTTTGAACAATCTTCAAAAGATTTCATTTGCTCTGTTAACGCAATGTCAAGTCCATTTTAGAAATAAAAGAACATTTTTCTGCTTGCTAGAGTTTAGACATAAATCCTCAAACTGTATTAAATCAAGATGCTTCTAGAATCATAGCGCTAAAGACCATCAAGGATTATTAAAGAACTCCCTCATTTTACAGGGGAGAAAGCCAAGGTGGTACATGACTGTGTGATGGGCTTAAAGTCCACATGATTCCCATCAGTGGCCAAAACAAGATTAGAATGCAGGTGCTCCCATTTCCTCTTCACTTAAATATTCATCATTCTTTAGGCATTTTGAGCACAACTAGTGCACTGCTGTTTGAAACCTGACCTTTCCAATGGCAGTCAAAATGCCATACTTTAATAGTGCTTCCATTGTCTTTGACCAGAATATTAAATAACTGGCAATCATGTTCTGAGCTTCTTTCCAGATGAATTATATGTTAAGCTCTATTTCAATATTGATTTGTAATATACTTTAAAGCATGTTGATCTTCCTCTGGTCTCTTCTTACAGTTCTGAGCTACATGAATGCTAGAGTTCCTAAAATTTGTGATTTTCTGAATGGCCATCTCTACTATGTCCACCAACCCAGCAATAGTCACTGCTTGTTGCTAGACAGAAAAAAAAAGTTAATACATTTACAAGTGAAATCCTGTGTTCGTTGTTTTAAATGAAAAACAGAAACCTATTTGATTTAGAATCTAAACCCTAGAAGCATACACAGGGCTTAAAGAAATGTATGATTCTTCTATGGAATATTGGAGAATTCTTGTTTAATCAATGGAAGCACATCGTTAGTTTACTCAGGTCCCTAAAAAGGTGGAGGACCTCGCTTAAAAGAAACAAGTGACTATCTTAGTTAATGTAAATAGAAATGCATTTCCAGCTTATTTATGGTTGTTCATTTCTATACCATACAGTGGTCTGTTTCTCAGGACATCAGTATAAAAGGCAAATTGATAGGTGAGAAGGATAAGTGGTATAATAAAAAAGTTAAAAGCATGGGCTACATGACATGGACAAGTTACTCAGCCTTTCTAATCTTCCATATGCCCATCTATAAAACAGGGAATAAAACATATTACAAAGAGATACGCTTCTCCTCCCACCATGCTTTGGCCTTCACATGTTTGGGAGGCATAGGAGATCCAGTGCCTTTCCCCTCCATCCTATTCTTGGAAGAGGAACTGTTAATGTTATTGGTCAGTAACCAGAACATCTATGGAGCAATGGGTAGAATTATTACATTTGAAAGTGACAAACGTGTCACATGGTTCTGTCCCAGTAGCTCAGCTTATGATTCACAGAATAAGGCATGTTAGCTTAAGCTTGTCCCATGACCTAGTCATCTGTGATTTGGGGGCAAGAGAAAGAGAGAAGGAAAGCCTCAATTAGAATTCCAAAATGAAGTAACAGCGGCTAGCTCACTAGTAATAAATAATACTTTGGTCTTTTCTGATTATCGTTTCTTGTGTATGGATCCCTTGGCAGGAAACTTAACCACCCACTTCAGAGGTCTGTTATGAAGTCCGATATGGTATAAAAAGGGCACAGTGCAGTGCCTCACATGCAATAAGCTGTCAAAGAATATTATCTAGATGACCTTGGATTTGCACTTAAATGTTTGTTATTAAGTCAGTTTGCATGGGACTAGTATCCAGAGCCTCAGGATAAAGTAGATTCATGTGAGTTAATAAATGAAAAGCTCTCTGAAATTCTAGATGGCAGGTCATGCTAGCTCAGGTAAGTGGAAGCTGGTGGCTGGGCGTTCCCTCAGGACACGTGTTTTGATGGAATGAGGACTCAGGGTGTAGAAACCAGCTTGGCAGTGGATGGTAAACCATTGCCCAGCACATGCTGCCTCCTGCTAAGCAGAAGGCTCTCATGCAAATTGCTTTCTGAATCATTCATTAGCTGTCGGCAACCCTCATCTCTCCTCCTGCAGCTGTTCTTTCTGATTTTGCCTGCAAACTTTTCATACTGGGCAGGCTCCCAAGCCAAACAAGTTGCCCCTCTGCAGGCTTTGTTCCTGGGGGTGAGAAGTGAACCTCACAGATAAGTCAAAGTAAGGATGCACCATGGACTAATACACACTGAAGGAACAGACTCCTGTAAGCTAAGGTGATGAATGCCTTTGAAAGTAATTTTCATGCTGCTTCCTATGAGAACGTCAGCCAGGCTCCAGAAGTTATATGCTGCAATTTAAAAATTATCTGCCTCTGTAGACTTCTAAAGCTTCTATCAGCTAAGAAGTATCTTTTTTAAAAAAGAAAATATTTCTATACAATTTTAAAGACTACTTTCCATTTATTACAAAATATTGGCTATATTCCCCCTGTTGTATAATACATTCCTGGAGCCTACTTTACACCAAATAGTTTGTACTTCCCACTTCCCAATTCCAACTCTTAAATTGCCTTTCCCCCCTCCCCCACTGGCAATTACTAGTTTGTTCTCTATATCTGTGAGTCTGCTTCTTTTGTTATATTCACAAGTTTGTTTTATTTCTTAGATTCCACATATAAGCGATATCATACAGTATTTGTCTTTCTCTGTCTGACTTGTTTCTCTTAGAATAATGCCCTCCAAGTCCATCCATGTTGCTGCAAATGGCAAAATTAATTTCATTCTTTTTTATGGCTGAGTAGTATTTATATATATATGTATGCAAATATATAAATTTTAATTATATATATATTATATATATATATATAATATGTATATAAAAAATCTTCTTTATCCATTGATCTGTTGATGGACACTCAGGTTGTTTCCACGTCTTGGCAATCGTAAATAACGCCTCTATGATGCTGCGAACATTGGGGTGCATGTATCTTTTTGAATTATAGTTTTGTCTGGATATATGCCCAGGAGTGGGATTGCTGGATCATATGGGAATTCTATTTTTAGCTTTTGAGGGACCTCCGTACTGTTTTCCACAGTGGCTGTACCAATTTATTACATTCCCACCAGAGGAATGTGTGGGAAATCTCTGTACCTTGTGCTCAATTTTACTGTGAACCTAAAACTTAATTAATTAATTCCCAGCAGCATTAGCAAATAAGACCATGCATTTTTTAAAAATCTTTTCTTAAGGCATAGTAAATATTTGCTGAATAAAATGAGAAACTCTATCTCGATTGGGTGGATTAAATCAGCAGAAACTAAGCTTCACCTGTGATTTTAGCAGCTGAACTGGTTGAGAAATTCAAAGCAGAACAGGCACAAGTCCTCTCTGAACAAGGTAAGGTACAAGAAAAGGAAGGATGGATGTTGTAGGCAAATCATAACACTCTATCATGGCTAAATATAATATCAGGAATTAAATAACTTGAAATCATATAAAAATTTCCTTTACTCGTATGCCCCCTCCCACATAAAGTGGAAGGTGAGCACAAGTGTAAATCAAGCAGGCAGAGGCTCCCACTATCTTATATATGAAATCAAAATTCTAAAGTGTTTTCTTCAGAATCCCTTTTGCCTGGGTGCAGAAGAAAAAGTAGCTGATCAGTGCACCCAAAGGTAAAATGAAAAATAGTAAAAGAAAGTTTTTCTACATTTTTGAATTTAAAATCTGAAATACATTTCTTTTAATACTCTTCTTATTTATACCCATGTACCTTAAAAACCAAAATTAAAATTAAATTGTATTAGAGCAGAGGAGCAAAAATTTCCAGCCAATCCAAACTGTTTGAATAAAGTTACGAATCCATATCCAGACTCAGCTAGAAAATTAAAGCGTGCTGTGATCACTTGGTACGAAGAGGGGTCATGGCAATTGATTTTATTTATACACACTTTCATACATAATAATTTATCAAATTTGTCCTATGCCACTTTCCATGCTTTTTTAATCCTCATTTAATCTCTACCAAATGAATACTGTGAAACATGTTTAATCATTATTCCCATTTCCAAGATGTGGAAACTGAGGCAGGAAGTATGGTACATCAAAATTCAGAAATTTTGTCACTCCAAATATCTCCAGGTCTAGCTCTTTAACCTGTATAATAGTCTTTTTCTCTTTTCCTTGCCGTGTGAACCTTTCATCTTCTCCCACTGTCAAATTCAAGTGTTAACTCTAACCTCTCTTGACCTCCGCTATCCACTGGAGGATGCCTTCTGGCTTCCTAGAAAAGCTTCACCATTCTTAGCAGAGTACTTGAGATCTAGCAGGTGCTTTGTTAAGTGAATGAGTTAATAAACATATAAGAGAGCATTCAAATTGCCATTTAAGGGATGGAGAAACAGGCTCTGAAAGATTAAGTAACTTCCTTCATGTTAGGGGTCAAGCTGGAATTCAGATTCTGAAGCCCAAGTGATCATCCTCAGAATAATCTAAGTTATCTTCATTGGGATAGAATATGCTCAGTCTATATCCCTCACTAGACTCTAAGGAACAAGAAGGCAGTACTAGGTACCTAATGCACTTCATTTTGGGTAGATTTTTCATTTATGCAAAAATACGTGTGTAAAGATAGACTAAAGCCTTAAGCTTTCCCTGCTGGATTCCCTGCTCAACTGTGCGTACTCCTGTGATGAAAACTCGCCTAACGCACTGAATGACCTTGACCAAGCAGCTTTCCTTTACAGCCTCCATTTTCTTTTCTGTAAAATACTGTTGACAGGACATGTTCCACCTGCCTCATAGAAATGCGTTTATAAAGCACTTTGGAAAGCATGAAGCTTTCTTTCTTTTTTTTTTTTTTCCGGTACTTGGGCCTCTCACTGTTGTGGCCTCTCCTGTTGCGGAGCACAGGCTCCGGATGCGCAGGCTCAGCAGCCATGGCTCACGGGCCCAGCCGCTCCACGGCATGCGGGATCTTCCCGGACCGGGGCACGACCCTGTGTCCCCTGCATCGGCAGGCGGACTCTCAACCACTGCACCACCAGGGAAGCCCAAGCATGAAGCTTTCTTCAAAAGCAAGCAAGTATTTTAATTGTCATTATTATAGGACTCCTTAAAAGGAGCCTTTTTATGGTGGAAAGAAACCTTAGCTTATCAATTGTGCAACTCAACCACAGAAAATTTAAGGCAGAACATGCATGACACAATAATAATTCCAAATAAATCCTTCTAATAGTTAAGTAAAGAGAAGTCAAAATTCTTCTCTGGACTACTTTGATTTCATACAAAGGGCATCCCTTTAGAAGTTATGGAAGTTCAGACACAGAACCTCAAACTCTAGATTGCAATGCGACATTTGTTTCTGAACTTCTGCTGCCAGTCTTGCTAACAGTTCACTTGCAATGTAATATATTAATGCATTTCATTTCTAGGCAAGAACATTATTTACTCACAGGAGAAATACTTTCCTGAGGAAAGACTGTCTTTGGAAACTTTCAAGGACATTTGAGAAATGCTTCAGCCCAAGCCACAAAATTATGAGCATGCTTTTGTGCCTCTCTGTTCCCAGGGCACCATTTTTAAAAATCTTTCATTTAAGTTTATTGCAAGCATCCATCTTCCCTTTCCAGAAAAAATAGCAATTAACACTTCATTGATTGCCAGTTTTCCTAGGTGTCATTTCATAATGCCTATATTGTAAGCAGTTCACATCATCATTTTCATCGCTTTCAACATTTTCCATGTTGTCTCCCTACCTGAATTGTGACTTTTTGTATGGAAAGTTTTATTTATCACTTGCATCTTACTTTGAATAAATCTGAAATCAACATTCAGTATTATTTAATTATTTTCATTTTCTTCAGTATGTTTCTAGCTTAGCAAACTATGGGTAAAAATGCCATGTAACAACAATATGTAATATTTACATAGAGCCCATGTAGTGAACATAGTCCTAAACTCTTACCAAATCCTCACCAGACCCTATAAAGTAGGTACTATTAACCTTGTCATTTGATAGATGAGAAAACTGATGCATAAACTGGTTAAGTAACCTGTCTGAGGTCAGATAGCTAGTGATTACTTTCCCCATCACCACCACTGTTTAGTTAATGCGTCCTTCCCATCTCAGTTCAAATGGCACTGACACAAAAAAGCCTTTCTTTGACCTCCTGAAAATACTGGGTCTCGTTGCTTTTACAGCATCATATGTTTATTATTCATTTCACATATTTGTGTGATTATCTAATTATATCTGAACGTATTTTTCCTAAGGGTAACTCTAGTCCAGCTGTGCTTTCCAAATTATGAAATCCGGGACTACGTGGGCTATGTCTGTTTTGCTTATTACTGTAGTTTCAGTATTTGGTGCATGGTAAGTATTCAGGAAATGTGCTGGATGGATGAAAACAGGACTTTGTAAGAACAAATAAATAAATGACTGGATCAATAAATTTGGTCGATCATAACATAAACAACAGTGCCATGTTAAAGTTTTTCTCTGGGTCTATACACAAACTCTTCTCAGACAGGGTTCCTGTTTGCGGTCTACACCACCAGTTGGAAGAGAAAAAAGCCAATCAAGGTCTGACTGTCATTATGTGTACAGGCTGAAGCTGATGCATTAGGTTGAGAGACAGGGTGATTTAGGAATAATTTTACTTCTGGCTGAACTATATATAGAACCAAGTCTTACGTAATAAAAAATAAATCTACTTTTAATATGTTTGTGTGAAGAATGAAATAGGAGCATCAAGCCCATTAATTGTGATATTTAATTATATCGTCCCATTTCCACATTCATTTCCATGAATTTGGATGCCTTTAGGTCAAGCTAACCCAAGCATTTACACCACCATGATAAACAGTGAAATATCAATGGATACACAGAAAGAAAATTCCCAAATTTAGCAGAGAACACATTAGCATGAACTTGTAAATTTAACATTCAAGTTCATTGGCGTGCAGAGAACCAAGTGACTTTTGTTAAAGTAGGAAACTTTATGACTATGTGAGGAGATGAACATCGAGAAAGTGCTCCCTATTTTAAAACCAGGACATTAGAAATATTTTAATGAATTTATTTTTTGCATATCTGCCATCTAGGTGACAGTAAAACTCAATATTTATACATCAGATTTTTAAAACATTGTGCATATATACTGTATACTGCTACAGAATATAAGTTGCCCCAAAATCTCCAAGATACAATATGGGATCAAACAAACAAACAGAATGACAAGAAAAACCAACTGTAATATTCTGACACCTCTTAATTATTAAATCATTATGTTTAGAGAAACAGAAGTTTAAAAATTGTGCTCTGAAGAGTATTTAAAATATGAATGAACCTTCAAGATGGCAGAGGAGTAAGACGTGGAGATCACCTTCCTCTCCACAAATACATCAGAAATACATCTACATGTGGAACAACTACAGAACACCTACTGAACACTGGCAGAAGACCTCAGACTTCCCAAAAGGCAAGAAACTCCTCACGTACTTGGGTAGGGCAAAAGAAAAAAGAAAAAACAGAGACAAAAGAATAGGGATGGGACCTGCACCTTTGGGAGGGAGCTGTGAAGGAGGAAAAGTTTCCACACACTATGAAGCCCCTTCACTGGTAGAGACAGGGAGTAGTGGGTGGGGGGAAGCTTTGGAGACACGGAGGAGAGCACAACAACAGGGGTGCGAAAGGCAAAGCGGAGAGCATCCCGCACAGATCGGTGCTGACCAGCACTCACCAGCCTCAGAGGCTTCTCTGCTCACCTGCCAGGGCAGGTGGGGGCTGGGAGCTGAGGCTCGGGCTTCAGAGGTGAGATCCCAGGTAGAGGACTGGGGTTGGCTGCGTGAACACAGCCTGAAGGGGGCTAGTGTGCCACAGCTAGCTGGGAGGGAGTCCAGGAAAATGTCTGGATCTGCCTAAGAGGCAAGACACCACTGTTTCGGGGTGCACAAGGAGAGGGGATTAATAAAGCACTGGCGAAACGAGCTCCAGAGATGGGCGTGAGCCGTGGCTATCAGCGCGGACCCCAGAAACAGGCATAAGATGCTAAGGCTGCTGTTGCAGCCACCAAGAATCCTGTGTGAAAGCACAAGCCACTGTCCACACTTTCCCTCCCGGGAGCTTTTGCAGCCCGCCATTGCCAGGGTCCCGAATTCCAGGGACAACTTCCGCGGGAGAACGCACGGTGCGCCTCAGGCTGGTGCAACCTCACGCTGGCCTCTGCTGCGGCAGGCTCGCCCCGCACTCCATACCCCACCCTCCCCCCGGCCTGAGTGAGCCAGAGCCCCCGAAGCAGCTGCTCCTTTAACCCTGTACTGTCTGGGTGAAGAAAAGACGCCCTCAGGTGACCTACACGCAGAGGCGGGGCCAAATCCAAAGCTGAGCCCCAGGAGCTGTGCGAACAAAGAAGAAAAAGGGAAATCTATCCCAGCAGTGGAATACCTGAATAGACAATGAATCATCCCAAAATTGAGGCAGTGGATTTTCTGTGATTTTGTCTGTATAGCTTTGCTTATACCATTTGTCCTATGGTTCTGTCTGTACGTCTTTTGTTTTTTTTGCTTTTTAGTATAGTTTATAGGGCTTGTTATCATTGGTGGATTTCTTTTTTGGTTTGGTTGCTCTCTTCTTTCTTTCTTTTTTTAAATTACTTTTTAATTTTTTTTTATTTTAATAACTTTATTTTATTTATTTTTTACTTTCTTTCTTTCTTTTTTTCTCCCTTTTGTTCTGAGCTGTGTGGCTGACAGGGTCTTGGTGCTCTGAAGGGTGTCAGGCCTGTGCCTCTGAGGCAGGAGCGCCAAGTTCAGGACATTGGTCCACGAGAGACCCCCCCCCCCGGCACCACGTAATATCAAAAGGCGAAAGCTCTCCCAGAGATCTCCATCTAAACGCTAACACCCAGCTCCACTCAACGACCAGCAAGCTACAGTGCTGGAAACCCTATGCCAAACAACTAGCAAGAGAGGAACATAACTCCACCCATTAGCACACAGGCTGCCTAAAATCATAATAAGCTCACAGACACCCCAAAACACACCACAGGATGTGGTCCTGCCCACCTGAAAGACAAGATGCAGCCTCATCCACCAGAACACAGGCACCACTCCCATCCACCAGGAAGCCTACACAACCCACTGAACCTACCTTAGCCATTGGGGGCAGACACCAAAAACAGCAGGAACTACGAACCTGCAGCCTGCAAAAAGGAGACCCCAAACACAGTAAGTTAAGCAAAATGAGAATACAGAGAAATACACAGCAGATGAAGGAACAAGGAAAAAACCCACCAGACCAAACAAATGAGGAGGAAATAGGCAGTCCACCTGAAAAAGAACTCAGAGTAATCATAGTAAACATGAGCCAAAAGCTAGGAAATAGAATGGAGAAAATACAATAAACGTTTAACAAGGACCTAGAAGAACTAAGGAGCAAACAAACAATGATGAAGAACACAATAAATGAAATTAAAAATTCTCTGTAAGGAATCAATAGCAGAATAACTGAGGCAGAAGAACAGAAAAGTGACCTGGAAGATAAAATAGTAGAAATAACTACTGCAGAGCAGAATAAAGAAAAAAGAATGAAAAGAATTGAGGACAGTCTCAGAGACCTCTGGGACAACATTAAACACACCAACATTCGAATTATAGGGGTCGCAGAAGAAGAAGAGAAAAAGAAAGGGACTGAGAAAATATTTGAGGAGAATACAGTTAGAAACTTCCCTTATATGGGAAAGGAAATAGGCAATCAAGTCCAGGAAGCGCAGACAGTGCCATACAGGAAATATCCAAGGAGAAACATGCCAAGACACATATTAATCAAACTATCAAAAATTAAATACAAAGAAAAAATATTAAAAGCAGCAAGGGAAAACAACAAATAACATACAAGGGAATCCCCATAAGGTTAACAACTGACCTTTCAGCAGAAACTCTGCAAGCCAGAAGGGAGTGGCAAGACATATTCAAAGTGATGAAAGGGAAAAACCTACAACCAAGATAATTCTACCAGCAAGGATCTCATTCAGATTTCACGGAGAAATTAAAACCTTTACAGACAAGCCAAGGCTAAGAGAATTCAGCACCACAAAACCAGCTTTACTACAAATGCTAAAGGAAATTCTCTAGATAGGAAACACAAGAGAAGGAAAAAACCTCCAATAACAAACCCAAAAGAATTAAGAAAATGGGAATAGGAACATACATATCAATAACTACCTTAATGTAAATGAATTAAATGCTCCAACCAAAGGACATAGACTGGCTGAATGGACACAAAAACAAGACCCCTATATATACTGTCTACAAAGGAACCACTTCAGACACATACTAGGGACACATACGGACTGAAAGTGAGGGGATGGAAAAAGATATTCCATGCAAATGGATATCAAAAGAAAGCTGGAATAGCAATTCTCATATCAGACAAAATAGACTTTAAAATAAAGACTATTACAAGAGACAAAGAAGGACACTACATAATGATCAAGGGATCGATCCAAGAGAAAGATATAACAATTGTAAATATTTACGCACCTAAAATAGGAGCACCTCAATACATAAGGCAAATGCTAACAGCCATAGAAGGGGAAATCAACAGTAACACAATCATAGGAGGGGACTTTAACACCCCACTTTCACCAAAGGACAGATCATCCAAAATGAAAATAAATAAGGAAACACAAGCTTTAAACGACACATTAAACAAGATGGACTTAATTGATATTTATAGAACATTCCATCCATCCATAAAGAACAGAATACACTTTCTTCTCAAGTGCTCATGGAACATTCTCCAGGATAGATCATATATTGACTTGTCACAAGTCAAGCCCTGGTAAATGTAAGAAAATTAAAATCGTATCAAGTACCTATTCTGACCATAATGCTACAAGACTAGATATCAATTACAGGAAAAAAACTGTACAAAATACAAAAACATGGAGGCTAAACAATATGTTACTAAATTACCAAGAGATCACTGAAGAAATCAAAAAATACCTAGAAACGAATGACAATGAAAACACGATGACGCAAAACCTACGGGATGCTGCAAAAGCAGTTGTAAGAGGGCAGTTTATAGCAATACAAGCCTACCTCAAGAAGGAAGAAACAACTCAAATAAACAATCTAACCTTACACTTAAAGCAAATAGGGAAAGAAGAACAAAAAAACCCCCAAAGTTAGCAGAAGGAAAGAAATCATAAAAATCAGATCAGAAATAAATGAAAAACAAATGAAGGAAACGAGAGCAAAAATCAATAAAACTAAAAGCTGGTTCTTTGAGAAGATAAACAAAATTGATAAACCATTAGCCAGACTCATTAAGAAAAAAAGGAAGAAGACTCAAATCAATAGAATTAGAAATGAAAAAGGAGAAGTAACAACAGACACTGCAGAAATACAATGGATCATGAGAGATCACTGCAAGCAACTCTATGCCAATAAAATGGACAACCTGGAAGAAACACACAAATTCTTAGAAATGCACAACCTTCTGAGACTGACCCAGGAAGAAATAGAAAATATAAAGACACCAATCAGAAGCACTGAAATAGAGACTGTGATTAAAAATCTTCCAACAAACAAAAGCCCAGGACCAGATGGTTTCACAGGCGAGTTCTAGCAAACATTTAGACAAGAGCTAACACCTACCCTTCTCAAACTCTTCCAAAATATAGCAGAGGGAGAAACATTCCCAAACTCATTCTACGAGGCCACCATCACCCTGATACCAAAACCAGACAAAGATGTCACAAAGAAAGAAAACTACAGACCAATATCACTGATGAACATAGATGCAAAAATCCTCAACAAAATACTAGCAAACAGAATCCAACAGCACATTAAAAGGATCCTACACCATGATCAAGTGGGGTTTATCCCAGGAATGAAAGCATTCTTCAATATATGCAAATCAATCAATGTGATAAACCATATTAACAAACAGAAGGAGAAAAACCATATGATCATCTCAATAGATGCAGGAAAAGCTTTCCACAAAATTCAACACCCATTTACGATAAAAACCCTCCAGAAAGTAGGCATAGAGGGAACTTGCCTCAACATAATAAAGGCCATATATGACAAACCCACAGCCAACACCGTTTTCAATGGTGAAAAACTGAAACCATTTCCTCTAAGATGAGGAACAAGACAAGGTTGTTCACTCTCACCACTATTATTCAACATAGTTTTGGAAGTTCTAGCCACAGAAATCAGAGAAGAAAAAGAAATAAAAGGAATCCGAATTGGAAAAGAAGAAGTAAAGCTGTCACTGTTTGCAGATGACATGACACTATACATAGAGAATGCTAAAGATGCTACCAGAACACTAACTAGAGCTAATAAATGAATTTGGTTATATAGCAGGATACAAAATAAATGAACAGAAATCTCTTGCATTCCTATACACTAATAATGAAAAATCTGAAACACAAATTAAGGAAACACTCCCATTTACCACTGCAACAAAAAGAATAAAATACCTAGGAATAAACCTACCTAAGGAGACAAAAGACCTTTATGCAGAAAACGGTAAGACACTGAGGAAAGAAATTAAACATGATACAAACAGATGGAGAGATATACCATGTTCTTGGATTGGAAGAATCAACATTGTGAAAATGACAATACTACCCACAGCAATCTACAGATTCAATGCAATACCTATCCAACTACCAACGGCATTTTTCACAGAATTAGAACAAAAAATTTCACAATTTGTATGGAAACACAAAAGACCCTGAATACCAAAAGCAATCTTGAGAAAGAAAAACAGAGCTAGAGGAATTACGCTCCCAGGCCTCAGACTATATTACAAAGGTACAGTAACCAAGACAGTATGGTACTGGCACAAAGACAGAAATATACATCAATGGAACAGGATAGAAAGCCCAGAGAGAAACCCACGCACATATGGTCACCTTATTTTTCATAAAGGAGGCAAGAATATACAATGGAGAAAAGACAGCCTCTTCAATAATGGTGCTGGGAAAACTGGACAGCTACATTTAAAAGAACGAAATTAGAACACTCCCTAACACCACACACAAAAATAAACTCAAAATGGATTAAAGACCTAAATGTAAGACCAGACGCTATAAAACTCTTAGAGGAAAACATAGGCAGAATACTCTATGACATAAATCACAGCAAGATCCTTTTTGACCCACCTCCTAGAGAAATGGAAATAAAAACAAAAATAAACAAATGGGACCTAATGAAACTTAAAAGCTTTTGCACAGCAAAGGAAACCATAAACAAGATGAAAAGACAATCCTGAGAATGGGAGAAAATATTTGCAAATGAAGCAACTGACAAAGGATTAATCTCAAAATATACAAGCAGCTCATGCAGCTCAACATCAAAAAAACAAACAAGCCAATCCCAAAATGGACAGAAGCCCTAAACAGACATTTCTCCAAAGAAAATATACAGATTGACAACAAACCCATGAAAGGATGTTCAACATCACTAATCATTAGAGAAATGCAAATCAAAAGTGCAATGAGGTATCACCTCACACAGGTCAGAATGGCCATCATCAAAAAAATCTACAAACAATAAATGCTGGAGAGGGTGTGGAGAAAAGGGAACACTCTTGTACTGTTGGTGGGAATGTAAATTGATACAGTCACTATGGAGAACCGTATGTCGGGTCCTTAAAAAACTAAAAATAGAACTACCATACGACCCAGCAATCCCACTGCTGGGCATATACCCTGAGAAAATCATCATTCAAAAAGAGACATGTACCAGAATGTTCTTTGAAGCTCTATTTACAATAGCCAGGACATGGAAGCATCCTAAGTGTCCAGCGACAGATGAATGGATAATGAAGATGTGGCACATATATACAATGGAATATTACTCAGCTGTAAAGAGAAATGAAATTGAGTTATTCATAGTGAGGTGGATTGACCTAGAGTCTGTCATACAAAGTGAAGTAAGTCAGAAAGAGAAAAACAAATACTGTATGCTAACACATATATATGGAATCTAAAAAAAAAAGAAAGAAAGAAAGAAAAAATGGTTCTGAAGAACCTAGGGGCAGGACAGGAATAAAGACGCAGACATAGAGAATGGACTTGAGGACATAGGAAGGGGGAAGGGTAAGCTGGGACAAAGAGAGAGTGGCATGGACATATATACACTACCAAATGTAAAATAGACAGCTAGTGGGAAGTAGCCACATAGCACAGGGAGATCAGCTCAGTGCTTTGTGACCACCTAGAGGGGTGGGATAGGGACGGTGGGAGGGAGATGCAAGAGGGAGGAGATGTGGGGATATATGTATATGTACAGCTGATTCACTTTGTTATAAAGCAGAAACTAACACACCATTGTAAAGCAATTATACTCCAATAAAGATATTTAAAAATAATAATAAATAAATAAAATGTGAATGACTGTTTTACATGTGATTCATCACAAAATCATAAAAGTGCAATTCTCCATTGTATATATTTAAAAATATATTCATGATGCTAAGGTCCTCATATGACTGTGGCTTTGGTCTTGAAACATGTAGAAATTTTTTCTTGAATTTCTATCAAACACAACTACCCAGCTGCCATTAACAAGTGATGTGCAAAGTCAGAGAGGGTCAACGCTTGTAGGATTTGGGAAAATTTTCTCCATTCTGTGAAGTGTCGAAGTCATTTATTGAACACCCACTAAGTGTAAAACAGGGCAGGATACTAAAATACTGAAAAAATGGACAACATATACTTTAAGTCTTCAAAGAGGTGATACTGACATTAAAATATGTGAGAAAATAACCAACGAAATGAAGAGTGCTATACTATCATTTTAGATAACAAATATGTGAGTTAAAATACATTTCTATGTGATCAAATATAAGCTGTTATTATTAAGGATTGACAACTATATTTGTATTGAGGAGAACTGTATTGAAGCAGCCTATGAACTTTTTTTTTTTTTCTATGAACTTATTAATGGTTTATTGATTGATTGACTTATAGATCTTGGAAAGCAAAAATTTTCTTAAGGTCAAGTTGTAAAGGTAGGAAAGTAAAGACCATGTAGGATTTAAGATTGTGAAGAAATTGAAAGACTTCCTAGGCAGATGAAATAGGGATATATTGGAAAATAAGGAAAAGAACTTGCACTCCAGATAAGTGAATGCAGTTGGGTGAATGGATATTTGCTGTATGAAAGAAGTGGGGAGAACTACTGGAAGTGGATTTTGGTGGATTAGAGTATGAGTATCTTGAATGCCAAGCTAGGGGATTGAGATTCCATCTGGCAGGCTGTTTTTGAAGGATGGCATGCCCAGGAAGCCAGGGCTGAGTAGTTCATTGCTAGTCATAGTCAGGGACTCAATCATTCAGCCTGGTTGTCTAATTTTTCTACTGCAGGAAATTCATATGAAGAAAGGTTGGGTGGAAGACTGTGACGGGCTGAAGACCACTTATCCTTACCCTTACTACTAAAATCACTAAAATGCTAAACCTTTAATGGAACAGCCTTCTGGCTTGACTAGGAACACTACTTCACAAATAAAGGATGAAACCAAAAGGTTTATCAAACTCAGACCTAGAAGTGGGGAGAATGGTGGGATGGCTGCAAATAGTCAATCATTTAATACTGAATGGAGAATTAAGGACTCTAGAACTAACCTTTGGAGAAAAGTAAGAACAGAAAAGATAAGATTTGGAACACTCATTATTATTCCTGTATTCATATAACAGGGTTTCTTGTCATCCAACTATTCGTTATCTACATCCTAATTTTAAGGTGTCTATAGATTCCAGCCCTTCTAAGTCAGCAAACTGCTCATCCTGTTTCAGAAAACTACTCACTGATGGATTCATAACATAAACATAATACCGTTTAATAGAAATAAAATTCAAATCAACTTTAAAGTGAAATTCTGAATTTTAAAGCTATAATATCATGAAGCCATTGTAAATAATACCAGAGATCTGCTGGGTTAAACATACAAAGCCATTGATAAATGAGGATGTGTAGTTAACAATTTAAAAAAGAGATACAATAGAAGTAAAAGAAAAAACAACTGAGTATCAAATAATTAAGAGAAGGCCTTGGAAAACTGTTGAATTTTTACCAGAATTAGCCTGTTTGAGCTGCTAACATTGAACATGCAGTGAAGGACAGTTTACTGTCCCATAAACCAGTTTTGCTGAAATAATCACTCGAAACAGAATGTAATTCTTTTTTTTAATTGTAGCACTTGTGCTTAATTAAAATTTAACCTAAATTTTACTGGCTATAAGAGAAAATATACTGGATTCGTTTATATAATAACATAGTTTGACATAAATTTCAAATGAAAATTATTTTCAAATGTATTTTCAATTACTCTTCAGTCACTATTTACAGATGATTTTAAGTATATGGATTTTTTTTTTTATGTACAAATCATCCTTGAAAAATAAGGATTCTTTTACTTGAGTAGGACTTATCTTAATCCAGAGATCAGATCTAGGTCCAATAGACAAAATTTTAAAACTTAAAATTTTCTAATAGTAAAAGGCACTTAAAAAGTTAAAACCTCCTAACAGACCAGCATTCCGACTATAGAATCAGCTGATTTATGGGTAGCGAGCATTTTGTTATCAAAATACTCATTTATCAAAATACTCATCCACAGCTGAGTGAGCCTATAGCGTGGATACATGGTAGATTTCTGTACCAGAAATTGGATGAGCTTGTGTGTGGATCTCCTTCCAAATGCTAAGATTTCAAGGGCTCAACTGAGACCAGAACAGCATTTTCCAAAGTTGCTAGAAACAGAGTCCTTTAAAATGTTCCACTGACAAAGGGTTGTAGAGCCAAATAAAGTTTAAAAACACTTCAGACAAAACTCTACTTAACAGTGAAATTCACAGAGCACATTATAGCTCATTCCACATCTCAAAAGTCCTCCAGTCACAAAACATGTTTAAATTTACTGAACCCAGGATTTCTCAAGTTTATTTTACTACAAAATCCTTTTTCTTACTTTTTTTTCTTTTTTGTTGACTTCACATTCACTGATGTCCCATGGGAGCATAGGTGATATTCAAAATATTTAACAAACTTCAAGTGAAGGCACTAAACAATCAGAAGCCTGACTAATTAGAATGACCGTAAAACTAGTGCTCTTTGGATCACTATTTAGAGGAAAAATCTGGTTTAAAACTGAGATCTTAATTGATAATCTAATGCCATCAATCTGCAAAGTTGCCTTAATTAGTAGGGGTTTTTTTCTTTTTTTTTGGTTACAGTTGCTGGACTTAAAATGTAGCTGATATAATGTAAATCATTTCAAAAAGGTCAAATGTATGATGTCACATGTTCTCTAGCATCAAATCCATTTCACTAAGTCTAAAATAATCTCTTTCAAGAGACGCAATATTTTTTTAACCCTGGAAGGTTCGGTTCTAACCTTAAAATAACTTAAAGACACTTTTCAAAACTAAACTAAAAATTGAAAAAATAAATAATAACTAGAAAAAGGCAAGAGCTAAAGAGACATTTTCACTGGCCATTAAAAAAATTCTCTTCTTAAATCTGATTTTTAAAAATTAATAGAAAAGACTGGCAATTAACTTATTTTCCCTGGTGACTACTGCCTGTTTGGGGTGATACAAACATTTACCTAGATAACTGTGATTTAGGAGTAATAAGAATTATATTTTTGGTCTCTGTCCCAGTTTCTGCCACAGTTTCTAAAACCCTTGGGATTTCCTAAGTGATGAGATGATAATGGTGTCTTTTGTTATGTTAACAAGGTGATCTTTGGAAAGCACTTAAGGATGGGAGCAGGCAGCCTGTGGAGCCAACATTGTGATTAGAGGTTGGAACTTTCAGTCCCACCCCCTTGCCCTCAGGGCAGGGAAGAGCCACTCAAGATTGAGCTCAATCGCCCATGGCCAATGAGTTATTCAGTCACACCTGTGTACTGAAGCCTCCATAAACCCCCAAGGACAGGGTTCAGGGAGCTTCCCAGTTGGTGAGCACATGGAGATTTGGGGAGAGTGGGCTCCATGCTTTCTCCCCATACCTCATCCTATACATGTTTTCTATCTGGCTGTTGCTGAGTTTTATCATTTTATAATACACCGGTTAATCTACTTAATAGGATATTTCTGTGAGTACTATGAGTCACTTGAGCAAATTAATTAAAGCTAAGAAGGGGTTCGTTGGAACCTCTGATCTGTGGTACAAGGGTCAGAAGCACAGGTGACAACATATACTTGGTGACTGGCACCTGAAGTGTGTGTGTGCATTCCTGCTGGACTGAGCCCTTAACATGTGAGATCTGATGCTATCTACAGGTAGATAGTGCCAGAATTGAGTTGAATTATAGGACACCCAGCCGTTTGAGCACTGCTACGCTCTCTCATTGGAAATGGGGTGCTCAGGACCACTTAATGCTTTCCAGGCTCTGGCTTCTGTGAATTCATGACAACAGTAACCTCTGAAACATACACATGTACCTTTGCCACAAAAAACTTCTGATAGACACATAAGAAATTAATAAAAGTTGCTAAGAAAGGGAGTAAGGGACCTAACATTGGTTGGATGAGGGGCAAAAATATTCCAGAAGGAATTACTACTACTATTTATCTTTTGATAGTATGTGATTTTTAAATATGTGATCTCATTAGATTTTCCAAATACCAATAAACAAGATAATTATCATTTTTTTAAAAAAAGGCTGAAGAAAATGTAGTTTTATATACTTCAGAAAAAAGAAAATTGAGGGAGGATTTGACTATAGCGTTCAGTAGGCCAAGAAATGTGAATAAAGAAAGAATTACTATAAAGGGGCCAGAAAAATGATTTAGGAGACAAGACTTTAGGAGACACTTTCTGATAAGCAGAGCAGTAACTCTTGCCCATTTCCTTTGTTTTTGGCCACGAATGGTTAAAGGCTCCTGTGAGAGGGCTACAAGGGGACTAGTGTCCACATCAAGTGGATAGCTTAGATCCTGATACCAACTACTGGAAATTATCCAGGGCCCAGGAAAGAAGTACTGGTAAGCTGCAGTTGCCAGCACGGTGCTTGGTAGATGTAAATATTTGTGGGTCTGCTAAATTAACGGTCAGACTATAATTCATAATATCTTGCACACAAACTAGATTGGTAAGTTTTCAGTGGATGACTTTATTACCATTCCAAACTCAGTTAGATGGAACAGTACTCCTCAGTGATTGAGAAATCCATCTTCCTCAATCTTCATGTATCACCATCTGCAAACATTGCTCTCTCTCACAGATTACCTGCCTTCAGCTATGGATGAGACAGTGAGATGCATTTCATTCTCCTCTTCATGGACACACAGAACAATGACCTTTTCTAACCTCCCTTGGAGCCAGGCAGAGGTCAAGTTTTTGCATTCTTGTTGAAAGGGTATGGGTCTACCCCTTTCAGGCCCGGCCAGGAGATATTATGCATGATTGCCCATGTTCCCTTCTGCTGTAGTTTAGGTAGTCATGCATTTAAGACAACACCTCAAGGTGGAGGGGGCACGGGTTCCTGATTCACTACTTGAAAGCAATCTGCTAAGAATGAACCACCTAATTCACACTGGTCTCTGACAAGAGAAATAAACATTTATTAAGTTAAGACACTTGGCTTTCAGGAGTGTTTGTTAGACTACCTAGCACCAATTACCTTGAGTAATTCATTGCTAAACTGCTACACTGGTAATAACCACGGACTAGTGATGAGTCTACTTAATTCCAATCCTCTCCGTTTCTCATTGCTGATTTACTCTATACTCACCAGAAATTATTTTTCATAGGACTTCTTGATGACCATGTCAGTCTAGAATTATCCATAGTACCTCTATGTCTATCTCTTCCTCCAATTCAGCTTCCCAGTAGGGGACCTGGCATTACCCCTCTGTGTAGATACAACCATGGAGAATCAGGTCCTAACGAGATCGTATCTAGAAGGGCCCTGTTCTGCAAGGTTTATGGTTTATTTTGCTATACCTTGGATTCATATGTTGGTTTAAAATAAAAAGTGACATGATTTTTGAAGGTTGAAGCTGAGTGGCTGAACCAAATTTCTATAATCAAGTTAACATATATTTTCCCCCGAGTCTGTACTAGGTCATTTCTTAAAAACTATTTTTTCTATCCTATGAATCTATATGTTTACATAAGCATTAGCTATTATTCCCAACGTCTATGTTATGGACGGAAAATAGGATTCTTCTCGTGTCCCAACTCAAATCAAACAGTAAAGCATTGTTTACATTATACAAGGTTTACATTGCACAGGACTGTTTATATTCTACAAGCATCCTGAGGTCATGTCTAGACCCAATGGGAAAAAATGTCATAATAGATTAGTAAGGACTGTAATGAAGATGGAAGGGGAAAGTGGTGGCATATGGGCTAGGCATTTATTTCCCCAACTGAGGTCATTTCCTTGTCATGTACAGTAAAAAATCACAATGTTACTGTAGTTGCTCATGTGCTGCAATCCACTGCCCACCCATCCACGCATCTAACATTTTTGAGGACTTAATCTGTGCCAAGGACTCTACTCTCTGCCTGAAAGGCAAGTGAAAAATACAACCCAGGTCTTTCCTGAAAGAGCACATAAAGGAAGACTGATCTCTGAATAGTAAGTGACACAAGATAATGGCTGAATGGGTGGTTTCTTTTATCGTGCACTTGCAAGATAGAAAGCAGAGAGAAAAATAGCTCCAAAGAGTTGGACAGTTATATTATCATTGATTTTCGAGTGACCACCAATTAAAGGGCATGCTTAGCAGCTAGAAATGAGGGACCTCATTAGATGACTACAAGAGCCAGACACTTTCAAAACGTTCCCCTAAACTCTCAGTTCCATTTTCATTTCATGAAGAGACAGCTTGGGAAGTCGGAGGTCACGCTCTTGTATGTCCACAACAGGGATGATTTAAGGCACCGGTAAGCTCCTGCTGAGCTGCCACCTAAGGTCATACGACTGTGAATCATGGCGGGATATAATGACTTGGGCAACATTCTTTCCTGCAAATACGTACAAGATGGATGGTGAATAGTATTGAAGTATAATATATGGTGCCGATCATGAATTTAAATTCCCTCAGAAATGGAGGAGAAACAATTAGCAAAGGGCATTCTTGACTTCGTTGAGCAGCAATGCCTCTCTGACTCCTGAGACACTCATTTTCAGCAGTCAGGCCACAAGATGTGTCTTCAATTTCTGCAAAACCTAGTTCTAGCTAGATTTTGGGAACTAATGGGAACATGATCTTAATGGATGCCTCATGTTTCTCAGGCAGTGTGGCTGTGGAAGTTTATGGGATGGAGTCAACAAAAAAGACAGGTCCTTTTTTACAGCATTCTTTATATCTGTTCAATCTTGTCACTACCATAGTGTCCTACAAAAAGGACGTTTCAGGGATTGTGTGAGGCCTGGTACAGTGTGTTTTTATAGTGAGAGTGGGTCAGCGGATGGAGAATCACATGAGAGAAAACAAGAGGATGAGGTGCTATTCCTGGCTCCGGCTTCACCTCACAGAATGACCTTGGCAGAAGCACTTAACCTCACTTTGAATCTCAGTTTTCTCATCTGTGAAATGAGGAAAGAACATCTGCCCCTTTGCTCCCTCTCAGGATTGTTGGAGGATTAAACAGATCAGGGCTATAACCTGAACTACGGTGAACCCATGAGGAAAAAAATTAGACATCACTTAACTATATAATATTCTTTTTAATCATTACTAATTTCCAAAGGTGAAGAAAACCTTGTTAAAAAAATATGTAAGCTGATTGTTTTTCTGAAAATAAAATAAAGGCTCAACTAGCAACCCTGCATTAAAAAAGAGAACCTGAAATTCACATTCCAAATCTACTTCGAGACAGAAAGACCCCCAAATTCCTTCCAGTTTCCTAAGATTTTTCCACTATAATTTTTTTTCGTTATTGTCTTCTTCATAAAACGTTAGTTATATTTTTGGGTTTTGCAATTGCATAGTTTAGCATATATAAGGAAATCGTCTTTCCAATTCACTAATAAAAAAGGGAGTACAGGAGAGAAGGAAGAGAGGGAAGGAGGAGGGAATAAACAGAGAGCAAACCCACGTGGCTAAAAGAAACTGACCTGAGAAGACAAAACAATTCATAATTTAAAATACTATATAATACAAATGAAGTTAAAGATGTGTTTGCCCAGAAGAGGACTGACTGGAAGTAAACTGATATGATTATCTGGATAACACCCTGTATTTCCCTGCTTTAGTGAAACAGTCAGTCATAGAAGAGCTCTATCTACAGGGAAATTATGAAAGAAATAATCTTCATTTCTCCATGATTCTTTAAAACCAAACTGGACTTTATTCCTTCTTATTTCTCTCTCAAACTCCACTCCTCGACACAGAAAATAGCATTCTGGAATGACTTAGAATTAGAATTAGAGATCAGTCAATATTTCATGATTTTAAGGTTCTTCATTAGGAACAATGTGAATTTGGGCCCAATAATCCTAATCCTAGCTTTTTCTTTAGTTCTATAGTTCTATTAGGCCATGTTGTTAGAGCACTGTTTACACTTATTGCCAATAGTCTCTGGATTGGAGGTCAAACTGTTACTTACCTTCTTCAGCATACCCTTCAATGATTAAATGCCCCCAAGGACTTTTAAGAATCATTTTCATCTTGTAAATATTTTTTAATTGACATCTTAACTTTATAGTTGCTTCCCCTGTGAGGGAAAGAGACTAGGGTGATGGAGGGTTTTTGCTTCTTACTTTGTATTTTTTCAAGGACTTATTACTTTTTAAATTAAAATCAAGGAACCAGCACAAGAATGCTAGTAAGGTATAAGTGAGATGTAATGCTTGGTGTGCATAAGGGTTCAATAGTCCACTGTGAGAGTGCAGCCTGTTGAACAACCTCGGTGATAAGTGGGAACCACTTGTCCAAGACTATTTTATTTAAGATGCAATACTCATTTCTATCCCCTTCAATACATTTTAAGTACCCCAAGCTAGAATAATGGGGCTAGAGGTGCAAGAAGAATATTATACCAAACAGGGGCAATATAAAAACACATTACAATCAAATTTTCCTTATTAAAAATATAAGTCAAAAACCTAAATACAATATTATTCCACAGAGTTTTAAGGTATATTAAAAACATTGTGATAGGATGTTTCAAAAATTATGGTACAATCCCCTTCTGACACCCTCATTCCTGAGTCACCACTTCAGCAGGACTGGGCTTTGGCATACTCAACCCACATGATGAGACAATAGCAAAAGAGCTTGATGGCTCAGCTGCCGAGGACTAGCCCACTAGGTTCTGAAGACAAGTGGACCAGGTGCTCCCACTGCCCATGCCAACCACCAAACCTGTGAGTGAGGCTGTCTCAGACCAGCTCTCACTCAGCTGATCCATCAGTTGACTAAAACTGCATGAAGGAGCCCAGAAAAAACCGAAAGTAAAACACTACCCAGATGAATCCAGTCCCAAATTGCCAAGTAATTGCTATTTTAAGCCACTAAGTTTTTTGTTGTTGTTGTTTTGTTTTTTATATCTTTATTGGAGTATAATTTCTTTACAATGGTCTGTTAGTTTCTGCTTTATAACAAAGTGAATCAGTTATACATATACATATGTTCCCATATCTCTTCCCTCTTGTGTCTCCCTCCCTCCCACCCTCCCTATCCCACCCCTCTAGGTGGTCACAAAGCACCAAGCTGATCTCCCTAAGCCACTAAGTTTTGAGGTGGTTTGTAATACAGCAAAAGCTAACCTATACTATAATACGATTTGGTCAAGTGGGTTTATCCTTGAGAATGCAAGGTTGGTTCAGTATCAGCCAGTCATATCATGTGATTCACTGTATTAGTTAAATAAAAGGAGAAAATCGTATCATCATTCTTTTTAGATAGAAGAGATAAAAAGCATCCCATGAGGTTCAAAATCTATTGGGTAGGGTAAATTTTATAAAACTAGATCCAAATAATAACTATCTTTCCTTGATAAAGGCTATATACCAAAAATACATGGCACATGTATACACTAACAAAAATTATTATACTACTAATTTTTTTAAAAAATTAGCATTTCCTTTAAGGAGAGAATTGAGATAAAGATTTCTAACATTACTGGTCTATTGGAACCGACCTTTTCGGAGCTGTGTATTGAGAGGAATAGAGAGAGAAGGCTTAGAAGAATATAGATAAAAATGTCATATTTATAGATTGTTTTGATTATGTATTTCATTGGAAACACAGGAAAATCAATAAGCTATTAAATCTAAGAAAAGAGCTCAACATAGGGGCTGGAAAAAAATTAATGCACCAAAATCAACTGTGTTCCTCCATAGCATCAGTATCTAGATACAATACAAGATGAATTTACCATAGTAACAAAACCTATAGAGAGTATGGGGTTTCACCTAATAAATTATGCAGAAAATCTTCATAATGAAAACTTTATTAGAGGACACATGAGTAAAAGAAATATATATCACAGGTATGGATGAGATGACTTACTATAATAATATAAATGTCCTTATATTAATCTATAAAATTAAATGCAACTGTAATAAAAGGCCAAGCTCTTTTTTTTTGAGGGACAGCATAAAAAAGTGATTCTAAAATGTATCTGGGGGACTTCCCTGGTGGTGCAGTGGTTGAGAATCTGCCTGCCAATGGAGGGAACATGGGTTCAATCCCTGGTCCACGAAGATCCCACATGCCACGGAGCAACTGAGCTGGTGCACCACAACTGCTGAGCCTGCACTCTAGAGCCCACGAGCCACAACTACTGAAGCCCACGAGCCTGGAGCCTGTGCTCCGCAACAAGGGAAGCCACTGCAATGAGAAGCCTGTGCACCACAACAAAGAGTAGCCTCCTGCCCCACCCCTCGCTGCAACTAGACAAAGCTCACACGCAGCAATGAAGACCCAACGCAGCCAAAAAAAAAAAAAAGAGAGAAAAAAAAAGAGCAGATTGCTCTATCTCCTATAAAAACATTAAAATAAAATAAAATAAAATGTATCTGGAAGAATAAAGTTCTCCATACAGCTAAGGTAGTTTTGAAAAATAAGCTCAAAATGGAGAATGTGCCCTACACATTAAGATATATTGGGAAGTCATGATAGATAAGAACTGTGATGCCCTTGGAAGAAACAGCAAACAAGAAAACAAATCAAACAGGTGGCCTAGAAATAGAGCTGTATACAGAGAGGAAGTTGGCACATGAAAGAGATGGAATCATAGTCCAATGGAGGAAGTTGAATTACAGCTTTTGGGGAAACAGTCTCATTTTCAAAAGAGATATGAGACTGGATCTTAACCTAGTGATATCACTTATGTTGTACCCAGTCCTATATAGCTCACCTAATCTTCACAAAAAAATCCACAAGGCATAAACTATTATCCTCATTTTACAGGTGGAAAAACTGAGGTATGAGAGATAAAATGACTAGCCTAAGAAGTACATGGTGGAGCTGGAACTTAAACCCCACAGAAATCATTCTATTAACCATTATGTTATATAATTCCACCTAATGTACAAAACTAAAATACAATAGTTTTAATATCTAAATGTGAAAAATAAAATCTAGAGAGAATAAAAGAAATTGCAAGGGAATATATTTGTGATTTCAGGGTAAGAGATGAAATAGATCTTTGAAAAATAAAGAAACATACATTGTATGAAGCAAAAGTGATGAATTTAACTATATTAAAATTATAAATTTATTAATATAAAAAATCTGATTTAAAAAAATGGGCAGAAGAGCTGAATAGACATTTTTCCAAAGAAAACATACAGATGGCCAACAGGCACATGAAAAGATGCTCAACATCACTAGCCATCAGGGAAATGCAAATCAAAACCACAATGAGAGATCACCTCACACATGTCAGAATGGCTATCATAAAAAAGAACAAAACTAACAAGCCTTGGCGAGGATGTGGAGAAAAGGGAACCCTGGTACACTGTTGGTGGGAATGTTAACTGATGTAGCCACTAGAGGGGTGGGACAGGGAGGGTGGGAGGGAGACACAAGAGGAAGAAGATATGGGGACATATGTATATGTATAGCTGACTCACTTTGTTATAAAGCAGAAACTAACGCACCATTGTAAAGCAACTATACTCCAATAAAGATGTTAATAAAAACAAAAACAAAACAGAACAACCATATCATCCAGTAATTCCACTCCTGGGTATATATCTGAAGAAAACAGAAACACTGATTTGAAAAGATGCATGCACCCACATCCAGTGTTTATAACAGCATTGTTTACAATAGCCAAGATATGGAAGCAACCTAAGTGTCCATCAACAGATGAATGAATAAAGAATACGCGCCATATATACACAATGGAACACTGCTCAGCCATAAAAAATGATTAAATTGTGCCATTTGCAACAACATAGATGGACCTGGAGGGTATTATGCTTAGTGAAATAAGTCAGACAAAGACAAATACTGTAATGATATCACTTATAAGTAGAATCTAAAAAATAAGACAAATGAATGGATACAACAGAACAGAAACAGATTCACAGATATAGAAAACAATCTAGTGGTTACCAGTGGGGAGAGGGAAGCGAGAGGGGCAAGATACAGACTGGGAATTAGGAAGTGCAGACAACTTATGTATAAAATAAATGAGATACAAGGATATATTGTAGGGCATGGGGAATATAGCCAATATTTTATAGTAACTTTCAATGGAGCATAATCTATAAAAATATTGAATCACCACGTTGTACACCTGAAATTAACATAGTATTGTAAATCAATTATACTTTAATAAAAATTAGAATTTTATGTACAATAAAGGATACCAAAGTCAGACTGAAAAACAGTTGATGGGTAGAAGACATACATTACCCAAAACCCAATAAAGGACTCAACATCTGAATACAAAAACTTCTACATCTCTAAAGACACAGAATACTCAATAGAAAAATGAGCGAAGGTCATGATAGGCAATTCATAGAATGGAAAACATGAATAGCAAGAAAGTATATGAAGGCCTAACTTTTCTAGAATCAGAGCAATGCAGAATTAAAACACCTTACTTCATATGAACCCACACATGCCAAATTTCCAGAAGTTAAAATGCAAATTATGCTGTGGAGCAACTACGCCTGTGCATCACAACTACTGAGCCTGCGCTCTAGAGCCTGGGAGCCACAACTACTGAGCCCGCGCGCCTAGAGCCTGTGCTCCGCAACAAGAGAAGCCACTGCAATGAGAAGCCTGCGCACCGCAACGAAGAGTAGACCCCTCTCGCTGCAACTAGAGAGAGCCTGAGTGTAGCAACGAAGACCCAATGCAGCCAAAAATAAATAAATTAATTAATTTTTTAAAATGCAGATTAACAGCATGTGGTGACAAAGGATATGGCAAGAGAGAAATTCCAAGTATTGCTGGTGAGGGGGAAATGGTACAGCTATTCTGGGGAGGAATCTGTGAAATAAGGCATATATATGACTTCCACCTCAGCCATTCCACAGCTGCACTGTTACTCAAGGGGACATGTGGAAAGAGTGTATTAATGCCTTATGGTGGACATAAAGTGTTGAAAATAGCCTAAGTATGTATCACCAGGGTAATGGATAAGCAAAACATGGTATTAACATATGGTGGAATATTAGACAGTGGCCAGAAGCAATAATTTCTATGGAGCAACACAAATTTTAAAACAATAATTTTGTGTAGAAAAAATAAAAGAACAGGATGTGATTTTTAGTCGATACTACTTTTGCAAAAATTAGAAAATACAAAACAATTCGATATTTCAAATATATACACGTTTAAAATAACTATGAAAGGTGAGTTGGGAAATTACATATTAAATGGCCCAAATGGTGCTATATAGGGGAAAATAAAGGAAATAAATCTGGCAGAGGAACGTCGGGGCCAAAACCAATCTTAAAAGTATTAGAAAATAGAGTGACCGTACACACTGATGATAGAGTAACATGAACTGAGGCATATGGTCCCTTTTGAGTAAATGCCTTAAATACAAACTAAAAAAATAATGTCATAAGATTTACAAGCACTATAAAAATATTTGGCATTATTGCAGTAGATAGTAGAAATATATAACCTTTCAACTTCAATAAAAACAAGACTGATGAAATATCAGCTTTGTTCCCATGTCATCCATGCTAAGGAAGAAATAATAAATCAGCTTTTAAGATAGAATTTTTTACAATGAGAGATAAAAAAACAAACAAAAAGAAACCCTAACTGTTTATCCCATGAAGGGAGAAAAAAACAATTTGAAAAGTCACAGTAGAACTCTCTGAGGATAATATTTAACATCAATTTTTTTAAAACAGAATTTTAAGAAGCTGGTTTTGAATTGTTTATAGAGTTTCTAATTAGCATGCTGAGGAAATACAGGGTCCATCTTAATCCAGAAGCAAGTAAAAAGTTCTGACTCTTAAAATTCTAGGCTCTAGAGTAGGTGCGTGCTGGTGTGCTGGTGTGTATGTGTGTGTGTGTGTGTGCACATTTGCTGTGTGTTTTCAATAAACTCAAGAGTACATAAGGTGTATGTTATTTCATGGTAACAATTCTTGAGCAAGTCTAACAGAAGGTCAGTAGCAAACAAGTAGATGCCGCTTGGGTGGCCCCCCAAACTCTCAGGTAATGCGCCGATCTGGCTTAGCATTCATGTTCTGCTTTTAGACATAATGCATTTTTATGTTCTTGTTAGCATTGAAAGACTAACTTGAATATTTTGCAACTGATGAAATGGACAACAGAGCAGTAACCTAGAGTTTACAAGTATTTGGGGCAGTAAAACTTTAGTTCTAGATTTAACTTGGATTTTAGTCCTAATTTAACTTGGACTTTCTACAACGCATTTTTTTTCTATAAACTGGAGGTATATACCACCATAATCCTAAAAAACCTGTGACTTTGGGCTTCAGGGGTCTAAGCCTTCTCTCTAAGTGACTGAAAGGTACAACTGGATATTAGACCTGTCTAAAAATTGTCCTTTTCTGTCCTCATATACAAGGGTTCAGCTTGATTTTTGGATAGCTGTCATTAAAAAAAAAAAAAAAACGTGCAAAGAGCTAATGCCCTTTGCTACAAGACAAAACAATTTCTCCTGGACATGCAGTAATAGGAGGCAATGCCATGTGTTGGAAGCATGCACATATTTTATGATAGATATTAATCTGGAGGCTAACAGCTAGGTGCTCTGGTTGAAGTAGTTTATTTCAAACATACATATAATGTTAACCCACTTTGTAACAAAGCCTTCAACATTTCATATGCAAATTCGTTTTTCTTTCTAGTTTAAGCCCAAGGAAATCCCTATAAGTCTTGTCTCCAAAGAGAAAATATAAAGAATTCATAAGATTAAAGAGTTCTTATCAATTGTATAAAACACTAGAAATGTACTAACTAGACAAAAATGTAGACGTCTAAGAGATAGAAAAGTAGAGGACTGCACTGAGATTGCAATCCTGAGAAAAATACATTATTTCTAAATGAAAAAGTAAAAGGAGATAGTATAAATTAAAGCCAGAAGAAAAATTTTAAACCTACAAAAATACGAGTCAATACAAAGTTAAAAACCCATGAATTTTACTATATACCCAAAAGATTCACAAAAGATCTCATGAATATCACAAATTAAAATAAAACAAAAGCCAGAAATATTGTTTTCCCCAAATTGTACTACTACCTGCTTATTGCTTCAGTGGTAAGAAGAAAAATTATCTTCAAATAGTTAAATTGTATACCTACTTATATTTTAACTCTTAGGTGGATCTTGTTATATAATATATATGATCTCTAAAGAAAACTTGTTGATTGTTTATTTTGGCATCTCTTAGGAAATTCCTATTTAATTAGGTAAATCTCCTTAGAGAACTCTTAAATAAAAATAGATGCAAATATAGTATGTTTCGTATCATTCATTTTAGACCTCTAAGATTTGGAAAAGCTCAACCTGGAGAAGAAACTAGTTTTATTGAGGGAAGAAACTACTTTCCAGTTTAGAAGAGGAGGGATTATCCCATTTCTGTAGAGGAAGCAATCAGGAAGATACAAAAAGAATGATCCTTGCCTAGTGCTAAGGCCAGAACTACTGTGAATATTGTACCAGATCTTGTAAAAACAGCCACCGTGCTGGCACTCACAGGCCTGGGTCATGGTGTGTTCAACAATAAAACTTTGTTCCAAAGGACGGAACTCCTTTGGGCCAAAAAGCTTTCACCTGCATTATTCCATTAACCTCACTGTTTTGTTATGGGAAATGTGTTTATTTTTTGAAATGACATTGAAATATATCCTTAAAAGAACACTTTAGGTCTCAACAAGATTCTCTTCTCTTTCAGCCAACACATTACCTTTTAGAAATCAACAGTCTACTTCTTTCTTTAAATCATCACATTTCAAAGCTGTAGCAGCTAATAAATGTTAATATAATTTTTCCAAAACTGCAATCTCCCTAAATTTCTATGCTGTCTTCTTTATCCTGTCTTTTCAAGGTAAAGGTATCTTTCCAGTTTTCTTAGCATTATCAGGATTATGGATTTTGTTCATTGTTAAAGTTCGTTATTTATGGACATAAGTTAATGTAAATGCAAAAATATCTTGTATTATTCACAAGCTGGCTGACTTAAATCACTCGCTCTTAAAACAACTTTACTGCTCTCCAATCTGTTCAAATGCACGGAAATATAAATTCAGGATGATGTGGCTTTTCTGCAATGCTTTCTTTTCAGGCTGCAGTCTACATGACAGCGTTATATTTTATCCTTGCTGCTGTTGTTGGTCAATCTATAAAATCTCTCTTGAAGACCCCCAAAACAGCTTGTAATTTACTTTTACTTTTGGTGACTCACTGTTTTCAAATTGCCATGTCTGACCATATCCCCCTTCCAGGGGAATTTATGCAGACTCTTGTTTTTTTTTTCTTCTACATACTGATTTACTCTAACCTGAGCAATTTACCACTTCTACATCCATATAGTAGCTCAAATAAAATGAGTTCCTGTGTTAATCCCACAGTAAACCTCGGTAATTCTCACATCACAGGAGTTGTAAACGTTTGTTAACAGAAAAAGAATGTTTTTCCCAAAATAGCTACATAACTCTTAAGACTACTCAAATTCCTAAATAATCCTTTTTACAAGACCCACGCCAACTTTATTTTGATACATTAAACATGTGAAGCCTATTTTAAAAGGTATTTAACAGTGACTTCATCAAAACAGCTTCCTAGTTGTTCTCATAATGTCTTTTTTCTAAAGTTTTCAAACTGCTTTTAAGCCAACTTGAATAGTGATGAATGTGAGCAACTATCAAAACGCTTAAGAAGCATTCTGCCAGACAAGATGGGCAAAAATGTTCTAGATCTGCTCAATCTGACATTAGAGGTCATGCAACGTGAAAAAATGAAATAACTATTTCCAACACTCATTGAGCCCTTCATTTTAAAAATAGCTTCAGGGCTATTTCCACACTCTACATTTAATAATACAATTTTTAAAAAAGGATGTTAGGCTCGGTGAAATCAGAAACTGATCTGCCACTTAAAGCTGGTGAGTCTATTCTTAATGGGCCTCTGGTAGATTTGGGATACTGACGATAGCAGTTTCATATAAGAACTTCACTAGTAAAAAGAATGACATCCGAAAAGGACTGCTGGGGAAGACAGGGAAGAGAAGACCGGAGTCTCCTGAGAAGAAAAAGAGAAACGATTTAAATAAAGTCGCTAAGGAGGAAGGAGGTGGTGAGACACGTAGACAGAAGAGCGAGAAAGAAGATTTAACGAAGAAGTGAAATGGAGCGCAGAGGAAGGCAGAAGCTAATGAGGAAACAAATGGGAAAAGGTAGTGTTTTCAAACAGGCATGCACCAGGAAGGGACGAGTTACGGCCTGGAGTAGCCCCAGTGCTTTCAGGTGAAAGAGATGCTCGCAGAGAACAGGGACAAGCAGTTTACTTCCAGGCTTTGGAGCAAACTAAAATTCCCTGCCCCGAGCCTCTCCCAGCCTCGGCCGAGCGCGGAGGCGGCGGCTGGGGAAGGGGCCTAGCCAGGAGCCAGGCCCGGCGTCCCGCTCCTCTGGGCTCCGCGGCCGAGGGAAAGAGGCGAGGATTAAGCGGGGAGAGGTCCCGGCCGCAGCTCGGCGGCACCCCGAAAACGGTCCGGGGCCTCGGCGGTGCCCGCGAGCCATTCCCCCTGCGGCGGGGCGCCCAGCGGCCTTACCTGGGGCGAGGGAGGGAGGCAAGGTCTAGGGCGTCCGCTCGCGCCCGCCGCAGAACCTCTCTGCTGCACTCAGCCCAGGCTTCCACAGGAGGCGCCGCTTCCCCCTCGGGGTCTTGGCCACCGCCTCCGCCGCCTCCGGGGCTGTTTACACCGTTGGGCCCCGCACGCCGCCTTCTCTCCACCCTAGCGCCGTTGCCGATTCGGCCGCCGCCACCTCCTCCGCCGCAGCCTCGTCTCTCTGGAGCATCTTCCAGCCACCGAACCCTGAGAAACAGAGACTCCAGCCGCGCCGGCGGGAAACTCCCCCGCAACTGCTAGGGGGACGAAGCGGTCAGAACACCGGCCGCTTTTCCGCCATTGAGCAGCAGCCGCTCCGCTCCTTCTGCCTATGCAGACTCTTAACCCATAATTGCTTTACTCTTTACCTCTGTTTCTGGGTTCTTAAATTAATTGTTACATCAGTGTTCTTCATTACTCAAATTATTTTTTCTTAGGAACTTTTCCTGGAAGTAAGTTCATGCTACTTTTGACAAGCAAACATTTGACTTCTGAAAGAATTCTTACGGAAATGGGTTTATATCCCAAATGCACCACCAAAAATCTTTGTGACTTTGCATAAACGTCCCTTACCATTTCAGGTGCTATCTTTGCTTGACTCCAAAGTGAACTGATTAAAACTATGAGCATCTAGCTGTTATGTACTTTTGTCTCAGTTTGGTCAATGAAACTCTCAAAAATCCATCAGATTTTCATTATTTTTATCATTAGCCTGTTTGTGGAAAATAAGTTACCATTTATGGAGCCAGTGTTCTCCTTTATTCCGGCATCCAATCATTGTAAATATTTCTCATGGACACATTCCTAGAAGGCCTATGAATAACCTGGCCTCTTACTGATTCTCCCTTTTGGAGTCTTACTAGCCAGACTTCCCCAATAACTTTCAGAGAGAGTTTTCCCCCTTTCCGGGTCTTCTTTTTGACTTCTATACGCCATAGAACTTTCAAAAGTCATCACACCAATACTAATATTACCACATACCCCCCAAAAAGCTCCAAGCTGTTTATGCCTATTCGTTAATACTTTATCAAAACTTGTCCAACTGAGTAGTTTTAGCACAGATATTTTACACATTTTAGCACAGACATGCTCTGTTTAAGGCTGACAGATCCATTAGGAATTAACTCTCTGGTACATTTTCCCTCTGACATTTTCCTCACAACTGCGTTTCCTCATAACTGAGCCATCAGTTATCTCTTGCCTATAGAAAGGCAGATAAGAGAAAAGAAAGCTAAGTGAGAAAAGATATGTAAATAGACTAGCACAATATTGGACACATAATAAGTATTCAATAAATGATAGCAAGTATTCTTACCCTTATCCTCACATTAGTTTATATGTATTAAAAACTGATTGCTGGACTCAACTCTTTACTTCCATTTCTCATCAGATCCTCACAGAAACCTTGGAGGAAGCGAGGTTTTATCCCCATTTTACAGGTTGGGAGACTGCAGCCTAGAGGGCTTAAGTACCTTAACTGAAGTCATATAGTCAAGAAATAAGCCTATATTTGTCACAATCACTTGCCCATGCTTTGACGTGACACCACCACCCATCATTTACCCAGCTTCACCAAGGTACTACTAAATTTTTTACTCTTATTCTCCTCTCTTTGCTTCATACTGCCATTGCCACCAACCCAGTCAAATTCACTTTTAATTTACCAATGTTAGTGAAGGGAGTAGAAGGTGGAAATTGAGGTTAAAGGAGGAAACTTTAATGTTATTCAAGGATGACTTCATCTTAACTTCCAGCCTTCGTCTACCCATTCTCTGCTCCAGTCACACGCAGAGTATTTGCTATCTCTTCCATAAGTCTTGACTTTTCTTGTCTTTATGCCACTTTTCTTTTCTCCATTTGCAATGAATCTCCCTTTCCCTTGGTTCACCATTTCTTACTCCATACTCTCCATTAAAATTCAAATCTACCTTTAAAGCCCAACTCATATACCAGTTCTGTCCTGCAGTCTCCTGGATCTGCCAAGTCAGAACTAACCACTGGCTCCTCCGTGCTCCTGCAATGGCAATGATGTTAGAAGGGCGAGTGATTTTACAGCTCACTCACCACCTGCGGGAAATATGTCCTATCTGCCCTTCCACATCCTTTCTCCACCCAATTCTATATGGATGGCTTGCATGGCCTATCTTAGTAAGTGTCCTTGCTCTGGCTTCTGTTTGGCTCACCAATGAAGAGTACCAATAGAAGACTGTAGGGAATGAAGGAGGGGAGTGAAGTTAGGGTATTAATTCTTGCCAAATTGCTGGGAGTTGGCTGCATCCCCCAACTAACGTATAGTGCTTCTCTGTGGGGCATCACAGCATCTTTGGGGAGGACTCTCTCTCCAGCAAGGCTTCCTTTCTCTTTCATCTCTTATAAAGTAGCCACACTTTTACTGAACCCAGGGCACTACACTATCTCTTGATTCTCTACATTGGGCTCAATTTATCCTTATTGATGTACCCCTGATTTTCTGCTGAGACCCTGTCTGATGAACTTCGTAATATGCTCTTCTAAGCTGTTAATTTTACAAACCACATTATTACACTTATTAGAAGAATGTCTTCAGGACGTGTCAGTAAGCTCTGATTGATGATAATGGTAAACAGCTAGAATTTATGGAACATAAAGTATGCTTTGGTTACTCTCTTGAGTACACCGTGTGCATTATTCTAATTAATTAAAATCACTATTAGCTAAGCAAGGCACACAGATGCTAAGAGGTTCCCAGAAGTAACTTGCTCATGGTCACTCCAGTGTCTCAGTAGTGTTTAGGACTCAGATCTGTCCAAAGCCTAAACCTTAAGTTCTAGGTCTAAGCAGTGGGTCTCAAACTTGAGTACGCATCAGCATCACCAAGAGAGCTTGCTGAAACAGGTAGCGGGCCCCACCCCCAGAGTGTCCCAGTCTGTAGGTCTGGAGCAGGGCCCAAGACTTTCACTTCTAAAAATTCCTACGTGCAGCTGATGTGCTGGTCTGGGTACCAGACTTTGAGAAC
The DNA here is from genome assembly GCF_059928025.1 of Delphinapterus leucas. Lineage (NCBI taxonomy): Eukaryota > Metazoa > Chordata > Mammalia > Artiodactyla > Monodontidae > Delphinapterus > Delphinapterus leucas. The sequence continues at coordinate 3,236,378 of NW_028322262.1, read as the reverse complement.
CACTAGTCCAGGCATTTTAGGTCCAGAATTTAAGGTGTTAGAATAATTTTCTGGTGATAAATTGTCGAAAAAAAAAAAAAAGCACTGCATTTTCCTGTGTGTAAGGAGGTAATACATTCAATCTTAAAGAGTCAATAACGGGGCTAAGTATTTAAGAAAGAAGAGTTATTCTCCAGGAAGATGGGAGGAGATGGACATTCTAAGGACAGGAATGCCCTTTCAGGAAACTTGCAAAGGGAACAGAAAAATAACATAGTAAGATTCTGCTATCCAGTGTTCACAGAACATGAGTGGGATACTCTTGACTGTAAAATGGGAAGCCAACTTTTGCTCACCATATACATACCTTATTCAGTACAAATGTTTATTAAGAATCTCCAAAAGCTAGACACTAGGCATCAGGGCTACACTGATAGAGCAGATAAAGTGCCTGGCCTCAGGGAGCTTGTGCTTCAGATGATGTACATCAGCTACATAGACTGAATGATGGATACTATATTGGGTTCACACTTCGTCTCAAGAAAAAAATATATCCATAGACGTGATCCAGGAGTCAAATGGCAAAAGACCTAGCCTCAAAGCGAGTGTTAATTTCATTAAATGGTAGGTAAAAATTATTTTATATGCCGAGATAGGCTCTGCTTAAAAGACACACTATTCCTCCAAACGTATTATACAAGCCAGCTTATGAACCTGTGACTTTTTCTAGGAGAAGTGTTGCCTTCTTTCCCAAGAAGGGAGCGGTAGGGGTCGGGGTGGAAATAGTTTCATCATCAGAGGCACAGTCTCACTACTACTGCTCAGCTCCAATTCGCAACCTTCTGAATGGTTTCCAGACTAAGTCATTTAGCAAAGTGATGAAGAAAAAATGGCCCATTAATCTTATGATGCGTGTTATAACTTAACTCTGGGTTTAGCATAGGAAAAATATTATTTGCATTGATTAGAAATATGCTTTATGGCTGCATATATTATTCCCTCTGAACATTCTAAAATTATTAGCTGGGTTGACATGATGAACTGCACAGGAGTACTTCTAGATGACATCTCAATGTCATCTGTTACTCACATCATATAGGTCTAGAAATCAATATGTATTTTACTCAATATGAGATCTTATTCCAAACACCAAAATATGCCTGTTTTTATTCGATGGTTATCATCATGAAACTACCAGCTAAACATCATTTAGAAAATTCAAAGCAAGTAAATTACTGTATTAACTGTCCAACTATGATTATGACTTTCCTCCACTTATAGCTGAACCTAATATAATGATCTGGTCAGTCTGACTAGGAGGATTTATTCATTAATTTACTCAAATGTCCTGAGGTATATTTTGAAGGACTTAAATTATGGTCTGGTTTGTAGGATCCAACAGTAAGCGTACAGGTTTATCTCCTACAAGCTCTGTGACCTTGCCCAAGTGACTTAGCATCTCTGAGCCTCACTTCCTAACCTGTAAAATGAAAACAATAATAGAACCCAAGTTGTAAAGCTGAAGGAAAAAAAGTAATATGGTAATGTATTTTGGCACAAAAGAGCAGTTACGCTGATGGTCATTATTTGTGAATACTGTTGCTAAGATTATTGAAAACCTGTTTTGTGTTAGGTGCTGTTCAAGGACTAGAATTTTAAGACTGTTCTTCACCTTTATCCCAGTTTTACCTGCAAAGTTCTGCCATGCACTGGAAAAACATACTGGTATTTCTAGGGAAGGGGACCACTCAGGTGACATTTTTGTTTCACCAGGTATATAAAGTATACAAAGGTTATAGTGTATCTTTTAAGTCCTTTGGACATCTAGTTACCTTTCACTAGAATGATTCTAGTAGATCCTGATAGATACCTGAGACAAGGTCAGGTCAGTGATGTTGGTACCTTTTCTGGCTTAAGAGCATAGGGCAGAAACACAGGAAGAGAGGTCTTCCTTTTCCACTCCTGTTGCTAAGAACCCTCTCGAATAATGACAATCTGAAACAGATCACTACATTGTTGCATGTTGTAGAATCAAAGCAGTGTACAAAGCAAAGAGCACTGGCCTCCATTATACTTGCATTTCACTCGAGATTCACTTTTCTAGACCGTGGAGAAAGCAGATGTTCCAACACTTTCCAGGTACTGGAATATTACAATCTGGCAATCTCCACCACTGCATGTTTGATCACACTATTCCCTGCAAATGGAATGCTGTTCCATCAAGGTCAGATTGACCAGTGCAAATACCTGATTTTATTGTACGGTCAGAACCAAATTAACTTACTGAAATTCTGCCCAGCTCAGGGTCTACCTTCTCTGTGAAACCTCCTGTGAGATCCCAAGTTACAAACAACTCGATCTTCTTCAGAAGACACTGTATACTATATAAATAGTAATTTACATATAAATATATGTATATGTGTGTGTATTTCTTTGTTACATTAAGTTATAACTCCTGTGGTTTCTCTTCTTAACTAAACTGGACCCCCTTATCATCACAGTGGCCATGTACATCATTGTATCCTCCAAAAAATCCAGATAATAATATCATGGATTCAGTATATAGTTGTTTAATAGAAAACAATTAACTAACCACTGCAGAATACTAGTGTCTCTCAAGGTGTGTTCAGTGGATCATAAATCCTATGAGACAGTCCATGAAGGAAAAGATTTCAAATAAATTTGGGATCTGTTGTCCACTACATCTCCTTATCAGAGACTCATAATTCACAAGACTCGTAAAAAGCTCTGTAGCAAAGAAACTGTTGACTTAGTTTGACCCAGTATTTCTCTTACAAGAGTATCAGTTCTGGAGGTCAAGGACATTTTCCACCTCTAATACAACATCTCTACTGCCTAGTAGAGTGCCTGGCACTTAGTAGACACCTAATAAATATTTGAATAAGTTTCAACATACATTCCCCTTTTAAGCTATAGAAGAAAAACACAGTATATAGTAGATTTTGATTTACTTGGGGAGAATAATAATATGAATAGAAAAATTTACACAAATCATTTTGAAGTATATATATTTGATAATACTTTTTTCCACAAATCTACACAATTGCACATTTAGTGGTGATAGTAAAGGAACTACATTTGCTTCTGAAAACTTGCTAAGAAGGATGGCTACTAAAAACTACAACTTGAACCCAAAACAATTGATTTAGTTCATTGGTCCCCACTCCTTAGCAGTTTTAATATAGAAGAAAATAGACGCATATATTTCTTTTCTGCCATAATATGACATCATATAAGGAATGCTATTTTATTAGCTAGAAATAAGATTTGCTTTTGTTATTTTAGTACATTTCATCACATAAGAATAATTCTAGATTTTTTCCCCTCCTGTGACTCTCATAGCATCCCCATCTAAAATAGACTTTGGAGATTTAGATCAAATGTCATATCAATTGTCCTAGACTGCTTACTATGTGCTTTCACTATAGATTTTAATGTCAACAGAGAAAGGAGAAGGAAAAGTCAGAGGGAAATGAAACAGGTGTATGCAACACCCCTCTCTACTACCGACATTTCTCAGAATTCTGGGGGAAGTTGCATCTATAAGTGTAAAGTTTTTCACCATGGAACTCACGGTGGTTGAACTTCTCGTGAAGAATGTTTTTTTCACTACTGAAGAAAAATATGTTTGATTTTATCACAACTGAAAAGTTCTCCTGTTTCTACTTCTGAGGTTTGCCCTCAAGACTACTGTTTACCTAATGGAAGAGACTCTTATGCATGGAGGAAAAAGTGCACCATTTGAAGGAAAAGCTGAAGGAGTGATATTCAGGTAGCTCCTCATTCCACCAATGAAAACATACACATAGATTTTCCACTTTACACCTCATTTTCCACCTTATTTTCATGATTTTGAAATGAATATGTAGGGTCTGATGAGTTTGTCAATAGTCTACAATTATTAGTGTTATTAAAATAGAATACAAATGATAAGCCATATGTAAAAATGCTGTGTGAATAAACTGCTATACCCCAAATAATACAAATGAGTGAATGGCAGTAAATGCTAAGAGGGATTAACAACATAAAGGATATTAAATAAATGATGACCGTATTTCATATTTATGTGTCTTTTTCTCTTTTTTTTTTTTTTTTTTTTTTTTTTGCGGTACGCGGGCCTCTCACTGTTGTGGCCTCTCCCGTTGCGGAGCACAGGCTCCGGACGCGCAAGCTCAGTGGCCATGGCTCACGGGCCCAGCCGCTCCGCAGCATGTGGGATCTTCCCGGACCGGGGCACGAACCCGCGTTCCCTGCATCGGCAGGCAGAGCACTGAACCACTGCGCCACGAGGGAAGCCCTTCTCTCTCACTCTTACTCAACTCCTAAATAACTAATATGCTCACAAATGGTAAGCATGTTTTGGATGTTCGATGTGTGTTTGTGGGAAAGAACAAAAAAAAAAACTGCCTCAATTAGGTCAAATATCATACAAGAGATGAATGAGATTAGAGATGGGATTGGGATTTGTGTTAGTTACTCAATAGCTAACCAATCACAGATATGACAGTGTAGTGCAATATGCAAATATACTTTTAAACAACTTCTCTTATCTACTGTCTGTAAAGACAATCACACTCAACTGCTCTGCACTTAACCCCAGAGCTTCTGAGTTAGAATCTGTTAGAAATAGGTACACGTTTCATTGCTTTGGCAACATTTACATGGCTCTGCATCAGGCAATATAACTGCTAAGATCACACTCTGGGAATTCAGGAAAGGCTAGTGTCCAGTTCTGGTCGTTCTACCACCCAACTGTGATCTAGGGTAAATTCCTGATAAAAAAAAAAAAAAGAAAAACCCTGAAGATGCTGAAACAGTATTTCCTACTTCACAGGGTCATCATGGGGTTAAAAGGTCATTAGGACAAAGTGCCTCTCACCCAGGAAACACTGATAAATGCTACCGATGCTACCATCATCATCATCATGACCGATCAAGAACATATTGCCACATGGAAATTCAACATTCCCTGGGCCATTCACAACTTTCCTTTAAAGGACTCATATTCTATGTGGGGTCTTAACACCTTCAAATAACAGAAAATACAAGTCTTTACGCCTTTTTTTCTGTAGCTAATTTCGGCATCTTTCACCTCTGTCCACTTAAGTGTTGGTTTAGCATATTCTTGTCACACAAAGAAGCTACTTCCCAAAGAGAGGAGCAATGTGTCAAGTGACAAAGACATTGAGTGAAGTCTTTCACATCCTAGATTGTCCACGGTACAGCTCAGCTGGTCTCTGGGTTGGAAGGCCTGGGTCTACTTTGCTTGTCTGTTACAGGGGAAGGGACATGGTCCTTAGCATGTGGTCTGTGAAACAGAGGCAGCTGCGGGTAGAATTATAACACAAGCAGAACTGGCTTCAATTCTTCCTTCTTAGGTCTTTTTCTTCTTGTTCAGCTGTTCAAGGAACTTGCCTGTCCTCTGTCCCTGCCAGGGCGATGTTACATCTGCCTGGATAAGTAGGTCACCACTGTATATCAGGAAAGGTCTTATTTGTAATCATCAGGAACCAGATACGGCTAATTTGAGCAGAAAAGGAAACTTTTGAAAGTTTATGGTTAGGTCTCAGTAACTAGAAGCAGACTAAACAACCGAAAGCCAAGGCTATGCTATTGCAATTATAGGATCAGGCCAAAGTGATGTTATAAGTCCTAGCTGGCCTTGCTACCAAGCAGGAACAGGAAACAGGAGGTTGACCCAGCACTGCTGGCCTTGCTTCTTTACATCATTTATTTGTAATTCAAAATCCAAGAGAGGGGTGCAGTTGGCCAACCCGAGGTCGCCCGACTGTTTTCCATCTGTAAGGGAGACTGAGCATGTGAGTAAACAGTGTATCTGACATGTTCAGCTTGTATAATGGGAGGAAGGCTCTGCTTCTCACCAAGACCCACAAAGTGGAAAATTCCCCAAAGAGAAAGGAATTTCAGATCAGATGCTTGGAAAGTTAAAAACAACAACAGCAAACAAATGCAGATGTGGAATTAAAGACATGGAGTCATTAAGAACCTATATGTGGAGTGATTCAGACCTGAGTTCACATCTGGAACAAGCTACTCAATCTTGCTGAGCTTCAATTTTCTTTAAAGGAAACAACGTGGAAGATGATATCCACATGTAACTTGTGGTACACATGAAGGAGGGTAGTACAGTATATGATGCCTGGCACATCCTATGCATTTTCTAAAACTACTAGTAGTACTATTATTATTGTTACTTATTATACAATTTATTGTAGAAATTAACAGGGAGAGTATTAATAAATGTTAATACAGTGCTAAGTGTCACATTTATGATCTCAACTAATTATCTGTTGATTCAACAAACATTCCAGGGGCTTCCCTGGTGGCGTAGTGGTTGAGAGTCCGCCTGACGATGCAGGAGACAGGGGTTCGTGCCCCGGTCCAGGAAGATCCCACATGCCGTGCCATGGCCGCGGAGCCTGCGCGTCTGGAACCTGTGCTCTGCAACGGGAGAGGCCACAACAGTGAGAGGCCTGCGTACCGCAAAAAAAAAAAAAAAAAAAAAAAAAAACAACAAACATTCCACGTATCAGAAAATAACTTGTTAGTATGTATATATATATATATATATATATATTTTTTTTTTTTACAGAAGAAAAGAAACCCTGAGGCTTACAAAGTGTAAACAATGTACCAAAAGTCACTCATTTAAGAGGTAATGGAATATTATTCAGCCTTAAAAAAATGAAGGAGATCCTTTCATTTGTGACCATATAGATGAAACAGGAGTGCATTATGCTGACGAAATAAGCCAGACAGGATAAATACGAATGATATCATTTATAAATGGAATCTAAAAAGAAAAAAAGCCACACTCATAGAAACAGAGTAGAAAACTGGTTGCCAGGGGCTGGGGTGTGGGTGGGGAAAAGAGGGGAAGACTGGTAAAAGGGTACAAACTTTCAGCTGCAGGATGAATAAGGTCTGAGGATCTACTGTATAACATAGTTACTACAGTCAATAATACTGTATTGTATAACTAACATTTTCTGAGAGAATACAACTTAAGTGTTCTCACCAAAAAAAGAAACAAAGGAAAAAGGTGTCATGAGCTGTTAGATGTATTAATTAACGTGATGGGAAAGATCCTTTTACAACAGATATGTATATCAAATCATCATGATATACTCTTTGACTATCTTACAATTTTGTCAATTATACCTCAATAAAACAGAAAAAAAAAAAAGAGGTAATAAAGATGAGACTCCAATCCAGGATTATCCAGCTCAAAAAACTACACTCTTAACCATTACAATATAGTATCCATCCATATGTTGTAACTGTAAATTGCTTAACACAAAGGAAACGTTAAATAAATGGTATTTATTCTAACTCTAATGCTTACTAGATATTAGTTATGTGGTATGCTTTACTTCTAACTACAAGGGTATAAGGTGCAAATTCTTGCTACAGAACAGAAAAGCCCCTGTGGTACCCTGTAGGATAAACACAGTACCTGTAAATCTCTCATCTCTCAACCCAGAGTCTCCTCAAGTTGGAGGTCTTTACCCCCTTTATAATGTGGGAATGATGCCTTTCCCACATTTGCACTGGGCATGAAAATCCATACTTCCAGGTGTATACTGAACCTCCATTTAGCTCCTCGTCACCTTGGAATCACCAGACCAAAGATCATTTATTCCATTAATATAAATGATCTAGGGATAGAAGTACAGAGTATACAGAGAGTGTTGGAGGAATCCAAACAACAAGTCCTCCACTCTCAAAACAAATTTTAGAGTTCCAAAAGTAAAGAGCAATGTTTGGAAATAAAACTAAAAATGAAACTAACATCTACAATTAGCCAAGTATTTATTATGGGCCAGGCTACTTACTAGGCACTTGATAAACATTACAGCTCATCTTCCTGCAGTCCTTCAAAGCATATAATATTGTTTCTAATTCATAGAGAAGAAAATTGTATGTAAGCAGGTTAGTGATTAGCCCAAGACCACAGGGCTAGGCTGTAAGAAAAGAAGGCCAAGTTTCAGTGGTCAAAATGGTGATGGATGTTATAACTAGAAGATTACGGCTAATCAAATAAAAATATTCAAAACGGTCCTAATGTATTATTAGGATTTCTTTAGAATAACTTGGGTGCCTTAGTGAATACAGTAGTGGTAGGCACTACAGTCTCTTTAATTTGCTAATCATACAAATCTACTTTAATATTCTTGGTGACAAGGAGCTAACTACTGATAAGACAGCTTCTTCAGTTTTGGGGCTACTCCAGGGTGAAATGCTGGAACGTCCTACTGCCTGCAATGTTACCTAGTTCTACCAGGGGGAATAAAGCAGAACAAGTAGCCACTGTTCTTGACAAATGGATACAGTTTCAGTTTTTCAAAATATAAGTGTCAGATTCATTCATTGTATCAGATAGATCTGTCAAATGGCTTTGCCCATTTACTAACGGATGGCACACTGCAGACACACGTTGGGTCAAAGGACTCAATGTCACCTCATTGATACTGTCATCAATATAATTTGTATTGGCCTTTTGTCTCACCCTGACTTTAAGGACTATGTGAGGAGATCCAAGTCTCCAGACCATGGACTGATCACCTCTGCTTGACACAGTATTCTCTGCTCATTTCCAGAGGGGACCAAGGATGAGCTCTTGTACTTCTGAGTCTATTCACCCTACCTGGCAACACATACTAGCTGGGCTGATTGGATCAAGCAGGAGCCCCAGAGTTTAAATTTCCAGCTGCATTGGAGGAAACAGAGGCTATGCCCCAATCCCATAACCCCTCACTTCTTACTGCTAGCCTATCCTAGGCTGTTCTTGCTGATAGGAGTACTTCATGCTAAAAATTAATTTTGCTTACCTGATGGCAGTCACACAACCTCAAATGCCATTTTTATAAATAAGGCAACCACCAATGGAGTGTGATTTAGGGTTTTTTCTTCTGTAGACCCTGCCTACCCTATAAAATCTCCCATTACTGCATCATGGAGACTATAATCCCTTTCCGAGGGAATAGATTCTTTCCAACCTTAAGATGAAATAAGAACTTACATTTCCATACTGCCCAAAAGGAAATAAACTGATTACAAAATGCAGGAGAATGACTGATTTTCCACATTTGTTGTGTTCATTAAAGGGTTTTTGAATAGACTTGACAGTATTAAAGAAGTTTAACACACACAAAATAAAAATTAATAAATGAAGAGAAAAAAATTGCATTTACAACAAACAACAAAATAAACACATTGATATATAAAAGGTTGTTATACATCGATGAAAAATGGATGTTATAAAGTCACAAACTAAAAAGTATTAACAGCCAATAAAGATATGAAAATATGTTCAACCTTGCTATTATTAATCAAAGAAATACAAATAAAATAATTCAGGTGTCATATTTTACTGACTAGAATGACAAAGTTTTAAAAAACTTGATAATACTGGTATTGATATTGATAATACTGGTACTGATGAGTGTGTGTAAGAAACCACACTGGATGTTAAATTCTTGGTAGAAATAAAAAGCACGGTAACCTTTCTGGAAGACAATATGTCAGTATGTACCAGAACTGACAACCAGCCATTCAAGTTCTAGAAGTCCATTCTAAGGAAATAAACAAATGCTCAAAGACATATGAACAAGGATGCTTGTCTCATTGTTTAGCAAAGCAAAACAGGAATAATCTAAATGTTGAACAGCAGGGACTGGTTAAATAAATAATAGAATGCTGTTCAACCATTAAAAATGATGCTGCAGATTTTTATTAGGTGATGACTAATCATACTTATATTACTAAATAAAAATGCTATAGAACTGTTTTGTAGTTTGATATAATAATTAAAGGTATTTTATACTTGCATTGTATTTATATGCACCCCGTCACAAAAAAGTTTCCAAAGATACCCTCAAAAATGTTACAGAGATGATTTATCAGAAATGGGATTTTGAGTTATTTTTCCTTTTTTCTTTAAATCCTTTCAATTTTGGAGTTTCTGCAATGAGCCTGTATTATTTTTACAATTAAAAATATTTAAATTTACAACAAAAGGATCTAAATTCCTCCAGTTTTCCATTTATTTTCCACCCTGGCTCGGGGTATTTGTGTAAAAAAAAAAAAATCAGCTTATTTTCTCTTTTGTATCAATCTAAATTTACTTTTCATAAGTTAACTATTTTAGTCTGGCAAAAGTTTCACACAGGAAAATTGTTAAGGTCTGAGTATTCTATTACGTTGAAAAGCACTGGAAACTTTGAAATTATTTCTTTCAGAATTTTCATATAATACTGAAAGGCGGGGGGTGGGAGGTAGCAAAATGAAGGGAAATAGATAGTAGTAGTCAACTTCAATTAAGGAAAAGCAACAAGAGGCAGTTTGTACTCTTTTGATACGGCAGAAGCCCCATGTGTCAACTCATGCTAAAAAATGGATATATACACACACATACATGTTTGTGTGTATTATATGTATATGTGACACACACACATAATTAATCCACAGTCTTAGGCTAATCACTCATTGTGGCAGAAACAACGAGCTGTTGACTACACTTTAATTAGCTCCTCCAGCCTGTAGAGGCATCACTAGGACCAAGATAGGAACAACATTCTCCATCTCCGCTTGCATCTGGGTATGGTTCTATCCCAAAGAATGTGACCAGAGGTGACCTCAAGAGTTTATGTCTGAAGGATAACGAGTTGATAATTGTAGCTTGCAGCTTCCTCTCTCCTTTCCTTTTTAGGACAAACGTAGAGCCACTTGATGAAGGTGGTGGGTCCCTGAATAACTGAGCAGAAAACTGACCCTCAGACCACCAAAGTCCATACTACACTCCTGAGTGAGTGAGAAATGAACTGTCCATGTGTTGCTCCACTGAGGTTTAAGGTTTATTATTTAGCGTTTAACTAACGCATTTTTTCTTTACACCTCAGTTGCCTTCTCTGTAAAATAAAGTCTTTGAAAAGGATCCACTGTAAGTTTTTTCCATTGCTTATGTTTTTATCTTAGTTTTTAATTCTCAGAAACATTGCGCGCATTTTACCTTTTAAGTTAGTAAGTCTACTTTTTTTTCCCACAAAGACGGGTTCTTCAAGTTATGGAGAAGTCATAGCAGACTGTTGCTTCAGTTTAAGATACGCATTCACATATGAGATGAGAAGGGTGAGGACCCAGAGAAACGCCTTTGACAGAGGGGAGTGAGAGCATACTGAAGAACGTTTAGTAATAAACAATTCAGATGGGAGAAACGGATGGGTTACATCTAACAGATTTGCTCAAAGGAATTCTGGAAAGGCAAATATGTGAAAATGTATAGCAAAGACATGAAATGCCTTTTGGTCCCTAAATGGATTTCATTTCAAAGACGTGCATACTGCAAATACATGTACCATAACACTTCTCCGTCCACTTCTAGAATTTTCTAAAGCCTGACAGAACATCTGCAGAGAGAGGATGTCATTCCAAGATAATCGACTGCAAGTTACTAAATTAAGATAAAAATGTCCTTAACCTTGAACAGTTTTTAAAGAGATTTTAGAAGAAAGGAGCCCTCCAGGGGGTTGTATAACTATATAATTGTACCCTTTCTAAAAGGCTATTTACAGATACATAATGTTTCCCCTCCATTCTTTAAAGTAAAATATAGGATAAAAAAAAATAGTTTGGGGATAATATTTGTTTGGGACAGCAGGCACTGCTAATCAGTACCACTCTCTCCTTATTCCTTACTATCAGAGCCCTGGTTTAGGAGACCCCATTATCCTTAAGGCTAAGGTGGCCAGTTTAAAATCTGAGCTGATGAGATCTAAGTGCAAGTCTGCTGACCATCTGTGGTAAAAAATTTGCTCTCTGAGTTAGACACTGCCTTTCTTTTCTTACTTAATTTCTTTTTTTTTCCTTTTCTTTCTTCCTGCCCAAATTGTTGGAACACTACTGGAGATTCTGGGGTCACTTTGAAGCTATGTGGACGTGCTAGAGATGTGGAAGCTGGAAGAGCGAAGCAACCCAGTCCCCTGGTGATGCCCTTCAGCAGCTGGACTAACGCTAGAGGGACTATCTCCAAACTTCCTGCTACCCGTGGAAAGTAAGGTAAATCACTCATTCACTTTCTGTTACCTACTAACTGATCCAGAACTCTAACCACAGGGTTCTAGAACCCTTCTCAGTATCCCATAGTCATACTCATGTTCCAGACTCCTGATCATCAGACTTGCTTATAGCAGATGCATGGGGAGGGCGGGCTCTTCTGGAAGCCCTCATACTTCCTCCCCTACCCCCACCACACACAAATAATGATCTTTATGTCCACTCATCCTTCTATCTACACTCAGAGCCCAGGGCCCCCAGGAAGGCTTCACTGACAACCCTTTACTCCTCTCTACATGCAGAAAGGGTAGACTTCCTAGACTTGAATTCTTAATCTGTTACTTACCAGTTTAGGACGTGGGCAAAGTAGTTACCTTCTCTGGACACCCCTGTAAAAGAGGAACACTAAGTAGCACCTATGTACCTTACTGAAAGGATTAAATGAGCAAATGCAGGTAAAGTTATTATAATTTTTTCTTGGGTCAATCAATTCTAGCTGCTATTGTTACCTTTGACTAATTTAGGGCAGAGTCCCTTTGCCCTCCTGTGGTTCTCTGGGCCCGTCTCATTCACAACACACACAACCGCATACTGCAGCGTTTTGAAAGGTGGTTCTCAAAATGTGGTCCCTGGGCCAGCAATATCAGCCACACCTGGGAACTGGTTAGAACTCTGGCACTGGAGCCCAGCAATCTGTGTTTTAACAATATTCTCAGGCAAATCTGATGCACACTAAAGGTTGACGACAACTGAGAACATCTGTCTCAGACTCTCCTGGAGGCATTCACCAAAAATAGAGTTACAGGGCCTTACACCTGACCAGCTGGAGAAGGGGTCTAGTAATTGCCCTGGTTATCATGCTTGTCATGATTTTTCAGCACATAAATGTTTGAGAATCACTGCCATTTTGAATGTGTGTTTCACTTGTCTGTTTTTCCAGTGGACTTTACTTCCTTGCAAGGAAGGTTTGTGAAGATTTGTTGCTGTTGTTTGCATTATTAGTTTTATTATGCTAATTCTAGAATCTCTGGTGCATAGTGCAATCTCAGGCAGGAAGTAATGGCTCATTAAAACAGGTATCCCAAAAGTCTTAGTAGAACTTCAAGATTAATTCCTTCAGGAAGAGGTAAAATTGTCATTAGATGCAGATGATATGATACTATATATAGAAAACCCTAAAGACTCTACATGAAAACTACTACAACTGATAAACGAATTCAGCAAGGTAGCAGAATACAAGATTAACATACAGAAATTGGTGGCATTTCTTTATACCAACAATGAAATATCGGAAAGGGAATGTAAAAAAACAATGCCTTTTAAAATCACAACCCCAAAAATAAAATACTTAGGAATAAACATCACCAAGAAGGCAAAAGACTTATACACTGAGAACTGTAAGACATTAATAAAGGAAAGTGAAGATGATTCAAAGAAATGGAAAGACATCTCATGTTCTTGGGTTGGAGGAACTAATATTGTTAAAATGCTCATACTACCCAAAGCAATCTACAGATTTAATGCGATCCCTATCAAATTACCCATGACATTTTTCATGCAATTAGAACAAATAATCCTAAAATTCATACAGAACCATAAAAGACCCAGAATTGCCAAAGCAATCCTGAAGAAAAAGAACAACGTTGGAGGCATAGCCACCCCAGACTCAGACAGTACTCCAAAGTCACAGTAATCAAAACAGCGTGGTATTGGCACAAAAACAGACATATGGATCAATGGAACAGAATACAGAGCCCAGAAATAAACCCACACACCTCACTTAATCTTTGACAATTAATCTTTGACAAAGGAGGCAAGAATATATAATGGGAAAGAGACAGTCTCTTCCGCAAGTGGTGTTGGTAAAGTTGGACAGCCTTATATAAACCAGTGAAGTTAGAACACATCCTTTCACAAATGAACCTATCTACACACGAAAATAAACTCAAAACGTCTTAAAGACTTAAACATAAGACATGACACCATAAAACTTCTAGAAGAGAACACAGGCAAAATATTCTGACATAAATCATACCAATGTTTTCTTAGGTCAGTCTCCCAAGACAAAAGAAATAAAAATGAAAATAAACAAAGGGGACAGAATCAAACTTACAAGCTTTTGCACAGCAAAGGAAACCATAAACAAAATGAAAAGACAACCTACAGAATGGGAGAAAATATTTGCAAATGATGCGACCAGCAAGGGCTTAATTTCCAAAATACACAAACAGCTCATACAACTTGATGACAACAAAAGCAAACAACCCAATCAAAAAAATAGGCAGAAGACTTAAAGAGACATTTCTCCAAAGAAGAAATACAGATGGCCAATAGGCACATGAAAAGATGCTCAACACTGCCAATTATTAAAGAAATGCAAATCAAAACTACCATGAGGTACCACCTCACACCAGTCAGAATGGCCATCATTAAAAAGTCTACAAATAACATATGCTGGAGAGGGTGTGGAGAAAAGGGAACCCTCCTACAACACTGTTGGTGGGAATGTAAGTTGGTGCAGCCACTGTGGAAAACAGTATGGAGGTTCCTCAGAAAACTAAAAATAGACCTACCACATGATCCAGCAATCCCACTCCTGGGCGTATATCCAGACCAAACTGTAATTCAAAAAGACACATTCACCCTGATCTTCACAGCAGCAATATTCACAATAGCCAAGACATGGAAACAACCTAAATGTCCATCAACAGATGAATGGATAAAGACGATGTGGTACATATATACAATGAAATACTACTCAGCCATAAAAAAAAGAATGAAATAACACCATTTGCAGCAGCAACATGGATGCAACTAGAGATTATCATACTAAGCAAAGTAAGTCAGAAAGAGAAAGACAAATGCCATGATACCACTTATATGTGGAATCTAAAATATGACACAAATGAACCTATCTATGAAACAGAAACAGAATCAGAGACATAGAGAATAGACTGGTGGCTGCCAAGGGGGAAGCAGGTGGGAGAGGGATGAACTGGGAGTTTGGGATTAGCAGATGCAAACTGGTATATATAGATTGGCTAAACAACAAGGTCCTACTATATAGCACAGGGAACTATATTCAATATCCTGTGATAAACCATAATGGAAAAGAATATGAAAAAGAATGTATATACATATGTATAACAGAGTCACTTTGCTGGACAGCAGTAATTAACACAATGCTGTAAACCAAGTATACTTCAATAAAAAATAAGTTAATTAAATTTTTAAAAAGATTAATTCCTTCAGAAGAACAAGTACTACACATTCACAAAAAAAGCACCCTTTGAAAGTTTAAATTTTTGAATTTCTTTGCCACTTCCTTAGTTTTGATCATCTTGGACAATATACTTTTAATATTGACTTTTAAAAATAATTGTGTTTCAGTGTTTGCTATCCTTAGAGAGACAGAAACAGATAAGTACAACTAAATACTTATTTTTCAAAAGTCTCAAAAGTATAAGGGAAATGAAAGTAATTATATCTTCAAATGATTTTGGGGTATGTTTCTAATTCCATACTTCTGATGCGATTAAAGATTAAAACTGTATTAAGACATTTGAGACATGCCGCATTGGTATTAAATGAATTTAATTTTGCGTAAAGTGGTAGAAATATTTTCTTCAGCAAACATACCTGCAGATATAAAATCACAACCATAAATCTACAAAAAAGCAAGCTATTGAATGAAATCTGATTGGTTATTTCCCTGCAGTATGGATCTGCTAATAATTTAATTTACTACTTGCTAACAGAAGCCAAAATTTAAATATACATATATATATGTGTGTGTATATATATATCTCTCTTCAATTTTAAATCATTCATATATATGAACAAGTATACATACACATATATAACAATTGTTCGTATATATATATATATATATATATATATATATATATATATATAAACAATTTAAAGTAAAGAAAGTACATCTGGTGGCCTATTTTTTCCCCCCGATTTCTAAAGAACACCATATTCTATTCTAGGCAGTGGAATGTCAGTCCACCTTAAGGGCTGTTCAATGAGCATATCTGAGAAAGCACTGGTTTAGCCAATGATGTACTTATTGAGGGAGGCCCTAGTGCCACTGTCAAGAGCTTATCCACAGGAGAGATAAGAAGGTACTTGTTTGGTTTGTGAAAAGAAGTAGTGAGGAATGGCAGGTAGCTGCAGGCTGATGACACGTGATGTCCATATATATGTAGAACCAACACGCCCATAATTGCACCCATTTTCCATACCCAAATCCAAAGCCTTTATATCATTAATCCCAGGCAAAAATGGTAAGATTCATGTGTGTTACTATCCCACGGCTTCAAGATGCCTATAAACTCATATGAGTATGTCTTAGTTTTATCAGTGGAGGACAAACCAGGCTTCTATCACCAAGCCCCATTCCATAACAGGCAAACCAGTCCAAGACTTCTCTGAGTGCTGCAGGAGAGTCTATGGAAGGGGCGCTCACTCCACTGTGATGCCTAAAATGCCTTTGCACAGAGCAAACATTCAATACATGCTGAGTGAATGAATGAGTGAACTGGTGTCATAAAACAGGCTTATTTCAGGGAAATTCCATTCAACAGGCTGGCATTCCTTCCTACCCATCTTAACTGTTAAGCTTGCCATCAGACAAAAATTTAATTATAAAACGTTAGAGCTGAGGAAATTTTAGAAACTATCTACTCTCCAGAGGTATACAACTTTAATTTAGTGGTAAAAATCACTAGGAGTGATTTAGGAGTCTATCAGACCTGAGTCCAAATTCCACATCTACCATATTTTGGTGAGCAAATAACTACTCTGAGGCTCTGTTCCATATATGCATTATGGGATATCATAATAATACATACATTAATTGTATGACTATCAGGGGATGAAATGACACAATCCATTTGCCATGGTCGGCTAAGTAATTTGCACCAAGTAAGCACTCAAGACATTAGCCAACATTAATAGCGGAGAGATGAAAACAAAACTCTGGGACTGATGCCTACCCTAGTGGCCCCAGTGGTCATAATGACTTTCTTCCATTCAGCCTGCTCTCTTCTCACTAAGACTAAGGAAGAGAAGATGAACAAATTAGGAATAACAATTGGAAAATGGTTTTATACTCCCTGAATGAATGGAATTATAATAAAATGATTCATGAGTTCTGCAGAAATATGATGAGACTTTAGATCTTTATGTTAGTTCTCTACAAAACCAATTTATGGCCCTAAGATGTACCTTCCCACCCAGCCCCATCCTTACCAGGATCAAATATCATTGTAAATGGAAAAGTCAACAACACATAATCAACGAGCTAAGTTACAAGCCAGTGAAGTCTCGGAGGTTTGATAGAGAAAATTCAGATTTATCATTATATGTAAAAATAAGATGATATGAAGAACTCAATCTAAAAAATATTACCTGGAGATCTATAATCTCTACAATAGTGCTATAAAAAGTAAAGAGCTAGAAATCTATTTAGATGGTTTTCCTTATAAGAAAGCACTTTCTGTATAACTTTTAATGTACTATTGATGAGAACAATTCAACAAAATTCAAATAAATACCTGCAGATGTCCTACAAGAAGAAGAGAACAGAGTTAGATGTGACAGGGGATAACTGGACTTCAGGATGAGTAAGACCCTATACTTGACCTCAATAAATTAACATGAAATACAGTGGATGAGTCACGTACAGAATGTCAGAATTCTAAAAGGCCAAGCTAAGTACCAAAAGGAACATGTGGGGACTCTTAAGAAGGAAATAAAATATTGGTTAGTTGATTACGAAAAGGCAGAAGGGAGTAGGTTCCCTTTGGCTGCTCTTTGAAGAGATCACTTCCTTTCCCCCCTAGTCCTGAGGCTAGGGTGGCATGGGCAATAGAGGAATGTGGGGACTGAGAATCATTTCTACTCTCACCAGAGTGGCTGGAAGCAGATTTTCTTACCAGGATGTAGTAGTATGCTAATATTTAAGGGTTCTTGAGGTCAGAGAGAAGGGTTTGAATACTCCGGCTCCATCTCTTGCTGTGGGTCAAGTTTCTTACCTTTCCAACACCTCGGCGTCTTTACCTGAAAACTGGGGATGATGATAATGTCTCCCACCTGAGTGGAGTGTGAGAACTACATGATATAGTGCATACGCAGGGCTAAATTTGGTGCCTGGCAAACAGAAAGTGCTCAGTACGGCAGGCGAGTGTAGTGACAATAAAGGCAAAGATGACGGGGGTAGTGCCGGTGTTGCTTCTGCCCCCAGAACAGGCTCTGACTGGGAGAGAGTTAAAGCACCTTTGGGTTCATGGGGGTTTATATATAAGCAACGGTTGATCAATGTGAGCTGGTTGTCCAAATGATTATGTGCAATCTAAGAAAAAAATGGGCCTCGGATCTGCTCAGCTACTTAATAATATTAGCAGCGGTAGTAGTCAAAGAAGCTAAATTTTATTAAGTGTTTATATGCCAAACAACGTGCTGAACGTTTTAAAAGGATTTACTCACTTATTACAACGAGGCTATACGCTAGGTTCTGATAATGTTATTCGTCTCTTTCAGATGTTGACTGAGCCTCAGATGGGTTACAAAAGCACCTAAGATCCCGTTGTCAGTACATGACGGAAATGAGTTCAAATCCAGCCTGTCTGACTTGTTCTTAATCACTAAGGTATGAAATTAAGCATGTTGCCCTTTGCCTGATTCTCCTTCTGAGGCCTGAATATTTCACTTAGCTCTCTGAGTGCAGAAGAGAGAAAATTCTCTCTCCTTGACCCAACTTGGCATCAATATCCAACTCCCCTTCTCAAAATGGGTTGCTTCAACGAGCAGCAATGAATGCCGGGGTCGTGGACCAGTCACCTTGATGACTAAGAGTCAGACACTAGGGAAAGAAAATGCTCTGTGACAAACCTACCCTTGTACAGAAACAAGACAGAAATGGGGGAACAGGGCAGAAGATAATGGAATAAGGCATAGGAAAAATAGCACCTGGCATCGTGATAGTAATAATAATAATAGTAGTAGTAGTAATAGTAATAATAATAGACTTTACTATGCTCTAGGCATTGTATTAAGTGCTTGGTGTAAGTGACTTCATTTTAACATTGAAAACAAGTCTATGGGGATGAAATATTATTAACATCATTTTATACGCAGGAGTATTGAGGTTCAGGTAATCAGGTAAATTGCCCAAGCTCATATGGTTAGCAAGTGGAAAGCAGAGATTGGAACCAGCACCTACACTCCTAACCATTATGCTATAACCATTATGCTGAAGACATAAGAATTCCAATGGTCTTTCCCCATAACCCACTCCTGCACTCCAGACTTAAATAGTCCAAGATCAAGAGAGAGCAAGCTTGGAGTTGCCACTCTTCAGTGAGTGTCAATCATTTCAAAACAGTGTATTTGCTAACAAGATGCAGTTCTTGTGATAATCTTCTCAACCAGGTATCAAGAAACAGGAAGCAAAGATTCAAGTAACAGTATGTTCCTACTTACGAGGAAGGTGGGACAGCATAGTTGACACTGGGCTTAACTGTTCTGGAAAACGTGGTCCCAGTAGGCATACACGCTGGTACATTTTCCCCACCTACCAAATACAAAAGAATTATTTCATTTCCATGTTGCTCTTCAAAGTTCCACCTCATTCGTGCCTGTCATTCATCCTCTGGCCTCTTCCTGTCTCCATTTCTGTACAGAAAGGTGCTGAGTCTCTGCTCTCGGATACAAAAAGGGTGTGTTAGGAGAGGGAGCCATGGTACCTCAATGTCTTTTTTTTTTTTTCATCTTAATTCTATTATGCCAACTCCACTGAACTTAATTAGAGTGAATACAGAATTACACAATTACCCTCTGTTCTATTCTTCAGATGTTATATTTTGATAAAATTTACGACATGCTGCTCTCCCCTTGAACACCAGATGAACACTAGAAATGGATGTGTGTTGACATAAAATCTGTTATAATTACAATTCAAGTATAGCTTACATAATGATAGTGTTAACATAAAATTATAGATGTGTAGAGACAACGTGGTCATGCATTTTTTAGTATAAGTACATGCTTAGACCAATATCTGTTAGCGGAATGAAGATGGAAGAGAATTTTGGTTAAGCCACAAAGGCTGTTTAAGGACTTGCAGATAGCTAAGGGGAACTCAAAGACCAGTAAGATAGTATTTCCCCTGCATTCAATTGCAAATTCAGTTGCAAAGTGAAGGGAAGATGTGTAATTTCCCCTATGGAAATTACAAGTATTTCCCCTGCCATGTTTTCAATTGCAAAGTGAAGGGAAGACGTGTAATTTCCCCTATGGAAATTACAAGACAAGTACATTTTTTTCCTTGAATACCTGGGTAAATGCTTAAATTCTAATGTATACCAGTGATGCAAATTTTCAACTGAGTTTGATAAATCATAAAATAATAATTATACATACATGTATATAAAACTGCATGGAACTAGACAGTTCAGAATTACTTCTAATTAAAGAGGTACCCTATGGCAACTAACTTAAACCTTACAAAATATGGTTCCAAGTACCCTATCAGAGTGAAAAGTAGGAGACGGAAAGGTTTCTTGTAAATGTTTGTAGTCATGGTGTCTTAACTAAAACTACTGTGTCACAAATACTATTAAAATAATTGTGACATTTTATTCACTTTTACTGCAAACAACAAAACAAACTATAGGTATTTTTTCATTTCAGGTAATTATTTTAGCTAACAGTTATTCAATGTTTTGAGAAGACAGAGTGCTAACTGCATGACTTCATTTTATCTTTAAAATAGCGCTTCCATGTAATTATTCTTAATATCTCCATTGTATTAAAGTGTATCTCTAGTTCAGACCTTTCTTCAGAACTGCAGACTTGTGTATCCAACTGTGTACTCAGCATCTCTACTTGGACGTCACGAAAACATCTCAAATCTTATACCTCCAAAACTGGTCTTTAATCCCCCAAACATGCTCTACCCCAAACTTTTTCCATCTTGGGTGACAGTAACCACACCTTTCCAGTTTCCCAGGCCCTAAATCTCGAATTCACCCTTGACTCCCTCTTCCTTTCCATTCTTGCATTCAATCTACCACGAAATGCTGTCACAACCTTCCCAATGTGCCACTTCTGAGAATTACCAGCCGCTAGCAGCCTGGTGCAGGCCACCAGCATAGACCTCGAGGATCCTGTAGTTGCCTCCTGAGATTCTCCCTGACTCCACTCTCTCCCCACATCCTCAAGGCCACAGATAGAGTTATGCTTTTCAAACAAGAGACAGTTCATGCCACACCTCGGCTAAAATCCTGCCCCTGGCTGCCTACATTTAGAGTAAAAGACACAATGCATGTGATGGCCTCCCAGGACTTACCCAGTCCAACCCATCACATATCCGACCTCCAGCCCTCCTGCTGTCTCTTCCTCCCCACTGACTAAGTCAGCCAGGGTGGCCTCCTTGATATTCCTCCAAGCTGCCCGGCATATTTCTGCCTTAGAGTTTGGGGACTGGTTATTCTTGCTCCCAGGGAGTGGTCTCCCCATCATACATTCTGACAACTCTGTCACTTCAAGTCTTTGCTCAAATGTCAACTTATAAAATCCACCCTGACTACCCTATTTAAAATCGGAACCTACCTGTACACTCCTCCAGCACTCCCAACCCAAGCCTCTTCAGTGAGCTTCACATCCTTTTCCTTACCCCGTAGCGCCCGTCAACTTGTGACAAAGCACAGAATTTATTTATAACATCCGTTTCCACACGAGAGTGTAAGGAGGGAGAAAGCATGCAAGAAGGAGCACGCAGGCAAAGGCTCTTGTCTGATTTATTCATTGATACGTCCAAGTATAGAGAACAGGAAGATGCTTGATAAATAGTCCTGAAAAAGATACAGATGAGGAAACTAGTAGTGAAGCTCAGAAAGTTTAAGTAACTTCCTCAAGGTTCTAGAGCTAGAAGAGGGTCACAGTAGAATTCACACCTGGGGATGTCTAACTTCAAATCTCTTAGCCTCTCTGCTATCTTTTTTTTTTTCTTCTTTGCGGTACGCGGGCCTCTCACTGTTGCAGCCTCTCCCGTTGCGGAGCACAGGCTCCGGACGCGCAGGCTCAGCAGCCATGGCTCACAGGCCCAGCCGCTCCGCAGCATGTGGGATCTTCCCGGATCGGGTCACAAACTCTCAACCACTGCGCCACCAGGGAAGCCCCTCTCTGCTATCTTAAGTCCATGCAATTCAGGATTTGTTTTAATCAGTGCCATGGAAATTCTCACTCCACTGAATAGGATCACTAAAGTGTTCTCTGTCTAGATTTATATATATATTTTCCATTTAAACAAAGGAAACAGAAGAGGGGAATTCATCATGGGTTATTGCGGTAGTTTTACAGCAATTTTAGCAATAATGACATTTAAGTAATAGTGATATTTAACGATAGCATAATAATAATAAAATAATAGCTCTTAAATGTATTGAAGACGAATCGCATGCTAAACTCGGTGCTAAAATATATCCATGTATATTTTGTGCAAAATCCTTATGAATATTCTATCAGATGAGCTTTATGTGTAACTCCACCAGGCATACTTCTCTTATTCCGCTTTCAAAGATAAGGAAATTGATGAGAAGTGTGGTAACCGTTTGATCAAGATGAGACTGGTAATAAGTTGTGAGTATGAATTTAAATTCAGGTCTAACTCCAGAATTTGATTCTCAATCCATACATGAAAATTCTGATAATTCCTTTGATAAGGGTATGTTCTCTCCTGGAAAACATCCCCCATTATTGTCTGCCTGTGCTCATACCTTCAGAACACAGTCAACTTTGAAACATGATAAAAATGTTTAAATAGTGTGCTTTAATAAATGGAAATATCTTCATCTAAACAATAACACAAAAAGGCAGGCTGAGCCCTTTGAAGTGGCTTCGTTGCTATCTTCCATCCAGAACAAGAGAAGGAATCAACAGCTGCAGAGTAAAGAAAGCATGAAACCCAGAGATGGAGGATTCTGTAAATGACCAATTACAAGACTATTAAGCCACACTTCCACAGCAAGAGGCAAAATATTCCATTAAACTGAAAATTTTTCTACCGCTAACTCCAAGGCCCACACAAACATTAATGTTGCATTTATTAGGATGTATTTCCTGTGCTCTATCAACTTGACTTTCAGCAACTGTATTAATACAGTCCTTTCGCTTTGCACATATATCTGAATGATGGATTCCATTACTGGAGTTTTGTAGAAAGAGTGGAGTGAATGAAGTAAAGTTTGGGAAGAGCCATCATAATCCATAATGATGGGCACTGAATCAGGACAAGAAGAAACCTCTCTTCTCATTTATTTGAATGAAAATTCTACTATATATTTATTGCCTCTGTACAGGGCCATCTGTTGAATAGTGGAAAACAAGCATCTTTCATTTGGAGGTAGGATTTGTGTGCTCAAGTTTCTATGGGCCTGCAGAATTAATCTTGTTTTAGAAATGAAATAAAATGTAATTTCTTACTGTAAGTAGATGTGGTTAAGCAACTGGCAACTTTGATGTCTTTAAATCACTGCAGTTTCAGGGTAGGCAAATCTATAATTATTTCAAGCACTTCTTTATTGGTGCAACAATTGAGCAGTGTACATAGTGGTCAACAACCTGGGCATTGTCAGACGACTCTAAGTTTGAATCTAGACTTTGCCACTCACCAGCTATGTGACTTTCAGCTATGAGAATCACTTTCTTCAGCTTTGCAGTGTGGATTATTATATGCCCTTTGCAGAACTACTGTAAGAACTAAATGCATATGGGCACAGTGGCTCATAGTAAGGGCTCAAATTAGTACTGTGGTCACTACTAGTAGTATTGAAAAGAAATTAGAACTTCTATTCTCATAAAGTGGGATATGTGTCCCTTTATCATTGTAATTTCGTATCATTTTACTTTTGACCTTATAATTTAATAGCTTGATCCAAGAAACATTTAGCAGTAAATATAATTGAAAGAAGATTACCTGTCAAACATGAAATACTGTAGCATCAAGTGTGCTGGCACAATACTCTTCTCAGATAATTAACCTGTAAAAATATGTTATTGTCTTCTTTTTAATTAAGCACATTGAACATATATATTTACTGTGCCAGTTGGCGAAAGGTCCATTAATTAATCAGTCTAACTATGTGTTGCATAAACGTCTTCTAAACATAATCGTATATGTATTTTATTTGTTGGGAAAATGTGTTTGAGATTGTTCTTTTCTGCCTATTTAAAGTAAAAGAGGGTGAGAAGTAGAGTTAGGCTTAATGTACTTTGTACTCCATTATGCCATGAAAATGCTTCTGTGTCCTGGAGACAACAACAAAAGATTTGCTTTAATGACAAGAATCAAGTATGTTCTAAAGCTTCCAGGTAGGAGGCATATAGGTTGCAGTTTATATCACAAGTCTTTGCTCTCTCTCTCAACTGCGTCTAGATGGGAAAGATGTGGTCACAAATGCTTCAAGGTGATATAGTAAATGTTGGAAAAGAGGGGGGTAGGAGGCAGAGTTTTGAGTATCTCAAACCTGAGCTAGAAGGATTTTATTTAAAGAAAATAGCGGATATTATTTTTCACTTAAGGAATGCCACTCAGCAAACCTGACATTAATGTAGGAAATTAGCTCTTTTAGCTATGATGCTTTCAAATGCACATTACTGAAAACAAATTCAAAATAGTCAAAGGAAATTTAAAAACAAAAACCAAACAACAACAACCACCTCAACAAACAAGTACTAGAAATTCAGGGATGCAGCCATATTCAGATACAGTTGGATCTGCAAGTTCCAGAGTATCAGCAGGGTTCCAGCTCTCTCTCCATCGCTCAGCCCTGCTTACCTCTGCAAGACTTTATTTTACAGAAAGTCTCTTCTTGTGCTGGATGGTCACTGGGAGTCCCAGAGTCATATCTCCCCAGCTTAGAAATTCCAGAGAGAAAAGACAATTCTTCCATTTTTCTCTGAGAGAAAAGTCCTGGGGAGGAGTCTGATAGACTCAGCCGAGGTCAGATGCCTACCCATGAGCCAATCACCTGCTTTACTGGAGTTCACTGGGCGACTCATCCCTGGGGCCCGTGAGGAGGCAGGATGGCATTATCTGGCAGTTCTCCAAGAAAAGCCTGCTGTTTTTGTAAGATGAAAGGGGAGAGGACATGGATAATGAAACCTGTATCTGCTTCTGTAAAATCCACAGAATCTTACTCCCTGCCCTGTGTCGATGACCATGCAGTAAGCTGACCCAGGAGGTCATTTTGCCCACAACAGTCTTTATATATATGACTAAGGAACACACTGGTAAAAGAATATGGACGAAAGTCTGAGTATGACAAGTCAGCTAGACTGGTATTAACTAAAAAAGCTGTGTGAAAATATCCTGAAAAAGTTGCCCCCAACTCACTCAAAGTCCAAAGTTGGAGCTGGAAATACAATGTCATGGAGTTTGGATAAGAACAGGTTTTCTCCAAGCTGAACTATGACACAGAGATTAGAGACTTCTAGAAACTATACTTTTTCAAAGAAAAAACATCACACGAGAAAAATGAGGCCTAGAAAAATTAAATGACTTAAGCTAATTAATGGCAGGACTGAGACTAGAGTATACTTTGTGTAATTGGCTATGGTCTTTTTGTTTGTTTGTTTGTTATCACTTCAGAACGAGACAAACTTAAAGAAAGGAAACACAACCAAAACTCAGTGGTTGGAAAAGAGACGGATGTGAACGCCATCTTGTTTCTTACGTATAAGGTTACCCCTCACAGTGTTTTGGAGGAGAAAACGCTGGCTCTTCCCAACGTTGGTTAACATACACAAAGATTCCAAAGACAAAACAAGTGCTTTGCAAACAAAGTAACTAGAACCAGCTCAGGCTTCCCCGCGCCAGGTCCTCCGTTCCACGGTCAGAACCACCAACTGTATCCCCCCGGGTAACAAGGTGATTCAGAAAAGCTGGCGTCTTCAGAGAAGGGAGAAAACTTAGCCGGGAAGAGAGTCAGGAGGAAACTTGCTCAGCTTCTTACTGGGGTCTGAAACGATCCCAACAGAGTCCTTAAACCCCTCAGGTTTCCCCAATCAAGCACCCTCGCCTCCAACCTGGGCCACCCCAGATCTGACTATCAGACGACAGAAGTCTGCGGACGCACGGAGAGCTGACCACCCCACGAGAGGGACCTACGCGCGGCCGCGCCCACTCACCTGCCGCTCCGCGGGAGACGGGAGACCTGCCCGGGGTCCAAGTCCTGGGCGTGGCAGACTCGCCCCTCTCCGGGCCCGACTCCAGCTCACCTCGGCGCCGCCCGCCTGGGTGCCGCCATCTTGACCACAAAGGGGGCCTCGCGCCGGAGGCCCCTGAGCGGGCGCCCTGAGCGGAGCCGGAGCGCCGGGGAGGCCCAGGTCGGCGCCCTACGTCCCCCGCGCGCTCGCGCCCCGTCCACGAGCGACGAGAGTCCCTCACGCAGCGCCCTACCCAGGCTTCCGCGGAACCGGCGCCCCGCGAAGCCCGCACCGCGGCTAAGGCGGCGCCGAGGGCGGCCCGGGCGGAAGAGCGGGCGCGGGGCACGCGCTCGGTAACCTGGCAACGCGGCGCAACCCGGCGTCTTCGGCGAACCCCAGCCCTCCACCGCGAGGAAGCACGGACCCCCGCACCCGCCGCCCAGCCCGCGCCGCCCCGCGGTCGCTCCGCCCGCCGCTGCCCGCTGGCTATGGTCTTTTAAATCCATGATACAACGTCTATATGTAACAAATCTGTTAAACCCTAAATGTTTATGATATTCAAGTAATCCATTATCTGAATTATTCTTGAAGATAAAACATCCAAAGACTTCTTAATTGTATGGGTATACATACATAAAATACACGTGGAGGTAACTTCAAATACAGTATGTGCCTGTCTCTATTCCTTCCCTCTCCGCTCTTCTAAAAAATGCCCCTTTAAAAATTGCTCACTCACCATCTATTAGGTAAATTTGCTGAAACACAGTAAATGTGGAGACAGAAATTGTTATAGAGACTATTCCAAATGGCACTGACACCTGTATTTATGAAATTTTTAAAAGGGTAAGTTAGAGTTGTTTTTTTAAAAAAAAAAATCCCACTATAGTAACACCACATCATCCTAGGTGCCCAGTTCTATCCAATTACATAAGATGGAGAAAGAGAGAGAGATAGAAACAGAGAGAGGGAGAGAGAGGAGAAAGAGAAAGAAGAAAGGAAGAAAACCAACTACTTATGTATAAAATGTTGCTCCCAAAGTTTGAGATTATACTCAAGCATCAATGAACAGAAAGAAAACACTTACAAATTTACAAATGTATTTCATTTATGGTATGAGGGACACAGGTTTAGATTTGCAACACGCTCCCACAAGGGTCAAATTGACCACTTTTTTCTATCTAGTTGCTCTTGAGAGAACAAAACAATTGAAACAGATGCCATTCAATTCCAAGTCTATAGCTTAGACCATGTCACTGCACACGAAATATTGTTCATTCAGAGTCAGCACATAGCAAGAGTAATTTATACTCTCAGAGTATTTGCTCTCAAGTCAATAGCAGAGAAGCCTTGACTAAAAACGTTCCCATTACTTTCCATTGTAATATATCTTACTTATAGCCCATGAACAGTGGTCAGGGGAGATTTATTCTTTGGACACCATATTATATAATCTCTCCACTTTAAGCCATCCCCCACTCGGCGATTATTTTTTAAATATGTTACTCGTAGTCAATATTAATTTACATTTAATCTTTCTTAGCATTATGAGTATTATTTTGTACAGGCTCAGAAACAAATCTCCCGAAATTCCTCCCTGATGCTCCCTTCAGGCTGAAAATGCATTGCAGTGTGGCTGCAGTGACTTAATTCTAGTTGGCAGAGCCCTGGCCACACACTAATTTCATTAGCCTCAAACTCCTGGATTTGAAAGATCCACTGAATATGATTCCTGTCCTCTGACACGTCACTTACTAACCAATTCAGTGTGCATACAGAGGAGAGAAAGGACTTGCTCAGCTCTGGCCCACCGGCAGGCAGATGAGAATTCCCAGTCAGAGACACTGTTTACATCTGAGTGGTCATTCTTGCCCGGGTCCTCATTTTCAGGAAGGAACTTCAATCCAGGCTTTGCCGGCAGCTGCAGCATTTGTTACATCCATTACTAGCTCCTTCTTCCTTCCTGCCCCCCAGTGCTTAGCATCCCCCATTTCAGTCACTAAGTCTTCCTTCCCCCAGCCTAGAAGCTTACCTCACCATAACTTTTTATCTCAAATGATAGGTTTGGCACATTCCCCACAGCAACCCACAGGGACTGGGGAAAAGAAAACTCAGATCTCTGGAGAGCTAAGAATTCAACCATTTAGAGAAGTTTCTTTTATACAGGACCGTCTTTATTGAGCTGAACCCTGCAATCCCAGAGAAGATTCACCTACCCGTTCTTTTCCTCTTTCCCTAAAGTGACTGTGTCTTTGAACAATGGGTCTGTGTTCCACTATTCTCTCTATTCATTTTGCAGGTTTACAGAGGCTGGGAAACTGGGGACTGGACTTACATGCCAGGAGCTTCTAAGATCACACGCAAAAATAAGGCTGCGGGAAGAGATTGTTGGAATCTATCTCTGTATATTTGAACATGGGCAGTGGTTAACCAGGATGCTCACACCAAGCTTATATCCAGCTTGCAGCACAAGCTACAAGTTGGTGCATCCCTCCTACTACCAGCCTCTTCTCAATAAATGCAGGTGAAAACTGGGGGCTCTTTTCCCTCAGCTGTTCAATCCAACATGAATAGCTGCAATTTGCAAATTAGAGGAAAATGACAGAGTTTTCTCTGAATGGTTTTGGTCCCAACCCACACTGCTAATGCTGGCATTCAGTTCCTTTCCTTCCCAGCCCAGGGAACGGGGGAACTAAGCATAAGGCAAGCGTTCTCTTTTCTTGCAAGTGCCTCAGATCCACACACCAGAGAAGGAATCAGCTCCCCCTGGAATCTTTTTCAGCAAACACAATCCTTCAGCCTAGTCTGCAAGCTCTCTCTTGACTTTAAGATTTCACTCTTTTTTCGACAGGCAGGCCCATCTGCAAGCTCCCAAGCTCCAAGTGAAGGCACCAAAATAATTTTTAAAATGTCAAACAGCAAATGTGCCTTCAACCCCCAGAGCTCCAGTAAAAACACGGTGAGTTGCGCCTGTGGTTCTCAGGTGACTTCTGGCCTCATCCTCCCTGCAGCGCTGCCTCCTCAGGTTCTCTAGGTTAAGCTCAGAGGTAAAGGAAGTGCTTCTGGGTTTTGCTTACAACAACCCAGGCTCTTCCTGAAAGCATTACCTCAAAGTGAAGGCTGCCCAGAAGCACTTTTGGCCTTGCAAACATCTAGAGGTGACATACTCAACAGGTGCTAGGGATGCTCAGAGGCTCAGAGGGGCCATACCAGGCTGCAGCTTTAGACAGACACCCCTCCTTCTGGCACAAACACAAACTTCATACCCCTGGGTGCTGATGTAGTGACAGCTTGAATCTCACAAGGAGTCCCCTCCAGAAACCCAACATGCTTCAGGAAAGGCACTTGAGAGGGAGCCAACTTTTTAGCTACGGGGAGCATAAGGGTCAGCCAGAACATCTGGAGAAGGGACTAACTGAGCTTGGGTCCTACCAGGCAGGGAGAGAGCTGTGCATTAGGAAAGGATCACTTCAAGACAGAGATGAACAAAAAACTTGGAGATAGGGGTAGAGAAGGAAAAGAGAGGCAGAAATTGAAAGGGAGAACATAAAAACAGAGAGACAAAAAAAAAAAAAAAAAAAGCAGGGAGAAAGAGACACAAGGAGAGAGACACACAGGAAGAAAGACAGAGAAACAAGAGAACCCATAGTCACGCATACCCTGAAACTCAATTTCTTCATACAGAAGCCATCCATCTATACCTAGGGCGGCACAGGAGCCGTGGGGCCGAGGCTGCGGGAGCAGGCGGTGAGAGAGCACTGCAGCACCGCCCACGGCTCAGCTGGCTCGATCCGCCGACCTCGCATCTTCCGCCGTTGCCCGCCTGCACCCGGAGCTAGAGGACCGCCCGGCCTTGCTCAGCGCACCCTACTGCCTCCCTCCAGGCGCCTTCTTGTCTGGCTCTGAGAATCGCCCTCAAAACCCAGGACTGGGGTTGGGGGCTGCGTTAGGGAGGTCGTGGGAAAGGATGGGCACAGGGTGGGTGCAGAAAAAGCGACTGTGTTTCGCAGTTAGCATGAGCTCACCTCCGGGCTCTGAGCTGGCAGGAGTAGAAAGCTGATCGCCCGGCTCCTGCCAGTGGCCGGATCGCAAAGGCAGTTTAGACGGTGCAAACAACTGCCCAGAGCAAATCACCTGGGGGCACGTCTGCGGGTGGCTTCTCCCCGCTTGAGGACAGTCCCCACGCCTTCCGCCCCATGCCCTCGCAGAGACAGGTTACAGGTCGGGAAATCCAACCCGAGCGAAATGGGCAATTCACGTCCAAATGTAGGTGAAGAACTAGCCTTCGGTTTAAGAACTGCCTCCCTAAGCTCTTCTCGAAATTTTCCAAGGGAGCTGCAGCTTGTCGGGCGGCTTGGGGCAGGGAAGCTGGGGAGTTGAGAAATGCCTAGTTTCTAGGCGTCTTCTCATCTTTCATATTCCTTGCGCCTAAGTGGCTCTCATAGGAGTCCGGCACTTTTACAAGCCTGTTTTGGAACCATATTTCACTCTAATGCAAACCCATTTAAATCATCCCCTTGTTTTTCGGAGACTGTTTCTTGTCAATGGGGCCATAAATCCAGAAAGTCAAGCCGGATGGAGTGGAGCGCGGACAGGGGAGAGGTGGAAGGGAAATGAATCAAACAGGGAAAGTACCTCCTCGGGTGAGGTGGGAGGGATTCGGCAGGATCTCCAGGGTGGAAATGAGCGAAGGCTGACCAGACCCCGCACCCCTGGAGTCCAAGCCAGCCTTCAGGAAAAAGAGCGCGGGGAGCTACGGCGCGCTCTGCCCCGGAGGGAGCGCCCCCCTACCTGGAAAAGCCTCAGGATGTTGGCTACCATGATGGAGACCGAACTCCCCGAAGCCCCAATCACTCCAACTACTTTCTCGGGCTTGACGAAAACCGGAGGCTCGCCGTTGGTGCAGCGCACTTCGGAGGTGTCCTTCTGGATGAGCGCCTGGACGAAAGTGAGCGACTGTTCGAGCGCATAAGTGTCCCTGGAACAAGTGTCCAGGATCCGCGCTCCCAGCGTCACGTTGGGCAGCAGGTTGGGATCCCTGTTGATCTGGTCCAGGGCGTAGAGCATCGCTTCCAGCCTGTGGATCCCGTTCTCCCTCTTGATGTCGCCACAGGGCACTCCGCTGGGACCCTTCGCGTGCACCGTGAACAGCCCCCCGAGGGTGACGTCCCCCTCGATCCGAATGGAGTGCGGGGCGTACATCTCCTGGCCGCGCGCCGCCGCCGCCAGCGCGCACAGAAGCACCTCCAGCGCGCAGCAGGGAAAGTTCATCAAAGTCAGGGCGCGGAGCAGCTTCCCCAGCTGGACCATGCTGCTCCCGCGGCTGCGGTGGTGGCGGCGGCACTCGAGGGGACGGTGGCGGGCTCGCCGGAGTCCTGGCCCCTTGGGGTGAGCTCCTCCGGGGAAGCCCAGGGTCTCCTGCGGGCGAGGAGGGTAGGGGCACCCGGGGAAGGGCAGCCGGCGAGGGTGGGGGGCCCCGCGGCGCCTGCCAGCTTGGGGCGCCGTGCGCTCTTGGGTTCCCCGGCCAGCGCGCCGCGCTCAAGCTCGCGCTCGGTGGCTTGCAGCTCGAGCTCTCCAACAGCCCAGCACTGGGGAGAGAGCGAGGATGGCTATCGCTTTAAACGCGCGTTCGGCTCCCTCTCCTCCTCGGCCCACTCCCTCCCACCCTCGCTCGCTCTCAGGCTCTCCCCACCCTTCCCAGCGCCCACCCTTCCCACGGTTTTGCATCATCACGCAGGGAGGGGCTGCGTGCTGAGGTAAAGGGGGAGGGAAAGGGTGGGCGGCTGTGGGGGGGGGTAGTAACTCCGATTGGGAGTTTCGAGGTCCCCAGGGAATCTGGGGATTGCAGGTCGCAGTCGAAGGCTGAGCTCCTGCTTCGGTCTCACTGTAGAAGCCGCTCGCTCGCCCGCCTGCACCCACACGCACATTCTAGGCACAGGGTGGCATCAGCCCCGGACAGGGCGGTTCTAGCTGGGGCTGACTGCTTCCAACCCTGAGGTCCGGAGCCGGGGCTGTCAGCGCCGGGAGAATGCGAGGTAGTCGAAGGTGATGCCGCCAAGCATGAAGGGTAGTAGGGAGACCCCAGTCTCTACTGCTAATTCGTCTGTGCCAGTTTTTCCTAAGAAAAACACACATACACACAGGAGCCTGATCTATGACCTAAAGAACCTTTACGCAGAGACTTCTCCGGGGCCAGGCACAGGGCTAGCCTGTAGGGAAAGACGCCAACAGGAAATGCTGGGAATGGAAATGCATCTTTGGTCTTCAGGGGTTACTGTGGCCGGAGCCGTATGAAGTAACCCTGGTCTCCAGTAAATCTGTGGCGGATTCGCTCCTTTTCTTCCTTTCATCGCAAGAGATGGAACAACTGAGAACTCTGCAGAGCGCACTTTCTTCTCTGGCGCTGACAGGTGTAAGGCTCCCTCCTACCCATTTCCAGAGATGCTTTTGGGCTGATGTCAGGTTTCCTCGGGCAGGAAATAGCAAGAAAGAGGTGACAGTAGGAGGAGCAGACAGAAATCTCCCCATCGATCCAGTGATCCATTCTTTTTTTTTTTTCTGGCTGAAGATTTGGGGGGGGTTGGGGAGTGGAATCAGGATGCCAGAGCAGGTTGTAGTGCAGTTAGGAAGCTGTTTTTCAAAGGTGTCCCCTCCTGCAGGTCCAGCCCAAACTTGGCCCATTAAAGCAACAAGTGGCCCTAGTTCCTACACAAGGAAGGGCAATGTATCTGCCCTTGGTGCCCACGTGTACTGCTTATGGTGGTCTCTACTCTTGCTGAGCCTTTCTGTTGGAGTGCAGGGAAACTGTCTTATACAGAATTGAGGGCGCAGAGAAAACCAAAACAAGACTATACTTTCTGTTGTAATGTTAGTGTACTAAAGAAAAATGTCCTTGCACGTAAACAAAACAACACACACACACACACCTAAAACGTCAGAAGTTGGGAAGTTGGTTGTCTCTTCCACCAACCACCTGTATGACCTTGGCACTTCTGTTCCTGTGCCTGAGTTTTACTTTGCCCATCTGTAAAATGATGAAATTGAATTGAATGTTTTACAGGTTAACTTTTAACTTTCAAATCTTCTGTTGAAATAGGCCATGCACCTTTGGCCATGGTGTTCTTTTTAGACCAATATCCTTTGTTGCTTTATGTGTAGGGCACCCGTTTTTTGATACCCAAACAACACTTCAAACATTTCCTGGTACAGAGGATTTTTTTTTTTCTTGTTGACCACCCATTTATCTTCCTTCTAGGGAGAGTCCAGTCCATCATTTTCTTTTCAGACATGCCCCTCCTCCAGGTTTCAATACTTAAGGTTTGAGGAGGAAAAAAACCTTCTGGCTACAGTGTTCAAGGAAGGGAATAGAGGCTAACAAGAGCTAGGCAGGGCTAATCCCTGGACTTCTGCTGGAGTAACGAGGTTGATGACATAGGCTTACCACTGTCCAATAGACAATCCGTGCCGGAGTTAAAAGAAAAAGGAGCCTCCTTCCTCTAAATGCTTTATGTATATCTTTGGACAATGTTACACTATTTGATTTTGTAAACACATACCATTTTACTGCCATCTTCAAGAAAAGTGATGTAAAAGCTATGCGAAGCTACCCCTGTATACAATGTGATCATCCATCACTCATAGATGTGATGCCCTGCTATATAAGTGCACACCTCGTGCAACCTTATGCTGTGATGCGCCCGCCCCTTCCAGCCAGCCCTGGAGCTGCGAGCGTATAAGCCCGCAGCTGTGCCAGAAGCTCCCACATAAACAGGGAAATATTTGAATCCCATAATGAGAGATACCAGAGAGGAGAAAAGGCAGAGAGAAGAAGGGGTGGGGAAGAGAGAAAGGGACCTGGTTAAAACATGTGAACTCCTGGATCCACATGTGCCTGAAAGATTGCCTCTTTTTTTTCAATTATATAGTATTTTATTTCTGTTGTTTGAAGTCAAAATATCCTCTTGTAACTCACCTATTCTGCTATTCAATACATTGGATCAAAAAGGCTGGAACAAGTGAAATAGATATCCTGTTAAGGCAGCATTAGCTAATTTGGAAAGGGGGAAAGAAGCAAAGCAATAGAAAGGCATCCTTGGGAACACAAATACTGTGATCCTAGTATTTAGGCATCAGTACCTCAGGCTATATTTGATAGAGACTGTATCCTTATTTAGTTTTTAATTTAAGGCTGTTTAGTAGGCACTTGGTGCCAAAAAATATATTTGAAGAGCTGTGTTACAAGTAATAACACTTGATTTTTCACCTGCCCACGTGAAGATCTATGTTCTCCTCTTCCATTTCCAGGTCACAGCTTGCAATTGCTCAACAAATAGTTCTTGGCTGACTGTTGAATGTTGCCTTATTCTGTGTTCTCTCTTTGCTCTACTCATTCTCCCCAAATATCTGGCAGCAATCGTTATCTTCTTTTTGTTGCAGTCATCTGTGTGCATATTTTATTTCCCTTGCTAAGCTGGAAGATCCTTGAGGGTAAGCGGCTAGGTATTATTTATCTTTTTACCTCGGACAATGTTCAGAATGGTGTTTTGTACCTAAGAAGCACTCATGTGTTGAATGAATCAGAAATGGTTTGCCATTCCCCACTGCCTTTATCTCACAATAACAGAAACATAAAGTGGGCAGAGCAGAAACGACGGCAAATAAATTGTCCTCTTAGTCACAGAATGCAGTTTCTAGAACTTAAAGAATAATTAGTAGATTTTGAAATAATTTTGTTTTACAAAAATTTCATAAGATTGAAATACTCTAACCTTAAAGCTCTCGATCAACTCTAAAGGAAGGCTTTAATTGGCTCTTCCTGAGTCAAGTGTTTATTCCTGGGCCGATAACTGGGGCCATTGTCATAATAGAAAGTGTGATTTATTACCAGAGAAAGAGGAAAGTGACGCTGGGCTTGCAAGATATTTATATCTTCAGCCAGAGTGCACAGGATCTGGAACTTAATCGGTGACGCAGTATTTGTTTGAGATTATATGAATGAAAAATCTTTGTGTAAGAGTGATTAATCTAAAACTTGGCCAGTCATTGTCCTAGTGTCATATTAAATTGCAGGAGAATCTAGTTTTAGGCACAAAGATCATAAATATAAAATGTGTTCCCAGGCTTGGTTCTGTGTAGTCAGTAATCTGTACTCAGCCACTCATTAATAAAACTGAAAGTTAAGGACTCAGTCCTAACTTATATGCTTAGCATTGTATTTTGTTAACAATCTCAGTTTTATTTTCTTTATTCTCCCCTGTCCATCATCTTCTGCAGAAAATACTGTCTCCACTTTCAATTCCCTGTCTATTTAAATCCAATTTGTAATTTATAAAGTTGTCCTCCTTAAGGGCTGCTGCTTCTGCCACAGTAATGTACTCTGGCCATTATTAAACGCTTCCATCTTTCATGTAGGTCTCCATCCATAGGTTTTGTTTTCATAGCTTTTTTTTTTTTTGGCGGTACGCGGGCCTCTCACTGTTGTGGCCTCTCCCGACGCGGAGCACAGGCTCCGGACGCGCAGGCTCAGCGGCCATGGCTCACGGGCCCAGCCGCTCCGCGGCATGTGGCATCTTCCCGGACTGGGGCACAAACCCGTGTCCCCTGCATTGGCAGGGGGACTTTCAACCACTGCGCCACCACGGAAGCACTATACTTATGATTTTATATTTGCTTATTTACTTTTGTCTCCCCCCTCAGCTCAAGAGAGACTATATTCATCTGTGTTAATCACTGCTGTGTTTCCTGAACATGCCTATAAATCATACTGAAGAATGGTGCCTGAAATTTGGTAAGGGATCCATCAATTTTCTTGGCTGGATGAAGAAATGTGTTCATAAATTAATGAACAGATCTTCGGAGCTTCTGACTTGAGGACTAATGGGAAGAGGATGGCAAGTGGTTGGGACAGGGTACTGCAAGAAGTAGTATGTGGAGTACTCTGATAGCTATCCTAACAGATAAGATTGTGTTCATTTAAGTAGTTTTAATGAGAGAGCTGGGAACTAGGGACACACAGCATTAAGGTTTTTATAATGCATTCTGTAGAGTTCTTTTTAAGTCTGTACAAATATCATTGAAAATATATGCATACATATACACCTCTGTTACTTTACTTAGTGCTTTACAAGAGCCCCTCAAGGAAGGGATAGTAGCAACTCTCAGTATCCTTCCTTTATGATGAGCTTAATTTATTCAAAGTTACATCATAATTTATTTGTAACTGTGAAACTAGACTTAGTTATTGAATAGACCCTCCCTAGAAACGTATGACATTAATAAAACCAACAAAACTTTGTTCAGTTTCCAATGATAGACACACTACAGACTCAATTATGGGCCATCCAGTTTAATGAAGGGAAGAAGTGATTGAACAAATACAGAGCAAACAGAATATGAAGTTTTATCCTCCATTAATATTAGTAACGGATAGTGTGGGCTCCAATGCCTTCAAGATAGCTTGAGACCATCATCTCTGTGTCATGGGCAGGGGGATGTTCAGCCAGGATGTCTTTCACTGTCACTGAGAAAAATTTCCATAATATATAATGATACCTACTGAAACTGATATGGGGCATTTGGGTAATTAGGAATCCATTAGCATATTTTTCCGGAAGCCTTGACTACAAAACGAAGATAGTAGATTTGGACACTTTCAGCCATGAAGAAGTTGTTTGGATATTCATCTTTATGCCTAATGAAATAAGCTTATTTCATCTCTGCAGCTTCCCATATACCATTTTCCTACCTCTGTTTTATGTTTGGAAAGACTTTTAGAAATTGAAAGTCAAGTTAAAAAGTGAGTGACAACTTAAATGATATATGGAATATTTTGCTGACTTACAAGAGCATGCAGAATTAAATATGACCCAGTTCAAATGTTTATTTTAACGTGTCTGTTGAGGTGGAGTTTTCAAGGTGCCAGAAAATGAGAATTCACCTTCCAGTGTGTGTTACCAGTTCTGTT
This sequence comes from Delphinapterus leucas, assembly GCF_059928025.1. Classification (NCBI taxonomy): domain Eukaryota; kingdom Metazoa; phylum Chordata; class Mammalia; order Artiodactyla; family Monodontidae; genus Delphinapterus; species Delphinapterus leucas. The sequence continues at coordinate 3,199,126 of NW_028322262.1, read as the reverse complement.
CATTGCACAGAATCATCTTCATAAAACATACGGTTTGCTATGTACCTGGTATATATCTCAATTAGTTTGAAGAATTTCTCAGATACCTCTTAATATGTAGTGCTCCAATTCCAATCTCGCCATGTCCTGTACCAGTGACACAGCACACAGGAGTTTTATTTCTCTTTATTTCTCTGGGTTGTTCAGAACCCAATGAAAGAACGATGGAATGGGATCAAAGAGATCAGGGTTCTTGTCCCAGATTTACCATAAAATAATTGTGTCCTCTTGGGAAAATTATAGTCATTCTAGGTCCCTTTTCTTTACTTTGACAGAGCTGCACTAGATGACCCCAAATAATATAGCACTCTTTCAGTAGTAGCTTAGATGTCATTGGTATTCTGAAACAAATGAAGACAATGACACATGGAGCTGTGCAACATCTCTGTAACTCTGTTGTCTTAGAGTTGCCTCCATTTTACAGATGATAAGATGACTGTGCATAGAAGTAGATGTTTGGAACCAGCGGTTCCAAAGTAAGTGGAGGTCAACCACAAATTTCCTTCCTTCCTGAAGCTCACTTAGCCAAAACATAGGCTTCTGAATAGTAAGCTGTAAAGCATATTATCAGTACATTTTAAAAGAAGCTATTCTTCTAGGATTTCCAATTAATAGCAGGAGGTTTTGAAATTCTTAAAAGATCATCTAATTTTGTGAGATTTACAGCTCTATTTTCCTGTCAAGCAAGTTGTATTAGTGCCAGACAGTCATCTGAGCTTCTGGATGCTTCTCTGAACCTCTTGAAGTTTTCTTCTTGCTATCTGAAATTCATGCCAGAGAAGCCTTTTTCTAGAGCGTATGTACAGACTTGTGTATTTTTATATAGGAAAGCGATGCAGTGAGTCAAGTCGGGGGTTAAGCCCTCATTCTCAGAGTGGTATTGAGCTCCTGGTGAAATGTAATCCTCATTTCCTCAGAATAGAAAAGCAGTTATCTCACGTTTTTAATGCCATTAACTCTTTATACATTTATGTATAATACATATATTTATTGTACCTACGAGGTGTGCTCTCTTTGGGAAGTACAAAGCTATTTGAGACGTAAGTTGTTCATTTTTTTGTTTTCCCACAAATACTGTGACCCTTTGAGCAGGAAGGTCTATGTTTTACTAACATCTAGAACAAGCAGCTAACACGGTGTCTAAGATGTAGTCAATAAATATGAATTAGATAGATGAACACATTTTTATGTAAGGGCCAGGACATGGACAAATAGAAATTTTTCATTTTCAGTCACAAAGCAACAACAGACATAATAATGATACAGACAACAAGTGCTATGGTCATTCAAAGAAGGCATAGAATAGATAGAAGGATCTCCTCTGTGGCACAGGGAACTATACTCAATATTTTGTAATAACATCTGTATGGGGCACCTGCTCCACACCAGGCCCTATGACAGGTGCTTACATACTTTCCCTCTCCCCCATCCTATGGGGAAAGTACTCTGCTATAGATTTAACATTTGCCTTCCCCAAAATTCATATGTTGAAATCCTAACCCCCAAAGTGATGGTATCAGGAGGTGTGGCATTTGGGAGGTGATAAGGTCATGAGGGTAGAGCCCTCATGAACAAAATTAGTGCCCTCATAAAAGAGACCCCACAGAGGTCCCTCGACTTTTCTGCCATGGGAGGTTACAGAGAAAACACGCCAGCTGTGACCCAGGTAGAGCATACTCACCGGACTGTGAATTTGCTCGCACCCTGACCTTAGACTTCCAACCTCCAGAACTATGAGAAATAAATTTCTGTTGTTCATAAGCTACCCAGGCTCTGGTATTTTGTTATAGCAGCCCAAATGGATTACGATAACCTCTGTCCTTAGGTTTCAGACCCAGAAACTCAACTTTGTAGAGGTTACGAGGACCCTAAAACCACTCAACCAGGCAGAGGCAGATTTGAAATTTAAGTCTCCAATTCCACATGTAAGTCTATCAGACCCTGTCTCCAGACATGATGTCATGAACAAGAGCTAATGCAACAAAGAGTTTACATGCAGCAAAACAATTAGCAAACAAAGTAAGAATATAGTAGACCGACTGTTTTTGTCACCCAATAGCCATTCACCACTCTTCCAGTTGAACAGAAGCCATGCCCCGTGGGCACATTCAGCCCTGCTGTTTTCATTTCCCAGATTTGAGGGGTAGGAAATTATTATCCCTCCTGGCCATCAGCACCCTGACCTCTACCACCCACCGGGCCAGCTTCAAGAACAGCTGGATCCACCTGTTCAAATGAAACAGGTCTGCTCTCTGTGGTGTTGGCTTCTAGTTCAAGCAGCTCTCCCCACATGATAGCAAAGCTGGCTCCCAGCAGTTGCAAGCATGAATCCTACCAGCCTAGCAGTCCCAACAGATACCTTTTAAGTATTTTTTCCCCAAAGCTCCAGTTAAAAGTCCTAGGCTGATTGCAATTTGACCTGCTCTGGACAAACATTTCCTTTAGAACCAAGAAGGCTGCCAGACAAAATACAGGATGCCCGCCTCGTTAAAGCTGAACTTCAGATAAACAGTAATTTTTTTAGTAGAAGTATGTTGCATGCAATGTTGAAGACACCCTAAAAAGTCGTGGTTTTCATCTGCGGTTCACCTTTAACTGGGCGCCCCGTGTGGGCTTTGCCGGCTGTGGTGGGTGCCGAGCGGGGTCGGAGGGCACGGTGGGGGACTGTGGCCCGAGCCGGGTTGCACACCCAGCCCACAGCGTGCAGGGAGAGAGAGGCAGCCTCGTCTCCGCTGCAGGAGCTGAGACGGGGAGAAGGGGAGCGCCCCAAAAGGAAACCAGCTGTCCCTCCCAGGAGAGAGGAGATGGCTGTTCAGCAGCCAGAAACAGCAGAGGAGCCCGAGCACAGAAGCGGCGGCCTCTGAGGACGCGGCGCACATATTTCTGGTGGGCGAGGGGCACGCGGGCCGGTCCGTGGGAAAGAGGGGAGCCCGCGCCGGCCCCTCCGTCTCCCGAGCCTGTGCGTTTCCCTAAAAGAGCAGCAGCTGTGCAAACTGACGGTTCACAGTTGTGATAAATCTCCTTAGGAAAGCACTTCGATTAAAGTCACATCTAACTAGAACGCAAGAAGTCATCCCTGAACAGATCAATTGGGAGAGGGGCAGCTCTGGGCGCGCACCCACCCCGCTGCTGTTTTGCTTTCCCCGCAGGACGAGGGCCGCTCACTGGGTCGCGGGGACAGCGCGCTGTCTCAGCTGGGGAAGAGGCGCTTCCTCAGGACACATGCAAAACCCAAAGTGTGAAAGGAGGCCTTTATTCCATTCCTTTGGGGGATTTCTTAATGACGTAAAGCCCAACTTGGTTTCAGATCTGCCTGTCGTTTCCGTGACAGAACCTTCCTGGGGGGTCCACCAGCAGCGGGGTGGCCAGGCGCCACAGGGCTGTGCTCTCCTTCCCAAGCCAGTTCATCTCCATCTGTAGCATTTTCAGAGAAACTCTCGGATAGGTTTTCTCCAACAGGTTCTTTTTCCTTCACTTTATAAAGTCATTCTCCTGCACAAAATAAACGGCCTGAAGACATCACTGAGCCTCTTTTTCTCCCAGGGTCAGGGCCAGCACGGCTCCCAGACCACAGGGGCGCAGGACCTCACAATGGGCTTCAGGCCTTCCCCTCCCCTCCCGCCCCTCCCACCCCGCCCTACCCCTCCCCTCCTCCCCTGCAGAAATCACATCCCTTTCTCCAGACTCCCCACTTCAGCTTGACTTCCAGCAGATCTTTACCCTGCCAGTTAGTAATTCAGGACTAATTAGGTGATTGCTTTCATTTATGGTAGCACTTGGGGGGGGGTGAAATGGCTTTGCCCCTATTCTTGTTGGAAAAATAAATTACCCCCACTGTCACTTGAGATCTTATTTTCCGCCCAATCAAGCAAATTAGCAGCGTGGTTCATTTTCCCAGCATTCACTCCTGAACAGACGGCAGTGCCCAGCTGTGTGGTCAGTGCAATTGTTTGGGGCTGTTTGTGCCGACAATGACAGGAGACGCCTGTCTCCCGAAAGAAGAGTGGCCCTTGTCTTGCTTAGGCCAACGAGCTGCCCGGAGCGCTGCCCGCCTGGCTTCTGAGGAAGGTGTACACCGCCATCTAGTGGAGATGGGGGCTCACTGCAGTGTGCTCGTTCTCCAGCCTTTCCTTCTGGCCGGTAAGAACAAGCAATAATGCTTCTTGTAAGTTCCTAAAAATAGGGGAGGTCTTATATCACCAGGAGTGAAATGTTTGCCTCAATGTCTGGAATGAAAGTGCAACCCCATGCTTGCACAACGTCTGTCTTGTCAGTAGCCCTCTTTCATCCCGATGTTTAGGTCCAAGACAGGATCGTCATTGTCTGAGCAATGGGTATCTCTCCGAAGCTGGGTAGTTCTCCCCTGTCCCAAGTAGTGTGGGAGGAGACAGTCAGCACCTTCACAGACGCCTTCATCTCTGCAGCCTCGCCATCACTCCTCATCTCGCCCACAGCAAGCCCGATTCCAAAGTGCACAGGGTAGAGGCGTTCGAAAGTTGGCTTGTTCAACCAGGGGCATTGCCACTTCCCAGAGGGAGCCAGAAACACACCCACATCCTAAGACTCTTTTCAGTCTTGGCGTTGAGGGGGTTCCCACTCTGTCCCCTGACTACACACAAGTCAGTGTCTTTTTCCTTTCCGCTCATTCTACCTACATGAAGAGCACATTGATGTCCCCAGTTTTAACACAGGAACCATGATTTTCTTGGGTTTTGTGTATGGGGGGGTGGAGAGAACGGGAGAGAGAGCAAGTACATCCCAATATGGAAGGGCTTGGGGCCGTGGTTCTCAACCAGGGGCAATTTTGCACCCAGGAGACATTTGAAAGTGTCTTGGGACACTTTGGATGGTCACAGCTTAGGGGAGGCTAAAAGTTCTTCCATCACAGGACAGGCCCACAGCAAAGAAGCATCCAACCCCACCCAGCAGTCGTGCTGAGGCTGAGAAAGCCTGGTTTAGGCTCGCAGATATCGCCCTCCAGCAAGCCGGTTAGAACACTGATAGTCCTCGGCCCACACTGCAGAGGCTGTGGATAGATAATGCATCCTCTCCCAAGTCAGTACTGACCGCCATTTTTCTTCTTTTAGACTCTTCCATTTTAAACATAATTTAGTTGTCTCTTTTTTGTCCCTCTGCTCTGCTGAGAAGAGAAAGGATTGGAAAGGGGGAGGGGAAGGTGACAGAAAAGGAGGATTAGAGGCCTGACCTGTTTCTCCTGGAGAAGTGGGCACATTCCTCTCTCACACGTACTTTGTGACCGAGGAGGGTACAATTAAAAGCACAATAATTTGCTTGTTATTCAAGTCAGGCATTAGTCCGGGTAATGGCGTGCTTGGTGTAGAGATGGATTTCCTTGTTCGGAGCTAAGCACAGGACTAGCTGAATTCTCCATGGAGAAATCTTGATTTGTTCAGGTCTTTCATGTTTTCTACAGAGAAGGAATTATGTCTTCCTAAAGAGGGGCGTTGCTTAAAAAGCTACAAAGTGTAAGAAAAGGATTTAGGGCAGAGGGGCCTGTGGTTACGTAGCTGAGGGGTACAGGGAATTTCAGAGCCAAGGATTATTTAAAGCCATAAAGTTAAAAAAATAATTGCTTTAGGGACTTCCCTGGTGGTGCAGTGGTTAAGAATCCTCCTGCCAGTGCAGGGAACACGAGTTCGAGCCCTGGTCCGGGAAGATCCCACATGCCGTGGAGCAACTAAGCCCGTGTGCCACAACTACGGAGACTGCGTGCCACAACTACTGAAGCCCACGCGCCTAAAGCCCGTGCTCTGCAACAAGAGAAGTCACCCAGTGAGAAGCCCGTGAACCGCAACGAAGAGTAACCCCTGCTCACCACAACTAGAGAAAGCCCACGCGCAGCAACAAAGACCTAAGGTAGCCAAAAATAAAAATAAATTTAAAACAATTTATTAAAAAACATTGCTTTAGCACTACTGCATCAGTGCTGGCGAGTACACTGTAAAGGCAATTAAGCATGAGCTAATATTCATTTTACTTTGGCTAATTACTGCATGGATCCAGGAGAGGGAGGGGAAAGAAAACATGCCCCCTCCCTGGCAATCAGGGAGGACGTTGGTTTTGGTTTCTTTGCCTTATAGGCACGCTTATTATTTGGAGTGCCCAGAATCCAGCCATCACAAGGGCCTTATTAGTTAAAACACAGGAAAATTGTTCTCTCAAGGCAGAACAGTGAATGCTCTGCTGTCCCAGTGACCGAGCAGAAGCCGCTATTAGTTTTAACTCCATCGATTATTGTTAGCCAGAGAGGACATGACATACACAGTCCTGACTTCACCCATGTGCCTGCTGAGCCTGGGTCAGGGGCTCTCAACCCAGAGCAATTCTGCCCCCCTCCCCCCAGCTCCCCGCCCCCCGGACAATTGACAAGTTCAGGAGGCATTTCTGCTGTCACAGCTGGGGAAGGACTGCTGGCGTCCGCTGGGCAGAGGCCAGGGATACTGTAGGAGTATCCCGCAATGCCCAGGACAGCCCACAGCAAAGAATTATCGGACACAAAATGTCACCAGTGGCAAAAGTAAGAGGTCCTGGTGTAGAGAGAGGCAATTTCCTCTCTTTGAGTAGGTGAAGGTCTTCAGAATCTTCGCTTCCTCAAATACATAATGGACAAGTCATCAGATGACCATATTTCATGCTAACTAACACGCTTTTCTTCCCCCTTTTCTACACTGGGTATTCATTCTCCCACTTCAGGAAATCGAGTGACGCTAAGAAAAACTTGCCCTGGAAGAATGGTCCGCGGGGGCGAATTGAGACCCAATTCACACACACGCACCCAAGAGGGAAGACAGCGAGCTTCTCTACAATCCCCTGGTTCGGAGTTTTGAGAAGTTTTATTCCCTTCTCTGAGATTACCCATTCTTCCCTGCATGAAGCATGTTCAGCGAAGTCATTTGTCCTGCAGGACAACTCTTTACAGGAGTTAAGAGCCCGCAGCAGTGAGATATCCATTTCCTCCCTGGAGAATGAGGACTCCCCCTGAGGGAGGTTAATGCTCAGGACAGGAGCATCTCCGGAGCTGGTGACAGCCAAGGGGCTGTGACTCAGGACTGTCCCAGGCAGGCCATCAACTCTCTGGGAGAGCCTCAAGGATGCACTTGGCCTCCGTTTACAGGAGGTGAGGAGGGCAGAGTGCTGCAGATGGGGAGCGGGGCGGCCACTCCCAGACTAAACCCTAGCCGGCACCCTGCAAGAGACAGAAAACCTCTCCCCTCAGGTCCCACCAGCCCTGCTCCCCCCTTCTGTGCACCCCTTTCAAATGCGTTTTTCTGCTTTGCCCCCTCCCATTCAATCCGTTCTAGGTACAGTGGTCACGGTGATCCTGGTAAGTCCCAAGTCAGATCGTGTTGCTCGGAGCTCAAAACCCTTCAGAGGCTCCCATCTGGGTTCGAATAAAAGCAGTCTTCTCCCTCTCTCCCCCTCCCCATCCCCCCCATCTCTCTCTCTCTCTCTCTCACACACACACACACACACACACACACACACACACACACACCGTCCCTCCCCTTCCCTCAAGCCCTTCCAGACACACTGGCACGCTGTCCCTGGCTGTTCCTAGCAGCTCCCTCCCCATAGCCTCCTGCACTTACTATTCTCTCTGCCTAGAAGGTTCTTTCTCTCCGTATCTACAGGGGCTGCTCTCTCCGGTCTGTCCACATGTCCCCTTCTAATTAGGGTAGCCCTCTTTCCCTTTGATGCTTTATTGTTCCCGTAACCTGCATCATCTGGTAACATGCTAAAAACTTCCATGCTTTCATTTGCGGGTCCTTCCCTACCCCACCTCTCACTCCCAGATTGCAAGGCTCTCTGTATAATGTTTTCACAGCTGTCTATCTCGAGGACCAAGTGCAGTGACTGGCTCCAGCAAGCACTCAGATATTCGTTGAAGAAATTAGGAAATGGACCAGGCTACTTAGCTTCAGAAGCTCTTTCATGGAAGTTCCCATCCCCTCCATACCAGTTCTCAGCTAGTTGACTGAAGACTAGCACCCTGACAATGAGGCAGCTCTAAACTGTGAATGACAAAAATATTTACTGTGTCTCCGAGGGCCACTTGTGTTTGGTGTTTTATTTTTTAATAGTTTTTTGAATTAATTTATTTTTGGCTGCGTTGGGTCTTCGTTGCTGTGCGCGGGCTTTCTCTAGTTGCGGCGAGCGGGGGCTACTCCTCGTTGCGGTGTGTGGGCTTCTCACTGTGGTGGCTTCTCTTGTTGCGGAGCACGGGCTCTAGGTGCATGCACTTCAGTAGTTGTGGCACACGGGCTTCAGTAGCTGTGGCTCGCAGGCTCTAGAGTGCAGGCTCAGTAGTTGTGGAGCACGGGCTTAGTTGTTCCACGGCATGTGGGATCTTCCCGGACCAGGGCTCGAACCCGTGTCTCCTGCATTGGCAGGCGGATTCTTAACCACTGCGCCACCAGGGAAGTCCATGTTTGGTTTTTAATTGTAGTGAAATGCACATAAAATTGTATCATCGTATCACTTATGAGTGTAGCGTTTAGAAACGTTCAGGAGATTCACGTTGTGCGGCAGCCAATCTCCAGAACTCTTTTCTTCTGGAAAAACTGGAACTCTCTGCCCTCCAGCAACCGCTACCCCCAGCACCTGGCACCCACCATTCGACTTTCTGTCTGTACGAACTTGACCACTCTAGGTGCCTCATACAAGTGGAATCGAGAGCATTTGTCTTTCTGTGACTGGTAGGTTAGCATCATGTCCTCAAGATTCATCCATGTTGTAGCCTGTGTCAGAACTTCCTCTTTAAGGCTGAATAATATTCTGTTGTGTATACACCCCGTTTTGCTTATCTATTCATCTGTCAGTGGGCAGTTGGGTTGCTTCCATAGTTTAGTTATTGTGAACAATGCTGCTATGAACATAGGTATACAAAGTATCTTGGAAAACCTGCTTTCAGTTATGTTGGGTATATACCCAGAAGTGGAACTGGACCATATGGTAATCCTACTTTTCATTTTGAGGAACCACCATGATATTTTGCACAATGGCTGTACCATTTTACATTCTCACCAGTAGCGCACAGGGTTCCAATTTCCTACATCCTCATCAACCCTTGTTATTTTTTGTTTTCATAGTAGCCACCCTAAAGTGTGTAAGGTGGTGTCTCACTGTAGTCTTGACTTGCATTTCCCTAATGATCAGTGATGCTGAGCATCTTTTGAGGTGTTTATGGGCCATTTATGTATCTTCTTAGCAGAAATGTCTAATCAAGTCCTTTGCCCATTTTTTAGCCAGGTTGTTTGCTTTGTGGCTGAGTTTTAGGAGTTCTCTGTACACTCTAGATATTAATCCCTTATCAGATATATGATTTCCAAACATCTCCTCTCATTCTGTGATTGCCCTTTTCCTCTGTTGATAGGGTCTTGATGCACAGAGTTTTAAAAATTTTCATGAAGTCCAATCTCTCTATTTTCCTTTTGTTGCCTGTGCCTTCGGTGTCATATTCAAGAAATCATTGCCAAAATCTAATGCCATTAAACTTTGGGGCACTTGTGCTTTTTAAAAGGACCTTCTAATGACAAGTTCCCCAGTTTGGGGAGTTCAGAGCCCTGAAACCTAACTATAAGTGTTCCCAATGCAGAAAGTACATAAGAACCAGAGTGCTTAATCAACATTTCTGTTGGCAAGCGAGGTCCCAAGGAGCGTGTGGAAGCACAGCAGAAGTAACATGGAGGACTTTTAGGAATGTTCTCTGCCACCTTAGTTTCCTCCCTCTTTCTCCATATATCCCTCCCATTTTTCCTTCCTTCCTTTCAGATAACATGTCTGGGGCAGGATATGGTGAAGAAAATGCTTTTACCTCACTCCCCTATAACAACACTGACCACCCCATGAGTCTTGGAGAAGCAATTTGCCTAATTTGGAGAGAAAAACTCCATTCAAGCCCTGCTGGGATGCAAGTTCAAATCTGCGTGACCACAAAACCCACGTTCATGGACCCACTTGCCTCTATTGCTTTTTTAAGCTATAGGAATGCTGGATGAGGAATGTTGTCTGTTATCAGCTAGAAAAACATGATCCCCCTTTGAGCCTTCCTGTCATTACCTATAAGATGAAAATGGACAGGCACAGCACATTTCCAGTGTTACTTCTGAAGTTTTCAGTGCTATCTTACATGAAAATAACATGAAGAAACAGAAGCAAACCTGCCTGATTCCCCCTTATGCCTTGACTACTTGGCCTGCAGAGAGGCCTCCAAGACCCTCCTTGGACGATCCAGGGTTCAGCCCAGCACTGAGCTAGACGACCACGGGCTCCCCTTCCAGCCCAATGAGTCTTTGCATGACTGTTTTGGGTTTATTTTTCTAGACTCCCATTTCTTCAAAGTTTGAGAACCAGTCACAGATATCCATTTCACCCAAGGGCTGGTATGTCACGAGGTCACCAATATTTGTTTTATGTACTGCTAAGAGATTAAGGGGCAGTATAATTTCAGAGAAAAGTTAGGTTCCCTGGAAGTCAGGAACCCCAGCACCCCGCCCTTAAACACTCGAATGACCTTGAGCAATGAAAGGTCTCCAGACCTTCATTTCTCATCTTCAAATGAGAAGACAAATTGGACAACATCACTGTTTCCTAAAGTGTGGTGTGTACACTGCTGTGGAAAGTAAGCAATAGGTAGAAAAAAGTTAGGTGCTTTTATCTTATGTATATATCTATAAATACTTAAATAGCCTCTCAGCTGTACAGTATCTTAGCTATTATTGCTACAGCAAGGCTGAAGTCGGTGACACACACACAAGCAAGACCCAATGCTAGTACATGTGGTGAAGGTATCGCACCTTCAGGAATTGTCCTTTCCACCCAAACTATCCAGAAAGATTGACACCGATGAAATGGATCGCTATTATGGATCCTCATATACCAAATTCCCATGAGCTTTGCTGAGAAGACCTCAGCATTGCATCAAAGCATCCCTTTGATGCAATGTGAATAAGGTTTAAAAAAGTTATTAATGGGGGAGGCAAATATTAAATCTATAGCAGAGGTACTTTCCCCATAGGATGGGGGAGAGGGAAAGTATGTAAGCACCTGTCATAGGGCCTGGTGTGGAGCAGGTGCCCCATACAGATGTTATTACAAAATATTGAGTATAGTTCCCTGTGCCACAGAGGAAATCCTTCTATCTATTCTATGCCTTCTTTGAATGACCGTAGCACTTGTTGTCTGTATCATTATTATGTCTGTTGTTGCTTTGTGACTGAAAATGAAAAATTTCTATTTGTCCATGTCCTGGCTCTTACATAAAAATGTGTTCATTTATCTAATTCATATTTATTGACTACATCTTAGACACCGTGTTAACTGCTGGTTCTAGATGTTAGTAAAATATAGACCTTCCTGCTCAAAGGGTCACAGTATTTGTGGGAAAACAAAAAAATGAACAACCTATGTCTCTAAGAGCTTTGTACTTCCCAAAGAGAACACACCTCGTAGGTACAATGAATACATGTATCATACGTAAATGTATAAATCGTTAATGGGATTATACACCTGAGATAACTGCTTTTCGATTCTGACGAAATGATGATTATATTTCACCAGGAGCTCAATACCACTCTGAGAATGAGGGCTTAACCCCCGACTTGACTCACTGCATCGCTTTCCTATATAAAAATACACAAGTCTGTACATACGCTCTAGAAAAAGGCTTCTCTGGCATGAATTTCAGATAGCAAGAAGAAAACTTCAAGAGGTTCAGAGAAGCATCCAGAAGCTCAGATGACTGTCTGGCACTAATACAACTTGCTTGACAGGAAAATAGAGCTGTAAATCTCACAAAATTAGATGATCTTTTAAGAATTTCAAAACCTCCTGCTATTAATTGGAAATCCTAGAAGAATAGCTTCTTTTAAAATGTACTGATAATATGCTTTACAGCTTACTATTCAGAAGCCTATGTTTTGGCTAAGTGAGCTTCAGGAAGGAAGGAAATTTGTGGTTGACCTCCACTTACTTTGGAACCGCTGGTTCCGAACATCTACTTCTATGCACAGTCATCTTATCATCTGTAAAATGGAGGCAACTCTAAGACAACAGAGTTACAGAGATGTTGCACAGCTCCATGTGTCATTGTCTTCATTTGTTTCAGAATACCAATGACATCTAAGCTACTACTGAAAGAGTGCTATATTATTTGGGGTCATCTAGTGCAGCTCTGTCAAAGTAAAGAAAAGGGACCTAGAATGACTATAATTTTCCCAAGAGGACACAATTATTTTATGGTAAATCTGGGACAAGAACCCTGATCTCTTTGATCCCATTCCATCGTTCTTTCATTGGGTTCTGAACAACCCAGAGAAATAAAGAGAAATAAAACTCCTGTGTGCTGTGTCACTGGTACAGGACATGGCGAGATTGGAATTGGAGCACTACATATTAAGAGGTATCTGAGAAATTCTTCAAACTAATTGAGATATATACCAGGTACATAGAAAACAGTATGTTTTATGAAGATGATTCTGTGCAATGAACAGAACTGGTAGCACACACTGGAAGGTGAATTCTCGTTTTCTGGCACCTTGAAAACTCCACCTCAACATACACGTTAAAATAAACATTTGAACTGGGTCATATTTAATTCTGCATGCTCTTGTAAGTCAGCAAAATATTCCATATATCATTTAAGTTGTCACTCACTTTTTAACTTGACTTTCAATTTCTAAAAGTCTTTCCAAACATAAAACAGAGGTGGGAAAATGGTATATGGGAAGCTGCAGAGATGAAATAAGCTTATTTCATTAGGCATAAAGATGAATATCCAAACAACTTCATGGCTGAAAGTGTCCAAATCTACTGTCTTCATTTTGTAGTCAGGGCTTCCGGAAAAATATGCTAATTGATTCCTTATTACCCAAATACCCCATATCAGTTTCAGTAGGTATCATTATATATTATGGAAATTTTTCTCAGTGACAGTGAAAGACATCCTGGCTGAACATCCCCCTGCCCATGACACAGAGATGATGGTCTCAAGCTATCTTGAAGGCATTGGAGCCCACAGTATCCGTTACTAATATTAATGGAGGATAAAACTTCATATTCTGTTTGCTCTATATTTGTTCAATCACTTCTTCCCTTCATTAAACTGGATGGCCCATAATTGAGTCTGTAGTGTGTCTATCATTGGAAACTGAACAAAGTTTTGTTGGTTTTATTAATGTCATACGTTTCTAGGGAGGGTCTATTCAATAACTAAGTCTAGTTTCACAGTTACAAATAAATTATGATGTAACTTTGAATAAATTAAGCTCATCATAAAGGAAGGATACTGAGAGTTGCTACTATCCCTTCCTTGAGGGACTCTTGTAAAGCACTAAATAAAGTAACAGCGGTGTATATGTATGCATATATTTTCAATGATATTTGTACAGACTTAAAAAGAACTCTACAGAATGCATTATAAAAACCTTAATGCTGTGCGTCCCTAGTTCCCAGCTCTCTCATTAAAACTACTTAAATGAACACAATCTTATCTGTTAGGATAGCTATCAGAGTACTCCAAATACTACTACTTGCTGTACCCTGTCCCAACCATTTGCCATCCTCTTCCCATTAGTCCTCAAGTCAGAAGCCCCGAAGATCTGTTCATTAATTTATGAACACATTTCTTCATCCAGCCAAGGAAATTGATTGATTCCTTACCAAAGTTCAGGCACCATTCTTCAGTATGATTTATAGACATGTTCAGGAAACACAGCAGTGATTAACACAGACGAATATAGTCTCTCTTGAGCTGAGGGGGGAGACAAAAGTAAATAAGCAAATATAAAATCATAAGTATAGGGCTTCCCTGGTAGTGCAGTGGTTGAAAGTCCCCCTGCCAATGCAGGGGACACGGGTTCGTGCCCCGGTCCGGGTAGATCCCACATGCCGCGGAGCGGCTAGCCCCGTGAGCCATGGCCGCTGAGCCTCTGCGTCCGGGTGTGCTCCACAATGGGAGAGGTCACAACCGTGAGAGGCCTGCATACCGCAAAAAAAAAAAGTATAAATATGTAAATAAAAACTAAATAAATGGATAGAATAGTATATCAGGTAAGTGTTGGAGAAAAACAGCAAGCAGGGAAGGGAGATGGAGATTGTTAGCTGGTAGGAGGAGGCTGCGATCTGAAACTAAGTGATCGATGAGGGCTTTCTGGGGAAGATAAAATATAAGAGGGAACTTAAGGTTGTGAGAGGGAGCAAGGTGCATATCTGGGAAGTGAATAGTACAAGCAGAGGGAACAGTCAGATGGAAAAGCAATGAGGCAAGAGTGGGCTTGGAGTATCCAAGGAGCAGAAAGGATGTCAGTGTGTGGAAAACAGAGGGAGCAAAGTGGAGAGGAGGAGGAAACAGTCAGACAGGAAACAGGGGCCCACATTTCTAGGGCTGTGGACGCACTTTGAGGACTTTGCTTTTCCTGTGAAGGAGCCATTGAAGAGACTTAAGTGACATGATCTCACTTACGTTTTAACAAGATTTCTCTGGACGCCATGTTGATTAGAGACTGTAGGAGAGTAAGGACAAGCCCCAGAAGACCAATAGTTGATTCAAAGAAGTGATTCCTCAAACATGGTCCCCCTCCTCAGTAAGGACGCAGAGCAGGAATCGGCAAATAATGGCCACAAATCAAATCAGGCTCTCAGCCTGGATCTGTGGGACTGTGAGCTAATAATGTCTCACGTTTAGAAAGGTTGTCGAAGAAAAAAGGGTAGGAGAAGTTACAGAAACTGTATATGGTCCACAAAGCCTAACTGCTTAATTCTTTTTTTTTTTAAGGGCAACTCATTCATTTATTGTTTAAAGATTGCAAGACAACTTCTGAATTTCTGTAGCACAATTTAAATATTTTACTTTTTTGATAAAGCAGAGTATAATAGAAAATACATTTAGTTTCCAGTAATATCTATATCTCTATTCAGAATTAAGTCTTCCACAGACATGTAACCTGGAAACAAAAGCCTGTTACAATAAGCAAAGCTTCAACAGAGCTGCTACTTTTCGGGCCAGGGAAAGGTTCATCCCTATAGGAGGAGGATGTGCTATGTAAAATGGCTGCAAGGTCACAGCCTTGAGGGCGCTGGAAGTCTATTATCCTATCCCACATTAAGTAGTTTGGTGAACTTCAAACGTCCGTTCATCTGCAACCAAGCTGGCAAACTTTAACTGATATTTCAAGCAGGTAAGAAATAAATTAAAAGAAATCCTTACACTGATGTTCCTTGATTTACACTGTTAAATGGTTCATTAACATGTAATTCTGGCTAAGAATTACATTTGAGACTCCTTGCTCAGATTTTGGTTAACAGTACCAATCTTTCAGAAATTCAAGTTCTTATTAATCAATAATTTGTCAGCTAGGATACATTCGGCATCAGCTGCAACTACAGAATAGGTGCACTGCCTCAGCGCTGTGGAGAGACATAATCCAGAACACTACTAGCAGACAAAATATCTGTTACTAGACAGCACAGGTGCAGTACAGCAAGACAAAAACATATATTCATGTGTGCCGCGGACCAGCCAGAGAGAGAGGATTTCACCGCCCAGGTTCAGAAGGGAAGGCGTAAGGAACTGAAGTAGCACCGACGAATGGGGTCAGAAGGACCGAGACAACTGATGGTTGCAAGGCAAATTTTATTATGCTACAGTTGCAGATTATCTAGACTAGAAAAAGGAAGGCTGCCAGATGGTGGTTTACATTATCTACAGACTGTCTCGGCTCAAGGTTAACTTCCCTGGGAGAAAATCCATAAACCCAGAAGCATCAAAAATAACCTGCATGTGCAGGGGGGAGACAGCTTTGCTTGTCTCATTTTACATTCTTTCTGATCTCTGGGCCCTGGTGATTTATCTCCCATGGAATGGAAGAAGGAGGGGAACAAGTGGGACAGTCCCTTCGAGCAGCGGCGGCATGCCTGGCATGTCCTTACCTGCTCTCAAGGCTGACTGCTTCCCGCAGGTCCCCCTTTTTTATTTTTTAACTTTTGCTGCAAAATAATGCCATGAAGTTTAGTGCCGAGAGTAGTATACTGTTGCATGAGGATACGAAACAGACATGAGAAGATTACTATCAATAATAGGCAGATTATGGCCAGGGTAATAAATCCTGACAACCTTCCAGTAATCCAAGACTGAGGGTTTAACCACTTTAAATGATCCAGTAAAGTTTGAATTACATCTTCTGGCGAAACGTCATCAAGATGTGTACTTTGTATATCCTGAATTTCAGCATTTAATTTCTTAAGACTAATATTATTATCTGACCAAACACTCAGCAGATGCATTTTTACTTTTTCCCATTCCCAAATACAGTCACTGAACTTTTAAGGAGTAACACACATCCATGTATACTTTGCATGACAAGCTAAACGCATCCTCAATTTTAATGCTGCCATCTGATCTCCAATCCCCCAAACTGCGTTTTTAAATTCATCTAACTTGTTATTAATCTGTAAATCTATGTGACTTTGTAAAGATAAAGCAAGACTGGTATGTTGAGATAACTGATTAGCAAAGTGAGCATGATGAATACTCTGTGAAAGAGCAAGACCGGCAGTAGCCACGGTAGCAGACAGAGCAGCCGAGGCAAGTAAACTTACTATTAGCCACCCAAGAAAGCGTCTCCTTCTCTGCAAGGCTTTAGAGAGTTCCACCCATGCCTGTACTCCAGTATCTTCACACCAAGGTTCTCTCAGATGTACAGGCACCATAACATACATGGGTTGCTTTAGTATAAGCACAGATTGCGTTCCTGCAGAAGGGAACATACAACTGCTAAAAATACAATTAACACAGCTAATATTATATTCTCCTTTGGAAGAATTACCAATGTTAATAGAACCACACAAACGTGTATATGGAGGAGCAACACAAGTTATAACAGGTGTACTGGAATAAGTTAGAGCTAGTTTCCATATATCCCTGTTCTTTTGAAATGTGATAAACCTATCTATGATGGGAAAAGAAGAGATAAGAATTGACACCTTGGTATAATCTATAGTACACCATATTTGGTTATTATTCCAAGATGCATTGCAACGTTCAAAACTGGATCCAGGAAAGTTAACAGTCATAAAAGGAGGCAATTGATTTTTTGATTTTCTGTTAAGCATAGTAACCTTATGTCCAGCTATAAGTATCCCTTGTCCTCCAAGTAAACGCTTCATACAGAAATAATTTCCTGAATCTTCACCTGTAACCTTGGCTATAGTAATAGCGGAATCCCTAAGTGGTGAGGCGTATGAGATTTGACCTCTAATATTAATAGCTTGCCCATTTTATACCAAATGATGGTATCCTTAAGATCCTCTCGTCGGCTGGTAGCCGGGCATGTAAGAGTAATGTTGGTTCCTGTAAAACGAAGGATGCCTGGAGAGCCTGACACACTCATTGATTGATCCGTTCCCTCATAAACATCTGTATGCTCATAACTAATAGCCTTTACACATCCAGTTTCCAGATGCAATGGGCTAAGACAGACAGGATAGGTACTAAACCAGTTAGTATAATTTACATATTGATTTGTTTTATATTCCCAATAAGAGGCCCATAAACAGTTATCATTGTAAAATACAGGAAACTGTGCTTCAGACCAAGATATGGGTTGTAATAGTGGAGGATCAGGTACATAGGCCTAGTAAGTTGCTGCATTAACAGAGGGAACACATGAAATGGTTGCCAACATAACCAAAAATAAAGTTACAGGTGTAACAGGATTATTCTGTTGTTTCACTGACTCTTGAGCTCGTGAAACCAGTTGTTTAATTTGTCCCCAAGTTGGAACATCACTCCTTTGAGTCGTCCTGGCAAGTGGTCTCCTCTTCTTCTTCTGAATCAAGACTGTCAAATTTTCCGGAGAGGTGCAGAGCTTCTTCATCTTCTGAACTAGGTGAGCTGCGGCGAGCCATCTATTTGCTTGACTAAGCGCTCAGGAAGCCAGCAAGGTCCAGGCGCTGATCTGGGATAAGACACACACGTGACCACGTCCCCAAATCAACACAGGATCAGGACCACGCCAAGTGCTGGTTAACGGATCTTTCCAGAGGACCTCTGGAGATTAAGAGGCCAATCTTGGCTCAGCCACAAACCTTCCCCCTGCAGAGCAGCCAAATTTGTCAACAGTGAGAACATTTAAAATAAACAGAGCATGATTTATAAGGTTATGTGGTGTTGTTCTAGACAATTCCCCCCTTTTTATTTTTTCAATAGTTAGCTTTAAAGATCTATTTGCACGTTCTATAATACCTTGTCCTTGAGGGTTATATGGAATGCCTGTAATATGGGTAATTTTGTAATGAATTACAAAATGTTGCAAAAGCAGCGGGCCCATTATCTGTTTTAATAATTTTGGGAAGGTTCATGAAAGCAAAACAGTGTAATAAATGAGTGATAACATGTTTAGTAGCTCCTCCGGTCTGTGCTGTAGCACAGAGGAAATCAGAATAAGTATTGATAGTGACATGAACAAACTGTAATTTCCCAAAAGACGGGATATGAGTAACATCCATTTGCCATAAATGTCTAGGTAATAATCCACGAGGATTAACAACATAATGTGGAACAGGAAGGTGAGGTAAGCATTGTGGGCATTGCTTAACAATTTGTCGGGCGGCTTCACGAGTAAGGGAGAATTGTGTGTGTAATGTAGCCGTCGACTGACGGTGTAGAGCGTGCAACGGCTGTGCTGCTTGTGAAGCAGTTTGATCATAACTTACCGTAATATGAGGGTGTCCAGGACATGGACCATGAGTATCAACAGTATGAAGATAATGAATGCAGTACATCAGCCATTCTTGACAGCATGACGAACGGAAAGGAGGAGTACAGTAAATTGGGACATGTCCTGCTTTAGGGAAAAGAGATTGAGGAGGAGGAGTAACTTCAACTCTATTCTTGGGAGGAAAATGTACAGGATAAAGATCACGTTTAGATCGAGTTAAAACATCTGCAGTCGCATTAAGTTTAGTCAATGGACCAGGCAAGTTAGAATGAGCACGGATATACAGACCTGCAACAGGACCATCGTGGGAACGAATAAGCTGTTGAAGCAAACGAAAAGAGGATGATAATTCAGGGTTATTAGTATGTCCTATGGTCGCAGTCTCCAGAAGAAAGCATAAGCTAATAAGATATTTACTACCAGAAAACAAATTAAAAGATATAGAAGGCAAATGTTTAAAAGCCATAATGACAGCATACAGTTCAACACGTTGAGCTGAAGTCAAGGAAGTTTCTTTAATGAGGTTTGTTCCGTCGTCAATGATTACAGTAGCCACTCCTGAAGAAGAACCGTCCGTAAAAACCAAAGGTACATGAGGAACAGGCTGTTGCCTAATTATAGAAGGAAAGATATGAGTTAAGTTTGCTGAATTGGATCAATTTATCAGCAGGGTAATGGCGTTCCAAGGTACCTGAAAATCCTGCAAGAGCAAGACCCCATTCATTACTATGTTGAAAAAGCCAATTTTGTTGACTAACTGAATAAGGGATAATAATTTGAGAAGGTTCTATACTTATAGGTTGTAAGCATCTAGTTCTACCTTGCATTATTAAATTACTAATAAGTTCATAATAAGGGTTAATAACTTTAGAGGGTGTAGTTTTCATATGAATCTATTCAATAATTCCAACAGTTTGCCATAAGACGGCAGTAGGCACATGAGGAGTGGGACAAATTATTAAGAAAATTGGAAGGTGAGTATGAATTCTAGTTAATTGTGTAGAACTGATTGACTATTTGTAAAGCTTGAAATCCTTCTGGAGTCATAGAGCGTGAAGAAGAAGGATCTGAGTCACCTTTAAGAATATCAAACAAAGGCTGTAATTGAGCAGTAGTAAGTTTTAAGGAAGGCCTTAGCCAATTAATATCTCCAACTAATTTTTGAAAACCATTTAATGTTTTTAAATTATCAACTCGAATTTGCAGTCTTTGAGGCCTAATAGTAGTGTTATCAATGTATTTTCCCAAATATAAAAATGGAGATTGTCTTTGAATTTTTTTTGAGGCAACGACCAAGCCAAATGATTGTAAGGACTGTTGTAAAAATTGAAAAGCAGTCTCTAATAAAGAAATATTATCAGTGGCTAAAAGTATATCATCCATATAATGTATGAGATATAACGATGGAAACCTTTTTCTCACAGGAGTCAAGGCCTGAGCCACATACTTTTGGCATAATGTAGGACTATTTGCCATGCCCTGAGGCAATACTTTCCATTGAAATCTCCTCGTGGCTTCCTTAAAATTTAAGGAAGGCAAGCTAAAAGCAAAATGTTTTCTATCTTCAGGAAACAAAGGAATAGTGAAAAAACAATCTTTTAAATCTATAACTAAAAGATGATAATTGTGTGGTATGGCTGTTGGAGAGGGTAGGCCTGGTTGAAGAGTTCCCATTATTAGCATAGTTTTATTAACAGCTCTTAGATCCTGTAATAACCTATATTTTCCAGATTTTTTCTTGATAATAAAAATAGGAGTATTCCAAGGACTACTGGAAATTTCTAAATGCCCTAATTGTTTCAGTACTAATTGTTCTGCAGCTTCTAACTTCTCCTTTGTGAGGGGCCATTGGTCCACCCATACAGGGTCATCAGTCAGCCAAGTAATTGGATCAGCAGTGAGTGGAGGAGAATCCAAGGCCCCTAAGAAAAACCCAAACCTAGTCTATCATTTTTTTATTTTCACATCAATAGGATAGACAGTTCCTTGTTGATTTGTTCCCAGCCCTTTTGTGGGAAGAAATCCTTGATCCAACATCATATTAGAGACTTGAGAGTTTGGACTATAAAGTAATACTCCCATTTCTTTTAATATATCTTGGCCCCAGAGGTTTAAAGGTAGCCCAGGCAAAACATAAGGCTGGAAGTATCCTGAATGGCCCTCACTATCTTGCCATAATAAAAACTGACTACTTTGCATAGGAGAAGAACTTTGTCCTATTACGTGAAGTTCTGTAATAGTAGGACTAATGGGCCAATGTTTAGGCCAGTGTATCTGCGTCATAACAGAGACATCAGCTCCAGTGTCTAACAAACCTGAAAAAACCTTTCCATTAATGGTTCATTTCATTTCTGGACGTTCTTTCCCTATATTCTGAATCCAGTAGGCAGCATTAGACGATCCAAAAGCCTTTGTTTCTCTCTTTTGATGTTGTCAAATTTGTCCATGAGGTACAAAGGGCAAAAGTAGCAATTGTGCAATTTTATCACCAGGAGAAATAGTTATTATATTTTTAATAGTTTGTGCCATGACTTTTATTTCTCCTTCGTAGTCAGAATCTGTGACTCCTGGCATAACAGTTAAACCTTTCATGGTGACACTACTTCTTCCCAATAATAGTCCCATCAAACCCTTGGGTAAAGGTCCACAGATGCCCGTAGAGAGGGCCTGAGGACCCATTTCAGGAGTTAATACATATCGGGCGGAGGTACTGAGCTCCAGTCCTGCGCTTCCCGGTGTTGCTCTGGAGAGCGAGGATATTGTATATTTTTGTTTTTGGTTAATGTCTGATTGATAATTTGAGGAGGATACACAGACATTGCCCTTATTATTTGTTGGGGCCGGGGAAGGCCCCGGGAGGAGTTCCCCGACAATGGTGGCCCATCCTTGTGGGCCACTGAGCAACCATCTTGTGCCCAATGTTTTCCCCTATTGCATTTAGGGCATAAACCAGGGATTTTCTGACCATCTGGAGGTTTCTGAGTAAGGAAGGAAGGACTAGGGTTAGAATTAAAAGATCTACATTCTCTAGCAAAATGACCTGCCTTTCCGCATTTAAAACAAGTCTTTGTTTTCTTTTGATTGTTTTTAAACCCCACTTTAGTTAATGCTGCAGCCACAGCAGCACCCTGTATGTAAGTAGGCCCAATGTCTGCACAAAGGCGAATATAATCCTCCAGTGTTCCCCGTTTTCTCCAAGGTCGAATCGCAGCCTGACATGCATTATTAGCATTCTCAAAAGCAAGCTGCTCTACTACAATTGTACCAGTGAGTCCGTCCACAATGAGTCTCCCCACCGCCTGTGACAATCTATCTACCAAATCAGCATATGGTTCATCAGGTCCCTGTCTAATTGTTGAAAGATCCTCAGTTTTGTGTGTAGAAGGTCATTTCCTCCAGGCTTGTAATGCCAAATGATTTATTTGAGGATAAGCAACAAAGGGATAAGTTAATTGATCTTGTAAAGAAAGATATTGTCCTTCCCCAATCAGCATATGATAATCAACTGGAACATTATGGGCAGCATTCTTTTCTGCTTGTTCAGCAGCCCGTTCATAAAAATCAAACTTCCATATTAAATAATCTCCACCATTTAAACAAGCTCGTGCAATAGACTTCCAATCGGCGGGGGGAAGAGCTTCTCCTGCAATAGCTTCTCCTGTCAACCATACAGTAGTAAAAGGAGCAGTGGGCCCATACTGAGCACAGGCAGATTTTCAATCTTTCAAAACTTTAAAAGGGAGAGCCTGATGCTCCCTAGTAGCTTGTTGAGGATTACTAGGATCAGGTCTTTCTATGACGGGACAACAGAAAATAGGATCTTCTCCTCGTTTTATTGCTCCTTGTACAGCGCGCTGCAAGGGACTGAGCATTTTTACAGATGTAGATTTTTGAGGAAGACAGTCCTTATTAACCTGCAGCTTTTTCACTGACTTATCTATCATAGCCATTAGAAAATCATCCTCAGGATATTTCTCTCTTTTATGTTTACAAGCCTCATCTGTTAAGTCAAAATGTTCCTCTTCATCTAAAATATTTAAATTAATTAGCTCTTTCGGTTTAGGAAGTGGCGACACAGTAGCTGATAATACAGCCTCTCCTTCTGTCAGAGGCTTATGTTTTTCTGACTTTACATTCAAATCAACACTATCATGAGAAGAATCTAAACATATTTTTATCAGAGTCCACAAACTATATGTAACAACAGGAGTATGAGTAGGCCCTCGAGACTCATAATAATTTTTTAAATCTTCTCCAAATTTCTGCCAGATTTCTATGTCAACAGAGCCGCCATCAGGAAACCAGGGAGATACACCATGGATATGCTGTAAAAATTCAGTCAACTGTGAGGTAGAAA
Source organism: Delphinapterus leucas (assembly GCF_059928025.1). Lineage (NCBI taxonomy): Eukaryota > Metazoa > Chordata > Mammalia > Artiodactyla > Monodontidae > Delphinapterus > Delphinapterus leucas. The sequence continues at coordinate 3,175,993 of NW_028322262.1, read as the reverse complement.
CTTTATCACCCCGAGCTTTAAGCATCGAAAGTAAAACCTGAGCAAATAATTCACACTCCTTTGAGCCCTTTTGCCCCATCTTATTTTACTTCTGACTATTGCCTTATGCCTCTATTAGTTGCACTTTTACTGGTGGCCACACATATTTTGCATAAGGGTTCTCTTACCTGCACTTTCTTTTTCTTTTAATTGCCTTCACGCTTCAGGTCCCTGTTCGAGTGCCACTTGCCGCGGACCAGCCGGAGAAAGAGGATCTCACCGCCCAGGGTCAGAAGGGAAGGGGTAAGGAACTGAAGTAGCACCGACGGATGGGGTCAGAAGGACCAAGACAACTGATGGTTGCAAGGCAAATTTTATTATGCTACAGTTGCAGATTATATAGACTAGAAATCGGAAGGTTGCCAGATGGTGGTTTCCATTATCTACAGACTGTCTCGGCTCAAGGTTAACTTCCCTGGGAGAAAACCCATAAACCCAGAAGCATCAAAAATAACCTGCATGTGCAGGGGGCAGACAGCTTTGCTTGTCTCATTTTACATTCTTTCTGATCTCTGGGCCCTGGTGATTTATCTCCCATGGAATGGAACAAGGAGGGGAACAAGTAGGGACAGTTCCTTCGAGCAGCGGCCGCATGCCTGGCATGTCCTTACCTGCTCTCAAGGCTGACTGCTTCCCACACATATGTTGCCTTGTTTAAGCCTCAAGCCCTCGATCCTTTGTTGAAATACAATAATTTCATTCCTATGGTTTTCAATACCAACAACTCAACCTCCAGGAGGGCTAAAGTCTAATTTGTACTCCAAACCAAGTAGCAGTGCAGTTCGCTACTACTGAGGCTGAATCCATAAAGACTTCAAGACCACGTCCAGAAGACAAGTTATTATATATAATACCCTAGAAGGTCTGAAACATAATTATCATATACATAGCTGGTCCTTCAGAGCTTTTTACCTATAACATGTTTTTTGATGAAACTTATTTAATGTACTGGAGATAACTGTGACTTACTGATCAAATATTTGAATACTTATACTTACCTGGGATTTCATTTCTGCTGAAAGAAAAAGGAAGAACAGGACTCACTAAAAAAAAAAACCAAACTTTAGAAGTGAAAGTAAAAATCTTAACACACACTATCACTTTTGGAAGCAGCATAGAGGGGCAGTCAACGGTAAAACACTGGTGAAATAGGTCAAAACTCTAGGCCAAAAACCCATTATTATTATCATCAGTGACAGTACCACAACTGTGCCCTTCAGAATTAATAATCGCTCCTAAGAAACTTTATTTGGCATCAGATGATGTGTTTAAGAGAAACACTCTGGGAGGTTTTGAATCAGTCTTGGTTTTTTGTTCGCCAAGTTACAGGAGAATTTTTAAAGTGGGGGGAAGGGAAGAAGGAAACGGACCAGGAAAAGAATTTAAGCCATCATCTATAAACCAACAAAGCACTGATAGTTCCAAACATTATGTCACAAACTAAAATGACTGATATAGGCTCCAGTGGTTTATAAAACCTATAAAAAGACTACACCAGCAAAGTCCCCATTTATCTGTAGAGTTCAGAAACTAAAACAAGGAATACTTTAGCTTAAAACCTTATCTCAAGAGAATCATACACTTCACATGAATAAAAATACACGAAACCAAACATTTTTAAAAGCTCCAATACCCAAAATATAAAGAAAAATATTAATCCAGAAGACTCAATCAATCCACGATAATCACAAAATGGCTGGGCAGTCTCTATCTCCCTTCCACACTAACCATCCATCCCATGGAAGACCAAGGGAGATCAGACCTTCCAGACTTACCTTCCAGACCTTCCAGACACCTGGATGCTGCAAAATTCTATGGAGACTCCTTGTGGAACAGCAGTTTCCCATCTCTTGTGTCTCTCCCTATCACGATCATGATCATGCAGGAAGCAAGTCTAGCTGTGCTATTTCTTATCATTGTCTGTCACCCATCTGCAACATGGTATTGTACGGATAAGGAGAAAGTAGTTCCCTTTCCCCCAGAAGGTTGAGGCTCAGGTACAGGGTAATTCTCCTGTGCACACAGTCATTATTTAGGCCGACTCAGTGACTTCAACAGGCTTAATCATGTGATCAGGTTTGTTGCCAGCTGCGTAATGCTCCCACATCTGTAGATAGAGCCGCTCTAGGTCCACTGTGTATTGTTTGGTATTGAACAGAGGGCTAGATGTTCTCTGCTTCCAGACTTTGCCACGAATTTTCTTCAGGTATTCTAGATCAGTTCCCAGTTTTACAGCTATGTCTTCATATTCTTGACTATTTTTAGCAATAAGCTCAAGACAGCCTAAACAAGTGAGCTGGGAAGCTGCAACTCGGGAAGCAAGAGTCTCTCCTGGCATAGTCACCATGGGTGTCCCTGACCAAAGGACATCCATCCCTGTGGTGTGTCCATTACAGAGTGGAGTGTCCAAGCAGACATCAGCCAGCTGGCCTCTCCGAACATGTTCCTCTTTAGGAGCAACAGGTGAAAAAATGATACGGTTCTGGGGAAGGCCCATATTTTGTGCGTACTGTTGAATATTAGGCTCTCCTACTGCTGGAAAACGCAACAGCCACAGTACACTATTGGGAACACGCTTCAGAATGTTTGCCCACATCTGCAAAGTAGATGGGTCAATTTTATATAACTGATTGAAGTTACAGTACACAATGGCATCTTCCGGTAACCCGTACTGAGAACGTGTGGTTACAATAATGGTACGGGGAACCTCCTCTCCAGTGGCAGCCTTAATGTTGATCTGGGTAGTTGCCAGTCCATTGCTAAGACTGAATCCATTAATTGTTATCTGAATTTGTCCTCTGTTAATCATGTCAATAACTGCCTCTGCAATAGTATTCATAGGAATGACAGGCATATTAAGAGCTGTATTACTGCTGTCTGCGGTGTCTCCTCCCTCAGGACATTTCATCTTGACAATTTGCACATCTGGGAGACTATCAAGAAATGCTTTGAGGTCGATGCCATTCAGCACAATCCGATTGTCATAAATGTGCCCATTGGACTTAAAATCGATGACCGCTTTCTTCTTCAGGTGAGGGAACATATTAGCATGATCACCAATAAAGAAAGTATGGGGCATATAAGCCAGTTTCTCAGAATACTGCTCAGCAACTTCAGCAGGTGAAGTTTCCTGATCAGTGATGATATAATCCATGAAAAGCACGCCACTGGTCCCAGGGTAGCCCAGCCACATTGCCTGAATAGGAGCTGGCCTGAGAGCAAAGAGTTCATTTCGAGCACCCCTGGTATAACCATTCATATTTACAAGGATGTGTATACCATCTTGATGGATGCGATCAGCTGCTTTCCCGTTGCATGGAATCTGAGAAAGATCAACGAAATGATGGGCTTCTGCCATCACCTTCGCTCGGAAGTTTGTGCCATCATCTGGGCTCAGGGCATAACAGAATACCTCAAATTTATCAGGATTGTGCGTGCCTGGAATAGACTGCATAAGATGAGAAGTAGGATGATTCCCAAAGTCAGAACTCACGTATCCTACACGCAGTCGACCATCACTGAGCTTCAAGTCTTTTGGATGTTCGTACGGTGGTTTATGAAGGACACTGATCTCATCCAAGCAGAGGTTCCCATGGCTCTCAGCAATAGCCTTCCTGAAGCCATGAGAAAGAGGATAGAGCATACTATGATGAGGCTGCACAGAAGGCAACCTATTCTTCTCCAGCTGGTCAGCCACAATGCTGACCAACTTCTTCATTCGCTCATCATAGTCTGTCCAATCACACACAATCTGCAGGCAATGAGCCAAATCACAATAAGCGTCAGGAAAGTCAGGTTCAAGCTTCAGAGCAGTGCGATAAGAAGCAATTGCTTCTGGAATATTCCCTGAATACTTGTGAACGGAAGCCAGATTGCTGTGGGCATCCGCAAGTGCAGGGTTAATCTGAATGGCACGAGTATAACACTGCAAGGCTCCCTGAACATCCTGCATCTTCTTTAGAGTGTTTCCCATGTTACAGTAGGCATCAGCAAAGGTAGGACTGATTCGAACAGCCTCCTTATAATGCATCAGAGCTTCCTGCAGTTTTCCCTGCTGCTCCAATACACTTGCTAAATTTGAATGGGCAACAGCAAACTCTGGGAAGACTTCTAATGCTTTACGATACAAGCGAACTGCCTCTTCAATGTTTCCCTGGTCTCCTTTGATATTGGCTAGGTTATTCAGAGAGTCTGCATGGGTGGGGCACAGCCGCAGAGCTGTATTATAACAATCTTCTGCTTCGGCAACACGGCCCTTCTCTTCCAGAGCGTTGGCTAGGTTGCAGTAGGCATCAGGGAAATGTGGTTGCAATTCAATAGCTCGCCTGTAGGTGTCTATTGCCAGATCCATCAGGCCTTGCTCATAGTATACACAAGCCAGGTTGGCACGTACCACTGCATGATTTGGGCTCAAGCTTAGGGCACAAAGGTAAGCTGCCACAGCTCTGTCAAAAATCCGTGCCTCTTTCAAGACATTTCCTAAATTGATATAAGCATCCAGAAAATTGGGGTCAAGGGTGACAGCCTTTTCAAAGTGATGAATTGCAAGCCAAATCTCCCCTTGTGCATTGAAAACACAGCCAAGATTACTCCAAGCTACTGCAAAGTTCGGTTGCGTCTCCACTGCTTTCAAATAACATGCCTTGGCCCCTTCCAAGCGACCCAGGGCTTTGAGCAGGTTCCCCAGGTCACTGCGAACACAGTACAAATCAGGATTGCACTGAAGAGCAGAGACGTAAGCTTGTACTGCCCCTTGCATGTCGCCTGCTGCTACCAAAGCGGCTGCCAGGTTAATATAGCCATCGATGAAATCTGGTTTGAGATGCAATGCATGCCGGTAATGCTCCATTGCTTCCTGCAACTGCCCTCTTTCCCTGTACACATTCCCCAAATTCGAATAGGCTTCTGCCAGAAGAGGGTTCTGTTTAATTGCCAGAGTACTAAAGTGGGCAGATCTGTCCAGCCTTCGACACTGGAAGTGTAGAGATGAAAGTAATAAAAGTACTCCAGTATTGTCTGGCTCTTGTCTCCACAGCTGCATGCAGTGTCTCTCAGCTGCCTCAAAATCTCCTGCCTGATATTCTCGATGTGCCAACTCAGCTAACCCTTGGAAGGAAAGCATACGTTTCGTTGGTTCTGTGCTGTCGGCCACGTTGCCCAAAGAAGACGCCATCTGGAGCTTCTGGAGAGAGTGAGAAAAGGGGGTAATTGAGTCCCGCTGCCGCCACTACTGGCAAGAATGTTTCCAGAGGTAGCAAATACGAGGGCAGCAGCCGTACCACTGCTTTGGCAGGCTTAAGTGGCGGCAACAGTTACAGGCACCGAACCTTAGGAACTCTGGTTGGCCATCTACCTCTCACGCTCTTGAAATCTTAATTCTTAACCCTGCCCTCTTCCACCATTTTTCTCCTAATCAGGGAATAAAAATTAGCTATACACTTGCCTTAGAAGAAATCAAAAGTCAGTAGTCCAAACACTTTTAAAATTTTTGTTTTCTGTCCAGTTGGAAAGGAAATACATGATTGACTTTACTTCATCATTCATATAGTCAATGTGGAAAACATTAGGGCCGTGTATTTCAATACAGTAAGATCAGAAAATTTTAAATTGGCCTTCCCAAACCACTAATAAGTAACCAACGTTGTATATAATGCTAAAATCTTAGAGACTGAGTTTGATATTTTAAAAGTTCTGAAAGGATTAGCTAATTTCTCCTCATCATATTTCTCATGCCTCAAACCTGAGTATTACTTTTAAAAAATAAATCTATTTATCTTTATTTATTTTTATTTTGGCTGCGTTGGGTCTTCAATGCTGCGTGCAGACTTTCTCTAGTTGCGGCGAGCGGGGGCTACTCCTTGTTGCGGTGCCCGGGCTTCTCATCACAGCAGCTTCTATTGTTGTTCCACAACTCTATGGGTTCCTTTTTAGGTCCTATGAAGAACCCTAGAAATTAGTTCATGGAATTATAAGTTTTTGCAAAATTGTCAAAAGCGAGATGTTTTAACTTCCATCAGGTAAGACCAGCGTCTCTTTCTTTGCCAATTTTCCTTCTATCATATTCCGCTATGTTGGATCATATTGGAATGGCCACAGGCTTTTTTGAAATCTGGCTAAGGAGATTTTCTTTTTTCTGTGGTACGCGGGCCTCTCACTGTTGTGGCCTCTCCCGTTGTGGAGCACAGGCTCTGGACGCACAGGCTCAGCGGCCATGGCTCACGGGCCTAGCCGCTCCGCGGCATGTGGGATCTTCCCGGACCGGGACACGAACCCGTGTCCCCTGCGTCGGCAGGTGGACTCTCAACCACTGCGCCACCAGGGAAGCCCTAAGGAGATGTTTTAAGTGAGGCTATTATGTGATTTTCAGACACCGCCGTATGTAATTGACTATATACTATCCCATTACAGGAATAACTTCCAGTACTCATACTGACTACTCTACTGACTTAACCTAGCACAAGACACAGAAGCATAAGGACAAAAACCACCTTACAATATAGCCATGTCTTGCACTTCACAGCTCTCAAAGCATGTGCGTTTGAAGAAGAAAGAAACAACTGAAAAGTACAAAACCAGAAGCTATTCTGTGGAAAATTATTTCAATCATCAGGCATGTGAAAGATAAGTCAAAGATTCAGTTCTCATCAATGCTTAGTCAAAACGGAAATTTTCTTCTGTCAAGAATATACTCCAGGGGCTTCCCTGATGGCGCAGTGGTTAAGAAGCCACCTGCCAATGCAGGGGACAAGGGTTCGAGCCCTGGTCCGGGAAGATCCCACATGCCACGGAGCAACTAAGCCGGTGTGCCACAACTACGGAACCTGTGCTCTAGAGCCCGTGAGCCACGACTATTGAGCCTGCGAGCCACAACTACTGAAGCCTCCGTGCCTAGCGCCCGTGCTCTGCAACAAGAGAAGCCACCGCAATGAGAAGCCTGTGCACCGCAACGAAGAGTGGCCCCCAGTCCCTGCAAGTAGAGAAAGCCTGCGCACAGCAACGAAGACCCAACACAGCCAAAAATAAATAAATAAATAAATAAATAAATGAATATACGCCATCAACAATGTGTGTAATGGAATGGTGTGAGTGAGCATTTTATCAGAATCCCTGTAATGCACAAACCTATAGCAGTACTGAAATCAGTAATGCATTTATAATAGTAAATACTTATGAGGAAGTAATCCATAGAGGTTTTCTCAAAGTTAACAATGAAAATTAATGTGACATTATCAATAATAAATTGTGAAGCTGAAATAAACTTTTCTAAACTATTAATAACTAGAAGCAAATTCTAATCAACCATGTTACAAGAAATCTATGTCTAAAAACTACAAAGTTTATTTCTTAAAATTTTATTTCGAAAATACATAAACTGTCGTATGAGGAGGCAGTTAAAGAATATATAGCTAAAAGAGTGGGGGAAAAGTTTTATAGAGACACATCTGGCAGTAGTTAATTTTTAAATGTCATTTTTCTAGATTTTGTGACACCTATAGTATTGATATTTGAAAGCATTTAAAAAATTGTAATTTGAAGACTTGCTACTCCCAGGTAGAATAAAATATTTTGAAGCAAAACAACGTTTCCACTGAGAAAAACAAGAAAAGCCAAATAAAATAGCCAGCATTCAATCAAAAAGTTCTAGACAAACCAAGAGATAGAATCATATGGCTAAAATTCTAAGAAAAGAACAGATAATACAAAAATATTTATATAAGATATTGTGTATCTTTATCAGGAAAAGTCTTTATCAAGAAAAGACTTCAAAATCATCAGAATTAATATTTTATTTATTTGTATGTTATATTTATATATAGATATTTATATATTTATATAAAGAACTTAAAGATAAAGCCCTAGTTAAGGCAGTGACAATAGCAGTAGCAGTGGGAGTGAAAAGAAATGGTTATATTCAAGCATATTTTGTCAGGAAAAGTCCAAGATCAAATGTCTGACTGCATACATGGGATGGATAGACGGAGTGGGAAAAATCAAAGTTAACTATAGAGGTTCTAGTGAAGATGGGGTTGCCGTCACCCAACCCAAGGGGCTGCGATCATCCCCAAGGTCTAGGAGACTCAAAGGGAAGGTCATGGTCAGAGGCAGAGTTAATTGGTGGGAAAATAAGACTCCCAGTCTCTCCATCTCCTTATACCAGTTTTTTTTTTAACATCTTTATTGGAGTATAATTGCTTTACAATGGTGTGTTAGTTTCTGCTTTATAACAAAGTAAATCAGTTATACATATGTCCCCGTATCTCCTCCCTCTTGCATCTCCCTCCCTCCCACCCTCCCTATCCCACCCCTCTGGGTGGTCACAAAGCACCGAGCGCATCTCCCTGTGCTATGCGGCTGCTTCCCACTAGCTATCTCTTCCTTATACCAGTTTTGTTTTTCTGCTCATATACGTAGCAGCATTTCATTCAAGGGGAAAGTCATTGATCTGACTGGTCAAATTAAACAACATAGTTCAAGGCACATTTACAGTGGTTAGCTCCTCCACAATTTAGAAAGTCACATTCACAATTTCCCTCTTCCTATGCCGCGGAACACACTGGCCATTCCTCCAAAGTTTCCACTCCACAGAGTGGACCAGAGATGACGTGAGCCCAGAACTGAGAGCTTGGCATGAGATGGTGTCAGCCCCACGTAGAGCTCTGGCATAAGTTATAACCCAACCCAGGTCTACAGAGAGCTCTGCATGGAATCCTGGGAGTAAACTCAGCCATAATAATGTGATTCTGTTTTTCATTTGCTTTTCTTCCTTGCTTCACTTTCCCTGGCCACTCTGACAAACAAACTTTCAGGCATTCCTGGGCCACTCACTAACTTTATTCCATTTAATGTCATCCAGATTCCCAAGAAAATTACTAACTATAAGGAGGGAAATTTGGAACGTGGTGAGTTTTAGATGCCTGAAATATACAGGTCATTGAATCCAGTTAAGTAGCAAATTATCTGGATCTCAAACATGCCAGTAGAATAGCAGACTAAGCTCAATTTAATGTACTCTTACTGGAGACACATGTAAATTCTGGGTCAATTTTGAAAAAGTTAAAAGCACCTAGCTGAGATTAAAAGAAAGAAAGGAACACCTGCATGTTTCAGAAAGTAACAGAGAAATTAAATCCAGAGAAAGAAGAGCGGACTGATGTCTGTGGGTTCCGTTCCTTAGTATAGGCCTTATGTAAATAGGGGCTGGAGCTAGAAATCTAACATTACCTTGAGGCCAGGAATTTAGACTCAGGATGGAACAATACTGAGAAGTTGGTACAGATATCCTACAGAAATTTCATGAGGAACTGCTTAGTCCATTAAGAGGGCCAAGGGCGGTGGTGAGGAAGATTGATATCTCCTGAAAACCTTCAGGTACAGAAAACATAAACACCTCTGAAAAGTAGGCCTGTCCTTCCCAGCGTTGTGATGGCCAGGTTGTCACTAACCTGTAAGGCCCTGTATGAATCAGAAACTGCAAGGAGAGTAATTCAAAGAAAAACAGATGCAGGATGGGTGTGGCAATAAATCCTAGGACCCTATCAGAAACAAAATTAAAACCACTCTAAAGGGAAATTTTAACAAACCAGAGCAGATAGTATCCTAACCAGAACAGAATAATAATTCTGAGGAAGTTACTTTAGTTATTTAAGTAATATTCAATGCATTTCCATGGCCAGGCCCTTTTGAAGAATTCTAAAACATATACAAACAATTCGTTTACATCTTATATATCCCACCATCCAGAGCAAAATTCACTTAAGTACTGTACTGGTGGAAATTGGGCAGCACTATGGAGACGATAAAAAGGTGTTTACCATCAAAAAACATCAAGGTAAGAAAGAGAATGTCTAATTTTTAATTATCCTGTGGTTTATTGAAATCTTTTGGAAACCCAAAATAGAGAAAACCTAGGAGGCAATGAAGACTTAAATCTTTAGAGATTTATCAACTCATCTATAAAAGCTTTATTAATCTCTTCTTTTAATATCATTCCTGAGAGGTATAAATGTGTCCAGTGATAGGGTTGAAGAAGCCTGAGAGAATTTCAATTGTTTACTATTCTTGGTCAGCTATTAAGACCTTTCAGGAGCATCTTGATTTTCATGGCATCATCCAACAAAAAGCAGGATATTTTACAGAAAGTCCTGGTCCACTTTTTGGCTTGCTTTTGTGTTTATGGTTTTGGTTTTCTCACATTGGGCGGTACATTAGGCTACCTATTGCACACTCCCTCATTCATGCATGCACTCATTCAAACAATATTTACTGAGTTGAGATATTTAATTAACACCCAATAAATGATGTTTAGATGAATGAATGTGCTTTTTATCAAAGTAAGTGTAAGTACTGAGAAAAATTACAGAATGTATGATCCCAGCCCCACAAAAGCGTATAATTGTGTTGAGGATATAACACATGCTGGTGAAATAACTAATATATCACATTGGACAGTTTCTAAGTTCAAAAATGAGTTTTTATAAATAATCAGAGCCTAAGGAGGACAAAGAAGGGACAGTTCATTATGGGTTGAATCTATCAATAAATGTACATTTCAGATGAGATTTGAGATTGACCTTAAAGAAAGAAGAGGACTTAGATATATGAACACAGAACAAAAAAGGCATGGTGATAGCATGTGCATAGATAGTGTGGCCAATATTTATGTTCTTCATTAAAGACAGTCAGAGATAACCCAAATGTAACTGTTTCCATGGGTCCATTCTCAGTATCCAAACAAAACGGCAAATCCTATCTTAGTAAAACTAATGAAAAACACAGTCTTTAACAAAGGCATTGTGAAGGAAAGGGGGAGAGAGAGGCTTGCATCCCACACCACACAACAAAACTTATTTAATTATTTGTTTCATTTTCTCCCTCTGAAAATTTCCTCTCCCTCTCTCTGTACGTCTCTCTTCTCCCACATCTGGCCACACTCTACCAGCCACCTTTCCAGATCTTTCCAGAACTCCCCATCCTACTTTCATTATGCCACAAGTTGAACATCTCACAGGTCTCCAGGATGCATCCTCATCACTTATTCCACAAAGACAAACAAAGGACACTTCTCAGGATCACGTTTCTTGGAAGGAAGAGGTCACGAGGAGTGATTATAAATAATATAAGGTGGAGAGCAGTGACTTAAAATACCATTTTTTCCTCTTAGAATGTGAATACAGGGAACTTTGGGAAACTAGAAAATCTAGAAAGGATTCATTGATAACTATTCATTTTCAATGAATAAAATAAAATGTAATAATACGGCTAAACTCTGACAGATTAACTTTTTCAAAAGTTGCTTTCACACACCTTCACTATTGGGATGTTTGATAAACACACCTTTCTTCTTTCTTTGCAGATACTGGCACCAAACTTTCAAACAATAAGCACCTTCCCGTAAGTCCCTTGCCAGGCAAGATTAAGGTATAACAATCCAAACAGATTTTTGAAGAAGATAACTGGTTGAAAGCACAGGAAAAGAGCTGGGTTTCTCTTTTTCAACAGTCACATAACGAGTAATGTGGCAATTGGTTTACAAAGTCTCTCTCCATGAGGGGTTAAGGTTAAGATTAGAACTTCTGAGTCCAGAAGAGCAAAATAACTACAACAACCCACATATTTTCAAGAGCCGCCCTTTGGATGTGAGGGATTGATTTTTCCCACGCTTTTTTCAGCAACCCAACTGGTGTCTTTATTAAATGACATAAGAGAATACAGTGTGGCCAAGAAGGCTTAGATTTCCTTAGCCCCAAGTCAGATATTCTCAAGTGACTGTCCACTCAAATTAAAAAGAGAGATTTACAAGAGGAAACTGGATACAACTGAGTGTACTTTTATTTCAACCCTTTACCTGAATGTTTTGTTTTGTTTTCAGTTCTCCACTGAAGTTGCCTACATTAACATATTTTTAAGAACATTTCCTTAAGTTGAAGTATTCATTCAGTATATTCATTTACTATAATTGAGAAAAGCCAAATGACTTAGGCAAATTCATTTCTATATTGCCACAGCAGTGTATTGTGAACTAAATGACACCTGGCAGTTCTTTACTCAGATGCTAACTCAATTAGAAGGCAGAACAAGGATACCTACCCATTCAGGGAAGGAAAGGTCACTTAGCCTCTGTAGCTGTCTTAGGTCTCTTATCATCACAGTAACAAGTTGAAGACTAAAAACCGTACGATCACCTCAACAGATGCAGAAAAAGCTTTTGAAAAAATTCAATATCCATTCATGGTAAAAACTCTCCAGAAAGTGGGCATAGAGGGAACATACCTCAACATAATAAAGGCCATATATGACAAGCCCATAGCTAACATACTCAATGGTGAAAAGCTGAAAGCATTTCCCCTAAGACCAGGAACAAGACAAGGATGCCCACTCTCACCACTTTTATTGAACAGAGTTTTGGAAGTCCTAGCCACAGCAATCAGACAAGAAAAAATAAATAAAAGGGCTCCAAAATGGAAAGGAAAAAGTAAAACTGTCACTGTTTGCAGATGGCATGATACATAGAAAATCTGAAAGACACCATCAAAAACCTATTCGAGCTCAAACATGAACTTGGTAAATTTGCAGGATACAATAGATTTCTATATATAAATTTTGTATTTCTATACACTCACAGTGAACTATCAGAAAGAGAAATTAAGGAAACAATCCCATTTACAATCGCACAAAAATGAATAAAATACATAAGAATAAACCTGCCTAAGGAGGTAAAAGACCTGTACCCAGGAAACTATATGACACTCATAAAAGAAATGAAAGATGACACAAACAGCTGGAAAGATATACCATGGTCACGGATTGGAAGAATTCATATTGTTAAAATGACCATCATACCCAAGGAAATCTACGGATTCAATGCAGTCTGTATCAACATATCAAGGGCATTTTCCACAGACCTAGAACAAATAATTTTAAAGTTTGTATGGAAACACAAAAGATGCTGAATAGCTAAAACAATCTTGAGAAAGAAGAACACAACTGGAGGAATCATGCTCCCTGGCTTCAGACTGTGCTACAAACCTACAGTAATCAAAACAGTATGGTACCGGCACAAAAACATCCATCACTGGAACAGAATAGAGAGCCCAGAAAGAAACCCATGCACTTATGGTCAATGAATCTATGACAAAGGAGGCAAGAATATGCAATGGAGAAAAGTCTGGGCTTCCTTAGGGATGGTTTCATCAATTAATTTGTTTTCTTAAATGGACCATACTTTTCCATGTCTTTGTATACCTTGTGAGTTTTTTGGTTGAACATTTGGCTTTCAAATATTATCATGTGGTGTCTATGGAAATCAGATTCTCCCACTTTCCCAGGGTTTTCTGGGCTTTTGATTGTTGAAGGCTGTAGTAGTCTGTTTGTTTAGGGACCTTTCCAAACTAGCTTTGCAATGACTGTAACGACTTTGACTTTCCAAAATAGCTTTGCAATGACTCCTTATCGTATGTAGGCACTGAAGTCTCTGTTCCTTTAGTTCATGTTTAGCTAATGTTTTGACAGAGATGTCCTTGAATTCCTGCACCTAAGACAAACAGAAACAAATATACACAAGCACATCCACATGCACACTCAAAACCACACACCTCTCCCCATTGTGCAGATTGCTGGATCACTCCTTCAACATTTAACTGACCTGCACTGAGTTCAGGGCTCAGCCCATGGTAAAAGCTTAGAGACTCCTCTGGTGTTTTCAGAACATGCATCTTATCTTGAGTATGCATGCGGCTTTCTTAATTTCTCTGGACACATGTGTACTTTTGGTATGTTCTAAGTTCCCAAAGAATCTCCCCCAACTTTTGCTCCTGCATCTTATGTGGTCTATTGTATTTCAATGCACAGTCTTCTGCCCCAGCCATCTGTGCTTTGTTAGCTCACCTTGCACTTTATTTTCAGCAATGACCGCTGCTTTTCCAGACTGTGTTCCAGGTTAGCTAAGACAGAGATAAGCATCTTGTGTCAGTCCTTCAGGTAGCTCCCAGACAGGTTAGAACAGATGCACATAATAATCTGAGAGTACAGTCTCTTCTGCTCCCTCCTGAAGCAGGATTGAGGGTCCCATACTACGAATGGTCTGCTGCTACTTTAAGACTATCACTGCATTAAGACTCCACCACTTTAAGACCATCTCTACACTAACAGTGGATGGGGCAAGGGCAAGTAAAAATGCCACAAAGCTTTCCTGCCATTTTCCAATTGCCTCTTCCCTGGTTCAGTATGTGTGTGGTTGCTGTAAATCTTTGGCTGATTTCAGGACTAAGAGAAACTCAAGGAACCCCACAACAAGAAACAGTATAATCAAACTCTCAGATGCCAAAAGACAGAGAAAGAATCTTTTCTCCCAAAGGAGAAAGAAAACACAAATTTGTTACAAAGCAGGGATCCTCAAAAAGATTCATAGCTAATTTTCTATCTGAAACCACGGAAGCAAGAGGCCAGACATATTTAAAGTGCTGAAAGAAAGAAACTGTCCACCAAGAATTCTATATTTGGCCAAAATGGTTTCAAAACTTAGGGAGAAATTAACACATTCCCAGATGAACAAAGGCTGAGGGCATTTGTTTTACAACTTCCTAACACTGCCCTATGACAAATGCTAAATTGAACCTTCAGGTTGAAATGAAAGGACACTAGACAGCAACTCGAAGCTCTATAAAGAAATAGAAATCTCCAGTAAAGATAAATACATGGGCAGATACTAAAGCCAGTATTGCGCTACTGGCTTGTAACCCTACTTTTTATTTCTTACATGATTGAAAAAACAAATGCATAAAATAATTATAAGTCCATGTTATTGGGCTCACAAAGTATAAAGGTGTAATTTGTGACAACAATAATGTAAAGAGGAGGAATGGAACTGTAGAGGAACAGAGTTTCTGTGTGCTATTGAAGTTGGTTTCAATTCAAATGATATTGGTTGAACTTTAGAAGGGTAAATGTAATCTTCGTGATAACCACAAAGAAAATATCAATAGACTATATGCAAAAATAAATGAAAAAGGGATCAAGAGTTCACTACAAGAAAATCGGCAAACCACAGAAGAAGTCAGTAATGGAGTAAATAAGCGGCAAAAAATGCATAAGACATACAGAAAACAACCAGGAAACAGACAGAATTAAGTTCTTCCTCATCAGTAATTTTTGAAAAAGTAAGTGGATTAAGCTCTCCAATAAACATATACATATTGGCCAATGGACTTTAAAAACAACCATAATCCAAGTACATGCTGTCCGCAAAAAACTCACTTGATTACAAGAGACACAAGTTGGTTGAAAGTTAAAGCATAGAATAAAATATCCCATGCAAATAGTAACAAAAAGAAAGAAAGAGAGAGAGAAAAAGAAAGGAAGGAAGGAAGGAAGATAGATCTGGGATGGCTACGTTAATATCACACAAAATAAACTTTAAATCAAAAACTATCACAAGAGGAAGAGGAGGCCACTATATGTTGATAACAAGTTCAATCTATCAAGAAGATATAACAACTATAAACATATATGTACCAAACATCCCCCAAATATGTGAAGCAGACATTGACAGAATTGAAGGAAGAAATAGATAGTTCTAAAATAATAGTTGGAGATCAATACCTTGGTAAATTCAGGGATTAGTATTCAGGAGTACTCGTCACAAAAGCAGAGAATCTTAGCTCACACCAAAGGAAAAAAATAGAGAAAAAGTATAAATTATATGAATACACACACATACACACATGTGCCAACTATATGTTGCACTTCTCCAAAATCTATTCAGTATCTGCACATTTACTGTATATTAGCAATAAGACCAGAAATGAGCGTAACGCTCTGTTTACAAGGCACAGAAAACAGACCCAAATATGGAAATTACTAGCAATGAGAATGGGGAAGAAAGACTACAACAAGGAATGTAGATGATATTTTTGTTTCCTAGCTATGATGCCAAATATTGAACTTTCAACTTGAGACAAGGAGGCCATAAAAAGTTGTATTAGTTTCCTAGAGCTGCCATGACAAAGTACCAGGGACTGAGGAGGTTAAACAACAGAAATTTACTCACTCACAGGTCTAGAGGCTAGAAATCTGAGATAAGGTGTCAGCAGGATTGATTTCTTCTCAAGTATCTCTTCTTGGTTTGTAGATGCCATGTTTTCCTTTTGTCTTCACATGGTCTTCTCTCTGTGCATGTGTGTGTCCTAATATTTTCTTTTTATAAGGACACCAGTCATATTGGATTAGAGCCCACCCATTTGACCTCATTTGACCTCAATTACCTATGTAAGGGCCTTATCTCCAAATACAGTCATATTACGAGGTACTGGGGGTTAAGACTTACACATATTAACTTGAGCAGGACACAATTCAGCTGATAATAGAAGATAAGAGTAATTTAAGCAAGTAACTGTTGTTTACAGTGAGTTGCTTAAGGATATGAATTTACTCAAGAAAGACAAGAAGAAATTACATAACACTGTATGTTATACAAAGATATTAAATTAATTATCATAACATCCTGTGAGATGGGCATTAAATTAGACTAAGCAAGATTAAGCAACTTATCCAGAATTGTAGAGTTGGTACTTTCCAGAATTTAAACCAGGTATTTTCCCAGTTCCATTCTACGTTATATATTCATTTCATTATTTGAAATGAATTTTGAGTCTTCATTTTGCTTAGTTTCTGAAGTTATATGGGGATAGAATGGAGTTGGATATTTTCAGTGACATTCACACATGGGGAAGGAAATTGAGTCCAGAAGCTTCAGCAATGTTTCCATGGAGAGCACTAACAACAGAACAAGAAACACCGTTATCCTTTTGGTTCAGTGATCTTTCCTGAAGCACTACAAGAATCAATTTTAAGAAGCCCAGTGTTTTCCAAACTTTCACCAATGGGCTCTGTAGGGTCCTCTAACAGTATCTAAGAGACTAACTAGTTTCTCATCCCAAGCCACTTAAGACAAGGAGTTCTGATTGTTCTCTGTGAGGAAATCAAGTGACAAGCATAGCTGGTGATTTAGGATAGTTTCTTCAGGGCCCAGGCAAAACCTAATACACAGTAATAATCATTGTTAACTGCATCTTTGACAAGGATTAATCAGGTATCAAAGAGGTCTATAAATTGGGAGAAATTATGATCAAAGAGAAACACAGACCACAGATATTTAATTAATGCTCAATTATTTATGAGTTTAACTTTGGTGAACCTAATTTTCCTTCTTCTAGACAATTTCCAATTCGTCTCCACAAAGAGACCAGAATAAGCACCTTCCAATACAAGATTTATTGTGTTGCTTTAATTTAAAGCATACAGTGACTTCTACATTCACTCCACCAAGTTTTGCCAGGAGAGAAAAGGAGACATTATATTTTGTCTTGAATTAGATATGCCACCATACTTGACTTAGCTCATCCCACTGGAAGCACTTTGAGGGCAGATTCTACAGTCTTGTCTTACATCCTCTACGGAATCAAGCCAAGGGAATCACACACAGTTACAGCTGGAAAAACATTTGTTCTGGGTTAATACTTTTAGCCTTTACCACCAAGACTTTATCACCAAGACCTATCTTTACAGTCTCTAAACAGGAGACCTTCTTGCCTTCCCTTTTCATATTGACTAGGAAGGTAAAGGGAAGAACTGAGAAGTACCCAAAGTCAGCTAGCAGCCAGCACAGATAAATCATCTGTGGAGATATTGTTTCTTTCAAAAGATATAAACATAAGAGGAAGTCCTAGTGTTTGAAACAACTGTGCATAATAAAATTCCATGAAAACCTAGAACTCCAGATGCAGATCAGTAACATATTGGTTAAATAAGCTGTTATGCTCATGCAATGGACAAGTGTACATACATTAAGAAGAACGAGATACTCTTTTCTATGAGATTCTCTTTTCACTGAACTCATCAGTGCTGCAAAAACAATGTTACATAATACTTTTTCTTTAACATTATATCAGGCATCCTCATCTTGTCCTGCATTTATTGCCAGTGTTACTAAAGTCTACCACTTACCTCTTTCTCTTTTAGACATATAATTTCTTCTTATTTTGGAAGCCTTCATCAATCCCTATTTTACTCTTTCTTTTAAATTACAAATGAATATTGAATTTTATAAAATATCTTTTGGGGGATATTTCAAGTGATTGTATAGTTTTGCTCTCCTTTGACCTTGTTATATGGTAAATTGTATTTTGTTATTGTATATTATGTTATTTATTATATATTGTATTCTGTTTACTAATGACATTTATTATATTATAATTACATTATTTTTAAGGTAGCATTTTGTTTTAGATAGACAAAACAACCAGTGGAATAGGAAGCATCTTAAAATTAGATGCAAGAGCGTAAGGGAATTGAGATTAAAATAAAATTCACGTTTTGGATCAGCAAAAATTATTCAACAAAAGTGGGAAAATATAGCTATCATAGAATTAGTAAATTCTAGATACAGCAACGAGTTAAAAGTTAAAAAATAATGAAAGTGTAAAAGTATCAGAAACCTGGGAGACTTGAAATAAATTATTCATGAGGAATACCTTTCTAAGATACAAAGAAAAAAGGATACATTTAATTATATAAGAATTAAAAAAAAAAAGAATTAAAATTTTCCTCATGGCAAAATGCACTACAAAGGTCAGAAAACAAGCCAAAGAAATTGGGAAATATATTTAGAAATGGATAGGCCTTCTTTACAACTTTTGAGAGAAGCACATGTTTCTTTTTCCTTTAACCTGTTATGTGGGTATTAATCTATAATGTAAGTGCATGGTTCCTTTCCTTTAACCTGTAATGTGAGATTTAATCTATATGGTAAGTGCATGGTTCCTTTCCTTTCATCTGTAATGTGAGTGTCAACATGGGGCACTGTTTCCAAGCACAGACTTTGGATGTTCCCGTACTGGTCCCGTCACTGACCATCCACAAAAACTTACAAATGTTGCTTTACTTTCCTGGGGGTTAGAGTCTTAGCTAAGAAATGGAAGCAAAATAGAACTTTCCCGCAGGGATGATAGAAGGTTTAAAGGAGTAAATATGTAAGTGACTTGGCACAGTGCCTACTACAAGAGAGATCAATATAAGTACTTACCAATTTTTTAAAGAGACAGGTGAAAGAGATAAAATGTGGTGATTTCAATCCATTGATATATATTCTTGACATTAAACTACCTTTTCATTCACTGGATGACCTAACTTGCTCATGCTTTTTCTTACTCTAGTGAACTTGGGTAGCTAATATCATAGTTAAAAATTTTTCCTTTTATAGTTACAAGTAAATTTGACCTGTAAATTTCTTTTTCCTTACAGTCCTAATCTGTTTTCAGTATTAGGATTATATAGACTTCATAAGATGAATAAAGGAGCATTGTTCCTTTGCTACTCTCTAGAAGTTTTTCTTTGTTAATATTGATGTTATCTGTTTAACAGAAGTTTGATAGAATTCACCTCCCAAATGATCTGGCCGGGTCTGGTATTTTCTTGGTGAAAGATTGTAAACTATTGACTTAATTCCTTTACTGGTGCAAGAACTCCAGCTACAAATTTCCTCTTGTGTCAGTTTTGGTAAACTTTAGGAGCTAGGAAATTGTCCACTTTACAGAAATGTTCAAATTTACTGGCATTTCATATATTCTCTGTTTGTACTCTCTGCTATAACATTGTCCTGATTCTTTCTGTATATTATTTACTTACGTTTTTGTTTTGCTTAATCAAAGTTTGTTTTTTTAAATCTTTTCAAAGAATATTCTTTTGACTTACTAAATCACCTCAATTTTATACTTTTTTCTGTTTTATTAAGTTCTGCTCATATCTTTATTGTCTATTTTTCTATGTTCTCAGGGTTTATTGTTTTACTCTTCTGATGTCAATTAAAACACTTGGTTATTAATTTTAATAAATCTTTTTACTTATAAATAGTTGAACTTTTTGAAGGTTCCAGCTTAGTTGTACGTATCTAAGGGTCAGCTCCTCCTCATAGTTGCTGGCCTAAGGCTTAGTTCACCCTATAGCAATGTATATATTGACATTTATTCCCCTCGACTTTCTGTGTTTTGCTACTTCTCACCTTTCTTTGCAGAGAAGCCCTTTGAAATACCCTTAACTTATTTTACAGCCAATAAGTCTTTAAAATACTGTGTATTTTTTAAGATAAATCAACTTATATAATTAGGCAGGAAATCTGATCTGCCATATTTTAAAAAACAGCATAATTTCACTCTTCTCCACGATTAATCTGCTGTATTACACGACCTTCGAGTTTTTAGCTTTATCAATGACATGTACTTTAAAAATGTTTGAAAGATCCTACCCAGTCTTTTAAAACATCCTTGCTCCTTGTTTCAGTTCTAGTTTTATGTATATTTTCTGCCTGGCACCTGATTATTCCAACATCTGATGGATGGCCTTGGGAATTTAATTCTGGTATTGATTGTTTTTGCTGATTCTCTCCACTTGTAGCTGATTTCTTCATTATTGTGTAAATTTAGATCATGAGCTCACGTTTAGCTAAACTTTATCTGTGGGAACGCCATAGGCCTGTGTTGAGGGTCTACCTCTCCAGAAAGGGTTTAGTTTTGTGTTTGGAATACCACCGATTTGGGAGCATTTTAAGTTAATTTCTTGGCTTCTGTTTGCAAGACCGCAAATAAATTTGCAACCCAAACACTGTGAACACAGATCGGCGGTTCAGAATTCTCAAGATTTCCTACCTGTTTCCTACCCAGAGCAGAGGCCAAGAGAATTTGGTCTTAGTCTCCCTTTGCCAGCAGATATTTTTTTCTCCTGGCACACCCTTTCATTAAAGGTGAAGCTAGGGATAGATAGGTTTAGTTCTAACTTCCCATCTAGTAGGGATGGAGTCTTACCTCCTGCCTCCCATGTGGTCATGGCCATTTAAAAACAAGTCTCTATACCAGGTGTGTCATTCAACTACGGCCTGTATTCCAAATCCAGACAGCTGCCTATTTTTTATGGCCTATGAGCTATGAATAATTTTCACGTTTTAACTGGTAACATTTTAAATGGTTACCTAAGTACCTAAATAATATCCTCAATTTTGCCTCTTTGGTCTACAAAGCCTAAAATATTTGCCATTTGGCTCCATAAAAACAGGATTTCCAGCTTCTGTTCTAAGCTATCAAGATCTTCAATCCACTCTTAATAGAGCTATACCTCTTACACATGTACCACCCTTCCTTCATGGGTCCTGGAAATTTCGACTGCACACTTCCAAAATCAACCACGCACTTAAAAATAAGTTGTGTACATTTAACCTAGCATACCTAACCCATTTCTTTTAGGAGAGTTTTTCAAGTAATCTTGCCCACCGTACTCTTCAGAACTTCATTAATAATGGCAAAAAACTGGGCTTACCTGGTGGCGCAGTGGTTGAGAGTCCGCCTGCCGATGCAGGGGACACGGGTTCGTGCCCCGGTCCGGGAAGATCCCACATGCCGCGGAGCGGCTGGGCCCGTGAGCCATGGCCGCTGAGCCTGTGCGTCCGGAGCCTGTGCTCCGCAACGGGAGAGGCCGCAACAGTGAGAGGCCTACGTACCAAAAAAAAAAAACGAACAAAAAACAAAAAAAGGCAAAAAATTAAAACAACTTAACATTCAACAAAAATGGGAAATGTTCATAACAATTATAGAAGCACATACAGTAGAAAACTATAAACTGTTATTGAAACAGTGAGACATAACTTTTTATTCTTAGAGAGCTATGTTTATTTAGGTCCCTTTTGTTTAAATAAGTATATTTCTGTGTATGTATGTATACAGTCATGTATTTATATACACATACATTATTTGTATGATATATTTATATAAACATATGAAATACTACCTATACACATACCTTTGATTTATATTTGTATACATACACAGGAATATAATTATATATTATATATTTATATACATTGAACTGAAAACTGGTAGTATACATGTATACCGTGTATAAATGTGTGTCTACGTGCATGTGTAGAAAAGCCGGTTGAGAGATATGGAAGCATGAGTTAGACAGGGTTCAAGATTTTAAAAGTAGTTATGTGTAGGTAGTGAGGTTAAGGCCCATTTGATTGAAAATATTGCATATTTTTACATCAATTGTTATGATGACCAGATTCCTATGTAAATAAAATTATAAATAGCTATACATACTCGTATGTGTAATGTATAACTAAAAGATATATAGTTTTATATATGTATTATATTTATATTATACAATTATACTAATACATTATATATTGTGTTATATAGAATATATTAACTATAGTGTATTAAATCAGATAATAATATATATTTATATATTATGATATAATTGTTTTATAATCAATATTACAGGATATATCATATTAATATTATGAACATATTAACCATAGAAATACATTTCATTACTCATATATTTTGTATATAATATATGCTAGGCAAAAATATATATTAATACATAATTGTTATACACTAATATAAATATTAGTATATTACATTTATACATCAATATAATATTTAATATTGGTATATTTATATTATTTTTAATATATACAGAGCTAATGCTCTTTAAAGCCATCTGCTACAAGTAGAATAAGACCAGGAGTATGGCCAAAGCAAATTGTAAAAATATTAGATTACTTATATTCATTTATATGTCATTTTCCTGGAATCTGCATCTGGCTACTAGAGAGGACACACAGCAAAATCAACAAAAAGTGCCCAGGACATAGGATCCTTTATTCATTGGAACCTCAAAGGAAACACAGTGCTATTCAGTCCCCCTTCAAAGAGCCAAGAGCAAACCTTGAAGCACCCAGTAAAAGCCAATTCAAACAAAAAAGCTTTTCCACTTAAACTGGAAGAAGTTAAGTTCCCAAGAGACCCCCTACATCAACCACTGAAGCTCATTTGGCAGTAAAAACAATAATGTTCACCGAACAGCAAGAAACGCAAAACAATAGGTGTTTTACCAAAAACACAAAAAAGCAGCTAATTAGTGTCTTTCCTGTTTGAAAGAAGGGGGTGGGAAGTGGGCAGAAGACCTGATAGGAAAGATAAAAAGAAAAGGAAAAGGAAAATAACAGTTTCCAGTTTGACACTCAAGCTGTCTTCTGCATCCATTTCGTCAAGACCACCAAGTCAATGTGGAGGCTTTTTCCTCCTTCCCTTTTCTTTTCATGAGATCGATCACAACCAGCACTGCAGATTCCATCCAATTAAGGAATGCTGTTGCCTACATGTGTGAGTGAGCTGTGAGTGAAGTACTGAAGTAGAGGACACCTAAAGTGAAACGTCTTCATGAATGTCCACGTGGCTGAGCAGCAAGTTAACCTTTCACAGATGTGCTGAAGAAGAAGAGTTGGGTTTTATTTTATTTACTTCTCCCTGGACTGTGTTGAATGACTGTCATCGACAAGTTCAGGCTACTTTTTGCTGAGGATTAATGCACGGGGAGAGCTGAGAGAACACTGAACAGTAGAGCTGTCTTTTTCTTGACCAGTTCACCTTAGTTTCCCAAACTCTAAGTCTTTCCCTAATTCCTTCTCCTTTTTATTGTAGTAAAATGAACATAACACAAAATCCACCATTTTGATCATTTTACAATTCACTGTACCATTCCGTGGAATTTACTACTGTCACAGTGTTGTGCAACTATCACCACTGTCCAACTACAAAACATTTTCATCACCCCAAGAGGAAACATACACCCATTTTGAGGAGTCATTCCCTATTTCCCTCTCTTCCAAACCCCTGGAAACCACTAATGTATAATATTTTCCGTGTGTATGGATTTGCCACTGCTGGACATTTCATAAATATGGAACCATACAATATAGAGCCTTTCGTGCCTGACTTCTTTCACTTAGTTGCATCCATGATGTAGCATGTATCAGTAATCCATTCACTTTTATGGCTGAATTCCCTGATCCTGTTTTCTTCATACTGTTTGAATACAAAATTTAAAATAAGTTGAGAGTGAAGCTCTGTTTTAAGGGCACATCTACGAGGCCAATTCTTTTTAAAAAGGTGAAAATGGAGATATTGTTGTGAAATGATAATCGTTGAGAAGCCTCAGCCAATTTGATAATGAAAAGTTTGGGAAATGTTGCAAAAAATTATCTGCTTTATATTAAAAGCCTTTTAAGCAAGGATTCAGGAGATTGTCTTTTTCTTGCAGGTAACTTAAATGAGTCAGAAGGAAATAACTGCCCTTTAAAACAGATTTTGAAAGGATTCTATTTATTCTTAATAGACGAATGGGAGTACAGGTAGTTCACATCCAATATGGACTCCCTGTCCAAACACTGTTTATCGTTTTAGCCACCACTATCGAATTATATTTCTTGAGAGTAAGGCAGCTCAATTCCTGCATATTACTTTTTTTTTCCTGCATATTACTTTTTAAAATTCATCTATCAAATTATCAAATTCATCAATCCATTAATACAGTATAAACAAGAGATGTTCATGTTTCAGTGCAGTTCAAATATCAGGTATAAAGAACCACCAGCAAGAAAAAGAATCCTATATCTCTTGCCAGAATGTGGTCAGCTCTGGGGTGCTTTGCTAGCTGAAACACACTTTCATTGTTAAGAGGATAGAGGCTGTTTAAGAGGGATGAGAGCCAAAAAATGTTAACTACGTGTACGTGTTAAGAACAGTGCTAGGTTATCTCATATTCTATATCAGCCAAGGCTCACCATTTTACATATGTGAAAAGCGAAGTTAAAAGTGTTTTAGTAGGGCTTCCCTGGTGGCGCAGTGGTTAAGAATCTGCCTGCCAGTGCAGGGGACGCGGGTTTGAGCCCTGGTCCGGGAAGCTCCCACATGCCACGGAGCAACTAAGAGCATGTGCCACAACTACTGAGCCTGCACTCTAGAGCCCGTGAACCACAACTACTGAAGCCCACACACCTAGACCCCGCGCTCAGCAACAAAGAGAAGCCACCACATTGAGAAGCCCGCACACCGTAACAAAGAGTAGCCCCCGCTCACCGCAACTAGAGAAAGCCCGCGCATAGCAAGGAAGAGCCAACGCAGCCAAAAATAAATCTATTTTTAAAAAAAAAAGTGTTTTAGTAACTTACTAAAAGGCACGCAATCAGTAAATCTGAGCAAGAATTCAATCCCAAATCTGTCACACTGAAGTTTAAGCTAATACATGAGATTAATAAAAACAGCACTAAATTAAAAGTTCAGAGATATTTTTAATTTCATACTCTTTCACTAACGCTCTTTGGAGAGAAATCATTTCTTTTATATGGGCCTTAGTTTTCACAACTATACTAGTTGGAAGCTTGACTAGATGATCTGTATGTAGTCTTCCAATTCTAAAATGTTCCACTCATTTGGATTCCTACAATAATTGCCCTTGCAATACATGCATGCTGCCACCAAGTAGCCGTACAGACTATTAGTTCCTTTTATATCCCTAGTGGGGAGTGCATTTTGACATCAGACTTACCGGTCAATAGTACAACCTGTTACTATAACTATAAAATAACAAAATAATCTGGTATTATTTCCTGTAAACCAGAAGCTTTACATTGTCTGTGAATCATATCAGAATCACCTGTAGGTTTGTTTTGTTGTGTTTTAACATATTTATTGGAGTATAATTGCTTTACAATGGTGTGTTAGTTTCTGCTTTATAACACCTGTAGGTTTTTAAACATAGAGGAAATCCATAACCCATTGAATGAGAATCTTCAGAGACAGGACATGGGCATCTGGATTTCTGGGCTCCCATCATCCGTATATTTTATTTTATTTTTTGCCTATGTACAATATTTGTCACATCCTCTTGAATCGTTAAATGTTTCTTTTTGTTTTAAAATTTTAGAATATTCCATAATCTTCACCTACTTTTCATAAGGTGTTATCTGTTATGTTTATTCGATCTTGTGCTTCTCCTGGTTAAGTCTTCTTTTTTTCCTTTTTTTTTGGGGGGGGGCCCTGCCTCATGGCTTGCAGGATCTTAGTTCCCTGACCGGGAATTGGACCCCAGGGCCCCAGCAGTGAAAACGCCAAGTTCTAACCACTGGACCACCAGGGAAGTCCCAAGACTTCTGTTTTAAATGACTTTTTTTCCCACTCTAATTCATTCCTGGGATCAGTTTCATGTTTGAACATTAAACCAACCTTGCATTACTAGAATAAAGCTACTTTGATTGTGATATATGATTGTTTTACATACCATGGATACAGTTTGTGCTTCTGTTTACACATTTTGCATGCATGTTCAAAAGAGAAATTGGCCTGTGATTCTATTCTTGTAATATTCCT
This sequence comes from Delphinapterus leucas, assembly GCF_059928025.1. Lineage (NCBI taxonomy): Eukaryota > Metazoa > Chordata > Mammalia > Artiodactyla > Monodontidae > Delphinapterus > Delphinapterus leucas. The sequence continues at coordinate 3,149,696 of NW_028322262.1, read as the reverse complement.
TTTAGTTTTGATCTGAAGCTTATGTTGGCCTTATAAATATTTTGAGCAATATATACTTTTCTGTTTCCTGGAAGATTTTTATGTAAGATTACCAATATTTCTTCCCTAAATATTTGGAAGAATTTACTTGGAAAGCCATTTATCCCTGGAAATCATTTTCTGTAAAGGTACTTAATTATACAAACAACTTTTGCAGTAGATATAGGGTTTTTAGATATTTTTTCTTTCTTGGGTTAGTCTTGTTAGCTTGCATTTTTAATGAATTTGTCATTTTCGACGAATTTTCAAATTTATAAATATAAAATTATCATAATTTTAACAGCTTTATTGGGATGTAATTTACATACCATAATTTCAACACATTAATGTATACAATTCAGTGGTTCTCAGTGGAACCACTAAAAGACTTGTGTAAGCATCACAACAATCCAATTTTAGATTTCTGTCCCCCCCACAAAAAACCCATTACACATTAACAAGCTTTCTTCAATCTCCTCAACCCTCTCAGCCCTAGACAACCACTCATCTACTTCCTGTCTCTACAGATTTGCTATTCTGGGCATTTCATATAAATGGGACCGTACAATATGTGATCTTTTGTGAGTGGCTGCTTTTACTTTACATAATGCTTTCATGGTTCATCCATGTTGTAACATGGATCAATAGATCATTCCTTTCTATAGCTGAATGCTATTCTATTGCATGGATATTCCACATTTTGTTTATTCATTTATCCGGTTGTCATTCGAATTATTTCCACCTTTTGTTTTTAGAAATATGCTTCTATGAACATTCACGTACAAGCTTTTGTGCAGACATAAGTTTTTATTTCTCTTAGGTATATATTTAGTAGTGGAACTGCTGGGTCACAGGGTAACTCTATGTTTAACACTTGCAGGAACTCTCAAGCTGTTTTGTAAAATGGCCGCACCATTTTACATTCCCACCAGCAATGTACGTGGGTTTCAATCTCTTCTCTTACAGCCTAGCATGTCATCTATGCTGGAAAACGTTTCACATGTAGTTGAGCAGGATGAGTATTTTACTGTTTGGTTGAGTGTTCTGTAAACATTTATTAGGTCTTGTTAATTCACAGTCTCGTCCAAGTCTTCTATATCGTTGTTGACCTTCTGCCTAACTGTTCTATCCGTTATTGACTGTGGAGTACTGAAGCCTCTACCTAATGTTGTGCAATTATCTATTTCTTCCTTCAGTTCTTCATGGATTTTGGTATTTTCTTCTTCATGTACTTTGGTTTTACCTTATTCAGGGCAAATATGTTAAAGATTTTTGTATCTTCCCTTTCTTTATCATAAAAGGTCCCTTTTCATATCTAGTAACTTTTTTGTTTGTTTTAAAGTCTATTTTTTCTGGTATTAGTATAGCCACTTCAGCAATGCTTACGGTTGCTATTTGCATGATGTATATTTTTTCATCCTTTTACTTTGTACACATTAGACTTTTGAATCCAAGCAGTGCCTGCTATAGAAAACATTTTTTAATACCCAGTTCGACAATATCTGCCTTTTGATTGTATTGTTTAATTCATTTACATTTAGTTTTTATTATTGATATGGTAGGATTTATTTATGTCTATCATTTTACCTTTGGTTTTCTACATGTCTCATGTTTTTGTTTTTTTGTTATTGTTCCTCCATTTTCCTTTTATAGTAAGTAGATATTTTCTACTGTAACATGTAATTCCTTTAATGATTTTTAACCACATTGTTTGAGTAATAGCTGCACTAGGGCTTATGTAATACATCTCAGAATCTCTTCAGATTTTTACTAGGTTCATTCCAGATAGAAACAGAAACTGTACTTTTATAGAGCTGTATGCCTTCCCCTCTTTTTTGTTTTTATTACATTTATATATGTTACATACTTAACATATTATAATAATTACTTCTCACAAGCTTATTTTTTCAAAGAGCTTAGAGAAGGAAGTTGAGCAAATAAATATTTTTGAGTTTGTCGGGTTAATCTATTTACCATTTCTGGTTCTCTTCCTTTCTTCCTGCGGATTCAGCTTATGATCTACTGTCATTTTTAATCTAACACAGCTTTGTTCTCACTGCCTTCGTTGTGCCGTATCATCAAATATATGATTTTTTTTTATGTTATATAGAGGACAATCCAAATATAGTCATATTGTTTAGGCACTTACTTTTTAAATTAGTTAAGAGAAGAAAGGAGAAGAAATTTGAAATTACAGTATCTTTTATAATTCCCTACACAACTGCTCTAGTCAGCATTCTTTGTTTTGTTTTTATGGCTTGAGTTACTGTCTGCTATCATTTGAAGAACTTCCACTAGTATTGCTTGTGAAGCCCGTCTGCTAACAATGAACTCACTCAGTTTCTTTTTCTGTTTCTGAGTTATGGTGAAGTATTGATGATAAGTTGTGGAGTGGTAGGAAAAACTAAAATGCGATGTGCCGTATGATGTATGTTTCACTGAAGTGTCTTGGTCAAATTCTAATGATTTATGATAGAAATCACATAAAGCAAGCATCACAATTCTCCAGGAATGTTCTGTAGAATGCTAATGTTAATGATGAATATGTGATCCCAAATCTTTCACTTGTATTGACCTTATCTCATTAATTCTTCTCCCAACAATGCCGTAACTAGAGTTGAGTTCTAAAGTGTACCTTCCTCTTTTCCAATAGAAATGGTCCCACAGTTTCAGAAAGTTCTCAAAGGTGGAAAAGTGCACACGGCGTTTATCACGTTTGCAAATGCCAATGAAAATGCTAAGGTAACACTGTCCAAAATGCAATATTCTTCTGTGAGGGCACCCAACTTTAAACAAATACACATATTCTAAATACAGCTTAGATCTGTGACATGTTTTGGCCAATGAAGTGTGAGCAGACATGATGGCCTTCAATGAGCAGCAGAGGCCTTAAATGGGCTTGTGCAGTTGGGCTCACCTCTTATGTTTCAGTGAACTTTGTGAGAAGACAGGGCCTGGGAGCTGCGGCCTCACAGTTGGGCTCCAGAGGAAGATGTGTGTTACAGACCTCAAACTGACCCAAAACACGGAGCAAAACCAGCCATCTAGAGGTCTAAAAGAGAGCCACTGCAGCTAGCCAATAGGTCCAAGAAAAATAAATTCTTGTTTATGGAACTGAGTTTTGGGTCGATTTGTTCCAAAGCATTATCACAGCAAGAGCTGACTAACACAACATCCTCCAAATCATTGTTATGTAAATGGCTGCCACCATGCCTACAAGTAAGGCAACTGTGTACTCAAATTGTGAGAGTTCTTGAACTCTTGGTGCCTCTCCAACACAATGTACATGGCTAAATTTCCACAAATAAGTTCACTGATATACCACAAAGATCTCCCTAAGCTTTTATTAAATGTAATGCAAAGTTCTTTCTTTTCATTTCCTGCTTCTACATAGTTAAAATGCTTTTTATCAATGTAAAATGGCTCTTACCTTTTGGCTTCTGTCGTGAGAGTCTTTTGAACTCTGAAACACTGTAGGATATCACCTATATATGGAATCTAAAACATACAACAATTGAATGAATATAACAAAAAAGAAGGAGAGTCACCGATATAGAGAACAAACTAATGGTTGCCAGTGCGGAGGGGGAGGAGGGGGCAATACAGGGGTGGGGAAGTGAGAGATGTAAACTACTGGGTGTACGACAGGCTCAAGGATGTATTGTACAACACAGGGAATATAGCCAATATTTTGTAATAACTGTAAAGTAACCTTTAAAAAGTATATAAAATTTTTTAAAAAAGAAATCATACTTAAAATTCGAAACAATTTAAATGTCCATCAACAGGAAAATGCACATATAAATTAGTGTATTTCCCTACATGGGAATCCTACGTAGCGAGGAAAGTACATGAACTGGACAGATCTTTACATGTCAGCATGGATGAACCTAGCAAAGATAACACTAAATAAAGCAAGTAACAAGAGAAAACAAAATAGAATACGATATGCAGTTTAAGAATACTTAAAAATGTAGCCTACATAGAAAGACATCCATGCCAGTGATGGAGACCAAGTTCAGAGGAGTGGTTACCCAGGGTCAGCTGGGGAGTGGCTGTGTTTGGGAAAGTGGTCACACCAGAGACTCTTCAACAGGAATGGTAATGTTTCACTTCACACGCTGCCTGGAGGATGGAGGAGTGTCTGCGATGTTATAATGTGAGCACGCTGCATGTAAAAGCCATTGCTGACCACATCTAGGGGAACTGATGCGTGGGAGCTGGTAGTGGGTGGAGGCATCCAGAAGGTGGTGGTAGAAGAGGAACGTTGTACACGTAACGCCTAAAGCCTGACCAGAGGACGACCACTGCTCTAGAAACTGGACACAAATCCAACCTCTACGGCCAATCTTAGAAGACAAACTGAGGCATATTTAAAATTTTAACACTTTATGTGCGCAAAAATAGAATCAATTCACGCACCACAAAGCGGAAGAGGTGAGGAGCACTCCAGCCACAGGAGCTGCAGAGATGTTTATTTTAAAAGGGCAGAAGCAAAGCAAGGAAACGAGTGATTTGCTATGGCTTTAACGCCTAGTTGGTGGTTTGTGACTGGGTGTCCTCAGCGCTGTTCGTCACCCTGAGGCGTTGACAGGCTTAGATTTTGGCTGGTTTAAGTAGGCGGCCGCATCGCTAGAGCCACCGCAGGCTAACGGCCTCCTTGCAGGCTTAATTTACTAACACCAATTGTCTGAGTCCTTCCTCTTACTCAGTCACTTCACTTCCTACGCCTCAGTTTCTCTTCTGTAAAGTGGATATTCAGTAGTAAATTCTCTGTGGAGGTGTCAGTACAAAACAAAGCGATTATTAGTAACCACGATCGTGTCCTGAATGCACGGAACACGTCACCGTTTGCCAACCACCGTGTCAAGTCAGCAGAAACGACAGAAATTAAGAGCTCTCCGCAGAAATTCACACACCCGTGCACCAGGTAAGGGACCACAGGCAGACGTTCACTCAGCCTTTCCTGCGTCCCTCACGGAGTTCACACTCTCTCCTGGGCGGGGCGAGCACAGACACTTTGCGGGAGTTTACTTTTAAAATGCACTGATACAAACATGTCTCACTTTTGCTTGGATCAGTCAGCAAACGCTTTTTGGGAAACCCCAAATTCTCCACACCTCCTACCTTTCGCGCTGCCGTAGCCTCGAAGTTGCCGACACCGCTACTCAGGCCGCGTCGTCATGGGAGGCGGGTCTGCGTGCTGCTCCTCAAGCCGCGTCGTCATGGGAGGCGGGTCTGCGTGCGGACGCACGGCGAGCGCGCAGAAGTCCTCGAGCCCCGCCCCCACGGGCCCGCCCGGAGGCTTAAACCGCAACCCCGCGGCTCGGGAGGGCGTTGATGCCCGCGCCAACACCAGGCCGCGCGTGGGCTCCGGAGCGCGGCATGGAGGGCCCGGCCTAGCTGGGGCCCGTGGCCCTATGTCTTCTGGCTGCGACGCCGGTCCTGCGCACGATGCGGGGCCGCAGCCGCCGGGCGGTGGGCGCCCGAGGGGCCGGGAGGCGAGCCGGGACCCACAGGCGGGTGTGGGCATCCTGTCTGCAGCCAGCGTCCCCGAGGCCGCGCTCAGGCCATGAACACTCGGTGAAGCTGCGCCCGGACAGCGCGGCCGACTCCTTCTCGCGCTCTGAGGACCTGTGAGTGCTGCAGGACTCGGTGCCTCTGCCCTCCGTGCGGGCTTCCCTGAGGGAGGGCCTGCTGGACTTAACGCCGACCGCCTCCGCGGGGTAGACTGGGCGCCGCTCCTGAGCACCCTCTGCCCCTGATCTGTATCCAGAGCTTCCTCCAGCCACGGCTTGTCGAGACAGGTTTGTACTTCCCGCTTCCAGGGGCCCTCGTGTGGGCGCTGAGAAGCGGGGTTTTAAATGGTTCAAGGTGGAGGGTGGGCACTAGAACCGGTGCCCAGTGCCCGGGTGTGCGTGCACTAGACGGGGCGTGCGGCCTAGGACTCCTGCCAGCTCGGTGACCCCGGCCGAGTGCCTTAAGGCTTCAAGGTCTCAGTGTTCTCATCTGTAGCATGGGCTTAACAGGACCCAGCCTCCGTGGCGGTTACAAGGATGCACTGTGTTAATGCTTCTAGACTCTACAAAGTAGAACACTTAGCACAGTTTGGAGCATCGTTAATTGTTGCACAGATGTTACCTGGTCTGTTGAATGACTTTGCCTGGTACACACCAAAGCGATTAAGAAATGGATATATCCCAGCTTCATTTCCTTTCCATGCAAACAGGGCTCAGGAAAAAAAAAATTTTTTTTCAATAGGTGTATCATATATAGTGGAAAGAGCACCGGTGTCAAGGCAGCTTAGGGTTTGAATTCCAGGGCTTATGCTCTCTGTGGCCTGGACAGGTTTCTTTTGCACTACAATCCCCACACTTGTAAAATGACATTAAAAACCACTCTTTCTGTGGGTTCTTAGAATTAATTAAGCAGGTTATGTGTGTAAAGTATCCTGGCACTTGAATGAGTTGTCAGAACCAAGGGCTGCTGGAGACGATGCTTCTGCCCTAGGTAATCTTCCCTTCTACTGGGCAGCAAGTAAACACAAGCACAGGAGTCAGTGGTCTGAAAGAAGTGAGTTCTGCTGCTACAGAGCACAGAATCTCTTTTTTCTTTAATTTTTATTCTATATTGGAGGATAGTTGATTTACAATATTGTGTTAGTTTCAGGTGTACAGTAAAGTGATTCAGTTATACATATATCCATTCCTTTTCAGATTCTTTTCCCGTACAGTTTGTTACAGGATATGGAGTAGAGGTCCCTGTGCTATGCAGTAGGTCCTTGTTTATTATTTTATATATAGTCATGGGTATATGTTAATGCCAAACTCCTAATGTATCCCTCCCCGCCATCTTTCCCCTTTGCAGAGCACAGAAACTTGGAAGGGAAAGTTCAGGGTAGGATTCTTGGAGGAAGTGCCATCCTTTCTAAGGATATGTAGAAGCTCCTGGGGTGGCAGGAGAAAGCAGTGTGTGTTGAAGTTTGAGAAATGTAAGAAAATATGGCAAAACTAATGTACAGGACTGGAACTCAGGGTTTGGGAAAGAAATGAGAGTTGATACTGAAAACTTAGTGGGGCCCAACAGAAAGGCGCCCTGTTTGTCCTGTCAGAAGTTTGGATGTTTATCCTGAAGGCTGCGGGAAACACCAAAGAACAGTGAAATGGAATTCTGGTTTAGAGGCTCACTTGGACCTCCATGTGGAAGGCAGTTGATTGGGTGCAGGGTGAATTGTAATCTAAGGGTCCCACTTAAGTTATAAAAGGTGGGACCGGGTTTTGCAGATCTGAGAGAGAATGGGTGAGGCCTGGTGACCAGTTAGAAAAGGGAGGGCAGCAAGCGTGGGTGACAGTTTACAGCTGCATCTTTTTGAGAGACACAGAGCACAGTAGAAAGGGATTCGGGGTGGCGAGAGGATCTTACTTCATCTTCAGTGCTTTAGAGGGGCCTGGTAGACAGGTCTGGGCCCAAGGTACAGATGTGGGCTTTTGGGAGGACAGGTGTTTGAAGGCATGGTAGAGACTTAGGTTATCCACAAGAATATCCAAAGAATCATAGGTCTGAGAGGTTTTTTAAGTGGGTATATTTGAGGATGTTTATAAGCTGCGAGAAAGTAGCCAACAGAGGAAGGGTGTAAAGATCTAGGAGAGGAAGTGATTGTTCATTTGTTTTTGAAAAGCTGAACACTTATCGTGTGCCTGGCCCGTTTCTAGGATCTGGGGTTCACACCATCTGTTATCTCTTCTGCAAGGACAGTTCAGTTCATCCCCTGGTGAACAGAAGTCAGATTATTCTTTGCATCCCATTCAGGTGTAAGAACTGTTTTGTACCTCTGAAGGGAAGCAAGCTCTATCCTTTGGTCACCTGCTGATGATAATAGCATTGGCTGAGACCTGACCATTTACAACGAAGGCACTTCTGTAGGTAATAAGTTCCAGGAGGGCCCGAACTGAGTATGTCTGTTTCAGCATTTAGCATGGTTTAGCATCTGAGAGGCCGGTACATTATTGGCATATAGTAGACTTAAAAATGAATATTTGTGGATTGTCTGAATGAGTGGATGTGTGTGATTCACATCCTATTTGCAGGTCCTATGCCCTACAATGGATTTTCAGTGTCAGGTTGTGAAAGTATTTATGACGGGGATTGGCATTGTTCCCTATCTAACGGATAAAGATTACACATGAAAGGACTTTACACTGACATCCTAAAAGCCTCATAGGAATTACTTAACAAAAAAATAAAATTGGATTCTGTATAATTTCTAAGTTGTAAGCTGGCCAGAACACTGGTATTTCACCCAGTCCTCTGGTAGTTCCGATGACGTCCCCACGATCACCCATGCATAATCAGAATGGCTTTAGGATCTGGGAGCCAAAATGTTCGTCAGTATTTACGGCTCTGCTAGTCCATTTAAAAAAATGGACTATTGAAAAAATAGCTTCAGACACAATATGGCATTTTATGATTTAGCATGAAATCTGAGAAATATAGAGGTTATCGGAAGCCTGCAATGGTAAAGTTCCCTCTGCTATTGAAGTTATTGTCTTTAAACAAAGATTCTACATCACTAATGCTATATATATATATTTTATGATATTCAGGTTAATTTCCAATTCTAAGGAAGTAATTGGTTGGTTGGTATGAGAGATGGTGTGGCTTCCAAAGGTGAAAAGTATTATTTTGTTGTAATTTCCGGCTACCTAAGGATGGGAGAGGCCCAGGACACTGCAGTCAGTATATTATGTGGAGCAGGTTATATTGTGGTTTATTTATGAACTTTTACATGTTTATTTTCTTCTTTGCGGTATGCGGGCCTCTCACTGTTGCGGCCTCTCCCGTTGAGGAGCACAGGCTCCGGACGCGCAGGCTCAGCGGCCATGGCTCACGGGCCTAGCCACTCCGCGGCATGTGGGATCTTCCCGGACTGGGGCACGAACCCGTGTCCCCTGCATCGGCAGGCAGACTCTCAACCACTGCGCCACAAGGGAAGCCCACGTGTTTATTTTCTATGCAAGTTTGTGTGCTCCTTTTTGAGTTTTGGTAGATAAGTGTTTTGTAACTTTGGAATACTTGGAGTTTTATATATATATATATATATATATATATATATATATATATATATAACATATATATATATTTTTTTCTTTTTTTCTTTTTTTTTTTTTTTGCGGTATGCGGGCCTCTCACTGCTGTGGCCTCTCCCGTTGCGGAGCACAGGCTCCGGACGCGCAGGCTCAGCGGCCATGGCTCACGGGCCTAGCTGCTCCGCGGCATGTGGGATCTTCCCGGACCGGGGCACGAACCCGCGTCCCCTGCATCGGCAGGCGGACCCTCAACCACTGCGCCACCAGGGAAGCCCTATATATATATTTTAATGTAGTAATTAAAGCCGTGGAGAGTGTACTAGTCTACCTAGGTTCAAATTCTGGCTTTACCCTATGACTTCCCTGTGGCTTCCTCTGCTCACCTATTAAAAAGGAGGTTAATAAGACTGCTGTGGTGAGTTACATACTAAGTGCTGTTTAAGCATTTGCTATAATGATCATGTATACTCGAAGGCAAGGAACTTGCCCCTTGATCGTCTCTGTATTCCTAGTGCTTAAGAATTCCTAGTGCTTTCCTAGAGCATTGTCTTAGGATAGAGATAGCTCAGTATAGTTCTTCTCACTATGAAGTACTGTTACGTTGAAAGTCTTTGCTTGTGTACTAATAATCTATGACATATCTGCTGAGGACAAGGAAAGGAATAGTTTTAAAACTGCAATGGATAACAAAAGATTGTATGATGTAATGCCTTTATTATGTAATTATAAAACTAACAAATGATCATGGTAAAAATTTGAAAAACGCCTAGACAAAAGAGAGATCAACAACATTTGGAGTAACTTTCAGAGTGTAGAGTTGTCCGTGAATATTAGTGCTTTCATATTTTCCAGGACTTTAAGTAGACTCTGCTTCTTAAGAGTCTATTCATGATATTTTACTTTAATGATGTTTGCATCATGGGGACACACACACACAGAAATCTGTTTAAAAAAAAAAAGAAAGGCATGTAAATCACTGATGTTTCAGATAGCCACATGAAATAAAGTGAGAAAGGTCAACAAGCTGAAAGAATGTGGAGTAGCATCTCCTTAATTGCTTACATAACTCTGATAATTACCTCTTTGTGGATAAAGTAATTAATGGGGAATCTAATTCAAGAAAAATGTATGAACTTCAAGCCTTCTCAAAGCCAAGTATTTCTTTCCACAAAAGGTTACTTTCCACGGCCATTCTTCCTTATTACCAGACAGGGAAAGAGTATTGTATGGCAAAGGATCTTCCTGAAGGAGGGTGCTTCCCACACTGATTGTCATAAATGACTTCGGAATTACTGTTGCTGTATTACCAAAATCTTAAACTAGGATATTTTTGACAAATGCGGTCCTTAGTTAATTTTTAGAGCTACAAACTGTCAGATGGCTCTGAAATAACAAGTGTCTGGCTGTTCTTCAGGGTGATCACAATATGGTAATGACCTTGAGGTATCACTAAAAAGCAGGAAGGTGTGAGTCTTCCTTTGGTGCCAGAGTGAAATGCGAGTTGGGGTTGGAGTTGGAAAAGAGGCCCACAACCAAGTGATAGAGAAGGAAATGTGAGGTCATTGGTAAAAAACCAGGTTGAAGTTAAGGTGAAGAGGCATGAGGAATTGGGCAACTGTTAACAGTATTACAAAGATCATCAAGAAGCATATCCATGAATGTAGTTTGTATTGCAATCTGCTGAAAAAGAGACAAATATCCTGGCCTGGCCTTCATGGAGATTATATTTTATTGATTCTGATAATAGATTATTGTTGAAAAGGGCCTCCTATAAATTATAACCGTGCAAAGGCGGCAAGATAATTTTTTTTTCTTTATGTATGTGTTTCTCATTCCTACTCACTTCTCTCTTAGGGGAAGAGAAAATCACACACACACAAAAATGTCAAGTCTCAGCTATTCCTTTTCAAAATAATTTTTTTCCAAATTCCAGTGGAGGCAATAGGTTAACTGTTAAGATTTGTAAGGCTCAAAAAGCTAGACTTTTACAAAGTGTAGCCAAATTTCATTCCATAAATAATAGCTCTGGAAAGAATATGTGGTGATGCAAAGTTGGAAAAAGCTGGTTTTCCTTCCGTGAATGGCTTCACTGTGTTGGGAGAAGAGGCAGAGAAGAAATCAAAGTAATTAAACATGGGGTGAGTTTTCCTGATAGGGGACTCTAGTGCTTTAAAATAGACTAGATAATCCTAGGGATAATCTGAGGGTAGAACAGACCAATGCCTCATTTCCAATCTGGTGCCCTGGAAGAAAACAGTGTATTTCCTTTGAGGTCTTGATAGGTTTTTCTTCTGCTTTGTTTTGGTTTTGGTTCATTTTGTAATCAACCTTATTAAGGTATCATTTACATGCAATAAAATGCAGACATTTTTAGTCAACGGTTCAGTGACTTTTAATTAATGTATACATTTGTTTAACTACCACCCCCATAAAGATAGATAACAATTCTAAAACCCTAGAAAGTTTCCTCCTAGGCTTTTGCAAAAGTATCCCCATCTCCCACCCCAAGGCAACCACGGATCTGTTTTTTTATCTTTAGAGATGACTTTTGCCGAGTTTACAATTTCATGTAAGTTGAATAATACAGTAGATGCCCTTTTGATCTGGCTTCACTTGCTCAGCATATGGTTTTTGAGATTCATTCATGTTGGGATGTTTTAAACCAGGACTTTAGCCTGGGTGGCTGATGTTGTCTGAAGGCACCTATAGGTACATCTGAGTCTCTGGCATTGTCACTGTCTGTTCTTGGCTCAGTATTTTCAACTTTACTAAGAAGCACAAGGTTGAAGTAAGGAAGATCACTGTCAGTATAATGGAGGTGAAGTGGGTTCTGTTATATAATATTCTCAGCAAAAATTGACCTGCTTGGAATCATTGTGTTGATAATCGACAAGGATTCTCTTCCTCCAAAAGCCTCGATACTATATAAAACTTCTAAAGGATGCTGTCCTAGGACCCTTCTTTTAGTTTTCATATTTTGGGAAACATTTCTGGAAAATTCAAATGCTCGCAACCTGAAAGAAGCAATTATTCACCTGAAGGCTAACTCTGCTAAAGTTGAGTTGTCCGACCTTTACATGCTGATAGAACCCAAATAGCCTTGCAAAACAATGCTCTCTTATTGGATATAAGCATATAGATTGTTTAAGATGGACGTGTATATGCAGTAAAGTGAAAAAACAAAGAATCTTTGAGTTTCCCTTGCTGGTTTTTTTTTATTTTTTCATTTAAGTTTCTATAGCGTATGCTAATAGCTCAGGGAAACCTCAGGTTAGTTTTAGGTCCACTCTTTACATAAATGTTGAAGTACTCCATACCCACCTTTTTTCTACCTTCCTTCTTTTCTTCCATCTTTCCTTTCTCACTTCTTATAATCCATTATACTTAATCCTGCATTTGCTGAGGTGGCAATTAGTGTAGGAAAATACTGTGAAATTTTGCTGTTCAGAATGCTGTTCAGAATTCTATATTGAGAAAAGGTCTGAATTTACCCAGAGTAACCCTTTCTCAGAGACTTTGAATAAAGGCCATAGAAACTGGGCTATATATAATATCCTGACAGGTATGTAGAACTCATAGCAATTGCCCTAAAGAGCTTACCTAGCATAGATGCATATGAATGCATTTAATGATTGTTTTATTGGCAGCAGTGCCAACATACACAGTCTGTTTTGTTTTATATCATTCTCATTACCTGCTGTTTACCACTGTACACATTGCTAATGGCGTGGTTTCTATGGCTTGTGAATTTCATGGCCAAATAATATGTAATTTATTGCACACTTCAGTGTAGAAGATGGAGACTCCATAACTTTTCGTGTGCTCTTTGCCCCTTTGGAATGCATTACACTGAGATCAGGCAAAGTAATAAATTTATTTCAAATGTGCGTGATAGCTAAACATCAATTAGGACTGGTGGGCAATATTTCTTCTTCCAGCAACATAACAGCTTTTAAAGACTAAGCCATTGAACGTGGAGCTACTGAACATGGGACTCAGTTCACTGGGATCCTTCTTAGAAAACTAAAGAACAACTTGAATTGGATTTGTGTGGCTTATTCAAGTAGTAACTAATCAGCTACATCTTGGTGAACTTAATTTGTCACAATCGTTTGGTATTTTATTAACTCTCTTCCCCTTCTTCCCCCGACTCTCACGAGAACGGATCATGAGTATCTTAAAACATACTAAGTCGTCTTCCATCCCTGTTAATCTAACTACAAAAGCACACTTTCCTTATCCAATGTAACTTACTGTCTTTTAGAGTAGCAGGGGTTTTAATTCTCTACAAAATTAAAACCAGCAAAGAGAAACATTTTCAAGGAGCCACCACATTGTAGCGCTTTAGAAAGAAGACTTTAGAATTAAGGGCAACTATATCATTTTATAGCTAAAGCACCTGAGGCCTAAAGTAGGCAGGTCACCATCGAGGTCAGAGAAAGGGGTTGAAGATCAGGTTTCCAGCTGAGAAAGAGTCTAGAGGGACTCAATCTGAGCAGGTCAAAAACTGAAATGAGGCCACGAATGTTCTGGGAAGGCTGGCATCTGGCCTCAAGTGTGGGATTCAGACAGGGAGTGGACCCGGGGGAACTGAGCTTCTGCAGTAGGCAGAGAAGTCCACCTCATCTCCGGAAAGTGCCACTGACATCGGAGTTGAGGGGAAAGAGCAATGAATTCCAGTCCACCTGAGAAAGCAGGCCAGTCTGATTAACTCTGAATTTAGGCTTATTTCAGATACTTCTTGAGAAAGAACTTGGACAAGAGCAAGTCCCACGCAGCCTCTTTTAAATCCATGCCCAGTATTTTCTGGTGGAGCTGCTTAAACCCTCCAAGTGACTCCAGTGTTTTAATTTCACTCTGTATTTAATTCCGACAGTTCTATGATTGATTATTTAATGGGCAAATAAGTAGGGTCACAAAAGAGTGTGAATGTATTTTACAGGATGAGGATGGGTGGAGTGGAGCAGTCTGGAATAGGACACCAATAAAAAAGGATCTTGGTAAAGAAGAACGTCTATTAGAAATGGAGAGGAATTCGCAAGGAAATTAGTGCCTGACACCACGCCCTTCTCTCTGCATGTTTAGAAGCTAGTTTCTAATTTTATTTTCATAGGAGATGTGCCTGTGATGAATTGTCTTTTACCTCCACGCTATTTATCACATGGACATATTGTGAAGTTTGTGTGAGAGAAAGCAAGTATTAGAATTTGTTTTGCAAGGAGCTATAATCACTTCCTGGAACAATATGGGGTAGAAGGAAAAGGAAAGGAAGGTGGAAACAAAGGATAAAGACAGCTAATGACGCTGGAGTCTCTCGCTGGGATTTGTGGTATCTCTTTTTGAAACTAAGTACAGAAAGTCAGAACTTGACTGATTGTTTCTTGATCACGGTTTGTTTTCATTTTTGTTTTTTTTCTTGCTCTCTCATCAGTCACTCCAGCCAGTGCCATGTCATTTTCAGTTTGAGTAAGCATGCCTGCCTTGTTTCCATTTGCATTATTCATGCAAACGTTGATTGAACTGATGACCCCGAGTTATCACGGAAACATTAGATACACCAGTGGATACATTTCTTAATTTTAGAAAAAAATTACTGAGTGAAGGTTAAAATAACTCCTCTTCAGTTTGTCATTTAAAAAAAACTTATCCTAACGTACAATACCTCATTGCCTAATAATGCCAGATAAATAAAGAATTCCTATGTATTCATGAATGCAGGCTAGTCTGTATATTTTTTGGCAGGTATGACCGTTACCGAGGGTAACGGCCTGGTTTGCTGGCCATGTCATGTCTCCTAGAAAGTTGTACTTTCTGTAGTCTTTCAGTTGGGCCATTGGATATCAGAGGTGAATTTATAAAACTATACTTCCCTTTACACTTACTTTGTTTTGTTTTGTTTTACTTGAAGTATAGTTGATTGACAATGTTGTGTTTCAGGTGTACAGACAAGTGATTCAGATACATATATTTCTTTTTTCAGATCCTTTTCCTTTACAGGTTATTACAAGGTCTTGAATATAGTTGCCTGTGCTATACAGTAGGACCTCATATTTTATCTACTTTATATATTGTATACACTTACTTTGTGTGATCCACGCTGGTCAGACCACATAATTATTTTCACTTCTGATATAATATTTTATGGTCCAACCTCAAATCTTTGAAGAGAAGATATTTTAAAATAAGTTTAGCATGTGTGTGGTCTAAATCCAACAGTAGATATTAGAGATATGATTTTGCACTAGGTATTCCTCTCTTTTTTGTTCTTGGCCAACCAATTGAAAATTAGTTTTTATTTTCTGGTTGGTTTGCTAGATGTTTATGACTATAATAAAAGTCTTACATTTTGTCTCATATCTTAAAACACAATCTGAATTAGCAATGGATATTGTGCTATACATAGGGACTGTGATATAAATATAGTTTCTAACTTCAAAAACATACAACCTAGAAGGGAACACAGACACATATGCAGCAATTATGGCAACTGCATTTGTTTACTAAGTGAAATAGTACTGAGATGGATAAAGTGCTAGCAAGCCTTGAACAGCCAAATCAGCTTCAAAAATAGATGTGCAGTTCTTTAAAAATCTTTTTAACATTTTTCCAGCTACATGTAGCATATAACTTAGCATAACAACGGTATGGGTTTTATTTTAAGTAATTCAGCATTTTGACATCCTCATAATGAAATTAAATCCAGAAGGAGGTTTCTCTCCATGATCTCTTGAAATGGTCCTTGATTATCCGCAATATTTCCCATCATCACAAAGGTGGTACCAAGGGCAGGGAATTCCAACATTATTAAAGTTTCATAAAGCAAAGTCAATTTTAAGAATATAATGTCCCCAAACTGATAAAGGCCTTGACAGATAATTTCAAGGGAAGCATAAATTATTTTTTGTTTATCAGAGGGCAAAAATATTTAGGTTGAGTTAATGAATGGTAGAGTTTTTGAGTGGAGAGTGTCCTTAAAATATTATGTAGATCTGTACTGTCAACAGATGCTAGCCACGTGGCATTATTTATATTTAACAAATTTAACAAATTTAAAAATAAGATAAAAAATTCAGTTCCTCATTTGCATTTGCCATATTTCAAACATGTTTATTAGCTTCATGTAGCTATTGAATACTGCTTTACATAGTACAGATATAGAATATTTTCATTATCAACAAAAATTCTATTGAGCAATACTAAAATTATACCCAGATATGCACAGAGAAGGCAACCAAGTCTCAAGGAAATAATGTAACCTCCCCAAGATCACACAGCTGTGTTTTTAAAGAAAAACAAAATGACACAAAGGAAATAGTAACAGAGGCATTAAAGAAACCCAGTAAGTTTCTGGAGCAGTCAAAGTAGGGTTTAAAAGTGCATACTTAGCTGTTAGCAGGGTTGAAGCTCTTGATGGTTGGTAAGATCAACCTGCCTGAATTTGGACATTAGCATTTTATGCAATGAATTAAAAGCAAAAAATAATTTCAACGAATGGCTTCCAGCTCCATATTTTTAGCCACTGCTGTGCTTCCAGGTTATGTTTATCACTTTCATATACAGGGCACCACTGTGAAATGTGATGGTTTATCTGACCCCAGAGAAATCAAGAAATCTTGTGGGGGTTATGGCTATATTTGAAAAGGCTGATTTTTAAATGCATCATGCAGACTGGCCCTGTTTTAAAAGGGATTCCTGCCATCAAATAATCAAAATGTAAACTCTCTTCTCACCTTGCAAAAGTCAAAGATAGTCTCTGTATCTTTATTATTTCATTGAAATCCAAGTATTATTTTTCCATTCTCTAACTTGTTTTCCTCACAGTGTGATCAACTATTGCCAAGGAAGGAAAGGTTAGATTTATCAATCAAAGTTTGCTAAAGGCCCCCTAGGTAACTGAACCCTCAGGAGAAACAATCGTCATGTATTCTTTTTCTGTTGTTTCAGTATCTTCGTAAAGAGTCATTTCAATATGTTTGGTTCTGTAGCAGAGGTTCTGTGAAGTGCTTATCTTCCTCAGAGGTGCAGAAAGCCTGCGAGTCTGTGGGTAAAGATGGGTAAGGAGAGAGAGGGAAGGAGGCTAGAGAGAGGCTCAGTGCTGAGATAAGGACAGTGTTCTAAAGCCTCCTGGGGGTGAGGCTGGGGTGCACAAACACCCACGACTAATCTAGACAGAAACTGAAAAATCAAAGGGACGACCACTGTGAAGTCATGTGGTCACCTCTCCCTCTAGAAATAAACATTGCCCTAGGTAAGTCTCCTCCTGCCCCAGAAGAGCATTAGGAAGGTCTGGAGAGGGGGATTATTGGCAGAAATGGAAAAAGCAGGTTGAAGGGATTAGCCTGGAGCAGAGAGCCCAAGAAACCCAAGCCAGTAGATGGAAGGCAGCCTTTTCATGGAAGTCTCCAAGCCCAAGTCAAGTTCTGGGACCACCAAGTACAAGTCAAAGAGTGCTCATTTAACCCCTTTGGGCCCCCACGGGGGAGCGCTTTATGCTTTTATTTCTTTGCTTCTTTTTCTCTGTATTCAGTGAGGGGGTGTTTATGGGGAAAAAAATCAACTATCAACGGGAGTGGAGGAAGACTGGACAGAGAGGGAGAAGGGGCCATTGAAGGTACAGTATTTACTATGGGATTTAACTCCTCAAAGGCCTCCCAGTAGCTTCAGATCTGCTCAAGAATCCTTCATGTCCTGCTGGTTTGCAGTGAGTGGCTCACAGCTTCAAGGCCTCCTCTGCCAGATGGAGAACTATTTCAAACATCCTGCCTCTATTTTGTACTGTAGCAATGCAGACAGGAGACCTGACCCCATTTTCAGGTTCTAAAGAGAAATTCTAAGTACTTGAAAGACTGAGGAACATGGTGGCTTTTATTTAAGATGTGGAGATAGAGAGCACATACCTGGACTTGGGCCTGCAGCAGCACCAAATTGCACCAAGATTTCCCTTTATTTTCTCTTGCATCTCTGTTCCTCCTTTTCTCTCCGCTGGATTAGCCATGGGGACTCCAAGTTCTTCATTGTGTGGTCCTGGTACCAAGATTCTCCTGGGAATTATAAAGCTATTCACCTTCTACATCGAGCACTTCTTATTTTTTCCCCAGCAACATAAGTCATCCTTAAGAGGGGTCAGGGTGCTAGCTCTTAAATATATTTTAGTCATCCCTTTGTACATTGAATTCTCTTTCTTGGAGACTGCTCCTGACATGGTGTTCACCGTGCTCTCAGCTGGCCTCCTGAAGTTCTGCCCTGCCTTCCCCACCAGGTACAGTTCAGGAGCTGCCTACCACAGGGTGATAGGTTATCTTCTAGTTGCTTTATTCCTTTCCATTTTACATTTAGAGAGTATAATTGGAATACATAAACTTCTCTGTGACCACAGCTTTATTTGCAACCCACAGGTTTTGTTATGGCATATTTTCATTATCATTGAATTAATAAAATTCTAATTCCCATTGTGACTTTATCTTTGACCTACATAATGATCAGAAGTATGTTTTTAATATCCAACTATTTGGTAAAATATTGGTTATATAGTTTTAAATTTCTTGCTTGTTCGGAGTCTTGTTTTATAACCAGAATATAGTCAATTTTATAAATGTGCCATGTGCACCTAAAAATTTCTGCATAATATATATATTCCATCATTGTTGGTGCAGTGTTTTATGTAAATTTAGGCCAAAGTTTTTAATGATGGTATTCAGATCTTCTATAATCTGCTGATTTGTTGTTGTGGTTCTATGTTACTGATCTAGGTAATTTAGATTTTTCTATTTCTACTTAGATTTTTGGAATTTCCCTTCATATATTTCATTGAAGTTTAGACTTATAATATATTCCTTGTAAAGTAACAGTGTGTTTTATTATCCTGCCTTATCGCCAGTGATACTTTTTGCTTTCAAATCTATGTTAGCATTAAAAAGTCTTCTTCAATTTTACTTATTGTTGTTATGACATAATTTTTGAATCCTTTCATTTCAATCTGACTCTTGTCTCTTGTAGGTGGCATAGAATTAGGTTTTTGGTTTGTTTCAATAATCCTTGTCCTTTAATTTCAGTATTTACAGTTAATGTATTTTCTTACAGACCGTTTATCCTTGTTTACTCTTTGTCCCACCTTGTTATGTTCCTTTTGCTCTTATTTCTTCCTTTGACATTTCTTCAAATTCCATTTTCCCTTATATTAGCTTGTTACTTTTACACAAGTAGCAGTTACACATGTACCATGACTTATTAGCTCTTTTACTGCTTCTCAAGCAATGCTGAGATCTTAAATTTCTTTTACTACTTTTTCTTCTTCCATTTGTTTTAATGCATTCTAATTTTTGATATATTTTATTATTACTCTTTTGTGCTGTTAGATTTTATTTAGTTTTATCCACTTATTTCCGTGATAACTCAGGGTCATCAGTTCAATCAACGTTTGCATGAATAATGCAAATGGAAACAAGGCAGGCATGCTTACTCAAACTGAAAATGACATGGCACTGGCTGGAGTAACTGATGAGAGAGCAAGAAAAAAAACAAAAATGAAAACAAACCGTGATCAAGAAACAATCAGTCAAGTTCTGACTTTCTGTACTTAGTTTCAAAAAGAGATACCACAAATCCCAGCGAGAGACTCCAGCGTCATTAGCTGTCTTTATCCTTTGTTTCCACCTTCCTTTCCTTTTCCTTCTACCCCATATTGTTCCAGGAAGTGATTATAGCTCCTTGCAAAACAAATTCTAATACTTGCTTTCTCTCACACAAACTTCACAATATGTCCATGTGATAAATAGCGTGGAGGTAAAAGACAATTCATCACAGGCACATCTCCTATGAAAATAAAATTAGAAACTAGCTTCTAAACATGCAGAGAGAAGGGCGTGGTGTCAGGCACTAATTTCCTTGCGAATTCCTCTCCATTTCTAATAGACGTTCTTCTTTACCAAGATCCTTTTTTATTGGTGTCCTATTCCAGACTGCTCCACTCCACCCATCCTCATCCTGTAAAATACATTCACACTCTTTTGTGACCCTACTTATTTGCCCATTAAATAATCAATCATAGAACTGTCGGAATTAAATACAGAGTGAAATTAAAACACTGGAGTCACTTGGAGGGTTTAAGCAGCTCCACCAGAAAATACTGGGCATGGATTTAAAAGAGGCTGCGTGGGACTTGCTCTTGTCCAAGTTCTTTCTCAAGAAGTATCTGAAATAAGCCTAAATTCAGAGTTAATCAGACTGGCCTGCTTTCTCAGGTGGACTGGAATTCATTGCTCTTTCCCCTCAACTCCGATGTCAGTGGCACTTTCCGGAGATGAGGTGGACTTCTCTGCCTACTGCAGAAGCTCAGTTCCCCCGGGTCCACTCCCTGTCTGAATCCCACACTTGAGGCCAGATGCCAGCCTTCCCAGAACATTCGTGGCCTCATTTCAGTTTTTGACCTGCTCAGATTGAGTCCCTCTAGACTCTTTCTCAGCTGGAAACCTGATCTTCAACCCCTTTCTCTGACCTCGATGGTGACCTGCCTACTTTAGGCCTCAGGTGCTTTAGCTATAAAATGATATAGTTGCCCTTAATTCTAAAGTCTTCTTTCTAAAGCGCTACAATGTGGTGGCTCCTTGAAAATGTTTCTCTTTGCTGGTTTTAATTTTGTAGAGAATTAAAACCCCTGCTACTCTAAAAGACAGTAAGTTACATTGGATAAGGAAAGTGTGCTTTTGTAGTTAGATTAACAGGGATGGAAGACGACTTAGTATGTTTTAAGATACTCATGATCCGTTCTCGTGAGAGTCGGGGGAAGAAGGGGAAGAGAGTTAATAAAATACCAAACGATTGTGACAAATTAAGTTCACCAAGATGTAGCTGATTAGTTACTACTTGAATAAGCCACACAAATCCAATTCAAGTTGTTCTTTAGTTTTCTAAGAAGGATCCCAGTGAACTGAGTCCCATGTTCAGTAGCTCCACGTTCAATGGCTTAGTCTTTAAAAGCTGTTATGTTGCTGGAAGAAGAAATATTGCCCACCAGTCCTAATTGATGTTTAGCTATCACGCACATTTGAAATAAATTTATTACTTTGCCTGATCTCAGTGTAATGCATTCCAAAGGGGCAAAGAGCACACGAAAAGTTATGGAGTCTCCATCTTCTACACTGAAGTGTGCAATAAATTACATATTATTTGGCCATGAAATTCACAAGCCATAGAAACCACGCCATTAGCAATGTGTACAGTGGTAAACAGCAGGTAATGAGAATGATATAAAACAAAACAGACTGTGTATGTTGGCACTGCTGCCAATAAAACAATCATTAAATGCATTCATATGCATCTATGCTAGGTAAGCTCTTTAGGGCAATTGCTATGAGTTCTACATACCTGTCAGGATATTATATATAGCCCAGTTTCTATGGCCTTTATTCAAAGTCTCTGAGAAAGGGTTACTCTGGGTAAATTCAGACCTTTTCTCAATATAGAATTCTGAACAGCATTCTGAACAGCAAAATTTCACAGTATTTTCCTACACTAATTGCCACCTCAGCAAATGCAGGATTAAGTATAATGGATTATAAGAAGTGAGAAAGGAAAGATGGAAGAAAAGAAGGAAGGTAGAAAAAAGGTGGGTATGGAGTACTTCAACATTTATGTAAAGAGTGGACCTAAAACTAACCTGAGGTTTCCCTGAGCTATTAGCATACGCTATAGAAACTTAAATGAAAAAATAAAAAAAAACCAGCAAGGGAAACTCAAAGATTCTTTGTTTTTTCACTTTACTGCATATACACGTCCATCTTAAACAATCTATATGCTTATATCCAATAAGAGAGCATTGTTTTGCAAGGCTATTTGGGTTCTATCAGCATGTAAAGGTCGGACAACTCAACTTTAGCAGAGTTAGCCTTCAGGTGAATAATTGCTTCTTTCAGGTTGCGAGCATTTGAATTTTCCAGAAATGTTTCCCAAAATATGAAAACTAAAAGAAGGGTCCTAGGACAGCATCCTTTAGAAGTTTTATATAGTATCGAGGCTTTTGGAGGAAGAGAATCCTTGTCGATTATCAACACAATGATTCCAAGCAGGTCAATTTTTGCTGAGAATATTATATAACAGAACCCACTTCACCTCCATTATACTGACAGTGATCTTCCTTACTTCAACCTTGTGCTTCTTAGTAAAGTTGAAAATACTGAGCCAAGAACAGACAGTGACAATGCCAGAGACTCAGATGTACCTATAGGTGCCTTCAGACAACATCAGCCACCCAGGCTAAAGTCCTGGTTTAAAACATCCCAACATGAATGAATCTCAAAAACCATATGCTGAGCAAGTGAAGCCAGATCAAAAGGGCATCTACTGTATTATTCAACTTACATGAAATTGTAAACTCGGCAAAAGTCATCTCTAAAGATAAAAAAACAGATCCGTGGTTGCCTTGGGGTGGGAGATGGGGATACTTTTGCAAAAGCCTAGGAGGAAACTTTCTAGGGTTTTAGAATTGTTATCTATCTTTATGGGGGTGGTAGTTAAACAAATGTATACATTAATTAAAAGTCACTGAACCGTTGACTAAAAATGTCTGCATTTTATTGCATGTAAATGATACCTTAATAAGGTTGATTACAAAATGAACCAAAACCAAAACAAAGCAGAAGAAAAACCTATCAAGACCTCAAAGGAAATACACTGTTTTCTTCCAGGGCACCAGATTGGAAATGAGGCATTGGTCTGTTCTACCCTCAGATTATCCCTAGGATTATCTAGTCTATTTTAAAGCACTAGAGTCCCCTATCAGGAAAACTCACCCCATGTTTAATTACTTTGATTTCTTCTCTGCCTCTTCTCCCAACACAGTGAAGCCATTCACGGAAGGAAAACCAGCTTTTTCCAACTTTGCATCACCACATATTCTTTCCAGAGCTATTATTTATGGAATGAAATTTGGCTACACTTTGTAAAAGTCTAGCTTTTTGAGCCTTACAAATCTTAACAGTTAACCTATTGCCTCCACTGGAATTTGGAAAAAAATTATTTTGAAAAGGAATAGCTGAGACTTGACATTTTTGTGTGTGTGTGATTTTCTCTTCCCCTAAGAGAGAAGTGAGTAGGAATGAGAAACACATACATAAAGAAAAAAAAATTATCTTGCCGCCTTTGCACGGTTATAATTTATAGGAGGCCCTTTTCAACAATAATCTATTATCAGAATCAATAAAATATAATCTCCATGAAGGCCAGGCCAGGATATTTGTCTCTTTTTCAGCAGATTGCAATACAAACTACATTCATGGATATGCTTCTTGATGATCTTTGTAATACTGTTAACAGTTGCCCAATTCCTCATGCCTCTTCACCTTAACTTCAACCTGGTTTTTTACCAATGACCTCACATTTCCTTCTCTATCACTTGGTTGTGGGCCTCTTTTCCAACTCCAACCCCAACTCGCATTTCACTCTGGCACCAAAGGAAGACTCACACCTTCCTGCTTTTTAGTGATACCTCAAGGTCATTACCATATTGTGATCACCCTGAAGAACAGCCAGACACTTGTTATTTCAGAGCCATCTGACAGTTTGTAGCTCTAAAAATTAACTAAGGACCGCATTTGTCAAAAATATCCTAGTTTAAGATTTTGGTAATACAGCAACAGTAATTCCGAAGTCATTTATGACAATCAGTGTGGGAAGCACCCTCCTTCAGGAAGATCCTTTGCCATACAATACTCTTTCCCTGTCTGGTAATAAGGAAGAATGGCCGTGGAAAGTAACCTTTTGTGGAAAGAAATACTTGGCTTTGAGAAGGCTTGAAGTTCATACATTTTTCTTGAATTAGATTCCCCATTAATTACTTTATCCACAAAGAGGTAATTATCAGAGTTATGTAAGCAATTAAGGAGATGCTACTCCACATTCTTTCAGCTTGTTGACCTTTCTCACTTTATTTCATGTGGCTATCTGAAACATCAGTGATTTACATGCCTTTCTTTTTTTTTTTAAACAGATTTCTGTGTGTGTGTGTCCCCATGATGCAAACATCATTAAAGTAAAATATCATGAATAGACTCTTAAGAAGCAGAGTCTACTTAAAGTCCTGGAAAATATGAAAGCACTAATATTCACGGACAACTCTACACTCTGAAAGTTACTCCAAATGTTGTTGATCTCTCTTTTGTCTAGGCGTTTTTCAAATTTTTACCATGATCATTTGTTAGTTTTATAATTACATAATAAAGGCATTACATCATACAATCTTTTGTTATCCATTGCAGTTTTAAAACTATTCCTTTCCTTGTCCTCAGCAGATATGTCATAGATTATTAGTACACAAGCAAAGACTTTCAACGTAACAGTACTTCATAGTGAGAAGAACTATACTGAGCTATCTCTATCCTAAGACAATGCTCTAGGAAAGCACTAGGAATTCTTAAGCACTAGGAATACAGAGACGATCAAGGGGCAAGTTCCTTGCCTTCGAGTATACATGATCATTATAGCAAATGCTTAAACAGCACTTAGTATGTAACTCACCACAGCAGTCTTATTAACCTCCTTTTTAATAGGTGAGCAGAGGAAGCCACAGGGAAGTCATAGGGTAAAGCCAGAATTTGAACCTAGGTAGACTAGTACACTCTCCACGGCTTTAATTACTACATTAAAATATATATATAGGGCTTCCCTGGTGGCGCAGTGGTTGAGGGTCCGCCTGCCGATGCAGGGGACGCGGGTTCGTGCCCCGGTCCGGGAAGATCCCACATGCCGCGGAGCAGCTAGGCCCGTGAGCCATGGCCGCTGAGCCTGCGCGTCCGGAGCCTGTGCTCCGCAACGGGAGAGGCCACAGCAGTGAGAGGCCCGCATACCGCAAAAAAAAAAAAAAGAAAAAAAGAAAAAAATATATATATATGTTATATATATATATATATATATATATATATATATATATATA
This sequence comes from Delphinapterus leucas, assembly GCF_059928025.1. NCBI lineage: Eukaryota > Metazoa > Chordata > Mammalia > Artiodactyla > Monodontidae > Delphinapterus > Delphinapterus leucas. The sequence goes on along the minus strand of NW_028322262.1, from coordinate 3,124,667 downwards.
TAAAACTCCAAGTATTCCAAAGTTACAAAACACTTATCTACCAAAACTCAAAAAGGAGCACACAAACTTGCATAGAAAATAAACACGTGGGCTTCCCTTGTGGCGCAGTGGTTGAGAGTCTGCCTGCCGATGCAGGGGACACGGGTTCGTGCCCCAGTCCGGGAAGATCCCACATGCCGCGGAGTGGCTAGGCCCGTGAGCCATGGCCGCTGAGCCTGCGCGTCCGGAGCCTGTGCTCCTCAACGGGAGAGGCCGCAACAGTGAGAGGCCCGCATACCGCAAAGAAGAAAATAAACATGTAAAAGTTCATAAATAAACCACAATATAACCTGCTCCACATAATATACTGACTGCAGTGTCCTGGGCCTCTCCCATCCTTAGGTAGCCGGAAATTACAACAAAATAATACTTTTCACCTTTGGAAGCCACACCATCTCTCATACCAACCAACCAATTACTTCCTTAGAATTGGAAATTAACCTGAATATCATAAAATATATATATATAGCATTAGTGATGTAGAATCTTTGTTTAAAGACAATAACTTCAATAGCAGAGGGAACTTTACCATTGCAGGCTTCCGATAACCTCTATATTTCTCAGATTTCATGCTAAATCATAAAATGCCATATTGTGTCTGAAGCTATTTTTTCAATAGTCCATTTTTTTAAATGGACTAGCAGAGCCGTAAATACTGACGAACATTTTGGCTCCCAGATCCTAAAGCCATTCTGATTATGCATGGGTGATCGTGGGGACGTCATCGGAACTACCAGAGGACTGGGTGAAATACCAGTGTTCTGGCCAGCTTACAACTTAGAAATTATACAGAATCCAATTTTATTTTTTTGTTAAGTAATTCCTATGAGGCTTTTAGGATGTCAGTGTAAAGTCCTTTCATGTGTAATCTTTATCCGTTAGATAGGGAACAATGCCAATCCCCGTCATAAATACTTTCACAACCTGACACTGAAAATCCATTGTAGGGCATAGGACCTGCAAATAGGATGTGAATCACACACATCCACTCATTCAGACAATCCACAAATATTCATTTTTAAGTCTACTATATGCCAATAATGTACCGGCCTCTCAGATGCTAAACCATGCTAAATGCTGAAACAGACATACTCAGTTCGGGCCCTCCTGGAACTTATTACCTACAGAAGTGCCTTCGTTGTAAATGGTCAGGTCTCAGCCAATGCTATTATCATCAGCAGGTGACCAAAGGATAGAGCTTGCTTCCCTTCAGAGGTACAAAACAGTTCTTACACCTGAATGGGATGCAAAGAATAATCTGACTTCTGTTCACCAGGGGATGAACTGAACTGTCCTTGCAGAAGAGATAACAGATGGTGTGAACCCCAGATCCTAGAAACGGGCCAGGCACACGATAAGTGTTCAGCTTTTCAAAAACAAATGAACAATCACTTCCTCTCCTAGATCTTTACACCCTTCCTCTGTTGGCTACTTTCTCGCAGCTTATAAACATCCTCAAATATACCCACTTAAAAAACCTCTCAGACCTATGATTCTTTGGATATTCTTGTGGATAACCTAAGTCTCTACCATGCCTTCAAACACCTGTCCTCCCAAAAGCCCACATCTGTACCTTGGGCCCAGACCTGTCTACCAGGCCCCTCTAAAGCACTGAAGATGAAGTAAGATCCTCTCGCCACCCCGAATCCCTTTCTACTGTGCTCTGTGTCTCTCAAAAAGATGCAGCTGTAAACTGTCACCCACGCTTGCTGCCCTCCCTTTTCTAACTGGTCACCAGGCCTCACCCATTCTCTCTCAGATCTGCAAAACCCGGTCCCACCTTTTATAACTTAAGTGGGACCCTTAGATTACAATTCACCCTGCACCCAATCAACTGCCTTCCACATGGAGGTCCAAGTGAGCCTCTAAACCAGAATTCCATTTCACTGTTCTTTGGTGTTTCCCGCAGCCTTCAGGATAAACATCCAAACTTCTGACAGGACAAACAGGGCGCCTTTCTGTTGGGCCCCACTAAGTTTTCAGTATCAACTCTCATTTCTTTCCCAAACCCTGAGTTCCAGTCCTGTACATTAGTTTTGCCATATTTTCTTACATTTCTCAAACTTCAACACACACTGCTTTCTCCTGCCACCCCAGGAGCTTCTACATATCCTTAGAAAGGATGGCACTTCCTCCAAGAATCCTACCCTGAACTTTCCCTTCCAAGTTTCTGTGCTCTGCAAAGGGGAAAGATGGCGGGGAGGGATACATTAGGAGTTTGGCATTAACATATACCCATGACTATATATAAAATAATAAACAAGGACCTACTGCATAGCACAGGGACCTCTACTCCATATCCTGTAACAAACTGTACGGGAAAAGAATCTGAAAAGGAATGGATATATGTATAACTGAATCACTTTACTGTACACCTGAAACTAACACAATATTGTAAATCAACTATCCTCCAATATAGAATAAAAATTAAAGAAAAAAGAGATTCTGTGCTCTGTAGCAGCAGAACTCACTTCTTTCAGACCACTGACTCCTGTGCTTGTGTTTACTTGCTGCCCAGTAGAAGGGAAGATTACCTAGGGCAGAAGCATCGTCTCCAGCAGCCCTTGGTTCTGACAACTCATTCAAGTGCCAGGATACTTTACACACATAACCTGCTTAATTAATTCTAAGAACCCACAGAAAGAGTGGTTTTTAATGTCATTTTACAAGTGTGGGGATTGTAGTGCAAAAGAAACCTGTCCAGGCCACAGAGAGCATAAGCCCTGGAATTCAAACCCTAAGCTGCCTTGACACCGGTGCTCTTTCCACTATATATGATACACCTATTGAAAAAAAATTTTTTTTTTCCTGAGCCCTGTTTGCATGGAAAGGAAATGAAGCTGGGATATATCCATTTCTTAATCGCTTTGGTGTGTACCAGGCAAAGTCATTCAACAGACCAGGTAACATCTGTGCAACAATTAACGATGCTCCAAACTGTGCTAAGTGTTCTACTTTGTAGAGTCTAGAAGCATTAACACAGTGCATCCTTGTAACCGCCACGGAGGCTGGGTCCTGTTAAGCCCATGCTACAGATGAGAACACTGAGACCTTGAAGCCTTAAGGCACTCGGCCGGGGTCACCGAGCTGGCAGGAGTCCTAGGCCGCACGCCCCGTCTAGTGCACGCACACCCGGGCACTGGGCACCGGTTCTAGTGCCCACCCTCCACCTTGAACCATTTAAAACCCCGCTTCTCAGCGCCCACACGAGGGCCCCTGGAAGCGGGAAGTACAAACCTGTCTCGACAAGCCGTGGCTGGAGGAAGCTCTGGATACAGATCAGGGGCAGAGGGTGCTCAGGAGCGGCGCCCAGTCTACCCCGCGGAGGCGGTCGGCGTTAAGTCCAGCAGGCCCTCCCTCAGGGAAGCCCGCACGGAGGGCAGAGGCACCGAGTCCTGCAGCACTCACAGGTCCTCAGAGCGCGAGAAGGAGTCGGCCGCGCTGTCCGGGCGCAGCTTCACCGAGTGTTCATGGCCTGAGCGCGGCCTCGGGGACGCTGGCTGCAGACAGGATGCCCACACCCGCCTGTGGGTCCCGGCTCGCCTCCCGGCCCCTCGGGCGCCCACCGCCCGGCGGCTGCGGCCCCGCATCGTGCGCAGGACCGGCGTCGCAGCCAGAAGACATAGGGCCACGGGCCCCAGCTAGGCCGGGCCCTCCATGCCGCGCTCCGGAGCCCACGCGCGGCCTGGTGTTGGCGCGGGCATCAACGCCCTCCCGAGCCGCGGGGTTGCGGTTTAAGCCTCCGGGCGGGCCCGTGGGGGCGGGGCTCGAGGACTTCTGCGCGCTCGCCGTGCGTCCGCACGCAGACCCGCCTCCCATGACGACGCGGCTTGAGGAGCAGCACGCAGACCCGCCTCCCATGACGACGCGGCCTGAGTAGCGGTGTCGGCAACTTCGAGGCTACGGCAGCGCGAAAGGTAGGAGGTGTGGAGAATTTGGGGTTTCCCAAAAAGCGTTTGCTGACTGATCCAAGCAAAAGTGAGACATGTTTGTATCAGTGCATTTTAAAAGTAAACTCCCGCAAAGTGTCTGTGCTCGCCCCGCCCAGGAGAGAGTGTGAACTCCGTGAGGGACGCAGGAAAGGCTGAGTGAACGTCTGCCTGTGGTCCCTTACCTGGTGCACGGGTGTGTGAATTTCTGCGGAGAGCTCTTAATTTCTGTCGTTTCTGCTGACTTGACACGGTGGTTGGCAAACGGTGACGTGTTCCGTGCATTCAGGACACGATCGTGGTTACTAATAATCGCTTTGTTTTGTACTGACACCTCCACAGAGAATTTACTACTGAATATCCACTTTACAGAAGAGAAACTGAGGCGTAGGAAGTGAAGTGACTGAGTAAGAGGAAGGACTCAGACAATTGGTGTTAGTAAATTAAGCCTGCAAGGAGGCCGTTAGCCTGCGGTGGCTCTAGCGATGCGGCCGCCTACTTAAACCAGCCAAAATCTAAGCCTGTCAACGCCTCAGGGTGACGAACAGCGCTGAGGACACCCAGTCACAAACCACCAACTAGGCGTTAAAGCCATAGCAAATCACTCGTTTCCTTGCTTTGCTTCTGCCCTTTTAAAATAAACATCTCTGCAGCTCCTGTGGCTGGAGTGCTCCTCACCTCTTCCGCTTTGTGGTGCGTGAATTGATTCTATTTTTGCGCACATAAAGTGTTAAAATTTTAAATATGCCTCAGTTTGTCTTCTAAGATTGGCCGTAGAGGTTGGATTTGTGTCCAGTTTCTAGAGCAGTGGTCGTCCTCTGGTCAGGCTTTAGGCGTTACGTGTACAACGTTCCTCTTCTACCACCACCTTCTGGATGCCTCCACCCACTACCAGCTCCCACGCATCAGTTCCCCTAGATGTGGTCAGCAATGGCTTTTACATGCAGCGTGCTCACATTATAACATCGCAGACACTCCTCCATCCTCCAGGCAGCGTGTGAAGTGAAACATTACCATTCCTGTTGAAGAGTCTCTGGTGTGACCACTTTCCCAAACACAGCCACTCCCCAGCTGACCCTGGGTAACCACTCCTCTGAACTTGGTCTCCATCACTGGCATGGATGTCTTTCTATGTAGGCTACATTTTTAAGTATTCTTAAACTGCATATCGTATTCTATTTTGTTTTCTCTTGTTACTTGCTTTATTTAGTGTTATCTTTGCTAGGTTCATCCATGCTGACATGTAAAGATCTGTCCAGTTCATGTACTTTCCTCGCTACGTAGGATTCCCATGTAGGGAAATACACTAATTTATATGTGCATTTTCCTGTTGATGGACATTTAAATTGTTTCGAATTTTAAGTATGATTTCTTTTTTAAAAAATTTTATATACTTTTTAAAGGTTACTTTACAGTTATTACAAAATATTGGCTATATTCCCTGTGTTGTACAATACATCCTTGAGCCTGTCGTACACCCAGTAGTTTACATCTCTCACTTCCCCACCCCTGTATTGCCCCCTCCTCCCCCTCCGCACTGGCAACCATTAGTTTGTTCTCTATATCGGTGACTCTCCTTCTTTTTTGTTATATTCATTCAATTGTTGTATGTTTTAGATTCCATATATAGGTGATATCCTACAGTGTTTCAGAGTTCAAAAGACTCTCACGACAGAAGCCAAAAGGTAAGAGCCATTTTACATTGATAAAAAGCATTTTAACTATGTAGAAGCAGGAAATGAAAAGAAAGAACTTTGCATTACATTTAATAAAAGCTTAGGGAGATCTTTGTGGTATATCAGTGAACTTATTTGTGGAAATTTAGCCATGTACATTGTGTTGGAGAGGCACCAAGAGTTCAAGAACTCTCACAATTTGAGTACACAGTTGCCTTACTTGTAGGCATGGTGGCAGCCATTTACATAACAATGATTTGGAGGATGTTGTGTTAGTCAGCTCTTGCTGTGATAATGCTTTGGAACAAATCGACCCAAAACTCAGTTCCATAAACAAGAATTTATTTTTCTTGGACCTATTGGCTAGCTGCAGTGGCTCTCTTTTAGACCTCTAGATGGCTGGTTTTGCTCCGTGTTTTGGGTCAGTTTGAGGTCTGTAACACACATCTTCCTCTGGAGCCCAACTGTGAGGCCGCAGCTCCCAGGCCCTGTCTTCTCACAAAGTTCACTGAAACATAAGAGGTGAGCCCAACTGCACAAGCCCATTTAAGGCCTCTGCTGCTCATTGAAGGCCATCATGTCTGCTCACACTTCATTGGCCAAAACATGTCACAGATCTAAGCTGTATTTAGAATATGTGTATTTGTTTAAAGTTGGGTGCCCTCACAGAAGAATATTGCATTTTGGACAGTGTTACCTTAGCATTTTCATTGGCATTTGCAAACGTGATAAACGCCGTGTGCACTTTTCCACCTTTGAGAACTTTCTGAAACTGTGGGACCATTTCTATTGGAAAAGAGGAAGGTACACTTTAGAACTCAACTCTAGTTACGGCATTGTTGGGAGAAGAATTAATGAGATAAGGTCAATACAAGTGAAAGATTTGGGATCACATATTCATCATTAACATTAGCATTCTACAGAACATTCCTGGAGAATTGTGATGCTTGCTTTATGTGATTTCTATCATAAATCATTAGAATTTGACCAAGACACTTCAGTGAAACATACATCATACGGCACATCGCATTTTAGTTTTTCCTACCACTCCACAACTTATCATCAATACTTCACCATAACTCAGAAACAGAAAAAGAAACTGAGTGAGTTCATTGTTAGCAGACGGGCTTCACAAGCAATACTAGTGGAAGTTCTTCAAATGATAGCAGACAGTAACTCAAGCCATAAAAACAAAACAAAGAATGCTGACTAGAGCAGTTGTGTAGGGAATTATAAAAGATACTGTAATTTCAAATTTCTTCTCCTTTCTTCTCTTAACTAATTTAAAAAGTAAGTGCCTAAACAATATGACTATATTTGGATTGTCCTCTATATAACATAAAAAAAAATCATATATTTGATGATACGGCACAACGAAGGCAGTGAGAACAAAGCTGTGTTAGATTAAAAATGACAGTAGATCATAAGCTGAATCCGCAGGAAGAAAGGAAGAGAACCAGAAATGGTAAATAGATTAACCCGACAAACTCAAAAATATTTATTTGCTCAACTTCCTTCTCTAAGCTCTTTGAAAAAATAAGCTTGTGAGAAGTAATTATTATAATATGTTAAGTATGTAACATATATAAATGTAATAAAAACAAAAAAGAGGGGAAGGCATACAGCTCTATAAAAGTACAGTTTCTGTTTCTATCTGGAATGAACCTAGTAAAAATCTGAAGAGATTCTGAGATGTATTACATAAGCCCTAGTGCAGCTATTACTCAAACAATGTGGTTAAAAATCATTAAAGGAATTACATGTTACAGTAGAAAATATCTACTTACTATAAAAGGAAAATGGAGGAACAATAACAAAAAAACAAAAACATGAGACATGTAGAAAACCAAAGGTAAAATGATAGACATAAATAAATCCTACCATATCAATAATAAAAACTAAATGTAAATGAATTAAACAATACAATCAAAAGGCAGATATTGTCGAACTGGGTATTAAAAAATGTTTTCTATAGCAGGCACTGCTTGGATTCAAAAGTCTAATGTGTACAAAGTAAAAGGATGAAAAAATATACATCATGCAAATAGCAACCGTAAGCATTGCTGAAGTGGCTATACTAATACCAGAAAAAATAGACTTTAAAACAAACAAAAAAGTTACTAGATATGAAAAGGGACCTTTTATGATAAAGAAAGGGAAGATACAAAAATCTTTAACATATTTGCCCTGAATAAGGTAAAACCAAAGTACATGAAGAAGAAAATACCAAAATCCATGAAGAACTGAAGGAAGAAATAGATAATTGCACAACATTAGGTAGAGGCTTCAGTACTCCACAGTCAATAACGGATAGAACAGTTAGGCAGAAGGTCAACAACGATATAGAAGACTTGGACGAGACTGTGAATTAACAAGACCTAATAAATGTTTACAGAACACTCAACCAAACAGTAAAATACTCATCCTGCTCAACTACATGTGAAACGTTTTCCAGCATAGATGACATGCTAGGCTGTAAGAGAAGAGATTGAAACCCACGTACATTGCTGGTGGGAATGTAAAATGGTGCGGCCATTTTACAAAACAGCTTGAGAGTTCCTGCAAGTGTTAAACATAGAGTTACCCTGTGACCCAGCAGTTCCACTACTAAATATATACCTAAGAGAAATAAAAACTTATGTCTGCACAAAAGCTTGTACGTGAATGTTCATAGAAGCATATTTCTAAAAACAAAAGGTGGAAATAATTCGAATGACAACCGGATAAATGAATAAACAAAATGTGGAATATCCATGCAATAGAATAGCATTCAGCTATAGAAAGGAATGATCTATTGATCCATGTTACAACATGGATGAACCATGAAAGCATTATGTAAAGTAAAAGCAGCCACTCACAAAAGATCACATATTGTACGGTCCCATTTATATGAAATGCCCAGAATAGCAAATCTGTAGAGACAGGAAGTAGATGAGTGGTTGTCTAGGGCTGAGAGGGTTGAGGAGATTGAAGAAAGCTTGTTAATGTGTAATGGGTTTTTTGTGGGGGGGACAGAAATCTAAAATTGGATTGTTGTGATGCTTACACAAGTCTTTTAGTGGTTCCACTGAGAACCACTGAATTGTATACATTAATGTGTTGAAATTATGGTATGTAAATTACATCCCAATAAAGCTGTTAAAATTATGATAATTTTATATTTATAAATTTGAAAATTCGTCGAAAATGACAAATTCATTAAAAATGCAAGCTAACAAGACTAACCCAAGAAAGAAAAAATATCTAAAAACCCTATATCTACTGCAAAAGTTGTTTGTATAATTAAGTACCTTTACAGAAAATGATTTCCAGGGATAAATGGCTTTCCAAGTAAATTCTTCCAAATATTTAGGGAAGAAATATTGGTAATCTTACATAAAAATCTTCCAGGAAACAGAAAAGTATATATTGCTCAAAATATTTATAAGGCCAACATAAGCTTCAGATCAAAACTAAAAGGAATATTACAAGAATAGAATCACAGGCCAATTTCTCTTTTGAACATGCATGCAAAATGTGTAAACAGAAGCACAAACTGTATCCATGGTATGTAAAACAATCATATATCACAATCAAAGTAGCTTTATTCTAGTAATGCAAGGTTGGTTTAATGTTCAAACATGAAACTGATCCCAGGAATGAATTAGAGTGGGAAAAAAAGTCATTTAAAACAGAAGTCTTGGGACTTCCCTGGTGGTCCAGTGGTTAGAACTTGGCGTTTTCACTGCTGGGGCCCTGGGGTCCAATTCCCGGTCAGGGAACTAAGATCCTGCAAGCCATGAGGCAGGGCCCCCCGCCAAAAAAAAAGGAAAAAAAGAAGACTTAACCAGGAGAAGCACAAGATCGAATAAACATAACAGATAACACCTTATGAAAAGTAGGTGAAGATTATGGAATATTCTAAAATTTTAAAACAAAAAGAAACATTTAACGATTCAAGAGGATGTGACAAATATTGTACATAGGCAAAAAATAAAATAAAATATACGGATGATGGGAGCCCAGAAATCCAGATGCCCATGTCCTGTCTCTGAAGATTCTCATTCAATGGGTTATGGATTTCCTCTATGTTTAAAAACCTACAGGTGTTATAAAGCAGAAACTAACACACCATTGTAAAGCAATTATACTCCAATAAATATGTTAAAACACAACAAAACAAACCTACAGGTGATTCTGATATGATTCACAGACAATGTAAAGCTTCTGGTTTACAGGAAATAATACCAGATTATTTTGTTATTTTATAGTTATAGTAACAGGTTGTACTATTGACCGGTAAGTCTGATGTCAAAATGCACTCCCCACTAGGGATATAAAAGGAACTAATAGTCTGTACGGCTACTTGGTGGCAGCATGCATGTATTGCAAGGGCAATTATTGTAGGAATCCAAATGAGTGGAACATTTTAGAATTGGAAGACTACATACAGATCATCTAGTCAAGCTTCCAACTAGTATAGTTGTGAAAACTAAGGCCCATATAAAAGAAATGATTTCTCTCCAAAGAGCGTTAGTGAAAGAGTATGAAATTAAAAATATCTCTGAACTTTTAATTTAGTGCTGTTTTTATTAATCTCATGTATTAGCTTAAACTTCAGTGTGACAGATTTGGGATTGAATTCTTGCTCAGATTTACTGATTGCGTGCCTTTTAGTAAGTTACTAAAACACTTTTTTTTTTAAAAATAGATTTATTTTTGGCTGCGTTGGCTCTTCCTTGCTATGCGCGGGCTTTCTCTAGTTGCGGTGAGCGGGGGCTACTCTTTGTTACGGTGTGCGGGCTTCTCAATGTGGTGGCTTCTCTTTGTTGCTGAGCGCGGGGTCTAGGTGTGTGGGCTTCAGTAGTTGTGGTTCACGGGCTCTAGAGTGCAGGCTCAGTAGTTGTGGCACATGCTCTTAGTTGCTCCGTGGCATGTGGGAGCTTCCCGGACCAGGGCTCAAACCCGCGTCCCCTGCACTGGCAGGCAGATTCTTAACCACTGCGCCACCAGGGAAGCCCTACTAAAACACTTTTAACTTCGCTTTTCACATATGTAAAATGGTGAGCCTTGGCTGATATAGAATATGAGATAACCTAGCACTGTTCTTAACACGTACACGTAGTTAACATTTTTTGGCTCTCATCCCTCTTAAACAGCCTCTATCCTCTTAACAATGAAAGTGTGTTTCAGCTAGCAAAGCACCCCAGAGCTGACCACATTCTGGCAAGAGATATAGGATTCTTTTTCTTGCTGGTGGTTCTTTATACCTGATATTTGAACTGCACTGAAACATGAACATCTCTTGTTTATACTGTATTAATGGATTGATGAATTTGATAATTTGATAGATGAATTTTAAAAAGTAATATGCAGGAAAAAAAAAGTAATATGCAGGAATTGAGCTGCCTTACTCTCAAGAAATATAATTCGATAGTGGTGGCTAAAACGATAAACAGTGTTTGGACAGGGAGTCCATATTGGATGTGAACTACCTGTACTCCCATTCGTCTATTAAGAATAAATAGAATCCTTTCAAAATCTGTTTTAAAGGGCAGTTATTTCCTTCTGACTCATTTAAGTTACCTGCAAGAAAAAGACAATCTCCTGAATCCTTGCTTAAAAGGCTTTTAATATAAAGCAGATAATTTTTTGCAACATTTCCCAAACTTTTCATTATCAAATTGGCTGAGGCTTCTCAACGATTATCATTTCACAACAATATCTCCATTTTCACCTTTTTAAAAAGAATTGGCCTCATAGATGTGCCCTTAAAACAGAGCTTCACTCTCAACTTATTTTAAATTTTGTATTCAAACAGTATGAAGAAAACAGGATCAGGGAATTCAGCCATAAAAGTGAATGGATTACTGATACATGCTACATCATGGATGCAACTAAGTGAAAGAAGTCAGGCACGAAAGGCTCTATATTGTATGGTTCCATATTTATGAAATGTCCAGCAGTGGCAAATCCATACACACGGAAAATATTATACATTAGTGGTTTCCAGGGGTTTGGAAGAGAGGGAAATAGGGAATGACTCCTCAAAATGGGTGTATGTTTCCTCTTGGGGTGATGAAAATGTTTTGTAGTTGGACAGTGGTGATAGTTGCACAACACTGTGACAGTAGTAAATTCCACGGAATGGTACAGTGAATTGTAAAATGATCAAAATGGTGGATTTTGTGTTATGTTCATTTTACTACAATAAAAAGGAGAAGGAATTAGGGAAAGACTTAGAGTTTGGGAAACTAAGGTGAACTGGTCAAGAAAAAGACAGCTCTACTGTTCAGTGTTCTCTCAGCTCTCCCCGTGCATTAATCCTCAGCAAAAAGTAGCCTGAACTTGTCGATGACAGTCATTCAACACAGTCCAGGGAGAAGTAAATAAAATAAAACCCAACTCTTCTTCTTCAGCACATCTGTGAAAGGTTAACTTGCTGCTCAGCCACGTGGACATTCATGAAGACGTTTCACTTTAGGTGTCCTCTACTTCAGTACTTCACTCACAGCTCACTCACACATGTAGGCAACAGCATTCCTTAATTGGATGGAATCTGCAGTGCTGGTTGTGATCGATCTCATGAAAAGAAAAGGGAAGGAGGAAAAAGCCTCCACATTGACTTGGTGGTCTTGACGAAATGGATGCAGAAGACAGCTTGAGTGTCAAACTGGAAACTGTTATTTTCCTTTTCCTTTTCTTTTTATCTTTCCTATCAGGTCTTCTGCCCACTTCCCACCCCCTTCTTTCAAACAGGAAAGACACTAATTAGCTGCTTTTTTGTGTTTTTGGTAAAACACCTATTGTTTTGCGTTTCTTGCTGTTCGGTGAACATTATTGTTTTTACTGCCAAATGAGCTTCAGTGGTTGATGTAGGGGGTCTCTTGGGAACTTAACTTCTTCCAGTTTAAGTGGAAAAGCTTTTTTGTTTGAATTGGCTTTTACTGGGTGCTTCAAGGTTTGCTCTTGGCTCTTTGAAGGGGGACTGAATAGCACTGTGTTTCCTTTGAGGTTCCAATGAATAAAGGATCCTATGTCCTGGGCACTTTTTGTTGATTTTGCTGTGTGTCCTCTCTAGTAGCCAGATGCAGATTCCAGGAAAATGACATATAAATGAATATAAGTAATCTAATATTTTTACAATTTGCTTTGGCCATACTCCTGGTCTTATTCTACTTGTAGCAGATGGCTTTAAAGAGCATTAGCTCTGTATATATTAAAAATAATATAAATATACCAATATTAAATATTATATTGATGTATAAATGTAATATACTAATATTTATATTAGTGTATAACAATTATGTATTAATATATATTTTTGCCTAGCATATATTATATACAAAATATATGAGTAATGAAATGTATTTCTATGGTTAATATGTTCATAATATTAATATGATATATCCTGTAATATTGATTATAAAACAATTATATCATAATATATAAATATATATTATTATCTGATTTAATACACTATAGTTAATATATTCTATATAACACAATATATAATGTATTAGTATAATTGTATAATATAAATATAATACATATATAAAACTATATATCTTTTAGTTATACATTACACATACGAGTATGTATAGCTATTTATAATTTTATTTACATAGGAATCTGGTCATCATAACAATTGATGTAAAAATATGCAATATTTTCAATCAAATGGGCCTTAACCTCACTACCTACACATAACTACTTTTAAAATCTTGAACCCTGTCTAACTCATGCTTCCATATCTCTCAACCGGCTTTTCTACACATGCACGTAGACACACATTTATACACGGTATACATGTATACTACCAGTTTTCAGTTCAATGTATATAAATATATAATATATAATTATATTCCTGTGTATGTATACAAATATAAATCAAAGGTATGTGTATAGGTAGTATTTCATATGTTTATATAAATATATCATACAAATAATGTATGTGTATATAAATACATGACTGTATACATACATACACAGAAATATACTTATTTAAACAAAAGGGACCTAAATAAACATAGCTCTCTAAGAATAAAAAGTTATGTCTCACTGTTTCAATAACAGTTTATAGTTTTCTACTGTATGTGCTTCTATAATTGTTATGAACATTTCCCATTTTTGTTGAATGTTAAGTTGTTTTAATTTTTTGCCTTTTTTTGTTTTTTGTTCGTTTTTTTTTTTTGGTACGTAGGCCTCTCACTGTTGCGGCCTCTCCCGTTGCGGAGCACAGGCTCCGGACGCACAGGCTCAGCGGCCATGGCTCACGGGCCCAGCCGCTCCGCGGCATGTGGGATCTTCCCGGACCGGGGCACGAACCCGTGTCCCCTGCATCGGCAGGCGGACTCTCAACCACTGCGCCACCAGGTAAGCCCAGTTTTTTGCCATTATTAATGAAGTTCTGAAGAGTACGGTGGGCAAGATTACTTGAAAAACTCTCCTAAAAGAAATGGGTTAGGTATGCTAGGTTAAATGTACACAACTTATTTTTAAGTGCGTGGTTGATTTTGGAAGTGTGCAGTCGAAATTTCCAGGACCCATGAAGGAAGGGTGGTACATGTGTAAGAGGTATAGCTCTATTAAGAGTGGATTGAAGATCTTGATAGCTTAGAACAGAAGCTGGAAATCCTGTTTTTATGGAGCCAAATGGCAAATATTTTAGGCTTTGTAGACCAAAGAGGCAAAATTGAGGATATTATTTAGGTACTTAGGTAACCATTTAAAATGTTACCAGTTAAAACGTGAAAATTATTCATAGCTCATAGGCCATAAAAAATAGGCAGCTGTCTGGATTTGGAATACAGGCCGTAGTTGAATGACACACCTGGTATAGAGACTTGTTTTTAAATGGCCATGACCACATGGGAGGCAGGAGGTAAGACTCCATCCCTACTAGATGGGAAGTTAGAACTAAACCTATCTATCCCTAGCTTCACCTTTAATGAAAGGGTGTGCCAGGAGAAAAAAATATCTGCTGGCAAAGGGAGACTAAGACCAAATTCTCTTGGCCTCTGCTCTGGGTAGGAAACAGGTAGGAAATCTTGAGAATTCTGAACCGCCGATCTGTGTTCACAGTGTTTGGGTTGCAAATTTATTTGCGGTCTTGCAAACAGAAGCCAAGAAATTAACTTAAAATGCTCCCAAATCGGTGGTATTCCAAACACAAAACTAAACCCTTTCTGGAGAGGTAGACCCTCAACACAGGCCTATGGCGTTCCCACAGATAAAGTTTAGCTAAACGTGAGCTCATGATCTAAATTTACACAATAATGAAGAAATCAGCTACAAGTGGAGAGAATCAGCAAAAACAATCAATACCAGAATTAAATTCCCAAGGCCATCCATCAGATGTTGGAATAATCAGGTGCCAGGCAGAAAATATACATAAAACTAGAACTGAAACAAGGAGCAAGGATGTTTTAAAAGACTGGGTAGGATCTTTCAAACATTTTTAAAGTACATGTCATTGATAAAGCTAAAAACTCGAAGGTCGTGTAATACAGCAGATTAATCGTGGAGAAGAGTGAAATTATGCTGTTTTTTAAAATATGGCAGATCAGATTTCCTGCCTAATTATATAAGTTGATTTATCTTAAAAAATACACAGTATTTTAAAGACTTATTGGCTGTAAAATAAGTTAAGGGTATTTCAAAGGGCTTCTCTGCAAAGAAAGGTGAGAAGTAGCAAAACACAGAAAGTCGAGGGGAATAAATGTCAATATATACATTGCTATAGGGTGAACTAAGCCTTAGGCCAGCAACTATGAGGAGGAGCTGACCCTTAGATACGTACAACTAAGCTGGAACCTTCAAAAAGTTCAACTATTTATAAGTAAAAAGATTTATTAAAATTAATAACCAAGTGTTTTAATTGACATCAGAAGAGTAAAACAATAAACCCTGAGAACATAGAAAAATAGACAATAAAGATATGAGCAGAACTTAATAAAACAGAAAAAAGTATAAAATTGAGGTGATTTAGTAAGTCAAAAGAATATTCTTTGAAAAGATTTAAAAAAACAAACTTTGATTAAGCAAAACAAAAACGTAAGTAAATAATATACAGAAAGAATCAGGACAATGTTATAGCAGAGAGTACAAACAGAGAATATATGAAATGCCAGTAAATTTGAACATTTCTGTAAAGTGGACAATTTCCTAGCTCCTAAAGTTTACCAAAACTGACACAAGAGGAAATTTGTAGCTGGAGTTCTTGCACCAGTAAAGGAATTAAGTCAATAGTTTACAATCTTTCACCAAGAAAATACCAGACCCGGCCAGATCATTTGGGAGGTGAATTCTATCAAACTTCTGTTAAACAGATAACATCAATATTAACAAAGAAAAACTTCTAGAGAGTAGCAAAGGAACAATGCTCCTTTATTCATCTTATGAAGTCTATATAATCCTAATACTGAAAACAGATTAGGACTGTAAGGAAAAAGAAATTTACAGGTCAAATTTACTTGTAACTATAAAAGGAAAAATTTTTAACTATGATATTAGCTACCCAAGTTCACTAGAGTAAGAAAAAGCATGAGCAAGTTAGGTCATCCAGTGAATGAAAAGGTAGTTTAATGTCAAGAATATATATCAATGGATTGAAATCACCACATTTTATCTCTTTCACCTGTCTCTTTAAAAAATTGGTAAGTACTTATATTGATCTCTCTTGTAGTAGGCACTGTGCCAAGTCACTTACATATTTACTCCTTTAAACCTTCTATCATCCCTGCGGGAAAGTTCTATTTTGCTTCCATTTCTTAGCTAAGACTCTAACCCCCAGGAAAGTAAAGCAACATTTGTAAGTTTTTGTGGATGGTCAGTGACGGGACCAGTACGGGAACATCCAAAGTCTGTGCTTGGAAACAGTGCCCCATGTTGACACTCACATTACAGATGAAAGGAAAGGAACCATGCACTTACCATATAGATTAAATCTCACATTACAGGTTAAAGGAAAGGAACCATGCACTTACATTATAGATTAATACCCACATAACAGGTTAAAGGAAAAAGAAACATGTGCTTCTCTCAAAAGTTGTAAAGAAGGCCTATCCATTTCTAAATATATTTCCCAATTTCTTTGGCTTGTTTTCTGACCTTTGTAGTGCATTTTGCCATGAGGAAAATTTTAATTCTTTTTTTTTTTAATTCTTATATAATTAAATGTATCCTTTTTTCTTTGTATCTTAGAAAGGTATTCCTCATGAATAATTTATTTCAAGTCTCCCAGGTTTCTGATACTTTTACACTTTCATTATTTTTTAACTTTTAACTCGTTGCTGTATCTAGAATTTACTAATTCTATGATAGCTATATTTTCCCACTTTTGTTGAATAATTTTTGCTGATCCAAAACGTGAATTTTATTTTAATCTCAATTCCCTTACGCTCTTGCATCTAATTTTAAGATGCTTCCTATTCCACTGGTTGTTTTGTCTATCTAAAACAAAATGCTACCTTAAAAATAATGTAATTATAATATAATAAATGTCATTAGTAAACAGAATACAATATATAATAAATAACATAATATACAATAACAAAATACAATTTACCATATAACAAGGTCAAAGGAGAGCAAAACTATACAATCACTTGAAATATCCCCCAAAAGATATTTTATAAAATTCAATATTCATTTGTAATTTAAAAGAAAGAGTAAAATAGGGATTGATGAATGCTTCCAAAATAAGAAGAAATTATATGTCTAAAAGAGAAAGAGGTAAGTGGTAGACTTTAGTAACACTGGCAATAAATGCAGGACAAGATGAGGATGCCTGATATAATGTTAAAGAAAAAGTATTATGTAACATTGTTTTTGCAGCACTGATGAGTTCAGTGAAAAGAGAATCTCATAGAAAAGAGTATCTCGTTCTTCTTAATGTATGTACACTTGTCCATTGCATGAGCATAACAGCTTATTTAACCAATATGTTACTGATCTGCATCTGGAGTTCTAGGTTTTCATGGAATTTTATTATGCACAGTTGTTTCAAACACTAGGACTTCCTCTTATGTTTATATCTTTTGAAAGAAACAATATCTCCACAGATGATTTATCTGTGCTGGCTGCTAGCTGACTTTGGGTACTTCTCAGTTCTTCCCTTTACCTTCCTAGTCAATATGAAAAGGGAAGGCAAGAAGGTCTCCTGTTTAGAGACTGTAAAGATAGGTCTTGGTGATAAAGTCTTGGTGGTAAAGGCTAAAAGTATTAACCCAGAACAAATGTTTTTCCAGCTGTAACTGTGTGTGATTCCCTTGGCTTGATTCCGTAGAGGATGTAAGACAAGACTGTAGAATCTGCCCTCAAAGTGCTTCCAGTGGGATGAGCTAAGTCAAGTATGGTGGCATATCTAATTCAAGACAAAATATAATGTCTCCTTTTCTCTCCTGGCAAAACTTGGTGGAGTGAATGTAGAAGTCACTGTATGCTTTAAATTAAAGCAACACAATAAATCTTGTATTGGAAGGTGCTTATTCTGGTCTCTTTGTGGAGACGAATTGGAAATTGTCTAGAAGAAGGAAAATTAGGTTCACCAAAGTTAAACTCATAAATAATTGAGCATTAATTAAATATCTGTGGTCTGTGTTTCTCTTTGATCATAATTTCTCCCAATTTATAGACCTCTTTGATACCTGATTAATCCTTGTCAAAGATGCAGTTAACAATGATTATTACTGTGTATTAGGTTTTGCCTGGGCCCTGAAGAAACTATCCTAAATCACCAGCTATGCTTGTCACTTGATTTCCTCACAGAGAACAATCAGAACTCCTTGTCTTAAGTGGCTTGGGATGAGAAACTAGTTAGTCTCTTAGATACTGTTAGAGGACCCTACAGAGCCCATTGGTGAAAGTTTGGAAAACACTGGGCTTCTTAAAATTGATTCTTGTAGTGCTTCAGGAAAGATCACTGAACCAAAAGGATAACGGTGTTTCTTGTTCTGTTGTTAGTGCTCTCCATGGAAACATTGCTGAAGCTTCTGGACTCAATTTCCTTCCCCATGTGTGAATGTCACTGAAAATATCCAACTCCATTCTATCCCCATATAACTTCAGAAACTAAGCAAAATGAAGACTCAAAATTCATTTCAAATAATGAAATGAATATATAACGTAGAATGGAACTGGGAAAATACCTGGTTTAAATTCTGGAAAGTACCAACTCTACAATTCTGGATAAGTTGCTTAATCTTGCTTAGTCTAATTTAATGCCCATCTCACAGGATGTTATGATAATTAATTTAATATCTTTGTATAACATACAGTGTTATGTAATTTCTTCTTGTCTTTCTTGAGTAAATTCATATCCTTAAGCAACTCACTGTAAACAACAGTTACTTGCTTAAATTACTCTTATCTTCTATTATCAGCTGAATTGTGTCCTGCTCAAGTTAATATGTGTAAGTCTTAACCCCCAGTACCTCGTAATATGACTGTATTTGGAGATAAGGCCCTTACATAGGTAATTGAGGTCAAATGAGGTCAAATGGGTGGGCTCTAATCCAATATGACTGGTGTCCTTATAAAAAGAAAATATTAGGACACACACATGCACAGAGAGAAGACCATGTGAAGACAAAAGGAAAACATGGCATCTACAAACCAAGAAGAGATACTTGAGAAGAAATCAATCCTGCTGACACCTTATCTCAGATTTCTAGCCTCTAGACCTGTGAGTGAGTAAATTTCTGTTGTTTAACCTCCTCAGTCCCTGGTACTTTGTCATGGCAGCTCTAGGAAACTAATACAACTTTTTATGGCCTCCTTGTCTCAAGTTGAAAGTTCAATATTTGGCATCATAGCTAGGAAACAAAAATATCATCTACATTCCTTGTTGTAGTCTTTCTTCCCCATTCTCATTGCTAGTAATTTCCATATTTGGGTCTGTTTTCTGTGCCTTGTAAACAGAGCGTTACGCTCATTTCTGGTCTTATTGCTAATATACAGTAAATGTGCAGATACTGAATAGATTTTGGAGAAGTGCAACATATAGTTGGCACATGTGTGTATGTGTGTGTATTCATATAATTTATACTTTTTCTCTATTTTTTTCCTTTGGTGTGAGCTAAGATTCTCTGCTTTTGTGACGAGTACTCCTGAATACTAATCCCTGAATTTACCAAGGTATTGATCTCCAACTATTATTTTAGAACTATCTATTTCTTCCTTCAATTCTGTCAATGTCTGCTTCACATATTTGGGGGATGTTTGGTACATATATGTTTATAGTTGTTATATCTTCTTGATAGATTGAACTTGTTATCAACATATAGTGGCCTCCTCTTCCTCTTGTGATAGTTTTTGATTTAAAGTTTATTTTGTGTGATATTAACGTAGCCATCCCAGATCTATCTTCCTTCCTTCCTTCCTTTCTTTTTCTCTCTCTCTTTCTTTCTTTTTGTTACTATTTGCATGGGATATTTTATTCTATGCTTTAACTTTCAACCAACTTGTGTCTCTTGTAATCAAGTGAGTTTTTTGCGGACAGCATGTACTTGGATTATGGTTGTTTTTAAAGTCCATTGGCCAATATGTATATGTTTATTGGAGAGCTTAATCCACTTACTTTTTCAAAAATTACTGATGAGGAAGAACTTAATTCTGTCTGTTTCCTGGTTGTTTTCTGTATGTCTTATGCATTTTTTGCCGCTTATTTACTCCATTACTGACTTCTTCTGTGGTTTGCCGATTTTCTTGTAGTGAACTCTTGATCCCTTTTTCATTTATTTTTGCATATAGTCTATTGATATTTTCTTTGTGGTTATCACGAAGATTACATTTACCCTTCTAAAGTTCAACCAATATCATTTGAATTGAAACCAACTTCAATAGCACACAGAAACTCTGTTCCTCTACAGTTCCATTCCTCCTCTTTACATTATTGTTGTCACAAATTACACCTTTATACTTTGTGAGCCCAATAACATGGACTTATAATTATTTTATGCATTTGTTTTTTCAATCATGTAAGAAATAAAAAGTAGGGTTACAAGCCAGTAGCGCAATACTGGCTTTAGTATCTGCCCATGTATTTATCTTTACTGGAGATTTCTATTTCTTTATAGAGCTTCGAGTTGCTGTCCAGTGTCCTTTCATTTCAACCTGAAGGTTCAATTTAGCATTTGTCATAGGGCAGTGTTAGGAAGTTGTAAAACAAATGCCCTCAGCCTTTGTTCATCTGGGAATGTGTTAATTTCTCCCTAAGTTTTGAAACCATTTTGGCCAAATATAGAATTCTTGGTGGACAGTTTCTTTCTTTCAGCACTTTAAATATGTCTGGCCTCTTGCTTCCGTGGTTTCAGATAGAAAATTAGCTATGAATCTTTTTGAGGATCCCTGCTTTGTAACAAATTTGTGTTTTCTTTCTCCTTTGGGAGAAAAGATTCTTTCTCTGTCTTTTGGCATCTGAGAGTTTGATTATACTGTTTCTTGTTGTGGGGTTCCTTGAGTTTCTCTTAGTCCTGAAATCAGCCAAAGATTTACAGCAACCACACACATACTGAACCAGGGAAGAGGCAATTGGAAAATGGCAGGAAAGCTTTGTGGCATTTTTACTTGCCCTTGCCCCATCCACTGTTAGTGTAGAGATGGTCTTAAAGTGGTGGAGTCTTAATGCAGTGATAGTCTTAAAGTAGCAGCAGACCATTCGTAGTATGGGACCCTCAATCCTGCTTCAGGAGGGAGCAGAAGAGACTGTACTCTCAGATTATTATGTGCATCTGTTCTAACCTGTCTGGGAGCTACCTGAAGGACTGACACAAGATGCTTATCTCTGTCTTAGCTAACCTGGAACACAGTCTGGAAAAGCAGCGGTCATTGCTGAAAATAAAGTGCAAGGTGAGCTAACAAAGCACAGATGGCTGGGGCAGAAGACTGTGCATTGAAATACAATAGACCACATAAGATGCAGGAGCAAAAGTTGGGGGAGATTCTTTGGGAACTTAGAACATACCAAAAGTACACATGTGTCCAGAGAAATTAAGAAAGCCGCATGCATACTCAAGATAAGATGCATGTTCTGAAAACACCAGAGGAGTCTCTAAGCTTTTACCATGGGCTGAGCCCTGAACTCAGTGCAGGTCAGTTAAATGTTGAAGGAGTGATCCAGCAATCTGCACAATGGGGAGAGGTGTGTGGTTTTGAGTGTGCATGTGGATGTGCTTGTGTATATTTGTTTCTGTTTGTCTTAGGTGCAGGAATTCAAGGACATCTCTGTCAAAACATTAGCTAAACATGAACTAAAGGAACAGAGACTTCAGTGCCTACATACGATAAGGAGTCATTGCAAAGCTATTTTGGAAAGTCAAAGTCGTTACAGTCATTGCAAAGCTAGTTTGGAAAGGTCCCTAAACAAACAGACTACTACAGCCTTCAACAATCAAAAGCCCAGAAAACCCTGGGAAAGTGGGAGAATCTGATTTCCATAGACACCACATGATAATATTTGAAAGCCAAATGTTCAACCAAAAAACTCACAAGGTATACAAAGACATGGAAAAGTATGGTCCATTTAAGAAAACAAATTAATTGATGAAACCATCCCTAAGGAAGCCCAGACTTTTCTCCATTGCATATTCTTGCCTCCTTTGTCATAGATTCATTGACCATAAGTGCATGGGTTTCTTTCTGGGCTCTCTATTCTGTTCCAGTGATGGATGTTTTTGTGCCGGTACCATACTGTTTTGATTACTGTAGGTTTGTAGCACAGTCTGAAGCCAGGGAGCATGATTCCTCCAGTTGTGTTCTTCTTTCTCAAGATTGTTTTAGCTATTCAGCATCTTTTGTGTTTCCATACAAACTTTAAAATTATTTGTTCTAGGTCTGTGGAAAATGCCCTTGATATGTTGATACAGACTGCATTGAATCCGTAGATTTCCTTGGGTATGATGGTCATTTTAACAATATGAATTCTTCCAATCCGTGACCATGGTATATCTTTCCAGCTGTTTGTGTCATCTTTCATTTCTTTTATGAGTGTCATATAGTTTCCTGGGTACAGGTCTTTTACCTCCTTAGGCAGGTTTATTCTTATGTATTTTATTCATTTTTGTGCGATTGTAAATGGGATTGTTTCCTTAATTTCTCTTTCTGATAGTTCACTGTGAGTGTATAGAAATACAAAATTTATATATAGAAATCTATTGTATCCTGCAAATTTACCAAGTTCATGTTTGAGCTCGAATAGGTTTTTGATGGTGTCTTTCAGATTTTCTATGTATCATGCCATCTGCAAACAGTGACAGTTTTACTTTTTCCTTTCCATTTTGGAGCCCTTTTATTTATTTTTTCTTGTCTGATTGCTGTGGCTAGGACTTCCAAAACTCTGTTCAATAAAAGTGGTGAGAGTGGGCATCCTTGTCTTGTTCCTGGTCTTAGGGGAAATGCTTTCAGCTTTTCACCATTGAGTATGTTAGCTATGGGCTTGTCATATATGGCCTTTATTATGTTGAGGTATGTTCCCTCTATGCCCACTTTCTGGAGAGTTTTTACCATGAATGGATATTGAATTTTTTCAAAAGCTTTTTCTGCATCTGTTGAGGTGATCGTACGGTTTTTAGTCTTCAACTTGTTACTGTGATGATAAGAGACCTAAGACAGCTACAGAGGCTAAGTGACCTTTCCTTCCCTGAATGGGTAGGTATCCTTGTTCTGCCTTCTAATTGAGTTAGCATCTGAGTAAAGAACTGCCAGGTGTCATTTAGTTCACAATACACTGCTGTGGCAATATAGAAATGAATTTGCCTAAGTCATTTGGCTTTTCTCAATTATAGTAAATGAATATACTGAATGAATACTTCAACTTAAGGAAATGTTCTTAAAAATATGTTAATGTAGGCAACTTCAGTGGAGAACTGAAAACAAAACAAAACATTCAGGTAAAGGGTTGAAATAAAAGTACACTCAGTTGTATCCAGTTTCCTCTTGTAAATCTCTCTTTTTAATTTGAGTGGACAGTCACTTGAGAATATCTGACTTGGGGCTAAGGAAATCTAAGCCTTCTTGGCCACACTGTATTCTCTTATGTCATTTAATAAAGACACCAGTTGGGTTGCTGAAAAAAGCGTGGGAAAAATCAATCCCTCACATCCAAAGGGCGGCTCTTGAAAATATGTGGGTTGTTGTAGTTATTTTGCTCTTCTGGACTCAGAAGTTCTAATCTTAACCTTAACCCCTCATGGAGAGAGACTTTGTAAACCAATTGCCACATTACTCGTTATGTGACTGTTGAAAAAGAGAAACCCAGCTCTTTTCCTGTGCTTTCAACCAGTTATCTTCTTCAAAAATCTGTTTGGATTGTTATACCTTAATCTTGCCTGGCAAGGGACTTACGGGAAGGTGCTTATTGTTTGAAAGTTTGGTGCCAGTATCTGCAAAGAAAGAAGAAAGGTGTGTTTATCAAACATCCCAATAGTGAAGGTGTGTGAAAGCAACTTTTGAAAAAGTTAATCTGTCAGAGTTTAGCCGTATTATTACATTTTATTTTATTCATTGAAAATGAATAGTTATCAATGAATCCTTTCTAGATTTTCTAGTTTCCCAAAGTTCCCTGTATTCACATTCTAAGAGGAAAAAATGGTATTTTAAGTCACTGCTCTCCACCTTATATTATTTATAATCACTCCTCGTGACCTCTTCCTTCCAAGAAACGTGATCCTGAGAAGTGTCCTTTGTTTGTCTTTGTGGAATAAGTGATGAGGATGCATCCTGGAGACCTGTGAGATGTTCAACTTGTGGCATAATGAAAGTAGGATGGGGAGTTCTGGAAAGATCTGGAAAGGTGGCTGGTAGAGTGTGGCCAGATGTGGGAGAAGAGAGACGTACAGAGAGAGGGAGAGGAAATTTTCAGAGGGAGAAAATGAAACAAATAATTAAATAAGTTTTGTTGTGTGGTGTGGGATGCAAGCCTCTCTCTCCCCCTTTCCTTCACAATGCCTTTGTTAAAGACTGTGTTTTTCATTAGTTTTACTAAGATAGGATTTGCCGTTTTGTTTGGATACTGAGAATGGACCCATGGAAACAGTTACATTTGGGTTATCTCTGACTGTCTTTAATGAAGAACATAAATATTGGCCACACTATCTATGCACATGCTATCACCATGCCTTTTTTGTTCTGTGTTCATATATCTAAGTCCTCTTCTTTCTTTAAGGTCAATCTCAAATCTCATCTGAAATGTACATTTATTGATAGATTCAACCCATAATGAACTGTCCCTTCTTTGTCCTCCTTAGGCTCTGATTATTTATAAAAACTCATTTTTGAACTTAGAAACTGTCCAATGTGATATATTAGTTATTTCACCAGCATGTGTTATATCCTCAACACAATTATACGCTTTTGTGGGGCTGGGATCATACATTCTGTAATTTTTCTCAGTACTTACACTTACTTTGATAAAAAGCACATTCATTCATCTAAACATCATTTATTGGGTGTTAATTAAATATCTCAACTCAGTAAATATTGTTTGAATGAGTGCATGCATGAATGAGGGAGTGTGCAATAGGTAGCCTAATGTACCGCCCAATGTGAGAAAACCAAAACCATAAACACAAAAGCAAGCC
Source organism: Delphinapterus leucas (assembly GCF_059928025.1). Classification (NCBI taxonomy): domain Eukaryota; kingdom Metazoa; phylum Chordata; class Mammalia; order Artiodactyla; family Monodontidae; genus Delphinapterus; species Delphinapterus leucas. Next base: position 3,099,464 of record NW_028322262.1, on the reverse strand, counting down.
AAAAAGTGGACCAGGACTTTCTGTAAAATATCCTGCTTTTTGTTGGATGATGCCATGAAAATCAAGATGCTCCTGAAAGGTCTTAATAGCTGACCAAGAATAGTAAACAATTGAAATTCTCTCAGGCTTCTTCAACCCTATCACTGGACACATTTATACCTCTCAGGAATGATATTAAAAGAAGAGATTAATAAAGCTTTTATAGATGAGTTGATAAATCTCTAAAGATTTAAGTCTTCATTGCCTCCTAGGTTTTCTCTATTTTGGGTTTCCAAAAGATTTCAATAAACCACAGGATAATTAAAAATTAGACATTCTCTTTCTTACCTTGATGTTTTTTGATGGTAAACACCTTTTTATCGTCTCCATAGTGCTGCCCAATTTCCACCAGTACAGTACTTAAGTGAATTTTGCTCTGGATGGTGGGATATATAAGATGTAAACGAATTGTTTGTATATGTTTTAGAATTCTTCAAAAGGGCCTGGCCATGGAAATGCATTGAATATTACTTAAATAACTAAAGTAACTTCCTCAGAATTATTATTCTGTTCTGGTTAGGATACTATCTGCTCTGGTTTGTTAAAATTTCCCTTTAGAGTGGTTTTAATTTTGTTTCTGATAGGGTCCTAGGATTTATTGCCACACCCATCCTGCATCTGTTTTTCTTTGAATTACTCTCCTTGCAGTTTCTGATTCATACAGGGCCTTACAGGTTAGTGACAACCTGGCCATCACAACGCTGGGAAGGACAGGCCTACTTTTCAGAGGTGTTTATGTTTTCTGTACCTGAAGGTTTTCAGGAGATATCAATCTTCCTCACCACCGCCCTTGGCCCTCTTAATGGACTAAGCAGTTCCTCATGAAATTTCTGTAGGATATCTGTACCAACTTCTCAGTATTGTTCCATCCTGAGTCTAAATTCCTGGCCTCAAGGTAATGTTAGATTTCTAGCTCCAGCCCCTATTTACATAAGGCCTATACTAAGGAACGGAACCCACAGACATCAGTCCGCTCTTCTTTCTCTGGATTTAATTTCTCTGTTACTTTCTGAAACATGCAGGTGTTCCTTTCTTTCTTTTAATCTCAGCTAGGTGCTTTTAACTTTTTCAAAATTGACCCAGAATTTACATGTGTCTCCAGTAAGAGTACATTAAATTGAGCTTAGTCTGCTATTCTACTGGCATGTTTGAGATCCAGATAATTTGCTACTTAACTGGATTCAATGACCTGTATATTTCAGGCATCTAAAACTCACCACGTTCCAAATTTCCCTCCTTATAGTTAGTAATTTTCTTGGGAATCTGGATGACATTAAATGGAATAAAGTTAGTGAGTGGCCCAGGAATGCCTGAAAGTTTGTTTGTCAGAGTGGCCAGGGAAAGTGAAGCAAGGAAGAAAAGCAAATGAAAAACAGAATCACATTATTATGGCTGAGTTTACTCCCAGGATTCCATGCAGAGCTCTCTGTAGACCTGGGTTGGGTTATAACTTATGCCAGAGCTCTACGTGGGGCTGACACCATCTCATGCCAAGCTCTCAGTTCTGGGCTCACGTCATCTCTGGTCCACTCTGTGGAGTGGAAACTTTGGAGGAATGGCCAGTGTGTTCCGCGGCATAGGAAGAGGGAAATTGTGAATGTGACTTTCTAAATTGTGGAGGAGCTAACCACTGTAAATGTGCCTTGAACTATGTTGTTTAATTTGACCAGTCAGATCAATGACTTTCCCCTTGAATGAAATGCTGCTACGTATATGAGCAGAAAAACAAAACTGGTATAAGGAAGAGATAGCTAGTGGGAAGCAGCCGCATAGCACAGGGAGATGCGCTCGGTGCTTTGTGACCACCCAGAGGGGTGGGATAGGGAGGGTGGGAGGGAGGGAGATGCAAGAGGGAGGAGATACGGGGACATATGTATAACTGATTTACTTTGTTATAAAGCAGAAACTAACACACCATTGTAAAGCAATTATACTCCAATAAAGATGTTAAAAAAAAAACTGGTATAAGGAGATGGAGAGACTGGGAGTCTTATTTTCCCACCAATTAACTCTGCCTCTGACCATGACCTTCCCTTTGAGTCTCCTAGACCTTGGGGATGATCGCAGCCCCTTGGGTTGGGTGACGGCAACCCCATCTTCACTAGAACCTCTATAGTTAACTTTGATTTTTCCCACTCCGTCTATCCATCCCATGTATGCAGTCAGACATTTGATCTTGGACTTTTCCTGACAAAATATGCTTGAATATAACCATTTCTTTTCACTCCCACTGCTACTGCTATTGTCACTGCCTTAACTAGGGCTTTATCTTTAAGTTCTTTATATAAATATATAAATATCTATATATAAATATAACATACAAATAAATAAAATATTAATTCTGATGATTTTGAAGTCTTTTCTTGATAAAGACTTTTCCTGATAAAGATACACAATATCTTATATAAATATTTTTGTATTATCTGTTCTTTTCTTAGAATTTTAGCCATATGATTCTATCTCTTGGTTTGTCTAGAACTTTTTGATTGAATGCTGGCTATTTTATTTGGCTTTTTTTGTTTTTCTCAGTGGAAACGTTGTTTTGCTTCAAAATATTTTATTCTACCTGGGAGTAGCAAGTCTTCAAATTACAATTTTTTAAATGCTTTCAAATATCAATACTATAGGTGTCACAAAATCTAGAAAAATGACATTTAAAAATTAACTACTGCCAGATGTGTCTCTATAAAACTTTTCCCCCACTCTTTTAGCTATATATTCTTTAACTGCCTCCTCATACGACAGTTTATGTATTTTCGAAATAAAATTTTAAGAAATAAACTTTGTAGTTTTTAGACATAGATTTCTTGTAACATGGTTGATTAGAATTTGCTTCTAGTTATTAATAGTTTAGAAAAGTTTATTTCAGCTTCACAATTTATTATTGATAATGTCACATTAATTTTCATTGTTAACTTTGAGAAAACCTCTATGGATTACTTCCTCATAAGTATTTACTATTATAAATGCATTACTGATTTCAGTACTGCTATAGGTTTGTGCATTACAGGGATTCTGATAAAATGCTCACTCACACCATTCCATTACACACATTGTTGATGGCGTATATTCATTTATTTATTTATTTATTTATTTATTTTTGGCTGTGTTGGGTCTTCGTTGCTGTGCGCAGGCTTTCTCTACTTGCAGGGACTGGGGGCCACTCTTCGTTGCGGTGCACAGGCTTCTCATTGCGGTGGCTTCTCTTGTTGCAGAGCACGGGCGCTAGGCACGGAGGCTTCAGTAGTTGTGGCTCGCAGGCTCAATAGTCGTGGCTCACGGGCTCTAGAGCACAGGTTCCGTAGTTGTGGCACACCGGCTTAGTTGCTCCGTGGCATGTGGGATCTTCCCGGACCAGGGCTCGAACCCTTGTCCCCTGCATTGGCAGGTGGCTTCTTAACCACTGCGCCATCAGGGAAGCCCCTGGAGTATATTCTTGACAGAAGAAAATTTCCGTTTTGACTAAGCATTGATGAGAACTGAATCTTTGACTTATCTTTCACATGCCTGATGATTGAAATAATTTTCCACAGAATAGCTTCTGGTTTTGTACTTTTCAGTTGTTTCTTTCTTCTTCAAACGCACATGCTTTGAGAGCTGTGAAGTGCAAGACATGGCTATATTGTAAGGTGGTTTTTGTCCTTATGCTTCTGTGTCTTGTGCTAGGTTAAGTCAGTAGAGTAGTCAGTATGAGTACTGGAAGTTATTCCTGTAATGGGATAGTATATAGTCAATTACATACGGCGGTGTCTGAAAATCACATAATAGCCTCACTTAAAACATCTCCTTAGGGCTTCCCTGGTGGCGCAGTGGTTGAGAGTCCACCTGCCGACGCAGGGGACACGGGTTCGTGTCCCGGTCCGGGAAGATCCCACATGCCGCGGAGCGGCTAGGCCCGTGAGCCATGGCCGCTGAGCCTGTGCGTCCAGAGCCTGTGCTCCACAACGGGAGAGGCCACAACAGTGAGAGGCCCGCGTACCACAGAAAAAAGAAAATCTCCTTAGCCAGATTTCAAAAAAGCCTGTGGCCATTCCAATATGATCCAACATAGCGGAATATGATAGAAGGAAAATTGGCAAAGAAAGAGACGCTGGTCTTACCTGATGGAAGTTAAAACATCTCGCTTTTGACAATTTTGCAAAAACTTATAATTCCATGAACTAATTTCTAGGGTTCTTCATAGGACCTAAAAAGGAACCCATAGAGTTGTGGAACAACAATAGAAGCTGCTGTGATGAGAAGCCCGGGCACCGCAACAAGGAGTAGCCCCCGCTCGCCGCAACTAGAGAAAGTCTGCACGCAGCATTGAAGACCCAACGCAGCCAAAATAAAAATAAATAAAGATAAATAGATTTATTTTTTAAAAGTAATACTCAGGTTTGAGGCATGAGAAATATGATGAGGAGAAATTAGCTAATCCTTTCAGAACTTTTAAAATATCAAACTCAGTCTCTAAGATTTTAGCATTATATACAACGTTGGTTACTTATTAGTGGTTTGGGAAGGCCAATTTAAAATTTTCTGATCTTACTGTATTGAAATACACGGCCCTAATGTTTTCCACATTGACTATATGAATGATGAAGTAAAGTCAATCATGTATTTCCTTTCCAACTGGACAGAAAACAAAAATTTTAAAAGTGTTTGGACTACTGACTTTTGATTTCTTCTAAGGCAAGTGTATAGCTAATTTTTATTCCCTGATTAGGAGAAAAATGGTGGAAGAGGGCAGGGTTAAGAATTAAGATTTCAAGAGCGTGAGAGGTAGATGGCCAACCAGAGTTCCTAAGGTTCGGTGCCTGTAACTGTTGCCGCCACTTAAGCCTGCCAAAGCAGTGGTACGGCTGCTGCCCTCGTATTTGCTACCTCTGGAAACATTCTTGCCAGTAGTGGCGGCAGCGGGACTCAATTACCCCCTTTTCTCACTCTCTCCAGAAGCTCCAGATGGCGTCTTCTTTGGGCAACGTGGCCGACAGCACAGAACCAACGAAACGTATGCTTTCCTTCCAAGGGTTAGCTGAGTTGGCACATCGAGAATATCAGGCAGGAGATTTTGAGGCAGCTGAGAGACACTGCATGCAGCTGTGGAGACAAGAGCCAGACAATACTGGAGTACTTTTATTACTTTCATCTCTACACTTCCAGTGTCGAAGGCTGGACAGATCTGCCCACTTTAGTACTCTGGCAATTAAACAGAACCCTCTTCTGGCAGAAGCCTATTCGAATTTGGGGAATGTGTACAGGGAAAGAGGGCAGTTGCAGGAAGCAATGGAGCATTACCGGCATGCATTGCATCTCAAACCAGATTTCATCGATGGCTATATTAACCTGGCAGCCGCTTTGGTAGCAGCAGGCGACATGCAAGGGGCAGTACAAGCTTACGTCTCTGCTCTTCAGTGCAATCCTGATTTGTACTGTGTTCGCAGTGACCTGGGGAACCTGCTCAAAGCCCTGGGTCGCTTGGAAGGGGCCAAGGCATGTTATTTGAAAGCAGTGGAGACGCAACCGAACTTTGCAGTAGCTTGGAGTAATCTTGGCTGTGTTTTCAATGCACAAGGGGAGATTTGGCTTGCAATTCATCACTTTGAAAAGGCTGTCACCCTTGACCCCAATTTTCTGGATGCTTATATCAATTTAGGAAATGTCTTGAAAGAGGCACGGATTTTTGACAGAGCTGTGGCAGCTTACCTTTGTGCCCTAAGCTTGAGCCCAAATCATGCAGTGGTACGTGCCAACCTGGCTTGTGTATACTATGAGCAAGGCCTGATGGATCTGGCAATAGACACCTACAGGCGAGCTATTGAATTGCAACCACATTTCCCTGATGCCTACTGCAACCTAGCCAACGCTCTGGAAGAGAAGGGCCGTGTTGCCGAAGCAGAAGATTGTTATAATACAGCTCTGCGGCTGTGCCCCACCCATGCAGACTCTCTGAATAACCTAGCCAATATCAAAGGAGACCAGGGAAACATTGAAGAGGCAGTTCGCTTGTATCGTAAAGCATTAGAAGTCTTCCCAGAGTTTGCTGTTGCCCATTCAAATTTAGCAAGTGTATTGGAGCAGCAGGGAAAACTGCAGGAAGCTCTGATGCATTATAAGGAGGCTGTTCGAATCAGTCCTACCTTTGCTGATGCCTACTGTAACATGGGAAACACTCTAAAGAAGATGCAGGATGTTCAGGGAGCCTTGCAGTGTTATACTCGTGCCATTCAGATTAACCCTGCACTTGCGGATGCCCACAGCAATCTGGCTTCCGTTCACAAGTATTCAGGGAATATTCCAGAAGCAATTGCTTCTTATCGCACTGCTCTGAAGCTTGAACCTGACTTTCCTGACGCTTATTGTGATTTGGCTCATTGCCTGCAGATTGTGTGTGATTGGACAGACTATGATGAGCGAATGAAGAAGTTGGTCAGCATTGTGGCTGACCAGCTGGAGAAGAATAGGTTGCCTTCTGTGCAGCCTCATCATAGTATGCTCTATCCTCTTTCTCATGGCTTCAGGAAGGCTATTGCTGAGAGCCATGGGAACCTCTGCTTGGATGAGATCAGTGTCCTTCATAAACCACCGTACGAACATCCAAAAGACTTGAAGCTCAGTGATGGTCGACTGCGTGTAGGATACGTGAGTTCTGACTTTGGGAATCATCCTACTTCTCATCTTATGCAGTCTATTCCAGGCACGCACAATCCTGATAAATTTGAGGTATTCTGTTATGCCCTGAGCCCAGATGATGGCACAAACTTCCGAGCGAAGGTGATGGCAGAAGCCCATCATTTCGTTGATCTTTCTCAGATTCCATGCAACGGGAAAGCAGCTGATCGCATCCATCAAGATGGTATACACATCCTTGTAAATATGAATGGTTATACCAGGGGTGCTCGAAATGAACTCTTTGCTCTCAGGCCAGCTCCTATTCAGGCAATGTGGCTGGGCTACCCTGGGACCAGTGGCGTGCTTTTCATGGATTATATCATCACTGATCAGGAAACTTCACCTGCTGAAGTTGCTGAGCAGTATTCTGAGAAACTGGCTTATATGCCCCATACTTTCTTTATTGGTGATCATGCTAATATGTTCCCTCACCTGAAGAAGAAAGCGGTCATCGATTTTAAGTCCAATGGGCACATTTATGACAATCGGATTGTGCTGAATGGCATCGACCTCAAAGCATTTCTTGATAGTCTCCCAGATGTGCAAATTGTCAAGATGAAATGTCCTGAGGGAGGAGACACCGCAGACAGCAGTAATACAGCTCTTAATATGCCTGTCATTCCTATGAATACTATTGCAGAGGCAGTTATTGACATGATTAACAGAGGACAAATTCAGATAACAATTAATGGATTCAGTCTTAGCAATGGACTGGCAACTACCCAGATCAACATTAAGGCTGCCACTGGAGAGGAGGTTCCCCGTACCATTATTGTAACCACACGTTCTCAGTACGGGTTACCGGAAGATGCCATTGTGTACTGTAACTTCAATCAGTTATATAAAATTGACCCATCTACTTTGCAGATGTGGGCAAACATTCTGAAGCGTGTTCCCAATAGTGTACTGTGGCTGTTGCGTTTTCCAGCAGTAGGAGAGCCTAATATTCAACAGTACGCACAAAATATGGGCCTTCCCCAGAACCGTATCATTTTTTCACCTGTTGCTCCTAAAGAGGAACATGTTCGGAGAGGCCAGCTGGCTGATGTCTGCTTGGACACTCCACTCTGTAATGGACACACCACAGGGATGGATGTCCTTTGGTCAGGGACACCCATGGTGACTATGCCAGGAGAGACTCTTGCTTCCCGAGTTGCAGCTTCCCAGCTCACTTGTTTAGGCTGTCTTGAGCTTATTGCTAAAAATAGTCAAGAATATGAAGACATAGCTGTAAAACTGGGAACTGATCTAGAATACCTGAAGAAAATTCGTGGCAAAGTCTGGAAGCAGAGAACATCTAGCCCTCTGTTCAATACCAAACAATACACAGTGGACCTAGAGCGGCTCTATCTACAGATGTGGGAGCATTACGCAGCTGGCAACAAACCTGATCACATGATTAAGCCTGTTGAAGTCACTGAGTCGGCCTAAATAATGACTGTGTGCACAGGAGAATTACCCTGTACCTGAGCCTCAACCTTCTGGGGGAAAGGGAACTACTTTCTCCTTATCCGTACAATACCATGTTGCAGATGGGTGACAGACAATGATAAGAAATAGCACAGCTAGACTTGCTTCCTGCATGATCATGATCGTGATAGGGAGAGACACAAGAGATGGGAAACTGCTGTTCCACAAGGAGTCTCCATAGAATTTTGCAGCATCCAGGTGTCTGGAAGGTCTGGAAGGTAAGTCTGGAAGGTCTGATCTCCCTTGGTCTTCCATGGGATGGATGGTTAGTGTGGAAGGGAGATAGAGACTGCCCAGCCATTTTGTGATTATCGTGGATTGATTGAGTCTTCTGGATTAATATTTTTCTTTATATTTTGGGTATTGGAGCTTTTAAAAATGTTTGGTTTCGTGTATTTTTATTCATGTGAAGTGTATGATTCTCTTGAGATAAGGTTTTAAGCTAAAGTATTCCTTGTTTTAGTTTCTGAACTCTACAGATAAATGGGGACTTTGCTGGTGTAGTCTTTTTATAGGTTTTATAAACCACTGGAGCCTATATCAGTCATTTTAGTTTGTGACATAATGTTTGGAACTATCAGTGCTTTGTTGGTTTATAGATGATGGCTTAAATTCTTTTCCTGGTCCGTTTCCTTCTTCCCTTCCCCCCACTTTAAAAATTCTCCTGTAACTTGGCGAACAAAAAACCAAGACTGATTCAAAACCTCCCAGAGTGTTTCTCTTAAACACATCATCTGATGCCAAATAAAGTTTCTTAGGAGCGATTATTAATTCTGAAGGGCACAGTTGTGGTACTGTCACTGATGATAATAATAATGGGTTTTTGGCCTAGAGTTTTGACCTATTTCACCAGTGTTTTACCGTTGACTGCCCCTCTATGCTGCTTCCAAAAGTGATAGTGTGTGTTAAGATTTTTACTTTCACTTCTAAAGTTTGGTTTTTTTTTTTAGTGAGTCCTGTTCTTCCTTTTTCTTTCAGCAGAAATGAAATCCCAGGTAAGTATAAGTATTCAAATATTTGATCAGTAAGTCACAGTTATCTCCAGTACATTAAATAAGTTTCATCAAAAAACATGTTATAGGTAAAAAGCTCTGAAGGACCAGCTATGTATATGATAATTATGTTTCAGACCTTCTAGGGTATTATATATAATAACTTGTCTTCTGGACGTGGTCTTGAAGTCTTTATGGATTCAGCCTCAGTAGTAGCGAACTGCACTGCTACTTGGTTTGGAGTACAAATTAGACTTTAGCCCTCCTGGAGGTTGAGTTGTTGGTATTGAAAACCATAGGAATGAAATTATTGTATTTCAACAAAGGATCGAGGGCTTGAGGCTTAAACAAGGCAACATATGTGTGGGAAGCAGTCAGCCTTGAGAGCAGGTAAGGACATGCCAGGCATGCGGCCGCTGCTCGAAGGAACTGTCCCTACTTGTTCCCCTCCTTGTTCCATTCCATGGGAGATAAATCACCAGGGCCCAGAGATCAGAAAGAATGTAAAATGAGACAAGCAAAGCTGTCTGCCCCCTGCACATGCAGGTTATTTTTGATGCTTCTGGGTTTATGGGTTTTCTCCCAGGGAAGTTAACCTTGAGCCGAGACAGTCTGTAGATAATGGAAACCACCATCTGGCAACCTTCCGATTTCTAGTCTATATAATCTGCAACTGTAGCATAATAAAATTTGCCTTGCAACCATCAGTTGTCTTGGTCCTTCTGACCCCATCCGTCGGTGCTACTTCAGTTCCTTACCCCTTCCCTTCTGACCCTGGGCGGTGAGATCCTCTTTCTCCGGCTGGTCCGCGGCAAGTGGCACTCGAACAGGGACCTGAAGCGTGAAGGCAATTAAAAGAAAAAGAAAGTGCAGGTAAGAGAACCCTTATGCAAAATATGTGTGGCCACCAGTAAAAGTGCAACTAATAGAGGCATAAGGCAATAGTCAGAAGTAAAATAAGATGGGGCAAAAGGGCTCAAAGGAGTGTGAATTATTTGCTCAGGTTTTACTTTCGATGCTTAAAGCTCGGGGTGATAAAGTTTCTACCTCACAGTTGACTGAATTTTTACAGCATATCCATGGTGTATCTCCCTGGTTTCCTGATGGCGGCTCTGTTGACATAGAAATCTGGCAGAAATTTGGAGAAGATTTAAAAAATTATTATGAGTCTCGAGGGCCTACTCATACTCCTGTTGTTACATATAGTTTGTGGACTCTGATAAAAATATGTTTAGATTCTTCTCATGATAGTGTTGATTTGAATGTAAAGTCAGAAAAACATAAGCCTCTGACAGAAGGAGAGGCTGTATTATCAGCTACTGTGTCGCCACTTCCTAAACCGAAAGAGCTAATTAATTTAAATATTTTAGATGAAGAGGAACATTTTGACTTAACAGATGAGGCTTGTAAACATAAAAGAGAGAAATATCCTGAGGATGATTTTCTAATGGCTATGATAGATAAGTCAGTGAAAAAGCTGCAGGTTAATAAGGACTGTCTTCCTCAAAAATCTACATCTGTAAAAATGCTCAGTCCCTTGCAGCGCGCTGTACAAGGAGCAATAAAACGAGGAGAAGATCCTATTTTCTGTTGTCCCGTCATAGAAAGACCTGATCCTAGTAATCCTCAACAAGCTACTAGGGAGCATCAGGCTCTCCCTTTTAAAGTTTTGAAAGATTGAAAATCTGCCTGTGCTCAGTATGGGCCCACTGCTCCTTTTACTACTGTATGGTTGACAGGAGAAGCTATTGCAGGAGAAGCTCTTCCCCCCGCCGATTGGAAGTCTATTGCACGAGCTTGTTTAAATGGTGGAGATTATTTAATATGGAAGTTTGATTTTTATGAACGGGCTGCTGAACAAGCAGAAAAGAATGCTGCCCATAATGTTCCAGTTGATTATCATATGCTGATTGGGGAAGGACAATATCTTTCTTTACAAGATCAATTAACTTATCCCTTTGTTGCTTATCCTCAAATAAATCATTTGGCATTACAAGCCTGGAGGAAATGACCTTCTACACACAAAACTGAGGATCTTTCAACAATTAGACAGGGACCTGATGAACCATATGCTGATTTGGTAGATAGATTGTCACAGGCGGTGGGGAGACTCATTGTGGACGGACTCACTGGTACAATTGTAGTAGAGCAGCTTGCTTTTGAGAATGCTAATAATGCATGTCAGGCTGCGATTCGACCTTGGAGAAAACGGGGAACACTGGAGGATTATATTCGCCTTTGTGCAGACATTGGGCCTACTTACATACAGGGTGCTGCTGTGGCTGCAGCATTAACTAAAGTGGGGTTTAAAAACAATCAAAAGAAAACAAAGACTTGTTTTAAATGCGGAAAGGCAGGTCATTTTGCTAGAGAATGTAGATCTTTTAATTCTAACCCTAGTCCTTCCTTCCTTACTCAGAAACCTCCAGATGGTCAGAAAATCCCTGGTTTATGCCCTAAATGCAATAGGGGAAAACATTGGGCACAAGATGGTTGCTCAGTGGCCCACAAGGATGGGCCACCATTGTCGGGGAACTCCTCCCGGGGCCTTCCCCGGCCCCAACAAATAATAAGGGCAATGTCTGTGTATCCTCCTCAAATTATCAATCAGACATTAACCAAAAACAAAAATATACAATATCCTCGCTCTCCAGAGCAACACCGGGAAGCGCAGGACTGGAGCTCAGTACCTCCGCCCGATATGTATTAACTCCTGAAATGGGTCCTCAGGCCCTCTCTACGGGCATCTGTGGACCTTTACCCAAGGGTTTGATGGGACTATTATTGGGAAGAAGTAGTGTCACCATGAAAGGTTTAACTGTTATGCCAGGAGTCACAGATTCTGACTACGAAGGAGAAATAAAAGTCATGGCACAAACTATTAAAAATATAATAACTATTTCTCCTGGTGATAAAATTGCACAATTGCTACTTTTGCCCTTTGTACCTCATGGACAAATTTGACAACATCAAAAGAGAGAAACAAAGGCTTTTGGATCGTCTAATGCTGCCTACTGGATTCAGAATATAGGGAAAGAACGTCCAGAAATGAAATGAACCATTAATGGAAAGGTTTTTTCAGGTTTGTTAGACACTGGAGCTGATGTCTCTGTTATGACGCAGATACACTGGCCTAAACATTGGCCCATTAGTCCTACTATTACAGAACTTCACGTAATAGGACAAAGTTCTTCTCCTATGCAAAGTAGTCAGTTTTTATTATGGCAAGATAGTGAGGGCCATTCAGGATACTTCCAGCCTTATGTTTTGCCTGGGCTACCTTTAAACCTCTGGGGCCAAGATATATTAAAAGAAATGGGAGTATTACTTTATAGTCCAAACTCTCAAGTCTCTAATATGATGTTGGATCAAGGATTTCTTCCCACAAAAGGGCTGGGAACAAATCAACAAGGAACTGTCTATCCTATTGATGTGAAAATAAAAAAATGATAGACTAGGTTTGGGTTTTTCTTAGGGGCCTTGGATTCTCCTCCACTCACTGCTGATCCAATTACTTGGCTGACTGATGACCCTGTATGGGTGGACCAATGGCCCCTCACAAAGGAGAAGTTAGAAGCTGCAGAACAATTAGTACTGAAACAATTAGGGCATTTAGAAATTTCCAGTAGTCCTTGGAATACTCCTATTTTTATTATCAAGAAAAAATCTGGAAAATATAGGTTATTACAGGATCTAAGAGCTGTTAATAAAACTATGCTAATAATGGGAACTCTTCAACCAGGCCTACCCTCTCCAACAGCCATACCACACAATTATCATCTTTTAGTTATAGATTTAAAAGATTGTTTTTTCACTATTCCTTTGTTTCCTGAAGATAGAAAACATTTTGCTTTTAGCTTGCCTTCCTTAAATTTTAAGGAAGCCACGAGGAGATTTCAATGGAAAGTATTGCCTCAGGGCATGGCAAATAGTCCTACATTATGCCAAAAGTATGTGGCTCAGGCCTTGACTCCTGTGAGAAAAAGGTTTCCATCGTTATATCTCATACATTATATGGATGATATACTTTTAGCCACTGATAATATTTCTTTATTAGAGACTGCTTTTCAATTTTTACAACAGTCCTTACAATCATTTGGCTTGGTCGTTGCCTCAAAAAAAATTCAAAGACAATCTCCATTTTTATATTTGGGAAAATACATTGATAACACTACTATTAGGCCTCAAAGACTGCAAATTCGAGTTGATAATTTAAAAACATTAAATGGTTTTCAAAAATTAGTTGGAGATATTAATTGGCTAAGGCCTTCCTTAAAACTTACTACTGCTCAATTACAGCCTTTGTTTGATATTCTTAAAGGTGACTCAGATCCTTCTTCTTCACGCTCTATGACTCCAGAAGGATTTCAAGCTTTACAAATAGTCAATCAGTTCTACACAATTAACTAGAATTCATACTCACCTTCCAATTTTCTTAATAATTTGTCCCACTCCTCATGTGCCTACTGCCGTCTTATGGCAAACTGTTGGAATTATTGAATAGATTCATATGAAAACTACACCCTCTAAAGTTATTAACCCTTATTATGAACTTATTAGTAATTTAATAATGCAAGGTAGAACTAGATGCTTACAACCTATAAGTATAGAACCTTCTCAAATTATTATCCCTTATTCAGTTAGTCAACAAAATTGGCTTTTTCAACATAGTAATGAATGGGGTCTTGCTCTTGCAGGATTTTCAGGTACCTTGGAACGCCATTACCCTGCTGATAAATTGATCCAATTCAGCAAACTTAACTCATATCTTTCCTTCTATAATTAGGCAACAGCCTGTTCCTCATGTACCTTTGGTTTTTACGGACGGTTCTTCTTCAGGAGTGGCTACTGTAATCATTGACGACGGAACAAACCTCATTAAAGAAACTTCCTTGACTTCAGCTCAACGTGTTGAACTGTATGCTGTCATTATGGCTTTTAAACATTTGCCTTCTATATCTTTTAATTTGTTTTCTGGTAGTAAATATCTTATTAGCTTATGCTTTCTTCTGGAGACTGCGACCATAGGACATACTAATAACCCTGAATTATCATCCTCTTTTCGTTTGCTTCAACAGCTTATTCGTTCCCACGATGGTCCTGTTGCAGGTCTGTATATCCGTGCTCATTCTAACTTGCCTGGTCCATTGACTAAACTTAATGCGACTGCAGATGTTTTAACTCGATCTAAACGTGATCTTTATCCTGTACATTTTCCTCCCAAGAATAGAGTTGAAGTTACTCCTCCTCCTCAATCTCTTTTCCCTAAAGCAGGACATGTCCCAATTTACTGTACTCCTCCTTTCCGTTCGTCATGCTGTCAAGAATGGCTGATGTACTGCATTCATTATCTTCATACTGTTGATACTCATGGTCCATGTCCTGGACACCCTCATATTACGGTAAGTTATGATCAAACTGCTTCACAAGCAGCACAGCCGTTGCACACTCTACACCGTCAGTCGACGGCTACATTACACACACAATTCTCCCTTACTCGTGAAGCCGCCCGACAAATTGTTAAGCAATGCCCACAATGCTTACCTCACCTTCCTGTTCCACATTATGTTGTTAATCCTCGTGGATTATTACCTAGACATTTATGGCAAATGGATGTTACTCATATCCCGTCTTTTGGGAAATTACAGTTTGTTCATGTCACTATCAATACTTATTCTGATTTCCTCTGTGCTACAGCACAGACCGGAGGAGCTACTAAACATGTTATCACTCATTTATTACACTGTTTTGCTTTCATGAACCTTCCCAAAATTATTAAAACAGATAATGGGCCCGCTGCTTTTGCAACATTTTGTAATTCATTACAAAATTACCCATATTACAGGCATTCCATATAACCCTCAAGGACAAGGTATTATAGAACGTGCAAATAGATCTTTAAAGCTAACTATTGAAAAAATAAAAAGGGGGGAATTGTCTAGAACAACACCACATAACCTTATAAATCATGCTCTGTTTATTTTAAATGTTCTCACTGTTGACAAATTTGGCTGCTCTGCAGGGGGAAGGTTTGTGGCTGAGCCAAGATTGGCCTCTTAATCTCCGGAGGTCCTCTGGAAAGATCCGTTAACCAGCACTTGGCGTGGTCCTGATCCTGTGTTGATTTGGGGACGTGGTCACGTGTGTGTCTTATCCCAGATCAGCGCCTGGACCTTGCTGGCTTCCTGAGCGCTTAGTCAAGCAAATAGATGGCTCGCCGCAGCTCACCTAGTTCAGAAGATGAAGAAGCTCTGCACCTCTCCGGAAAATTTGACAGTCTTGATTCAGAAGAAGAAGAGGAGACCACTTGCCAGGACGACTCAAAGGAGTGATGTTCCAACTTGGGGACAAATTAAACAACTGGTTTCACGAGCTCAAGAGTCAGTGAAACAACAGAATAATCCTGTTACACCTGTAACTTTATTTTTGGTTATGTTGGCAACCATTTCATGTGTTCCCTCTGTTAATGCAGCAACTTACTAGGCCTATGTACCTGATCCTCCACTATTACAACCCATATCTTGGTCTGAAGCACAGTTTCCTGTATTTTACAATGATAACTGTTTATGGGCCTCTTATTGGGAATATAAAACAAATCAATATGTAAATTATACTAACTGGTTTAGTACCTATCCTGTCTGTCTTAGCCCATTGCATCTGGAAACTGGATGTGTAAAGGCTATTAGTTATGAGCATACAGATGTTTATGAGGGAACGGATCAATCAATGAGTGTGTCAGGCTCTCCAGGCATCCTTCGTTTTACAGGAACCAACATTACTCTTACATGCCCGGCTACCAGCCGACGAGAGGATCTTAAGGATACCATCATTTGGTATAAAATGGGCAAGCTATTAATATTAGAGGTCAAATCTCATACGCCTCACCACTTAGGGATTCCGCTATTACTATAGCCAAGGTTACAGGTGAAGATTCAGGAAATTATTTCTGTATGAAGCGTTTACTTGGAGGACAAGGGATACTTATAGCTGGACATAAGGTTACTATGCTTAACAGAAAATCAAAAAATCAATTGCCTCCTTTTATGACTGTTAACTTTCCTGGATCCAGTTTTGAACGTTGCAATGCATCTTGGAATAATAACCAAATATGGTGTACTATAGATTATACCAAGGTGTCAATTCTTATCTCTTCTTTTCCCATCATAGATAGGTTTATCACATTTCAAAAGAACAGGGATATATGGAAACTAGCTCTAACTTATTCCAGTACACCTGTTATAACTTGTGTTGCTCCTCCATATACACGTTTGTGTGGTTCTATTAACATTGGTAATTCTTCCAAAGGAGAATATAATATTAGCTGTGTTAATTGTATTTTTAGCAGTTGTATGTTCCCTTCTGCAGGAACGCAATCTGTGCTTATACTAAAGCAACCCATGTATGTTATGGTGCCTGTACATCTGAGAGAACCTTGGTGTGAAGATACTGGAGTACAGGCATGGGTGGAACTCTCTAAAGCCTTGCAGAGAAGGAGACGCTTTCTTGGGTGGCTAATAGTAAGTTTACTTGCCTCGGCTGCTCTGTCTGCTACCGTGGCTACTGCCGGTCTTGCTCTTTCACAGAGTATTCATCATGCTCACTTTGCTAATCAGTTATCTCAACATACCAGTCTTGCTTTATCTTTACAAAGTCACATAGATTTACAGATTAATAACAAGTTAGATGAATTTAAAAACGCAGTTTGGGGGATTGGAGATCAGATGGCAGCATTAAAATTGAGGATGCGTTTAGCTTGTCATGCAAAGTATACATGGATGTGTGTTACTCCTTAAAAGTTCAGTGACTGTATTTGGGAATGGGAAAAAGTAAAAATGCATCTGCTGAGTGTTTGGTCAGATAATAATATTAGTCTTAAGAAATTAAATGCTGAAATTCAGGATATACAAAGTACACATCTTGATGACGTTTCGCCAGAAGATGTAATTCAAACTTTACTGGATCATTTAAAGTGGTTAAACCCTCAGTCTTGGATTACTGGAAGGTTGTCAGGATTTATTACCCTGGCCATAATCTGCCTATTATTGATAGTAATCTTCTCATGTCTGTTTCGTATCCTCATGCAACAGTATACTACTCTCGGCACTAAACTTCATGGCATTATTTTGCAGCAAAAGTTAAAAAATAAAAAAGGGGGACCTGCGGGAAGCAGTCAGCCTTGAGAGCAGGTAAGGACATGCCAGGCATGCCGCCGCTGCTCGAAGGGACTGTCCCACTTGTTCCCCTCCTTCTTCCATTCCATGGGAGATAAATCACCAGGGCCCAGAGATCAGAAAGAATGTAAAATGAGACAAGCAAAGCTGTCTCCCCCCTGCACATGCAGGTTATTTTTGATGCTTCTGGGTTTATGGATTTTCTCCCAGGGAAGTTAACCTTGAGCCGAGACAGTCTGTAGATAATGTAAACCACCATCTGGCAGCCTTCCTTTTTCTAGTCTAGATAATCTGCAACTGTAGCATAATAAAATTTGCCTTGCAACCATCAGTTGTCTCGGTCCTTCTGACCCCATTCGTCGGTGCTACTTCAGTTCCTTACGCCTTCCCTTCTGAACCTGGGCGGTGAAATCCTCTCTCTCTGGCTGGTCCGCGGCACACATGAATATATGTTTTTGTCTTGCTGTACTGCACCTGTGCTGTCTAGTAACAGATATTTTGTCTGCTAGTAGTGTTCTGGATTATGTCTCTCCACAGCGCTGAGGCAGTGCACCTATTCTGTAGTTGCAGCTGATGCCGAATGTATCCTAGCTGACAAATTATTGATTAATAAGAACTTGAATTTCTGAAAGATTGGTACTGTTAACCAAAATCTGAGCAAGGAGTCTCAAATGTAATTCTTAGCCAGAATTACATGTTAATGAACCATTTAACAGTGTAAATCAAGGAACATCAGTGTAAGGATTTCTTTTAATTTATTTCTTACCTGCTTGAAATATCAGTTAAAGTTTGCCAGCTTGGTTGCAGATGAACGGACGTTTGAAGTTCACCAAACTACTTAATGTGGGATAGGATAATAGACTTCCAGCGCCCTCAAGGCTGTGACCTTGCAGCCATTTTACATAGCACATCCTCCTCCTATAGGGATGAACCTTTCCCTGGCCCGAAAAGTAGCAGCTCTGTTGAAGCTTTGCTTATTGTAACAGGCTTTTGTTTCCAGGTTACATGTCTGTGGAAGACTTAATTCTGAATAGAGATATAGATATTACTGGAAACTAAATGTATTTTCTATTATACTCTGCTTTATCAAAAAAGTAAAATATTTAAATTGTGCTACAGAAATTCAGAAGTTGTCTTGCAATCTTTAAACAATAAATGAATGAGTTGCCCTTAAAAAAAAAAAGAATTAAGCAGTTAGGCTTTGTGGACCATATACAGTTTCTGTAACTTCTCCTACCCTTTTTTCTTCGACAACCTTTCTAAACGTGAGACATTATTAGCTCACAGTCCCACAGATCCAGGCTGAGAGCCTGATTTGATTTGTGGCCATTATTTGCCGATTCCTGCTCTGCGTCCTTACTGAGGAGGGGGACCATGTTTGAGGAATCACTTCTTTGAATCAACTATTGGTCTTCTGGGGCTTGTCCTTACTCTCCTACAGTCTCTAATCAACATGGCGTCCAGAGAAATCTTGTTAAAACGTAAGTGAGATCATGTCACTTAAGTCTCTTCAATGGCTCCTTCACAGGAAAAGCAAAGTCCTCAAAGTGCGTCCACAGCCCTAGAAATGTGGGCCCCTGTTTCCTGTCTGACTGTTTCCTCCTCCTCTCCACTTTGCTCCCTCTGTTTTCCACACACTGACATCCTTTCTGCTCCTTGGATACTCCAAGCCCACTCTTGCCTCATTGCTTTTCCATCTGACTGTTCCCTCTGCTTGTACTATTCACTTCCCAGATATGCACCTTGCTCCCTCTCACAACCTTAAGTTCCCTCTTATATTTTATCTTCCCCAGAAAGCCCTCATCGATCACTTAGTTTCAGATCGCAGCCTCCTCCTACCAGCTAACAATCTCCATCTCCCTTCCCTGCTTGCTGTTTTTCTCCAACACTTACCTGATATACTATTCTATCCATTTATTTAGTTTTTATTTACATATTTATACTTTTTTTTTTTGCGGTATGCAGGCCTCTCACGGTTGTGACCTCTCCCATTGTGGAGCACACCCGGACGCAGAGGCTCAGCGGCCATGGCTCACGGGGCTAGCCGCTCCGCGGCATGTGGGATCTACCCGGACCGGGGCACGAACCCGTGTCCCCTGCATTGGCAGGGGGACTTTCAACCACTGCACTACCAGGGAAGCCCTATACTTATGATTTTATATTTGCTTATTTACTTTTGTCTCCCCCCTCAGCTCAAGAGAGACTATATTCATCTGTGTTAATCACTGCTGTGTTTCCTGAACATGTCTATAAATCATACTGAAGAATGGTGCCTGAACTTTGGTAAGGAATCAATCAATTTCCTTGGCTGGATGAAGAAATGTGTTCATAAATTAATGAACAGATCTTCGGGGCTTCTGACTTGAGGACTAATGGGAAGAGGATGGCAAATGGTTGGGACAGGGTACAGCAAGTAGTAGTATTTGGAGTACTCTGATAGCTATCCTAACAGATAAGATTGTGTTCATTTAAGTAGTTTTAATGAGAGAGCTGGGAACTAGGGACGCACAGCATTAAGGTTTTTATAATGCATTCTGTAGAGTTCTTTTTAAGTCTGTACAAATATCATTGAAAATATATGCATACATATACACCGCTGTTACTTTATTTAGTGCTTTACAAGAGTCCCTCAAGGAAGGGATAGTAGCAACTCTCAGTATCCTTCCTTTATGATGAGCTTAATTTATTCAAAGTTACATCATAATTTATTTGTAACTGTGAAACTAGACTTAGTTATTGAATAGACCCTCCCTAGAAACGTATGACATTAATAAAACCAACAAAACTTTGTTCAGTTTCCAATGATAGACACACTACAGACTCAATTATGGGCCATCCAGTTTAATGAAGGGAAGAAGTGATTGAACAAATATAGAGCAAACAGAATATGAAGTTTTATCCTCCATTAATATTAGTAACGGATACTGTGGGCTCCAATGCCTTCAAGATAGCTTGAGACCATCATCTCTGTGTCATGGGCAGGGGGATGTTCAGCCAGGATGTCTTTCACTGTCACTGAGAAAAATTTCCATAATATATAATGATACCTACTGAAACTGATATGGGGTATTTGGGTAATAAGGAATCAATTAGCATATTTTTCCGGAAGCCCTGACTACAAAATGAAGACAGTAGATTTGGACACTTTCAGCCATGAAGTTGTTTGGATATTCATCTTTATGCCTAATGAAATAAGCTTATTTCATCTCTGCAGCTTCCCATATACCATTTTCCCACCTCTGTTTTATGTTTGGAAAGACTTTTAGAAATTGAAAGTCAAGTTAAAAAGTGAGTGACAACTTAAATGATATATGGAATATTTTGCTGACTTACAAGAGCATGCAGAATTAAATATGACCCAGTTCAAATGTTTATTTTAACGTGTATGTTGAGGTGGAGTTTTCAAGGTGCCAGAAAACGAGAATTCACCTTCCAGTGTGTGCTACCAGTTCTGTTCATTGCACAGAATCATCTTCATAAAACATACTGTTTTCTATGTACCTGGTATATATCTCAATTAGTTTGAAGAATTTCTCAGATACCTCTTAATATGTAGTGCTCCAATTCCAATCTCGCCATGTCCTGTACCAGTGACACAGCACACAGGAGTTTTATTTCTCTTTATTTCTCTGGGTTGTTCAGAACCCAATGAAAGAACGATGGAATGGGATCAAAGAGATCAGGGTTCTTGTCCCAGATTTACCATAAAATAATTGTGTCCTCTTGGGAAAATTATAGTCATTCTAGGTCCCTTTTCTTTACTTTGACAGAGCTGCACTAGATGACCCCAAATAATATAGCACTCTTTCAGTAGTAGCTTAGATGTCATTGGTATTCTGAAACAAATGAAGACAATGACACATGGAGCTGTGCAACATCTCTGTAACTCTGTTGTCTTAGAGTTGCCTCCATTTTACAGATGATAAGATGACTGTGCATAGAAGTAGATGTTTGGAACCAGCGGTTCCAAAGTAAGTGGAGGTCAACCACAAATTTCCTTCCTTCCTGAAGCTCACTTAGCCAAAACATAGGCTTCTGAATAGTAAGCTGTAAAGCATATTATCAGTACATTTTAAAAGAAGCTATTCTTCTAGGATTTCCAATTAATAGCAGGAGGTTTTGAAATTCTTAAAAGATCATCTAATTTTGTGAGATTTACAGCTCTATTTTCCTGTCAAGCAAGTTGTATTAGTGCCAGACAGTCATCTGAGCTTCTGGATGCTTCTCTGAACCTCTTGAAGTTTTCTTCTTGCTATCTGAAATTCATGCCAGAGAAGCCTTTTTCTAGAGCGTATGTACAGACTTGTGTATTTTTATATAGGAAAGCGATGCAGTGAGTCAAGTCGGGGGTTAAGCCCTCATTCTCAGAGTGGTATTGAGCTCCTGGTGAAATATAATCATCATTTCGTCAGAATCGAAAAGCAGTTATCTCAGGTGTATAATCCCATTAACGATTTATACATTTACGTATGATACATGTATTCATTGTACCTACGAGGTGTGTTCTCTTTGGGAAGTACAAAGCTCTTAGAGACATAGGTTGTTCATTTTTTTGTTTTCCCACAAATACTGTGACCCTTTGAGCAGGAAGGTCTATATTTTACTAACATCTAGAACCAGCAGTTAACACGGTGTCTAAGATGTAGTCAATAAATATGAATTAGATAAATGAACACATTTTTATGTAAGAGCCAGGACATGGACAAATAGAAATTTTTCATTTTCAGTCACAAAGCAACAACAGACATAATAATGATACAGACAACAAGTGCTACGGTCATTCAAAGAAGGCATAGAATAGATAGAAGGATTTCCTCTGTGGCACAGGGAACTATACTCAATATTTTGTAATAACATCTGTATGGGGCACCTGCTCCACACCAGGCCCTATGACAGGTGCTTACATACTTTCCCTCTCCCCCATCCTATGGGGAAAGTACCTCTGCTATAGATTTAATATTTGCCTCCCCCATTAATAACTTTTTTAAACCTTATTCACATTGCATCAAAGGGATGCTTTGATGCAATGCTGAGGTCTTCTCAGCAAAGCTCATGGGAATTTGGTATATGAGGATCCATAATAGCGATCCATTTCATCGGTGTCAATCTTTCTGGATAGTTTGGGTGGAAAGGACAATTCCTGAAGGTGCGATACCTTCACCGCATGTACTAGCATTGGGTCTTGCTTGTGTGTGTGTCACCGACTTCAGCCTTGCTGTAGCAATAATAGCTAAGATACTGTACAGCTGAGAGGCTATTTAAGTATTTATAGATATATACATAAGATAAAAGCACCTAACTTTTTTCTACCTATTGCTTACTTTCCACAGCAGTGTACACACCACACTTTAGGAAACAGTGATGTTGTCCAATTTGTCTTCTCATTTGAAGATGAGAAATGAAGGTCTGGAGACCTTTCATTGCTCAAGGTCATTCGAGTGTTTAAGGGCGGGGTGCTGGGGTTCCTGACTTCCAGGGAACCTAACTTTTCTCTGAAATTATACTGCTCCTTAATCTCTTAGCAGTACATAAAACAAATATTGGTGACCTCGTGACATACCAGCCCTTGGGTGAAATGGATATCTGTGACTGGTTCTCAAACTTTGAAGAAATGGGAGTCTAGAAAAATAAACCCAAAACAGTCATGCAAAGACTCATTGGGCTGGAAGGGGAGCCCGTGGTCGTCTAGCTCAGTGCTGGGCTGAACCCTGGATCGTCCAAGGAGGGTCTTGGAGGCCTCTCTGCAGGCCAAGTAGTCAAGGCATAAGGGGGAATCAGGCAGGTTTGCTTCTGTTTCTTCATGTTATTTTCATGTAAGATAGCACTGAAAACTTCAGAAGTAACACTGGAAATGTGCTGTGCTTGTCCATTTTCATCTTATAGGTAATGACAGGAAGGCTCAAAGGGGGATCATGTTTTTCTAGCTGATAACAGACAACATTCCTCATCCAGCATTCCTATAGCTTAAAAAAGCAATAGAGGCAAGTGGGTCCATGAACGTGGGTTTTGTGGTCACGCAGATTTGAACTTGCATCCCAGCAGGGCTTGAATGGAGTTTTTCTCTCCAAATTAGGCAAATTGCTTCTCCAAGGCTCATGGGGTGGTCAGTGTTGTTATAGGGGAGTGAGGTAAAAGCATTTTCTTCACCATATCCTGCCCCAGACATGTTATCTGAAAGGAAGGAAGGAAAAATGGGAGGGATATATGGAGAAAGAGGGAGGAAACTAAGGTGGCAGAGAACATTCCTAAAAGTCCTCCATGTTACTTCTGCTGTGCTTCCACACGCTCCTTGGGACCTCGCTTGCCAACAGAAATGTTGATTAAGCACTCTGGTTCTTATGTACTTTCTGCATTGGGAACACTTATAGTTAGGTTTCAGGGCTCTGAACTCCCCAAACTGGGGAACTTGTCATTAGAAGGTCCTTTTAAAAAGCACAAGTGCCCCAAAGTTTAATGGCATTAGATTTTGGCAATGATTTCTTGAATATGACACCGAAGGCACAGGCAACAAAAGGAAAATAGAGAGATTGGACTTCATGAAAATTTTTAAAACTCTGTGCATCAAGACCCTATCAACAGAGGAAAAGGGCAATCACAGAATGAGAGGAGATGTTTGGAAATCATATATCTGATAAGGGATTAATATCTAGAGTGTACAGAGAACTCCTAAAACTCAGCCACAAAGCAAACAACCTGGCTAAAAAATGGGCAAAGGACTTGATTAGACATTTCTGCTAAGAAGATACATAAATGGCCCATAAACACCTCAAAAGATGCTCAGCATCACTGATCATTAGGGAAATGCAAGTCAAGACTACAGTGAGACACCACCTTACACACTTTAGGGTGGCTACTATGAAAACAAAAAATAACAAGGGTTGATGAGGATGTAGGAAATTGGAACCCTGTGCGCTACTGGTGAGAATGTAAAATGGTACAGCCATTGTGCAAAATATCATGGTGGTTCCTCAAAATGAAAAGTAGGATTACCATATGGTCCAGTTCCACTTCTGGGTATATACCCAACATAACTGAAAGCAGGTTTTCCAAGATACTTTGTATACCTATGTTCATAGCAGCATTGTTCACAATAACTAAACTATGGAAGCAACCCAACTGCCCACTGACAGATGAATAGATAAGCAAAACGGGGTGTATACACAACAGAATATTATTCAGCCTTAAAGAGGAAGTTCTGACACAGGCTACAACATGGATGAATCTTGAGGACATGATGCTAACCTACCAGTCACAGAAAGACAAATGCTCTCGATTCCACTTGTATGAGGCACCTAGAGTGGTCAAGTTCGTACAGACAGAAAGTCGAATGGTGGGTGCCAGGTGCTGGGGGTAGCGGTTGCTGGAGGGCAGAGAGTTCCAGTTTTTCCAGAAGAAAAGAGTTCTGGAGATTGGCTGCCGCACAACGTGAATCTCCTGAACGTTTCTAAACGCTACACTCATAAGTGATACGATGATACAATTTTATGTGCATTTCACTACAATTAAAAACCAAACATGGACTTCCCTGGTGGCGCAGTGGTTAAGAATCCGCCTGCCAATGCAGGAGACACGGGTTCGAGCCCTGGTCCGGGAAGATCCCACATGCCGTGGAACAACTAAGCCCGTGCTCCACAACTACTGAGCCTGCACTCTAGAGCCTGCGAGCCACAGCTACTGAAGCCCGTGTGCCACAACTACTGAAGTGCATGCACCTAGAGCCCGTGCTCCGCAACAAGAGAAGCCACCACAGTGAGAAGCCCACACACCGCAACGAGGAGTAGCCCCCGCTCGCCGCAACTAGAGAAAGCCCGCGCACAGCAACGAAGACCCAACGCAGCCAAAAATAAATTAATTCAAAAAACTATTAAAAAATAAAACACCAAACACAAGTGGCCCTCGGAGACACAGTAAATATTTTTGTCATTCACAGTTTAGAGCTGCCTCATTGTCAGGGTGCTAGTCTTCAGTCAACTAGCTGAGAACTGGTATGGAGGGGATGGGAACTTCCATGAAAGAGCTTCTGAAGCTAAGTAGCCTGGTCCATTTCCTAATTTCTTCAACGAATATCTGAGTGCTTGCTGGAGCCAGTCACTGCACTTGGTCCTCGAGATAGACAGCTGTGAAAACATTATACAGAGAGCCTTGCAATCTGGGAGTGAGAGGTGGGGTAGGGAAGGACCCGCAAATGAAAGCATGGAAGTTTTTAGCATGTTACCAGATGATGCAGGTTACGGGAACAATAAAGCATCAAAGGGAAAGAGGGCTACCCTAATTAGAAGGGGACATGTGGACAGACCGGAGAGAGCAGCCCCTGTAGATACGGAGAGAAAGAACCTTCTAGGCAGAGAGAATAGTAAGTGCAGGAGGCTATGGGGAGGGAGCTGCTAGGAACAGCCAGGGACAGCGTGCCAGTGTGTCTGGAAGGGCTTGAGGGAAGGGGAGGGACGGTGTGTGTGTGTGTGTGTGTGTGTGTGTGTGTGTGTGTGTGAGAGAGAGAGAGAGAGAGATGGGGGGGATGGGGAGGGGGAGAGAGGGAGAAGACTGCTTTTATTCGAACCCAGATGGGAGCCTCTGAAGGGTTTTGAGCTCCGAGCAACACGATCTGACTTGGGACTTACCAGGATCACCGTGACCACTGTACCTAGAACGGATTGAATGGGAGGGGGCAAAGCAGAAAAACGCATTTGAAAGGGGTGCACAGAAGGGGGGAGCAGGGCTGGTGGGACCTGAGGGGAGAGGTTTTCTGTCTCTTGCAGGGTGCCGGCTAGGGTTTAGTCTGGGAGTGGCCGCCCCGCTCCCCATCTGCAGCACTCTGCCCTCCTCACCTCCTGTAAACGGAGGCCAAGTGCATCCTTGAGGCTCTCCCAGAGAGTTGATGGCCTGCCTGGGACAGTCCTGAGTCACAGCCCCTTGGCTGTCACCAGCTCCGGGGATGCTCCTGTCCTGAGCATTAACCTCCCTCAGGGGGAGTCCTCATTCTCCAGGGAGGAAATGGATATCTCACTGCTGCGGGCTCTTAACTCCTGTAAAGAGTTGTCCTGCAGGACAAATGACTTCGCTGAACATGCTTCATGCAGGGAAGAATGGGTAATCTCAGAGAAGGGAATAAAACTTCTCAAAACTCCGAACCAGGGGATTGTAGAGAAGCTCGCTGTCTTCCCTCTTGGGTGCGTGTGTGTGAATTGGGTCTCAATTCGCCCCCGCGGACCATTCTTCCAGGGCAAGTTTTTCTTAGCGTCACTCGATTTCCTGAAGTGGGAGAATGAATACCCAGTGTAGAAAAGGGGGAAGAAAAGCGTGTTAGTTAGCATGAAATATGGTCATCTGATGACTTGTCCATTATGTATTTGAGGAAGCGAAGATTCTGAAGACCTTCACCTACTCAAAGAGAGGAAATTGCCTCTCTCTACACCAGGACCTCTTACTTTTGCCACTGGTGACATTTTGTGTCCGATAATTCTTTGCTGTGGG
This sequence comes from Delphinapterus leucas, assembly GCF_059928025.1. NCBI lineage: Eukaryota > Metazoa > Chordata > Mammalia > Artiodactyla > Monodontidae > Delphinapterus > Delphinapterus leucas. The sequence continues at coordinate 3,072,667 of NW_028322262.1, read as the reverse complement.
CTGTCCTGGGCATTGCGGGATACTCCTACAGTATCCCTGGCCTCTGCCCAGCGGACGCCAGCAGTCCTTCCCCAGCTGTGACAGCAGAAATGCCTCCTGAACTTGTCAATTGTCCGGGGGGCGGGGAGCTGGGGGGAGGGGGGCAGAATTGCTCTGGGTTGAGAGCCCCTGACCCAGGCTCAGCAGGCACATGGGTGAAGTCAGGACTGTGTATGTCATGTCCTCTCTGGCTAACAATAATCGATGGAGTTAAAACTAATAGCGGCTTCTGCTCGGTCACTGGGACAGCAGAGCATTCACTGTTCTGCCTTGAGAGAACAATTTTCCTGTGTTTTAACTAATAAGGCCCTTGTGATGGCTGGATTCTGGGCACTCCAAATAATAAGCGTGCCTATAAGGCAAAGAAACCAAAACCAACGTCCTCCCTGATTGCCAGGGAGGGGGCATGTTTTCTTTCCCCTCCCTCTCCTGGATCCATGCAGTAATTAGCCAAAGTAAAATGAATATTAGCTCATGCTTAATTGCCTTTACAGTGTACTCGCCAGCACTGATGCAGTAGTGCTAAAGCAATGTTTTTTAATAAATTGTTTTAAATTTATTTTTATTTTTGGCTACCTTAGGTCTTTGTTGCTGCGCGTGGGCTTTCTCTAGTTGTGGTGAGCAGGGGTTACTCTTCGTTGCGGTTCACGGGCTTCTCACTGGGTGACTTCTCTTGTTGCAGAGCACGGGCTTTAGGCGCGTGGGCTTCAGTAGTTGTGGCACGCAGTCTCCGTAGTTGTGGCACACGGGCTTAGTTGCTCCACGGCATGTGGGATCTTCCCGGACCAGGGCTCGAACTCGTGTTCCCTGCACTGGCAGGAGGATTCTTAACCACTGCACCACCAGGGAAGTCCCTAAAGCAATTATTTTTTTAACTTTATGGCTTTAAATAATCCTTGGCTCTGAAATTCCCTGTACCCCTCAGCTACGTAACCACAGGCCCCTCTGCCCTAAATCCTTTTCTTACACTTTGTAGCTTTTTAAGCAACGCCCCTCTTTAGGAAGACATAATTCCTTCTCTGTAGAAAACATGAAAGACCTGAACAAATCAAGATTTCTCCATGGAGAATTCAGCTAGTCCTGTGCTTAGCTCCGAACAAGGAAATCCATCTCTACACCAAGCACGCCATTACCCGGACTAATGCCTGACTTGAATAACAAGCAAATTATTGTGCTTTTAATTGTACCCTCCTCGGTCACAAAGTACGTGTGAGAGAGGAATGTGCCCACTTCTCCAGGAGAAACAGGTCAGGCCTCTAATCCTCCTTTTCTGTCACCTTCCCCTCCCCCTTTCCAATCCTTTCTCTTCTCAGCAGAGCAGAGGGACAAAAAAGAGACAACTAAATTATGTTTAAAATGGAAGAGTCTAAAAGAAGAAAAATGGCGGTCAGTACTGACTTGGGAGAGGATGCATTATCTATCCACAGCCTCTGCAGTGTGGGCCGAGGACTATCAGTGTTCTAACCGGCTTGCTGGAGGGCGATATCTGCGAGCCTAAACCAGGCTTTCTCAGCCTCAGCACGACTGCTGGGTGGGGTTGGATGCTTCTTTGCTGTGGGCCTGTCCTGTGATGGAAGAACTTTTAGCCTCCCCTAAGCTGTGACCATCCAAAGTGTCCCAAGACACTTTCAAATGTCTCCTGGGTGCAAAATTGCCCCTGGTTGAGAACCACGGCCCCAAGCCCTTCCATATTGGGATGTACTTGCTCTCTCTCCCGTTCTCTCCACCCCCCCATACACAAAACCCAAGAAAATCATGGTTCCTGTGTTAAAACTGGGGACATCAATGTGCTCTTCATGTAGGTAGAATGAGCGGAAAGGAAAAAGACACTGACTTGTGTGTAGTCAGGGGACAGAGTGGGAACCCCCTCAACGCCAAGACTGAAAAGAGTCTTAGGATGTGGGTGTGTTTCTGGCTCCCTCTGGGAAGTGGCAATGCCCCTGGTTGAACAAGCCAACTTTCGAACGCCTCTACCCTGTGCACTTTGGAATCGGGCTTGCTGTGGGCGAGATGAGGAGTGATGGCGAGGCTGCAGAGATGAAGGCGTCTGTGAAGGTGCTGACTGTCTCCTCCCACACTACTTGGGACAGGGGAGAACTACCCAGCTTCGGAGAGATACCCATTGCTCAGACAATGACGATCCTGTCTTGGACCTAAACATCGGGATGAAAGAGGGCTACTGACAAGACAGACGTTGTGCAAGCATGGGGTTGCACTTTCATTCCAGACATTGAGGCAAACATTTCACTCCTGGTGATATAAGACCTCCCCTATTTTTAGGAACTTACAAGAAGCATTATTGCTTGTTCTTACCGGCCAGAAGGAAAGGCTGGAGAACGAGCACACTGCAGTGAGCCCCCATCTCCACTAGATGGCGGTGTACACCTTCCTCAGAAGCCAGGCGGGCAGCGCTCCGGGCAGCTCGTTGGCCTAAGCAAGACAAGGGCCACTCTTCTTTCGGGAGACAGGCGTCTCCTGTCATTGTCGGCACAAACAGCCCCAAACAATTGCACTGACCACACAGCTGGGCACTGCCGTCTGTTCAGGAGTGAATGCTGGGAAAATGAACCACGCTGCTAATTTGCTTGATTGGGCGGAAAATAAGATCTCAAGTGACAGTGGGGGTAATTTATTTTTCCAACAAGAATAGGGGCAAAGCCATTTCACCACCCCCCAAGTGCTACCATAAATGAAAGCAATCACCTAATTAGTCCTGAATTACTAACTGGCAGGGTAAAGATCTGCTGGAAGTCAAGCTGAAGTGGGGAGTCTGGAGAAAGGGATGTGATTTCTGCAGGGGAGGAGGGGAGGGGTAGGGCGGGGTGGGAGGGGCGGGAGGGGAGGGGAAGGCCTGAAGCCCATTGTGAGGTCCTGCGCCCCTGTGGTCTGGGAGCCGTGCTGGCCCTGACCCTGGGAGAAAAAGAGGCTCAGTGATGTCTTCAGGCCGTTTATTTTGTGCAGGAGAATGACTTTATAAAGTGAAGGAAAAAGAACCTGTTGGAGAAAACCTATCCGAGAGTTTCTCTGAAAATGCTACAGATGGAGATGAACTGGCTTGGGAAGGAGAGCACAGCCCTGTGGCGCCTGGCCACCCCGCTGCTGGTGGACCCCCCAGGAAGGTTCTGTCACGGAAACGACAGGCAGATCTGAAACCAAGTTGGGCTTTACGTCATTAAGAAATCCCCCAAAGGAATGGAATAAAGGCCTCCTTTCACACTTTGGGTTTTGCATGTGTCCTGAGGAAGCGCCTCTTCCCCAGCTGAGACAGCGCGCTGTCCCCGCGACCCAGTGAGCGGCCCTCGTCCTGCGGGGAAAGCAAAACAGCAGCGGGGTGGGTGCGCGCCCAGAGCTGCCCCTCTCCCAATTGATCTGTTCAGGGATGACTTCTTGCGTTCTAGTTAGATGTGACTTTAATCGAAGTGCTTTCCTAAGGAGATTTATCACAACTGTGAACCGTCAGTTTGCACAGCTGCTGCTCTTTTAGGGAAACGCACAGGCTCGGGAGACGGAGGGGCCGGCGCGGGCTCCCCTCTTTCCCACGGACCGGCCCGCGTGCCCCTCGCCCACCAGAAATATGTGCGCCGCGTCCTCAGAGGCCGCCGCTTCTGTGCTCGGGCTCCTCTGCTGTTTCTGGCTGCTGAACAGCCATCTCCTCTCTCCTGGGAGGGACAGCTGGTTTCCTTTTGGGGCGCTCCCCTTCTCCCCGTCTCAGCTCCTGCAGCGGAGACGAGGCTGCCTCTCTCTCCCTGCACGCTGTGGGCTGGGTGTGCAACCCGGCTCGGGCCACAGTCCCCCACCGTGCCCTCCGACTCCGCTCGGCACCCACCACAGCCGGCAAAGCCCACACCACAGCCGGCAAAGCCCACACGGGGCGCCCAGTTAAAGGTGAACCGCAGATGAAAACCACGACTTTTTAGGGTGTCTTCAACATTGCATGCAACATACTTCTACTAAAAAAATTACTGTTTATCTGAAGTTCAGCTTTAACGAGGCGGGCATCCTGTATTTTGTCTGGCAGCCTTCTTGGTTCTAAAGGAAATGTTTGTCCAGAGCAGGTCAAATTGCAATCAGCCTAGGACTTTTAACTGGAGCTTTGGGGAAAAAATACTTAAAAGGTATCTGTTGGGACTGCTAGGCTGGTAGGATTCATGCTTGCAACTGCTGGGAGCCAGCTTTGCTATCATGTGGGGAGAGCTGCTTGAACTAGAAGCCAACACCACAGAGAGCAGACCTGTTTCATTTGAACAGGTGGATCCAGCTGTTCTTGAAGCTGGCCCGGTGGGTGGTAGAGGTCAGGGTGCTGATGGCCAGGAGGGATAATAATTTCCTACCCCTCAAATCTGGGAAATGAAAACAGCAGGGCTGAATGTGCCCACGGGGCATGGCTTCTGTTCAACTGGAAGAGTGGTGAATGGCTATTGGGTGACAAAAACAGTCGGTCTACTATATTCTTACTTTGTTTGCTAATTGTTTTGCTGTATGTAAACTCTTTGTTGCATTAGCTCTTGTTCATGACATCATGTCTGGAGACAGGGTCTGATAGACTTACATGTGGAATTGGAGACTTAAATTTCAAATCTGCCTCTGCCTGGTTGAGTGGTTTTAGGGTCCTCGTAACCTCTACAAAGTTGAGTTTCTGGGTCTGAAACCTAAGGACAGAGGTTATCGTAATCCATTTGGGCTGCTATAACAAAATACCAGAGCCTGGGTAGCTTATGAACAACAGAAATTTATTTCTCATAGTTCTGGAGGTTGGAAGTCTAAGGTCAGGGTGCGAGCAAATTCACAGTCCGGTGAGTATGCTCTACCTGGGTCACAGCTGGCGTGTTTTCTCTGTAACCTCCCATGGCAGAAAAGTCGAGGGACCTCTGTGGGGTCTCTTTTATGAGGGCACTAATTTTGTTCATGAGGGCTCTACCCTCATGACCTTATCACCTCCCAAATGCCACACCTCCTGATACCATCACTTTGGGGGTTAGGATTTCAACATATGAATTTTGGGGAAGGCAAATGTTAAATCTATAGCAGAGTACTTTCCCCATAGGATGGGGGAGAGGGAAAGTATGTAAGCACCTGTCATAGGGCCTGGTGTGGAGCAGGTGCCCCATACAGATGTTATTACAAAATATTGAGTATAGTTCCCTGTGCCACAGAGGAGATCCTTCTATCTATTCTATGCCTTCTTTGAATGACCATAGCACTTGTTGTCTGTATCATTATTATGTCTGTTGTTGCTTTGTGACTGAAAATGAAAAATTTCTATTTGTCCATGTCCTGGCCCTTACATAAAAATGTGTTCATCTATCTAATTCATATTTATTGACTACATCTTAGACACCGTGTTAGCTGCTTGTTCTAGATGTTAGTAAAACATAGACCTTCCTGCTCAAAGGGTCACAGTATTTGTGGGAAAACAAAAAAATGAACAACTTACGTCTCAAATAGCTTTGTACTTCCCAAAGAGAGCACACCTCGTAGGTACAATAAATATATGTATTATACATAAATGTATAAAGAGTTAATGGCATTAAAAACGTGAGATAACTGCTTTTCTATTCTGAGGAAATGAGGATTACATTTCACCAGGAGCTCAATACCACTCTGAGAATGAGGGCTTAACCCCCGACTTGACTCACTGCATCGCTTTCCTATATAAAAATACACAAGTCTGTACATACGCTCTAAAAAAAGGCTTCTCTGGCATGAATTTCAGATAGCAAGAAGAAAACTTCAAGAGGTTCAGAGAAGCATCCAGAAGCTCAGATGACTGTCTGGCACTAATACAACTTGCTTGACAGGAAAATAGAGCTGTAAATCTCACAAAATTAGATGATCTTTTAAGAATTTCAAAACCTCCTGCTATTAATTGGAAATCCTAGAAGAATAGCTTCTTTTAAAATGTACTGATAATATGCTTTACAGCTTACTATTCAGAAGCCTATGTTTTGGCTAAGTGAGCTTCAGGAAGGAAGGAAATTTGTGGTTGACCTCCACTTACTTTGGAACCGCTGGTTCCAAACATCTACTTCTATGCACAGTCATCTTATCATCTGTAAAATGGAGGCAACTCTAAGACAACAGAGTTACAGAGATGTTGCACAGCTCCATGTGTCATTGTCTTCATTTGTTTCAGAATACCAATGACATCTAAGCTACTACTGAAAGAGTGCTATATTATTTGGGGTCATCTAGTGCAGCTCTGTCAAAGTAAAGAAAAGGGACCTAGAATGACTATAATTTTCCCAAGAGGACACAATTATTTTATGGTAAATCTGGGACAAGAACCCTGATCTCTTTGATCCCATTCCATCGTTCTTTCATTGGGTTCTGAACAACCCAGAGAAATAAAGAGAAATAAAACTCCTGTGTGCTGTGTCACTGGTACAGGACATGGCGAGATTGGAATTGGAGCACTACATATTAAGAGGTATCTGAGAAATTCTTCAAACTAATTGAGATATATACCAGGTACATAGCAAACCGTATGTTTTATGAAGATGATTCTGTGCAATGAACAGAACTGGTAGCACACACTGGAAGGTGAATTCTCATTTTCTGGCACCTTGAAAACTCCACCTCAACAGACACGTTAAAATAAACATTTGAACTGGGTCATATTTAATTCTGCATGCTCTTGTAAGTCAGCAAAATATTCCATATATCATTTAAGTTGTCACTCACTTTTTAACTTGACTTTCAATTTCTAAAAGTCTTTCCAAACATAAAACAGAGGTAGGAAAATGGTATATGGGAAGCTGCAGAGATGAAATAAGCTTATTTCATTAGGCATAAAGATGAATATCCAAACAACTTCTTCATGGCTGAAAGTGTCCAAATCTACTATCTTCGTTTTGTAGTCAAGGCTTCCGGAAAAATATGCTAATGGATTCCTAATTACCCAAATGCCCCATATCAGTTTCAGTAGGTATCATTATATATTATGGAAATTTTTCTCAGTGACAGTGAAAGACATCCTGGCTGAACATCCCCCTGCCCATGACACAGAGATGATGGTCTCAAGCTATCTTGAAGGCATTGGAGCCCACACTATCCGTTACTAATATTAATGGAGGATAAAACTTCATATTCTGTTTGCTCTGTATTTGTTCAATCACTTCTTCCCTTCATTAAACTGGATGGCCCATAATTGAGTCTGTAGTGTGTCTATCATTGGAAACTGAACAAAGTTTTGTTGGTTTTATTAATGTCATACGTTTCTAGGGAGGGTCTATTCAATAACTAAGTCTAGTTTCACAGTTACAAATAAATTATGATGTAACTTTGAATAAATTAAGCTCATCATAAAGGAAGGATACTGAGAGTTGCTACTATCCCTTCCTTGAGGGGCTCTTGTAAAGCACTAAGTAAAGTAACAGAGGTGTATATGTATGCATATATTTTCAATGATATTTGTACAGACTTAAAAAGAACTCTACAGAATGCATTATAAAAACCTTAATGCTGTGTGTCCCTAGTTCCCAGCTCTCTCATTAAAACTACTTAAATGAACACAATCTTATCTGTTAGGATAGCTATCAGAGTACTCCACATACTACTTCTTGCAGTACCCTGTCCCAACCACTTGCCATCCTCTTCCCATTAGTCCTCAAGTCAGAAGCTCCGAAGATCTGTTCATTAATTTATGAACACATTTCTTCATCCAGCCAAGAAAATTGATGGATCCCTTACCAAATTTCAGGCACCATTCTTCAGTATGATTTATAGGCATGTTCAGGAAACACAGCAGTGATTAACACAGATGAATATAGTCTCTCTTGAGCTGAGGGGGGAGACAAAAGTAAATAAGCAAATATAAAATCATAAGTATAGTGCTTCCGTGGTGGCGCAGTGGTTGAAAGTCCCCCTGCCAATGCAGGGGACACGGGTTTGTGCCCCAGTCCGGGAAGATGCCACATGCCGCGGAGCGGCTGGGCCCGTGAGCCATGGCCGCTGAGCCTGCGCGTCCGGAGCCTGTGCTCCGCGTCGGGAGAGGCCACAACAGTGAGAGGCCCGCGTACCGCCAAAAAAAAAAAAAAGCTATGAAAACAAAACCTATGGATGGAGACCTACATGAAAGATGGAAGCGTTTAATAATGGCCAGAGTACATTACTGTGGCAGAAGCAGCAGCCCTTAAGGAGGACAACTTTATAAATTACAAATTGGATTTAAATAGACAGGGAATTGAAAGTGGAGACAGTATTTTCTGCAGAAGATGATGGACAGGGGAGAATAAAGAAAATAAAACTGAGATTGTTAACAAAATACAATGCTAAGCATATAAGTTAGGACTGAGTCCTTAACTTTCAGTTTTATTAATGAGTGGCTGAGTACAGATTACTGACTACACAGAACCAAGCCTGGGAACACATTTTATATTTATGATCTTTGTGCCTAAAACTAGATTCTCCTGCAATTTAATATGACACTAGGACAATGACTGGCCAAGTTTTAGATTAATCACTCTTACACAAAGATTTTTCATTCATATAATCTCAAACAAATACTGCGTCACCGATTAAGTTCCAGATCCTGTGCACTCTGGCTGAAGATATAAATATCTTGCAAGCCCAGCGTCACTTTCCTCTTTCTCTGGTAATAAATCACACTTTCTATTATGACAATGGCCCCAGTTATCGGCCCAGGAATAAACACTTGACTCAGGAAGAGCCAATTAAAGCCTTCCTTTAGAGTTGATCGAGAGCTTTAAGGTTAGAGTATTTCAATCTTATGAAATTTTTGTAAAACAAAATTATTTCAAAATCTACTAATTATTCTTTAAGTTCTAGAAACTGCATTCTGTGACTAAGAGGACAATTTATTTGCCGTCGTTTCTGCTCTGCCCACTTTATGTTTCTGTTATTGTGAGATAAAGGCAGTGGGGAATGGCAAACCATTTCTGATTCATTCAACACATGAGTGCTTCTTAGGTACAAAACACCATTCTGAACATTGTCCGAGGTAAAAAGATAAATAATACCTAGCCGCTTACCCTCAAGGATCTTCCAGCTTAGCAAGGGAAATAAAATATGCACACAGATGACTGCAACAAAAAGAAGATAACGATTGCTGCCAGATATTTGGGGAGAATGAGTAGAGCAAAGAGAGAACACAGAATAAGGCAACATTCAACAGTCAGCCAAGAACTATTTGTTGAGCAATTGCAAGCTGTGACCTGGAAATGGAAGAGGAGAACATAGATCTTCACGTGGGCAGGTGAAAAATCAAGTGTTATTACTTGTAACACAGCTCTTCAAATATATTTTTTGGCACCAAGTGCCTACTAAACAGCCTTAAATTAAAAACTAAATAAGGATACAGTCTCTATCAAATATAGCCTGAGGTACTGATGCCTAAATACTAGGATCACAGTATTTGTGTTCCCAAGGATGCCTTTCTATTGCTTTGCTTCTTTCCCCCTTTCCAAATTAGCTAATGCTGCCTTAACAGGATATCTATTTCACTTGTTCCAGCCTTTTTGATCCAATGTATTGAATAGCAGAATAGGTGAGTTACAAGAGGATATTTTGACTTCAAACAACAGAAATAAAATACTATATAATTGAAAAAAAAGAGGCAATCTTTCAGGCACATGTGGATCCAGGAGTTCACATGTTTTAACCAGGTCCCTTTCTCTCTTCCCCACCCCTTCTTCTCTCTGCCTTTTCTCCTCTCTGGTATCTCTCATTATGGGATTCAAATATTTCCCTGTTTATGTGGGAGCTTCTGGCACAGCTGCGGGCTTATACGCTCGCAGCTCCAGGGCTGGCTGGAAGGGGCGGGCGCATCACAGCATAAGGTTGCACGAGGTGTGCACTTATATAGCAGGGCATCACATCTATGAGTGATGGATGATCACATTGTATACAGGGATAGCTTCGCATAGCTTTTACATCACTTTTCTTGAAGATGGCAGTAAAATGGTATGTGTTTACAAAATCAAATAGTGTAACATTGTCCAAAGATATACATAAAGCATTTAGAGGAAGGAGGCTCCTTTTTCTTTTAACTCCGGCACGGATTGTCTATTGGACAGTGGTAAGCCTATGTCATCAACCTCGTTACTCCAGCAGAAGTCCAGGGATTAGCCCTGCCTAGCTCTTGTTAGCCTCTATTCCCTTCCTTGAACACTGTAGCCAGAAGGTTTTTTTCCTCCTCAAACCTTAAGTATTGAAACCTGGAGGAGGGGCATGTCTGAAAAGAAAATGATGGACTGGACTCTCCCTAGAAGGAAGATAAATGGGTGGTCAACAAGAAAAAAAAAAAATCCTCTGTACCAGGAAATGTTTGAAGTGTTGTTTGGGTATCAAAAAACGGGTGCCCTACACATAAAGCAACAAAGGATATTGGTCTAAAAAGAACACCATGGCCAAAGGTGCATGGCCTATTTCAACAGAAGATTTGAAAGTTAAAAGTTAACCTGTAAAACATTCAATTCAATTTCATCATTTTACAGATGGGCAAAGTAAAATTCAGGCACAGGAACAGAAGTGCCAAGGTCATACAGGTGGTTGGTGGAAGAGACAACCAACTTCCCAACTTCTGACGTTTTAGGTGTGTGTGTGTGTGTTGTTTTGTTTACGTGCAAGGACATTTTTCTTTAGTACACTAACATTACAACAGAAAGTATAGTCTTGTTTTGGTTTTCTCTGCGCCCTCAATTCTGTATAAGACAGTTTCCCTGCACTCCAACAGAAAGGCTCAGCAAGAGTAGAGACCACCATAAGCAGTACACGTGGGCACCAAGGGCAGATACATTGCCCTTCCTTGTGTAGGAACTAGGGCCACTTGTTGCTTTAATGGGCCAAGTTTGGGCTGGACCTGCAGGAGGGGACACCTTTGAAAAACAGCTTCCTAACTGCACTACAACCTGCTCTGGCATCCTGATTCCACTCCCCAACCCCCCCCAAATCTTCAGCCAGAAAAAAAAAAAAAGAATGGATCACTGGATCGATGGGGAGATTTCTGTCTGCTCCTCCTACTGTCACCTCTTTCTTGCTATTTCCTGCCCGAGGAAACCTGACATCAGCCCAAAAGCATCTCTGGAAATGGGTAGGAGGGAGCCTTACACCTGTCAGCGCCAGAGAAGAAAGTGCGCTCTGCAGAGTTCTCAGTTGTTCCATCTCTTGCGATGAAAGGAAGAAAAGGAGCGAATCCGCCACAGATTTACTGGAGACCAGGGTTACTTCATACGGCTCCGGCCACAGTAACCCCTGAAGACCAAAGATGCATTTCCATTCCCAGCATTTCCTGTTGGCGTCTTTCCCTACAGGCTAGCCCTGTGCCTGGCCCCGGAGAAGTCTCTGCGTAAAGGTTCTTTAGGTCATAGATCAGGCTCCTGTGTGTATGTGTGTTTTTCTTAGGAAAAACTGGCACAGACGAATTAGCAGTAGAGACTGGGGTCTCCCTACTACCCTTCATGCTTGGCGGCATCACCTTCGACTACCTCGCATTCTCCCGGCGCTGACAGCCCCGGCTCCGGACCTCAGGGTTGGAAGCAGTCAGCCCCAGCTAGAACCGCCCTGTCCGGGGCTGATGCCACCCTGTGCCTAGAATGTGCGTGTGGGTGCAGGCGGGCGAGCGAGCGGCTTCTACAGTGAGACCGAAGCAGGAGCTCAGCCTTCGACTGCGACCTGCAATCCCCAGATTCCCTGGGGACCTCGAAACTCCCAATCGGAGTTACTACCCCCCCCCACAGCCGCCCACCCTTTCCCTCCCCCTTTACCTCAGCACGCAGCCCCTCCCTGCGTGATGATGCAAAACCGTGGGAAGGGTGGGCGCTGGGAAGGGTGGGGAGAGCCTGAGAGCGAGCGAGGGTGGGAGGGAGTGGGCCGAGGAGGAGAGGGAGCCGAACGCGCGTTTAAAGCGATAGCCATCCTCGCTCTCTCCCCAGTGCTGGGCTGTTGGAGAGCTCGAGCTGCAAGCCACCAAGCGCGAGCTTGAGCGCGGCGCGCTGGCCGGGGAACCCAAGAGCGCACGGCGCCCCAAGCTGGCAGGCGCCGCGGGGCCCCCCACCCTCGCCGGCTGCCCTTCCCCGGGTGCCCCTACCCTCCTCGCCCGCAGGAGACCCTGGGCTTCCCCGGAGGAGCTCACCCCAAGGGGCCAGGACTCCGGCGAGCCCGCCACCGTCCCCTCGAGTGCCGCCGCCACCACCGCAGCCGCGGGAGCAGCATGGTCCAGCTGGGGAAGCTGCTCCGCGCCCTGACTTTGATGAACTTTCCCTGCTGCGCGCTGGAGGTGCTTCTGTGCGCGCTGGCGGCGGCGGCGCGCGGCCAGGAGATGTACGCCCCGCACTCCATTCGGATCGAGGGGGACGTCACCCTCGGGGGGCTGTTCACGGTGCACGCGAAGGGTCCCAGCGGAGTGCCCTGTGGCGACATCAAGAGGGAGAACGGGATCCACAGGCTGGAAGCGATGCTCTACGCCCTGGACCAGATCAACAGGGATCCCAACCTGCTGCCCAACGTGACGCTGGGAGCGCGGATCCTGGACACTTGTTCCAGGGACACTTATGCGCTCGAACAGTCGCTCACTTTCGTCCAGGCGCTCATCCAGAAGGACACCTCCGAAGTGCGCTGCACCAACGGCGAGCCTCCGGTTTTCGTCAAGCCCGAGAAAGTAGTTGGAGTGATTGGGGCTTCGGGGAGTTCGGTCTCCATCATGGTAGCCAACATCCTGAGGCTTTTCCAGGTAGGGGGGCGCTCCCTCCGGGGCAGAGCGCGCCGTAGCTCCCCGCGCTCTTTTTCCTGAAGGCTGGCTTGGACTCCAGGGGTGCGGGGTCTGGTCAGCCTTCGCTCATTTCCACCCTGGAGATCCTGCCGAATCCCTCCCACCTCACCCGAGGAGGTACTTTCCCTGTTTGATTCATTTCCCTTCCACCTCTCCCCTGTCCGCGCTCCACTCCATCCGGCTTGACTTTCTGGATTTATGGCCCCATTGACAAGAAACAGTCTCCGAAAAACAAGGGGATGATTTAAATGGGTTTGCATTAGAGTGAAATATGGTTCCAAAACAGGCTTGTAAAAGTGCCGGACTCCTATGAGAGCCACTTAGGCGCAAGGAATATGAAAGATGAGAAGACGCCTAGAAACTAGGCATTTCTCAACTCCCCAGCTTCCCTGCCCCAAGCCGCCCGACAAGCTGCAGCTCCCTTGGAAAATTTCGAGAAGAGCTTAGGGAGGCAGTTCTTAAACCGAAGGCTAGTTCTTCACCTACATTTGGACGTGAATTGCCCATTTCGCTCGGGTTGGATTTCCCGACCTGTAACCTGTCTCTGCGAGGGCATGGGGCGGAAGGCGTGGGGACTGTCCTCAAGCGGGGAGAAGCCACCCGCAGACGTGCCCCCAGGTGATTTGCTCTGGGCAGTTGTTTGCACCGTCTAAACTGCCTTTGCGATTCGGCCACTGGCAGGAGCCGGGCGATCAGCTTTCTACTCCTGCCAGCTCAGAGCCCGGAGGTGAGCTCATGCTAACTGCGAAACACAGTCGCTTTTTCTGCACCCACCCTGTGCCCATCCTTTCCCACGACCTCCCTAACGCAGCCCCCAACCCCAGTCCTGGGTTTTGAGGGCGATTCTCAGAGCCAGACAAGAAGGCGCCTGGAGGGAGGCAGTAGGGTGCGCTGAGCAAGGCCGGGCGGTCCTCTAGCTCCGGGTGCAGGCGGGCAACGGCGGAAGATGCGAGGTCGGCGGATCGAGCCAGCTGAGCCGTGGGCGGTGCTGCAGTGCTCTCTCACCGCCTGCTCCCGCAGCCTCGGCCCCACGGCTCCTGTGCCGCCCTAGGTATAGATGGATGGCTTCTGTATGAAGAAATTGAGTTTCAGGGTATGCGTGACTATGGGTTCTCTTGTTTCTCTGTCTTTCTTCCTGTGTGTCTCTCTCCTTGTGTCTCTTTCTCCCTGCTTTTTTTTTTTTTTTTTGTCTCTCTGTTTTTATGTTCTCCCTTTCAATTTCTGCCTCTCTTTTCCTTCTCTACCCCTATCTCCAAGTTTTTTGTTCATCTCTGTCTTGAAGTGATCCTTTCCTAATGCACAGCTCTCTCCCTGCCTGGTAGGACCCAAGCTCAGTTAGTCCCTTCTCCAGATGTTCTGGCTGACCCTTATGCTCCCCGTAGCTAAAAAGTTGGCTCCCTCTCAAGTGCCTTTCCTGAAGCATGTTGGGTTTCTGGAGGGGACTCCTTGTGAGATTCAAGCTGTCACTACATCAGCACCCAGGGGTATGAAGTTTGTGTTTGTGCCAGAAGGAGGGGTGTCTGTCTAAAGCTGCAGCCTGGTATGGCCCCTCTGAGCCTCTGAGCATCCCTAGCACCTGTTGAGTATGTCACCTCTAGATGTTTGCAAGGCCAAAAGTGCTTCTGGGCAGCCTTCACTTTGAGGTAATGCTTTCAGGAAGAGCCTGGGTTGTTGTAAGCAAAACCCAGAAGCACTTCCTTTACCTCTGAGCTTAACCTAGAGAACCTGAGGAGGCAGCGCTGCAGGGAGGATGAGGCCAGAAGTCACCTGAGAACCACAGGCGCAACTCACCGTGTTTTTACTGGAGCTCTGGGGGTTGAAGGCACATTTGCTGTTTGACATTTTAAAAATTATTTTGGTGCCTTCACTTGGAGCTTGGGAGCTTGCAGATGGGCCTGCCTGTCGAAAAAAGAGTGAAATCTTAAAGTCAAGAGAGAGCTTGCAGACTAGGCTGAAGGATTGTGTTTGCTGAAAAAGATTCCAGGGGGAGCTGATTCCTTCTCTGGTGTGTGGATCTGAGGCACTTGCAAGAAAAGAGAACGCTTGCCTTATGCTTAGTTCCCCCGTTCCCTGGGCTGGGAAGGAAAGGAACTGAATGCCAGCATTAGCAGTGTGGGTTGGGACCAAAACCATTCAGAGAAAACTCTGTCATTTTCCTCTAATTTGCAAATTGCAGCTATTCATGTTGGATTGAACAGCTGAGGGAAAAGAGCCCCCAGTTTTCACCTGCATTTATTGAGAAGAGGCTGGTAGTAGGAGGGATGCACCAACTTGTAGCTTGTGCTGCAAGCTGGATATAAGCTTGGTGTGAGCATCCTGGTTAACCACTGCCCATGTTCAAATATACAGAGATAGATTCCAACAATCTCTTCCCGCAGCCTTATTTTTGCGTGTGATCTTAGAAGCTCCTGGCATGTAAGTCCAGTCCCCAGTTTCCCAGCCTCTGTAAACCTGCAAAATGAATAGAGAGTATAGTGGAACACAGACCCATTGTTCAAAGACACAGTCACTTTAGGGAAAGAGGAAAAGAACGGGTAGGTGAATCTTCTCTGGGATTGCAGGGTTCAGCTCAATGAAGACGGTCCTGTATAAAAGAAACTTCTCTAAATGGTTGAATTCTTAGCTCTCCAGAGATCTGAGTTTTCTTTTCCCCAGTCCCTGTGGGTTGCTGTGGGGAATGTGCCAAACCTATCATTTGAGATAAAAAGTTATGGTGAGGTAAGCTTCTAGGCTGGGGGAAGGAAGACTTAGTGACTGAAATGGGGGATGCTAAGCACTGGGGGGCAGGAAGGAAGAAGGAGCTAGTAATGGATGTAACAAATGCTGCAGCTGCCGGCAAAGCCTGGATTGAAGTTCCTTCCTGAAAATGAGGACCCGGGCAAGAATGACCACTCAGATGTAAACAGTGTCTCTGACTGGGAATTCTCATCTGCCTGCCGGTGGGCCAGAGCTGAGCAAGTCCTTTCTCTCCTCTGTATGCACACTGAATTGGTTAGTAAGTGACGTGTCAGAGGACAGGAATCATATTCAGTGGATCTTTCAAATCCAGGAGTTTGAGGCTAATGAAATTAGTGTGTGGCCAGGGCTCTGCCAACTAGAATTAAGTCACTGCAGCCACACTGCAATGCATTTTCAGCCTGAAGGGAGCATCAGGGAGGAATTTCGGGAGATTTGTTTCTGAGCCTGTACAAAATAATACTCATAATGCTAAGAAAGATTAAATGTAAATTAATATTGACTACGAGTAACATATTTAAAAAATAATCGCCGAGTGGGGGATGGCTTAAAGTGGAGAGATTATATAATATGGTGTCCAAAGAATAAATCTCCCCTGACCACTGTTTCATGGGCTATAAGTAAGATATATTACAATGGAAAGTAATGGGAACGTTTTTAGTCAAGGCTTCTCTGCTATTGACTTGAGAGCAAATACTCTGAGAGTATAAATTACTCTTGCTATGTGCTGACTCTGAATGAACAATATTTCGTGTGCAGTGACATGGTCTAAGCTATAGACTTGGAATTGAATGGCATCTGTTTCAATTGTTTTGTTCTCTCAAGAGCAACTAGATAGAAAAAAGTGGTCAATTTGACCCTTGTGGGAGCGTGTTGCAAATCTAAACCTGTGTCCCTCATACCATAAATGAAATACATTTGTAAATTTGTAAGTGTTTTCTTTCTGTTCATTGATGCTTGAGTATAATCTCAAACTTTGGGAGCAACATTTTATACATAAGTAGTTGGTTTTCTTCCTTTCTTCTTTCTCTTTCTCCTCTCTCTCCCTCTCTCTGTTTCTATCTCTCTCTCTTTCTCCATCTTATGTAATTGGATAGAACTGGGCACCTAGGATGATGTGGTGTTACTATAGTGGGATTTTTTTTTTTAAAAAAACAACTCTAACTTACCCTTTTAAAAATTTCATAAATACAGGTGTCAGTGCCATTTGGAATAGTCTCTATAACAATTTCTGTCTCCACATTTACTGTGTTTCAGCAAATTTACCTAATAGATGGTGAGTGAGCGATTTTTAAAGGGGCATTTTTTAGAAGAGCGGAGAGGGAAGGAATAGAGACAGGCACATACTGGATTTGAAGTTACCTCCACGTGTATTTTATGTATGTATACCCATACAATTAAGAAGTCTTTGGATGTTTTATCTTCAAGAATAATTCAGATAATGGATTACTTGAATATCATAAACATTTAGGGTTTAACAGATTTGTTACATATAGACGTTGTATCATGGATTTAAAAGACCATAGCCAGCGGGCAGCGGCGGGCGGAGCGACCGCGGGGCGGCGCGGGCTGGGCGGCGGGTGCGGGGGTCCGTGCTTCCTCGCGGTGGAGGGCTGGGGTTCGCCGAAGACGCCGGGTTGCGCCGCGTTGCCAGGTTACCGAGCGCGTGCCCCGCGCCCGCTCTTCCGCCCGGGCCGCCCTCGGCGCCGCCTTAGCCGCGGTGCGGGCTGCGCGGGGCGCCGGTTCCGCGGAAGCCTGGGTCGGGCGCTGCGTGCGGGACTCTCGTCGCTCGTGGACGGGGCGCGAGCGCGCGGGGGACGTAGGGCGCCGACCTGGGCCTCCCCGGCGCTCCGGCTCCGCTCAGGGCGCCCGCTCAGGGGCCTCCGGCGCGAGGCCCCCTTTGTGGTCAAGATGGCGGCGCCCAGGCGGGCGGCGCCGAGGTGAGCTGGAGTCGGGCCCGGAGAGGGGCGAGTCTGCCACGCCCAGGACTTGGACCCCGGGCAGGTCTCCCGTCTCCCGCGGAGCGGCAGGTGAGTGGGCGCGGCCGCGCGTAGGTCCCTCTCGTGGGGTGGTCAGCTCTCCGTGCGTCCGCAGACTTCTGTCGTCTGATAGTCAGATCTGGGGTGGCCCAGGTTGGAGGCGAGGGTGCTTGATTGGGGAAACCTGAGGGGTTTAAGGACTCTATTGGGATCGTTTCAGACCCCAGCAAGAAGCTGAGCAAGTTTCCTCCTGACTCTCTTCCCGGCTAAGTTTTCTCCCTTCTCTGAAGGCGCCAGCTTTTCTGAATCACCTTGTTACCCGGGGGGATACAGTTGGTGGTTCTGACCGTGGAACGGAGGACCTGGCGCGGGGAAGCCTGAGCTGGTTCTAGTTACTTTGTTTGCAAAGCACTTGTTTTGTCTTTGGAATCTTTGTGTATGTTAACCAACGTTGGGAAGAGCCAGCGTTTTCTCCTCCAAAACACTGTGAGGGGTAACTTTATACGTAAGAAACAAGATGGCGTTCACATCCGTCTCTTTTCCAACCACTGAGTTTTGGTTGTGTTTCCTTTCTTTAAGTTTGTCTCGTTCTGAAGTGATAACAAACAAACAAACAAAAAGACCATAGCCAATTACACAAAGTATACTCTAGTCTCAGTCCTGCCATTAATTAGCTTAAGTCATTTAATTTTTCTAGGCCTCATTTTTCTCGTGTGATGTTTTTTCTTTGAAAAAGTATAGTTTCTAGAAGTCTCTAATCTCTGTGTCATAGTTCAGCTTGGAGAAAACCTGTTCTTATCCAAACTCCATGACATTGTATTTCCAGCTCCAACTTTGGACTTTGAGTGAGTTGGGGGCAACTTTTTCAGGATATTTTCACACAGCTTTTTTAGTTAATACCAGTCTAGCTGACTTGTCATACTCAGACTTTCGTCCATATTCTTTTACCAGTGTGTTCCTTAGTCATATATATAAAGACTGTTGTGCGCAAAATGACCTCCTGGGTCAGCTTACTGCATGGTCATCGACAACAGGGCAGGGAGTAAGATTCTGTGGATTTTACAGAAGCAGATACAGGTTTCATTATCCATGTCCTCTCCCCTTTCATCTTACAAAAACAGCAGGCTTTTCTTGGAGAACTGCCAGATAATGCCATCCTGCCTCCTCACGGCCCCGGGGATGAACTCCAGTAAAGCAGGTGATTGGCTCATGGGTAGGCATCTGACCTCGGCTGAGTCTATCAGACTCCTCCCCAGGACTTTTCTCTCAGAGAAAAATGGAAGAATTGTCTTTTCTCTCTGGAATTTCTAAGCTGGGGAGATATGACTCTGGGACTCCCAGTGACCATCCAGCACAAGAAGAGACTTTCTGTAAAATAAAGTCTTGCAGAGGTAAGCAGGGCTGAGCGATGGAGAGAGAGCTGGAACCCTGCTGATACTCTGGAACTTGCAGATCCAACTGTATCTGAATATGGCTGCATCCCTGAATTTCTAGTACTTGTTTGTTGAGGTGGTTGTTGTTGTTTGGTTTTTGTTTTTAAATTTCCTTTGACTATTTTGAATTTGTTTTCAGTAATGTGCATTTGAAAGCATCATAGCTAAAAGAGCTAATTTCCTACATTAATGTCAGGTTTGCTGAGTGGCATTCCTTAAGTGAAAAATAATATCCGTTATTTTCTTTAAATAAAATCCTTCTAGCTCAGGTTTGAGATACTCAAAACTCTGCCTCCTACCCCCCTCTTTTCCAACATTTACTATATCACCTTGAAGCATTTGTGACCACATCTTTCCCATCTAGACGCAGTTGAGAGAGAGAGCAAAGACTTGTGATATAAACTGCAACCTATATGCCTCCTACCTGGAAGCTTTAGAACATACTTGATTCTTGTCATTAAAGCAAATCTTTTGTTGTTGTCTCCAGGACACAGAAGCATTTTCATGGCATAATGGAGTACAAAGTACATTAAGCCTAACTCTACTTCTCACCCTCTTTTACTTTAAATAGGCAGAAAAGAACAATCTCAAACACATTTTCCCAACAAATAAAATACATATACGATTATGTTTAGAAGACGTTTATGCAACACATAGTTAGACTGATTAATTAATGGACCTTTTGCCAATTGGCACAGTAAATATATATGTTCAATGTGCTTAATTAAAAAGAAGACAATAACATATTTTTACAGGTTAATTATCTGAGAAGAGTATTGTGCCAGCACACTTGATGCTACAGTATTTCATGTTTGACAGGTAATCTTCTTTCAATTATATTTACTGCTAAATGTTTCTTGGATCAAGCTATTAAATTATAAGGTCAAAAGTAAAATGATACGAAATTACAATGATAAAGGGACACATATCCCACTTTATGAGAATAGAAGTTCTAATTTCTTTTCAATACTACTAGTAGTGACCACAGTACTAATTTGAGCCCTTACTATGAGCCACTGTGCCCATATGCATTTAGTTCTTACAGTAGTTCTGCAAAGGGCATATAATAATCCACACTGCAAAGCTGAAGAAAGTGATTCTCATAGCTGAAAGTCACATAGCTGGTGAGTGGCAAAGTCTAGATTCAAACTTAGAGTCGTCTGACAATGCCCAGGTTGTTGACCACTATGTACACTGCTCAATTGTTGCACCAATAAAGAAGTGCTTGAAATAATTATAGATTTGCCTACCCTGAAACTGCAGTGATTTAAAGACATCAAAGTTGCCAGTTGCTTAACCACATCTACTTACAGTAAGAAATTACATTTTATTTCATTTCTAAAACAAGATTAATTCTGCAGGCCCATAGAAACTTGAGCACACAAATCCTACCTCCAAATGAAAGATGCTTGTTTTCCACTATTCAACAGATGGCCCTGTACAGAGGCAATAAATATATAGTAGAATTTTCATTCAAATAAATGAGAAGAGAGGTTTCTTCTTGTCCTGATTCAGTGCCCATCATTATGGATTATGATGGCTCTTCCCAAACTTTACTTCATTCACTCCACTCTTTCTACAAAACTCCAGTAATGGAATCCATCATTCAGATATATGTGCAAAGCGAAAGGACTGTATTAATACAGTTGCTGAAAGTCAAGTTGATAGAGCACAGGAAATACATCCTAATAAATGCAACATTAATGTTTGTGTGGGCCTTGGAGTTAGCGGTAGAAAACTTTTCAGTTTAATGGAATATTTTGCCTCTTGCTGTGGAAGTGTGGCTTAATAGTCTTGTAATTGGTCATTTACAGAATCCTCCATCTCTGGGTTTCATGCTTTCTTTACTCTGCAGCTGTTGATTCCTTCTCTTGTTCTGGATGGAAGATAGCAACGAAGCCACTTCAAAGGGCTCAGCCTGCCTTTTTGTGTTATTGTTTAGATGAAGATATTTCCATTTATTAAAGCACACTATTTAAACATTTTTATCATGTTTCAAAGTTGACTGTGTTCTGAAGGTATGAGCACAGGCAGACATAATGGGGGATGTTTTCCAGGAGAGAACATACCCTTATCAAAGGAATTATCAGAATTTTCATGTATGGATTGAGAATCAAATTCTGGAGTTAGACCTGAATTTAAATTCATACTCACAACTTATTACCAGTCTCATCTTGATCAAACGGTTACCACACTTCTCATCAATTTCCTTATCTTTGAAAGCGGAATAAGAGAAGTATGCCTGGTGGAGTTACACATAAAGCTCATCTGATAGAATATTCATAAGGATTTTGCACAAAATATACATGGATATATTTTAGCACCGAGTTTAGCATGCGATTCGTCTTCAATACATTTAAGAGCTATTATTTTATTATTATTATGCTATCGTTAAATATCACTATTACTTAAATGTCATTATTGCTAAAATTGCTGTAAAACTACCGCAATAACCCATGATGAATTCCCCTCTTCTGTTTCCTTTGTTTAAATGGAAAATATATATATAAATCTAGACAGAGAACACTTTAGTGATCCTATTCAGTGGAGTGAGAATTTCCATGGCACTGATTAAAACAAATCCTGAATTGCATGGACTTAAGATAGCAGAGAGGGGCTTCCCTGGTGGCGCAGTGGTTGAGAGTTTGTGACCCGATCCGGGAAGATCCCACATGCTGCGGAGCGGCTGGGCCTGTGAGCCATGGCTGCTGAGCCTGCGCGTCCGGAGCCTGTGCTCCGCAACGGGAGAGGCTGCAACAGTGAGAGGCCCGCGTACCGCAAAGAAGAAAAAAAAAAAAGATAGCAGAGAGGCTAAGAGATTTGAAGTTAGACATCCCCAGGTGTGAATTCTACTGTGACCCTCTTCTAGCTCTAGAACCTTGAGGAAGTTACTTAAACTTTCTGAGCTTCACTACTAGTTTCCTCATCTGTATCTTTTTCAGGACTATTTATCAAGCATCTTCCTGTTCTCTATGCTTGGACGTATCAATGAATAAATCAGACAAGAGCCTTTGCCTGCGTGCTCCTTCTTGCATGCTTTCTCCCTCCTTACACTCTCGTGTGGAAACGGATGTTATAAATAAATTCTGTGCTTTGTCACAAGTTGACGGGCGCTGGGGGATAAGGAAAAGGATGTGAAGCTCACTGAAGAGGCTTGGGTTGGGAGTGCTGGAGGAGTGTACAGGTAGGTTCCGATTTTAAATAGGGTAGTCAGGGTGGATTTTATAAGTTGACATTTGAGCAAAGACTTGAAGTGAGGGAGTTGTCAGAATGTATGATGGGGAGACCACTCCCTGGGAGCAAGAATAACCAGTCCCCAAACTCTAAGGCAGAAATATGCCGGGCAGCTTGGAGGAATATCAAGGAGGCCACCCTGGCTGACTTAGTCAGTGGGGAGGAAGAGACAGCAGGAGGGCTGGAGGTCGGATATGTGATGGGTTGGATTGGGTAAGTCCTGGGAGGCCATCACATGCATTGTGTCTTTTACTCTAAATGTAGGCAGCCAGGGGCAGGATTTTAGCCGAGGTGTGGTATGAACTGTCTCTTGTTTGAAAAGCATAACTCTATCTGTGGCCTTGAGGATGTGGGGAGAGAGTGGAGTCAGGGAGAATCTCGGGAGGCAACTACAGGATCCTCGAGGTCTATGCTGGTGGCCTGCACCAGGCTGCTAGCGGCTGGTAATTCTCAGAAGTGGCACATTGGGAAGGTTGTGACAGCATTTCGTGGTAGATTGAATGCAAGAATGGAAAGGAAGAGGGAGTCAAGGGTGAATTCGAGATTTAGGGCCTGGGAAACTGGAAAGGTGTGGTTACTGTCACCCAAGATGGAAAAAGTTTGGGGTAGAGCGTGTTTGGGGGATTAAAGACCAGTTTTGGAGGTATAAGATTTGAGATGTTTTCGTGACGTCCAAGCAGAGATGCTGAGTACACAGTTGGATACACAAGTCTGCAGTTCTGAAGAAAGGTCTGAACTAGAGATACACTTTAATACAATGGAGATATTAAGAATAATGACATGGAAGCGCTATTTTAAAGATAAAATGAAGTCATGCAATTAGCACTCTGTCTTCTCAAAACATTGAATAACTGTTAGCTAAAATAATTACCTGAAATGAAAAAATACCTATAGTTTGTTTTGTTGTTTGCAGTAAAAGTGAATAAAATGTCACAATTATTTTAATAGTATTTGTGACACAGTAGTTTTAGTTAAGACACCATGACTACAAACATTTACAAGAAACCTTTCCGTCTCCTACTTTTCACTCTGATAGGGTACTTGGAACCATATTTTGTAAGGTTTAAGTTAGTTGCCATAGGGTACCTCTTTAATTAGAAGTAATTCTGAACTTTCTAGTTCCATGCAGTTTTGTATACATATATGTATAATTATTATTTTATGATTTATCAAACTCAGTTGAAAATTTGCATCACTGATATACATTAGAATTTAAGCATTTACCCAGGTATTCAAGGGAAAAAATGTACTTGTCTTGTAATTTCCATAGGGGAAATTACACATCTTCCCTTCACTTTGCAATTGAAAACATGGCAGGGGAAATACTTGTAATTTCCTTAGGGGAAATTACACATCTTCCCTTCACTTTGCAATTGAATTTGCAATTGAATGCAGGGGAAATACTATCTTACTGGTCTTTGAGTTCCCCTTAGCTATCTGCAAGTCCTTAAACAGCCTTTGTGGCTTAACCAAAATTGTCTTCCATCTTCATTCCGCTAACAGATATTGGTCTAAGCATGTGCTTATACTAAAAAATGCATGACCACGTTGTCTCTACACATCTATAATTTTATGTTAACACTATCATTATGTAAGCTATACTTGAATTGTAATTATAACAGATTTTATGTCAACACACATCCATTTCTAGTGTTCATCTGGTGTTCAAGGGGAGAGCAGCATGTCGTAAATTTTATCAAAATATAACATCTGAAGAGTAGAACAGAGGGTAATTGTGTAATTCTGTATTCACTCTAATTAAGTTCAGTGGAGTTGGCATAATAGAATTAAGGTGAAAAAAAAAAAAGACATTGAGGTACCATGGCTCCCTCTCCTAACACACCCTTTTTGTATCCGAGAGCAGAGACTCAGCACCTTTCTGTACAGAAATGGAGACAGGAAGAGGCCAGAGGATGAATGACAGGCACGAATGAGGTGGAACTTTGAAGAGCAACATGGAAATGAAATAATTCTTTTGTATTTGGTAGGTGGGGAAAATGTACCAGCGTGTATGCCTGCTGGGACCACGTTTTCCAGAACAGTTAATCCCAGTGTCAACTATGCTGTCCCACCTTCCTCGTAAGTAGGAACATACTGTTACTTGAATCTTTGCTTCCTGTTTCTTGATACCTGGTTGAGAAGATTATCACAAGAACTGCATCTTGTTAGCAAATACACTGTTTTGAAATGATTGACACTCACTGAAGAGTGGCAACTCCAAGCTTGCTCTCTCTTGATCTTGGAGTATTTAAGTCTGGAGTGCAGGAGTGGGTTATGGGGAAAGACCATTGGAATTCTTATGTCTTCAGCATAATGGTTATAGCATAATGGTTAGGAGTGTAGGTGCTGGTTCCAATCTCTGCTTTCCACTTGCTAACCATATGAGCTTGGGCAATTTACCTGATTACCTGAACCTCAATACTCCTGCCTATAAAATGATGTTAATAATATTTCATCCCCATAGACTTGTTTTCAATGTTAAAATGAAGTCACTTACACCAAGCACTTAATACAATGCCTAGAGCATAGTAAAGTCTATTATTATTACTATTACTACTACTACTATTATTATTATTACTATCACGATGCCAGGTGCTATTTTTCCTATGCCTTATTCCATTATCTTCTGCCCTGTTCCCCCATTTCTGTCTTGTTTCTGTACAAGGGTAGGTTTGTCACAGAGCATTTTCTTTCCCTAGTGTCTGACTCTTAGTCATCAAGGTGACTGGTCCACGACCCCGGCATTCATTGCTGCTCGTTGAAGCAACCCATTTTGAGAAGGGGAGTTGGATATTGATGCCAAGTTGGGTCAAGGAGAGAGAATTTTCTCTCTTCTGCACTCAGAGAGCTAAGTGAAATATTCAGGCCTCAGAAGGAGAATCAGGCAAAGGGCAACATGCTTAATTTCATACCTTAGTGATTAAGAACAAGTCAGACAGGCTGGATTTGAACTCATTTCCGTCATGTACTGACAACGGGATCTTAGGTGCTTTTGTAACCCGTCTGAGGCTCAGTCAACATCTGAAAGAGACGAATAACATTATCAGAACCTAGTGTATAGCCTCGTTGTAATAAGTGAGTAAATCCTTTTAAAACGCTCAGCACGTTGTTTGGCATATAAACACTTAATAAAATTTAGCTTCTTTGACTACTACCGCTGCTAATATTATTAAGTAGCTGAGCAGATCCGAGGCCCATTTTTTTCTTAGATTGCACATAATCATTTGGACAACCAGCTCACATTGATCAACCGTTGCTTATATATAAACCCCCATGAACCCAAAGGTGCTTTAACTCTCTCCCAGTCAGAGCCTGTTCTGGGGGCAGAAGCAACACCGGCACTACCCCCGTCATCTTTGCCTTTATTGTCACTACACTCGCCTGCCGTACTGAGCACTTTCTGTTTGCCAGGCACCAAATTTAGCCCTGCGTATGCACTATATCATGTAGGTCTCACACTCCACTCAGGTGGGAGACATTATCATCATCCCCAGTTTTCAGGTAAAGACGCTGAGGTGTTGGAAAGGCAAGAAACTTGACCCACAGCAAGAGATGGAGCCGGAGTATTCAAACCCTTCTCTCTGACCTCAAGAACCCTTAAATATTAGCATACTACTACATCCTGGTAAGAAAATCTGCTTCCAGCCACTCTGGTGAGAGTAGAAATGATTCTCAGTCCCCACATTCCTCTATTGCCCATGCCACCCTAGCCTCAGGACTAGGGGGGAAAGGAAGTGATCTCTTCAAAGAGCAGCCAAAGGGAACCTACTCCCTTCTGCCTTTTCGTAATCAACTAACCAATATTTTATTTCCTTCTTAAGAGTCCCCACATGTTCCTTTTGGTACTTAGCTTGGCCTTTTAGAATTCTGACATTCTGTACGTGACTCATCCACTGTATTTCATGTTAATTTATTGAGGTCAAGTATAGGGTCTTACTCATCCTGAAGTCCAGTTATCCCCTGTCACATCTAACTCTGTTCTCTTCTTCTTGTAGGACATCTGCAGGTATTTATTTGAATTTTGTTGCATTGTTCTCATCAATAGTACATTAAAAGTTATACAGAAAGTGCTTTCTTATAAGGAAAACCATCTAAATAGATTTCTAGCTCTTTACTTTTTATAGCACTATTGTAGAGATTATAGATCTCCAGGTAATATTTTTTAGATTGAGTTCTTCATATCATCTTATTTTTACATATAATGATAAATCTGAATTTTCTCTATCAAACCTCCGAGACTTCACTGGCTTGTAACTTAGCTTGTTGATTATGTGTTGTTGACTTTTCCATTTACAATGATATTTGATCCTGGTAAGGATGGGGCTGGGTGGGAAGGTACATCTTAGGGCCATAAATTGGTTTTGTAGAGAACTAACATAAAGATCTAAAGCCTCATCATATTTCTGCAGAACTCATGAATCATTTTATTATAATTCCATTCATTCAGGGAGTATAAAACCATTTTCCAATTGTTATTCCTAATTTGTTCATCTTCTCTTCCTTAGTCTTAGTGAGAAGAGAGCAGGCTGAATGGAAGAAAGTCATTATGACCACTGGGGCCCCTAGGGTAGGCATCAGTCCCAGAGTTTTGTTTTCATCTCTCCGCTATTAATATTGGCTAATGTCTTGAGTGCTTACTTGGTGCAAATTACTTAGCCGACCATGGCAAATGGATTGTGTCATTTCATCCCCTGATAGTCATACAATTAATGTATGTATTATTATGATATCCCATAATGCATACATGGAACAGAGCCTCAGAAGTAGTTATTTGCTCACCAAAATATGGTAGATGTGGAATTTGGACTCAGGTCTGATAGACTCCTAAATCACTCCTAGTGATTTTTACCACTAAATTAAAGTTGTATACCTCTGGAGAGTAGATAGTTTCTAAAATTTCCTCAGCTCTAACGTTTTATAATTAAATTTTTGTCTGATGGCAAGCTTAACAGTTAAGATGGGTAGGAAGGAATGCCAGCCTGTTGAATGGAATTTCCCTGAAATAAGCCTGTTTTATGACACCAGTTCACTCATTCATTCACTCAGCATGTATTGAATGTTTGCTCTGTGCAAAGGCATTTTAGGCATCACAGTGGAGTGAGCGCCCCTTCCATAGACTCTCCTGCAGCACTCAGAGAAGTCTTGGACTGGTTTGCCTGTTATGGAATGGGGCTTGGTGATAGAAGCCTGGTTTGTCCTCCACTGATATAACTAAGACATACTCATATGAGTTTATAGGCATCTTGAAGCCGTGGGATAGTAACACACATGAATCTTACCATTTTTGCCTGGGATTAATGATATAAAGGCTTTGGATTTGGGTATGGAAAATGGGTGCAATTATGGGCGTGTTGGTTCTACATATATATGGACATCACGTGTCATCAGCCTGCAGCTACCTGCCATTCCTCACTACTTCTTTTCACAAACCAAACAAGTACCTTCTTATCTCTCCTGTGGATAAGCTCTTGACAGTGGCACTAGGGCCTCCCTCAATAAGTACATCATTGGCTAAACCAGTGCTTTCTCAGATATGCTCATTGAACAGCCCTTAAGGTGGACTGACATTCCACTGCCTAGAATAGAATATGGTGTTCTTTAGAAATCGGGGGGAAAAAATAGGCCACCAGATGTACTTTCTTTACTTTAAATTGTATATATATATATATATATATATATATATATATACGAACAATTGTTATATATGTGTATGTATACTTGTTCATATATATGAATGATTTAAAATTGAAGAGAGATATATATATACACACACATATATATATGTATATTTAAATTTTGGCTTCTGTTAGCAAGTAGTAAATTAAATTATTAGCAGATCCATACTGCAGGGAAATAACCAATCAGATTTCATTCAATAGCTTGCTTTTTTGTAGATTTATGGTTGTGATTTTATATCTGCAGGTATGTTTGCTGAAGAAAATATTTCTACCACTTTACGCAAAATTAAATTCATTTAATACCAATGCGGCATGTCCCAAATGTCTTAATACAGTTTTAATCTTTAATCGCATCAGAAGTATGGAATTAGAAACATACCCCAAAATCATTTGAAGATATAATTACTTTCATTTCCCTTATACTTCTGAGACTTTTGAAAAATAAGTATTTAGTTGTACTTATCTGTTTCTGTCTCTCTAAGGATAGCAAACACTGAAACACAATTATTTTTAAAAGTCAATATTAAAAGTATATTGTCCAAGATGATCAAAACTAAGGAAGTGGCAAAGAAATTCAAAAATTTAAACTTTCAAAGGGTGCTTTTTTTGTGAATGTGTAGTACTTGTTCTTCTGAAGGAATTAATCTTTTTAAAAATTTAATTAACTTATTTTTTATTGAAGTATACTTGGTTTACAGCATTGTGTTAATTACTGCTGTCCAGCAAAGTGACTCTGTTATACATATGTATATACATTCTTTTTCATATTCTTTTCCATTATGGTTTATCACAGGATATTGAATATAGTTCCCTGTGCTATATAGTAGGACCTTGTTGTTTAGCCAATCTATATATACCAGTTTGCGTCTGCTAATCCCAAACTCCCAGTTCATCCCTCTCCCACCTGCTTCCCCCTTGGCAGCCACCAGTCTATTCTCTATGTCTCTGATTCTGTTTCTGTTTCATAGATAGGTTCATTTGTGTCATATTTTAGATTCCACATATAAGTGGTATCATGGCATTTGTCTTTCTCTTTCTGACTTACTTTGCTTAGTATGATAATCTCTAGTTGCATCCATGTTGCTGCTGCAAACGGCGTTATTTCATTCTTTTTTTTATGGCTGAGTAGTATTTCATTGTATATATGTACCACATCGTCTTTATCCATTCATCTGTTGATGGACATTTAGGTTGTTTCCATGTCTTGGCTATTGTGAATATTGCTGCTGTGAAGATCAGGGTGAATGTGTCTTTTTGAATTATAGTTTGGTCTGGATATACGCCCAGGAGTGGGATTGCTGGATCATGTGGTAGGTCTATTTTTAGTTTTCTGAGGAACCTCCATACTGTTTTCCACAGTGGCTGCACCAACTTACATTCCCACCAACAGTGTTGTAGGAGGGTTCCCTTTTCTCCACACCCTCTCCAGCATATGTTATTTGTAGACTTTTTAATGATGGCCATTCTGACTGGTGTGAGGTGGTACCTCATGGTAGTTTTGATTTGCATTTCTTTAATAATTGGCAGTGTTGAGCATCTTTTCATGTGCCTATTGGCCATCTGTATTTCTTCTTTGGAGAAATGTCTCTTTAAGTCTTCTGCCTATTTTTTTGATTGGGTTGTTTGCTTCTGTTGTCATCAAGTTGTATGAGCTGTTTGTGTATTTTGGAAATTAAGCCCTTGCTGGTCGCATCATTTGCAAATATTTTCTCCCATTCTGTAGGTAGTCTTTTCATTTTGTTTATGGTTTCCTTTGCTGTGCAAAAGCTTGTAAGTTTGATTCTGTCCCCTTTGTTTATTTTCATTTTTATTTCTATTGTCTTGGGAGACTGACCTAAGAAAACATCGGTATGATTTATGTCAGAGAATATTTTGCCTGTGTTCTCTTCTAGAAGTTTTATGGTGTCATGTCTTATGTTTAAGTCTTTAAGACATTTTGAGTTTATTTTCGTGTGTAGATAGGTTCATTTGTGAAAGGATGTGTTCTAACTTCACTGGTTTATATAAGGCTGTCCAACTTTACCAACACCACTTGCGGAAGAGACTGTCTCTTTCCCATTATATATTCTTGCCTCCTTTGTCAAAGATTAATTGTCAAAGATTAAGTGAGGTGTGTGGGTTTATTTCTGGGCTCTGTATTCTGTTCCATTGATCCATATGTCTGTTTTTGTGCCAATACCACGCTGTTTTGATTACTGTGACTTTGGAGTACTGTCTGAGTCTGGGGTGGCTATGCCTCCAACGTTGTTCTTTTTCTTCAGGATTGCTTTGGCAATTCTGGGTCTTTTATGGTTCTGTATGAATTTTAGGATTATTTGTTCTAATTGCGTGAAAAATGTCATGGGTAATTTGATAGGGATCGCATTAAATCTGTAGATTGCTTTGGGTAGTATGAGCATTTTAACAATATTAGTTCCTCCAACCCAAGAACATGAGATGTCTTTCCATTTCTTTGAATCATCTTCACTTTCCTTTATTAATGTCTTACAGTTCTCAGTGTATAAGTCTTTTGCCTTCTTGGTGATGTTTATTCCTAAGTATTTTATTTTTGGGGTTGTGATTTTAAAAGGCATTGTTTTTTTACATTCCCTTTCCGATATTTCATTGTTGGTATAAAGAAATGCCACCAATTTCTGTATGTTAATCTTGTATTCTGCTACCTTGCTGAATTCGTTTATCAGTTGTAGTAGTTTTCATGTAGAGTCTTTAGGGTTTTCTATATATAGTATCATATCATCTGCATCTAATGACAATTTTACCTCTTCCTGAAGGAATTAATCTTGAAGTTCTACTAAGACTTTTGGGATACCTGTTTTAATGAGCCATTACTTCCTGCCTGAGATTGCACTATGCACCAGAGATTCTAGAATTAGCATAATAAAACTAATAATGCAAACAACAGCAACAAATCTTCACAAACCTTCCTTGCAAGGAAGTAAAGTCCACTGGAAAAACAGACAAGTGAAACACACATTCAAAATGGCAGTGATTCTCAAACATTTATGTGCTGAAAAATCATGACAAGCATGATAACCAGGGCAATTACTAGACCCCTTCTCCAGCTGGTCAGGTGTAAGGCCCTGTAACTCTATTTTTGGTGAATGCCTCCAGGAGAGTCTGAGACAGATGTTCTCAGTTGTCGTCAACCTTTAGTGTGCATCAGATTTGCCTGAGAATATTGTTAAAACACAGATTGCTGGGCTCCAGTGCCAGAGTTCTAACCAGTTCCCAGGTGTGGCTGATATTGCTGGCCCAGGGACCACATTTTGAGAACCACCTTTCAAAACGCTGCAGTATGCGGTTGTGTGTGTTGTGAATGAGACGGGCCCAGAGAACCACAGGAGGGCAAAGGGACTCTGCCCTAAATTAGTCAAAGGTAACAATAGCAGCTAGAATTGATTGACCCAAGAAAAAATTATAAGAACTTTACCTGCATTTGCTCATTTAATCCTTTCAGTAAGGTACATAGGTGCTACTTAGTGTTCCTCTTTTACAGGGGTGTCCAGAGAAGGTAACTACTTTGCCCACGTCCTAAACTGGTAAGTAACAGATTAAGAATTCAAGTCTAGGAAGTCTACCCTTTCTGCATGTAGAGAGGAGTAAAGGGTTGTCAGTGAAGCCTTCCTGGGGGCCCTGGCCTCTGAGTGTAGATAGAAGGATGAGTGGACATAAAGATCATTATTTGTGTGTGGTGGGGGTAGGGGAGGAAGTATGAGGGCTTCCAGAGAGCCCGCCCTCCCCATGCATCTGCTATAAGCAAGTCTGATGATCAGGAGTCTGGAACATGAGTATGACTATGGGATACTGAGAAGGGTTCTAGAACCCTGTGGTTAGAGTTCTGGATCAGTTAGTAGGTAACAGAAAGTGAATGAGTGATTTACCTTACTTTCCACGGGTAGCAGGAAGTTTGGAGATAGTCCCTCTAGCGTTAGTCCAGCTGCTGAAGGGCATCACCAGGGGACTGGGTTGCTTCGCTCTTCCAGCTTCCACATCTCTAGCACGTCCACATAGCTTCAAAGTGACCCCAGAATCTCCAGTAGTGTTCCAACAATTTGGGCAGGAAGAAAGAAAAGGAAAAAAAAAGAAATTAAGTAAGAAAAGAAAGGCAGTGTCTAACTCAGAGAGCAAATTTTTTACCACAGATGGTCAGCAGACTTGCACTTAGATCTCATCAGCTCAGATTTTAAACTGGCCACCTTAGCCTTAAGGATAATGGGGTCTCCTAAACCAGGGCTCTGATAGTAAGGAATAAGGAGAGAGTGGTACTGATTAGCAGTGCCTGCTGTCCCAAACAAATATTATCCCCAAACTATTTTTTTTTATCCTATATTTTACTTTAAAGAATGGAGGGGAAACATTATGTATCTGTAAATAGCCTTTTAGAAAGGGTACAATTATATAGTTATACAACCCCCTGGAGGGCTCCTTTCTTCTAAAATCTCTTTAAAAACTGTTCAAGGTTAAGGACATTTTTATCTTAATTTAGTAACTTGCAGTCGATTATCTTGGAATGACATCCTCTCTCTGCAGATGTTCTGTCAGGCTTTAGAAAATTCTAGAAGTGGACGGAGAAGTGTTATGGTACATGTATTTGCAGTATGCACGTCTTTGAAATGAAATCCATTTAGGGACCAAAAGGCATTTCATGTCTTTGCTATACATTTTCACATATTTGCCTTTCCAGAATTCCTTTGAGCAAATCTGTTAGATGTAACCCATCCGTTTCTCCCATCTGAATTGTTTATTACTAAACGTTCTTCAGTATGCTCTCACTCCCCTCTGTCAAAGGCGTTTCTCTGGGTCCTCACCCTTCTCATCTCATATGTGAATGCGTATCTTAAACTGAAGCAACAGTCTGCTATGACTTCTCCATAACTTGAAGAACCCGTCTTTGTGGGAAAAAAAAGTAGACTTACTAACTTAAAAGGTAAAATGCGCGCAATGTTTCTGAGAATTAAAAACTAAGATAAAAACATAAGCAATGGAAAAAACTTACAGTGGATCCTTTTCAAAGACTTTATTTTACAGAGAAGGCAACTGAGGTGTAAAGAAAAAATGCGTTAGTTAAACGCTAAATAATAAACCTTAAACCTCAGTGGAGCAACACATGGACAGTTCATTTCTCACTCACTCAGGAGTGTAGTATGGACTTTGGTGGTCTGAGGGTCAGTTTTCTGCTCAGTTATTCAGGGACCCACCACCTTCATCAAGTGGCTCTACGTTTGTCCTAAAAAGGAAAGGAGAGAGGAAGCTGCAAGCTACAATTATCAACTCGTTATCCTTCAGACATAAACTCTTGAGGTCACCTCTGGTCACATTCTTTGGGATAGAACCATACCCAGATGCAAGCGGAGATGGAGAATGTTGTTCCTATCTTGGTCCTAGTGATGCCTCTACAGGCTGGAGGAGCTAATTAAAGTGTAGTCAACAGCTCGTTGTTTCTGCCACAATGAGTGATTAGCCTAAGACTGTGGATTAATTATGTGTGTGTGTCACATATACATATAATACACACAAACATGTATGTGTGTGTATATATCCATTTTTTAGCATGAGTTGACACATGGGGCTTCTGCCGTATCAAAAGAGTACAAACTGCCTCTTGTTGCTTTTCCTTAATTGAAGTTGACTACTACTATCTATTTCCCTTCATTTTGCTACCTCCCACCCCCCGCCTTTCAGTATTATATGAAAATTCTGAAAGAAATAATTTCAAAGTTTCCAGTGCTTTTCAACGTAATAGAATACTCAGACCTTAACAATTTTCCTGTGTGAAACTTTTGCCAGACTAAAATAGTTAACTTATGAAAAGTAAATTTAGATTGATACAAAAGAGAAAATAAGCTGATTTTTTTTTTTTTACACAAATACCCCGAGCCAGGGTGGAAAATAAATGGAAAACTGGAGGAATTTAGATCCTTTTGTTGTAAATTTAAATATTTTTAATTGTAAAAATAATACAGGCTCATTGCAGAAACTCCAAAATTGAAAGGATTTAAAGAAAAAAGGAAAAATAACTCAAAATCCCATTTCTGATAAATCATCTCTGTAACATTTTTGAGGGTATCTTTGGAAACTTTTCTGTGACGGGGTGCATATAAATACAATGCAAGTATAAAATACCTTTAATTATTATATCAAACTACAAAACAGTTCTATAGCATTTTTATTTAGTAATATAAGTATGATTAGTCATCACCTAATAAAAATCTGCAGCATCATTTTTAATGGTTGAACAGCATTCTATTATTTATTTAACCAGTCCCTGCTGTTCAACATTTAGATTATTCCTGTTTTGCTTTGCTAAACAATGAGACAAGCATCCTTGTTCATATGTCTTTGAGCATTTGTTTATTTCCTTAGAATGGACTTCTAGAACTTGAATGGCTGGTTGTCAGTTCTGGTACATACTGACATATTGTCTTCCAGAAAGGTTACCGTGCTTTTTATTTCTACCAAGAATTTAACATCCAGTGTGGTTTCTTACACACACTCATCAGTACCAGTATTATCAATATCAATACCAGTATTATCAAGTTTTTTAAAACTTTGTCATTCTAGTCAGTAAAATATGACACCTGAATTATTTTATTTGTATTTCTTTGATTAATAATAGCAAGGTTGAACATATTTTCATATCTTTATTGGCTGTTAATACTTTTTAGTTTGTGACTTTATAACATCCATTTTTCATCGATGTATAACAACCTTTTATATATCAATGTGTTTATTTTGTTGTTTGTTGTAAATGCAATTTTTTTCTCTTCATTTATTAATTTTTATTTTGTGTGTGTTAAACTTCTTTAATACTGTCAAGTCTATTCAAAAACCCTTTAATGAACACAACAAATGTGGAAAATCAGTCATTCTCCTGCATTTTGTAATCAGTTTATTTCCTTTTGGGCAGTATGGAAATGTAAGTTCTTATTTCATCTTAAGGTTGGAAAGAATCTATTCCCTCGGAAAGGGATTATAGTCTCCATGATGCAGTAATGGGAGATTTTATAGGGTAGGCAGGGTCTACAGAAGAAAAAACCCTAAATCACACTCCATTGGTGGTTGCCTTATTTATAAAAATGGCATTTGAGGTTGTGTGACTGCCATCAGGTAAGCAAAATTAATTTTTAGCATGAAGTACTCCTATCAGCAAGAACAGCCTAGGATAGGCTAGCAGTAAGAAGTGAGGGGTTATGGGATTGGGGCATAGCCTCTGTTTCCTCCAATGCAGCTGGAAATTTAAACTCTGGGGCTCCTGCTTGATCCAATCAGCCCAGCTAGTATGTGTTGCCAGGTAGGGTGAATAGACTCAGAAGTACAAGAGCTCATCCTTGGTCCCCTCTGGAAATGAGCAGAGAATACTGTGTCAAGCAGAGGTGATCAGTCCATGGTCTGGAGACTTGGATCTCCTCACATAGTCCTTAAAGTCAGGGTGAGACAAAAGGCCAATACAAATTATATTGATGACAGTATCAATGAGGTGACATTGAGTCCTTTGACCCAACGTGTGTCTGCAGTGTGCCATCCGTTAGTAAATGGGCAAAGCCATTTGACAGATCTATCTGATACAATGAATGAATCTGACACTTATATTTTGAAAAACTGAAACTGTATCCATTTGTCAAGAACAGTGGCTACTTGTTCTGCTTTATTCCCCCTGGTAGAACTAGGTAACATTGCAGGCAGTAGGACGTTCCAGCATTTCACCCTGGAGTAGCCCCAAAACTGAAGAAGCTGTCTTATCAGTAGTTAGCTCCTTGTCACCAAGAATATTAAAGTAGATTTGTATGATTAGCAAATTAAAGAGACTGTAGTGCCTACCACTACTGTATTCACTAAGGCACCCAAGTTATTCTAAAGAAATCCTAATAATACATTAGGACCGTTTTGAATATTTTTATTTGATTAGCCGTAATCTTCTAGTTATAACATCCATCACCATTTTGACCACTGAAACTTGGCCTTCTTTTCTTACAGCCTAGCCCTGTGGTCTTGGGCTAATCACTAACCTGCTTACATACAATTTTCTTCTCTATGAATTAGAAACAATATTATATGCTTTGAAGGACTGCAGGAAGATGAGCTGTAATGTTTATCAAGTGCCTAGTAAGTAGCCTGGCCCATAATAAATACTTGGCTAATTGTAGATGTTAGTTTCATTTTTAGTTTTATTTCCAAACATTGCTCTTTACTTTTGGAACTCTAAAATTTGTTTTGAGAGTGGAGGACTTGTTGTTTGGATTCCTCCAACACTCTCTGTATACTCTGTACTTCTATCCCTAGATCATTTATATTAATGGAATAAATGATCTTTGGTCTGGTGATTCCAAGGTGACGAGGAGCTAAATGGAGGTTCAGTATACACCTGGAAGTATGGATTTTCATGCCCAGTGCAAATGTGGGAAAGGCATCATTCCCACATTATAAAGGGGGTAAAGACCTCCAACTTGAGGAGACTCTGGGTTGAGAGATGAGAGATTTACAGGTACTGTGTTTATCCTACAGGGTACCACAGGGGCTTTTATGTTCTGTAGCAAGAATTTGCACCTTATACCCTTGTAGTTAGAAGTAAAGCATACCACATAACTAATATCTAGTAAGCATTAGAGTTAGAATAAATACCATTTATTTAACGTTTCCTTTGTGTTAAGCAATTTACAGTTACAACATATGGATGGATACTATATTGTAATGGTTAAGAGTGTAGTTTT
Source organism: Delphinapterus leucas (assembly GCF_059928025.1). Classification (NCBI taxonomy): domain Eukaryota; kingdom Metazoa; phylum Chordata; class Mammalia; order Artiodactyla; family Monodontidae; genus Delphinapterus; species Delphinapterus leucas. The sequence continues at coordinate 3,036,133 of NW_028322262.1, read as the reverse complement.
TTGAGCTGGATAATCCTGGATTGGAGTCTCATCTTTATTACCTCTTTTTTTTTTTTCTGTTTTATTGAGGTATAATTGACAAAATTGTAAGATAGTCAAAGAGTATATCATGATGATTTGATATACATATCTGTTGTAAAAGGATCTTTCCCATCACGTTAATTAATACATCTAACAGCTCATGACACCTTTTTCCTTTGTTTCTTTTTTTGGTGAGAACACTTAAGTTGTATTCTCTCAGAAAATGTTAGTTATACAATACAGTATTATTGACTGTAGTAACTATGTTATACAGTAGATCCTCAGACCTTATTCATCCTGCAGCTGAAAGTTTGTACCCTTTTACCAGTCTTCCCCTCTTTTCCCCACCCACACCCCAGCCCCTGGCAACCAGTTTTCTACTCTGTTTCTATGAGTGTGGCTTTTTTTCTTTTTAGATTCCATTTATAAATGATATCATTCGTATTTATCCTGTCTGGCTTATTTCGTCAGCATAATGCACTCCTGTTTCATCTATATGGTCACAAATGAAAGGATCTCCTTCATTTTTTTAAGGCTGAATAATATTCCATTACCTCTTAAATGAGTGACTTTTGGTACATTGTTTACACTTTCTAAGCCTCAGGGTTTCTTTTCTTCTGTAAAAAAAAAAATATATATATATATATATACATACTAACAAGTTATTTTCTGATACGTGGAATGTTTGTTGTTTTTTTTTTTTTTTTTTTTTTTTTTTTTGCGGTACGCAGGCCTCTCACTGTTGTGGCCTCTCCCGTTGCAGAGCACAGGTTCCAGACGCGCAGGCTCCGCGGCCATGGCACGGCATGTGGGATCTTCCTGGACCGGGGCACGAACCCCTGTCTCCTGCATCGTCAGGCGGACTCTCAACCACTACGCCACCAGGGAAGCCCCTGGAATGTTTGTTGAATCAACAGATAATTAGTTGAGATCATAAATGTGACACTTAGCACTGTATTAACATTTATTAATACTCTCCCTGTTAATTTCTACAATAAATTGTATAATAAGTAACAATAATAATAGTACTACTAGTAGTTTTAGAAAATGCATAGGATGTGCCAGGCATCATATACTGTACTACCCTCCTTCATGTGTACCACAAGTTACATGTGGATATCATCTTCCACGTTGTTTCCTTTAAAGAAAATTGAAGCTCAGCAAGATTGAGTAGCTTGCTCCAGATGTGAACTCAGGTCTGAATCACTCCACATATAGGTTCTTAATGACTCCATGTCTTTAATTCCACATCTGCATTTGTTTGCTGTTGTTGTTTTTAACTTTCCAAGCATCTGATCTGAAATTCCTTTCTCTTTGGGGAATTTTCCACTTTGTGGGTCTTGGTGAGAAGCAGAGCCTTCCTCCCATTATACAAGCTGAACATGTCAGATACACTGTTTACTCACATGCTCAGTCTCCCTTACAGATGGAAAACAGTCGGGCGACCTCGGGTTGGCCAACTGCACCCCTCTCTTGGATTTTGAATTACAAATAAATGATGTAAAGAAGCAAGGCCAGCAGTGCTGGGTCAACCTCCTGTTTCCTGTTCCTGCTTGGTAGCAAGGCCAGCTAGGACTTATAACATCACTTTGGCCTGATCCTATAATTGCAATAGCATAGCCTTGGCTTTCGGTTGTTTAGTCTGCTTCTAGTTACTGAGACCTAACCATAAACTTTCAAAAGTTTCCTTTTCTGCTCAAATTAGCCGTATCTGGTTCCTGATGATTACAAATAAGACCTTTCCTGATATACAGTGGTGACCTACTTATCCAGGCAGATGTAACATCGTCCTGGCAGGGACAGAGGACAGGCAAGTTCCTTGAACAGCTGAACAAGAAGAAAAAGACCTAAGAAGGAAGAATTGAAGCCAGTTCTGCTTGTGTTATAATTCTACCCGCAGCTGCCTCTGTTTCACAGACCACATGCTAAGGACCATGTCCCTTCCCCTGTAACAGACAAGCAAAGTAGACCCAGGCCTTCCAACCCAGAGACCAGCTGAGCTGTACCGTGGACAATCTAGGATGTGAAAGACTTCACTCAATGTCTTTGTCACTTGACACATTGCTCCTCTCTTTGGGAAGTAGCTTCTTTGTGTGACAAGAATATGCTAAACCAACACTTAAGTGGACAGAGGTGAAAGATGCCGAAATTAGCTACAGAAAAAAAGGCGTAAAGACTTGTATTTTCTGTTATTTGAAGGTGTTAAGACCCCACATAGAATATGAGTCCTTTAAAGGAAAGTTGTGAATGGCCCAGGGAATGTTGAATTTCCATGTGGCAATATGTTCTTGATCGGTCATGATGATGATGATGGTAGCATCGGTAGCATTTATCAGTGTTTCCTGGGTGAGAGGCACTTTGTCCTAATGACCTTTTAACCCCATGATGACCCTGTGAAGTAGGAAATACTGTTTCAGCATCTTCAGGGTTTTTCTTTTTTTTTTTTTTATCAGGAATTTACCCTAGATCACAGTTGGGTGGTAGAACGACCAGAACTGGACACTAGCCTTTCCTGAATTCCCAGAGTGTGATCTTAGCAGTTATATTGCCTGATGCAGAGCCATGTAAATGTTGCCAAAGCAATGAAACGTGTACCTATTTCTAACAGATTCTAACTCAGAAGCTCTGGGGTTAAGTGCAGAGCAGTTGAGTGTGATTGTCTTTACAGACAGTAGATAAGAGAAGTTGTTTAAAAGTATATTTGCATATTGCACTACACTGTCATATCTGTGATTGGTTAGCTATTGAGTAACTAACACAAATCCCAATCCCATCTCTAATCTCATTCATCTCTTGTATGATATTTGACCTAATTGAGGCAGTTTTTTTTTTTGTTCTTTCCCACAAACACACATCGAACATCCAAAACATGCTTACCATTTGTGAGCATATTAGTTATTTAGGAGTTGAGTAAGAGTGAGAGAGAAGGGCTTCCCTCGTGGCGCAGTGGTTCAGTGCTCTGCCTGCCGATGCAGGGAACGCGGGTTCGTGCCCCGGTCCGGGAAGATCCCACATGCCGCGGAGCGGCTGGGCCCGTGAGCCATGGCCACTGAGCTTGCGCGTCCGGAGCCTGTGCTCCGCAACGGGAGAGGCCACAACAGTGAGAGGCCCGCGTACCGCAAAAAAAAAAAAAAGAGAAAAAGACACATAAATATGAAATACGGTCATCATTTATTTAATATCCTTTATGTTGTTAATCCCTCTTAGCATTTACTGCCATTCACTCATTTGTATTATTTGGGGTATAGCAGTTTATTCACACAGCATTTTTACATATGGCTTATCATTTGTATTCTATTTTAATAACACTAATAATTGTAGACTATTGACAAACTCATCAGACCCTACATATTCATTTCAAAATCATGAAAATAAGGTGGAAAATGAGGTGTAAAGTGGAAAATCTATGTGTATGTTTTCATTGGTGGAATGAGGAGCTACCTGAATATCACTCCTTCAGCTTTTCCTTCAAATGGTGCACTTTTTCCTCCATGCATAAGAGTCTCTTCCATTAGGTAAACAGTAGTCTTGAGGGCAAACCTCAGAAGTAGAAACAGGAGAACTTTTCAGTTGTGATAAAATCAAACATATTTTTCTTCAGTAGTGAAAAAAACATTCTTCACGAGAAGTTCAACCACCGTGAGTTCCATGGTGAAAAACTTTACACTTATAGATGCAACTTCCCCCAGAATTCTGAGAAATGTCGGTAGTAGAGAGGGGTGTTGCATACACCTGTTTCATTTCCCTCTGACTTTTCCTTCTCCTTTCTCTGTTGACATTAAAATCTATAGTGAAAGCACATAGTAAGCAATCTAGGACAATTGATATGACATTTGATCTAAATCTCCAAAGTCTATTTTAGATGGGGATGCTATGAGAGTCACAGGAGGGGAAAAAATCTAGAATTATTCTTATGTGATGAAATGTACTAAAATAACAAAAGCAAATCTTATTTCTAGCTAATAAAATAGCATTCCTTATATGATGTCATATTATGGCAGAAAAGAAATATATGCGTCTATTTTCTTCTATATTAAAACTGCTAAGGAGTGGGGACCAATGAACTAAATCAATTGTTTTGGGTTCAAGTTGTAGTTTTTAGTAGCCATCCTTCTTAGCAAGTTTTCAGAAGCAAATGTAGTTCCTTTACTATCACCACTAAATGTGCAATTGTGTAGATTTGTGGAAAAAAGTATTATCAAATATATATACTTCAAAATGATTTGTGTAAATTTTTCTATTCATATTATTATTCTCCCCAAGTAAATCAAAATCTACTATATACTGTGTTTTTCTTCTATAGCTTAAAAGGGGAATGTATGTTGAAACTTATTCAAATATTTATTAGGTGTCTACTAAGTGCCAGGCACTCTACTAGGCAGTAGAGATGTTGTATTAGAGGTGGAAAATGTCCTTGACCTCCAGAACTGATACTCTTGTAAGAGAAATACTGGGTCAAACTAAGTCAACAGTTTCTTTGCTACAGAGCTTTTTACGAGTCTTGTGAATTATGAGTCTCTGATAAGGAGATGTAGTGGACAACAGATCCCAAATTTATTTGAAATCTTTTCCTTCATGGACTGTCTCATAGGATTTATGATCCACTGAACACACCTTGAGAGACACTAGTATTCTGCAGTGGTTAGTTAATTGTTTTCTATTAAACAACTATATACTGAATCCATGATATTATTATCTGGATTTTTTGGAGGATACAATGATGTACATGGCCACTGTGATGATAAGGGGGTCCAGTTTAGTTAAGAAGAGAAACCACAGGAGTTATAACTTAATGTAACAAAGAAATACACACACATATACATATATTTATATGTAAATTACTATTTATATAGTATACAGTGTCTTCTGAAGAAGATCGAGTTGTTTGTAACTTGGGATCTCACAGGAGGTTTCACAGAGAAGGTAGACCCTGAGCTGGGCAGAATTTCAGTAAGTTAATTTGGTTCTGACCGTACAATAAAATCAGGTATTTGCACTGGTCAATCTGACCTTGATGGAACAGCATTCCATTTGCAGGGAATAGTGTGATCAAACATGCAGTGGTGGAGATTGCCAGATTGTAATATTCCAGTACCTGGAAAGTGTTGGAACATCTGCTTTCTCCACGGTCTAGAAAAGTGAATCTCGAGTGAAATGCAAGTATAATGGAGGCCAGTGCTCTTTGCTTTGTACACTGCTTTGATTCTACAACATGCAACAATGTAGTGATCTGTTTCAGATTGTCATTATTCGAGAGGGTTCTTAGCAACAGGAGTGGAAAAGGAAGACCTCTCTTCCTGTGTTTCTGCCCTATGCTCTTAAGCCAGAAAAGGTACCAACATCACTGACCTGACCTTGTCTCAGGTATCTATCAGGATCTACTAGAATCATTCTAGTGAAAGGTAACTAGATGTCCAAAGGACTTAAAAGATACACTATAACCTTTGTATACTTTATATACCTGGTGAAACAAAAATGTCACCTGAGTGGTCCCCTTCCCTAGAAATACCAGTATGTTTTTCCAGTGCATGGCAGAACTTTGCAGGTAAAACTGGGATAAAGGTGAAGAACAGTCTTAAAATTCTAGTCCTTGAACAGCACCTAACACAAAACAGGTTTTCAATAATCTTAGCAACAGTATTCACAAATAATGACCATCAGCGTAACTGCTCTTTTGTGCCAAAATACATTACCATATTACTTTTTTTCCTTCAGCTTTACAACTTGGGTTCTATTATTGTTTTCATTTTACAGGTTAGGAAGTGAGGCTCAGAGATGCTAAGTCACTTGGGCAAGGTCACAGAGCTTGTAGGAGATAAACCTGTACGCTTACTGTTGGATCCTACAAACCAGACCATAATTTAAGTCCTTCAAAATATACCTCAGGACATTTGAGTAAATTAATGAATAAATCCTCCTAGTCAGACTGACCAGATCATTATATTAGGTTCAGCTATAAGTGGAGGAAAGTCATAATCATAGTTGGACAGTTAATACAGTAATTTACTTGCTTTGAATTTTCTAAATGATGTTTAGCTGGTAGTTTCATGATGATAACCATCGAATAAAAACAGGCATATTTTGGTGTTTGGAATAAGATCTCATATTGAGTAAAATACATATTGATTTCTAGACCTATATGATGTGAGTAACAGATGACATTGAGATGTCATCTAGAAGTACTCCTGTGCAGTTCATCATGTCAACCCAGCTAATAATTTTAGAATGTTCAGAGGGAATAATATATGCAGCCATAAAGCATATTTCTAATCAATGCAAATAATATTTTTCCTATGCTAAACCCAGAGTTAAGTTATAACACGCATCATAAGATTAATGGGCCATTTTTTCTTCATCACTTTGCTAAATGACTTAGTCTGGAAACCATTCAGAAGGTTGCGAATTGGAGCTGAGCAGTAGTAGTGAGACTGTGCCTCTGATGATGAAACTATTTCCACCCCGACCCCTACCGTTCCCTTCTTGGGAAAGAAGGCAACACTTCTCCTAGAAAAAGTCACAGGTTCATAAGCTGGCTTGTATAATACGTTTGGAGGAATAGTGTGTCTTTTAAGCAGAGCCTATCTCGGCATATAAAATAATTTTTACCTACCATTTAATGAAATTAACACTCGCTTTGAGGCTAGGTCTTTTGCCATTTGACTCCTGGATCACGTCTATGGATATATTTTTTTCTTGAGACGAAGTGTGAACCCAATATAGTATCCATCATTCAGTCTATGTAGCTGATGTACATCATCTGAAGCACAAGCTCCCTGAGGCCAGGCACTTTATCTGCTCTATCAGTGTAGCCCTGATGCCTAGTGTCTAGCTTTTGGAGATTCTTAATAAACATTTGTACTGAATAAGGTATGTATATGGTGAGCAAAAGTTGGCTTCCCATTTTACAGTCAAGAGTATCCCACTCATGTTCTGTGAACACTGGATAGCAGAATCTTACTATGTTATTTTTCTGTTCCCTTTGCAAGTTTCCTGAAAGGGCATTCCTGTCCTTAGAATGTCCATCTCCTCCCATCTTCCTGGAGAATAACTCTTCTTTCTTAAATACTTAGCCCCGTTATTGACTCTTTAAGATTGAATGTATTACCTCCTTACACACAGGAAAATGCAGTGCTTTTTTTTTTTTTTCGACAATTTATCACCAGAAAATTATTCTAACACCTTAAATTCTGGACCTAAAATGCCTGGACTAGTGGTTCTCAAAGTCTGGTACCCAGACCAGCACATCAGCTGCACGTAGGAATTTTTAGAAGTGAAAGTCTTGGGCCCTGCTCCAGACCTACAGACTGGGACACTCTGGGGGTGGGGCCCGCTACCTGTTTCAGCAAGCTCTCTTGGTGATGCTGATGCGTACTCAAGTTTGAGACCCACTGCTTAGACCTAGAACTTAAGGTTTAGGCTTTGGACAGATCTGAGTCCTAAACACTACTGAGACACTGGAGTGACCATGAGCAAGTTACTTCTGGGAACCTCTTAGCATCTGTGTGCCTTGCTTAGCTAATAGTGATTTTAATTAATTAGAATAATGCACACGGTGTACTCAAGAGAGTAACCAAAGCATACTTTATGTTCCATAAATTCTAGCTGTTTACCATTATCATCAATCAGAGCTTACTGACACGTCCTGAAGACATTCTTCTAATAAGTGTAATAATGTGGTTTGTAAAATTAACAGCTTAGAAGAGCATATTACGAAGTTCATCAGACAGGGTCTCAGCAGAAAATCAGGGGTACATCAATAAGGATAAATTGAGCCCAATGTAGAGAATCAAGAGATAGTGTAGTGCCCTGGGTTCAGTAAAAGTGTGGCTACTTTATAAGAGATGAAAGAGAAAGGAAGCCTTGCTGGAGAGAGAGTCCTCCCCAAAGATGCTGTGATGCCCCACAGAGAAGCACTATACGTTAGTTGGGGGATGCAGCCAACTCCCAGCAATTTGGCAAGAATTAATACCCTAACTTCACTCCCCTCCTTCATTCCCTACAGTCTTCTATTGGTACTCTTCATTGGTGAGCCAAACAGAAGCCAGAGCAAGGACACTTACTAAGATAGGCCATGCAAGCCATCCATATAGAATTGGGTGGAGAAAGGATGTGGAAGGGCAGATAGGACATATTTCCCGCAGGTGGTGAGTGAGCTGTAAAATCACTCGCCCTTCTAACATCATTGCCATTGCAGGAGCACGGAGGAGCCAGTGGTTAGTTCTGACTTGGCAGATCCAGGAGACTGCAGGACAGAACTGGTATATGAGTTGGGCTTTAAAGGTAGATTTGAATTTTAATGGAGAGTATGGAGTAAGAAATGGTGAACCAAGGGAAAGGGAGATTCATTGCAAATGGAGAAAAGAAAAGTGGCATAAAGACAAGAAAAGTCAAGACTTATGGAAGAGATAGCAAATACTCTGCGTGTGACTGGAGCAGAGAATGGGTAGACGAAGGCTGGAAGTTAAGATGAAGTCATCCTTGAATAACATTAAAGTTTCCTCCTTTAACCTCAATTTCCACCTTCTACTCCCTTCACTAACATTGGTAAATTAAAAGTGAATTTGACTGGGTTGGTGGCAATGGCAGTATGAAGCAAAGAGAGGAGAATAAGAGTAAAAAATTTAGTAGTACCTTGGTGAAGCTGGGTAAATGATGGGTGGTGGTGTCACGTCAAAGCATGGGCAAGTGATTGTGACAAATATAGGCTTATTTCTTGACTATATGACTTCAGTTAAGGTACTTAAGCCCTCTAGGCTGCAGTCTCCCAACCTGTAAAATGGGGATAAAACCTCGCTTCCTCCAAGGTTTCTGTGAGGATCTGATGAGAAATGGAAGTAAAGAGTTGAGTCCAGCAATCAGTTTTTAATACATATAAACTAATGTGAGGATAAGGGTAAGAATACTTGCTATCATTTATTGAATACTTATTATGTGTCCAATATTGTGCTAGTCTATTTACATATCTTTTCTCACTTAGCTTTCTTTTCTCTTATCTGCCTTTCTATAGGCAAGAGATAACTGATGGCTCAGTTATGAGGAAACGCAGTTGTGAGGAAAATGTCAGAGGGAAAATGTACCAGAGAGTTAATTCCTAATGGATCTGTCAGCCTTAAACAGAGCATGTCTGTGCTAAAATGTGTAAAATATCTGTGCTAAAACTACTCAGTTGGACAAGTTTTGATAAAGTATTAACGAATAGGCATAAACAGCTTGGAGCTTTTTGGGGGGTATGTGGTAATATTAGTATTGGTGTGATGACTTTTGAAAGTTCTATGGCGTATAGAAGTCAAAAAGAAGACCCGGAAAGGGGGAAAACTCTCTCTGAAAGTTATTGGGGAAGTCTGGCTAGTAAGACTCCAAAAGGGAGAATCAGTAAGAGGCCAGGTTATTCATAGGCCTTCTAGGAATGTGTCCATGAGAAATATTTACAATGATTGGATGCCGGAATAAAGGAGAACACTGGCTCCATAAATGGTAACTTATTTTCCACAAACAGGCTAATGATAAAAATAATGAAAATCTGATGGATTTTTGAGAGTTTCATTGACCAAACTGAGACAAAAGTACATAACAGCTAGATGCTCATAGTTTTAATCAGTTCACTTTGGAGTCAAGCAAAGATAGCACCTGAAATGGTAAGGGACGTTTATGCAAAGTCACAAAGATTTTTGGTGGTGCATTTGGGATATAAACCCATTTCCGTAAGAATTCTTTCAGAAGTCAAATGTTTGCTTGTCAAAAGTAGCATGAACTTACTTCCAGGAAAAGTTCCTAAGAAAAAATAATTTGAGTAATGAAGAACACTGATGTAACAATTAATTTAAGAACCCAGAAACAGAGGTAAAGAGTAAAGCAATTATGGGTTAAGAGTCTGCATAGGCAGAAGGAGCGGAGCGGCTGCTGCTCAATGGCGGAAAAGCGGCCGGTGTTCTGACCGCTTCGTCCCCCTAGCAGTTGCGGGGGAGTTTCCCGCCGGCGCGGCTGGAGTCTCTGTTTCTCAGGGTTCGGTGGCTGGAAGATGCTCCAGAGAGACGAGGCTGCGGCGGAGGAGGTGGCGGCGGCCGAATCGGCAACGGCGCTAGGGTGGAGAGAAGGCGGCGTGCGGGGCCCAACGGTGTAAACAGCCCCGGAGGCGGCGGAGGCGGTGGCCAAGACCCCGAGGGGGAAGCGGCGCCTCCTGTGGAAGCCTGGGCTGAGTGCAGCAGAGAGGTTCTGCGGCGGGCGCGAGCGGACGCCCTAGACCTTGCCTCCCTCCCTCGCCCCAGGTAAGGCCGCTGGGCGCCCCGCCGCAGGGGGAATGGCTCGCGGGCACCGCCGAGGCCCCGGACCGTTTTCGGGGTGCCGCCGAGCTGCGGCCGGGACCTCTCCCCGCTTAATCCTCGCCTCTTTCCCTCGGCCGCGGAGCCCAGAGGAGCGGGACGCCGGGCCTGGCTCCTGGCTAGGCCCCTTCCCCAGCCGCCGCCTCCGCGCTCGGCCGAGGCTGGGAGAGGCTCGGGGCAGGGAATTTTAGTTTGCTCCAAAGCCTGGAAGTAAACTGCTTGTCCCTGTTCTCTGCGAGCATCTCTTTCACCTGAAAGCACTGGGGCTACTCCAGGCCGTAACTCGTCCCTTCCTGGTGCATGCCTGTTTGAAAACACTACCTTTTCCCATTTGTTTCCTCATTAGCTTCTGCCTTCCTCTGCGCTCCATTTCACTTCTTCGTTAAATCTTCTTTCTCGCTCTTCTGTCTACGTGTCTCACCACCTCCTTCCTCCTTAGCGACTTTATTTAAATCGTTTCTCTTTTTCTTCTCAGGAGACTCCGGTCTTCTCTTCCCTGTCTTCCCCAGCAGTCCTTTTCGGATGTCATTCTTTTTACTAGTGAAGTTCTTATATGAAACTGCTATCGTCAGTATCCCAAATCTACCAGAGGCCCATTAAGAATAGACTCACCAGCTTTAAGTGGCAGATCAGTTTCTGATTTCACCGAGCCTAACATCCTTTTTTAAAAATTGTATTATTAAATGTAGAGTGTGGAAATAGCCCTGAAGCTATTTTTAAAATGAAGGGCTCAATGAGTGTTGGAAATAGTTATTTCATTTTTTCACGTTGCATGACCTCTAATGTCAGATTGAGCAGATCTAGAACATTTTTGCCCATCTTGTCTGGCAGAATGCTTCTTAAGCGTTTTGATAGTTGCTCACATTCATCACTATTCAAGTTGGCTTAAAAGCAGTTTGAAAACTTTAGAAAAAAGACATTATGAGAACAACTAGGAAGCTGTTTTGATGAAGTCACTGTTAAATACCTTTTAAAATAGGCTTCACATGTTTAATGTATCAAAATAAAGTTGGCGTGGGTCTTGTAAAAAGGATTATTTAGGAATTTGAGTAGTCTTAAGAGTTATGTAGCTATTTTGGGAAAAACATTCTTTTTCTGTTAACAAACGTTTACAACTCCTGTGATGTGAGAATTACCGAGGTTTACTGTGGGATTAACACAGGAACTCATTTTATTTGAGCTACTATATGGATGTAGAAGTGGTAAATTGCTCAGGTTAGAGTAAATCAGTATGTAGAAGAAAAAAAAAACAAGAGTCTGCATAAATTCCCCTGGAAGGGGGATATGGTCAGACATGGCAATTTGAAAACAGTGAGTCACCAAAAGTAAAAGTAAATTACAAGCTGTTTTGGGGGTCTTCAAGAGAGATTTTATAGATTGACCAACAACAGCAGCAAGGATAAAATATAACGCTGTCATGTAGACTGCAGCCTGAAAAGAAAGCATTGCAGAAAAGCCACATCATCCTGAATTTATATTTCCGTGCATTTGAACAGATTGGAGAGCAGTAAAGTTGTTTTAAGAGCGAGTGATTTAAGTCAGCCAGCTTGTGAATAATACAAGATATTTTTGCATTTACATTAACTTATGTCCATAAATAACGAACTTTAACAATGAACAAAATCCATAATCCTGATAATGCTAAGAAAACTGGAAAGATACCTTTACCTTGAAAAGACAGGATAAAGAAGACAGCATAGAAATTTAGGGAGATTGCAGTTTTGGAAAAATTATATTAACATTTATTAGCTGCTACAGCTTTGAAATGTGATGATTTAAAGAAAGAAGTAGACTGTTGATTTCTAAAAGGTAATGTGTTGGCTGAAAGAGAAGAGAATCTTGTTGAGACCTAAAGTGTTCTTTTAAGGATATATTTCAATGTCATTTCAAAAAATAAACACATTTCCCATAACAAAACAGTGAGGTTAATGGAATAATGCAGGTGAAAGCTTTTTGGCCCAAAGGAGTTCCGTCCTTTGGAACAAAGTTTTATTGTTGAACACACCATGACCCAGGCCTGTGAGTGCCAGCACGGTGGCTGTTTTTACAAGATCTGGTACAATATTCACAGTAGTTCTGGCCTTAGCACTAGGCAAGGATCATTCTTTTTGTATCTTCCTGATTGCTTCCTCTACAGAAATGGGATAATCCCTCCTCTTCTAAACTGGAAAGTAGTTTCTTCCCTCAATAAAACTAGTTTCTTCTCCAGGTTGAGCTTTTCCAAATCTTAGAGGTCTAAAATGAATGATACGAAACATACTATATTTGCATCTGTTTTTATTTAAGAGTTCTCTAAGGAGATTTACCTAATTAAATAGGAATTTCCTAAGAGATGCCAAAATAAACAATCAACAAGTTTTCTTTAGAGATCATATATATTATATAACAAGATCCACCTAAGAGTTAAAATATAAGTAGGTATACAATTTAACTATTTGAAGATAATTTTTCTTCTTACCACTGAAGCAATAAGCAGGTAGTAGTACAATTTGGGGAAAACAATATTTCTGGCTTTTGTTTTATTTTAATTTGTGATATTCATGAGATCTTTTGTGAATCTTTTGGGTATATAGTAAAATTCATGGGTTTTTAACTTTGTATTGACTCGTATTTTTGTAGGTTTAAAATTTTTCTTCTGGCTTTAATTTATACTATCTCCTTTTACTTTTTCATTTAGAAATAATGTATTTTTCTCAGGATTGCAATCTCAGTGCAGTCCTCTACTTTTCTATCTCTTAGACGTCTACATTTTTGTCTAGTTAGTACATTTCTAGTGTTTTATACAATTGATAAGAACTCTTTAATCTTATGAATTCTTTATATTTTCTCTTTGGAGACAAGACTTATAGGGATTTCCTTGGGCTTAAACTAGAAAGAAAAACGAATTTGCATATGAAATGTTGAAGGCTTTGTTACAAAGAGGGTTAACATTATATGTATGTTTGAAATAAACTACTTCAACCAGAGCACCTAGCTGTTAGCCTCCAGATTAATATCTATCATAAAATATGTGCATGCTTCCAACACATGGCATTGCCTCCTATTACTGCATGTCCAGGAGAAATTGTTTTGTCTTGTAGCAAAGGGCATTAGCTCTTTGCACGTTTTTTTTTTTTTTTTTAATGACAGCTATCCAAAAATCAAGCTGAACCCTTGTATATGAGGACAGAAAAGGACAATTTTTAGACAGGTCTAATATCCAGTTGTACCTTTCAGTCACTTAGAGAGAAGGCTTAGACCCCTGAAGCCCAAAGTCACAGGTTTTTTAGGATTATGGTGGTATATACCTCCAGTTTATAGAAAAAAAATGCGTTGTAGAAAGTCCAAGTTAAATTAGGACTAAAATCCAAGTTAAATCTAGAACTAAAGTTTTACTGCCCCAAATACTTGTAAACTCTAGGTTACTGCTCTGTTGTCCATTTCATCAGTTGCAAAATATTCAAGTTAGTCTTTCAATGCTAACAAGAACATAAAAATGCATTATGTCTAAAAGCAGAACATGAATGCTAAGCCAGATCGGCGCATTACCTGAGAGTTTGGGGGGCCACCCAAGCGGCATCTACTTGTTTGCTACTGACCTTCTGTTAGACTTGCTCAAGAATTGTTACCATGAAATAACATACACCTTATGTACTCTTGAGTTTATTGAAAACACACAGCAAATGTGCACACACACACACACACACATACACACCAGCACACCAGCACGCACCTACTCTAGAGCCTAGAATTTTAAGAGTCAGAACTTTTTACTTGCTTCTGGATTAAGATGGACCCTGTATTTCCTCAGCATGCTAATTAGAAACTCTATAAACAATTCAAAACCAGCTTCTTAAAATTCTGTTTTAAAAAAATTGATGTTAAATATTATCCTCAGAGAGTTCTACTGTGACTTTTCAAATTGTTTTTTTCTCCCTTCATGGGATAAACAGTTAGGGTTTCTTTTTGTTTGTTTTTTTATCTCTCATTGTAAAAAATTCTATCTTAAAAGCTGATTTATTATTTCTTCCTTAGCATGGATGACATGGGAACAAAGCTGATATTTCATCAGTCTTGTTTTTATTGAAGTTGAAAGGTTATATATTTCTACTATCTACTGCAATAATGCCAAATATTTTTATAGTGCTTGTAAATCTTATGACATTATTTTTTTAGTTTGTATTTAAGGCATTTACTCAAAAGGGACCATATGCCTCAGTTCATGTTACTCTATCATCAGTGTGTACGGTCACTCTATTTTCTAATACTTTTAAGATTGGTTTTGGCCCCGACGTTCCTCTGCCAGATTTATTTCCTTTATTTTCCCCTATATAGCACCATTTGGGCCATTTAATATGTAATTTCCCAACTCACCTTTCATAGTTATTTTAAACGTGTATATATTTGAAATATCGAATTGTTTTGTATTTTCTAATTTTTGCAAAAGTAGTATCGACTAAAAATCACATCCTGTTCTTTTATTTTTTCTACACAAAATTATTGTTTTAAAATTTGTGTTGCTCCATAGAAATTATTGCTTCTGGCCACTGTCTAATATTCCACCATATGTTAATACCATGTTTTGCTTATCCATTACCCTGGTGATACATACTTAGGCTATTTTCAACACTTTATGTCCACCATAAGGCATTAATACACTCTTTCCACATGTCCCCTTGAGTAACAGTGCAGCTGTGGAATGGCTGAGGTGGAAGTCATATATATGCCTTATTTCACAGATTCCTCCCCAGAATAGCTGTACCATTTCCCCCTCACCAGCAATACTTGGAATTTCTCTCTTGCCATATCCTTTGTCACCACATGCTGTTAATCTGCATTTTAAAAAATTAATTAATTTATTTATTTTTGGCTGCATTGGGTCTTCGTTGCTACACTCAGGCTCTCTCTAGTTGCAGCGAGAGGGGTCTACTCTTCGTTGCGGTGCGCAGGCTTCTCATTGCAGTGGCTTCTCTTGTTGCGGAGCACAGGCTCTAGGCGCGCGGGCTCAGTAGTTGTGGCTCCCAGGCTCTAGAGCGCAGGCTCAGTAGTTGTGATGCACAGGCGTAGTTGCTCCACAGCATAATTTGCATTTTAACTTCTGGAAATTTGGCATGTGTGGGTTCATATGAAGTAAGGTGTTTTAATTCTGCATTGCTCTGATTCTAGAAAAGTTAGGCCTTCATATACTTTCTTGCTATTCATGTTTTCCATTCTATGAATTGCCTATCATGACCTTCGCTCATTTTTCTATTGAGTATTCTGTGTCTTTAGAGATGTAGAAGTTTTTGTATTCAGATGTTGAGTCCTTTATTGGGTTTTGGGTAATGTATGTCTTCTACCCATCAACTGTTTTTCAGTCTGACTTTGGTATCCTTTATTGTACATAAAATTCTAATTTTTATTAAAGTATAATTGATTTACAATACTATGTTAATTTCAGGTGTACAACGTGGTGATTCAATATTTTTATAGATTATGCTCCATTGAAAGTTACTATAAAATATTGGCTATATTCCCCATGCCCTACAATATATCCTTGTATCTCATTTATTTTATACATAAGTTGTCTGCACTTCCTAATTCCCAGTCTGTATCTTGCCCCTCTCGCTTCCCTCTCCCCACTGGTAACCACTAGATTGTTTTCTATATCTGTGAATCTGTTTCTGTTCTGTTGTATCCATTCATTTGTCTTATTTTTTAGATTCTACTTATAAGTGATATCATTACAGTATTTGTCTTTGTCTGACTTATTTCACTAAGCATAATACCCTCCAGGTCCATCTATGTTGTTGCAAATGGCACAATTTAATCATTTTTTATGGCTGAGCAGTGTTCCATTGTGTATATATGGCGCGTATTCTTTATTCATTCATCTGTTGATGGACACTTAGGTTGCTTCCATATCTTGGCTATTGTAAACAATGCTGTTATAAACACTGGATGTGGGTGCATGCATCTTTTCAAATCAGTGTTTCTGTTTTCTTCAGATATATACCCAGGAGTGGAATTACTGGATGATATGGTTGTTCTGTTTTGTTTTTGTTTTTATTAACATCTTTATTGGAGTATAGTTGCTTTACAATGGTGCGTTAGTTTCTGCTTTATAACAAAGTGAGTCAGCTATACATATACATATGTCCCCATATCTTCTTCCTCTTGTGTCTCCCTCCCACCCTCCCTGTCCCACCCCTCTAGTGGCTACATCAGTTAACATTCCCACCAACAGTGTACCAGGGTTCCCTTTTCTCCACATCCTCGCCAAGGCTTGTTAGTTTTGTTCTTTTTTATGATAGCCATTCTGACATGTGTGAGGTGATCTCTCATTGTGGTTTTGATTTGCATTTCCCTGATGGCTAGTGATGTTGAGCATCTTTTCATGTGCCTGTTGGCCATCTGTATGTTTTCTTTGGAAAAATGTCTATTCAGCTCTTCTGCCCATTTTTTTAAATCAGATTTTTTATATTAATAAATTTATAATTTTAATATAGTTAAATTCATCACTTTTGCTTCATACAATGTATGTTTCTTTATTTTTCAAAGATCTATTTCATCTCTTACCCTGAAATCACAAATATATTCCCTTGCAATTTCTTTTATTCTCTCTAGATTTTATTTTTCACATTTAGATATTAAAACTATTGTATTTTAGTTTTGTACATTAGGTGGAATTATATAACATAATGGTTAATAGAATGATTTCTGTGGGGTTTAAGTTCCAGCTCCACCATGTACTTCTTAGGCTAGTCATTTTATCTCTCATACCTCAGTTTTTCCACCTGTAAAATGAGGATAATAGTTTATGCCTTGTGGATTTTTTTGTGAAGATTAGGTGAGCTATATAGGACTGGGTACAACATAAGTGATATCACTAGGTTAAGATCCAGTCTCATATCTCTTTTGAAAATGAGACTGTTTCCCCAAAAGCTGTAATTCAACTTCCTCCATTGGACTATGATTCCATCTCTTTCATGTGCCAACTTCCTCTCTGTATACAGCTCTATTTCTAGGCCACCTGTTTGATTTGTTTTCTTGTTTGCTGTTTCTTCCAAGGGCATCACAGTTCTTATCTATCATGACTTCCCAATATATCTTAATGTGTAGGGCACATTCTCCATTTTGAGCTTATTTTTCAAAACTACCTTAGCTGTATGGAGAACTTTATTCTTCCAGATACATTTTATTTTATTTTATTTTAATGTTTTTATAGGAGATAGAGCAATCTGCTCTTTTTTTTTCTTTCTTTTTTTTTTTTTTTGGCTGCGTTGGGTCTTCATTGCTGCGTGTGAGCTTTGTCTAGTTGCAGCGAGGGGTGGGGCAGGAGGCTACTCTTTGTTGTGGTGCACAGGCTTCTCATTGCAGTGGCTTCCCTTGTTGCGGAGCACAGGCTCCAGGCTCGTGGGCTTCAGTAGTTGTGGCTCGTGGGCTCTAGAGTGCAGGCTCAGCAGTTGTGGTGCACCAGCTCAGTTGCTCCGTGGCATGTGGGATCTTCGTGGACCAGGGATTGAACCCATGTTCCCTCCATTGGCAGGCAGATTCTCAACCACTGCACCACCAGGGAAGTCCCCCAGATACATTTTAGAATCACTTTTTTATGCTGTCCCTCAAAAAAAAAGAGCTTGGCCTTTTATTACAGTTGCATTTAATTTTATAGATTAATATAAGGACATTTATATTATTATAGTAAGTCATCTCATCCATACCTGTGATATATATTTCTTTTACTCATGTGTCCTCTAATAAAGTTTTCATTATGAAGATTTTCTGCATAATTTATTAGGTGAAACCCCATACTCTCTATAGGTTTTGTTACTATGGTAAATTCATCTTGTATTGTATCTAGATACTGATGCTATGGAGGAACACAGTTGATTTTGGTGCATTAATTTTTTTCCAGCCCCTATGTTGAGCTCTTTTCTTAGATTTAATAGCTTATTGATTTTCCTGTGTTTCCAATGAAATACATAATCAAAACAATCTATAAATATGACATTTTTATCTATATTCTTCTAAACCTTCTCTCTCTATTCCTCTCAATACACAGCTCCGAAAAGGTCGGTTCCAATAGACCAGTAATGTTAGAAATCTTTATCTCAATTCTCTCCTTAAAGGAAATGCTAATTTTTAAAAAAAATTAGTAGTATAATAATTTTTGTTAGTGTATACATGTGCCATGTATTTTTGGTATATAGCCTTTATCAAGGAAAGATAGTTATTATTTGGATCTAGTTTTATAAAATTTACCCTACCCAATAGATTTTGAACCTCATGGGATGCTTTTTATCTCTTCTATCTAAAAAGAAAGATGATACAATTTTCTCCTTTTATTTAACTAATACAGTGAATCACATGATATGACTGGCTGATACTGAACCAACCTTGCATTCTCAAGGATAAACCCACTTGACCAAATCGTATTATAGTATAGGTTAGCTTTTGCTGTATTACAAACCACCTCAAAACTTAGTGGCTTAGGGAGATCAGCTTGGTGCTTTGTGACCACCTAGAGGGGTGGGATAGGGAGGGTGGGAGGGAGGGAGACACAAGAGGGAAGAGATATGGGAACATATGTATATGTATAACTGATTCACTTTGTTATAAAGCAGAAACTAACAGACCATTGTAAAGAAATTATACTCCAATAAAGATATAAAAAACAAAACAACAACAACAAAAAACTTAGTGGCTTAAAATAGCAATTACTTGGCAATTTGGGACTGGATTCATCTGGGTAGTGTTTTACTTTCGGTTTTTTCTGGGCTCCTTCATGCAGTTTTAGTCAACTGATGGATCAGCTGAGTGAGAGCTGGTCTGAGACAGCCTCACTCACAGGTTTGGTGGTTGGCATGGGCAGTGGGAGCACCTGGTCCACTTGTCTTCAGAACCTAGTGGGCTAGTCCTCGGCAGCTGAGCCATCAAGCTCTTTTGCTATTGTCTCATCATGTGGGTTGAGTATGCCAAAGCCCAGTCCTGCTGAAGTGGTGACTCAGGAATGAGGGTGTCAGAAGGGGATTGTACCATAATTTTTGAAACATCCTATCACAATGTTTTTAATATACCTTAAAACTCTGTGGAATAATATTGTATTTAGGTTTTTGACTTATATTTTTAATAAGGAAAATTTGATTGTAATGTGTTTTTATATTGCCCCTGTTTGGTATAATATTCTTCTTGCACCTCTAGCCCCATTATTCTAGCTTGGGGTACTTAAAATGTATTGAAGGGGATAGAAATGAGTATTGCATCTTAAATAAAATAGTCTTGGACAAGTGGTTCCCACTTATCACCGAGGTTGTTCAACAGGCTGCACTCTCACAGTGGACTATTGAACCCTTATGCACACCAAGCATTACATCTCACTTATACCTTACTAGCATTCTTGTGCTGGTTCCTTGATTTTAATTTAAAAAGTAATAAGTCCTTGAAAAAATACAAAGTAAGAAGCAAAAACCCTCCATCACTCTAGTCTCTTTCCCTCACAGGGGAAGCAACTATAAAGTTAAGATGTCAATTAAAAAATATTTACAAGATGAAAATGATTCTTAAAAGTCCTTGGGGGCATTTAATCATTGAAGGGTATGCTGAAGAAGGTAAGTAACAGTTTGACCTCCAATCCAGAGACTATTGGCAATAAGTGTAAACAGTGCTCTAACAACATGGCCTAATAGAACTATAGAACTAAAGAAAAGGCTAGGATTAGGATTATTGGGCCCAAATTCACATTGTTCCTAATGAAGAACCTTAAAATCATGAAATATTGACTGATCTCTAATTCTAATTCTAAGTCATTCCAGAATGCTATTTTCTGTGTCGAGGAGTGGAGTTTGAGAGAGAAATAAGAAGGAATAAAGTCCAGTTTGGTTTTAAAGAATCATGGAGAAATGAAGATTATTTCTTTCATAATTTCCCTGTAGATAGAGCTCTTCTATGACTGACTGTTTCACTAAAGCAGGGAAATACAGGGTGTTATCCAGATAATCATATCAGTTTACTTCCAGTCAGTCCTCTTCTGGGCAAACACATCTTTAACTTCATTTGTATTATATAGTATTTTAAATTATGAATTGTTTTGTCTTCTCAGGTCAGTTTCTTTTAGCCACGTGGGTTTGCTCTCTGTTTATTCCCTCCCCCTTCCCTCTCTTCCTTCTCTCCTGTACTCCCTTTTTTATTAGTGAATTGGAAAGACGATTTCCTTATATATGCTAAACTATGCAATTGCAAAACCCAAAAATATAACTAACGTTTTATGAAGAAGACAATAACGAAAAAAAATTATAGTGGAAAAATCTTAGGAAACTGGAAGGAATTTGGGGGTCTTTCTGTCTCGAAGTAGATTTGGAATGTGAATTTCAGGTTCTCTTTTTTAATGCAGGGTTGCTAGTTGAGCCTTTATTTTATTTTCAGAAAAACAATCAGCTTACATATTTTTTTAACAAGGTTTTCTTCACCTTTGGAAATTAGTAATGATTAAAAAGAATATTATATAGTTAAGTGATGTCTAATTTTTTTCCTCATGGGTTCACCGTAGTTCAGGTTATAGCCCTGATCTGTTTAATCCTCCAACAATCCTGAGAGGGAGCAAAGGGGCAGATGTTCTTTCCTCATTTCACAGATGAGAAAACTGAGATTCAAAGTGAGGTTAAGTGCTTCTGCCAAG
The DNA here is from genome assembly GCF_059928025.1 of Delphinapterus leucas. Classification (NCBI taxonomy): domain Eukaryota; kingdom Metazoa; phylum Chordata; class Mammalia; order Artiodactyla; family Monodontidae; genus Delphinapterus; species Delphinapterus leucas. Next base: position 3,015,160 of record NW_028322262.1, on the reverse strand, counting down.
GTCATTCTGTGAGGTGAAGCCGGAGCCAGGAATAGCACCTCATCCTCTTGTTTTCTCTCATGTGATTCTCCATCCGCTGACCCACTCTCACTATAAAAACACACTGTACCAGGCCTCACACAATCCCTGAAACGTCCTTTTTGTAGGACACTATGGTAGTGACAAGATTGAACAGATATAAAGAATGCTGTAAAAAAGGACCTGTCTTTTTTGTTGACTCCATCCCATAAACTTCCACAGCCACACTGCCTGAGAAACATGAGGCATCCATTAAGATCATGTTCCCATTAGTTCCCAAAATCTAGCTAGAACTAGGTTTTGCAGAAATTGAAGACACATCTTGTGGCCTGACTGCTGAAAATGAGTGTCTCAGGAGTCAGAGAGGCATTGCTGCTCAACGAAGTCAAGAATGCCCTTTGCTAATTGTTTCTCCTCCATTTCTGAGGGAATTTAAATTCATGATCGGCACCATATATTATACTTCAATACTATTCACCATCCATCTTGTACGTATTTGCAGGAAAGAATGTTGCCCAAGTCATTATATCCCGCCATGATTCACAGTCGTATGACCTTAGGTGGCAGCTCAGCAGGAGCTTACCGGTGCCTTAAATCATCCCTGTTGTGGACATACAAGAGCGTGACCTCCGACTTCCCAAGCTGTCTCTTCATGAAATGAAAATGGAACTGAGAGTTTAGGGGAACGTTTTGAAAGTGTCTGGCTCTTGTAGTCATCTAATGAGGTCCCTCATTTCTAGCTGCTAAGCATGCCCTTTAATTGGTGGTCACTCGAAAATCAATGATAATATAACTGTCCAACTCTTTGGAGCTATTTTTCTCTCTGCTTTCTATCTTGCAAGTGCACGATAAAAGAAACCACCCATTCAGCCATTATCTTGTGTCACTTACTATTCAGAGATCAGTCTTCCTTTATGTGCTCTTTCAGGAAAGACCTGGGTTGTATTTTTCACTTGCCTTTCAGGCAGAGAGTAGAGTCCTTGGCACAGATTAAGTCCTCAAAAATGTTAGATGCGTGGATGGGTGGGCAGTGGATTGCAGCACATGAGCAACTACAGTAACATTGTGATTTTTTACTGTACATGACAAGGAAATGACCTCAGTTGGGGAAATAAATGCCTAGCCCATATGCCACCACTTTCCCCTTCCATCTTCATTACAGTCCTTACTAATCTATTATGACATTTTTTCCCATTGGGTCTAGACATGACCTCAGGATGCTTGTAGAATATAAACAGTCCTGTGCAATGTAAACCTTGTATAATGTAAACAATGCTTTACTGTTTGATTTGAGTTGGGACACGAGAAGAATCCTATTTTCCGTCCATAACATAGACGTTGGGAATAATAGCTAATGCTTATGTAAACATATAGATTCATAGGATAGAAAAAATAATTTTTAAGAAATGACCTAGTACAGACTCGGGGGAAAATATATGTTAACTTGATTATAGAAATTTGGTTCAGCCACTCAGCTTCAACCTTCAAAAATCATGTCACTTTTTATTTTAAACCAACATATGAATCCAAGGTATAGCAAAATAAACCATAAACCTTGCAGAACAGGGCCCTTCTAGATACGATCTCGTTAGGACCTGATTCTCCATGGTTGTATCTACACAGAGGGGTAATGCCAGGTCCCCTACTGGGAAGCTGAATTGGAGGAAGAGATAGACATAGAGGTACTATGGATAATTCTAGACTGACATGGTCATCAAGAAGTCCTATGAAAAATAATTTCTGGTGAGTATAGAGTAAATCAGCAATGAGAAACGGAGAGGATTGGAATTAAGTAGACTCATCACTAGTCCGTGGTTATTACCAGTGTAGCAGTTTAGCAATGAATTACTCAAGGTAATTGGTGCTAGGTAGTCTAACAAACACTCCTGAAAGCCAAGTGTCTTAACTTAATAAATGTTTATTTCTCTTGTCAGAGACCAGTGTGAATTAGGTGGTTCATTCTTAGCAGATTGCTTTCAAGTAGTGAATCAGGAACCCGTGCCCCCTCCACCTTGAGGTGTTGTCTTAAATGCATGACTACCTAAACTACAGCAGAAGGGAACATGGGCAATCATGCATAATATCTCCTGGCCGGGCCTGAAAGGGGTAGACCCATACCCTTTCAACAAGAATGCAAAAACTTGACCTCTGCCTGGCTCCAAGGGAGGTTAGAAAAGGTCATTGTTCTGTGTGTCCATGAAGAGGAGAATGAAATGCATCTCACTGTCTCATCCATAGCTGAAGGCAGGTAATCTGTGAGAGAGAGCAATGTTTGCAGATGGTGATACATGAAGATTGAGGAAGATGGATTTCTCAATCATTGAGGAGTACTGTTCCATCTAACTGAGTTCGGAATGGTAATAAAGTCATCCACTGAAAACTTACCAATCTAGTTTGTGTGCAAGATATTATGAATTATAGTCTGACCGTTAATTTAGCAGACCCACAAATATTTACATCTACCAAGCACCGTGCTGGCAACTGCAGCTTACCAGTACTTCTTTCCTGGGCCCTGGATAATTTCCAGTAGTTGGTATCAGGATCTAAGCTATCCACTTGATGTGGACACTAGTCCCCTTGTAGCCCTCTCACAGGAGCCTTTAACCATTCGTGGCCAAAAACAAAGGAAATGGGCAAGAGTTACTGCTCTGCTTATCAGAAAGTGTCTCCTAAAGTCTTGTCTCCTAAATCATTTTTCTGGCCCCTTTATAGTAATTCTTTCTTTATTCACATTTCTTGGCCTACTGAACGCTATAGTCAAATCCTCCCTCAATTTTCTTTTTTCTGAAGTATATAAAACTACATTTTCTTCAGCCTTTTTTTAAAAAAATGATAATTATCTTGTTTATTGGTATTTGGAAAATCTAATGAGATCACATATTTAAAAATCACATACTATCAAAAGATAAATAGTAGTAGTAATTCCTTCTGGAATATTTTTGCCCCTCATCCAACCAATGTTAGGTCCCTTACTCCCTTTCTTAGCAACTTTTATTAATTTCTTATGTGTCTATCAGAAGTTTTTTGTGGCAAAGGTACATGTGTATGTTTCAGAGGTTACTGTTGTCATGAATTCACAGAAGCCAGAGCCTGGAAAGCATTAAGTGGTCCTGAGCACCCCATTTCCAATGAGAGAGCGTAGCAGTGCTCAAACGGCTGGGTGTCCTATAATTCAACTCAATTCTGGCACTATCTACCTGTAGATAGCATCAGATCTCACATGTTAAGGGCTCAGTCCAGCAGGAATGCACACACACACTTCAGGTGCCAGTCACCAAGTATATGTTGTCACCTGTGCTTCTGACCCTTGTACCACAGATCAGAGGTTCCAACGAACCCCTTCTTAGCTTTAATTAATTTGCTCAAGTGACTCATAGTACTCACAGAAATATCCTATTAAGTAGATTAACCGGTGTATTATAAAATGATAAAACTCAGCAACAGCCAGATAGAAAACATGTATAGGATGAGGTATGGGGAGAAAGCATGGAGCCCACTCTCCCCAAATCTCCATGTGCTCACCAACTGGGAAGCTCCCTGAACCCTGTCCTTGGGGGTTTATGGAGGCTTCAGTACACAGGTGTGACTGAATAACTCATTGGCCATGGGCGATTGAGCTCAATCTTGAGTGGCTCTTCCCTGCCCTGAGGGCAAGGGGGTGGGACTGAAAGTTCCAACCTCTAATCACAATGTTGGCTCCACAGGCTGCCTGCTCCCATCCTTAAGTGCTTTCCAAAGATCACCTTGTTAACATAACAAAAGACACCATTATCATCTCATCACTTAGGAAATCCCAAGGGTTTTAGAAACTGTGGCAGAAACTGGGACAGAGACCAAAAATATAATTCTTATTACTCCTAAATCACAGTTATCTAGGTAAATGTTTGTATCACCCCAAACAGGCAGTAGTCACCAGGGAAAATAAGTTAATTGCCAGTCTTTTCTATTAATTTTTAAAAATCAGATTTAAGAAGAGAATTTTTTTAATGGCCAGTGAAAATGTCTCTTTAGCTCTTGCCTTTTTCTAGTTATTATTTATTTTTTCAATTTTTAGTTTAGTGTTGAAAAGTGTCTTTAAGTTATTTTAAGGTTAGAACCGAACCTTCCAGGGTTAAAAAACTATTGCGTCTCTTGAAAGAGATTATTTTAGACTTAGTGAAATGGATTTGATGCTAGAGAACATGTGACATCATACATTTGACCTTTTTGAAATGATTTACATTATATCAGCTACATTTTAAGTCCAGCAACTGTAACCAAAAAAAAAGAAAAAAACCCCTACTAATTAAGGCAACTTTGCAGATTGATGGCATTAGATTATCAATTAAGATCTCAGTTTTAAACCAGATTTTTCCTCTAAATAGTGATCCAAAGAGCACTAGTTTTACGGTCATTCTAATTAGTCAGGCTTCTGATTGTTTAGTGCCTTCACTTGAAGTTTGTTAAATATTTTGAATATCACCTATGCTCCCATGGGACATCAGTGAATGTGAAGTCAACAAAAAAGAAAAAAAAGTAAGAAAAAGGATTTTGTAGTAAAATAAACTTGAGAAATCCTGGGTTCAGTAAATTTAAACATGTTTCGTGACTGGAGGACTTTTGAGATGTGGAATGAGCTATAATGTGCTCTGTGAATTTCACTGTTAAGTAGAGTTTTGTCTGAAGTGTTTTTAAACTTTATTTGGCTCTACAACCCTTTGTCAGTGGAACATTTTAAAGGACTCTGTTTCTAGCAACTTTGGAAAATGCTGTTCTGGTCTCAGTTGAGCCCTTGAAATCTTAGCATTTGGAAGGAGATCCACACACAAGCTCATCCAATTTCTGGTACAGAAATCTACCATGTATCCACGCTATAGGCTCACTCAGCTGTGGATGAGTATTTTGATAAATGAGTATTTTGATAACAAAATGCTCGCTACCCATAAATCAGCTGATTCTATAGTCGGAATGCTGGTCTGTTAGGAGGTTTTAACTTTTTAAGTGCCTTTTACTATTAGAAAATTTTAAGTTTTAAAATTTTGTCTATTGGACCTAGATCTGATCTCTGGATTAAGATAAGTCCTACTCAAGTAAAAGAATCCTTATTTTTCAAGGATGATTTGTACATAAAAAAAAAAATCCATATACTTAAAATCATCTGTAAATAGTGACTGAAGAGTAATTGAAAATACATTTGAAAATAATTTTCATTTGAAATTTATGTCAAACTATGTTATTATATAAACGAATCCAGTATATTTTCTCTTATAGCCAGTAAAATTTAGGTTAAATTTTAATTAAGCACAAGTGCTACAATTAAAAAAAAGAATTACATTCTGTTTCGAGTGATTATTTCAGCAAAACTGGTTTATGGGACAGTAAACTGTCCTTCACTGCATGTTCAATGTTAGCAGCTCAAACAGGCTAATTCTGGTAAAAATTCAACAGTTTTCCAAGGCCTTCTCTTAATTATTTGATACTCAATTGTTTTTTCTTTTACTTCTATTGTATCTCTTTTTTAAATTGTTAACTACACATCCTCATTTATCAATGGCTTTGTATGTTTAACCCAGCAGATCTCTGGTATTATTTACAATGGCTTCATGATATTATAGCTTTAAAATTCAGAATTTCACTTTAAAGTTGATTTGAATTTTATTTCTATTAAACGGTATTATGTTTATGTTATGAATCCATCAGTGAGTAGTTTTCTGAAACAGGATGAGCAGTTTGCTGACTTAGAAGGGCTGGAATCTATAGACACCTTAAAATTAGGATGTAGATAACGAATAGTTGGATGACAAGAAACCCTGTTATATGAATACAGGAATAATAATGAGTGTTCCAAATCTTATCTTTTCTGTTCTTACTTTTCTCCAAAGGTTAGTTCTAGAGTCCTTAATTCTCCATTCAGTATTAAATGATTGACTATTTGCAGCCATCCCACCATTCTCCCCACTTCTAGGTCTGAGTTTGATAAACCTTTTGGTTTCATCCTTTATTTGTGAAGTAGTGTTCCTAGTCAAGCCAGAAGGCTGTTCCATTAAAGGTTTAGCATTTTAGTGATTTTAGTAGTAAGGGTAAGGATAAGTGGTCTTCAGCCCGTCACAGTCTTCCACCCAACCTTTCTTCATATGAATTTCCTGCAGTAGAAAAATTAGACAACCAGGCTGAATGATTGAGTCCCTGACTATGACTAGCAATGAACTACTCAGCCCTGGCTTCCTGGGCATGCCATCCTTCAAAAACAGCCTGCCAGATGGAATCTCAATCCCCTAGCTTGGCATTCAAGACACTCATACTCTAATCCACCAAAATCCACTTCCAGTAGTTCTCCCCACTTCTTTCATACAGCAAATATCCATTCACCCAACTGCATTCACTTATCTGGAGTGCAAGTTCTTTTCCTTATTTTCCAATATATCCCTATTTCATCTGCCTAGGAAGTCTTTCAATTTCTTCACAATCTTAAATCCTACATGGTCTTTACTTTCCTACCTTTACAACTTGACCTTAAGAAAATTTTTGCTTTCCAAGATCTATAAGTCAATCAATCAATAAACCATTAATAAGTTCATAGAAAAAAAAAAAAAGTTCATAGGCTGCTTCAATACAGTTCTCCTCAATACAAATATAGTTGTCAATCCTTAATAATAACAGCTTATATTTGATCACATAGAAATGTATTTTAACTCACATATTTGTTATCTAAAATGATAGTATAGCACTCTTCATTTCGTTGGTTATTTTCTCACATATTTTAATGTCAGTATCACCTCTTTGAAGACTTAAAGTATATGTTGTCCATTTTTTCAGTATTTTAGTATCCTGCCCTGTTTTACACTTAGTGGGTGTTCAATAAATGACTTCGACACTTCACAGAATGGAGAAAATTTTCCCAAATCCTACAAGCGTTGACCCTCTCTGACTTTGCACATCACTTGTTAATGGCAGCTGGGTAGTTGTGTTTGATAGAAATTCAAGAAAAAATTTCTACATGTTTCAAGACCAAAGCCACAGTCATATGAGGACCTTAGCATCATGAATATATTTTTAAATATATACAATGGAGAATTGCACTTTTATGATTTTGTGATGAATCACATGTAAAACAGTCATTCACATTTTATTTATTTATTATTATTTTTAAATATCTTTATTGGAGTATAATTGCTTTACAATGGTGTGTTAGTTTCTGCTTTATAACAAAGTGAATCAGCTGTACATATACATATATCCCCACATCTCCTCCCTCTTGCATCTCCCTCCCACCGTCCCTATCCCACCCCTCTAGGTGGTCACAAAGCACTGAGCTGATCTCCCTGTGCTATGTGGCTACTTCCCACTAGCTGTCTATTTTACATTTGGTAGTGTATATATGTCCATGCCACTCTCTCTTTGTCCCAGCTTACCCTTCCCCCTTCCTATGTCCTCAAGTCCATTCTCTATGTCTGCGTCTTTATTCCTGTCCTGCCCTTAGGTTCTTCAGAACCATTTTTTCTTTCTTTCTTTCTTTTTTTTTTAGATTCCATATATATGTGTTAGCATACAGTATTTGTTTTTCTCTTTCTGACTTACTTCACTTTGTATGACAGACTCTAGGTCAATCCACCTCACTATGAATAACTCAATTTCATTTCTCTTTACAGCTGAGTAATATTCCATTGTATATATGTGCCACATCTTCATTATCCATTCATCTGTCGCTGGACACTTAGGATGCTTCCATGTCCTGGCTATTGTAAATAGAGCTTCAAAGAACATTCTGGTACATGTCTCTTTTTGAATGATGATTTTCTCAGGGTATATGCCCAGCAGTGGGATTGCTGGGTCGTATGGTAGTTCTATTTTTAGTTTTTTAAGGACCCGACATACGGTTCTCCATAGTGACTGTATCAATTTACATTCCCACCAACAGTACAAGAGTGTTCCCTTTTCTCCACACCCTCTCCAGCATTTATTGTTTGTAGATTTTTTTGATGATGGCCATTCTGACCTGTGTGAGGTGATACCTCATTGCACTTTTGATTTGCATTTCTCTAATGATTAGTGATGTTGAACATCCTTTCATGGGTTTGTTGTCAATCTGTATATTTTCTTTGGAGAAATGTCTGTTTAGGGCTTCTGTCCATTTTGGGATTGGCTTGTTTGTTTTTTTGATGTTGAGCTGCATGAGCTGCTTGTATATTTTGAGATTAATCCTTTGTCAGTTGCTTCATTTGCAAATATTTTCTCCCATTCTCAGGATTGTCTTTTCATCTTGTTTATGGTTTCCTTTGCTGTGCAAAAGCTTTTAAGTTTCATTAGGTCCCATTTGTTTATTTTTGTTTTTATTTCCATTTCTCTAGGAGGTGGGTCAAAAAGGATCTTGCTGTGATTTATGTCATAGAGTATTCTGCCTATGTTTTCCTCTAAGAGTTTTATAGCGTCTGGTCTTACATTTAGGTCTTTAATCCATTTTGAGTTTATTTTTGTGTGTGGTGTTAGGGAGTGTTCTAATTTCGTTCTTTTAAATGTAGCTGTCCAGTTTTCCCAGCACCATTATTGAAGAGGCTGTCTTTTCTCCATTGTATATTCTTGCCTCCTTTATGAAAAATAAGGTGACCATATGTGCGTGGGTTTCTCTCTGGGCTTTCTATCCTGTTCCATTGATGTATATTTCTGTCTTTGTGCCAGTACCATACTGTCTTGGTTACTGTACCTTTGTAATATAGTCTGAGGCCTGGGAGCGTAATTCCTCTAGCTCTGTTTTTCTTTCTCAAGATTGCTTTTGGTATTCAGGGTCTTTTGTGTTTCCATACAAATTGTGAAATTTTTTGTTCTAATTCTGTGAAAAATGCCGTTGGTAGTTGGATAGGTATTGCATTGAATCTGTAGATTGCTGTGGGTAGTATTGTCATTTTCACAATGTTGATTCTTCCAATCCAAGAACATGGTATATCTCTCCATCTGTTTGTATCATGTTTAATTTCTTTCCTCAGTGTCTTACCGTTTTCTGCATAAAGGTCTTTTGTCTCCTTAGGTAGGTTTATTCCTAGGTATTTTATTCTTTTTGTTGCAGTGGTAAATGGGAGTGTTTCCTTAATTTGTGTTTCAGATTTTTCATTATTAGTGTATAGGAATGCAAGAGATTTCTGTTCATTTATTTTGTATCCTGCTATATAACCAAATTCATTTATTAGCTCTAGTTAGTGTTCTGGTAGCATCTTTAGCATTCTCTATGTATAGTGTCATGTCATCTGCAAACAGTGACAGCTTTACTTCTTCTTTTCCAATTCGGATTCCTTTTATTTCTTTTTCTTCTCTGATTTCTGTGGCTAGAACTTCCAAAACTATGTTGAATAATAGTGGTGAGAGTGAACAACCTTGTCTTGTTCCTCATCTTAGAGGAAATGGTTTCAGTTTTTCACCATTGAAAACGGTGTTGGCTGTGGGTTTGTCATATATGGCCTTTATTATGTTGAGGCAAGTTCCCTCTATGCCTACTTTCTGGAGGGTTTTTATCATAAATGGGTGTTGAATTTTGTGGAAAGCTTTTCCTGCATCTATTGAGATGATCATATGGTTTTTCTCCTTCTGTTTGTTAATATGGTTTATCACATTGATTGATTTGCATATATTGAAGAATGCTTTCATTCCTGGGATAAACCCCACTTGATCATGGTGTAGGATCCTTTTAATGTGCTGTTGGATTCTGTTTGCTAGTATTTTGTTGAGGATTTTTGCATCTATGTTCATCAGTGATATTGGTCTGTAGTTTTCTTTCTTTGTGACATCTTTGTCTGGTTTTGGTATCAGGGTGATGGTGGCCTCGTAGAATGAGTTTGGGAATGTTTCTCCCTCTGCTATATTTTGGAAGAGTTTGAGAAGGGTAGGTGTTAGCTCTTGTCTAAATGTTTGCTAGAACTCGCCTGTGAAACCATCTGGTCCTGGGCTTTTGTTTGTTGGAAGATTTTTAATCACAGTCTCTATTTCAGTGCTTCTGATTGGTGTCTTTATATTTTCTATTTCTTCCTGGGTCAGTCTCAGAAGGTTGTGCATTTCTAAGAATTTGTGTGTTTCTTCCAGGTTGTCCATTTTATTGGCACAGAGTTGCTTGCAGTGATCTCTCATGATCCATTGTATTTCTGCAGTGTCTGTTGTTACTTCTCCTTTTTCATTTCTAATTCTATTGATTTGAGTCTTCTTCCTTTTTTTCTTAATGAGTCTGGCTAATGGTTTATCAATTTTGTTTATCTTCTCAAAGAACCAGCTTTTAGTTTTATTGATTTTTGCTCTCGTTTCCTTCATTTGTTTTTCATTTATTTCTGATCTGATTTTTATGATTTCTTTCCTTCTGCTAACTTTGGGGGTTTTTTTGTTCTTCTTTCCCTATTTGCTTTAAGTGTAAGGTTAGATTGTTTATTTGAGTTGTTTCTTCCTTCTTGAGGTAGGCTTGTATTGCTATAAACTGCCCTCTTACAACTGCTTTTGCAGCATCCCGTAGGTTTTGCGTCATCGTGTTTTCATTGTCATTCGTTTCTAGGTATTTTTTGATTTCTTCAGTGATCTCTTGGTAATTTAGTAACATATTGTTTAGCCTCCATGTTTTTGTATTTTGTACAGTTTTTTTCCTGTAATTGATATCTAGTCTTGTAGCATTATGGTCAGAATAGGTACTTGATACGATTTTAATTTTCTTACATTTACCAGGGCTTGACTTGTGACAAGTCAATATATGATCTATCCTGGAGAATGTTCCATGAGCACTTGAGAAGAAAGTGTATTCTGTTCTTTATGGATGGATGGAATGTTCTATAAATATCAATTAAGTCCATCTTGTTTAATGTGTCGTTTAAAGCTTGTGTTTCCTTATTTATTTTCATTTTGGATGATCTGTCCTTTGGTGAAAGTGGGGTGTTAAAGTCCCCTCCTATGATTGTGTTACTGTTGATTTCCCCTTCTATGGCTGTTAGCATTTGCCTTATGTATTGAGGTGCTCCTATTTTAGGTGCGTAAATATTTACAATTGTTATATCTTTCTCTTGGATCGATCCCTTGATCATTATGTAGTGTCCTTCTTTGTCTCTTGTAATAGTCTTTATTTTAAAGTCTATTTTGTCTGATATGAGAATTGCTATTCCAGCTTTCTTTTGATATCCATTTGCATGGAATATCTTTTTCCATCCCCTCACTTTCAGTCCGTATGTGTCCCTAGTATGTGTCTGAAGTGGTTCCTTTGTAGACAGTATATATAGGGGTCTTGTTTTTGTGTCCATTCAGCCAGTCTATGTCCTTTGGTTGGAGCATTTAATTCATTTACATTAAGGTAGTTATTGATATGTATGTTCCTATTCCCATTTTCTTAATTCTTTTGGGTTTGTTATTGGAGGTTTTTTCCTTCTCTTGTGTTTCCTATCTAGAGAATTTCCTTTAGCATTTGTAGTAAAGCTGGTTTTGTGGTGCTGAATTCTCTTAGCCTTGGCTTGTCTGTAAAGGTTTTAATTTCTCCGTGAAATCTGAATGAGATCCTTGCTGGTAGAATTATCTTGGTTGTAGGTTTTTCCCTTTCATCACTTTGAATATGTCTTGCCACTCCCTTCTGGCTTGCAGAGTTTCTGCTGAAAGGTCAGTTGTTAACCTTATGGGGATTCCCTTGTATGTTATTTGTTGTTTTCCCTTGCTGCTTTTAATATTTTTTCTTTGTATTTAATTTTTGATAGTTTGATTAATATGTGTCTTGGCATGTTTCTCCTTGGATATTTCCTGTATGGCACTGTCTGCGCTTCCTGGACTTGATTGCCTATTTCCTTTCCCATATAAGGGAAGTTTCTAACTGTATTCTCCTCAAATATTTTCTCAGTCCCTTTCTTTTTCTCTTCTTCTTCTGCGACCCCTATAATTCGAATGTTGGTGTGTTTAATGTTGTCCCAGAGGTCTCTGAGACTGTCCTCAATTCTTTTCATTCTTTTTTCTTTATTCTGCTCTGCAGTAGTTATTTCTACTATTTTATCTTCCAGGTCACTTTTCTGTTCTTCTGCCTCAGTTATTCTGCTATTGATTCCTTACAGAGAATTTTTAATTTCATTTATTGTGTTCTTCATCATTGTTTGTTTGCTCCTTAGTTCTTCTAGGTCCTTGTTAAACGTTTATTGTATTTTCTCCATTCTATTTCCTAGCTTTTGGCTCATGTTTACTATGATTACTCTGAGTTCTTTTTCAGGTGGACTGCCTATTTCCTCCTCATTTGTTTGGTCTGGTGGGTTTTTTCCTTGTTCCTTCATCTGCTGTGTATTTCTCTGTATTCTCATTTTGCTTAACTTACTGTGTTTGGGGTCTCCTTTTTGCAGGCTGCAGGTTCGTAGTTCCTGCTGTTTTTGGTGTCTGCCCCCAATGGCTAAGGTAGGTTCAGTGGGTTGTGTAGGCTTCCTGGTGGATGGGAGTGGTGCCTGTGTTCTGGTGGATGAGGCTGCATCTTGTCTTTCAGGTGGGCAGGACCACATCCTGTGGTGTGTTTTGGGGTGTCTGTGAGCTTATTATGATTTTAGGCAGCCTGTGTGCTAATGGGTGGAGTTATGTTCCTCTCTTGCTAGTTGTTTGGCATAGGGTTTCCAGCACTGTAGCTTGCTGGTCGTTGAGTGGAGCTGGGTGTTAGCGTTTAGATGGAGATCTCTGGGAGAGCTTTCGCCTTTTGATATTACGTGGTGCCGGGGGGGGGGTCTCTCGTGGACCAATGTCCTGAACTTGGCGCTCCTGCCTCAGAGGCACAGGCCTGACACCCTTCAGAGCACCAAGACCCTGTCAGCCACACAGCTCAGAACAAAAGGGAGAAAAAAAGAAAGAAAGAAAGTAAAAAATAAATAAAATAAAGTTATTAAAATAAAAAAAAATTAAAAAGTAATTTAAAAAAAGAAAGAAAGAAGAGAGCAACCAAACCAAAAAAGAAATCCACCAATGATAACAAGCCCTATAAACTATACTAAAAAGCAAAAAAAACAAAAGACGTACAGACAGAACCATAGGACAAATGGTATAAGCAAAGCTATACAGACAAAATCACAGAAAATCCACCGCCTCAATTTTGGGATGATTCATTGTCTATTCAGGTATTCCACTGCTGGGATAGATTTCCCTTTTTCTTCTTTGTTCGCACAGCTCCTGGGGCTCAGCTTTGGATTTGGCCCCGCCTCTGCGTGTAGGTCACCTGAGGGCGTCTTTTCTTCACCCAGACAGTACAGGGTTAAAGGAGCAGCTGCTTCGGGGGCTCTGGCTCACTCAGGCCGGGGGGAGGGTGGGGTATGGAGTGCGGGGCGAGCCTGCCGCAGCAGAGGCCAGCGTGAGGTTGCACCAGCCTGAGGCGCACCGTGCGTTCTCCCGCGGAAGTTGTCCCTGGAATTCGGGACCCTGGCAATGGCGGGCTGCAAAAGCTCCCGGGAGGGAAAGTGTGGACAGTGGCTTGTGCTTTCACACAGGATTCTTGGTGGCTGCAACAGCAGCCTTAGCATCTTATGCCTGTTTCTGGGGTCCGCGCTGATAGCCACGGCTCACGCCCATCTCTGGAGCTCGTTTCGCCAGTGCTTTATTAATCCCCTCTCCTTGTGCACCCCGAAACAGTGGTGTCTTGCCTCTTAGGCAGATCCAGACATTTTCCTGGACTCCCTCCCAGCTAGCTGTGGCACACTAGCCCCCTTCAGGCTGTGTTCACGCAGCCAACCCCAGTCCTCTACCTGGGATCTCACCTCTGAAGCCCGAGCCTCAGCTCCCAGCCCCCACCTGCCCTGGCAGGTGAGCAGAGAAGCCTCTGAGGCTGGTGAGTGCTGGTCAGCACCGATCTGTGCGGGATGCTCTCCGCTTTGCCTTTCGCACCCCTGTTGTTGTGCTCTCCTCCGTGTCTCCAAAGCTTCCCCCCACCCACTACTCCCTGTCTCTACCAGTGAAGGGGCTTCATAGTGTGTGGAAACTTTTCCTCCTTCACAGCTCCCTCCCAAAGGTGCAGGTCCCATCCCTATTCTTTTGTCTCTGTTTTTTCTTTTTTCTTTTGCCCTACCCAAGTACGTGAGGAGTTTCTTGCCTTTTGGGAAGTCTGAGGTCTTCTGCCAGTGTTCAGTAGGTGTTCTGTAGTTGTTCCACATGTAGATGTATTTCTGATGTATTTGTGGAGAGGAAGGTGATCTCCACATCTTACTCCTCTGCCATCTTGAAGGTTCATTCATATTTTAAATACTCTTCAGAGCACAATTTTTAAACTTCTGTTTCTCTAAACATAATGATTTAATAATTAAGAGGTGTCAGAATATTACAGTTGGTTTTTCTTGTCATTCTGTTTGTTTGTTTGATCCCATATTGTATCTTGGAGATTTTGGGGCAACTTATATTCTGTAGCAGTATACAGTATATATGCACAATGTTTTAAAAATCTGATGTATAAATATTGAGTTTTACTGTCACCTAGATGGCAGATATGCAAAAAATAAATTCATTAAAATATTTCTAATGTCCTGGTTTTAAAATAGGGAGCACTTTCTCGATGTTCATCTCCTCACATAGTCATAAAGTTTCCTACTTTAACAAAAGTCACTTGGTTCTCTGCACGCCAATGAACTTGAATGTTAAATTTACAAGTTCATGCTAATGTGTTCTCTGCTAAATTTGGGAATTTTCTTTCTGTGTATCCATTGATATTTCACTGTTTATCATGGTGGTGTAAATGCTTGGGTTAGCTTGACCTAAAGGCATCCAAATTCATGGAAATGAATGTGGAAATGGGACGATATAATTAAATATCACAATTAATGGGCTTGATGCTCCTATTTCATTCTTCACACAAACATATTAAAAGTAGATTTATTTTTTATTACGTAAGACTTGGTTCTATATATAGTTCAGCCAGAAGTAAAATTATTCCTAAATCACCCTGTCTCTCAACCTAATGCATCAGCTTCAGCCTGTACACATAATGACAGTCAGACCTTGATTGGCTTTTTTCTCTTCCAACTGGTGGTGTAGACCGCAAACAGGAACCCTGTCTGAGAAGAGTTTGTGTATAGACCCAGAGAAAAACTTTAACATGGCACTGTTGTTTATGTTATGATCGACCAAATTTATTGATCCAGTCATTTATTTATTTGTTCTTACAAAGTCCTGTTTTCATCCATCCAGCACATTTCCTGAATACTTACCATGCACCAAATACTGAAACTACAGTAATAAGCAAAACAGACATAGCCCACGTAGTCCCGGATTTCATAATTTGGAAAGCACAGCTGGACTAGAGTTACCCTTAGGAAAAATACGTTCAGATATAATTAGATAATCACACAAATATGTGAAATGAATAATAAACATATGATGCTGTAAAAGCAACGAGACCCAGTATTTTCAGGAGGTCAAAGAAAGGCTTTTTTGTGTCAGTGCCATTTGAACTGAGATGGGAAGGACGCATTAACTAAACAGTGGTGGTGATGGGGAAAGTAATCACTAGCTATCTGACCTCAGACAGGTTACTTAACCAGTTTATGCATCAGTTTTCTCATCTATCAAATGACAAGGTTAATAGTACCTACTTTATAGGGTCTGGTGAGGATTTGGTAAGAGTTTAGGACTATGTTCACTACATGGGCTCTATGTAAATATTACATATTGTTGTTACATGGCATTTTTACCCATAGTTTGCTAAGCTAGAAACATACTGAAGAAAATGAAAATAATTAAATAATACTGAATGTTGATTTCAGATTTATTCAAAGTAAGATGCAAGTGATAAATAAAACTTTCCATACAAAAAGTCACAATTCAGGTAGGGAGACAACATGGAAAATGTTGAAAGCGATGAAAATGATGATGTGAACTGCTTACAATATAGGCATTATGAAATGACACCTAGGAAAACTGGCAATCAATGAAGTGTTAATTGCTATTTTTTCTGGAAAGGGAAGATGGATGCTTGCAATAAACTTAAATGAAAGATTTTTAAAAATGGTGCCCTGGGAACAGAGAGGCACAAAAGCATGCTCATAATTTTGTGGCTTGGGCTGAAGCATTTCTCAAATGTCCTTGAAAGTTTCCAAAGACAGTCTTTCCTCAGGAAAGTATTTCTCCTGTGAGTAAATAATGTTCTTGCCTAGAAATGAAATGCATTAATATATTACATTGCAAGTGAACTGTTAGCAAGACTGGCAGCAGAAGTTCAGAAACAAATGTCGCATTGCAATCTAGAGTTTGAGGTTCTGTGTCTGAACTTCCATAACTTCTAAAGGGATGCCCTTTGTATGAAATCAAAGTAGTCCAGAGAAGAATTTTGACTTCTCTTTACTTAACTATTAGAAGGATTTATTTGGAATTATTATTGTGTCATGCATGTTCTGCCTTAAATTTTCTGTGGTTGAGTTGCACAATTGATAAGCTAAGGTTTCTTTCCACCATAAAAAGGCTCCTTTTAAGGAGTCCTATAATAATGACAATTAAAATACTTGCTTGCTTTTGAAGAAAGCTTCATGCTTGGGCTTCCCTGGTGGTGCAGTGGTTGAGAGTCCGCCTGCCGATGCAGGGGACACAGGGTCGTGCCCCGGTCCGGGAAGATCCCGCATGCCGTGGAGCGGCTGGGCCCGTGAGCCATGGCTGCTGAGCCTGCGCATCCGGAGCCTGTGCTCCGCAACAGGAGAGGCCACAACAGTGAGAGGCCCAAGTACCGGAAAAAAAAAAAAAAGAAAGAAAGCTTCATGCTTTCCAAAGTGCTTTATAAACGCATTTCTATGAGGCAGGTGGAACATGTCCTGTCAACAGTATTTTACAGAAAAGAAAATGGAGGCTGTAAAGGAAAGCTGCTTGGTCAAGGTCATTCAGTGCGTTAGGCGAGTTTTCATCACAGGAGTACGCACAGTTGAGCAGGGAATCCAGCAGGGAAAGCTTAAGGCTTTAGTCTATCTTTACACACGTATTTTTGCATAAATGAAAAATCTACCCAAAATGAAGTGCATTAGGTACCTAGTACTGCCTTCTTGTTCCTTAGAGTCTAGTGAGGGATATAGACTGAGCATATTCTATCCCAATGAAGATAACTTAGATTATTCTGAGGATGATCACTTGGGCTTCAGAATCTGAATTCCAGCTTGACCCCTAACATGAAGGAAGTTACTTAATCTTTCAGAGCCTGTTTCTCCATCCCTTAAATGGCAATTTGAATGCTCTCTTATATGTTTATTAACTCATTCACTTAACAAAGCACCTGCTAGATCTCAAGTACTCTGCTAAGAATGGTGAAGCTTTTCTAGGAAGCCAGAAGGCATCCTCCAGTGGATAGCGGAGGTCAAGAGAGGTTAGAGTTAACACTTGAATTTGACAGTGGGAGAAGATGAAAGGTTCACACGGCAAGGAAAAGAGAAAAAGACTATTATACAGGTTAAAGAGCTAGACCTGGAGATATTTGGAGTGACAAAATTTCTGAATTTTGATGTACCATACTTCCTGCCTCAGTTTCCACATCTTGGAAATGGGAATAATGATTAAACATGTTTCACAGTATTCATTTGGTAGAGATTAAATGAGGATTAAAAAAGCATGGAAAGTGGCATAGGACAAATTTGATAAATTATTATGTATGAAAGTGTGTATAAATAAAATCAATTGCCATGACCCCTCTTCGTACCAAGTGATCACAGCACGCTTTAATTTTCTAGCTGAGTCTGGATATGGATTCGTAACTTTATTCAAACAGTTTGGATTGGCTGGAAATTTTTGCTCCTCTGCTCTAATACAATTTAATTTTAATTTTGGTTTTTAAGGTACATGGGTATAAATAAGAAGAGTATTAAAAGAAATGTATTTCAGATTTTAAATTCAAAAATGTAGAAAAACTTTCTTTTACTATTTTTCATTTTACCTTTGGGTGCACTGATCAGCTACTTTTTCTTCTGCACCCAGGCAAAAGGGATTCTGAAGAAAACACTTTAGAATTTTGATTTCATATATAAGATAGTGGGAGCCTCTGCCTGCTTGATTTACACTTGTGCTCACCTTCCACTTTATGTGGGAGGGGGCATACGAGTAAAGGAAATTTTTATATGATTTCAAGTTATTTAATTCCTGATATTATATTTAGCCATGATAGAGTGTTATGATTTGCCTACAACATCCATCCTTCCTTTTCTTGTACCTTACCTTGTTCAGAGAGGACTTGTGCCTGTTCTGCTTTGAATTTCTCAACCAGTTCAGCTGCTAAAATCACAGGTGAAGCTTAGTTTCTGCTGATTTAATCCACCCAATCGAGATAGAGTTTCTCATTTTATTCAGCAAATATTTACTATGCCTTAAGAAAAGATTTTTAAAAAATGCATGGTCTTATTTGCTAATGCTGCTGGGAATTAATTAATTAAGTTTTAGGTTCACAGTAAAATTGAGCACAAGGTACAGAGATTTCCCACACATTCCTCTGGTGGGAATGTAATAAATTGGTACAGCCACTGTGGAAAACAGTACGGAGGTCCCTCAAAAGCTAAAAATAGAATTCCCATATGATCCAGCAATCCCACTCCTGGGCATATATCCAGACAAAACTATAATTCAAAAAGATACATGCACCCCAATGTTCGCAGCATCATAGAGGCGTTATTTACGATTGCCAAGACGTGGAAACAACCTGAGTGTCCATCAACAGATCAATGGATAAAGAAGATTTTTTATATACATATTATATATATATATATAATATATATATAATTAAAATTTATATATTTGCATACATATATATATAAATACTACTCAGCCATAAAAAAGAATGAAATTAATTTTGCCATTTGCAGCAACATGGATGGACTTGGAGGGCATTATTCTAAGAGAAACAAGTCAGACAGAGAAAGACAAATACTGTATGATATCGCTTATATGTGGAATCTAAGAAATAAAACAAACTTGTGAATATAACAAAAGAAGCAGACTCACAGATATAGAGAACAAACTAGTAATTGCCAGTGGGGGAGGGGGGAAAGGCAATTTAAGAGTTGGAATTGGGAAGTGGGAAGTACAAACTATTTGGTGTAAAGTAGGCTCCAGGAATGTATTATACAACAGGGGGAATATAGCCAATATTTTGTAATAAATGGAAAGTAGTCTTTAAAATTGTATAGAAATATTTTCTTTTTTAAAAAAGATACTTCTTAGCTGATAGAAGCTTTAGAAGTCTACAGAGGCAGATAATTTTTAAATTGCAGCATATAACTTCTGGAGCCTGGCTGACGTTCTCATAGGAAGCAGCATGAAAATTACTTTCAAAGGCATTCATCACCTTAGCTTACAGGAGTCTGTTCCTTCAGTGTGTATTAGTCCATGGTGCATCCTTACTTTGACTTATCTGTGAGGTTCACTTCTCACCCCCAGGAACAAAGCCTGCAGAGGGGCAACTTGTTTGGCTTGGGAGCCTGCCCAGTATGAAAAGTTTGCAGGCAAAATCAGAAAGAACAGCTGCAGGAGGAGAGATGAGGGTTGCCGACAGCTAATGAATGATTCAGAAAGCAATTTGCATGAGAGCCTTCTGCTTAGCAGGAGGCAGCATGTGCTGGGCAATGGTTTACCATCCACTGCCAAGCTGGTTTCTACACCCTGAGTCCTCATTCCATCAAAACACGTGTCCTGAGGGAACGCCCAGCCACCAGCTTCCACTTACCTGAGCTAGCATGACCTGCCATCTAGAATTTCAGAGAGCTTTTCATTTATTAACTCACATGAAT
Source organism: Delphinapterus leucas (assembly GCF_059928025.1). Classification (NCBI taxonomy): domain Eukaryota; kingdom Metazoa; phylum Chordata; class Mammalia; order Artiodactyla; family Monodontidae; genus Delphinapterus; species Delphinapterus leucas. Next base: position 2,995,463 of record NW_028322262.1, on the reverse strand, counting down.
CTACTTTATCCTGAGGCTCTGGATACTAGTCCCATGCAAACTGACTTAATAACAAACATTTAAGTGCAAATCCAAGGTCATCTAGATAATATTCTTTGACAGCTTATTGCATGTGAGGCACTGCACTGTGCCCTTTTTATACCATATCGGACTTCATAACAGACCTCTGAAGTGGGTGGTTAAGTTTCCTGCCAAGGGATCCATACACAAGAAACGATAATCAGAAAAGACCAAAGTATTATTTATTACTAGTGAGCTAGCCGCTGTTACTTCATTTTGGAATTCTAATTGAGGCTTTCCTTCTCTCTTTCTCTTGCCCCCAAATCACAGATGACTAGGTCATGGGACAAGCTTAAGCTAACATGCCTTATTCTGTGAATCATAAGCTGAGCTACTGGGACAGAACCATGTGACACGTTTGTCACTTTCAAATGTAATAATTCTACCCATTGCTCCATAGATGTTCTGGTTACTGACCAATAACATTAACAGTTCCTCTTCCAAGAATAGGATGGAGGGGAAAGGCACTGGATCTCCTATGCCTCCCAAACATGTGAAGGCCAAAGCATGGTGGGAGGAGAAGCGTATCTCTTTGTAATATGTTTTATTCCCTGTTTTATAGATGGGCATATGGAAGATTAGAAAGGCTGAGTAACTTGTCCATGTCATGTAGCCCATGCTTTTAACTTTTTTATTATACCACTTATCCTTCTCACCTATCAATTTGCCTTTTATACTGATGTCCTGAGAAACAGACCACTGTATGGTATAGAAATGAACAACCATAAATAAGCTGGAAATGCATTTCTATTTACATTAACTAAGATAGTCACTTGTTTCTTTTAAGCGAGGTCCTCCACCTTTTTAGGGACCTGAGTAAACTAACGATGTGCTTCCATTGATTAAACAAGAATTCTCCAATATTCCATAGAAGAATCATACATTTCTTTAAGCCCTGTGTATGCTTCTAGGGTTTAGATTCTAAATCAAATAGGTTTCTGTTTTTCATTTAAAACAACGAACACAGGATTTCACTTGTAAATGTATTAACTTTTTTTTTCTGTCTAGCAACAAGCAGTGACTATTGCTGGGTTGGTGGACATAGTAGAGATGGCCATTCAGAAAATCACAAATTTTAGGAACTCTAGCATTCATGTAGCTCAGAACTGTAAGAAGAGACCAGAGGAAGATCAACATGCTTTAAAGTATATTACAAATCAATATTGAAATAGAGCTTAACATATAATTCATCTGGAAAGAAGCTCAGAACATGATTGCCAGTTATTTAATATTCTGGTCAAAGACAATGGAAGCACTATTAAAGTATGGCATTTTGACTGCCATTGGAAAGGTCAGGTTTCAAACAGCAGTGCACTAGTTGTGCTCAAAATGCCTAAAGAATGATGAATATTTAAGTGAAGAGGAAATGGGAGCACCTGCATTCTAATCTTGTTTTGGCCACTGATGGGAATCATGTGGACTTTAAGCCCATCACACAGTCATGTACCACCTTGGCTTTCTCCCCTGTAAAATGAGGGAGTTCTTTAATAATCCTTGATGGTCTTTAGCGCTATGATTCTAGAAGCATCTTGATTTAATACAGTTTGAGGATTTATGTCTAAACTCTAGCAAGCAGAAAAATGTTCTTTTATTTCTAAAATGGACTTGACATTGCGTTAACAGAGCAAATGAAATCTTTTGAAGATTGTTCAAAGAATCACCAACTTAAAATTCATCTCCATTGTTGGTTTTTATTGCCTGTTTAACTCTTACTAGATCTATAATAGTTTTATTTATTTTCCTTTGCACCTGGACTGGCAGCCTGTGTGGTTGGAGAAACACATCACCACTTATTTTAGATACTTTGTTATCAGAGCCAACTCTGTAATCTTTGCTCTGCCCGTGAATTATTTATTTAATTTGATGTGTTTTTTCCTGGATTCATAGAATTTCCTTTTGTCATGATTCTTCTTTCCATTTATGGGACTGTAAATACAGCTGACTAAACCTCTCTAGTGGCCGAATACATATCAGGTCTTTTGTGTGAAGGATGCTAGCTAATCTTCCCGTTCATAGGCTGACTACATTTTTATTCATTTGCTTTTTTTCTACTCACCCCTGACAGTAGTATCTGTGGAATAAATAAAATAATGATACCTACTACTTATTTAACTCAGATCAGAAAACTTGACCTTTTCCTAATTTTTTACATTTGCTAGCTTTGTGGCAATATGCACCCCTATTTTTCTCTGAATCTCAGTTCACCCTCTACATGGGAATAATTATGCCTACCATACAACGTGGTGATCATAAAAGAAATTCTACCCATCTCCTACCATATTGGGGAAAAAAATTTGGATTGACTTTGACCAGACTTGGAGGCACATGTTTGCAGTGGCCTGTTTGAATATCCTGACTACATGGGGTACAGTGGGATGCTCTGAAGGCACCTTACAGAGGTAGATAATATCTCTCCCAGGGCATCAACGCTAAAAGTGAGAAGCATTTTGATTTCTCATCAAGAAAGAAATGTTCTATGATGTTAATGGTTCTTAACTTTTGGTGATTCATTGAAATCTCCTGGGGAGCTTTTGATAATCTTAAAGCCCAGCCTGTAATTTATACCAATTAAATATGAATTTCTGGGGGTTGGACTGAGGCATTGGTATATTTTAAGGTTTGCAGAATGTAATGGTTAATTTTAAGTATCAACTCTCAACTATATCCTGAGATACACAGATATTTTGCTAAACATTATTTCTGGGTGGGTCTGTGAGGGTGTTCCCAGATGAGATTAGCATTTGAATTGGTAGATGGAGTAAAGCAGATTTCCCTCTCCAGTGTAGGTGGACCTCATCCAATCTCTTGAGGGCCCCAAAAGAATAAAAAGTCAGAGGAAAGGAGAATTTGCTCTCTCTGCCTGAGTGTTTGATCTGATCCCCTGCCCTCTGACTGTGGCTTACGTCAGTTCTGAAAACTACACCCCTGGATTTCCTAGTTTCCAGCTTATATTTAATATACAATATATTTAATATGTTTAATATCAATTACATATGTTAAAGCAATTACATATATTACGTTATATTTATTATATATCTCCTATTGGTTCTGTTTCTCTGGAGTACCCTGACTAATATGGCGCTTCCAATACACTGTAAATATTGAGAACTACTATATATGTTAAAATACTATGGCTAAGGTATTACAAAAGTGGATGCCCTGACAGTGCAGTTCTGCTTCTTAAATGGGCAACTCAATGAGGATAAGTAGCAATGTAAATTATTTTTTTCATTTTAAATGGTGGCCAGTCATATATATATAAACACTTTGGGAGGCTATAAGACAGTAATTAAAAGAACTTATAGGATATAAGCAGTAAAACCACATCGACTCACCACTCAGTAGAAGGAATTCTAGGCCCAAGATACAGAAACCTCCATACCTGAATCATTGGAAAAGATGTAGAAAAGACTCTAAAACGATTGAAATGTTCAGAGATCCCTTGTGACCCTTTTGGAGGTCATATCAGGACTCACTGTCCCCTGAGTCTTGTTTTGTAATACAGAGAGGGACCCACAGTTACATAGTAAATTGACACCTGAGACTTGTTTTTTTTTCAGCTAGAAGTGGAAAGGAGAAATATCTTTCACTGAAGCAGAGAGTAGAGGTATAAGTGGGGAAGACAAGGTAAAGAAAGAGAAAAGAAAATAATCCATTTAGAGAAGGCTTGCTCTTGGGGCAAGCCCTGGACATATAGTCATTTATATATCCTATTTCAGGATACATTGCATGCTTTACTGGAAGTAAGCATTTAATGATTTGTCTTCCACATACTTTGCTTCATTAAAGAGATTCACTTCTGCTGGCATTTTGTTTCATGGGATCCCAGGCCCTTAGCATAGTCCCTTAGTAAAGTATTTGTGGAATGAATCAGTCAATGTGTCCTCAAACTCAGTACCCTTCTCAAATCAGTTACCTGCTTTATACCATAACTGAGATTATATTATCATAGTGTTAGGACTCAAAGGGAAATACCTCGATTTTAGAAGTTGACGTCATCTGTTTTATCACCTCATCCAATGTAAGAATTCATGCTATAAAAGTACTGGTAATCTGGCCTCTGTTTGAGCACTCCTCGTATCTTGAATGCTCTACTTGGTGAGTTAAGTCATCCAGCATACGAACAGCTATAATTTCTACAAAGTACTTCCTTATAGTTGCCTTCCTGAAGCATGTCACCCATTGGTCTTAGCTTGACCTGATGGAACTACAGAGAAAAATATTTGAGTTTCAAATACCCATGTTTGCACTTCACATCTTTGTAGTCCATTATCACACAACTGAAGTCTACTTTTCTTCAGGAAAACATCTAATGTTTTTTCCTAAAAATCCTGTGAAAGTATGTCTAGGCCCTTCCCCATCTTGTTTATTGATGTTTGTACTTGCTTTTGTTTTCTAAAATACTCCCAAAAAGGCAATGCTCAGAACTGGATCTAGTGCTTCTGACATGGTCCTTTTGAGACAGAATGAGACAACATATGCAAAAAAGGAAATCTATATTTCTATTAAGTATAATTATCTAATTCTTATAAAATCTGCATGTGTTTGTTTCAAAAATAAAAATACAGAATAGTATAAATATACAATATTTTATATAATAGAATATAGATATAGAGTAGTATGGAAAAAAACCCCTGAAGTCATTCAAAATAACCCATTACCCAAAGAAAAGTACTTTCAGATCCATTCATCTCTGCTTTTTATCTCCCTATATTGTGTGTATGTTCATTTGTGTGAACATCACACAAACATACTAATATATACACATAGTTTAACCTAAATAAAAACATAATGTTTTAAACCCGTTTTAAAATTTAATGTAAGCATTGGACACTATTACATAGTTATAAATTTAATTCTGCATCAAAGTTTGCAAACTCTTGGCTGACTAGTTAAATTCAGCCCGTAGACATTTTATTTCCCACCCCCCAGTCCCACCCCCGGGCCTGCACAACATCTGAAAAGCCTAGGCGTGTTGCAGCTTCTCCTGAAAAGTGGACAGTCTGGTGATACTTGGTGTGCAGCCTTACCTGGATGTGGGGGAAGTTGAAGCGCAGGTACATCTGATGCCCTGGGAGGTGTTCTCCAACGAGAGCTTCATCGTCAGCGTTTCCTATTTGATGCAAACAGCCTGCAAGAACAGCCCCTCCTGGGTGAATTTGTGTTGCCGGAACACGATCATTTTAATAGCTGTAGCTCTAGGCAGTGGTTGTACCACCATTCATTTCATAAATCCCCTTTCGGTAGACCTTAATGTTGGTTCCTTGTTTCTCCTATTATAAATAGTGTTGCAGCAAATATCTTTTTCACCCAGTTGCTTGATAGTCTTATGATGAGCTCCCAGACTAGATGTGGAATTGTGTGGCCAAAGTAGACTTCGAGGTCTCAGAACTCGTTTTAGTCTTTTAAACATCATGAGAACCACAAAAACAGCCTTTAATTTTCACTTGCACTCTGTTAAGCAAACACGTGACCACTCTATATGTAAAAACAATTTTAAAAAATAGAGTTGTTCAAAAATACATAGTAATTAAATTAATATTTTATGGTAGAAAAATTATCAAATACAGAAAAATGTAAAGGAAAAATATAAATACACTTGCAGAACTCTGATATAAATATTATCTTTTCCATTTTTGCATTTTCCCACTTATATATGCATATATATTTATATAAAAATATATTTACATGTATTTTATACATACATTATTTAATAAGGATAAGATATACTGTTTATATAATTTTTGTTTCTAGTACCTTTTCACCTGATGTTATCATGACAATTTCCCACATGATCTAATATTCCTCATTTAGAAAATTTAAAATTTATTTAATATTTCAACATATGATATCACTTATTTAAACAATGCCCTATTGTTGGAAACAAATTATTTCCAAGTTTTTCTTTTTTACAAATAGTATTCCAATTAATGCCATGGTACCTAGATTTCTGTGAAATCCTTAGAATAAATTTCTACACGTGTACTCACTAGGTCAAATATCCAACTCGTGCAGACAATTTTTTAAAAATCTATATTCAGACCTTTACATTCACAACTATATTAAGTATATTGATTTCATTTGTTTTGCTCTTTTGTTTTCACCCTGTTGATAGATAGATAGAGAGAGGGAGGCATTTCTTTTAATTTAATACATCTCTCATTGATCTTGTTGCCTCATGTGTCTGCCTCTTCTAAATATTTTTGCACAGTTTTGGCGTTAACTGGGTGTTTTGCCAAAAAGTTAGTTCAGTGTTCCTCAGATAGTTGTTCAATACTGCCCGCCTCTTCAGGTGCTGAAAAAGGAAATTCTAATGATTTGTTAACACTTGTTAATATAGATAAGATTAAGGCCCCAATTTTCTTATGAAAGCTTACTACTTGGGGCTGGTTTCACAGAAATTTCATAACATTATATGCAGTCAAGTTGCACTGATATTCCATATGAGGAAACAAAATCTGTGAAAGGATTTAAATATGAAAATAATTATGTAAATGATAAGTATTATTTATTATTAAGTATAATTAGTAGTTGTCAAGCAGATCCTTTTCTCCCAAAGAGCCACAAATCTTTCAAAATGAATGCTTGCAATTAATAATATTTAGATAGGGGAAAAATGAGTTTTTCTCAGCTTTTCCATCATAGCCTAGATACTGCCAGGCAAACAACTTGATAGAATCAGTGGAAGCTTAAACAGGTGATAATCTCCTCTTGCTCTGCAATTTATCACTAAATGGCTTTTCTGTGGACTGCAATCATTGAAAGGTAATTGTAGCCTTCTGCTATATTTACCATTAGAAGATTTCTTTTTACATGGAGCGTGCTGTTCTAATAAGCAGTGGGTTTTTCACAAACTTGTTTATCATTCACAATGATTAGGTTCCCCCTTATTTGAACTGGTGCATAAAATGCCACTTATGGGTTTTTTTTATTTTTTAATTTTATTTTATTATTTTATACAGCAGGTTCTCATTAGTTATCCATTTTATACATATTAGTGTATATACGTCAATCCGAATCTCCCAATTCATCCCACCACCACCCTCCCCTCGCCACTTTCCCCCCTTGGTGTCCATACATTTGTTCTCTACATCTGTGTTCTCTACATCATGTTTTTAAATGATTTTTTCTCTCTGCCTTTCCTGTTAGTGTAACCGGAGGTGGGGTCTAGCTGCTCGCCGCTCAAAAGCAAGTAAAGAGGCAAGGTTGGTGGAAAGGAAAGTTTACTTTGTTTTGGGTGCCGGCGACCAGGGGGTGTGGGAGGGAGGACGCCTGTGCGAAGGCCAACTCCCCGCACCCACCCAATGAGGGGGCAAGAGCTTTTATAGACGGAGGGAGGGGGGCTACACGCAGAAACAGCACAGTCAGCTCTGACCGTCATCTTGAAATTGGTCATCGGTGGTCTGACCAGTGTCATCTTGATTGTTTTAAGTACAGTTAGTCTTCAGTCCCAGGGTCGGTTCGTTCTCATTTCTTTGAGGCCAGTTCTCAGAATTGTGAATTGTGGCAGCTTATGTCATGCCTACAGTCTGGTCATCATGTACTTAACTTCTTCACCTAGTGGGGTTTCACACAGCTCACAGGATATGGCTCAGAATATTATCTATAGCCATTGAGGAGGAACTAAAGGTCCTTAACTTTGCTTACTGATAAATTATTATTGTTTTTTCCTGTTTGCTTTTATTTTTTGCTTCTGCATTTTCTCACTTCTCTGATTAAACTTAATTTTGGGCTAAAGTTTTTCCACAGACAAAAAGCAGGCAGAGGACATGGTTAGGGGAAAGGATCATAGGGTCCTGCTCTGTCTCATTAGGAGTCTCATTTAGGTACATAGTTAATGTCTGCATCGCTTGGCCTCTGCTAGAAGAGGAGTGAGGTGCACAGGACGCCCACGGCCTGCTCAGAAAGCCTACAAACATTGGAAAAGGATGGCGGTATCTGCCACACTGTCAACCTGTTCTACTCGGTGTGCTACCGCTGTTATAGCACATGCTGAGCTGTCAATAAAAATCAGTCAAAGCATTCTGTGTAGCGTAGGGAGGTGTGGGAAAAGGGGTCATTCCAGTTGCATAAAGATGATGCATCTGGTTGGCAAGAGGACCCATATTCATGTTTAATCATGTATGGAGCCTCTGTCCTCCTTCCTGGTCCCCGTTACTCATCTGTTCAGGTCTCCCTGCCTCCCTGACCGCCTCCCCCATCTTCCCAGCTGCTCATCTCTGTACTTGATTCAGAGTATCTATGAGAGTCGGCCCTGAGCTGCAGGGCCTGATCTCTGCAAAAATGGATTGGTCTGTCGTGAGCCGCACAAAATAAAACGAAAATCAGGAAACGAGTGAAAGCATCTGTGAGCTGAAGTGGAATAATTATACCTCGGTACCCTGTTTATAAAGATATATAGCAGACTTCCTGCCATATTATCACCCAGTAAGTGTACTTTTTTTTTTTTCCTTTTAGTGAAGAGAGAATGCTTTTATGTCAATCTATTCACGCTTAAGACTCACAGTACCTATTGTCTATAACTGTGAGATACAACTCGGGAAGGATATAGATGGAGTATTTGGCTTCAATAAAGTGGGTGGAGCAGGAAATGGGCCCTACACCTGGCCCTGTTTACAACGAGTGACTTGTTAAAATGAGCATCTATACCAGGAAAAATTAATCAGCATATGTAACCATAAGGAAGGTGGAAAGTGCTGATCACATACATTGCTCAGGTGCTGTCAGAGAGATTCCAGGGCTGATGGAGGCCATACAAGCCCTAGCATCAGATGGGAACAACTCTCTCCCCCACAAGCTAGCCCGCTTTCCCCCTTCCTAAAGGCAGGCCCTTACAAGTGTGGTGTCTGGGGTGGTCCTCTAATTTTCCCTAATCTGTGTGTGGCTGTGGAATGAGACAGAGCTAACGTGCAAAGAAAGGGTAGTGAAAATGACATGAGCTCTGGAGTGAGACAGAACTGCAAGTCCCATCCCTATCATTGATTTAGTTACGTAAATTGAACAAGTTCCTTAAATTCTCTGAACTGCAGTTGCCTTGTCTGTGAGGTAGAAATCAGGTCAGTCTTTACTGGGTTATTATATGCATTATAAATAATATATATAAAAGGCCTAGCAGGGCACTGACATAAAACAGACACTCAAAGTGGTAACTATTACTATAACTCAGGAAAACTACTCTGCCCAACATAGGCAGTTCTAAAGTGCAACAATATATAATAAAATCTTATTCAGAAGAACTTATAAGTAGGCAGTGGATTGGGTAGCTATATTTTATGGCTAGGTCTCAGTGCATCAATTCATATCCAAGGAGATTCTCAACATGTAGTAGATGCAACGTATTTCCAATTAATATCATCATAAGAACTAAACCTCTGTATTTCTTTGGTTTCTAAGAAATTTTCAACCTTAATAATATGTTAGAGTACTTCTGGGTTTAGCTCTTACTAAATTATAAATGCTATCATTTTATACCTAAGATGCATGGTTCACTCAGTGCAGATGGGGGAAAACTGAATGTTTTAGACTGGCTAACTCTGGCTTGCTGAAGTTCTGGTACACGGACTACTTGTGGTGAAGTCAGTAAAGCTGATGAGGTTTCATTTCTAAATGTACTAGGACTAGGTCAAGATGCTAGTTTCCAACTGCATATATCCTTTCTGATGATGATCTTTTTTTTTTTTTTGCTTGAGTGTAAAGATATTCTTTTCTCTGTATTTTTGAGAAAATATTAGCTTGGCTGTCCCAAGCTAACATATGACGTTATGTTAGCTAAAAACGACGTTATGAAAGAGTGACTTCAGTGACTCAGTGCTTCCCACTTGGTAATTTCTCTCACCCTCAGGAGTAGCCTCAAATGCTAGCTCCCATCAATTACTGGATGCCCCATATTTTCCCAGCATCATTATAATCACTCCTATCAATTCAGCACCTGTAATGAGCCAGGCTGCTTATCCATTTACAACCTTCACTGCTTTATATATATTAGCTCAGTTTGCTACCTCTTGTCCCCCTCAAGCCAATATCAAATGTTTATTAATTAGGTAAAAATGGTATTAACCGCTTACATCAGGAAGGGCAAAAGGGTATCATCTTGAGTGCCCATTTTGAATGAGTGGTAATGGTTGGCAGAAGCACTGAATTAAGAAAAAAATTTAAGCTCTGTCCAGCCTTAGGGGGGAAGAATGCCGTGATTGATTAGCAATGTCTGCCTTGGTTAAAAGAAAAAAGAATAGAAATAGGTTGAGTGACTTGCAGGACGGAAAGGATGGGGATTCTCGGGCTCAATTTCCTTGCTGTTTATAAGCTTCTTAGAGACACAGGTAATGTTTCAACTTTCCATCATGTTGCCACAGTGTTCATTTCCAAATCATTTATTTCTTCACCCCTCCATTTATTCCTGCTGAGTTCTCCTGGACTCAGAAACTTCACACACTCTATTCCCTTATGTTGAGCCTCACATACTTCCAAGTGGTTTCCAAGTGGCCTCCAAGGTGGCCTTGTCCTGTTTATCCCGAGAAATTCCCCCAGGTTAACATGTGTCGCAACGTCTTTCTCTTTTATACTATAGAACTTATATGAATTTGTAATTATTTGTTAGAATGTTTTCTTGTTAATTTACTGTTTCCCTCACTGAACTCTAAATTCCATGAGCCCAAGAACCGCATCTCTCTTTTTGACAAGCCACCTTATTTATACCCAGCACACACATCTGGGAAAGAGTAGACATTTAATAAATATTTGTTGAAACAGCAAATCCACTAAACTTCGGAGATTCAAACTTAATAAAACATGGATCCTGGCTTCACAGAACTCATATTGTAGTGAAGCAGAAAGTTGATTAAGTAAATGGTTATGATGCAATGTGATAAAAGAAACATAGACGTAAGGAAATATCACTGCCTGCCTGGATCAGGGGGCAGGTGTTGGGGACGCATTCTAAAAGTGATGTCAAGATTGAAGAGTAAGGAGTAAAAATGGACCTTTTAAGAAAAATCAAGCGCTGCAACTTGTGCGATTTGAATTTGATATGTTCCACCATTAAATTTTTTTTTAAAATCAAGCAGGGTATATTAACATGCATCTGTAGTATTGCCCTAAAAGCATTTTAAAAGAAATATGGATGTCTTACCTACAGAGGCACACAATTAGGCTTTTCCCTCAAGGTATTCTTAGTGTTAACCCTTTATATTGCTTTTTACTTGATGTACCCACCAATTGTTCTGATCCAGTGGCCTTGATGAAATTTTTGGTCATTTGCAAAAGTGTCAGTGGGGATTATGTGAGCACGAGTCTTTCAGAATTTTAAGTAGAAAATGGCTCAAGCATCTCCTACAGTTAGGGTACACGTGGTTACAGTAGATTAATTTAGAGAAGTGAAATTGGGTTTGTCTCTTTAGGTTTAAATATATGACTTGGGGATAATAAAGGAAAATCATTACTAGCACAACAAGGGATATTTAAAATAAAAGATGGTTTTAGGTACACCACTAACTTTCTTACAGCATCAATGATAAATTGTTAGGTATTATATTGATGGTAGCAGGCGGTAACATGTCCCTTTGTAGTTGAAGCTTTTTTTAAAGCTTATTTTTATTTTTTTTTAACATCTTTATTGGAGTATAATTGCTTTACAATGGTGTGTTAGTTTCTGCTTTATAACAAAGTGAATCAGCTATACACATACATATATCCCCATATCTCCTCCCTCTTGCGTCTTCCTCCCTCCCACCCTCCCTATCCCACCCCTCTAAGTGGTCACAAAGCACCGAGCTGATCTCCCTGTGCTATGCAGCTGCTTCCCACTAGCTATCTGTTTTACATTTGGTAGTGTATATATGTCCATGCCACTCTCTCACTACGTCCCAGCTTACCCTTCCCCCTCCCCGTGTCCTCAAGTCCATTCTCTACATCTGCGTCTTTATTCCTGTCCTGCCCCTAGGTTCTTCAGAGCCTTTTTTTTTTTTTTTAGATTCCATATATATGTGTTAGCATACAGTATTTGTTTTTCTCTTTCTGACTTACTTCACTCTGTATGACAGACTCTAGGTCCATCCACCTCACTACAAATAACGCAATTTCATTTCTTTTTATGGCTGAGTAATATTCCATTGCATATATGTGCCACATCTTTATCCATTCATCCGTCGCTGGACACTTAGGTTGCTAGTTGAAGCTTTTTTTTACAAATAAGCTGGAGGGGGTTTTTTTTGGCTCGATTATATATTCTTTTATAAGGCAGAGAGGAAGAAAGGGAGGGATAGACTAAGAAAGTATGGAGCAAAACATTTCCTTAAATCACATTTAAAATAAGGTAGAGTGTAGTAAAATACAGGAAGGTAGACTGAAAGGCAACAGTAAATTTTTTTTAAAGAACTTTTATAATTATATTACATCACTTGACAGAGCTGTAGTGCTTTGTGTAGGCCTTTAAAACTTCCCCCAAACATGTTCATTCACCTTGATTCAGTCATGTGCATAGAAGAAGTTCCTTGTTGGGTTGGTAAAGCAGAATCATATCCAGGCTCTAGCTAGATCCAAACACTATTGCAGTTCTGTACAAACCTGTGTGGTATGTACAGGTAGAAACAATAATATGTAAACCTGTTCACCTTTGGTACATTGATCATTTCCTAAACTTATTTCACCTGTACCCAACACCCCTCCCCATACACACACACAAAGCACTGATACCCCTGTAAGATATATTAAATGTGTTGATTTGGATAACTAGAATTTGATGGACAGAATTCCTCCAGCAAGAGGGAGTTTTAGGTAGAATGGAAGAGAAACTCATGGAAACGCTTGAATGGTCCTTTCCTTGATTCCACAAAATGAGTACGACTGATCGAGTCCCTTTAATATGCAGCATCCATATTGCATTTGTTCTTACATTTTATGCTGTAATTAAATACAGAGTAAAAGTTATTGAGTGAATATTAAGTTTTTTGGGTAGCTGAGTTGATAATTGTATTTTATTTTTGTGCATTGGAAATCTATGTACATTTATATTGTAGGAATATGGCAATGCTCCAAGAAAAATGAGAAATTCACTGGTAATTTCCCACCCAAAGAGAGCCATTGTTAACGTTTTAATATTATATACTCTTTGTGTCAGTTTGTTTTTTAGTCAAAAATGGCATCTTATTGCTTGAATTTGCATTTCACTGATTATGTGATAAAAACTCCTTTTTAGGGCTTCCCTGGTGGCGCAGTGGTTGAGAGTCTGCCTGCCGATGCAGGGGACGCGGATTCGTGCCCCGGTCCGAGAAGATCCCACAGGCCGCGGAGTGGCTGGGCCCGTGAGCCATGGCCGCTGAGCCTGCGCGTCCAGAGCCTGTGCTCCGCAACGGGAGAGGCCACAACAGTGAGAGGCCCGTGTAGCGCCAAAAAAAAAAACAAAAAAAACAACTCCGTTTAAATTTAATTTTTCTTGAGGTAACATTGGTTACCGCCTCTCAGCTCGAAATTCACTCTTTTGTTACTTGCTCTGTGGAAAGTGCTATGGGTCCTTTAAATAGTTTTTCTTTGGCCACCTCGTGTGATGTTAGGCTTTCCTAATTGATGGCACCTGAGGAAGGTGTTGCTTCGTGATGCCCCGGTGCTTGCTGGGAGGGCTCTTGGTGGCGTCTTCAGCACCCACTCACTCCTGCAGCTCCGAGGGCGTCCTCAGCCCTGCTCCCGGGGCTCACAACTTCTCCGGTAGTCGGCTTCAGCAGTGCGTAGAGAGAGCAGTGGACGACAGCTTCCATCAGCATCTTCTATCAAGCAGTTCTGGAGTAGCGCCTCAGGTGAGAAATCTCCCCGTGCATAGTTTTACTGGAACCCTAGAATGTGGATTTCCAGCAACTTACAGAGGGCATATTTCCAGAAAGTTCCACCATGAGACACCACAGCAGCTTCTTTACCATCCAGTGAGCCACAGTCATGCTCTTTTCAACCGGGTCTGGACCTCAGTCCTGTGGGCAGGGAGGAGGAGGTCTTCTTTTCAACTGGAGGGTTAGCGGCTCTCCTTATTTCTGCTAACTGTGTGTTTTGGCGTTCTCTTTACTTGTCGCTGGCCATTCCTTCCTTACTCTAATCCTCTTTCATAATTAATAGTTTTTTCATTACACTTTCCATGCTCAAATTACTGTTTGTTTTTCTTCTGGTTGGACCCAGAATAATAACTAAATAATCTAATATTAGTGTGTTACTGTTTTATTTTAAAACCCGTTTTTCACATTTTTTTGTTTCTACATCATTATTTTAATGGTTTCATAGTAGTCCATGTAGTAGTAAATACTTCATGCCTATTGTTATACAGTTTATAATATATGTTTTCATTTTCACAATTGTAGACAATGCTTTAGTGAACATGTTGGTACACATCCTTTGCTCCTATCCATAATGATTTTCATTAATTCTCAGTCATTTGGACATTTTAGTCAGAGGCAAATGATGAACACACCACGTAATGTGCTTTATATATTTCCAGGGGAATACTGAACATATTATTTAGTGCCATAGCAAAACATCAGAAAAAAGTGAGGAAATCATGATTTTTATTGTCTTCTGCCAAACTCTCATAGCAAGAATCTGAAAATTTTCTGGTGAAACACAACTGAAACTAGATTTGAGATTGAGCCATTAAATCCCAGTTATCACCAATCACTTCTGGCTGCTTCTGATTCAACACTTTCTTTGTGTTTACGATTGGGGAATCCACCTCATGAAAAGAATGGCAAATGGGAAAGAAGTAAATGATTCAGAATATCTTGGTCGTTCCTGGGAGAGAGTGCTCTGACAAAGCAAACGGTTTACCTGAATGTCTTAAGCAAACTGAGCTTGGCTGATTTCCTGTGCTTACAGAAAAGAACCGCCGTAGCTTCAGCTGGAAACCCTAAGCCAGTGGCTCAGTGGTTGTTGTTTTGACGTGCCTGCATCACAGGTATAAACAATCTGCGATGTTGAGCTAAACATACCTAAACTGCTGAGGATCTTTCAGGTTAATTTAAACCAACAGGGAATGATCCTGACTGGCGACAATAGAAGATTCTCTCCCAGCAGGAAGTGCATGGGGGCATCCCTTCTAGATCAGACATGCTTCAGAGACTGCTTCTGGAAGCGGTCGTCTTAATTGAATGTTTGTGTCTGAATGTTTGTTGCTCACAGATGTTTCTCACCAATACTGTTGAGCCTTTTGGTGGTTTCTAAAAGAGGCTATGTTAATCTCAGAACAAGGAGATACAACATATATGACGTGTAATCACACTATAATGATAAAAATAGACACATGCCATCATTGTTGTCATGGGCATTATCAACAACAACACAATCACTGTAACTTATTGGGCACCTGTTATTTAGACAACATGTCTCTTGTCCATGGATTAGTGTAGTTAATCCTCACAAAGCTCTTAAGAAGTAAGTACCAATAATATCCCCATTTTACAGATGAAGACACTGAGGAAGAGAAAAGTTAAGAATTTGCCTATGATCAGTTATCCATCTGTTCAGCCAGTGCACAAATTACACTGCCCAACTCCAAGACCAGGTGAGTACCATGGCCTGAGCACCATGCTTTACTGCTTCCCACATATTTAGGAGCTAAAAGAAATCAAGTAGTGGACCTTAAAGAAAATCTTCCTCTACCTTCGTTCAACTCTTTTCGCTTTCATTGTGGTGGAGTCTGTGAGAGACTTAATGTATCATGTAGAATTATCAAGTTAAATGACTGCATTTTTCCCTTAATTGACCATTTTGAATTGAATTGCTTGGATTTATCAGATTTTTTGTAATGCAGTGTGGTCTACAATAGCTATTACCAGCCTCTTTCCCACCATCACTACCACTGAAAAATAAAATTCAGACATATGACATTCTATCATGTGCTTATCCAGAATTAATGCACAAAGCTGCATAAGTAAAAATCTGTGGTTTATGCACAGTTTCTTCCAGGCCAGCTGCTGTGTCTCCCAGTCACCCTAGGGTCTGCAGTTAAGGACCTGCAAGTCTAGAGAAACTGAGAGAGACGTGTTGGCTTGGCCAGTACATCTTGAGCACCTATAAAGTGCAAGGAGCTGCATCACTGTGGTGGACTTGTCGGGGATTTAAAAATAATAAGACAGCCTAGGAGACAGGCTTTGACACCACTGACAAAAATACACTTCAATTACCAGGCAGTGAGAAAAGGAGGGACGTGGGTAGAGGAACATGTCAGCAGGGTGTGCTGCGTGTGGCCCATCTTCAAGTCTCAGTTGACTCCTACTGTTCAAACGTGGGCCACTTGTGGGAAATTCTGTACCATGAGGGTTTTGCTTAATGTTTACAAAGTCTTACAAAAAGATGAATAGGAGACATAGCAGGTGGCAAATCAGAAAGTTGTGTCTTGTAAACAGGGGGAGGTCAATCCAACCTCCAAATCCCAAAATATATCAATATCCCATAATAGAGAATCACTATCAGGGAACTTGCTGTTTGTTTATTAGTGGCAGCATGGCATAAAATCAGGATAATTCAGCGTTTAAAATCCCTACTTTGTTTGAATTTATAACTAGTATAAATACTTCTAAGATTATATACATTTAAATTTTTTCTGCAACAAGTTAGACAGGATCACAAATTCACATGATGCTCAAAAGAACACTCAGAAATATTTAATGAAAACCTTCATTCTAGTGATGAGGAAACTCTAGCTCAAATAAGAAGCAAAAAACCATACTCAAGCAAACAAATCTGTAAAAGAGTTGTAATCAGAAATATCCAGTTGTCCCACCTCCTAATTTTGTGATCCATCTGCTTCAGCATCAGTCAAAAAATCTGATTCTTCGAATAAAGAACTTTGGCTTGGCTTTATAGAGTAAGATTAAAAACAAAGAAAAAACCAAACACTTAGGCAAAGGAACAAACAGCCAAAATTAAGTAAATCTGGGATTTTTTTTAAACCGGCGTTGTCTGCATTGTTATTTTGGGCTCAGAGCGATAGCTTGATGCCAAATATAAATGGAAAGCATTATCTACTCCATATTTATAAATCTTTAGATTCTGCATGTGTCATGAAAAATGTAAGTAAATTTTATAATAGTAAGGTGTGTGGGATTAATTTGTATTCTATGTTGAAAAGCTCCACGGTAGGCAATTAATTCATGAAACACCAGCGATTGCTGCCTTAAGGGCTACATTGCTAGATAAAATTACAGACCTCAAATCTTATTATTACACTGGTATTTATTTTTTGTGTGGTCTAGGGAATATATCATCTTAAATTGAATATTTACCTAATCAGTAGGCTAAGGGTATCTTCTGGGTTCTGCCCCCTTCGACTCTAGAACACATTGTCTAGTTGTGAATATTAATATGCTGCTTATATAGTTAGGTACTACTGCTTACTGTTTTCACTTCATGGCACACTTATTAAATGATACTTGTATGCTATACTAGGATAAACTAGAGGGGATCTAAATGGAGCTTGGTAAAAATTGTATAGCCTTTATATTAAACAATGATAAAGTAAAACAACTAATATAAATAATTTAAAATAACAAGCCATAATAAAGTATTGGGAAAGATATCAAATACTTAATTTACATAATTTTCAAGTAGTGCTTTTCAGGATTTTTACTGAGAAACTTGTAGTTGCTTCCACAAACATAAGTGTTTTTGGGTTTTTTTGTTTTGTTTTGTTTACCAGGTCTTATTCTTGAAGTTGTGACTGTAATTCTAATCAATGTTTTAATAACATCTCTCTCTTTTTGATCGTCACATTAGACAAGAAAATTTTAATCATTTTTACGATCTAAAATTTTCAAGCCAGTGTTTTTCAAAGAATCTAGTTTCTTCTTTCTTTGGCACACAAAAACTCATTGCAGTATCATCTGATGATGTGTATGAGACTGATTTCGTTCCAAGTTGGTGGTTGCTTTTATAAGGTATGTCCCAATAATGATGGTAGAAGGCACAGACTGTGGTAGAGCCTTCACATCCACTAGGCGGTCATATCATCTTTACATGAAGACAGAGATGGGCGGGTAACCACCTAAACCCACGCTGACAAGGTCTCCTGGGACTCCCGCCCCTGACCTGCTGTATCTTTGCTCTGGATCATTAGTTCTTGTAGCAATCCTAGCAATCTCTTGTTCACCATGAGCACTGGCATACTCGCCGCTGGCTGTTGCACAAGTTGATGCCCGCTGGTTGAATGGCGAGAGAACTTTGATGGACCCATGGGTGTGGCGTTTCTCACTGTGTCTGCCATCCGAGACCACTTTTGACCTTTTGTCTGACTCTCTCTCTCTTGGGTAACCTTCCTGGGAGACCCTAGAGAGGCTATTTGTGGCTGAATGTGAATAGTTCCAGGGTTCTGGGTAACCCAGGCTGTACCAGGCAGCCCCAAGGGTTGAGGGGATCATTATCTCATGTCCCACTTACAAACGTTAGATTCCGAACTGTATGCCTAAGCAGACTGCTTGGTACCCTCTGATTCAGGTATGCGACTTAAAACAGCCTTGAAGAACTTTGAAAGTAATATAAAAAATGGCAAACTTCTCTATTTTACCCTTTCTTTACCTAGACTAAACCTGCAGCCTCACAGGAGCTGAGAACATATTTATTCTTTATCTTTTACTTAAGACACTCAGCAGGAAGGTAACACACTTTGAATGAAAAAGGACAATTCAAGTTAGGTTGGTGCTTTGCCTAAGCCAGAAAGGTTTAGGGAGAGAAACTGAGGATGAAGAACAAAAGAGACAAGCTTTTTTCTTTTCTTTTTTTTAACCTCTCATGGTTTGACTTAATTCTATTATTTGAATGATTTTGAATTGATTTGGACACACCCACATTTAAATATAAGTTCAAAAATGCATTCTAAAGTCAAATGGAAAGTAATTTGTGTGGTCTTGTTATGAAAATAATTGTTTTATTTTCTGTATACTCCAGTCTCTCCACTCATTTATTCATCCTTGTATTCATCTATTTACACATCATTCATATATTCACAAAATATTTGTTACTGTGGATACTGTACCTGGTATTGATCTAGGTGCCGAGCTGGAAAGGTGAAAACGTCATTATCATTACCTTGGAGGGTCTCCCAGCCTTGAGGGGAGTCATAGAGGTTAACACATAATTATTGTACAGTTGGACAAGTATCATTATAGTCTTATGAACAGAATATCAGGAGAAAAATATTTTATTTAGTCTTATTATGTATTTGAGTATTCACCTGCCTAAGATGGAAATCAATCTAATAGAGTTTGTGCTTTTAAGGACATAATCCAACATGATATTTTTTATTTGCTGAGATCTTTTCTCCATGATGTGAATTAGGAGCCCAGGCTTCTTCTGTGTCCTGACTCTATTTCCTAGGGCCTCAAAGCCTTTGGAATGTAGTTGGAAGACAGAGGAGAAAAGGGTGTAGAGGCTCTGCTCTTAATCACTCCATCCCAGAAGTGACATTCATTACCTTTGCGCACATTCCATTGACAGGGTATACATGCAGGAGGTGCTGGGTCCTGCAGCCCTGGCAAGTTAACATCTAGCAATAGTTTTACACAGAGGAAGGCTAGGAGCTCTTTGCTGAATTGCTCACATTCTCTGGACAAAAGTAAGGAAGCCTGTGGCTGTTTATCCCCTTCTCAAATATATGCTTCATTTTTTTCCATCCCTCTAACTCTAATCATGGGCAGCAATATTTCTTCAATATTTTATCCACTCACACTGTCCAGGGAGGTTTCTTCGGCACAACAAGCAAGGCACACTGGGTTTATTTTTATAGCACATTTCCCACAGTCGTATCAGATAAAATGCATTACATCTCACCAGGTGACTGCTGAATAATCTCACAACTGTGGCTTCCATGTGAGAGGCAGAGATGATTAGCTTCCAAGGTGTTTGTGGGCCAGAATTGCTCTGCTTCCCTTAACTAGGTAGGTTAGTTCCTGTTGGAGTTCTTTGAGCTTTGTATACTGTTCCCTTGATTCACAGGAAGAAATCATAGACTTAATAGTCTGGTTGTGAGGATTAAATGAGATATTTTATATAAATTGCTAAGCATGGCTTTAGGCACATATAGAAAGCAATCCGTAATTGAGGCTCTTGTCATTGCTAATTAAGGATAGGATATTAAGCAAAAATGGAAGTGTCCTTTTTGTGGAGGAGGATGATATACTGAAACATTTAAACGTGTTATTTGCTGTAACTAATTTCTAATGAGATTTCAATGTGTGCTTGCTGTCTGATTCCCCAAGAGAATGGATTTTCTCCCTCACTTTATCACATAGATATTGCCTGAATAAGGTCCTAATACCTGTAACTGAATTCACTTTTAGGATTGCACTATCCTTTAAGAGGCAGCAAAATATATTAATCAAGAGTGTTAGTTCTAAACTCAGATTTCAAGTTCTAGCTGGGTTACTTATCAGCTGTGTGACCTTGATCAACCTGTTTCTGAATCTGTGAATGTTAGCCAGTGATAATCCTTTCTAGGGACATTATGCTGGGAATGAGATGATTTATATAAAACACTTAGCAGAGAAGATGGCATAGAGCAAGTACCTAATACATGTTACTTTAATCATGATGATTACACAGAATATTGGGATTGGGGTCAGATGACCTGAGTTTATATCTGGGTTCTGTTGCTTTTTTTTTTTTTTTTTTTTTTTTTTTTGCGGTACGCGGGCCTCTCACTGTTGTGGCCTCTCCCGCCGCGGAGCGCAGGCTCAGCGGCCATGGCCCACGGGCCCAGCTGCTCCGCGGCACCCTCCCGAACCGGGACACGAACCCGTGTCCCGTGCATCGGCAGGCGGACTCTCAACCACTGCGCCACCAGGGAAGCCCTGTGTTCTGTTGCTTTTAATCTTACTGAGCCTCGGTCTCCTCATCCATAAAATTGGGCTAATAAACTTCTCTTCACACAGTTGTTATGGTGATTTTAACATATGTGAAAGTTCATAGAATCTTGCCTAGAACCTGTAAAATATTAAATACGTGTTAAAATTATTCTCTTTTATTTGCGGTATCTGTGGCCCTAGGCAAGTTGATCTGCCTCTCATATTGGTTATGCCTCCTACTTGGCCTGTTATAGTTAACATCAAAAAAACCCCACAGGGTTTCCCTGGTGGCGCAGTGGTTGAGAGTCTGCCTGCCGATGCAGGGGACACGGGTTCGTGCCCCGGTCCGGGAAGATCCCACATGCCGTGGAGCGGCTGGGCCCGTGGGCCATGGCCGCTGAGCCTGTGCGTCCGGAGCCTGTGCTCCGCAATGGGAGAGGCCACGACAGTGAGAGGCCCGCGTACCGCAAAAAAAAAAAAAAAAACAAGAAAACAAACCCTTAAGCAACTCTAAAAATAGTACTATATCTAACATTATTATTTAAGAAGAGGATGGCATTCTGTTCCTGAAGGATTTGGCCATTGGAATTGTGGAGGAAGACCATCTTGGGATTTGTGTGGTGACATTTCTTAAATGCATGGTATAGCATGGGTTGCTTTCATCACACAGTAGGGAAATACTAATATCTATAATTTTATAATCCCTAACCCAGATTAATTTTAAAGCCATTAGTAAAGACGAATTCCATTTTGATATTTAGTACCCTGCTAGAGTATCTCTCACTACAGAAGTTTAAAACAAGCATAAAAATAAATCCAGAAACAGATAAAACTAGCCTGTGCTGTGGAACGCCATATTCCCAGGCAGTCCAATCTGAGGTCCACAGTCAAAAAAGATTTTAATCTATGAACTATGTCTACAGTGGGTGTTGATGGGAGACAATGAGAAATTGACGCCTTTTTACCCTCCCTCTGTCCTGAGGTGGTTTCTATTTCCGGTTCGATCATTACACCATTATCGAGAAGCCCTGCTATGCTAATATTTTTCTTAGACTTTGAACAAACTCAGACACCATAAGATTTTTTTTTTTTTTAACAAGGAGGGAAACCTGAGAGCTTTCTGTGGTATCTCTCTTGTACTCCTGTTCTCCTATGTGGATGCCCTTCTCTATATTATATCACTTCCCCAGTTCAAGAATCCTTCAAGAGTAGCCTCAAAGCCCATCTCTTCTTTGCAAAGTTACTTGTTCCATATTGCTTACATAGATCTCTCTTCTTCCAACCCCTTGAAACACTGTTCTTATCTTTCAGTTGAGTGTTGAATCACAGAATTTCTATCATATTATTTAAGTATTATTTAAGTAGCGCAGGGAGAGGCTAATCCTTGAAATCAGGAAATAATTATATCTTAAATTATAATTTACAGCTCCGTGGCAGTGAAAACAGTGGCTAAATAAATAAAAAGTTAATTAAAATGGTATGCAATGAGGGCCTTAGAAAAATGCCGTTAAGAATAACATCGTTTGCATAAAACTGAATATCTAAAAACAGCTAGATAACTATTTAACTTTCCATTTGTATGTATAGATAAAGCACAAGGATTTGCCCATTAGGATTTTATTTTCCATGGTAGTCATTTCAGATGCCGTAAGTGACCCTACAGGCATCTTTTTAAGATTACCTTTGGACCCTGGTTTTTCATCTTGGGACTGCCGCCATGTACAATCCTAAAATATTCCATAAAGGCTCAATCTTGCTTTTATTTCATGAGCCGTTTCCATTTAATTAAAATTAAACTGTCAGCTACAGGAGTATCTCCCAGGACTCAAAGCTTTTCCTTCTCAGTTAAAGCGTCTAACCTGCTAGCTTCCTGAGGGCAGTGAGCTCAGAGTGAAGCTGAATGACAGTGAAACCCCAAAGTGACGTGACATCGCTTCATTCCAGAATGGGTGTTCCCTGACGGCTGCCTCTAACATATGTACAAAATCTCCCT
This sequence comes from Delphinapterus leucas, assembly GCF_059928025.1. Classification (NCBI taxonomy): domain Eukaryota; kingdom Metazoa; phylum Chordata; class Mammalia; order Artiodactyla; family Monodontidae; genus Delphinapterus; species Delphinapterus leucas. The sequence goes on along the minus strand of NW_028322262.1, from coordinate 2,972,603 downwards.
CTCGATTTGCACTTCCAACACCATTCCTAAAATGTAAGCATTGTTCTTTGGTGTCTCATAGGTAGCATAAATTAAATGGGATAGTTTTTATATTGTGTTGCACCTCCACGTAGATTTTTCTTTACTGGTTTCTACATGTGTCTCAAGTTAAAGCATTGTTTCCTAACTATCTCACTCCCTCTCCTGTTTACCCTCCTGTCCCTCACTTGCATATGAGAGCACAGTAAGCAGACACCTTTCCTAGTATCCACCATTGATCCATCCCCTATTGCCCTGTCCTCGTAGGACCTGATTTGATAGGAAAAGGTGTTCATTCTCAGATATTTACCAGCATGAGTGAGACTACCAATGCTTCATCCTTTCATTCACTGTGTTAGGTTTGTAAGAGGCACATGGAACAAAAGGGGCTTAATCTCTTTTGGCGCCCAGCTGGAAATCCACAGGGAGAGAAGGAGCAAACAGGTATGCTGCTAATTATCAAACAGGTTGTTATGAATGGACATAGAACAGGGAATGAGAGCTCACCTGGTTGGAAGCAGGTGATCAGGGGTTTGACTTTTTAATAACTTTATTGAGGCACAATTTACACACAATACATTGTTCATATTTAAAGTATACTAAATACTGTGAGTTTTAATATATGCGTAGACCCACAAACCCATCATCCCAATCAAAATACCAAATATGTTATAATTCCCAGTGTTTTCTTGTGCAGCTTTGCAATTCTTTCTTCTCTCTATGCTTTAATCACTATATATTAGTTTACACTTTCTAGAATTTTATAAAAATGGCATTATGCTTTTTTTTTTCTTGGTCTGGGTTATTTTACTCAGCATAATGATTTTGAGATTCATTCATGTCATTGAACATATCAATAGCTTACTCCATTTATTCACTTACTTATTTATGGCTGAATAGTATTCCATTACAAGAATATACCACAATTTAACTTTGCACTCCCTGATGGGCATTTGGGTTGTTTCCAGTCTTGTCTTTTATAACTAAATCTGTTAGGAATATTTGTCTACAAGTCTTTGTGTGGATGATATACTTTCATTTCCTCTTGGTAAAAATTTAGAAGTGGCCTTGCTGGGACATACTATCAGGACTTTTGACTGATGGAACAGCATAAGAGGTTGGAATACACACAGTAATGAACCTTTGAAGGAGGAGAGTTGGGGCACCTTTTTGTCCCTTCCCAGGGGATAAGTATATACTTCAAAGGTACCTCAAATTTGCCAAGTTTTGAGTCTCAGTTCTCGACCTTCTTTTTCAAGTGTGGTCCCTTGTCAGTATTCCTTTGTTCAGTAAATTGTACCACCATCTGTGAAGTTGGGCAACACAAAGTCAGCCTTGACACCTACCACTCTTTCACTCCCTTTATTCTATTGGTCCTCAAGTCCTACCGTTTCTCCCTCGTGAAAATCCCTACCATTCGTACTGCCCACGCTCTAGTGTGGGTCACTGCAGTCTCCCCCCTGGACCACTGGGCAGCATGCTCACCGTCCCCCATCCCTTGACTTTTACTCTCCATCCATTATCTGTGGTTAACATAAAATGACCTTTGAAACATGATATACTCAGCATAAGCCTGAGTATATCACTTCACAGATTAAACCTTTAAACAGCCCTTCATAATCCTTGGAAAAAAGCCCAAAATCTTTACCATGGTTTACACAGTCTGCATATCCATGTCCCTGCTTAATGTACGTACTCAGCGTTACAACTCAGTATTATCGTCTGGTTCCATTTTATGTTTCGCCTACAGTGAGCTTTATTCAGGTCATCAACTTTTCCAAGCTCTTTATTACCTCTGGACCTTTACACTTCCAATATCCCTTCCTTTCTCTTCATTTATTTGTCTGTCTCTTACTTAACCGAGTTAAATATCATTTCCCCTAGAAAACTCAGGTCTAGGTAAAATAACTTAAGCCTGATCCTCTGTACCAATCTTAAGATATTACAATGGCGAAGATTCTGGTCAGCCTCCCTAATTAAAAGTAGGGCCTAGCTCATCACTTTTGCATTCCTAATACCTAGTACAGCAGCACATCTTGAACATATTAAGTGCTCTAATGCATTTGATCATGAAATAAAAGACTATGACAGTGATCTAGACTTTATATAACAGATGCCTGACAAATATTTGAAAAGTTGAGATGAATTCAAGAAATGTTTCTCAGTAACCAACGTGGATGTCACCAATTTCATACACTAATATCCATGACTTTGCTTATGACAGAGGCCCTCTGGCTCTCATTCAAAATTAATTTTATACTTCGTCTACACAGTCCTAGTAAATTCAGGTATCAAGTTTGTTATACCAGAATATATTAGAAACAGAAAATCCAGTGGTTGAAGAGAAAAATTAATGCAGTTGTGTATAGGCACACACACTGCAGCAAAGAGTGAAGATACTGAAAAACACGGAACTGTAATTCAAAACCTCAGTAGCCTAGGGTCATTTTGTCGAGGGTCATATGATCTGATGCCATCATTTGATTGGAGTGGAGGCAGATTTTGATGTTACTAATTAAGGTGCTGATCTGATGAGGCTACTGATAATCATAGGTACCCTTGATTGTGTTCTGTGTGAGAGAAATGGAGCTAAGCTCTCTTTGCATTATCTCATTAAATTCTCATAATGACCCTATAAAATTGGTATTGACTTTATAGAAGAGAAAAGGAAAGTTGAGAGAAGTTAAATATCTTGGCCTTGGCTACCTAGCTTTCAGATATGACTCTAGCCTGCTTAGTCTAAGTAGTCAAGAAAGGATTAAATTATGTTCTTTTACCGTATTTAAAGAAACAACAAATTGTAAAAGAAGTTCATTGAAAACAGATTTTTTTCTTTAAATTTTGGATTCTCCAGGGGGATGTTTGAGTTATCTAAAATAATAAGGTAGGAACATTTATTTCCCAATCATGCCAAATAAATGAAGTTTTCCTGTAAATGCTTTCCCATGATTACATTACACTTCATGATTATCTGTAAAATTACGAAAAGACTGTAGCGAACAGTGCTTCCTGAAAAGTGGCAATAGCATGATGCTAATACTAGACAATGTATTACCCTATATGGGCTCATTAAGGGGCCTGGTTTTCATCTTTAATTGCAAAGAACATATATCCCTGAAATGTGTTTGTAGTCATTTTAATAAGAAGTACCAGAAGTGTAAATAGAATCTATCACCAGATCCACTTAGAACCCATTTATCTTTATGACTATATGTGTTATGGATCATCAGCCCATGATTATACAGACCCCCATCAACACTCATCTTCCTTATGGCAAGTGTAAAATGCAGTGTCTCTACTGGGAGATGAAATTTTTTTCACACTTGTGAGTGATAGACTCCTATGTTCCTAAACATATTTTACCTCAACTAATTAATTCCAGCGCTGCATTAGGTAAACCTCTACTCCCCAGCTCTGTCTTTTAAGGAGTGCTCACCACCAGGTAATGACTCAAGGACAGCCCACCCCCAATCAATTCCTCCTCTCTCCCCAACTTCTTCACATTGTCTGATTCCCGGCCTCCACTGTTTTTGATATATTTTACTCTCTTGGATTTAATAAATCGCCACCCCCCCAAATTCTGTTGTCCAAGTCGATATAGACTTCCCCTTCCCTAGCCAGGACCCCACCTCCATTTAGCATTTTGAAAGCCCACCAGTATGGTGTATAACCAGTACTCCCCACCAGTGCAGTCAGCGTGTCTCCATATCTCTGTTTTCACCACTTACCTTCCCCCAGAAGACCAGCAGGATTAATCTCATCATGCTTTTATTTCCATTTTACTCTGTAACTACCAAAAGTCCAAGCATTCAAGATATTTAAATACTAATTTTTATCCCCATAACCTCTTACATCTCTTGATCTGATCTAATCTCCCGTCTCTTTCCAATCCCTCACTCCCCAAATAGTTTCTGTGTATCCTTTAGAATATATAGTCTGTCATTATCAAAATTCCCAATCTTCAGTATTTTCCTTTAATGTTTCCTTTATCTTCTGACTTGAATAAAAAACTGATTTCCGGCCTTCCCTGGTGGCGCAGTGATTGAGAGTCCGCCTGCCGATGAAGGGGACACGGGTTCGTGCCCTGGTCCGGGAAGATCCCACATGCCGCAGATCGGTTGGGCCCGTGAGCCGTGGCCGCTGAGCCTGCGCGTCTGGAGCCTGTGCTCCGCAACGGGAGAGGTCACAACAGTGAGAAGCCCACGTACCACCAAAAAAAACCACAAAAAACTGACTTCCTCTGATGACACAGCTTTCCTTACTGTCTCCTCAGAGAAGGACAACTCTCTGTTGTAGAGCTTAGAGACTAGATTGTCATTCTCTTCCCACCCCCCCACCAGTGCTGCTTCTAAGACATTTCTCCTAATTAAAAAAGACAAAAACAAAACAACAACAAAAAACCAAAGCCTCAGCTTGTATGAAGTATGTGCCAACAAACTGTACTATCCTGGCTGTCATAATCATCTATTAAATCTCATTCATTTCTCCTCATTTCCTGAATGTTTTTGCTTGCAGCCTCCTATTTTTCTGTCACTATTCTTGTCATTATTTTTGGAGGTTTGAAAAGTCCCATAGCTCATCTGCCCGAATCCCAATTAGGAAAAAATCTGCTTTATGGTGATAAATCCCTCTTGATCATAATGACTTTTTAAAAATACGTTGCTGGAATCTATTTGTTAATATGAGGTAGAACTTAAGATCTTAAAAGAAATGTGCTTCTAGTTACTTTTGGGTAAATTTTCCATATCTGATTTTTGTATTAGGACTCTTCTAATTTTTTAATATATTGGAAAATAACTGATGTCTTTCTAAGGTGTATATCTTTGATTATATTTTCTATTTTCATAAAGCTACTTGTATTCTCTACTCAAAACAGGAGTAAATAATGGCTGCACATAAACTAATCAATAATCAGCCATTTTGTCCAGATTTTCAAATGTGTTGGTATAAAGCTACCATGGTATTCTTTTGTAATTAAAAAAACAAATCTCTCTGTTTTATAGCTAGTCCCATCACTATCATATTTGCCAAATATTGCTTATTTTATTGGTCTTTCTAAAGAACAAGCTTTTGGTTTTATTTGTCAAGTTTACTGCTTTTCTTCTCTATTTTTGACTTTTCTCTTGATTAATTTTGTCCTTCCACTCTTTGGAACTTACCTTGTTCTTTTTCTATGTCTACTGTTCATTTCCGGTAGCTTCAAGAGCCATTTTCAACAACTCAACGAGCTCTGCCGACTGTGTCATGGCCACTTCATCATATGCCATTAAAACTTAATCTCATACACTGGGTGAAGACTCAGCAGTCTTATTTTGCTTTCAGAATTGTTCTACGGCCTTGGATCCTTCTTCTTCTCCTAAATTAGCACTATCATCAGGGAAGATTCTAGTGGGCCTAGAATTCTAGGCTTGCCTTTCCTGCAGTTTCATAATAAAAGAAAAAACATTTCCACCCTGTTTTTGATGTTGATCGAAAATTTAGCAACACTTCTTTGCACTATATTCAAATCCCAAAATATAAGCAAGCCTTCATGCACACAGGCTCACTGAAATGTCATAATTTTAAACTATGTATGACCTTGAACAATGACCTTTCCAAATACTCCACACTCTGCCTAGGTGTTCAGACTTTTTCATTCCTACAACATCTTTTACACATGGTCGATTTGTGTCATAAGTTCTTCCTCACTCCCACTTCTGAGTATATATCCAAAGGAAACATCATCATTATTAGAAGAGATATCTGTACTCCCATGTTCATTGTAGCATTATTCACAAGAGCCAAGGTATGGAAACAACCTAAGTGTCCATAGTAGATTAATGGATAAAGGAAATATGGTATATATATATACAATGAAATATTATTCAACCTTAAAAAAGAAGAAAATTCTATCATTTAAGTCAACATGGATAAAACTGGAGGACGCTATGCTAAGTGAAATAAGACAAAGACAAATAGTGCATGATGTCGCTTATATGTGGACTCTAAAAAAATAATGAAATAAATCAACTCTTCCCTCCCTGGACATTTTCCTCAGCAGAATCTAGCAGCCTCTACTATGAGTCTTATCTTTTTTTTTTTATTGTTTGTACCAGATCACAACCCCAGGGAACCTATGTATTTACCGATGTATATCTAGATTATACTTTACCATTGTTCTTTTTCTTTGCAATTCATTCCATCCACTTCTGGCATCAGAACCTCATTTTTCCTTTGGAGAAGTCCTTGTGATTCAGGTAGGCTGTGTGTCTCCTCCCTAGGCTGTGTGACTTGGGGCTGGCTAGACACAGTGTTTTATATATACTCTATATGTCTTAAGTACTTATTTCTCTTTTCCATCATTTTCCCTCCACATTTTAGTGTAGTTATTTTTTAATTGACATTTGTAATCCTTTCTTTTGTTTGACTAAAGTACTGTTCAACCGATCTTCTGAGTGCTTAATTTCAGCATTTTTAATTCTAGAAGTTTCTTTTGGTTGCATTTCACAGACAATTTTTGCTTAAATTGTACATGTTGTCCTTTTTTTAATACATTAATCATAATTTTAAATAATAGTTTCATTGAGATATAATTTACTTTCCATATTATTTAAAGTGTACAATTTAATGTGTTATGCATCTACCACCACAATCAATTTTAGAACTTTCATCCACCCCCCAAAAGAAAAAGAATCTATTATAGGTCACTCACTCCCCCAGTTCTCCAAACCCTAGGCAGTCCCTAATATACTTTGTCTCTACAGATTTGTCTAGACTGGACATTGCATACAAATGGAATCATACAATTACTTAGCATGTTTTCAAGGTTCATCCATGTTTTAGCATGCGTCAGTACTTGATTTCTTTTTATGGCTGAATAATAATTCCATGGTGTAGATATTACTATGTTTCATTTATCCATTCACAGTAAATGGCCATTTGGGGTATTTCCACTTTGGGGCTCTTATGAATAATGCTGCTGTGGTTGGATTTACGTGCAAGTTTTGTATGCAGGTCTAGATTTGTTTTTTAAATTAACAGACTATTTTGGAGCCGTTTCTGGTTTACAGAAAAATTAAGCAGAAAGGACAGAGTTCTCATACGTCCTTACCTCTCTACCCAGTTTCCCCTATTATTAATATCTTACATTAGCGTAATACATTTGTTATAGTTAATGAACCAATATTGACACATTATTACTAACTAATGTCCATGGTTTACTTTAGACTTCACTCTTTGTTTTGTACATTATATGATTTTTGACAAATGTGCAATAGCCTGTATCCACCATTACAGAACCATACACAGGAGTTTCTCTGCCTTTAAAATTCCGGGCTTCACCCATCCTTTCCTCCCTCCCCACAACCTCTGGCAACCACTGATCTTTTGACTGTCTCCACACTTTTGCCTTTTCCTAAATTTCATATAGCTGCAATCACATAATATGCATGTAGGCTTTGCAGATTGGCTTTTTTTCACTTAGCAATATGCATTTAAGCTTCTTCCATGTCTTTTCATGGCTACATAGCCTTTCCTCTTTATTGCTGAATGCTATTCCTTTGTACCGATATACCATAGTTTGTTTATCCATTCACCTATTGAAAAACATCTTGGTTGATTTCAAGTTTTGGCAATTATGAAAGAAACTGTTATAAACATCCATGTGCAGGTTTTTATGTGGATGTAACTTTTCAGTTCCTATGGGTAAATACCAAATAGCATGATTACTAGATCACTGTATGGTAAAAGTATGTTTAGTTTTGTAAGAAACTGCCAAGTATCCTCCTAGCAACAAATGAGAATTCCAGTTGTTCTGCATCGTCAGCAACTTTGATATTTCAGTATTTGGATTTTAGACATTTGAATAGGTGTGTAGTGGTATCTCATTATTGTTCTAATTTAAAATTCCCTGATGACATGTAATGTGTAGCATCTTTTCATATGCTTATTTGCCATGTGTCTATTTTCTTTGTTTAATCATAGTTGTTTTGTTTTTTAACCAAGGCCTACTAACTCTTGTCCTCCTGTGTCTATTTATATTTTCTTTTTTCCTTCTTTCTTTCTTTTGTTTCTTTTTTGAGCTTTTGATCATTTAGTCTTTTTCCTGGTATGTCCAATTATTTTTATATTAAAATTGGGCTTCACTTATTTTAGGAAACTATAAATATACCTCCACATTCAGGATGTTATCGTTCTCTTGAAAAGATTTCCTTTTGCCTATGGCAGACAGTTACTATAGAGACTGGAAACCTTAGTCCATTCTCAATTTGAGCTCATTCAAAGCCGTTTTTCACTCTGTGTGAAGGTTGCTCTATTTCTGTCTTGTCCTTCCTCTACGGGTGTTGCCCTCTGGGATTACCATGTGAACGTTTAGATTCTCCCTATTCCCAACTACCCTTGTATTTGTTAGGCTTTAAATGTAATGGTTCCCCCAGCCCTGTGAGACTAAGGATATGTGTAGCTTGTCATTCCATTAGTTGTTGCCGTTAGCTTGAGCTCTTGCCGTTTGGCTTCTGTGCTTAGAGTCTTTTGAACTCCTTGGCTTTTCAGCTCCTAGGCTGTATGAGTTGAATCAGCAAATGCCCCAAGGAGAAAAGCTGCACCAAATGTCAAGCTTGCGTCTGTGTGTCCCTTCTCTCCAGAACTTGGCCCACATGTCTCGGTGTCTCTCTAACATTCGGATGCTGGCGAAGAGATGTTTTCTTACTTTATCCAGGTTTTCTAAAATTTCTTTAGACTTCACCTGATCTTATGTTATTATTGAAGTATCATCTCAATTATCTCTAGGAAGAAAATTTACAATTTTATGTTTTATTTTTTTATTTTCTTTATTACCTCAGTTTCTGTAGAGACCTTTTACCTGATTCTTCAGTCTATTTCCTGTGTTACCAGTAAGATGGAGATAGGTGGAGGCTAAGAATATTGGGGGGAAAATCACTGATGAATGATATGTCTCGTTCTTTTTGTTTTTCCTCTCCTTATTTACTCTGGCAGCCTACATTTGCCCTTCTTGATTTGACCCAGTTGCCCAAATACGCAACCCACTCTGGCAAAGACCTGACTTTACTCTCATAAATGTCTGCATGTTAGGATTAGCTAGATGATGAACACCATGCCAAAGTTCTTTGTGTGACCAGTCAGAATGGCCATCATTAAAAAATCTACAAACAATAAATGCTGGAGAGGGTGTGGAGAAAAGGGAACCCTCTTGCACTGTTGGTGGGAATGTACATTGATACAGCCACTATGGAGTACAGTATGGATGTTCTCTAAAAAACTAAACATAAAACTAGCATACGACTCAGCAATCCCACTACTGGGCATATACCTTAAAAAAGCCATAATTCGAAAAGAGACATGTACCACCATGTTCATTGCAGCACTATTTACAATAGCCAGGACATGCAAGCAACCTAAGTGTCCATCGACAGATGAATGATGAAGAAGATGTGGCACATATATACAATGGAATATTACTCTGCCATAAAAAGAAATGAAATTGAGTTATTTGCAGTGAGGTGGATGGACCTAGAGACTGTCATACAGAGTGAAATAAGTCAGAAAGAGAAAAACAAATACCGTACGCTAACGCAGATATATGGAATCTAAAAAAAAAAATTGTTCTGAAGAACCTAGGGGCAGGACAGGAATAAAGACGCAGACATAGAGAATGGACTTGAGGACACGGGGAGGGGGAAGGGTAAGCTGGGATGAAGTGACAGAGTGGCTTGGACATATATACACTACCAAATGTAAAATAGATACTAGTGGGAAGCAGCCACATAGCACAGGGAGATCAGCTCCGTGCTCTGTGACCACCTAGAGGGGTGGGGTAGGGAGGGTGGGAGGGAGGGAGACGCAAGAGGGAAGAGATACGGGGATATATGTATATGTATAGCTGATTCACTTTGTTATAAGCAGAAACTAACACAGCGTTGTAAAGCAATTATACTCCAATAAAGATGTTAAAAAACCAAAAAGTTAGATAGTAAAAAATTCAAAAGAATTGCCCACACTCCTCCAACAGATTCTCTAACATTTAGCAGAACAGAATTCACACTGAATCTGGTTTATGAGTAAAAGACAAGTCAACTTTAAAGTGGTTCACAGATGACATTTCTTTTCCATGTGCCTGCTTTGGAGCCATGTTTCTGCTGACCACTCAAAAGTTTCCTCTTGAGTATTCTGTGATATGTTAGAACCAGGAATAAGGGATGTTAGTGCTGGAAGGGTCAGCCAGTGGTCTGGGATTTAATTCACATATCCTTTCTGCACCAGGCTCTTTAAGATCATTGAGTTAGCCTAAGAATTTTGAGGCTGTAGAATTCAAGACAGTACATTACAATAGGCCAATATTACTATTCTTCTGCTCTGACATTCTCCACTGATGGACAGATGAAGGAGAAGGAAGGACAGTCACCAGTAACTGAGAGTAAATGAAACTGGAATATTATAATTCAGTATCATTTGAGTGACTGAATTGGCTGGCAGAGTGTTCTGCAGTTAAGGGTGAGGAAATATTAATTCTGCACATGACACCACTACTGTATTTATACAAGTCTACTGGGACAGTTGTTTACCTAGAATTGTTTTCTTCATTCATTTCAGTCAGACAGTTGTGTTGACTGATTTTCCTTTTTGATGTATGAAATGACTGACTGAATTTACCATTTAATTTCCACTAATGCACTGTAAAAACAATACATTACTCAAATTGGATTGGAAGGTATGAAAATGTTTACCCCAAAACTAGAAAGGCCAGATAAATCATAAGAAACATTTGACTGTGAGTGTTAGAAAGCTACTGAGGTAGCCATGACCTAGAAAAGTAAAATAGAGAAAGAAACTCACTGAAGTGAGAACAATATTCTGCACATGCGTTTCTAGCGCAGTCATTTAGAAACTACTGATGAAGAGCAAAAGTCTGAGAAACAAGATGTGGCTCCTAAGAGGTAGAAAAGCCAGTAGATCTTAGGACAATGTCATAGGACTAAGGAAACCAGAGTTGGAATTGAGAAATACCAAGGCAGCTAGAATTTTAAGGACCAAAATCACAGAGAGAGTAAAGATTCAGAGAACGGAGCTGGATTCAGCAACAGTGTTCCCTTGCAGTATTTTCCATGTATAATAGGTAGACAAGACAAGATGCTAAGAAGTCAAACAAAAGCTAACTGAAGTCAAAGCAAAGACTTAGTTGGCTCATAATGCTGAAGAGACAAAATTGGGATTCAGAACCTATGAAAGATTTGTGGCCCAATGGAAAACTAATGATATGAATTAGGACATTGGAAGTCTCTACATATGTGTGTGTGTCTGTGTGTCTGTGTGTCTATGTGTTAGGAAGGTTGATGCAACATCTACATTGAACCTTATAAAGAAGGAAAATGAGTATGAAGTTGGTCCAGTGACTGAGGTGATCTTCCCCTCTGCTCCCTAAGAACAGGAAATTTTCTACTCAAGAAAATACAGTTGACCCTGGAACAATGTAGGGATTAGAGACGCTGACTCCCTGTGCAGTCAAAAATCCACATATAACTTTATGGTCGGCCCTTCTTATCTGTGGTTCTGAATCTGAGGATTCAACCAACCACAGATCATGTAGTACTGTATTACTTATTGAAAAAAAATCCATGCATAAGTGGATCTGTGCATTTCAAACCCAGGTTGTTCAAAGGACAACTGTAATGTCATTCAGATTCTCTACAACTTGTCTTATCCCAAGTCTGGTATTCACTGAAGAACCACCAAGACTACCAAGAAAAGGAGAATTAGAATAAAAAACAAAAAAGAATCAGAATCATAGATGACCTAAACGTTCAAGTTCATACATATTTTGGTAAATATTATCAAGTTCAAGAAAATAGATGACAAGGTGAAGAATTTAACTTGACAACTAGAAACTATAAACTGATTGAAGTTGAACTGATAGAATTAAAAATTATACGAAATTTAAAACTCGGTAGTGAATTGGACACAGGTAAAGAGAGGTAAGTGAACTGGAAGATAGAGTAGTAACAATATTAAGACTAAAGCATGGGAAACGAAAAGAATAAAAAGTACACAAAAGCGCATTTGAGACATATGGGCCACAGTAAACATTTTTATCATATGTGTAAACTGGAGTCCAAAGAAAAAAGGAGAGAGAGATTGGGATGAAAACAATATTTCAGAAATATTGACAGCTGAGAGTTCTCTAAAACTAAAAAGAATATATGGAGCCTTAAATTCAATAAGCACTAAAAAAAAGGAACAAGAACAAATACAAAGAAAACCACACCTAAGATCACCACAGTACAATTCATGAACAGCAAAGAAAAACATGATATCTTAAAAGCAGCCCGAGGAAAAAGAGATTACTTTCAAAGGAACAATAGTATTAAGATTACAGCTTACTTCTCAGCGAAACTGACTGGATACTGGAAAATAATGGAATAACATTTTTAAGTGCTAAAGAAAAGAACTGCCCATTGGGAATTCTAGAGGCAGAGAAAATGTTGTTTGGAAGGAAAGATGAAATAAGGAAATTTGCAGACAAACAAAATTTAGAAAATATGTTCTCATCAGAACTGACTGAATTAAATTCTAAAGGGAGACCTGCAGGCAGAAGGAAGATTATCACAGATGAAAATAAGGACTTTATAAAGAATTATGTATAACAGAAAGGATAAATAAGTGGATAAACCTAAATAAAATCTAACAGCAAAAAAGAGTAATAATAAAATATATCAAAAATTACAATGCATTAAAACAAAAGGAAGAGGAAAAAGTAGTAAAATTTAAGATCTCAGCATTGCTTGAGAAGCAGTAAAAGAGCTAATAAGTCATGGTACATGTGTAACTGCTACTTATGTAAAAATAACAAGCTAATACAAGGGAAAATGGAATTTGAAGAAATCTCAAAGGAAGAAAGAAGAGCAAAAGGAACATAACAAGGTGGGACAAATAGTAAACAAGGAGTAAACGGTCTGTAAGAAAATACATTAACTGTAAATACTGAAATTAAAGGACAAGGATTATTGAAACAAACCAAAAACCTAATTCTATGCCACCTACAAGAGACAAGAGTCAGATTGAAAATGAAAGGATTCAAAAATTATGTCATAACAACAGTAAGTAAAATTGAAGAAGATTTTTTAATGTTAACATAGATTTGAAAGCAAAAAGTATCACTGGCGATAAGGCAGGATAATAAAACCCACTGTTACTTTACAAGGAATATATTATAAGTCTAAACTTCAATGCAATATATGAAGGGAAATTCCAAAAATCTAAGTAGAAATAGAAAAATCTAAATCACCTAGATCAGTAACATAGAACCACAACAACAAATCAGCAGATTATAGAAGATCTGAATACCATCATTAAAAACTTTGGCCTAAATTTACATAAAACACTGCACCAACAATGATGGAATATATATATTATGCAGAAATTTTTAGGTGCACATGGCACATTTATAAAATTGACTATATTCTGGTGATAAAACAAGGCTCTGAATAAGCAAGAAATTTAAACCTATATAACCAATATTTTACCAAATAGTTGGATATTAAAAACATACTTCTGATCATTATGTAGGTCAAAGATAAAGTCGCAATGGGAATTAGAATTTTATTAATTGATAATGAAAATATGCCATAACAAAACCTGTGGGTTGCAAATAAGGCTGTGGTCACAGAGAAGTTTATGTATTCCAATTATACTCTCTAAATGTAAAACGGAAAGGAATAAGGCAACTACAAGATAACCTATCACCCTGAGCTAGGCAGTTCCTGAACTGTACCTGGGGGGGAAGGCAGGGCAGAACTTCAGGAGGCCAGCTGAGAGCACGGTGAACACCATGTCAGGAGCAGTCTCCAAGAAAGAGAATTTAATGTACAAAGGGATGACTAAAATATATTTAAGAGCTAGCATCCTGACCCCTCTTAAGGATGACTTATGTTGCTGGGGAAAAAATAAGAAGTGCTCGATGTAGAAGGTGAATAGCGTTATAATTCCCAGGAGAATCTTGGTACCAGGACCACACAATGAAGAACTTGGAGTCCCCGTGGCTAATCCAGCAGAGAGAAAAGGAGAAACAGAGATGTGAGAGAAAATAAAGGGAAATCTTGGTGCAATTTGGTGCTGCTGCAGGTCCAATTCCAGGTATGTGCTCTCTATCTCCATATCTTAAATAAAAGCCACCATATTCCGCAGTCTTTCAGGTACTTAGAATTTCTCTTTAGAACCTGAAAATGGGGTCAGGTCTCCTGTCTGCATTGCTACAGTACAAAATAGAGGCAGGATGTTTGAAATAGTTCTCCATCTGGCAGAGGAGGCCTTGAAGCTGTGAGCCACTCGCTGCAAACCAGCAGGACATGAAGGATTCTTGAGCAGATCTGAAGCTACTGGGAGGCCTTTGAGGAGTTAAATCCCATAGTAAATACTGTACCTTCAATGGCCCCTTCTCCCTCTCTGTCCAGTCTTCCTCCACTCCCGTGGGGGCCCAAAGGGGTTAAATGAGCACTCTGATGTAATCAATATAGCAAATTACTGGTATCTTCTATGGATTATTGAGATCATAAATGCCCTATATACAGTATTATGTAGAAAGCAAGAGAGTTGATATAATACTTATATAAAACCGTGAAGGTGGGACTATCGTCCTTGGTCCTTACCATACAAACACACACACATAGACACACACACACTTAATGGAGATTGAAAATTTACTTATTTATTATTTTCCAAACCAATAGATGCACACCTAAATCTCCAATGGTAATGTCTATGATAAGCTTTTTTAGTCAGGGTATCATATGTAGACATAGCAGTTTCAATTCAAAATCAGGCTACCACCTGTTAAATATACAGGAGTCCATGTTTATGTGCCATGATCCATCACTGTTGTGCTAAAGCCATGTAAGCAAATTAAATGGGGATATCTAGGAATCACAGCTACTACATTTTCCATATCTTTGACAGTAATATACATCTCTTCAATAATTCCAGAAATGCAGTATTGCTGTTGATTTCAAGCTTGTTGGAATGGGAGACAAGTTCAGTTCTGTTTCATTTGGCTTTCCTACACAAATTTGAAAAGCAAGACAAGGGGTGTTCTATCACTAACTGTGTTTTTTCCACTTATATATCAGGAACGGGATAAATATCCACAAATTTCATTATGAACCAGTGAGTACCCTGTGAGTTGGGCTTGGGTCAGAACTCAGTTTATCACCTGACCTCCATTATCTCTCATGCTAACAACTTGAGAGGGTATCATTTCTGTTTAATAGATGTTATTGATACCTCAGACCACTTATCTAGATGTTTTTGAAGTGTCTGAATGTTACCCCAGGTCAGTGTCAGATTCAATAATTCAGTTGCTGATTCAAGACTCTTATAAGATACACATATGCATGTGCACGTGCACACACACACACACACACACACATCCATTCATCTATCTGTCATCTACCTATCTATATCTATAAATATTTTTTGACATAGCATTAAGTGAAAGAAGTGTGAGAACATTTCCCAGTTTGTGGATTTTCAGTTTTCCCTTGTGAAGACTGAGTTGCTATATTTATAGAAGCTTGAGAAGCTGGAGTTACTAGGTCTTAATGATTCATACATTTTATCATAGTAAATATCTTTTAATCCCTGATAGTATTTTTGACTTCTTTTTCTGATATTATTATAACTAAATCCATTTCTTTTTGATCAGTATTCTCCCCTTAGATTCTTTCTGTCACTTATACTTCAGACTTCCTATGTCCTGTTAAATTGGGTATGTCATAAATAAATAATAATAATTGTCTATTTAGCGAAATTAAATCTTACGTTTAATGTATTTATTGTGATTTTAATTAGCCCTTCAAATTCTTGGGTTTCGCATCTGTGGATTCAATCAACTTGGATTGAAATTTCCATTCATTTTACTACTACATTTTATATGAGGGACTTGAGCATCAGCAGATTTTGGTATATGCAGGGGCTCCTGGGACCAGTCCCCCTCAGATACCAAGGGATGACTGTAATCTTCTGCTGTTGGATAAGTATTTTATAAATGTCAATTAGATACAGTTGATAATGATGGTGGTTCAGTTCAACTGTATGCTCACTGATTTTCTGTAAGCAGAATCTGTCAATTACTGATAGAGGTCTGTTGAGGTCTCCAACTATAATAATAGAGCTGTTTATTGCATCTTGCCATTCTATCTGTTTTTGCCTCACTTATTTTGGTACTTTGCTGTTATGCACGTACACATTAAGGATTAAGTCTTCTTAGAAAATTGACCCCCTTATCGTTATGTAATGCCTCTCTCTATCCCTGATAATTTTCCTTGTTTGAAGTCTGCTTTGCCTGACATTAATATAGCTACTCCAGCTTTCCCTTCATTAGTGTTAGTGTGGTATAGTTTTCTTCATCACTTTACTTATAATCTATGTCTTTCTTTTTAAAGTGGGTTTCTTGCAGACAACATATAGTCAGTTGTTTTTTTTATCCCCTCTGTCATTTTCTGTTTTTAATTTTTATAGCTGCATTTAATCCATTCACATTTAAAGTGATTATGTGTATAGTTGGATTAATCTCTCCCCTTTCTGTACTGTTCTCTATTCATTGCACTTCTTATTTCTTATTTTTTAATATTCTACCCCCTTTCTGCCTTATCTGGTTTAATTAGGCATTTTATATGATTCTATTTTCTCTCATTTCTTAACAAATCAGTTATACTTCTTTTTAAAAAATGATTTTAGTGGTTGCCCTCAGGATGGCAACATGTATTTACAACGTGTATTTACAAGCCCACTTCTAAATAGGTCTATATTATTTTATGAGTGTGTAGGTACCTTAAAATATTTCATATTCATCCCTTCTAACATTGATGTCACTCATTTCACTTATCAATAAGCTATACTCATCCAATATATGGTTGCTGTTGTTAGTTTGAACACTTATATATTAAATCAAGTAAGAAAAGGAAAAAGAAAAGGGTTTATTTTACCTTTATGTGTTCCCTCTCTAATGCCCTTCATTCCTTTATGTAGATCTCAGTTTCTAACCTGCATCATTTTCTTTCTCTAAACTTTAAAAAAATTAAACTTCTTTAAACATGTTTTGAAAGGCAGATCTACTGGTGAAAAATTCCTCATTTTTGTTCATTTGAGAAAGTCTTTAATTTCTCCTTCATTTTTGAGGACCAATTTTCCTTAATACAGAATTCTAGCTTGGTGATTCCTTTATTTCAACATTTTAAATATTTCTCTCCACTCTTTTTGTTTGCATTGTTGATGACAAGAAGTCTGCTATAAATCTTATACTTCTTTCTTCATAGGTAAGGTGTTGTTTTTCTGTGTGTGTGTTTCAAGATTTTTTCTTTGATCTTTTGTAGTTTGAACACAACATGCCAGGTGAAAGTTTTTTTTATTATTTATCCCACTTGGACTCCTCTGAGTCCTTGATCTATGGTTTGGTGTCTGTCATTATTTTTGAAAAATTCTTAGCTATTTTCACCTCACAAATTATATCAGTATTGTGAACTGAAATCCCATGTTTTTTATTACCAATTCATACTCTCCTCTAATAAGCCATTCATCATAGAAGACCTGCCACCTTATACTTCCTCTAGATCCACCTCTGCTGAGACCATTGCATCAAAGTGAGAACTAATCTTGAACTGATTTTTCCAATTTTCTCTTTGCACAGTGCTGAGTAGTGGGAACTTTAATTGTAACTGACCAATTTTTGTCTTTTATATAGTGTGCAGAATGTTTATTTGCACAAAACATAAATAACGTGTATATATATGTGCATGTATATGTTATATATATGTGTGTGTGTGTGTGTGTATATAAATGTTATGATTCCTTGCTTGGAAGGATGGAATCTAGGGCAACAAGAAAAGGGGGAGTGATACATGGTCTTCCTCTTAACTTTACCTTTTTTTCTCTCCTTTTCTTTTTTTACCTAAGTTATTTATTTAATTCATCTCCTGCTACAAGAAAAGTGATGGAAAATCAGTCTACTGGTCATCATTTGATGCAAATAAAGAACATGGGCTTAAGGTCCTATACATTTTACTGGTCCATGTGCAAGAATAGTCCAGATCTGAGCTGTGGTCCATGATGTAGAACAATGGTCCAGGTTTTCTTTATTCATCTTCATTGCAGGTCCAGAAGTGGCTTCAAATGAGGGTTATGGAATAAAGAATGGTTACCATATCTCTAGGGAAAGGGCTTGAACCTGATGCAGAGATGGGGATAGACAAAAACTTGGGTTCTTATATTTTCTCTGGTGCAAACAGGAAGGCGTTCAGCAAGCTGACTCCCACCCTGGGGAACATGACAAAGTAAATAGGGGCCTTCCAAGTGTGAGCTAAGCCCTCCTTGCTTGAGGCACCTCTAGACATGGGAAGCCCCAGATGTGGTTGGGACATACCTAGAACCCCAGAAACCCAGAGTCTAGCCACCACTCCATTTTCGACCTGATTCAAAGCTATCATTGCCTCTTTATTATTCTAGAGATGATAAAGAAATTATTATTCCTGATTAAAAACAGAATTATCAAATTTAAAATCATTGTGATAGCAGTAAGCAGCAAGTTATATTCCTTAGAAAATCAATGCAATGAAATACATACTCGGCATACATACATACTCAATTTTTCTCAGAATTCAGAAGAAAATAATAGAAACTAGGTGTGATGAGAAAATAGTTAAGTGAAAGAAGGTGGAAAAAAAATCCAATCTACAGAAAATTGTAACTTCATGAAGCAGTCACTTTTACAAATTACAAGATTTTTTTTAATTCAGAAAGTGACATAGTTATTTATCAGTTACTAGTTTCAGAGTCCTTTCAACATTTCTGAAGACACAAGTCAAGATGAAGCTGATGATTGCCCAATATTTGATCTGATAAAAACATAATGCTGCAAACGAAGGAGAACTTTCCTCTGGTGAATGGTGGACTGAGGGGGGGAAAATGAAGCACGTTTTCACCTCATGGAACTGAGAATGCATGAAGAAACGTTGATAAAATATTTGATTAACATAACCGCAGATGTTCACAAACTGAGTTTTAAATAGATATTTATGGTTTTCCAAAGCAACCGAAGCAGCAGCCCATCTTCATGGGATCAGCTAGTGAGTATCAAAATTATTTAATACACTCTATCCCCTACTGTCAAAAGTGAATACTCTCAAGTGCTTGGCATTCTGTAGAATAGTGGTTAAGGAGAAACTTGAAATGTGTTTTCTCTTGTCCAGCAAGTTAACATTTTCTGTTAGGTTTCTGTTTTCTCTCGAAGGACCTACTCTTCTCTTGATGGTAAGTTATTCTCTTTAAGGACATGCTGTCCCCCCGCCCGTCCCCTTAACTACAGTAGTATGCTTTATTCAGAGATTTCTGTAGGGCACAGATATCATGATATGATAATGCAAAATACATATGTACATTTTAGTTAGCAGATGGTTGGTCTCCTTATATAGATTTTAAAATACAAATCAAAATAAAATTCAGATGGAATAAGGACTTAAATATATGGAGCATAAAATTACTGAAATAATACAGGAGATAACAAACTCTGAGCTACACAATAAAAGCAGACATAATGATTTGGTTAAACACCAAAAGCTTCAAAAAGTTTAAACAAATCTCAAAATAGAGAAATAACTTCTGCAATGCAAAATAATCAATATAGGGGGAAGAGATTTCATTAAAAAATAAAGGTAATATTATATTGAATAAATGCCAGGAAGAAGAAATTCAGGAAAGCAAATGTAAAAAATGTGATAAATACAATGAAATGCTCAAACCAGTGTTCAACAAAACAAAATTTAAAATAAAAATAATATGAATGTTTTGTCTATATGTTTAATTCATGAAATTTGTTAAATGTAAACTATTCAAATTGATGGAAATATAAACATTGGACTAATATTCTGTATTGTTTCGGATTTTGCTTTCTGTTTGATGGTAAGATTTAGAGACTTTTTCATGTCTTTATAGATTTATAACTTTTTCAAAATACCTTCATAGCACATATTCTGGATTCTTCATAATTTATTTGTCATTCTTATGGGGATTTCAAGTTGTCCTCACTTGGTTGCTATGCCAGCAATTCTATACGAGAAAACCTTATCCATACAATATGGTTTCGATGTGTTTTCTTAGCACTCATTAATTCTCCTGAAGAAACCTGCTCCTTTTCCCAAACTTTAATTCAGGAAACACAAGGATAGTCACCTAATTTTAGAACTTTGTTTTGTGTTATTGAGGTCTGTATTGTTAACCTTATGATCTCACGGTTCTTCCTCAGTTTGGTCATGTTTCCTTATGCTAACAAAATCTTCTTTTGAGAGGTAAAAAAATATTTTTTATTCTTACTGAAGATGCACTTAAAATATTTTTCATTAATTTTTACTTTTGTTGGCACCAAATTACTGAGAAAAGGGCAAAAGAAACAACTTTATTCAGCCATATATAACTACAAATCAGTTTGTTGATATTTAGTAATATTGGTTCTTATTATCCATTATCTTAAATTAAAATTTAGTATATTTACAGACGCTCAGAAACACTAGGAAGTTAAAATTACATATTATTTCTTTGCTCTTGAAATTACATTTGATAAACTTGTATTTTTTTAAGGAACAATCTGTGTCTTCAGCACTTTTTGATGTAACATTACATTAAGAACATTTTCCATGTTATTAAATATTTTTTGAAAGCATGTTAATACCTACAAAACATTCCATCTTATGCAAGTACCACATAATTTATCTGTGCCTTTATTACTTGATATTAAATGTGTTTCTAACTTCTTCTATCCCCAAACATTCTATAATAAGCATTCTTGCACATTAATCCTTGTTAATTGCTTTATTTCTTTAAAATAATTATTATAATGCTATATAAGTAAAGTATGCTGTGGGCACTCAAAACCATAGAGAAAACAGTACATCTAAACGTATTAGTGTTTAAGAATCATAACATATCGAGGGGGATTTTAAGTGAATGAACCTAGTGATTAATTTTAAGAACATAAAACTTGAGACAACCAGATATTATGTGCTCCCTAATGTGAAGAAATAAGTGTAGCACATCAACTATGAAGAACTCTTACCAATCAAATCTGAATCAAAACTGTAGTTCCCAATCACTAATTTGTTAAAAAAGAAAAACATGAAAATCGGAGAAGTATGTTAAAAATAAAACAGGAATACACACAGAAAAATGCAAAATTTTGTTAACTCTACAAGGCAAATGACCACCCACAAGGAAGAATAAACTTCATGGAAAAAAGAGAGAGGGACAACGTATAGATTTAAAGACAAGAGAATAATCAACCAAGCTATCAATATTCTGAGCCCTGTTGGGATTCTGATTTCAATAAAACAACTTTGGAAATAAATTATGATACATCATGCAGATATATACACTGACTAGATATTTTAATATAAAGGGTTTATTGTTAAATTTGTGGGTGGATAGCTGGAAAAGCTTTTGTCTTATTTTGTATTTTTTTAGTCCTTATGCTATTTTTTCCCCGATGAAAAATCCTATGTTTAGGATTTTCATCTATACTATTCAGGGGTTAAAGTAACTCTGAAGTAATCCTAAAGTAACCTTAAAGTAATCGTGTTTTGGGCAGAGCCAAAACACAATTGGACGTATGTTGATAATTATTGATCTTCTCTATATTTCCATATTTTTTGAGAATTTAAAATGCCACAAAAGGGAGCAACAGGAAATGAGTTTACTATTTTGGTGGGGAATAGATAATACAGTCTTGTTATATATATATATGGTTTATCCTGAAGAGCTTTGGGAAAGGAAGTGATATGATGGGATTCACAAGTGAGAGTGCACTCTTATGAACATGGACATGAATTCATCCAGGAGCAAGGAGACCATTAATACCTTCCTCAATTTCTATAATTCCAGTGCCCTCTCTGTCACACTCTTATGGGCTATAATTTCTCTACAGAATGATAATAGAATGATAAAGAAAATAAGAATGAATTAAAAATGAGATGTGAAAGCCAAAGGGACTCCTTGGTAGAGGCAAAGAAGCCCTCGTTTTGCAGCAGGAGTGCAGAGAAAGCCAAACATGAGGCCTGAGATTTATTAGTCTGTGCGACTAACTTCAAAGGAGGTTAAACTTGGCAGATTTGTTATACCAAGGGCATTGCCCCCATTGGGAAAATCTGAAGCTTTAACACACAGAATCTAGACATGCGGATGATTGCTCCTGAAGATTTTGATTCCTCTGACTCTTCTGAACCTTCTAAGCCTGCAGAAGTGTTCCATTCCTTTTTGCTAAGAGCAGCCATCTCAATAATCCTGAAAGGCAGCAGATATACCACTCAAGATCTGCCCTCACTTTCCCTCCTGGCCACTTGGCTTATACCTAGGTTTTAAGTCACAATATCAAGCAACTGAGGATGCACTTGGCTTCATAAACAAAGTAGTGTAATTTAAAGATGCTGTAAATCTATCTGACATGTATCAGTAGCCATCTGGGATGTATGAGTGGCACTGTGTTAGAAGATTCTTTATCAGAGGGACTGGAACATAGAATTGGAAAGGGAAGAATTTATTTACCTGAGAATATTCTTTGGAGATAAAAGATTTAGTGTCCTGGAAAGAACCTCAGGAGATTGTACAAACTAATAACGTGGCTCCCAGTGGCATGCTACACACAGTGGCCAAGCTGAGCAAAATTGAAATGCATGAACTGCAATGTCAGATGATGGATAAAGAAATTAAAAAGTTCAGAGAAGTAGACATGCTAGAATGGATGTAATATGTACAGTCAGAAGATAAGCATGATGGTTATGTTCCTTGGGAAGGCCCAAGGACACAAAATTTATCAAGACCATATGAATGGCCTGGTGAGACAGGAAGCAGCATCATTAAAAAGTTCAGGGGCTTCCCTGGTGGCGCAGTAGTTGAGAGTCCGCCTGCCGATGCAAGGGACGCGGGTTCGTGCCCCGGTCTGGGAGGATCCCACATGCCGCGGAGCAGCTGGGCCCGTGAGCCATGGCCGCTGGGCCTGTGCGTCCGGAGCCTGTGCTCCACAACAGTGAGAGGCCCGTGTACAGGAAAAAAAAAAAAAATTCAGTAATGTCTCTACTTTTCATTTTAGGGCTGGAGATAGAAAATACTGTTACAGAATTTATCTAGCTGAAAACAATGTCCATGAATGGACTTTAAAATAGAGTCTAGGTGGCAGCAGTTAACTGTCAGTAACCAGGTGGTACTTAACCACATATGTTGTGATCACTAGCAAAGTTGGAGTAATAGCCCTGGGACTTACAAGGATGGTTAATAGAATATGACCTCCCTAGGGGCAAAATAGATTAGTGGCTGACAAAGTCACTACTCAGCTTGAACCAGCAGAAGAAATCAAGGTTTGGTGATTGGGCGTCTGAGGATAGCCACCCTAATAAATATGTCATCATTCCTTGCATAGGTTTCAGACTGGGGACCATTGTTCAGAATCAGAGCCCACTAAACAGTGGTTCCAAGTGGAACAATTGCAATACCATAGCATGTATACAAAGCAATGATTTGCTGCATTTTTCCTCAAGAAAATTATGGCCATTTACTCATTTGACTATAAATTGGGAGATGGGGATTACTCATATTTTTGGCACTGTTGGTATAGGTTATAGGGTTTCTGTGATATTGAACTACGAATACTTTGAAACATTATTGTGGCCTTCCTATATGTATGGGGGCATATGGGAGACAGGTAGTAAATCACTTACATAGACCACCTGATGGTCATTTCCCTGGGCCCTGAATGTTTAATTGGTATTAACATACTTGGAAGTTAGTACAACTTCCAGATTGGGTCCTTGGTTGTAGATAACTACCAAAATAGGGAAAGCCACATGGAAGCCTCTGAAACTGTTCCTGTCATGAGAAAGTAAATAAAAATATATAAATAAAAATTGTATCATATATGTATTATATAGAGTTTAGGAGATTTATATCAGCTATGAGTTTCTAACAGATGCAAGGATGGTGGTCCTTATCACATCCCCAGTTAAGTTACCTAGCAATGATCTTGCAAAAACCAGATGGATCCTGGAAGGTGACTGTAGACCGCTGCAAGCTCAACCCAGTAGTTGCCCTGATTGAAGTTGCCATGATGGATGTGGTAACTTTGTTAGAACAGATAGAGCCTCAGGTTCTGGTATATGGACATTGTTTTGGCATATGCATTGTTTTCTATTTCAGTAAGAAAAGAGGATCAGGGAGAGTTTTTGCTCACTTCAAATGTGTAATAAACACTTGCAAATTTTGCTGTTGAGCTGTAATTCTTTTTCCTCTGCTATAATGTAGTCCAAAGGGATCTCGGACTATCTAAACATTGCAGAGCGCAGCACATGAATCCATTGCTTTCAGGATAGCATGTTTATCTCTTCAAATAGTTAGTACTATGAAGGCCTTCATGAGACACTGTTTAGAGGATGGAGTGGTCATGATGGCAGAGAGAGAGGCCAACAGCGTGGATTCTCACTAACTAAGGCTAATCTAGCTACTGCTACTGCCAAATATCCAACCTGTAAGAAAAAGAGACCAAAACCAAGCTCCAAAATTACATAATTTCTTGAGATTTACTATCTACCTGGTAACAAGTTAACTATTTTGAATAGCTTCCATCCTGAGACTATCACTGGTCTTGCCACTAGAATAAATTATTATTATATATTTCTGCCAGTGTATATGGGTTTCAAAAACATTCCTGTTCTGCTGATTGTTTTTCAAAGAAATGAGTTTTATGGAAGGTGTGATGGTTTATTTTATGCCTCAACTTGACTGGGCCACAGGGTGGCCAGATATTTGGTCAAACATTACTCTGGGTGTATCTGTGAGGATGTTTCTTTTTTTGTTTGTTTGTTTGTTTCTTTTTAACATCTTTATTGGAGTATAATTGCTTACAAAGGTGTGTTAGTTTCTCCTTTATAACAAAGTGAATCAGCTATACATATACATTTATCCCCATATCTCCTCCTCCTTGAGTCTCCTTCCCACCCTCCCTATCCCAGCCCTCTAGGTGGACACAAAGCACCGAGCTGATGTCCCTGTGCTATGCAGGTGCTTTCCCCACTAGCTATCTATTTTATATTTGGTGGTGTATATATGTCCATGCCACTCTCACTTCGCCCCAGCTTACCCTTTCCCCCTCCCCATGTCCTCAAGTCCATTATCTACGTTTGCGTCTTTATTCCTGTCCTGCCCCTAAGTTCTTCAGAACCATATTTTTTTTTTAGATTCCATCTAAATGTGTTAGCATATGGTATTTGTTTTTCTCTTTCTGACTTACTTTGCTCTGTATGACAGCCTCTAGGTCCATCCACCTCACTACAAACAACTCAATTTTGTTTCTTTTTATGGCTGAGTAATATTCCATTGTATATATGTGCCACATCTTCTTTATCCATTCATCTGTCGATGGACACTTAGGTTGCTTCCATGTCCTGGCTATTGTAAATAGAGATGCAGTGAACATTGTGGTACATGACTCTTTCTGAATTATGGTTTTCTCAGGGTATATGCCCAGTAGTGGTATTGCTGGGTCATATGGTAGTTCCATTTTTACTTTTTTAAGGAAGCTCCATATTGTTCCCCATAGTGGCTGTATCAATGTACATTCCCACCAACAGTACAAGAGGGTTCCCTTTTCTCCACACCCTCTCCAGCATTTATTGTTTGTAGATTTTTTGATGATGGCCATTCTGACCAGTGTGAAGTGATACCTCATTGTAGTTTTGATTTGCATTTCTCTAATGGTTAGTGATGTTGAGCATCCTTTCATGTTTGTTGGCAACCTGTATAACTTCTTTGGAGAAATGTCTCTTTAGGTCTTCTTCCCATTTTGGGGTTGGGTTGTTTGTTTAATTGGTATTGAGCTGCATGAGCTGCTTGTAAATTTTGGAGATTACTCCTTTGTCAGTTGCTTCAATTGCACATATTTTCTCCCATTCTCAGGGTTGTCTTTTCATCTTCTTTATGGTTTCTTTTGCTGTGCAAAATATTTTAAGTTTCATTAGGTCCCATTTGTTTATTTTTCTTTTTATTTCCATTACTCTAGGAGGTGGGTCTAAAAGGATCTTGCTGTGATTTATGTCATAGACTGTTCTCCCTATGTTTACCTCTAAGGGTTTTATAGTATCTGGCCTTACATTTAGGCCTTTAATCCATTTTGAGTTTATTTTTGTGTATGGTTTAAGGTAGTTTTCTAATTTCATTCTTTTACATGTAGCTGTCCAGTTTTCCCAGCACTACTTATTGAAGAGGCTGTCTTTTCTCCGTTGTATATCCTTGCCTCCTTTATCAGAAATAAGGTGACCATATGTGCGTGGGTCACCTCTGGGCTTTCTATCCTGTTCCATTGATCTTGATTTCTGTTTTTGTGCCAGTACCATACTGTCTTGACTACTGTAACTTTGAGTGTAGTCTGAAGAAGGGAGCCTGATTCCTCCAGCTCCATTTTTCTTTCTCAAGGTTGTTTTGGCTCTTTGGGGTCTTTTGTGTTTCCATATAAATTGTGAAATTTTTTGTTCTAGTTCTGTGAAAAACACCATTGGTAGTTTGATAGGGATTGCATTGAATCTGTAGATTGCTTTGGGTAGTAGAGTGATTTTCGCAATGTTGATTCTTCCAATCTAAGAACATGGTTTATCTCTCCCAACAGTTTGTATCATCTTTAATTTCTTTCATCAGTGTCTTATAGTTTTCTGCATATAGCTCTTTTGTTTCCTTAGGTAGGTTTTTTCCTAGGTATTTTATTCTTTTTGTTGCAATGGTAAATGGGAGTGTTTTCTTCATTTCACTTTCAGATTTTATATCATTAGTGTATAGGAATGCAAGAGATTTCTGAACATTAATTTTGTATCCTGCTACTTTACCAAATTCATTGATTAGCTCTGGTAGTTTTCTGGTAGCATCTTTAGGATTCTCTTTGTATAGTATAATGTCATCTGCAAACAGTGACAGCTTTACTGCTTCTTTTCCAATTTGGATTCCCTTTACTTCTTTTTCTTCTTAGATTGCTCTGGTGACAACTTCCAAAACTATGTTGAATAATAGTGGTGAGAGTGGGCAACCTTGTCTTGTTCCTGATCTTAGTGGAAATGATTTCAGTTTTTCACCATTGAGAATGATGTTGGCTGTGGGTTTTTCATATATGGCCTTTATTATGTTGAGGTAAGTTCCCTCTATGCCTACTTTCTGCAGGGTTTTTATCATAAATGGGTGTTGAATTTTGTCAAAGGCTTTTCTGCATCTACTGAGATGATCCTACGGTTTTTCTCCTTCATTTTGTTAATATGATTTATCACATTGATTGATTTGCATATATTGAAGAATCCTTGCACCCCACTCGATCATGCTTTATGATCCTTTTAATATGCTGTTGGATTCTGATTGCTAGTATTTTGTTGAGGATTTTTGCATCTAAATTTCTTAGTGGTATTGGCCTGTAGTTTTCTTTTTTTGTGAAATCTTTGTCTGGTTTTGGTATCAGGGTGATGGTGGCCTCATAGAATGAGTTTAGGACTGTTCCTCCTTCTGCTATATTTTGGAAGAGTTTGAGAAAGACAGGTGTTAATTCTTCTCTAAATGTTTGATAGAATTCACCTCTGAAGCCATCTGGTCTTGGGCTTTTGTTTGTTGGAAGATTTTTAATCACAGTTTCAATTTCAGTATTTGTGATTGGTCTGTTTATATTTTCTGTTTCTTCCTGGTTCAATCTCGGAAGGTTGTGCTTTTCTAAGAATCTGTCCATTTCTTCCAGGCTGTCCATTTTATTGGCATAGAGTAGCTTCTAGTGATCTCTCATGATCCTTTATATTTCTGCAGTGTCAGTTGTTACTTCTCCTTTTTCATTTCTAATTCTATATTTTGAATCTTTTCCCTTTTTTTCTTCATGCGTCTGGCTATTGTTTATCAATTTTGTTTATCTTCACAAAGAACAAGGTTTTCGTTTTATTGATCTTTGCTATTGTTTCCTTCATTTTTTTTTTCATTTATTTCTGATTTGATCTTTATGATTTCTTTCCTTCTGCTAACTTTGGGGGTTTTTTTGTTCTTTCTCTAATTTCTTTAGTTGTAAGGTTAGGTTTCTTA
Organism: Delphinapterus leucas; assembly: GCF_059928025.1. Classification (NCBI taxonomy): domain Eukaryota; kingdom Metazoa; phylum Chordata; class Mammalia; order Artiodactyla; family Monodontidae; genus Delphinapterus; species Delphinapterus leucas. The sequence goes on along the minus strand of NW_028322262.1, from coordinate 2,944,478 downwards.
TTTGAGATGTTTCTTCTTTCTTGTGGTAGGATTGTATCGCTATATACTTCCCTCTTAGAGCTGCTTTTGCTACATCCCATAGGTTTTGGGTCATCGTGTTTTCATTGTCATTTGTTTCTATGTATTTTTTGATTTCCTCTTTAATTTCTTCAGTGATCTCTTGGTTATTTAGTAGTGTATTGTTTAGCATCCATGTGTTTGTATTTTTTATAGATTTTTTTCCTGTAATTGATATCTAGTCTCATAGCATTGTGGTTAGAAAAGATACTTGATATGATTTCAATTTTCTTAAATTTACAAATGCTTGATTTGTGACCCAAGATATGATCTATCCTGGAGAATGTTCCATGAGCATTTGAGAAGAAAGTGTATTCTGTGGTTTCTGGATGGAATGTCCTATAAATATCAATTAAGTCCATCTTGTTTAATGTATCATTTAAGGCTTGTGTTTCCTTCATTATTTATTTTCATTTTGGATCATCTGTCCATTTGTGAAAGCGGGGTGTTAAAGTGCCCTACTATTATTGTGTTACTGTCGATTTTCCCTTTTATGGCTGTTTGCATTTGCCTTATGTATTGAGGTGCTCCTATGTTGGGTGCATAAATATTTACAATTTTTATATCTTCCTGTTAGATTCATCCCTTGCTCATTTGTAGTGTCCTTCTTTCTCTCTTATAATAGTCTTTATTTTAAAGTCTATTTTGTCTGATATGAGAATTGCTACTCCAGCTTTCTTTTGATTTCCATTTGCATGGAATATCTTTTTCCATCCCCTCACTTTCAGTCTGTATGTGTCCCTCAGTCTGAAATGGGTCTCTTGTAGACAGCCTATATATGGGTCCTGTTTTTGTATACATTCAGCCAGTCTAAGTCTTTTGGTTGGAGCATCTAAGCCATTTACATTTAAGGTAGTTATCGATATGTATGTTCCTATTACCAGTTTCTTAATTGTTTTGGGTTTGTTATTGTAGGTATTTTCCTTCTCTTGTGTTTCTTGCCTAGAGAAGTTCCTTTTGCATTTTTTGTAAAGCTGGTTTGTTGTTGCTGGATTCTCTTAGCTTTTGGTTGTCTGTAAAGGTTTTCATTTCTCTATCAAATCTGAATGAGATCCTTGCTGGGTAGAGTAATCTTCATTGTATGTTTTTCCCTTCCATCACTTTAAATGTCATACCACTCCAATCTGGCTTGCAGAGTTTCTGCTGAAAGATCAGCTGTTAACCTTTTGGGGATTCCCTTGTATTTATTTGTTGCTTTTCCCTTCCTGCTTTTAATATATTTTCTTTGTATTTAATTTTTGATGGTTTGATTAATATGTGTCTTGGCGTGTTTCTCTGATAGTATCCTATTGGACTCTCTGTGCTTCCTGGACTTGATTGACTCTCTGTGGAATCAGGAGGTGTTGCTTTCCTGGTATCCTTGTGCCACAGTACCCTAAGGTTTCAGCACTATGAACCAGGGAAGCTCATCCCAGTATTCAGCTTCAGTATTCAGTTGCTACTGGGGTTCCACTTACCCCCTGGTTGATCTCAGTCTCCATTTCAAGTGATATTGTATGACTCAAAGCCCTACTCTGTATCACATTGTTGGTCTTTCTATCCTGGTCAACCCCTACCTTAATCTGGTGTGGTCAGACCCCTATACAAAGATGCTCCTGTCAGGCATGACCTTCCAAAGGATATATCTCCCTGAGAGCAAAGGCAAAGGCCAGACCTCTTTAGGGTAAAGTTAACTTCCCTACAATACAAGTACATTTATCAGAGTCACATTTATGCTATCATTTTAAGGATTTGCAATAGTGATTCCAAAGTTCAGACAACATTGTGAAGTTTCTTGTCCTTTTATTCTGTTGAAATAATGACACCTGCTTACTAGGAATATGAAAAAGCTCCAACCAAGGTGATACTTGGACACAATTTCACTTATATGCCAGCTCTAAGATGTCACTTGCCTGTTCACTATCCTTAATTTATCACAGAGTTAATTGAATTTTATGCTCTTCTTGTATAATCATTTGTACACCTTCTATGATTAACCTTACACAGTCATTTTCCCACAATAATTTAAACAAAATTTTTAAATCTAAATATTTTTATTATCCATAAATCTTATATTTATTGAGTATAGGTCTTGCCATCATGGAATGTTTTTCTATTAGAAACTTTGATAAATGTGTTGTAACCATAGGAATGATTTGCAAGACAGCAGGAGTAGTCAAAATAGACTAAATTAATGTGTTAGGTTTAGTGTTCACACAGCATGCTTTACTTTAATTGATTACTCTATAGCCAAACTTAAATTACTAGTATCAGTGCTGATAGAAGAAAATTTAATACAACACCCTTTGTATCATAGTAGCAGATTAATCTAAGTAAAAAAGCTATCATTTGTAATAAGCTTTTAAGGCTACTTTGATATCTTGAATACATGCAATATTAAAGAGCTTATAAATACAAAGAGCAAGATAAGTTGGGATAATTTAACAAAAAGTCTCTGCAATTAACTTTGAATTATGATGCATTTGGATTTAAAAATTAAGTAATACACTTACATTGAGAAGAAGTGGCAATACATTTTTTCTAGCTTTGAAATTGCAACAGATTCATTTATCAATAGAATTATATCAACAAAAATAACATGAGTAAACGGTAAATGATTAATTTATGAACTTCATAACTAACTCTTAGAGTCATTGATGTTTACATATAGATAATCTTAAGACAAATAATTCATGGATAAAGTACATTTTATTCCCCCATCATCAATCACCATCATTGTCATCGATACAACAGAGTTTTTGGAATAAAACTCAAATGAATAACAATAAGGAATATCACATTACTAAAATGTAAAAAATTATATAACTAAGAAAAAACCTTGTAAGTTAATATTGAGAGTAAAAATAGAATAAAATTACAGATAAGGATAAAAGGCAAATTTTATGCATTCTCAAATATATTCTTTAAATCCCAAACATAATTTTGACTATTAAATTATTTAAATTCCTCAATCTGGAGTTGCGTTACAAAAAATAATCCTGTATACACTATAAAATCAGAAGTATATAATACCTTAGTGGTTTATTATGACTGTTGAACTTCAACTGTGTCTTTAGCTCCATGGATTTTATTCCATTGTATGTTAAAATTGAAAATCAGTGATTGCAAGAAAAAAATTAATTCCCGTTTTTTTCCCCATGTTTCTCCCAAAGTGGCTGAAGTAGGAGATGGAAACATTACCATTGAAAAAGAAGGTACAGGAAGAGCCAGATTTATGGGCATGCACCTAGTGCATCCACTCAGACCCAGACAGAAGGACTACACACTTGGTTTAATGCTCTATTGTTGCCATCTTGAAATTCTGAAGAATTTTTGAATAAGGAGCGCTGCATTTTCATTTTTCACTGAGTATGCATAGCCATAAATAAAGTCAAACCTGTTGGTGATGTCAATCTGGAAAACTCCTATCTGGGTCAAGGAGAGACTGACTGGGCATGGCTGCCAGGCATGTGCTTAAATGAATACTTGGAGAGACCATATATAAAATAGATAAACAACAAGGATTTACTGTCTAGCATAGGGAAATATATTCAGTATCATATACTAACCTATAATGGAAAAGAACTGAGAAAAAAGAATATATATTAATTTATTCATACAAATGTATAACCGAATCACTTTGCTGTACACCTGAAACTAACACAATATCGTAAATCAAATATACTTCAATTAAAGAAAAGAATACTTGGAGAGAACATGACTATTCTCTGAAACTTGGAATAAGCCTATGACCCTGGGTTTTATTCCTTTCCAGTACAGCTTGTCTGTTCTGAAGAGATTTTGACTGGCAAATAGTGAAGAGACCCTTCTTTACTTGATAAAAGCAAACAAATAAATACCAACAATAACCAAAAAAAAGGAGGATGGGCAATATCAATATTAAAATGGACAAATTCATGATCCACGAAGAATACATAATAATATGAATAGCAAACACTTTTAGAATAATGAGAAGATGATTAATATTGGTCTTATAATGTAAGTGGAAATCTTTGACTCATCTCTCAAAATGATTTTAAGCAAGTCCATAGAAAACTTTAAAAATGATAGCGATTTTGAAGAGTATAAGTACAAGTCTGAATTAATAGGTTTATACTGAAATTTAAAATTAGACTAAATAGACATGCAAAGAGCTCCCAAATATCTGAAAAACATTCAAAATTTATGTTCTCAAAGCAATAAACTTTAATCAGTTATTAAAAATAGAAAAAAACCAGTTTCTGGCCTCAGTGCAATAACTTGAGAAATTAATAAGCTTAGTAACACAATAACAAGTAGGAAATTATAATATAGAACTCATTTAAATAGCTCTAATTACTCTGAAAGAAAGCAAAATTACAATGCCTATTTAGAAATTAAGTACTTACAGAACCAAACATAACAAAGTATAAAATATACTAAACCTTTACTCAAAGAGAACATGAAAAGCTATAAATCCTTTCATTATTAAGAAGAGAGAGTATATATATATATATATAACATAATTATTAAATTTCAGTGGATTTATTGGAAAAATGGACATGAAATTAGATGAAGCTAGAAACATAACACTCCATGAGAGCTTAATATATGACAAGACTTTTCTATAAATATTTGGAATTATCAATCTCAGTCTTGAATGATACTATTATGAACCTTATTTCACCTATGAAGAAACTCAGGCACAGAGATGTTAAGTAACTTGCCCAAGTAACTTGCCCAAGGTCACACAGATGTGTAAATGGAAGAGCTAGTTTATGAATAAAGTCAGTGTAGAACCATAACCTGGGCTCTTAACCTCTATGCTCCACCCCTTTGTATAATAAAATAGCTCATACTGACATATGATTACTACTCACCAAGCCCTACTCTGAGTGTTCTACATGTTTTAATGAAAGACAAAATAGGTAAAAAAAAAATATGAAATCAAAGTGCATTTGACTGTTATGCTGTACCCCCATGGACAGAAATTCTATTCTTTTTATCTTAATTTCACTCTTTGGGGACATAAACTATTGTTCAATAAGTTTTATTTTAAGCTGTGAAGGACATTTGAGCTGTTCTTTCTGACTCTAGCTATGTTTGTTTGTTTGTGTTTTGGCAGGTGGGAGAGGGAGATACATTAGAAGTAGATATAAATTAAAGTCGCATAGAATCAATGAGAGACAGCAATACTGAAATTATAACAAGGCACATGTCCATGGATGCTGGAAAGCAGAAATTAAGAGTAAGGACATGCAACAGCTTTATACTATTCAAGATGTCACCAGCAGTCCCTCTGCCAAGATCACAGGTGCCATGCTAGAGCTACCAGGGCAATTACTGCTGTCATGATAGTAATGACACAACAAAACAAAACTCTCCCAATTCTTGAGCCAAATGTCCCACTTTGAAAAGCCACATAGAAAGGGTGAATGTGCATTTGGTTAAGCTTGAGTCACATGTCTGACCATACCCCGCAAAGAAGGATCTGCCCTCTCTACTTCATATGAGGCACTAAGGTGAGAAATATATAATGGGCATGGGAATCCTCCTCTGTCAGCACCACAAACAGGGTAATAGAGGAGTGTCTGGCAAGCAGGCCATCCTGACAGCACACATACAAAAAAAACTCACATTCACATGATTGCTTGTTTGCTTCTCTTGCTTTTCCATGAGTTTCACAAAAGTAGAAACTATTCCACAGTTTTCATCATCTGTTACCTAAATCGTTTCTTTCGTGTATTTATTAGGCATTTAATATAAGCACTTTGACAGAATTGATGAGTATTTAAAAGAATGAATGAATGAATAAATGAATAATCAAAAGTATGTTTCTTTCTAGAAGTTTAGGATCTACCTCTACCAAACAAACAAGGCACAACAATTAGAGATACCAAAGCATAACAACATATACAATTTAATACATATCTTCTTCTTTACAACCCATAGTTGACCAGAACAATGTATAGTTTGCCTTGACTGTCATCAAAATTAAGAGAAAAATCTATTCACACTGAAAGACAGCAAAACATGTTAATATATTGCTCATGTGTTGTTTACATCATGAACCATTTCCTGCAAAATGAAGAATGACAAATTGCAAATTACATGACCTTTGAAAGACACTATCATTTATGGCAAGCCTTCCTTCAAGGATTTTAAATAGTAGGATAAATAATCACAAAAAAAAGAAGTGACTTATAAAACTGTCATCTAGTTGAGTGGCAGGTTTTTGTATGAACACTTTTTTGAATAAGAATGCTGAGTTTCATATATATATACATACAATTATATATATGTACATATAAATATATTTGTATATATATACAAAATTTGTATATATATATACAAATATATATATATATTTTTAATGATCATGGGCACTAACTCTAAATCCTTACAGAGAAAAAAAACATGCAGAAAAGATTATCTGTTTTGAAAATGTGAAGTTAGTTCATATCTTGCTTCATGTTGTAAATATATTGATCTTGAATTTGCACAAAGACTGGATTTGAAAGGAAAAGTTTAAGATTATCATTCCATTTCTTAGAATCAAATCAAGAGAAAAAAATTTTTTCTTTGTACAGTTGGGAGTGGGAGGTGTATGAATGAATTCTTTCTAAATTCCTTTTAAAATAATTTTTCAATAAAATTTACGTAAAATTCACACTCAGGAAAAAAAGAACAGTGAAACTGTGTGGAAAAATTAAATAAAATGGGAAATATGGAAACCACGATTTCAAAGTTCTTTAGTGACACTGTATAGAAAGTGTATATAAACAAATAATGTGTAATGCTTTGTACTAGTATATAGCTCTAGGAGTATTTTGATCCAAAAAAGTCCTTGTTTTATAGAAATCCATGAAATTTGAGTTCTGCTTTAAGGAATTTACAGTGAAAACCTTGAAATTGCCTTGAGGATGAATTAAATTAATTCATTATGTCAAAATTTGAGGAAGAGATTTCATAAATGGAACAGGAGAATGCACTTTACTTATTTTACTGGCTCAGAAGAACACACATGAATTTTGAAAATTTGAATGACAAGAAAAATTGTTTCTTTGAGAACTCACTTGACATCCTCTTTCTTTTTGATTACTTTGGAGACCTAATATAAATTCACAGACATATTTTCAACCATAAAATCCATCTTTTGATAGATTTCTTAAAGTGGCTTCCAGTTTATAATGAATAATTTGTGCCTTAAAATGTAATGTGTGAAGAGACGGTTTTTGCCCCATGTAGGGCAGTGGAATTTGTTGTTTGGTAGACTTACGGATGAACGGTGCAGAAGGGATGTTCAGAAAGATCTTGAAAGCTGTTGGTTGTCAAGTAAATGCACACGTGGCCTCAACACTAGAGCATCACGTGCCTTGGTGATCCCTGACCCCTGGAACTGGAGCTGGTGTTTCAACCATTTTACTCTAATTCAATATTAATAAATTTCTTCTTCTGTTAGTTTGATTTTTATGGAGTTGTGATTTTTTTTCATGCAGGACAGATTGATCAAGTAGATATGCGAGAAGGGTGGAGTCAAGATGGTGTACTAGGAGGACACAAAATTTGCGTCTCCTCACAACTAGGGCACCTACCAGGCAATGGTGGGGGCCACGGACACCTAAGGGGATGGGAGGAACCCCCAGTGACTGGGTAGGATGTGGGGCATGGGGGGAGTGAGGGAGGAGGAGAAGTGGAGGCGAGTCAGGACTGGCCCCCCTGAGGGGTGGCTGGGGGAAGGGAAGGGATCCCATGCCAGAAGGGGGAAATTGGAGGACCACTGGGAGGGAAGAAGATCAAAAGGGAGCATGGCCAGGTTGCCCCTGCCCACCACCTGGGCCCCTCCAGCCACGCAGGTCCTGAAGGAGTGGGAGGGAGGGAAGGGCGATCAAAAGTAAAGGCCAGACCTCTGGGACTGGAACCCCTGAGGGGCGGCTGGTGGAGGGGAGGAGTTCCTACACCCAGCGAGACCCACTCACAGATAGGGGTCCAGCAGCGATGGGGGGAGACCCTGGGGGAGACCATGGGGGAGGGGCACAAAGGAAGGGAAAGGAACACGGCTGGTGCTTTCCCTGTACACTTAAGCACCAGGAAGCCTGTTGGGCTCCCAGGCCTAATCCTCTGCATTTGGAGCCTCCCTCCTGCAGTGCAGAGCCCAAGCCCCGCCCCTACACCCCCACCCAGGGCCATACCTCTACACTCAGAGACCCCCTCCAGTGAGCTTGGCCTAAACCCCACCCATACACCCTCACTCAGGGTCCTACCTCCAAACTCCAGAAGCCCACAGTCCAGAGGCCCTCCTTTCCACGTGCTGCCTCTCCCCTTCTGCTCAGGTCCTAAGCAGAGGCCCCGCCCCACACTTGAAAGTCACCCCCCACCCACGCACCTAGGCCCCATCCCACACTTAGACATCGCCCCATGTAGGTCCCGCCCCACACTCAAAAGTCACCCCCCCCACCCTAAACACTGCCCCAGCCTAAGTCCCCCCCCAAAACTCCGCCCACATAGCCAAGGCTGTTTTTCTTTTATTCTATTCCTTTTTGCTCTGTCAGATTGGGGTTATGTTTTACCTTGTTGATTCATTATTGTTGATTCTTTTATATTTTTATTTTTCGTAATCTTTTATTTTTCTAATTTTATTTTATTCTTTATATTTTGTTAGTGATTTTTCCTTTTGGCTTGTTCCCCCCCCCAATTTTTTTTTCTTTTTTCTGTTGTGTATTTATTTTACCTTGTTGCAGTTGTTTCAATTATAGTTTTATTTATCCTAATAGATTTTTTATCTTTCTCATTTTATTTTGTTTTTTATTCTTTGATATTGTACTGCTCCTTATTTTCTTTCTTTCTTCCTTTTTTTTTACTGTGCCATGAAGCTTGCAGGATCTTGGTTCCCCGGCTGGATGTCAGGCCCAAGCTCCAGCGATGGGAGCTCTGAGTCAAAACCACTGGACTAACAGAGAACGTCAGGGCCCAGGGAATATCAATCGGAGTGAGGCCTCCCAGAAGTCCTCATCTCAGCACCAAGACCCAGCTCTATCCAAGTGCCTACACACTCCAGTGCTGGGCGACTCATGACAACCTGTAAGACAGGAATACAAAAGCACACCCCCCCCAAAAAAAAGAAACAAAAAAATATGTTATTGAAGGAGCACGGTAAAAACCTACAAGACCAAATAAATGAAGATGAAATAGGCAACCTACCTGAAAAGAATTCAGAGTAATGACAGTAAAGGTGATCCAAAATCCAGGAAACAGAAGGGAGAAAATACAAGAAACATATAAGGAGGACCTAGAAGAACTACAGAGCAAACAAACACTGATGATCAACACAGTTACTGAAATTACAAATACTCTAGAAGGAATCAATAACAGAATAACTGAGGCAGAAGATGGAAAAGTGAGCTGGAAGATAAAATGGTGGAAATAACTGCCACAGAGCAGAATAAAGAATGAAAAGAATTGAGGACAGTCTCAGAGACCTCTGGGACAACATTAAACAGACCAAATTATATGGGTCCCAGAAGAAGAAGAGAGAAAAGGAAAGGGTCTGAGAAAAACTTTGAAGAGATTATAGTCGAAACTTCCCTAACATGGGAAAGGAAATAGTCAATTAAATCGAGGAAGCACAGAGTACCATACAGGATAAACCCAAAGAGAAACACACCAAGACATATATTAATCAAACTATCAAAACTTAAATACAAAGAAAAAAATATTAAAAGCAGCAAGGGAAAAGCAACAAATTTTCAGCAGAAACAAATTTTTCAACAGAAACAACAAATTTTTCAGCAGAAACTCTGCAAACCAGAAGGAAGTGGCAGCACATATTTAAAGTGATGAAAGGGAAAAACCTACAACCAAGATTACTCTACGCAGCAAGGATCTCATTCAGATTCTATAGAGAAATAAAAATCTTTACAGATAAGCAAAAGTTAATAGAATTCAGCAACACCAAACCAGCTTTACAACAAATGCTAAAGGAACTTCTCTAGGCAGGAAACACTAGAAAAAGTAAAGACTCACAAAAACAAAAACAAAACAATTAAGAAAAGGGTAATAGGAACATACATATTGACAATTACCTTAAATAAATGGATTACATGCTCCAACCTAAAGACCTATACTGGCTGAAGGAATACAAAAACAAGGCCTGTACATATGCTATCTACAAGAGACCCACCTCAGACCTAGGGAAACATACAGACTGAAAGTGAGGGGATGGAAAAAGATATTCCATGCAAATGGAATTCAAAAGAAAGCTGGAGTAGCAATTCTCATATCACACAAAATAGACTTTAAAATAAAGACTATTACAAGAGACAAAGAAGGACACTACATAGTGATCAAGGGATCAATCCAATACATAAAGCACATGCTAACAGCCATAAAACGGGAAACTGACAGTAACACAAAAATAGTTGGGGACTTTAACACCCCACTTTCACCAATGAACAGGTCATCCAGAATGAAAATAAATAAGGAAACACAAGCTTTAAAGGACACATTAGACAAGATAGACTTAGTTGATATTTATAGGACATTCCATCCCAAAACAACAGAACACACTTTCTTCTCAAGTGCTCATGGAACATTCTCCAGAATAGACCATATCATGAGTGACAACTCAAGTGTTGCTAAATTTAAGAGAATTGAAATCATATCAAGTATTTTTTCCTACCACAACCCTGTAAGACAATATATCAATTACAGTAGGAAAAATGTAAAAAATACAAGCACATGGAGGCTAAACAATACGCTACTAAATAACCAAGGGATCCCTGAAGATATCAAAGAGGAAATCAAAAACTACCTAAAAACAAATGACAATGAAAACACAATGACCCAAAACGTATGGGATGCAGCAAAAGCAGTTCTAAGAGGAAAGTTTATAGCAATAGAGTCCTACCTCAGGAAACAAGAAAAATCTCAAGTAAACAACCTAACCTTACACGTAAAGCAATTAGAGAAAGAAGAACACACACACACAAAGTCCCAAAGTTAGCAGAAAGAAAGAAATCATACAGATCAGATCAGAAATAAATGAAAAAGAAATGAAGGAAACAATAGCAAAGATCAATAAAACTAAAAGGTTGTTGTTTGAGAAGATAAACAAATTGATAAACCATTAGCCAGACTCATCAAGAAAAAAGGAAGAGGACCCAAATCAACAGAATTAGAAATGAAAAAGAAGAAGTAACAAATGACACTGCAGAAATACAAAGGATCATGAGAGATTACTACAAGCAACGATATACCAATAAAATGGACAACCTGGAAGAAGTGGACAAATTCTTAAAAAAAGCACAACCTTCTGAGACTGAACCAGGAAGAAATAGAAAATATAAACAGACAAATCACAAGCACTGAAATTGAAACTGTGATTTAAAATCTTCCAACAAACAAAATCTCAGTACCAGATGGCTGCAGAGGTGAATTCTACCAAACAATTAGAGAAGAGTTAACACCTATCCTTCTCAAACTCTTCCAAAATAAGCAGAGGGAATAACACTCCCAAACTGATTCTATGAGGCCACCATCACCCTGATACCAAAACCAGACAAAGATGTTACAAAAAAAGAAAACTACAGGCCAATATCACTGATAAACATAGATGCAAAAATCTTCAACAAAATACTAGCAAACAGAATCCAACAGCACATTAAAAGTATCATACACCATGATCACGTGGGATTTATCCCAGGAATTCAAGGATTCTTCAATATACGCAAATCAATGTGATAAACCATGTTACCAAATTGAATAATAAAAACCATATGATCATCTCAGTAGATGCAGACAAAGGTTTTGACAAAATTCAACACCTATTTATGATAAAAACTCTCCATAAAGTGGGCATAGAGGGAACCTACCTCAAAATAATAAAGGCCAAATATGAAAAACCCACAGCCAACATCATTCTCAATGGTGAAAAACTGAAACCATTTCCACTGAGATCAGGAACAAGACAAGGTTGCCCACTCTCACCACTATTATTCAACGTAGTTTTAGAAGTTTTAGCCACAGCAATCAGAGAAAAAAAAAGAAATAAAAGGAATCCAAATTGGAAAAGAAGAAGTAAAGCTGTCACCATTTGCAGATGACATGATACTACACATAGAGAATCCTAAAGATGCTACCAGAAAACTACTAGAGCTAATCAATGAATTTGGTAGAGTAGTAGGATACAAAATAAATGCACAGAAATCTCTTGCATTCCTATACACTAATGATGAAAAATCTGAAACACAAATTAAGGAAACACTCCCATTTACCACTGCAACAAAAAGAATAAAATACCTAGGAATAAAGCTACCTAAGGAGACAAAGGACCTGTATGCAGAAAACTATAAGACACTGATGAAAGAAAGATGATACAAACAGATGGAGAGATATACCATGTTCTTGGATTGGAAGAATCAACATTGTGAAAATGACTATACTATCCAAAGCAATCTACAGATTCAATGCAATCCCTATGAAACTACCAATGGCATTCTTCACAGAACTAGAACAAAAAATTCACAATTTGTATGGAAACACAAAAGACCCCGAATAGCAAAAGCAATCTTGAGAAAGATAAATGGAGCTGGAGGAATCAGGCTTCCTGACTTCAGACTATACTACAAAGCTGCAGTAATCAAGACAGTATGGTACTGGCACAGAAACAGAAATATAGATCAATGGAACAAGATAGAAAGCCCTGAGACAAACCCACGCACCTATGGTCACCTTATCTTTGATAAAGGAGGCAAGAATATGCAATGGAGAAAAGAGAGCCTCTTCAATAAGTGGTGCTGGGAAAACTGGACAGCTACATGTAAAAGAATGAAATTAGAACACTCCCAAACACCATACACAAAAATAAACTCTAAATGGATTAAAGACATAAATGTAAGGCCAGGCACTATAAAACTCTTAAAGGAAAACATAGGAAGAACACTCTATGACATAAATCACAGCAAGATCCTTTTTGACCCACGTCCTAGAGAAATGGAAATAAAAACAAAACTAAACAAATGGGACCTAATGAAACTTCAAAGCTTTTGAACAGCAAAGGAAACCATAAACAAGATGAAAAGACAACCCTCAGAATGGGAGAAAATATATGCCAATGAAGCAACTGACAAAGGAGTAATCTCCAAAATTTACAAGCAGCTCATGCAGCTCAATACCAATTAAACAACCCAACCCCAAAAGGGGCAGAAGACCTAAAGAGACATTTCTCCAAAGAAGTTATACAGGTTGCCAACAAACACATGAAAGGATGCTCAACATCACTAATCATCAGAGAAATGCAAGTCAAAACTACAGTGAGGTATCACACCACCCTGGTCAGAATGGCCATTGTCAAAATATCTACAAACAAATAAGTGCTGGAGAGGGTGTGGAGAAAAGGGAACCCTCTTGCACTGTTGGTGGGAATGTGAATTGATATAGCCACTATGGAGAACACTGTGGAGGTTCCTTAAAAAGCTAAAAATAGAACTATCATATGACCCAGCAATCCCACTACTGGGCATATACCCTGAGAAAACCATAATTCAAAAAGAGTCATGCACCACAATGTTTATTGCAGCACTATTTACAATAGCCAGGACATGGAAACAACCTAAGTGGCCATAGACAGATGAATGGATAAAAAGATGTGGCACATATTTACAATGGAATATTACTCAGCCATAAAAAGAAACAAAATTGAGTTATTTATAGTGAGGTGGATGGACCTAGAGTCTGTCATACAGAACAAAGTAAGTCAGAAAGAGAAAAACAAGGACCATATGCTAACACATATATATGGATGGAATCTAAAAAAAAAAAGCTTCTGATGAACCTAGGGGCAGGCCAGGAATCAAGACACAGATGTAGAGTATGGTCTTGAGGACATGGTGTGGGGGAAGGGTAAACTGGGACGAAGTGAGAGAGTAGCACTGACATATACACTACCAAATGTAAAATAGATAGCTAGTGTGAAGCAGCTGAATGGCACAGGCAGATCAGCTTGGTGCTTTGCGACCACCTAGAGAAGTGGAATAAGGAGGTTGGGAGGGAGACGCAAGAGGGGATATATGTATGTATATAGCTGATTCACTTTGTTATACAGCAGAAACTAACACAACACTGTAAACAATTATACTCTAGTAAAGATGTTAAAAAAGACAAACATTAAAAAAAAGTAGATTCAAAAACTGCCTTTAAGGTAGGGATTAACATATACACACTACTAGATATAAAATGGATAATCAACAAGGACCTACTGTATTGCACGGGGAACTCTACTCAATATTCTCTAATAAGCTATATGGGAAAAGAATATGAAAAATAGTAGATATGTGTATATGTATAACTGAATCACTTTGCTGTATACCTGAAACTAAACTGACACAATATTGTAAATCAACTATACTCCAAAAAAAAAAAAGAAAAAACTACCTTTATGCCTAACTGTTGCAATGATTTGTATAATTAGTTCAGTAAGATAATTTTTTTTCTTCCTCTTTAGAAGCTTAGTCATTAGATCCAAAGTCACATTTTTTTCACTCTCTTCTTCTCAAATGAGGAAGGTTTCATTTACAGTTTTTTCATGTTACCCTGTGTCTCACATTTGACCTAAATATTACCCTTACATTTTACCAGTTGGATTCTTTCAATCTGTCTTCTTCTGTAAATAATGCTGATTTTTCAGTCATGGTTCAGTCAGGAGATAAACCATGCGGTACGTGGAATGGGTGCAGTTTATCAAAAGAATTCATACCTAGTAACAGGTGAATGGAGTAAAGAATGCAGTAATACCTAATAGAGAAAGCAGCCACTACTCTTAGGGGTGATATCAGTGCAAAAGTTCCTCCCTCACTCCCACCCCCAAAACACCACCCCCCACCCCAAACTGAGGCTCAGAACCCCCTGGTGGCGCATGACTGTAGCCCAGCAGATAGTGGAGAAGTTCACTGAAGTTCCACAGGAGGATGCCAGCAAGCAGAGAACTGCCTCCTATATGTAGAGGAAGCTCATGGGGAGCTATATTTGGGGTAGGTGGAGTGGGTCCTGAACTCGCAGAGAAGTGGCTGGAACACCCATTGGGATGTTGCTTAACTGAGGTCCACAGTACTTGCTGGGAAACTGCCTGCAGGATGCACTAAGGCTCACTCCAACTTTATTATTTAAAAATTTATTTCTGATTACAAATGCAATATGAGGTCAATATTGGAAAAATGTGGAATCAGAATAGGATAAAATAGGGAAAACCACAGCTCTCAAAAGCATTTAAAAGTAACTTTTACAGAGTATATATATCCTACACGTAGATTGTATAGATTGTACAAAAATTGTATTTTAGAGGATGGTAACACGATATGTGTTTATATTCAATAATGTTAAGTCATTCCATTTTTTTCTATTTAATAAGGTAGTCTTGGCTATGTTCACCTACTTGATTTTTAATATAAATATTATATCCTACTTGTCAGTTTTCACACATACCAACACACAAACACAACTGGATTTTGAAATGTCTGGCACTTTTTGGTCATTTAACATTAAAGGAAATACTTTTGATGGACTTTGTTTTTTTACACACTCCTTATATATTACTTTAATAGCATTAGAATAATATACTTTGTGAAATAAAAAATTACTAATTCCTAGTTTTGAAATTCTGTTTCCAGGTTTTCATTTTGTAGAACTATGATGAACAGTTCTATGCATAAAGGTGATCTGAACTGTTTTTAAGATTCTTCAATATAGTGTCTATAAAGTTGAACTGAGAGGCAAAAGTCATGCATTATCAAAGCTCATAGAAAATTGCTGTCTTGTGTATCATTTAAAAATATTTTCCATTTTAACCATCAGTATGTGTGAGTATACCACAGACTATCTCTAAGAGAGTATGCCTTAGCATTAAGTTTTCTTTTTTGTTGTTTCAAAACACCATGTAAGTATAATCTTTCAGACTTTGAGTAGAAAAGATATTGCAGGTGTGTGTGTGTGTGTGTGTGTGTGTGTGTGTGTTTTCTGTGCTTGTGAGAGCAAGAGAGACAGAGACAAAGACAGAGAGATACTAAGGATTGTAAAGGCGGCACAACTCTATCTCATTTTCAGATTTTAGCTATATAAAGAATCAAAGTACTAATTATATTCTGAAAAATCAAAATTATGCCCTAAATGATACAAATTATAATTCATAAACTTAATATAATTTATTATTTTTATTGTTCTCAATTCACTCAGATAATGCACATATAATTATAGGGCTACTATGCAAGGTTCTTTTCAGAACAGCAAGGACTAGATGATTTCATAGCAACTAATTGTAATGCAATAATTCGGGAAGTTTTCTGAAAGCACAAATTTGAGTATGTTAAAATAGTTTCAAATTTTATTTTCCTTGGACGAAAGCTTCTTTTACAGTGCGAATGTATTTTAATTATAAATCTACACTTAAAAATCATATTAAAGGGAAACTATTTTTACTGATACATGCCAGGGGGTAAATAATATTAAAGCTAAATGCATACCTTTTAAGAAAAGAATAAAATGGACTATGATATGTCTTTGTTTAAGTACAAAGTTCCAAAGCTCTCCAATTGTCCTTTGGATGAAAGTTGAATCACATTTTCTTTACTATAGAATCAAATCTGAGCATTTCAAGAGGTAAACAGTGATTCTTTGATGCCTTACTTCAAAGCATTCAGAGGAAATTAATCAAATTAATCCATCCTTCTTTCCACTGGTAACAAAAATTATTCACTGCTTTGGACTCAGGGCATTTCACAAGACCCTAATGAGTATTGGGAAGGAAAAAAAAAGTATTAAATGGTGGTATTAAGGAGGAGACTGTAAAGCACTGATTATTCTTTTTTTTAATGCCAGATTGGAAATGTAATTGAGTGAAGCAGGCCCCGGGTGGTTGGAAGCATTGCAAAGTGCGTGGCCCGCCTAAAGGTGGCAGCTGCTACCCAGCAACCATGGATCATTGCCACATTGGAATTCAGAACCAGGTTTGGCAGATATTCCAGTGTTTGTGGAAAAGAAAGAAATTCATATTTTAATGTGAGCTCTCTAAATTTTTGAGTGTTGATGTTAACAAAAAAAAATCTTTGTGAGCTGAATCAAATAAGTCAGGAAGTTCCTCCTTGTTAAATGAAAAAGCATTATGTACTTGACCTTGGTCTTGCCCCTCCCCAATTTTAATCAAAGTCCTTAAAAGCATTTAGAAAATATTTAAGTGACAATTATTTCTTATATCAATTTTTCCTTGAGGAGCATCTAGAGAAAAATGTATTTCCTTCCAAAAGCCATTGGTGAAGACCAAGCAACTCTAATCGTTTGGCTAATATGATTGTTTATATATTTCCCAATAATCAAATAATTGTTCTCAGTTGATAAAGGGGAAGAGTATTTAAAAGGTTATTTTTAAATTACAGCAATACAGGTATTTTTTGAAACAAAGGGATATTGCTTTCAATACATTTTTTGCCTAAAATAGATGGTCTCTTTCCATATCTCTTCCAAATCTCTGAACGAATTCTCACATTTTTTCAAAATTGTTGCTGTAAGCATGGTTAAATTATATCACCTCTATAGCCAGACTCTCATATTCTGAATCCAGTTCTGATGTCGCTAGCTACTTCACCTTGTGTGTCTTACCCAAATTTCTTGAGTCCCAGGTTCCTCGTCTAGAAAATAATGGTCATTTTGGGATCAACTTCAGAGGCTTACTATGAGGATTTTGTAAGGAAATCTTTAAAGCTATCAGTGATAGAAAGTGTTCCATACATCTTAGTTATCATTATGTCCTTTGAAGTCATTCTTTTTTCCTGGTTTACATGGAAATACTGCTGCAGATGTCAGAAGACACATTTTTCTCCCCCCTGAAACATTGCACATTTGTAGCAACTATCTTCATAGAGGAAAACAGAATTCTTATTCACTGCTGCACATATTTAATGTATTTTTGAGATCACTCTACCCCGTTTCTGGTCTTTATAAAGTTATCATAAAATTATAAGTGTCTTTGACAATTATCTAGTTACTAGACACAAAAGTATCAATACAGGGGAACTCAGAGAGACTGAGTGATTTGCCTGGGATAAATAAATAAATAAATAAGAAAGTGGCAGAACTGGGACTAAAATTGTGTTTCTTTGTTTTGCTTTCATTATATATTTCTATCTAAATATATTTAAGTTGAAATTATAAATATTAAAAAAATTTGAATGCCTTAATTCATAGACTTTCTCCATTAAATTGGAAAGAGAAAACCATTATTTTTATAGGGAAATTTTGTCAATTAAGCTGCAGTATGCCAAACATCTGTGTACCTGTCAACCAATTCTACATGATTGACATAGTTTGCATTCATATACAGATATTCCTGCATTTTGAGATCCAGTTTTACACATTGACATTTTAATATAAATGATCAATAGAAAATCATATTCCATGGGCATCATGAATGAGTCAACAAATTTATTTGGCTTACTCTAAATAAATATTTCTTAAATGTCACATTTGCACAGCATTAAAAGTTTTAAGCAAATACTCGTGAAGCATGCCCCTGTGACTCTGATGATTGAATATATTATCTTGTGTCTTTCTAATGAAGAAAACAGTGTAGTTGCCAACTTTATATGAACTAAGGGAAGTTCTCTTGACCACATGAGATGTCATTTCAAAATAGATTTCCTTTGGAAGGATGATATTATGCTAAAATAATATGAGATTTATTTTTATTGCCCACTAAAGAACTAAGGAAAATACAATGCCATGGAAATTGTTATTTTAATGCTGTATTCAAAAGAATAAAAGTTAAATATAGAACTTTGAATTGCTTTTCTTCTCTCCTCACTGGTAGTATATGTTCGTATTCTGGAGATTGGGAAATTCAACTTCACACAACACATGCAGCTAATGAGATTGCAGAAACATTGTGCCCTCCAACATTTCCTTATCAGTGACAGTCCATTAAAAGCTCTAACCCCCTGAAGTGAATTTCAGTTTTAAAGTTTGGATTCTGAAAACGGTCTTCCCAAGACCATTAATAGATAAGATGGATGCCACATTTGTTGACAGTTCAAGATACTTTTACCCTACTAGAACTGTTTTGAAACCAACAACAGACCTATTATCTTCTTTTACAAAGAAATTTTATAGTGCTATTTTAGTGAATTGCAAAACTCTGAAGGAAATTTTACTTTTATTTACCTGTGTTTTTGTTTCCTTACACAATGCAGTAAAATATGTACAATGTGTGTTTGTAGTCTACATTTGAATTGCATCCTTTCAGAAAAATTGAATAGGTCTGCTAAAAACAATTTTCCTTTCGAGTGTGGCATGCTTTGTCCTTCTGAGAGCAGAAAGATGATGATTTATTCCTGGATTCTTAATAGTTTTGGTTGCAATAAGTTAGTCATGATCACAATTGAATGTCAGGATTGTAAAATAATCAAAACAGCCTTTCCAAACTTAGTGTGGAGAAACTGAACAAATGCAAGCACAAAGATATGACTTCACCTCCTGACAAAGGAGGAGGAGGAGATTCCTGTCCAGACTGATGTCCCAAAGAAACAACCATGATTGTGAGGCATGGCATCCAGGGGGAGTTAAAGTCTTACTATTTTAGGTAATTTAAATATGCCTGGAGATGGAGATACAGCTACTGATCTACAGTGCACAGAAAACTAGATACACTGAGTAGAGTGAATCCTGAATCCACTAAGAATCTTTACAAACAATTTTCCATTTTCTAGCAATTTTTTTTTTTTACATTTTACACATTGACATCAAGCATGATTTTGCCATATCTTAAATGATATGGCATTTATATGCCATATCTACTTCTTTTTTGTTTTACTAAAATCATTTACCCTTTTATCTCCTTCACTCCTTACTTCACTTACTTTTGATCTAAAAAAATAAAAGTGAATATATCATGAGGCTTGACCCATTGCCATTTTCCTACTCTATTAATCTCTCTAATTTCTTATCCTGTCACTATAGATCCACTGACTAACCAAAAAAAAAAAAAATGCAAGTAACTAATTAAGATAGTGTGTCTATCATTTTACCTCTTATTATTTCTTTGTATCGTCATAGTAATCCTATAGGAATATCATTTCTTTTACTCTCATTTTACGGATGAATAACCTGACACTCAAAGTCACAAAATACGGAAGTGGTAGAAGTGGGTTTGAAACCCATTCATTCTGATTCAATACTTGTTTTTTGATCACAGCTCTCTATTAAACCCTCACCAATCATTTGAACTACCCTTCTGTTCAAATTCCTCATACCTTAAAGCTTCCCATGAATTAGCTATTGAAAGATGTCATTAATATAGAGTAACCTCTATGTCACTTCTATCCTCTTTCTCAGCTCTTGACCTTGCCTTGTACTTCACTAGAATTATTAGGGTCAGAAGACACAAGATAGGTATTTTCTTTGTCAATCACATAGTATTTTTTATTCAGAAACTCAACTACATGCTTCCTTTTCCTCAGTTCCAAAGGCTGGGTGCTCATTTCTTTTGCAAGGTTATATCAACTGTCTCTGCATTGGATTCTATCTTCTTCCATCTGTTTCAGTACTGAAATATTGCCCTATATTTAGGACTTTCTCTCTTCTACATTTTTAGTTCTCTTATCAGTTGTTCTTTTCTCTGTATGTATAAAAATACTTAAGTATTTCCCATAGTGGTTAAAAAATAAATCAACAACAACAACAAAAATATTCTCAAACCTGCGTACTCCTGTAACTATTTATTGAAATAAAGAAATATCTAAAGCTGCCTAGTAAATGTAGTCATAATCAATGCCAAGATATATCCAAAGTGAAATTATTAGACCTTTTGAATAAAGAGTCTTAGCATACTCAAGACAAAATAATAATAATTTATTGAACTACTATGTGTGTGTACCCAGTTTATTCCTTATCATTCCATTGTTTGACTGTAGCAAAATCTGTGTATTCATTCTATTACTGATGGACATTAGGGTTGTTTCCATTTTTTGGCTACATTTTATGTAGTGTTGATACCAATAGTTTTGTTCAAAGTTTTAGGTAAATATGTATAGTAATTTCTATAAATAGGTTACTTATCTAACAGTGGAATTGTTGGGTAATATGGAATAATATTGTTCAGTTTTAGTACAATACTGACAGTTTTCCAAAATAGTTGGGTCAATGAATACTAGATGTTCAGTTGTTCCATAAAATTGCCAACACTTGATACTGTTTTTCTTTTCATTTTACCTATTCTGTTGAGTGTGAAAGATTTCTTAAATTCAGAAACCACTAAGCATAGAGGGGAAAAAATACAAGTTTACCTACATAAAATAAAGATGTTCTACTTATCAAGAGACACCTTTAAGAGTCTAAAAAGGCAAGCTTCAGCATGGGAAAATATATTTGCAATTCATATATTTGTAAGATATACATAAATATTTACTAAGAAATTGAATAAATTTGAATTTATTCAAATAAATTTCTATGAATAAATCATAGAAAAAATGAACAAAACACTTGAACAGGGCTTTTACAAACAAAGATATCCAAATAACCAATACATATATGAAAAGGTGCTTAACTTCCCTAGATGTTGGGGAAAAGGCAAAATAACACTTTATACCAATCAGAATAGCTAATCTGGAATATATTTTCTTTTGTTTCTATTAAGTTTCTGGAGTGATACCAATTAGTCATATCTTTAACTTTTTGAGTTTGTATTTCCTTGACTCTATGAGTAACGTAAATTTAAAACCCAAATCCTACAAAAGAGCAGAATTACCGTATATGATTTTTCACGAGAGCTTGCCTTGCATTCTCCATCTAGCATTCAGGCCATTTTGGAAGATTTCTGTCATGTAAACACATGGACTTTTTATTTCCTGCTGATTTTTCCATAAAGGTATAACCCTTTCAAAGTCCCAGTTTCATCCAAAATATCGATTCCAGCTGACCATCTTGTGTCAGTACAAAATATTGTCTCCTATTCCCTCTAAGGCTATTCAACCTTGGGATCTGGGATAAATATACCATCATAGGCCTTCAGGGAAGCCTTGGTTTCAGGGGCAGTTTACTTGTCTGACTTTCCACTTATTTTCACTGTCAGCCTCCTACCTCCTGGTTTGGAACTAAAAATGTTAGCAGTTGGATTTGAGTCTGAGCTGAACGTGTCTGCATATCATCCAGACTGAAAACATGTCTGAAGATCAAATTGCTGCATGAGAATATGTAGAATGAGGAGAGACTATAAGCTAGAAAAAAAAAATCTACTGGAATGTTCACATTTAAGAGGCAAATGGAGAAAAATTAACAAAGGTGAAAAAGAAAGAGTAGAAGAAATTTAAAGTAGGAAGTTTTCCCAAGATGTTTGTTAATGAAGAAAAGGAGAGAAACAGTATGATAATTCACGTGAGGTTTGCTAATAAGCAGGATTTTGGTTAATTTGATGAGACAAACATGAACAACTGCTGATGAGAAGGATTCTTTTTGAAGGAGAAATATGGAGGAATTTCTGAAATATGGAGGAATAAATATTCCAAGATTGAGTCATTGTAAAATGTCTCTCTTTAAGGAATGATGTCGGATCTATATGATTGATATCTGACTGATATTTTACAACATTTCCATGTATGGATCATTGACCAAATAAGTTGTTCCAACTTTAAACAGAAATTTTTCTTAGTCCTACCAGTTCATAGAGATCATATTACTCATCTCTACTCCACTGAAGAAAGCCATTGCCAATATTTGCATATCTAAAGGATTATTTGACCATATGCCTCTCTTATAACCCTAAGCTTCCTCTCCTTCAAAAAATGGCAAGATTATTTCTCCAATTAATTAATTGATAAATTTGTCAGCTTCGCTCTTTTTCTTCTCCTTTTGTTCTCTGCAATTCCCAAAACTCTGCCATCTGCTATGCACAAAAATTTTTGCTAATATTAGCTATCTACTACTGGTGGCTACTTATGCATAGCTACTCTCCAAAAATTTCACGCCTAAGCCATGCCAAGGATACATTTATATATTTTTTTAATTTGCTTTGCAAGTGTATTCAATATGTCCTTATTGTTAAATAAAGTGGACATTTTTCAACCCTCATTTTCTTTGGACTCTGAAAATTTTTCATATCTATTGCATAACATTTTCATAGTTATATATGTACTTCCAATGCTGCCCATATTACTCAGTTATGTGTTCTGGATTCTCCTTCCCTAACTGTATTCCAATGCTGAGGTTGCTCATTTAATCTTGAGACATCTTTTCTTAAGAAAGTCATACATTCCCAGATGTTTAAATGGTGATGATAGTGACGGCAATAATAGCTAACATTCGTGAATATGTATAAAACTCTAGACGTATGACAAGTGTCTTGCATATAATATCTCATTGAATTTCCACAATAATCCTCTAAGATCAATGTCAAGAGGTGCCACTGCAATCCCACTTTTGCAGGTGAAGAAACTGAGGTATAATCCTTTGATTAGGAAAATTGTTTGTAAATGGTCAAGATTTTAAACCCAATTTATCCAGTACCTCTGCTTGTCTATAAGCCCATTGTACTCACATACTTTCTTTTTTTTGCAGTACGCGGGCCTCTCACTGTTGTGGCCTCTCCCGTTGCGGAGCAACAGGCTCCGGATGTGCAGGCTCAGCGGCCATGGCTCACGAGCACAGCCGCTCCGCGGCATGTGGGATCTTCCCGGACTGGGGCACGAACCCGTGTCCCCTGCATCAGCAGGCGGACTCTCAACCACTGCGCCACCAGGGAAGCCCCTCACATACTTTCTTTATAGCCCAGAAATCTTATTTTTTCTACTTGGTAATATCTTGCAGACAATTGGACAGCTCCACTCAAATTTTACTTGTCCCAAACTTAACTTGTGATATTATTCCATCAAAATCTCTCCTATTCCTGAATCTCTTTCTTAGTAAATGGATTGACATTCCATTAATACAGTTATCACGCAAGACACCTTTGCCCACCTGTCACAAAGCACCAAAAATTCTTTATTCTCCCTCCTACATTATTTATTTTCTCCATTTCTACTGTCACCTCTTTCCAGCTGCCACTGTCTTTCTGTTAACTGCTGAAATGACCCTTAACTTGTTGATCTGAATTCCTTTTTTTTTTCTTGCTTTCCAATCCAGTATTCAGACTGCAAAGGAAACAGTTTACAGAAACACGAACTCATCCTACTGTTATCACATGTAAGGTATTTCCACAGTTTCTCTTTTCTACTTAATAAAACTGCAAACTAAGAATAATTTCAGGTTGTTTTTTTTTTTCTTGATATGATCCCTTCCTACTCTTTTAAGCTCATTCCATAGCAGTCTCTTCCTCTCTTTATATTCATGTTGAACTTTCTTTTTCAGGAGGCCTGGGCTCTAGAAAGTTTTTCATCTGTTAGGAAAGTCTTTGCTTGCTTCCAAATGCACCTTACACTGTGTTGTGTTATACCTCCATGTGGTATATTTTCTTGGCATATTTTGACTTTGCTTAGAAGAGAGTAGGAAATTTGCCACGTGTTCAAGACACAACGTGTTTCAGCCCAATCCTAGAAAATGTACAATTTCCATGCGTATGTAAAGTAGGGAGGAAATACATGGCTAGCCTAAGGTAAATTGGACAAAACAATTACAAAGTAAACTGGCAGAAAGAGGGCCGAACACTGATCTCCCCAGTTCTTTGTAGGGGGAGTGTATTTTTCTCTTGACCATATGTTTTCATAGATGTTAATGACGTGCTTTCCCTTGTTCTTCTTCTCTTCATCCTTCACCTCCTCTGTCTTCTCTTTCTTCTCCATTTCTTCTTATTTTCCATTTGAACTAATTTCTTTAAAAAATTCACGACATTTCTCTTCAATATATGTAGAGGAAATCTGAAATTCATTGAGAAAGAATTTAGGGACATTGAAATAGCTCCCACCACTCACATTGGAGGTCTAAATACAAAGAACTTATCTGATGTCAATGGATTTTTAATGTTTTGTATGAAAATTAAAAACTTGATTCTCTCCATGCCCTTTTCCCTTCTTTATCTGTCTTCAATTTCTACAGAAGAGTGAATCTATGAAGATTTCTCTTTAGTCTCTGATATTAGTTTCATTTCACTCACATTTATGTTTGGCTATGCTCATCACTTTACAAATTATTGTCATTAATTAAATTTTATTTCATGTAAAATAATATACAATGATATTTTTATTTCTTTTACTTTAACTTTCCCACCTCCTCTTGCCATACACTGTAAGATACTCTCTCATTCTACCCATTATGCCAACAATATATTCTTCCAAAGTCTTAATGGAAAAATGTATCATTAAAACACTTTATTACCATTATGCAAAAAACATTGTAGGACCTTAAGCAACAAGCCACTATACATAGTCTTCATACTGAATTAAGCTGCATTTTGACAGGAAAAAATAAAAGAAAAAGAATTTCCTTAAGATAGCGAGAGATGTCGTTCCCTTCAGACCTGCTCTACAGTTTTCAGTGGGGAAGGATTTTATTCTCCAGCATGGACTTTGACATTCTTTCTACACCAGCTTTTCAGTTGAGATGATAGTACTAGATGTTTGGGGAAGTAAGTTTACTGATGGGAAATACATTTATATGCAAACCTATGCCTCCCCCCAGTCCCACCTCATTACATTAAAGAAAATCTCACTAAAAGGGGCTTTTTGGCAAAGAGTAAGGAAAATTCTGGTTTTTGATCATCAAACTTGATATATTGATCAATATTTGAAAAGACAGCTTAAATGATTCAAAATTTGCATATGTTTATACAGGATACGTACCTCACCTTTGGCACTCAAAGTGACAGTTAAGGAGATTAGCAAAGAATAAGTGCTTGGAATGCAGTTAAATGCAGCATAAATGGATCCTTTTCTATAACAGTTTTAATGGTTACTTAACCTACATATGACTCCATTTCTCCTACAGAAAAATATGGATAATATTTATCATTCATAAAACTTTTTAATATGTTACCCCATTAATCTCCTATTGTTTTGTATAACCCTGAGAGAGAAAAGCTCTAGACAAAATACAGAGGCTGTGATGCTGGCACTCAATTTTAGATACAGAAACTGATATACCCAAAGGCTTGAGCTATTGCAATTTAAAGCTGTTACAGGAGTTGTAATCTTTCACAACAAGCTGAAACTAAATAACCTGGACTTTTGCCTCACTAAGTTACTTAAAAATATAATACATTAGTATATAAGGACACACCAAAGCAATCAATATTTTATGAAATTGCTGGACTGTAATATGGATTTTGAACAGTATTAGTGTTAAATGCATTAACTTTAATGAGGAACTTAGAAATGGTCTCTTAATAACCTTATTGGGATATGACTACTTTTAAATGGCTTTTACTTTGTCCTTGGAATTCATATGATGCATGTGACAGTGGCTTGTTTAGTGTTAACAGAGGATTAGATGAAGGAAATTAATTAAAGCTTCCTAGCAACGTTTTCCCCTTGAGCTATTCAGTATGCTAAAGTGGTGTGACAGGGCACCATCCTTTCTCTAAATCTACTCATTAAATAACTCAATTGGGTTTAAACACACATCCTTTTTTTAAAAAATTAGACCATAATTTTTCTCCTTGTCTTTCTAACCTGACCCCTTCGAGCCGCTGCCACCTCTGTGATTTGTAATTACCTTTTAGCTTCTAATAATAGGACGGTCACAAAGTGTGTCCATGTGTTTCAGAGTCCACCAATTCACTTCTTGAGACCTGTCTTCAATTGAGATGACAAATTTAAATAGGTTAGGGACATTTGTTTAACTAATCCCCTGGACAAATAAGTATCTAGAATGATTTCCTATATTAGATGAAATACAAGTCTATAAATCTTTTTAAACACTGCTCATGCCGCACTTGAATACTTGTAATAATAATCATTTTTCAATTTTATGTTTTAGAAATAAATAGATCTATTTTGGCTTTAAATTCTCACAAATTGTGATTTTCTCTGTTTTTAAGACATTGTTATAAATGTATTAATTCTTAGCTATTAAAAACAATTACTTATAATACAAAATAAAAATAATATTTACCAGTATTTATTGTTTGTGGATTTTTTGATGATAGCTATTTTGACTGGTGTGAGGTAATATCTCATACTATCGATAGTTTTGATCTGCATTTCTCTAATAATTAGCAATGTTGAATATCTTTTCATGTGCCTCTTGGCCATCTGTATATCTTCTTTGGGGAAATATCTATTTAGGTCTTCTGCGCATTTTTTGTTTGGGTTGTTTGTTTTGATGATATTAAACCACATGAGCTGTTTGTAAATTTTGCAGACTAATCCCTTGTTGGTCACATCATTTGCAAATATTTTCTCCCATTCTGTGGGTTGTCTTTTCATTTTGTTTATGGTTTCCTTTGCTGTGCAAAAACTTTTGAACTTAATTAGGTCACATTTCTTTATTTTTGTTTTTATTTCCATTACTCTGGGAGATGGATCGAAAAAGATATTGTTGCAATTTATGTCAGAGAGTGTTCTGCCTATGTTTTCCTTCAAGAGTTTTATAGTTTATGGTCTCACATTTAGGTCTTTAATCTATTTTGACCTTATTTTTGTGTATGGCATTAAAGAATGTTCTAATTTCATTTTTTTACATGTAGCTGTCCAGTTTTCCTAGCACCATTTACTGAAGACACTGTCTTTCCCCCATTGTATAGTCTTGCCTCCTTTGTCATAGATTAATTGACCATAAGTGTGTGGGTTTATTTCTGGGCTTTCTATCCTATTCCATTGTCCTATATTTCTATTTTTGTGCCAGTACCATACTGTTTTGATGACTATAGATTTGTAGTATAATCTGAAGTCAGGGAGCCTGATTCCTCCAGCACCGTTTTTCTTTCTCTAGATTGCTTTGGCTATTCAGGGTCTTTTGTGTCTCCATACAAATTTTAAAATCCACAAACAATAAATGCTGGAGAGGGTGTGGAGAGAAGGGAACCCTCTTACACTTTTGGTGGGAATGTGAATTGGTACAGCCACTATGGAAAACAGTATGAAGCTTCCTTAAAAAACTAAAAATAGAGCTACCATATGATCCTGCAATCTCACTCCTGGGCATATATCCAGAGAAGAACATGGTCTGAAAGGATATATGCACCCTAATGTTCATTGCAGCACTGTTTGCAATAGCCAAGACATGGAAACAACCTAAATGTCCATCGACAGAGGAATGGATAAAGAAGATGTTGTACGTATATACAATGGAATATTACTCAGCCATTAAAAAGAATGAAATCATGCCATTTGCAACAACATGGATGGGCCTAGAGATTGTCATACTGAGTGAAGTAAGTCAGACAGAGAAAGAGAAATATTGTATTATATACCTTATATGCGAAATCTAAAAACAAATGAGACAAATGAACTTATTTACAAAATAGAAACAGACTCACAGACTTAGAGAACAAACTTATGGTTACCAGGGGGGAAGGGTGGAGGGAAGGAATGGTTAGGGAGTGTGGGATTGACATGTACACACTGCTGTATTTAAAATGGATAACCAACAAGGACCTACTGTATAGCACAGGGAAATCTGCTCAATATTATGTAACAACCTAAAAGGGAAAAGAATTTGAAAAAGAATAGATACATGTATATGTATAACTGAACCACTTTGCTGTACACCTGAAACTAACACAACATTGTTAGTCAGTTATACTCCAGGGAATTCCCTCGTGGTCCAGTGGTTAGGGCTCTGCACTTTCACTGACTAGAGCCTGGGTTCAATCCCTTGTCAGGGAACTAAAATCCCACAAGCCGCATGGTGTGGCAAAAAAACAAAACAAAACAAAAAAACTATACTCCAATATAAAATGAAAAGTTAAAAAAAATATATTCACAAAGGAAAACTTTATCTTCTTGGAAAAAAGAGAACATTTGACTATAACAATGACATATGAAAAGTAACGTAGAATATAATATATCTTTTGAGTTGTATTAAATTTGATGTTTTCAGGTAAACAAGTACAAAATCCAGAGTTCCTTATTTTCTAATCTCGGTCAAATAAAAAGCTCAAGCTTTAAAATGTTATGATACCTCCTCTTTTGATGTCAGGGATGAAGATAAAAAGCTATCCCTCTAAAATTAGAGTTAGACTGTGCAGTCTTTCTTCTTTTTCTCATCAAGATATTATTCTTCTACACACAATTTCGATGAGGAAAACCAACCTGGATAAAGGAACATGACTTCTGTTTAAAATAATTATTTAGGAAATCAGAAATAGATGGTCAATAGCATGGTTGAATTAATAACACTCTGTTCAAAACAGAAATAAAATGTGTTCACACAGGTAAATATAACTGTATTTTAAAATATCAATATTATAATTAAACATGTACTCTGTGTGCACACAGGCATATGTGCACTTTCATACACACACACACACACACACACACAAAGACTGTTTATCCAAATTGTTAACATACTTTGCTGATTGCGTTGTGGTAATAACTCTGTGAGAAAGCCAGTGTTATTATTCCTCATTAAATTGGACTATATCATCTGAAAGTAAAAAAATAAAGCTGATCACATTGACAAATTTTACCTAATTTAAAACACTGATACACCAATATAAAAAGCCACTGTTTATATGGTTAGCACATTTGTTAATCCATTATTTTAATCATTATAGGATTGACAGTTTCATTCTTCTGCAAGCCAGACACATTCGATTTTTGAATCAACCCTTCTAATAACTCAGATGTCTAAGATTAAACATTTAAAATAAGTTACAATGCAGATTTGACCAAGTGAAATGCATTTGGTGTGTTTCAGGATCATAACAATTAAGAGATGATAGCTATTGTTCTAAAATAAAATTCTATGAATGTAATATTTAATGAGATTCAGAAATATTATAACACATTCACGTAAAATTTTACTCCATCATTAGTGAGAAGCATAGTAATTCAACTGTCTTAAAGCATGTACATAACATTTTATTGCAGAAAGAATCAGAAACATTTAAATTCTCACTGTGCATAGTAATGAAAGTTGTGTTTTACCTAACTAAAATGTGAACTGCAAAATTGCAAGATTTCCTGTAGGAAAATATAATACCAGTTTCTTTGTGGAGTTTTTGATACATTGGTAAAGAGTATAATTACAATTGCAAACAATTATTTTGCTTGGACATTAAAAATAAAATAGTTTACCTAAATAGCAAATAATAGGAGTTTTGTCTTAATTAAATCACCTAGAAGTTCTGTCCTTGTAGTGTCTTTTAATTTATTTATTTATTTTTGTGGTACGCGGGCCTCTCACCGTTGTGGCCTCTCCCGTTGAGGGTCACAGGCTCCGGACGCGCAGGCTCCGGACGCGCAGGCTCAGCGGCCATGGCTCTCGGACCTAGCCGCCCCACGGCATGTGGGATCTTCCCGGACCGGGGCACGAGCTCGTGTCTCCTGCATTGGCAAGCGGACTCTCAACCACTGCGCCATCAGGGAAGCCCTCCTTGTAGTGTCTTTTAAATAGAATGAATCTCAAAATAATTCCAATGAATAAAGATAATGTCTTATGACATTCAAGTGCACCATTTCTAGTAAAATTCAGGTAATACGTTGGCAGCTGGTAGGAAGCTCCAAACACAGAAGTATTTCCACAGGGTTTGTTTAGATTTAGGTGGATTTCCAACAGTCACTGTGATTTTAATTCATCAGTCCTCTACAGTGGGATTTCTGAATATATAATCTGTACAGCACTTTCATCAGAATCAGCAGGAGTGCTTATTTCAAATGTGAATTCCTAGGTCCCATCAGAGACCAAATGAATCAAAATCTAGGTGGCAGAGCATGCATTTGCATTTTAATGATTTGTCCAAGTGATCCTCATGCACATTAAGTTTGAGAACGCATGTGCATCCTTAAATCCAAGTAAAGAATGTATGAAATATATATCAAGTAGTTCACAGAGTTGTTAGTCACAAATAAGACCAGGTGAGCAAATGCTGTAAAATAAAACAAATAGTTTACATAATCTGACAATTATAAACTATTTCACAAACTTTAAGTACAAATGAGGAAGATTAAAGGCTCAGAGTGTGCCAAGGTCACAGACCTCTTAGCCTTGGTGATTTTCAAGCTTGCCTGAAGAGTCCCCAGGAGGACTACAGGTACACTATAGATAACAATGTCACAATACAATCTACTGAATGAGAATCTCTTGGGGCAGAGGTCTGATCATCATTACGTTTAGCTATCTAGTCTGGTGACATTTATCATTAAGGAAGTTTGGAATATACTTCCTTGAGCATTCCCAGGCTGACACTACAAAACACTCATAATAATCTGAATTGCTAGTGTGGCATTATAGCCTTAGTTAGCCCAATCACTTTATGTCTCTAATATCTATTAACACCCTATATGCCATTACTTTTTACTTCAAAGGATTGGCTTAATACCGACATCTTATTACTGTTTTTACCTAGGATTGTTTTTAATGAATTATCATTAATGTACTCAATATTTGTACAATCTAATCTGTGAGCTGTCTGATATAATTTTCCTACATGAATTTTCAAAAGTTTCACTGCATATACAAATGCATTAATAGCATTTGTATTGAGAGTAGTTAGGGGAAATTGTCATATCTTATAATTTGACGAGGTGTGATCAGTAGTGATTTTTTCTCTAAATATTCACTTCCATATATTTTTCTATATATTTTCTATAAATTCAATATCTTGAAATATGTGTATATATTATGGCATGAGACAAACAAGCTTAGAAATGACTACTCTTATCAACACTCACATAAGTATATTGATTCAAGGCTTATAATTTTTAAAACGTCATAATGAATACAAGTGAAAACAGAAAAAGTAAAATCAGTCATCTCTCAGTTAAGAAAACATTTATACAACGGTTTAAAAATAACTGTAAAATTCAGTTGTATATATTCATTACTATACATGTAAAACCAAAAACTCAGTTCCTTAAGAGATTCTCCTTCAAGAATAATCTGTAGTTTAGAGTGGCTTAAAGGTCCAGCTTCCTTGCCTGTTCTTTGCCAGTGTTTTCTGTGTTGGGAAGCAGAGAATGCAAAGGGCAGCACCGTATTCTGGTCCTGCAAGAGAAACAGAATGGTAAGATTTGGGAGATACAAGCTGCACTAATTATGTCACAGAGACTAGAACAGCAGTGATTTTTCCCCCATTATTAGTATTTTATATCAGTAGAATCTATTTAATATATTCAATAATTTTATTATTTCTAAGACCTTCCACAAAAGGGCATTACAATCCTTTTAGTTTATTGCAAACATATATATATTTTTAAGTGGATTCACTTTATTTAATTTCGGCTGCACTGCAGGATTTGTCAGAAGACAAACAGTAAATTGTGAGCTCCATTTTGCCCAACTACTTTTTTCTTCACACCCTGGAGAATCTGGTGTCTGGAACTGTAGAGACATCATCATGTTACCACCCCTTCTCCTCTCAGGTTGAATCCACTGTGACAGAACACTCATGTCCTTAAGAGGCAAGGCCTAGCAAATAGCCTCTCACAAATCCACTGAACATCACAATGTCCTGTCTGATAAATTCTGTTGCTGCTTCAATTATATTGCTGATTTCAGGTGCTGCTTTATTTGCTCATTTCTGAATCAGGTCTTCCTGCTTTCTTTATATCTTTTATCAACTCTGTCCCAGTTGATTTGCACATAGTTACTTTGACTGGTAAATCTGAAGAAGCTGGCCAGCAGCCTACTGTTGCTGTAAGTTTTCCAACTTTCTGGAACAAAAACCCTGCACAATGGCCAGTGCAATCTGGATGGCTACTGAGTATTGTTCTACCGGAAGTGCCAAACTATGGCCAAACATAGATTCTACCAGCGGTGTCTTCATGTATACTGAGTTAGGTCCAATATGAATCATCATCACTTTCATATTCAGGTGAGAGAGATCCCATCTAGACTGGCCTGGCCTTGGAATCCAGAACCAAGTGAAGAGGACTCAGCTGTCAAGGGGGGGCAAAGAGGGCCTGGGGTTGGAAGAAAGGGCCATAGACGCAGAAGTAAGCACTTCATGAAAACTAAGCAAATGGTATTTCTAGGTAAATCAGTCTTTTTGTGCTGGACTAATTAAAAGAACTTCACAGCTCTCTATCCCCAAGCTTTCTCACCCTCTGGAATTGAGGGCTTTTACTGCTTCCCCCATTATTTTTTTAATTAAGTAATGAATAGTATTTTATTATTATTATTATTTTTGGCTGCATGGCATGGCATACATGATATTTTCTCACTGACTAGGGATTGAACCTGTGCTCCCTGAAGTAGAAGCATGGAGCCTTCACCACTGGACCCCCAAGTAAGTCCCTGAAGAGTATTTTATAGATAAGAAAACTTTAGCCTCAGCAGGATAAATTTGAGGACAGTTCCAATAGCTAGTTTCCCAGAGATGCACTTGAAATGGTCCTTACAGTTTTTGCAAACTAGAATACCTGATAGTGTTTATCAGCGCAACACGTCAGGTGCAGTGTAAAGGTATGGGTACTGAAAAAGTAATATTGACCCTAACTATGCATTCACACACAGGCATTTACAGATTTTTACCCAGGCTTTGAATTAAAAGATAGATTCTCTGAGTCTGATCAATGTCAGCCTCTTGAGATGCACTAAAATGAAATTCAGAAAAAGTTGAATAACTTAAACTACTCTGGAGTTACAGATAACTGAAGTAGAATGCCTCTTAAGCAATGTGAGAGAAGAAAAAAAGGGGCAAAAATTTACCTATTAGCTTGGGTTGTAGAACTCATGTTTTTAGGAGTTGGGAGAAAAGAAACTTTGGAGCAGGTGTTTCATGTGACAGATCATTAGATCTGTTATCTAGGTCTGTATTAGATCTGTATAGTATCTATTGAGATACTACAGATGAGGAAAGATGTTAAGTGTATTTGCTTTGTATCATCAATGGAGATTTTTTGCTGCCTCTGAAAGCTTGCTGTCAAGATTTAATTTAATATTTAATTAATTTCCTCTCTGCCGATCTGTGATTTCCCTTAATGCCATTTCCTTAATGCCATTTCCCTTAATGCCATTTCCTTTTCTAGAGAGATCACAGATTACTGTAAATTATTTGTGTTCAGTGAGGATGGGCATAACGGTAGTAATAATGAGAACAAGAATAGTGACTGGCCATTTATACATAAAATGAATTCTGTTAGAAACACTTATAAATATTGTACCAGCGTTATTAATTGGCTTAATAAGATCAATTGGCATAATAAGATCTAAGTTGTTTATTATAAATAAAATGAATAAAAATTCACTAGTCAGCAATAGATATTAGTATTTTTCTTTTTTAAAAATCTCTTCTTTGCTAGCCCTAAATGCTTTATTTCTTAGGGGTCTAATATTGACTTCACTAGTCTTAGTGGAGTTACCAGCTTGTGGCTGAATCACGCTCACTCTAGTATTCAGACATGGTTTGACACATCTAAATTAAGGTGAGGAAGATTATTCCAGAATATCGAGGCTCTCTTTTGTCAGGAATTGGGGGATGGGGACTTATTCTGAATAAAGAGGAAGTGAAGACTGGAAAGGTTACTTGGTCAACAGAGAGAAAAGATTAGCCTGAAAATAGAAACTGTCATTCCCAACATTCTCAAGCTCAGACTGCATCAACATATGAATACTTGGCACTAAGTAAATGGTTATAAAAAAACACATCTAATTCCCAGTCTGTAATCTACCAGTGACATTAAAAAATAAGATACCACCACTGGTGATGATGTAAGTGTTGTTTTCGAGAAGGGCTGCTAGTACAGCTTATGATAGCATCTTAATAAACAAAATATTAGTTTTGAGTTGTAATGAGGATTAAAACTTAGATTGAGAATCAAGCTTCTCTGCATATATGTATGTATAAGGAAAATCTATTTTTCCTTTAAACACCTGCATTTTATCACTTTAGAGGTAAAGGATGGTTTTCTCCCTTCTTAAATCTCCTCTTGATAAATATATTTTCATTGGAAGATGTTTTAAGTAGTCCCTCATCTAAGTGGAAAGATTACAGGTACCATAACAGGGAATCTTCAAGAATATAAGGAAAATATTTTAGTCCGAATCAGTTCTTACATGAGATGATATCAAGTCACAGTTAATTTCTAGAAAGAATAAATGCCATGGGCATAGAAAAATAGGAACTGATGAATAAGAAAGGCAATCTTCATCAAGGTTTGTTTCTTGGAATATGTATAGCTAGAGCCTGTATGACACTTTTCGTTTTATTTTAATTGCTAATACAATTTTTCTATATTTTAAAAATTGATATTGTTCATATTAAGAACATTTATTTGAAATGTCTTACAAAGCATTCTAACACATCCTGAAACAGTGTAGTTTTTCTTTAGCTGCTGTACTACCTCTCTACCCTCCCTCAATAAAACACACAAAACACCTTACTACAACCTTAATACTTAAAAATTTTTTAAAAAACTCTAAAATTACAGCTCAAATAATTATTTAACCAATA
The DNA here is from genome assembly GCF_059928025.1 of Delphinapterus leucas. NCBI lineage: Eukaryota > Metazoa > Chordata > Mammalia > Artiodactyla > Monodontidae > Delphinapterus > Delphinapterus leucas. The sequence continues at coordinate 2,908,945 of NW_028322262.1, read as the reverse complement.
AAAATAACATTATTTTATGAGACTCATTTTAGGGAGTATTAGTTATTATCCTGTAATTCTACATTTTTTCTCATTCTTTCCTTCCATTTTATTTCCGCTCCTCTTTTAGCATACCTTCATACGTCTGTCATCATTTTGCTCACGAGAAAAAAAGGTGGCATTTTTAAATATCAAGTAATATGTGTTATAGCTTTGCTAAACATTTCACCACCAGTTTGTTGCAAGAGATTTATAAATCAGATTTTCATTAAAAAGGAGAAAGAATCAACACCATATGTTGTGCTAAATCCTATGCAGCTGCTGCTACAGCAGCTTAATAATGTGTGAACTAGAAGGCATCCAGTACTTTGTGTGATATACAGGACTGTAACTTCTTTCAAATGTTGTGATTTTTTTTTAATATTAAGATTAAAATCTAAGAAAACATGGTAAAATGGAATAACTTAGAAGTGTTAACATTTATTTTATAGAAAAGAGAGTTGCTAAATGGGTATCTATAACTGAAATTAAAATACCCAAGTACTCTTGAAATTGAAATAGAAAAGCAGGCTCAAACAAAAATGTTGTATATTAATGCAGCTCCTCTTGTAATCTGAACTTCATTGCAATGTACTTTTGCCTAAATATCCATCTAGTTGGCATTTTTATTACAATTCTGCAAATGGAAAGAGAGCAAATGAACCATTTACTGCCTTTATTTTCTAAGTATAATCATGTTTCTGTTTTCCATTCAATGATAGCCAACTCTTTTCCACTCCAACATAAAACATTCTTGAGTGTTAATGATTGGTTATGGTAAGAGGTTGATATTGTACCCCATGCTCATTTATATTACAATGTACAGAATGTCAGAATCAGTTATTTATAAACTTTAGTTGAGAGGTCAGGAAATAATACCCTAATGTAAAACTGTGCATATTTTAAATAATATTTATGGGCCAACCACATATGAGATATAAACACTACCCTACATATACATCTTAAATTTATTAGATTTGAAGTAACAACACTGAAGGAGGAAAATCATTTTTAAAAGCACCATAAACCAAGACAGTAATTTTCTTCTTAAGTGTGCTTTTTTTAGATTTGTTTTTTATTGAGGTAATGTCAGTTTATGACATTATGTAAGTTCCATGTGTACAACACGATATTATCTACTTCTGCATACTTTTCAACATGTTCACCACCAAAAATGTAGTTTCTGTCCATCACCATACAGCTGATCCCATTAAATGTGCATCTGCACATGGAAATTACATGCTTCTCTTTCATTGAAAAGAAACACCTCATGATAATGATGATTAATTTTCCTATGTTAATATAAATTTGCATTATTTCTGCATGTATCATGATAGAACAGAATGAGTTCATGAATTAGTGTGAAAAAATGTTTCCTTGCTATAGAAATAAGACAGGTGGCTCTTTTCCATCTAGTATAAGGACATTATAAGAGCAATCTATAGACCAATATTCTTAATGAATATAGACAAAGAATGTTCAAAAAATACTCGGAAAAAATGCATCCAACAATATATAAAAAATGAATATATATATTCATTTATATATATAAAATGAATCCAAAAAATGAACATATATATTCATTTATATATATAAAATGAATCCAAATATATAAAAAATGAATCCAACAATATATAAAAATAAGTATATACGGCTAAATGGGCTTCATCCAGAGAATGCATTGGCAGTTTTATACGTAAAAACTATCGATATAATATACTCTATTAATAGACTAAATGACACACAGCACATGATCATCTCTGATACTGATATAGTCGGATATTCACAGTATATTCTCTATTTAATGCCTACTAGGATGACTAAAGTCAAAAGGACAGATCATAAAACTAGCTGGCCAGGATGTTGAGAAATTGGTGGTAGGAATGTAAAATGATATAGACTCCATGGGAAATAGTTCAGCTGTTTCTCAAAATGTTAAAAATAGAGTTACCATATAATCCAGAAATTCCCCTCCTCGGTATTTTCATATGTATATACCTATGAATAATAAAAACATATATCTACTATAACTTCTCTTCACTTTTTCACAGCAGCATGGTTTATTAATAGACAAAAAGTAGAAATAATCTAAATGTCCATCAACTGATAAATGAGCAAATAAAATGTGTTATATCCGTACAGTGAAATATTATTCATTGTAAGAATTAAGTAATGATACATGCTACAATATAGAAAAACCTTGTAAATTTTATTCCAGATATAAAAAGACATCCACAAATACGACATATTGTATGAGTCCATTTATACAGCATAATTAAATTAGTAATTCACAAAAAGGGGCATATTAAAATATTCAAGTGTACAGAAACTAAACAATTCACTTACAAATAACACTTGGGACAAAAAAATACTCAGGAAAATAGAAAATATTTTAATGAGTAAATATGGAAACACAGTAGATCAAAATTTGTTCAATATAGCTAAAACAGTCTTGAGATATGTGTCTTTAAGTATTTATATTAGAAAAAAAAGAATTATGAATATAATGACTTAAATTATTCCCTTAAGATGCTGGAAAAAGAAAATCAAATTAAACCCAAAGAAAGTAGAAGAGAGAAAATTAGAAAGGTAAGAGTTGAAATTAATAAAATAAGATAATTGTACCTATAATAATTAACAATAATAATTAGATTAAAATTTTAAAGAGAAAATGCAATAAAATAAAAATCTATGAACTCAAAATAAATTTCATTAATTGATTTCTATGATAGACTATTGATGGAATTCTCATCTTCATTTGTGTTCTTCCATCTCTGATGTTTCACCTTCTTTTAAAAGCTTACCTAATTAGGTCAGCCACACAAGAATAATCTCCCTTCTGCATAACACACAGCGTATTAGTAAACTAATCACAGAAGTGATATCCCATTATATTCCAGACTACACCCACAGTCAAGAGAAGGAGATTATATAAGTCATTTACACTACAGTGCAGGGATCTTAGGGGAATATCTTAGAAACTTCTCTATCACATGATTAGAATATACAGACATGAGGGAATTCCCTGGTGGTCCAGTGGTTAGGACTCTGGGCTTCCACTGCAGGGGGCCTGGGTTCAATCTCTGTTCAGGGAACTAAAATCCTGACAGTTGCATGGCACAGCCAAAAAAAAACAACAACAACAAAAAACAGGTATGAATTACCGTGATTAGTTGTGTACTTATTTTGTGTGCTATTTCCATAGTTTACATTAATCATTAAAAAATTATTTTTAAGTATTCTTGAAGCATTAAAAATGAGCTACTGGGCTTCCCTGGTGGTGCAGTGGTTGAGAGTCCGCCTGCTGATGCAGGGGACGCGGGTTTGTGCCCCGGTCCGGGAAGATCCCACATGTCATGGAGCGGCTGGGCCCGTGAGCCATGGCCGCTGAACCTGCGCGTCTGGAGCCTGTGCTCCACAACGGGAGAGGCCCCAGCAGTGAGAGGCCCGTGTACTGAAAAAAAAAAAAAAAATGAGCTACTGTTCTAGGGGGTACACTAATTTTGTTAAACATTTTAGTCTAGAAGCCTCCTTCATCTTTGCTTCTAGTAGCAACTCCCAAAGGAAATCACTATCCTGATTTCTGACAATATAGATTATTTCTCTCAGGCAATTTTGAAAATCAGTTCTGGAATTAGTCTTTCCAGTTTTTATCTTTACATCTTTCCTTCTTTTCCATTGCTTCAAAATTGACATCTCATCCTCCTCCCACAAACAATAACAACTACAGCAAAATATATATATTTCCTTAGAGAAACCGAATGATTCTTAGAATTAGGAGGGGAGCAATGTTATTTACCAGCAGAGTGTTACAACGATCTGCCCCAGCGCCATTCCTTACCCCAGCATGCATTTCATTGAGTTTGCTATGTCAAATAAGTACAAAAATATTGAGAGTGCAGATAGCATGTGGAAGGTCATCGTTGTTGCTTGTTTATTTTTCTGCACTTGTTGCCTTTTCTACTGATATAGAGAAACTGACAGAAAAATCTTGTCTCTAACACCATTTACATGTTTACGAATTTGACGATAAGCTTAATTTTATAATAAATATTATTTTTTCTTGAGTTTCCATCTACATGCCACTCAACAGCATTTGGCCTTTACTTCATATTTTCAGAGGAGTCATTATTATTAAATTTTGTGGGTTTTAATATGTTCCTTTGACATCCATAAATCTAGCTTCAATAATAAACATTAGAAAGAGGCAGATGGAAAAAACAAGAGAATAAATTTTAAAAATTGAAAAAGAGCAAAAAGTTGCAAAATAGGGAAAGTAAGAAAGGTCTATACTGCCTGAAAAATATCAGTTGTATTTGAGTGTTATTAATGTCATAGTAGATATTTAACGTATTGATTAATTTAATTCATGACTAAAATTAATAATTTTTTATCTTCTCAAATATCCTGGTGTTCCACTGGGCTTATCAAAACCCAGTATTTATTTTACTATTCCTAAATCCAGGCATTAAAAATTACAAGTTAATTCTGTTAAAAATGTGTCCTTATATCTTGTTAATGGTTATTTAGGAGGCTTTACAACATGAAATTTTATGTTAATACTAAAATAGATTTCTACTATGTGAAGATACCCAAATTTAGCACAGTGCACAAAGTTTTATGAGATATTTCCTGTTATGCTCTGCCAATATATACAGTTTATGATTTTTAATTTATTTTTCATGATATTTATGATTTTTTATTCATTTAAAACATTTTTCCTTTTCAATTTGATTAGTTTTACAGCTATTCACTAGTCTCTTCTCAAACTTTCTCCCTTTCATTCATTCTTTCTTTCTTTCCTCTTTTTAATTTTCTGACTATGTCATTATTGCAATTTTTCATTTTGATCTTGTAGTCTATTTGGCCATACAAACTATAGAGCTTCTCATAAGAGTGAATGAAACCTCTATTTCAACTACATCAAGGTTCAAACTCTCATTGTTTCCTTTCCTTTATGGCAATTGTGACTAAGAGCACCGTCTGATACATCTCATGCAAATAAATGTCTCCAATTTGGTTTCCAGAGGACCTCAATCCAGCATCGTTTTTAATACATCAACTCCTTTCTTCCTATCTAACCTCTATCTTCCTATCTAACCTTCCTATCTAGCACAGATCATTGCTGTTCCAGACAACCAAACTTGCACTCTCTACTTCACGCTTCACCAGTTCTCACTGACAATCATTACGAAATTGAAAATGGGTACAAGGACATCATGTCTTTGCAGAAAGAATGCACATACCTCCAGCAGATGTTCCACTTGGAGCAGAGAGAAGGCAGGAGAGTCACTGTGAAACCATCCTCCCTAGTTCATTTTCTACAAATGAACACGTAAGAGGCTTCCAACTGTTAAATGCTTAAATCTAGTGGTATGAAGCCAAAATGGTGCAAGAAGTAATGCCTGCATCCCACCCACGTCTTTAAAAAACACTAAAAAGCTGGAATGGATAATAAATTCACAAATTTAAATGATAAAAAACTTAAAGAGGTTCACTTTATATCACGCTTGTGTCATTTGGAAGCAGAGTGAAAATCTACGATGACATATTTGAACTCAGAGAATTTCTACAGAATCTGCTTTCATATATCCTCTTCTGAATTACATTTTGCATTAGGTTCCCATAGAAATCCTGAAATTTATAGTTTTATTACAATTGGTTTTTATGACCTTTACTATTCTATCTAACTGATTTATAAATAAGGAAACATTTTTAAACAAGTGCTATTGTGTTAAAATAATGTCAATGTATTTAATTAAAATTTAAATGAAAGAAAACATCCACCCTCTAGAAAATCCTTCTAGAATTTTTCCTTAAATTCCAGGTCACCATGCATCACACAGTGGATGAGGTAGTAAAAAGAGAATATCAAGAACTGAAATATTTAAGCATAAGCAATTCAGAATTTGCAAGAAAATTCTTAAGCAACCTTTAGAGTAAAATATATGGTTTGAATTACTTGAGCATATTAGAAACGGTTGCCCATGTGAGGCATAAAATGAGGAAAGGAATAGTTGCCGATATGAATAAAGTGTGTGTGTGTGTGTGTGTGTGTGTGTGTGTGTGTAGAAGGAGATACAAGGGGAGGAGTAGTATTGATAAAGATGACTTAACTAAAGGTGTTGGTTTGCATAGTTATAAGAAATAAGCATGACTCTGAAAAGAACTCATTCTGCTAGTTACGGAAAAGTCTTAGATGCCTAAGGGATTTAGTTTGATGACAGAGGTACTACAAAATAAAGGCATTTTGTGAAACAAATTAAAGCAGGAACACAAGCCCAGAGTAGAGCAATGGAAGGTACTGGATGTAAGTGGACACTGAAGTAGAAATTGAAGACTTCAAGTCTGGGCAGAGGGCAGACTGGGCATGATCTACAGATGCAAAAGAAAAGTCTAGGGTAAGAAGAGGCACAAGAGCAATAGAAAGACAGCTTTTTGTTTATGACTATTAAATTTGTGTGGTTGGGAGAAAATGAAAGTGGAGATACCTTGAAGGTAGCTTTGAATAGATAATTAGAGAAACAAAAAATTAGAGCACTGGTTGTTAATATGAGGTTTTTGGCCACAAACGTGATAGTTAAAGCATAAAAGTAGATGAGCAACTTGGGAGAAGTATTCATTGAGGAGGATGGAGCTGTGAGCTTAGACTATCCTTTGGACAATAAACTCAGAAAAAAATGTCATATACACTACTGAACAGAAACTTGCTTACTAGTGAAAAATCTGTGCCATAGCAAACCTCCCCAAGTCTGCACTAAAGAAAATAAATGGTTTAAACACTTTTACTACTTGCCTGCCATATGTTATTAATTGCACAGACTGAGTGAGTGACTACTTGTGCAACTGCTATAAAGTGAACTAAATTTCAGGAATAAAAAATATATGGCACTCATTGAGTCAAAAGTAAAGTTGACTATTAAATGAAATATGTTGAAAAGCATTCATTTTAAAATGCACTTTAACTTCTGGGGTTGAAAGTATTTTTCATATTTACAGCAAAATTCATTCAACTATATTTATCTTACAAGAGAATAAAATGAGAGGGATATAATTCAAAACTTGCAGAGGCTGGAAACTTTCTATTTGATAAATTTCTAGAATTTATTGATTAAAGATATCTGTCATAGATGTGATAATATTTTTATTTTATTTTTGTTCTTATTTAACACATAGTTTTCACACCCTTTTAAGTGAAAACTTTAGAGGATTTACTAATTATTATAAAAACATTATAAAAAGTATTTAATGACCTCCAACTATTAAAACTATAATCATGGCTAATTCAGGTTATGAAATAAATCTATTAACAGACTTAGCTTTGCAGGATAAATCATATACAAGATAAATAAAGAGAATAAGAACACATTTGACCAATTTCTTATTTCTGATAGAAATACACCAGTAACTTATCTTAATATTAATGAAAAAATGAGTATTTTTGTATCATTGTAGAAAGACTTTGAAAACACTTTCATAAGCGCACATGGAAATTCACTCTGACGCTACTTCAAATAGGCAAAAGGAAAATGGTGAAGAATCATTTACATAATGGACAAATGTAAATTCATTCGAGTTGTAGAGAGAAGCTCCCTGCTGTCTTGATTATATTATGCTTTCCTGTCACTACATAAGCTCACACAAAACTGAAAAAAAATTAACTTTGTGCAGTTATAAGTCTGAAGCAAAGGAACACCAGTGCAACTTTTCATTGGTTTCTTCACCCTTAAAATCTCAGCTCATGAATAATCCTTGCTACAGATATTTGACACACAAAATCATTTTCTTGGAAGACATGGAATGGCATATATGAGAATCCAGCTTTAACTGCTAACTTTAAAGAATTTAAGGTAAAGGAAATTACATTTTATTGTGGTTGCTCATGATTGTTTGTTCAATGAGTTGTCACAGAACCCAATTTCCACATTACCCATTTTCTGTGTAATAAATTGATTCTTTTGTTTCATTTATGGGGAAGTGATATTTCTACAGTCTTCTTAACTTATTACAAAATGTATTACATAAATCACCAGTCTTATGGAGGATGAAACATCTGTTTACATAATAGTACTTGCTCAGTTTTAAACAGTTATAAGTACGTGATTTGGCAACCAGTTGATAGAGCTGGTCGGGCGGACCGCCACCGCGGCCGTGGAAGCACCTGGCTCAGACAGAGCAAAGTCATCATTTTCCCCGAAGCAGTCTCACAGTGTTTACAGGCCTGTCAAGAGCAGGGGATGGCAGGTAGCCTCACGGCAGCGTGAAAGCAGCCTTCAAAACGGGAAAGCAAGCCTAGTTCCGGCAGGCCCCCGTTTGCATGGGCACACTCGGCATACATCCCTGTGGTTTCTAACAAGTCCAAAGAGACACAGGTTACCCTGTGGTTCCTTCCCTGGATCAACTCCTCGAAGTCGGGTGTTCTGCATCAAGGAAACTGCCTCCACCAAGGAACGCCGCGGCTACGCCTCTGGGCCTGTGGCTATCCAAAAGCCTGCAGTGCCGCGGGAAGAACAGAACTGAGATTGCGGTGGGCACGCAAGCCGACCTTCTCTCTAGGAGGCACGGTGACTTCAGGCAGGAGGTCCTAGGTGGAATGTGAAGCCGAGGGTTAATCTGAGTGCCGCTCGACTAGGGCCATGCGTAAGACTTGCACGCCAGGTGGGACGTGCCAGAACGGTGCTTCCCGAACGAGGGTGAGTGCTATGGGAAACGAAGCTGCTCCAAAAGAGAGGGCAGCGCCTTTCCCGACGCTCGGCATGCACAGAGTGCCTCCACAGGGCTACTGGCCTGGAGGTTGCTCAGCAGACCCACGGGGTCCTGTGGGTACTCAGTGTTCCCGCCGGGAGCGGGGTGCCCGCGCGGGCCTCCTAGGTGTCCAGAAAACTGTGCTGCAGTTAGAGATATGCAGAGCAGGGGCCACGGCCGCATGGAAACTTCTGCACGGAAAGCAGGGCCTTACCTCCAGGCACGTGCTCACGCTGGGTGCCCCTTTGGCGCCACAGCGTGGTAAGCTGCTGGCTTTCTCCTCGAGCAGGGTGCCTTTAGGGGCGAGGTCCTCGCAGTAGTCAGAGCAGAGTGTTTTCTCATGGCCGCTCACACAAGGGCCACGACAAAAGACTTCCTGGGCACTTCGGACTCACCAGCAATGGGGTCCTGAGGCTGTCCGAGGACCCTGGAAATGCAGCTCCCCTCAAGGAACGGGCCGTGTGTTGCCCGTCACTCGGCACACGCAGAGGGCCTCCACCGGACAGACCAACGGGCCTCGATGTTGCTCAGCCGGCCCACAGGGGTCCGGAGGTACTCAGTGGCCCTGGAGGGACAATGATGCCCTCCCGAGAGACCTAGGCGTCTTCAGAAGGGTACTTCCTTGAAAACAAAGCAGAACAGCGACTAAGAGCTCATGGAAGCAGCTGCACGCCTCCCTCTCTGCCCGGCTACTCAGGACCTAAACGGGAGGCTAGTTCCCACCTTGAGTCTCCTTTTAGCTCGAGAGCTTGTCAGGCTGACCACCAGCCGCGGCCATGGAAGCACCTGGTTTAGACAGAGCAAACTCATTTTTTCCCCAGAAGCGTTCCTACAGGGTTCGCAGGCCGGTCAAGAGCAGGGAACGTCCGGTAGCTTCAAGGCAGCGTGCACACGCAGCCTTCCAAATGGGAAAGCAAGGCTACTCCCAGCGGGCCCCCGTTTCCATGGGCACACTCAGCGTACACCCCTGTGGTCTCTAACGAGTCCAAAGAGACACAGGTTACCCTGTGTCTCCTTCCCTGAATCAACTTCTCGAAGTAGGGTGTTCGGCTTCCAGCGACCTGCCTCAACCAAGGGGCGCCGTCGCTGCTCCTCCGGGCCTGGGGCTGTTCAGAAGCCTGCAGTGCCGCAGGAAGAACAGGACTTAAGTTGCAGTAAGAACGCGAGCCGGCTTTCTCTAGGAGGCACGGTGACTTCAGGCAGGAGGTCCTAGATGGAATGCGAGGCCCAGGGTTTCTCTGAGTGCGGCTCAGACTAGGGCAAGGCGCAAGAAGGCTTCGACGCCAGGTGGGACGTGCCAGGACGGTGCTCCCGAACGTGGGCGAGTGCTGGGGAAATGAAGCTGCTCCACACGGGAGTGCAGTGCGTTTCCCTACGCTCGGCATACACACAGGGGCCCCCAAAGGGCTACGGGCCTGGATGTTGCTTAGCAGACCCAGGTGGGCCCGGGGGTACTCCGTGCTCCTGCCGGGAGCAGGGTGCCCCCGCTAGCGTCCTAGGTGTCCAGAAAATTGTGCGGCCGTTCAAGGTACGCCGAGCAGAGGCCACCGCCTCACGGAAACTGCAGCACGCCTCCGCTTCTGCACGGCAAATCCGGGCCTTACCTCCAGGCGTGTGTTCGTGCTGGGTGTTGCCGGTAGCGGCACGGCATGGTAAGACGCTGACTTTCTCCTCGAGCAGAGTGACTTCAGGTACGAGGGCCTCGACGCATTCAGAGCAGGGCGTTCTCTCACGGCAGCTCACACAGGGGCCACGACAAGGTCTTCCGGGCCCTTCGGACTCACCGGAAATATTGTCCTGAGGCTGTTCGAGGACTCTGGAAATGTAGCTCTCCTCAAGGGACGTGCAGTGTGCTGCCCATCACTCGGCAGGCACAGAGGGCCTCCGAGGGATCCACCAGTGGGCCTCGAAGTTGCTCAGCCGGCCCACAGGGGTCTGCAGGTGCTCAGTGAACTTGGAGGGAAAATGATGCATAACCCGAGAGGCCTAGGAGTCCTCAAAAGGGGACTTCCTTTAAAGTAAAGCGTATACGCGACTAAGAACGCGTGGAAACAGCTGCACGTCTCCCTTTCTGCACGGCTGCTAAGGGCCTAACCTGGAGGCAGGTTTTCACGTTGAGGTTCCCTTTAGCTCTAGAGCTGGTCGGGCGGACCGCCACCGCGGCCGTGGAAGCACCTGGCTCAGACAGAGCAAAGTCATCATTTTCCCCGAAGCAGTCTCACAGTGTTTACAGGCCTGTCAAGAGCAGGGGACGGCAGGTAGCCTCACGGCAGCGTGAAAGCAGCCTTCAAAACGGGAAAGCAAGCCTAGTTCCGGCAGGCCCCCGTTTGCATGGGCACACTCGGCATACATCCCTGTGGTTTCTAACAAGTCCAAAGAGACACAGGTTACCCTGTGGTTCCTTCCCTGGATCAACTCCTCGAAGTCGGGTGTTCTGCATCAAGGAAACTGCCTCCACCAAGGAACGCCGCGGCTACGCCTCTGGGCCTGTGGCTATCCAAAAGCCTGCAGTGCCGCGGGAAGAACAGAACTGAGATTGCGGTGGGCACGCAAGCCGACCTTCTCTCTAGGAGGCGCGGTGACTTCAGGCAGGAGGTCCTAGGTGGAATGTGAAGCCGAGGGTTAATCTGAGTGCCGCTCGACTAGGGCCATGCGTAAGACTTGCACGCCAGGTGGGACGTGCCAGAACGGTGCTCCCGAACGAGGGCGAGTGCTATGGGAAACGAAGCTGCTCCAAAAGAGAGGGCAGCGCCTTTCCCGACGCTCGGCATGCACAGAGTGCCTCCACAGGGCTACTGGCCTGGAGGTTGCTCAGCAGACCCACGGGGTCCTGTGGGTACTCAGTGTTCCCGCCGGGAGCGGGGTGCCCGCGCGGGCCTCCTAGGTGTCCAGAAAACCGTGCTGCAGTTAGAGATATGCAGAGCAGGGGCCACGGCCGCATGGAAACTGCTGCACGCCTCCGCTTCTGCACGGAAAGCAGGGCCTTACCTCCAGGCACGTGCTCACGCTGGGTGCCCCTTTGGCGCCACAGCGTGGTAAGCTGCTGGCTTTCTCCTCGAGCAGGGTGCCTTTAGGGGCGAGGTCCTCGCAGTGGTCAGAGCAGAGTGTTTTCTCATGGCCGCTCACACAAGGGCCACGACAAAAGACTTCCTGGGCACTTCGGACTCACCAGCAATGGGGTCCTGAGGCTGTCCGAGGACCCTGGAAATGCAGCTCCCCTCAAGGAACGGGCCGTGTGTTGCCCGTCACTCGGCACACGCAGAGGGCCTCCACCGGACAGACCAACGGGCCTCGATGTTGCTCAGCCGGCCCACAGGGGTCCGGAGGTACTCAGTGGCCCTGGAGGGACAATGATGCCCTCCCGAGAGACCTAGGCGTCTTCAGAAGGGTACTTCCTTGAAAACAAAGCAGAACAGCGACTAAGAGCTCATGGAAGCAGCTGCACGCCTCCCTCTCTGCCCGGCTACTCAGGACCTAAACGGGAGGCTAGTTCCCACCTTGAGTCTCCTTTTAGCTCGAGAGCTCGTCAGGCTGACCACCAGCCGCGGCCATGGAAGCACCTGGTTTAGACAGAGCAAACTCATTTTTTCCCCAGAAGCGTTCCTACAGGGTTCGCAGGCCGGTCAAGAGCAGGGAACGTCCGGTAGCTTCAAGGCAGCGTGCACACGCAGCCTTCCAAATGGGAAAGCAAGGCTACTCCCAGCGGGCCCCCGTTTCCATGGGCACACTCAGCGTACACCCCTGTGGTCTCTAACGAGTCCAAAGAGACACAGGTTACCCTGTGTCTCCTTCCCTGAATCAACTTCTCGAAGTAGGGTGTTCGGCTTCCAGCGACCTGCCTCAACCAAGGGGCGCCGTCGCTGCTCCTCCGGGCCTGGGGCTGTTCAGAAGCCTGCATGCAGTGCCGCAGGAAGAACAGGACTTAAGTTGCAGTAAGAACGCGAGCCGGCTTTCTCTAGGAGGCACGGTGACTTCAGGCAGGAGGTCCTAGATGGAATGCGAGGCCCAGGGTTTCTCTGAGTGCGGCTCAGACTAGGGCAAGGCGCAAGAAGGCTTCGACGCCAGGTGGGACGTGCCAGGACGGTGCTCCCGAACGTGGGCGAGTGCTGGGGAAATGAAGCTGCTCCACACGGGAGTGCAGTGCGTTTCCCTACGCTCGGCATACACACAGGGGCCCCCAAAGGGCTACGGGCCTGGATGTTGCTTAGCAGACCCAGGTGGGCCCGGGGGTACTCCGTGCTCCTGCCGGGAGCAGGGTGCCCCCGCTAGCGTCCTAGGTGTCCAGAAAATTGTGCGGCCGTTCAAGGTACGCCGAGCAGAGGCCACCGCCTCACGGAAACTGCAGCACGCCTCCGCTTCTGCACGGCAAATCCGGGCCTTACCTCCAGGCGTGTGTTCGTGCTGGGTGTTGCCGGTAGCGGCACGGCATGGTAAGACGCTGACTTTCTCCTCGAGCAGAGTGACTTCAGGTACGAGGGCCTCGACGCATTCAGAGCAGGGCGTTCTCTCACGGCAGCTCACACAGGGGCCACGACAAGGTCTTCCGGGCCCTTCGGACTCACCGGAAATATTGTCCTGAGGCTGTTCGAGGACTCTGGAAATGTAGCTCTCCTCAAGGGACGTGCAGTGTGCTGCCCATCACTCGGCAGGCACAGAGGGCCTCCGAGGGATCCACCAGTGGGCCTCGAAGTTGCTCAGCCGGCCCACAGGGGTCTGCAGGTGCTCAGTGAACTTGGAGGGAAAATGATGCATAACCCGAGAGGCCTAGGAGTCCTCAAAAGGGGACTTCCTTTAAAGTAAAGCGTATACGCGACTAAGAACGCGTGGAAACAGCTGCACGTCTCCCTTTCTGCACGGCTGCTAAGGGCCTAACCTGGAGGCAGGTTTTCACGTTGAGGTTCCCTTTAGCTCTAGAGCTGGTCGGGCGGACCGCCACCGCGGCCGTGGAAGCACCTGGCTCAGACAGAGCAAAGTCATCATTTTCCCCGAAGCAGTCTCACAGTGTTTACAGGCCTGTCAAGAGCAGGGGATGGCAGGTAGCCTCACGGCAGCGTGAAAGCAGCCTTCAAAACGGGAAAGCAAGCCTAGTTCCGGCAGGCCCCCGTTTGCATGGGCACACTCGGCATACATCCCTGTGGTTTCTAACAAGTCCAAAGAGACACAGGTTACCCTGTGGTTCCTTCCCTGGATCAACTCCTCGAAGTCGGGTGTTCTGCATCAAGGAAACTGCCTCCACCAAGGAACGCCGCGGCTACGCCTCTGGGCCTGTGGCTATCCAAAAGCCTGCAGTGCCGCGGGAAGAACAGAACTGAGATTGCGGTGGGCACGCAAGCCGACCTTCTCTCTAGGAGGCGCGGTGACTTCAGGCAGGAGGTCCTAGGTGGAATGTGAAGCCGAGGGTTAATCTGAGTGCCGCTCGACTAGGGCCATGCGTAAGACTTGCACGCCAGGTGGGACGTGCCAGAACGGTGCTCCCGAACGAGGGCGAGTGCTATGGGAAACGAAGCTGCTCCAAAAGAGAGGGCAGCGCCTTTCCCGACGCTCGGCATGCACAGAGTGCCTCCACAGGGCTACTGGCCTGGAGGTTGCTCAGCAGACCCACGGGGTCCTGTGGGTACTCAGTGTTCCCGCCGGGAGCGGGGTGCCCGCGCGGGCCTCCTAGGTGTCCAGAAAACCGTGCTGCAGTTAGAGATATGCAGAGCAGGGGCCACGGCCGCATGGAAACTGCTGCACGCCTCCGCTTCTGCACGGAAAGCAGGGCCTTACCTCCAGGCACGTGCTCACGCTGGGTGCCCCTTTGGCGCCACAGCGTGGTAAGCTGCTGGCTTTCTCCTCGAGCAGGGTGCCTTTAGGGGCGAGGTCCTCGCAGTGGTCAGAGCAGAGTGTTTTCTCATGGCCGCTCACACAAGGGCCACGACAAAAGACTTCCTGGGCACTTCGGACTCACCAGCAATGGGGTCCTGAGGCTGTCCGAGGACCCTGGAAATGCAGCTCCCCTCAAGGAACGGGCCGTGTGTTGCCCGTCACTCGGCACACGCAGAGGGCCTCCACCGGACAGACCAACGGGCCTCGATGTTGCTCAGCCGGCCCACAGGGGTCCGGAGGTACTCAGTGGCCCTGGAGGGACAATGATGCCCTCCCGAGAGACCTAGGCGTCTTCAGAAGGGTACTTCCTTGAAAACAAAGCAGAACAGCGACTAAGAGCTCATGGAAGCAGCTGCACGCCTCCCTCTCTGCCCGGCTACTCAGGACCTAAACGGGAGGCTAGTTCCCACCTTGAGTCTCCTTTTAGCTCGAGAGCTCGTCAGGCTGACCACCAGCCGCGGCCATGCAAGCACCTGGTTTAGACAGAGCAAACTCATTTTTTCCCCAGAAGCGTTCCTACAGGGTTCGCAGGCCGGTCAAGAGCAGGGAACGTCCGGTAGCTTCAAGGCAGCGTGCACACGCAGCCTTCCAAATGGGAAAGCAAGGCTACTCCCAGCGGGCCCCCGTTTCCATGGGCACACTCAGCGTACACCCCTGTGGTCTCTAACGAGTCCAAAGAGACACAGGTTACCCTGTGTCTCCTTCCCTGAATCAACTTCTCGAAGTAGGGTGTTCGGCTTCCAGCGACCTGCCTCAACCAAGGGGCGCCGTCGCTGCTCCTCCGGGCCTGGGGCTGTTCAGAAGCCTGCATGCAGTGCCGCAGGAAGAACAGGACTTAAGTTGCAGTAAGAACGCGAGCCGGCTTTCTCTAGGAGGCACGGTGACTTCAGGCAGGAGGTCCTAGATGGAATGCGAGGCCCAGGGTTTCTCTGAGTGCGGCTCAGACTAGGGCAAGGCGCAAGAAGGCTTCGACGCCAGGTGGGACGTGCCAGGACGGTGCTCCCGAACGTGGGCGAGTGCTGGGGAAATGAAGCTGCTCCACACGGGAGTGCAGTGCGTTTCCCTACGCTCGGCATACACACAGGGGCCCCCAAAGGGCTACGGGCCTGGATGTTGCTTAGCAGACCCAGGTGGGCCCGGGGGTACTCCGTGCTCCTGCCGGGAGCAGGGTGCCCCCGCTAGCGTCCTAGGTGTCCAGAAAATTGTGCGGCCGTTCAAGGTACGCCGAGCAGAGGCCACCGCCTCACGGAAACTGCAGCACGCCTCCGCTTCTGCACGGCAAATCCGGGCCTTACCTCCAGGCGTGTGTTCGTGCTGGGTGTTGCCGGTAGCGGCACGGCATGGTAAGACGCTGACTTTCTCCTCGAGCAGAGTGACTTCAGGTACGAGGGCCTCGACGCATTCAGAGCAGGGCGTTCTCTCACGGCAGCTCACACAGGGGCCACGACAAGGTCTTCCGGGCCCTTCGGACTCACCGGAAATATTGTCCTGAGGCTGTTCGAGGACTCTGGAAATGTAGCTCTCCTCAAGGGACGTGCAGTGTGCTGCCCATCACTCGGCAGGCACAGAGGGCCTCCGAGGGATCCACCAGTGGGCCTCGAAGTTGCTCAGCCGGCCCACAGGGGTCTGCAGGTGCTCAGTGAACTTGGAGGGAAAATGATGCATAACCCGAGAGGCCTAGGAGTCCTCAAAAGGGGACTTCCTTTAAAGTAAAGCGTATACGCGACTAAGAACGCGTGGAAACAGCTGCACGTCTCCCTTTCTGCACGGCTGCTAAGGGCCTAACCTGGAGGCAGGTTTTCACGTTGAGGTTCCCTTTAGCTCTAGAGCTGGTCGGGCGGACCGCCACCGCGGCCGTGGAAGCACCTGGCTCAGACAGAGCAAAGTCATCATTTTCCCCGAAGCAGTCTCACAGTGTTTACAGGCCTGTCAAGAGCAGGGGACGGCAGGTAGCCTCACGGCAGCGTGAAAGCAGCCTTCAAAACGGGAAAGCAAGCCTAGTTCCGGCAGGCCCCCGTTTGCATGGGCACACTCGGCATACATCCCTGTGGTTTCTAACAAGTCCAAAGAGACACAGGTTACCCTGTGGTTCCTTCCCTGGATCAACTCCTCGAAGTCGGGTGTTCTGCATCAAGGAAACTGCCTCCACCAAGGAACGCCGCGGCTACGCCTCTGGGCCTGTGGCTATCCAAAAGCCTGCAGTGCCGCGGGAAGAACAGAACTGAGATTGCGGTGGGCACGCAAGCCGACCTTCTCTCTAGGAGGCGCGGTGACTTCAGGCAGGAGGTCCTAGGTGGAATGTGAAGCCGAGGGTTAATCTGAGTGCCGCTCGACTAGGGCCATGCGTAAGACTTGCACGCCAGGTGGGACGTGCCAGAACGGTGCTCCCGAACGAGGGCGAGTGCTATGGGAAACGAAGCTGCTCCAAAAGAGAGGGCAGCGCCTTTCCCGACGCTCGGCATGCACAGAGTGCCTCCACAGGGCTACTGGCCTGGAGGTTGCTCAGCAGACCCACGGGGTCCTGTGGGTACTCAGTGTTCCCGCCGGGAGCGGGGTGCCCGCGCGGGCCTCCTAGGTGTCCAGAAAACCGTGCTGCAGTTAGAGATATGCAGAGCAGGGGCCACGGCCGCATGGAAACTGCTGCACGCCTCCGCTTCTGCACGGAAAGCAGGGCCTTACCTCCAGGCACGTGCTCACGCTGGGTGCCCCTTTGGCGCCACAGCGTGGTAAGCTGCTGGCTTTCTCCTCGAGCAGGGTGCCTTTAGGGGCGAGGTCCTCGCAGTGGTCAGAGCAGAGTGTTTTCTCATGGCCGCTCACACAAGGGCCACGACAAAAGACTTCCTGGGCACTTCGGACTCACCAGCAATGGGGTCCTGAGGCTGTCCGAGGACCCTGGAAATGCAGCTCCCCTCAAGGAACGGGCCGTGTGTTGCCCGTCACTCGGCACACGCAGAGGGCCTCCACCGGACAGACCAACGGGCCTCGATGTTGCTCAGCCGGCCCACAGGGGTCCGGAGGTACTCAGTGGCCCTGGAGGGACAATGATGCCCTCCCGAGAGACCTAGGCGTCTTCAGAAGGGTACTTCCTTGAAAACAAAGCAGAACAGCGACTAAGAGCTCATGGAAGCAGCTGCACGCCTCCCTCTCTGCCCGGCTACTCAGGACCTAAACGGGAGGCTAGTTCCCACCTTGAGTCTCCTTTTAGCTCGAGAGCTCGTCAGGCTGACCACCAGCCGCGGCCATGGAAGCACCTGGTTTAGACAGAGCAAACTCATTTTTTCCCCAGAAGCGTTCCTACAGGGTTCGCAGGCCGGTCAAGAGCAGGGAACGTCCGGTAGCTTCAAGGCAGCGTGCACACGCAGCCTTCCAAATGGGAAAGCAAGGCTACTCCCAGCGGGCCCCCGTTTCCATGGGCACACTCAGCGTACACCCCTGTGGTCTCTAACGAGTCCAAAGAGACACAGGTTACCCTGTGTCTCCTTCCCTGAATCAACTTCTCGAAGTAGGGTGTTCGGCTTCCAGCGACCTGCCTCAACCAAGGGGCGCCGTCGCTGCTCCTCCGGGCCTGGGGCTGTTCAGAAGCCTGCATGCAGTGCCGCAGGAAGAACAGGACTTAAGTTGCAGTAAGAACGCGAGCCGGCTTTCTCTAGGAGGCACGGTGACTTCAGGCAGGAGGTCCTAGATGGAATGCGAGGCCCAGGGTTTCTCTGAGTGCGGCTCAGACTAGGGCAAGGCGCAAGAAGGCTTCGACGCCAGGTGGGACGTGCCAGGACGGTGCTCCCGAACGTGGGCGAGTGCTGGGGAAATGAAGCTGCTCCACACGGGAGTGCAGTGCGTTTCCCTACGCTCGGCATACACACAGGGGCCCCCAAAGGGCTACGGGCCTGGATGTTGCTTAGCAGACCCAGGTGGGCCCGGGGGTACTCCGTGCTCCTGCCGGGAGCAGGGTGCCCCCGCTAGCGTCCTAGGTGTCCAGAAAATTGTGCGGCCGTTCAAGGTACGCCGAGCAGAGGCCACCGCCTCACGGAAACTGCAGCACGCCTCCGCTTCTGCACGGCAAATCCGGGCCTTACCTCCAGGCGTGTGTTCGTGCTGGGTGTTGCCGGTAGCGGCACGGCATGGTAAGACGCTGACTTTCTCCTCGAGCAGAGTGACTTCAGGTACGAGGGCCTCGACGCATTCAGAGCAGGGCGTTCTCTCACGGCAGCTCACACAGGGGCCACGACAAGGTCTTCCGGGCCCTTCGGACTCACCGGAAATATTGTCCTGAGGCTGTTCGAGGACTCTGGAAATGTAGCTCTCCTCAAGGGACGTGCAGTGTGCTGCCCATCACTCGGCAGGCACAGAGGGCCTCCGAGGGATCCACCAGTGGGCCTCGAAGTTGCTCAGCCGGCCCACAGGGGTCTGCAGGTGCTCAGTGAACTTGGAGGGAAAATGATGCATAACCCGAGAGGCCTAGGAGTCCTCAAAAGGGGACTTCCTTTAAAGTAAAGCGTATACGCGACTAAGAACGCGTGGAAACAGCTGCACGTCTCCCTTTCTGCACGGCTGCTAAGGGCCTAACCTGGAGGCAGGTTTTCACGTTGAGGTTCCCTTTAGCTCTAGAGCTGGTCGGGCGGACCGCCACCGCGGCCGTGGAAGCACCTGGCTCAGACAGAGCAAAGTCATCATTTTCCCCGAAGCAGTCTCACAGTGTTTACAGGCCTGTCAAGAGCAGGGGACGGCAGGTAGCCTCACGGCAGCGTGAAAGCAGCCTTCAAAACGGGAAAGCAAGCCTAGTTCCGGCAGGCCCCCGTTTGCATGGGCACACTCGGCATACATCCCTGTGGTTTCTAACAAGTCCAAAGAGACACAGGTTACCCTGTGGTTCCTTCCCTGGATCAACTCCTCGAAGTCGGGTGTTCTGCATCAAGGAAACTGCCTCCACCAAGGAACGCCGCGGCTACGCCTCTGGGCCTGTGGCTATCCAAAAGCCTGCAGTGCCGCGGGAAGAACAGAACTGAGATTGCGGTGGGCACGCAAGCCGACCTTCTCTCTAGGAGGCGCGGTGACTTCAGGCAGGAGGTCCTAGGTGGAATGTGAAGCCGAGGGTTAATCTGAGTGCCGCTCGACTAGGGCCATGCGTAAGACTTGCACGCCAGGTGGGACGTGCCAGAACGGTGCTCCCGAACGAGGGCGAGTGCTATGGGAAACGAAGCTGCTCCAAAAGAGAGGGCAGCGCCTTTCCCGACGCTCGGCATGCACAGAGTGCCTCCACAGGGCTACTGGCCTGGAGGTTGCTCAGCAGACCCACGGGGTCCTGTGGGTACTCAGTGTTCCCGCCGGGAGCGGGGTGCCCGCGCGGGCCTCCTAGGTGTCCAGAAAACCGTGCTGCAGTTAGAGATATGCAGAGCAGGGGCCACGGCCGCATGGAAACTGCTGCACGCCTCCGCTTCTGCACGGAAAGCAGGGCCTTACCTCCAGGCACGTGCTCACGCTGGGTGCCCCTTTGGCGCCACAGCGTGGTAAGCTGCTGGCTTTCTCCTCGAGCAGGGTGCCTTTAGGGGCGAGGTCCTCGCAGTGGTCAGAGCAGAGTGTTTTCTCATGGCCGCTCACACAAGGGCCACGACAAAAGACTTCCTGGGCACTTCGGACTCACCAGCAATGGGGTCCTGAGGCTGTCCGAGGACCCTGGAAATGCAGCTCCCCTCAAGGAACGGGCCGTGTGTTGCCCGTCACTCGGCACACGCAGAGGGCCTCCACCGGACAGACCAACGGGCCTCGATGTTGCTCAGCCGGCCCACAGGGGTCCGGAGGTACTCAGTGGCCCTGGAGGGACAATGATGCCCTCCCGAGAGACCTAGGCGTCTTCAGAAGGGTACTTCCTTGAAAACAAAGCAGAACAGCGACTAAGAGCTCATGGAAGCAGCTGCACGCCTCCCTCTCTGCCCGGCTACTCAGGACCTAAACGGGAGGCTAGTTCCCACCTTGAGTCTCC
Organism: Delphinapterus leucas; assembly: GCF_059928025.1. Taxonomy (NCBI): domain Eukaryota; kingdom Metazoa; phylum Chordata; class Mammalia; order Artiodactyla; family Monodontidae; genus Delphinapterus; species Delphinapterus leucas. Next base: position 2,888,340 of record NW_028322262.1, on the reverse strand, counting down.
TTTTAGCTCGAGAGCTCGTCAGGCTGACCACCAGCCGCGGCCATGGAAGCACCTGGTTTAGACAGAGCAAACTCATTTTTTCCCCAGAAGCGTTCCTACAGGGTTCGCAGGCCGGTCAAGAGCAGGGAACGTCCGGTAGCTTCAAGGCAGCGTGCACACGCAGCCTTCCAAATGGGAAAGCAAGGCTACTCCCAGCGGGCCCCCGTTTCCATGGGCACACTCAGCGTACACCCCTGTGGTCTCTAACGAGTCCAAAGAGACACAGGTTACCCTGTGTCTCCTTCCCTGAATCAACTTCTCGAAGTAGGGTGTTCGGCTTCCAGCGACCTGCCTCAACCAAGGGGCGCCGTCGCTGCTCCTCCGGGCCTGGGGCTGTTCAGAAGCCTGCATGCAGTGCCGCAGGAAGAACAGGACTTAAGTTGCAGTAAGAACGCGAGCCGGCTTTCTCTAGGAGGCACGGTGACTTCAGGCAGGAGGTCCTAGATGGAATGCGAGGCCCAGGGTTTCTCTGAGTGCGGCTCAGACTAGGGCAAGGCGCAAGAAGGCTTCGACGCCAGGTGGGACGTGCCAGGACGGTGCTCCCGAACGTGGGCGAGTGCTGGGGAAATGAAGCTGCTCCACACGGGAGTGCAGTGCGTTTCCCTACGCTCGGCATACACACAGGGGCCCCCAAAGGGCTACGGGCCTGGATGTTGCTTAGCAGACCCAGGTGGGCCCGGGGGTACTCCGTGCTCCTGCCGGGAGCAGGGTGCCCCCGCTAGCGTCCTAGGTGTCCAGAAAATTGTGCGGCCGTTCAAGGTACGCCGAGCAGAGGCCACCGCCTCACGGAAACTGCAGCACGCCTCCGCTTCTGCACGGCAAATCCGGGCCTTACCTCCAGGCGTGTGTTCGTGCTGGGTGTTGCCGGTAGCGGCACGGCATGGTAAGACGCTGACTTTCTCCTCGAGCAGAGTGACTTCAGGTACGAGGGCCTCGACGCATTCAGAGCAGGGCGTTCTCTCACGGCAGCTCACACAGGGGCCACGACAAGGTCTTCCGGGCCCTTCGGACTCACCGGAAATATTGTCCTGAGGCTGTTCGAGGACTCTGGAAATGTAGCTCTCCTCAAGGGACGTGCAGTGTGCTGCCCATCACTCGGCAGGCACAGAGGGCCTCCGAGGGATCCACCAGTGGGCCTCGAAGTTGCTCAGCCGGCCCACAGGGGTCTGCAGGTGCTCAGTGAACTTGGAGGGAAAATGATGCATAACCCGAGAGGCCTAGGAGTCCTCAAAAGGGGACTTCCTTTAAAGTAAAGCGTATACGCGACTAAGAACGCGTGGAAACAGCTGCACGTCTCCCTTTCTGCACGGCTGCTAAGGGCCTAACCTGGAGGCAGGTTTTCACGTTGAGGTTCCCTTTAGCTCTAGAGCTGGTCGGGCGGACCGCCACCGCGGCCGTGGAAGCACCTGGCTCAGACAGAGCAAAGTCATCATTTTCCCCGAAGCAGTCTCACAGTGTTTACAGGCCTGTCAAGAGCAGGGGACGGCAGGTAGCCTCACGGCAGCGTGAAAGCAGCCTTCAAAACGGGAAAGCAAGCCTAGTTCCGGCAGGCCCCCGTTTGCATGGGCACACTCGGCATACATCCCTGTGGTTTCTAACAAGTCCAAAGAGACACAGGTTACCCTGTGGTTCCTTCCCTGGATCAACTCCTCGAAGTCGGGTGTTCTGCATCAAGGAAACTGCCTCCACCAAGGAACGCCGCGGCTACGCCTCTGGGCCTGTGGCTATCCAAAAGCCTGCAGTGCCGCGGGAAGAACAGAACTGAGATTGCGGTGGGCACGCAAGCCGACCTTCTCTCTAGGAGGCGCGGTGACTTCAGGCAGGAGGTCCTAGGTGGAATGTGAAGCCGAGGGTTAATCTGAGTGCCGCTCGACTAGGGCCATGCGTAAGACTTGCACGCCAGGTGGGACGTGCCAGAACGGTGCTCCCGAACGAGGGCGAGTGCTATGGGAAACGAAGCTGCTCCAAAAGAGAGGGCAGCGCCTTTCCCGACGCTCGGCATGCACAGAGTGCCTCCACAGGGCTACTGGCCTGGAGGTTGCTCAGCAGACCCACGGGGTCCTGTGGGTACTCAGTGTTCCCGCCGGGAGCGGGGTGCCCGCGCGGGCCTCCTAGGTGTCCAGAAAACCGTGCTGCAGTTAGAGATATGCAGAGCAGGGGCCACGGCCGCATGGAAACTGCTGCACGCCTCCGCTTCTGCACGGAAAGCAGGGCCTTACCTCCAGGCACGTGCTCACGCTGGGTGCCCCTTTGGCGCCACAGCGTGGTAAGCTGCTGGCTTTCTCCTCGAGCAGGGTGCCTTTAGGGGCGAGGTCCTCGCAGTGGTCAGAGCAGAGTGTTTTCTCATGGCCGCTCACACAAGGGCCACGACAAAAGACTTCCTGGGCACTTCGGACTCACCAGCAATGGGGTCCTGAGGCTGTCCGAGGACCCTGGAAATGCAGCTCCCCTCAAGGAACGGGCCGTGTGTTGCCCGTCACTCGGCACACGCAGAGGGCCTCCACCGGACAGACCAACGGGCCTCGATGTTGCTCAGCCGGCCCACAGGGGTCCGGAGGTACTCAGTGGCCCTGGAGGGACAATGATGCCCTCCCGAGAGACCTAGGCGTCTTCAGAAGGGTACTTCCTTGAAAACAAAGCAGAACAGCGACTAAGAGCTCATGGAAGCAGCTGCACGCCTCCCTCTCTGCCCGGCTACTCAGGACCTAAACGGGAGGCTAGTTCCCACCTTGAGTCTCCTTTTAGCTCGAGAGCTCGTCAGGCTGACCACCAGCCGCGGCCATGGAAGCACCTGGTTTAGACAGAGCAAACTCATTTTTTCCCCAGAAGCGTTCCTACAGGGTTCGCAGGCCGGTCAAGAGCAGGGAACGTCCGGTAGCTTCAAGGCAGCGTGCACACGCAGCCTTCCAAATGGGAAAGCAAGGCTACTCCCAGCGGGCCCCCGTTTCCATGGGCACACTCAGCGTACACCCCTGTGGTCTCTAACGAGTCCAAAGAGACACAGGTTACCCTGTGTCTCCTTCCCTGAATCAACTTCTCGAAGTAGGGTGTTCGGCTTCCAGCGACCTGCCTCAACCAAGGGGCGCCGTCGCTGCTCCTCCGGGCCTGGGGCTGTTCAGAAGCCTGCATGCAGTGCCGCAGGAAGAACAGGACTTAAGTTGCAGTAAGAACGCGAGCCGGCTTTCTCTAGGAGGCACGGTGACTTCAGGCAGGAGGTCCTAGATGGAATGCGAGGCCCAGGGTTTCTCTGAGTGCGGCTCAGACTAGGGCAAGGCGCAAGAAGGCTTCGACGCCAGGTGGGACGTGCCAGGACGGTGCTCCCGAACGTGGGCGAGTGCTGGGGAAATGAAGCTGCTCCACACGGGAGTGCAGTGCGTTTCCCTACGCTCGGCATACACACAGGGGCCCCCAAAGGGCTACGGGCCTGGATGTTGCTTAGCAGACCCAGGTGGGCCCGGGGGTACTCCGTGCTCCTGCCGGGAGCAGGGTGCCCCCGCTAGCGTCCTAGGTGTCCAGAAAATTGTGCGGCCGTTCAAGGTACGCCGAGCAGAGGCCACCGCCTCACGGAAACTGCAGCACGCCTCCGCTTCTGCACGGCAAATCCGGGCCTTACCTCCAGGCGTGTGTTCGTGCTGGGTGTTGCCGGTAGCGGCACGGCATGGTAAGACGCTGACTTTCTCCTCGAGCAGAGTGACTTCAGGTACGAGGGCCTCGACGCATTCAGAGCAGGGCGTTCTCTCACGGCAGCTCACACAGGGGCCACGACAAGGTCTTCCGGGCCCTTCGGACTCACCGGAAATATTGTCCTGAGGCTGTTCGAGGACTCTGGAAATGTAGCTCTCCTCAAGGGACGTGCAGTGTGCTGCCCATCACTCGGCAGGCACAGAGGGCCTCCGAGGGATCCACCAGTGGGCCTCGAAGTTGCTCAGCCGGCCCACAGGGGTCTGCAGGTGCTCAGTGAACTTGGAGGGAAAATGATGCATAACCCGAGAGGCCTAGGAGTCCTCAAAAGGGGACTTCCTTTAAAGTAAAGCGTATACGCGACTAAGAACGCGTGGAAACAGCTGCACGTCTCCCTTTCTGCACGGCTGCTAAGGGCCTAACCTGGAGGCAGGTTTTCACGTTGAGGTTCCCTTTAGCTCTAGAGCTGGTCGGGCGGACCGCCACCGCGGCCGTGGAAGCACCTGGCTCAGACAGAGCAAAGTCATCATTTTCCCCGAAGCAGTCTCACAGTGTTTACAGGCCTGTCAAGAGCAGGGGATGGCAGGTAGCCTCACGGCAGCGTGAAAGCAGCCTTCAAAACGGGAAAGCAAGCCTAGTTCCGGCAGGCCCCCGTTTGCATGGGCACACTCGGCATACATCCCTGTGGTTTCTAACAAGTCCAAAGAGACACAGGTTACCCTGTGGTTCCTTCCCTGGATCAACTCCTCGAAGTCGGGTGTTCTGCATCAAGGAAACTGCCTCCACCAAGGAACGCCGCGGCTACGCCTCTGGGCCTGTGGCTATCCAAAAGCCTGCAGTGCCGCGGGAAGAACAGAACTGAGATTGCGGTGGGCACGCAAGCCGACCTTCTCTCTAGGAGGCGCGGTGACTTCAGGCAGGAGGTCCTAGGTGGAATGTGAAGCCGAGGGTTAATCTGAGTGCCGCTCGACTAGGGCCATGCGTAAGACTTGCACGCCAGGTGGGACGTGCCAGAACGGTGCTCCCGAACGAGGGCGAGTGCTATGGGAAACGAAGCTGCTCCAAAAGAGAGGGCAGCGCCTTTCCCGACGCTCGGCATGCACAGAGTGCCTCCACAGGGCTACTGGCCTGGAGGTTGCTCAGCAGACCCACGGGGTCCTGTGGGTACTCAGTGTTCCCGCCGGGAGCGGGGTGCCCGCGCGGGCCTCCTAGGTGTCCAGAAAACCGTGCTGCAGTTAGAGATATGCAGAGCAGGGGCCACGGCCGCATGGAAACTGCTGCACGCCTCCGCTTCTGCACGGAAAGCAGGGCCTTACCTCCAGGCACGTGCTCACGCTGGGTGCCCCTTTGGCGCCACAGCGTGGTAAGCTGCTGGCTTTCTCCTCGAGCAGGGTGCCTTTAGGGGCGAGGTCCTCGCAGTGGTCAGAGCAGAGTGTTTTCTCATGGCCGCTCACACAAGGGCCACGACAAAAGACTTCCTGGGCACTTCGGACTCACCAGCAATGGGGTCCTGAGGCTGTCCGAGGACCCTGGAAATGCAGCTCCCCTCAAGGAACGGGCCGTGTGTTGCCCGTCACTCGGCACACGCAGAGGGCCTCCACCGGACAGACCAACGGGCCTCGATGTTGCTCAGCCGGCCCACAGGGGTCCGGAGGTACTCAGTGGCCCTGGAGGGACAATGATGCCCTCCCGAGAGACCTAGGCGTCTTCAGAAGGGTACTTCCTTGAAAACAAAGCAGAACAGCGACTAAGAGCTCATGGAAGCAGCTGCACGCCTCCCTCTCTGCCCGGCTACTCAGGACCTAAACGGGAGGCTAGTTCCCACCTTGAGTCTCCTTTTAGCTCGAGAGCTCGTCAGGCTGACCACCAGCCGCGGCCATGGAAGCACCTGGTTTAGACAGAGCAAACTCATTTTTTCCCCAGAAGCGTTCCTACAGGGTTCGCAGGCCGGTCAAGAGCAGGGAACGTCCGGTAGCTTCAAGGCAGCGTGCACACGCAGCCTTCCAAATGGGAAAGCAAGGCTACTCCCAGCGGGCCCCCGTTTCCATGGGCACACTCAGCGTACACCCCTGTGGTCTCTAACGAGTCCAAAGAGACACAGGTTACCCTGTGTCTCCTTCCCTGAATCAACTTCTCGAAGTAGGGTGTTCGGCTTCCAGCGACCTGCCTCAACCAAGGGGCGCCGTCGCTGCTCCTCCGGGCCTGGGGCTGTTCAGAAGCCTGCATGCAGTGCCGCAGGAAGAACAGGACTTAAGTTGCAGTAAGAACGCGAGCCGGCTTTCTCTAGGAGGCACGGTGACTTCAGGCAGGAGGTCCTAGATGGAATGCGAGGCCCAGGGTTTCTCTGAGTGCGGCTCAGACTAGGGCAAGGCGCAAGAAGGCTTCGACGCCAGGTGGGACGTGCCAGGACGGTGCTCCCGAACGTGGGCGAGTGCTGGGGAAATGAAGCTGCTCCACACGGGAGTGCAGTGCGTTTCCCTACGCTCGGCATACACACAGGGGCCCCCAAAGGGCTACGGGCCTGGATGTTGCTTAGCAGACCCAGGTGGGCCCGGGGGTACTCCGTGCTCCTGCCGGGAGCAGGGTGCCCCCGCTAGCGTCCTAGGTGTCCAGAAAATTGTGCGGCCGTTCAAGGTACGCCGAGCAGAGGCCACCGCCTCACGGAAACTGCAGCACGCCTCCGCTTCTGCACGGCAAATCCGGGCCTTACCTCCAGGCGTGTGTTCGTGCTGGGTGTTGCCGGTAGCGGCACGGCATGGTAAGACGCTGACTTTCTCCTCGAGCAGAGTGACTTCAGGTACGAGGGCCTCGACGCATTCAGAGCAGGGCGTTCTCTCACGGCAGCTCACACAGGGGCCACGACAAGGTCTTCCGGGCCCTTCGGACTCACCGGAAATATTGTCCTGAGGCTGTTCGAGGACTCTGGAAATGTAGCTCTCCTCAAGGGACGTGCAGTGTGCTGCCCATCACTCGGCAGGCACAGAGGGCCTCCGAGGGATCCACCAGTGGGCCTCGAAGTTGCTCAGCCGGCCCACAGGGGTCTGCAGGTGCTCAGTGAACTTGGAGGGAAAATGATGCATAACCCGAGAGGCCTAGGAGTCCTCAAAAGGGGACTTCCTTTAAAGTAAAGCGTATACGCGACTAAGAACGCGTGGAAACAGCTGCACGTCTCCCTTTCTGCACGGCTGCTAAGGGCCTAACCTGGAGGCAGGTTTTCACGTTGAGGTTCCCTTTAGCTCTAGAGCTGGTCGGGCGGACCGCCACCGCGGCCGTGGAAGCACCTGGCTCAGACAGAGCAAAGTCATCATTTTCCCCGAAGCAGTCTCACAGTGTTTACAGGCCTGTCAAGAGCAGGGGATGGCAGGTAGCCTCACGGCAGCGTGAAAGCAGCCTTCAAAACGGGAAAGCAAGCCTAGTTCCGGCAGGCCCCCGTTTGCATGGGCACACTCGGCATACATCCCTGTGGTTTCTAACAAGTCCAAAGAGACACAGGTTACCCTGTGGTTCCTTCCCTGGATCAACTCCTCGAAGTCGGGTGTTCTGCATCAAGGAAACTGCCTCCACCAAGGAACGCCGCGGCTACGCCTCTGGGCCTGTGGCTATCCAAAAGCCTGCAGTGCCGCGGGAAGAACAGAACTGAGATTGCGGTGGGCACGCAAGCCGACCTTCTCTCTAGGAGGCGCGGTGACTTCAGGCAGGAGGTCCTAGGTGGAATGTGAAGCCGAGGGTTAATCTGAGTGCCGCTCGACTAGGGCCATGCGTAAGACTTGCACGCCAGGTGGGACGTGCCAGAACGGTGCTCCCGAACGAGGGCGAGTGCTATGGGAAACGAAGCTGCTCCAAAAGAGAGGGCAGCGCCTTTCCCGACGCTCGGCATGCACAGAGTGCCTCCACAGGGCTACTGGCCTGGAGGTTGCTCAGCAGACCCACGGGGTCCTGTGGGTACTCAGTGTTCCCGCCGGGAGCGGGGTGCCCGCGCGGGCCTCCTAGGTGTCCAGAAAACCGTGCTGCAGTTAGAGATATGCAGAGCAGGGGCCACGGCCGCATGGAAACTGCTGCACGCCTCCGCTTCTGCACGGAAAGCAGGGCCTTACCTCCAGGCACGTGCTCACGCTGGGTGCCCCTTTGGCGCCACAGCGTGGTAAGCTGCTGGCTTTCTCCTCGAGCAGGGTGCCTTTAGGGGCGAGGTCCTCGCAGTGGTCAGAGCAGAGTGTTTTCTCATGGCCGCTCACACAAGGGCCACGACAAAAGACTTCCTGGGCACTTCGGACTCACCAGCAATGGGGTCCTGAGGCTGTCCGAGGACCCTGGAAATGCAGCTCCCCTCAAGGAACGGGCCGTGTGTTGCCCGTCACTCGGCACACGCAGAGGGCCTCCACCGGACAGACCAACGGGCCTCGATGTTGCTCAGCCGGCCCACAGGGGTCCGGAGGTACTCAGTGGCCCTGGAGGGACAATGATGCCCTCCCGAGAGACCTAGGCGTCTTCAGAAGGGTACTTCCTTGAAAACAAAGCAGAACAGCGACTAAGAGCTCATGGAAGCAGCTGCACGCCTCCCTCTCTGCCCGGCTACTCAGGACCTAAACGGGAGGCTAGTTCCCACCTTGAGTCTCCTTTTAGCTCGAGAGCTCGTCAGGCTGACCACCAGCCGCGGCCATGGAAGCACCTGGTTTAGACAGAGCAAACTCATTTTTTCCCCAGAAGCGTTCCTACAGGGTTCGCAGGCCGGTCAAGAGCAGGGAACGTCCGGTAGCTTCAAGGCAGCGTGCACACGCAGCCTTCCAAATGGGAAAGCAAGGCTACTCCCAGCGGGCCCCCGTTTCCATGGGCACACTCAGCGTACACCCCTGTGGTCTCTAACGAGTCCAAAGAGACACAGGTTACCCTGTGTCTCCTTCCCTGAATCAACTTCTCGAAGTAGGGTGTTCGGCTTCCAGCGACCTGCCTCAACCAAGGGGCGCCGTCGCTGCTCCTCCGGGCCTGGGGCTGTTCAGAAGCCTGCATGCAGTGCCGCAGGAAGAACAGGACTTAAGTTGCAGTAAGAACGCGAGCCGGCTTTCTCTAGGAGGCACGGTGACTTCAGGCAGGAGGTCCTAGATGGAATGCGAGGCCCAGGGTTTCTCTGAGTGCGGCTCAGACTAGGGCAAGGCGCAAGAAGGCTTCGACGCCAGGTGGGACGTGCCAGGACGGTGCTCCCGAACGTGGGCGAGTGCTGGGGAAATGAAGCTGCTCCACACGGGAGTGCAGTGCGTTTCCCTACGCTCGGCATACACACAGGGGCCCCCAAAGGGCTACGGGCCTGGATGTTGCTTAGCAGACCCAGGTGGGCCCGGGGGTACTCCGTGCTCCTGCCGGGAGCAGGGTGCCCCCGCTAGCGTCCTAGGTGTCCAGAAAATTGTGCGGCCGTTCAAGGTACGCCGAGCAGAGGCCACCGCCTCACGGAAACTGCAGCACGCCTCCGCTTCTGCACGGCAAATCCGGGCCTTACCTCCAGGCGTGTGTTCGTGCTGGGTGTTGCCGGTAGCGGCACGGCATGGTAAGACGCTGACTTTCTCCTCGAGCAGAGTGACTTCAGGTACGAGGGCCTCGACGCATTCAGAGCAGGGCGTTCTCTCACGGCAGCTCACACAGGGGCCACGACAAGGTCTTCCGGGCCCTTCGGACTCACCGGAAATATTGTCCTGAGGCTGTTCGAGGACTCTGGAAATGTAGCTCTCCTCAAGGGACGTGCAGTGTGCTGCCCATCACTCGGCAGGCACAGAGGGCCTCCGAGGGATCCACCAGTGGGCCTCGAAGTTGCTCAGCCGGCCCACAGGGGTCTGCAGGTGCTCAGTGAACTTGGAGGGAAAATGATGCATAACCCGAGAGGCCTAGGAGTCCTCAAAAGGGGACTTCCTTTAAAGTAAAGCGTATACGCGACTAAGAACGCGTGGAAACAGCTGCACGTCTCCCTTTCTGCACGGCTGCTAAGGGCCTAACCTGGAGGCAGGTTTTCACGTTGAGGTTCCCTTTAGCTCTAGAGCTGGTCGGGCGGACCGCCACCGCGGCCGTGGAAGCACCTGGCTCAGACAGAGCAAAGTCATCATTTTCCCCGAAGCAGTCTCACAGTGTTTACAGGCCTGTCAAGAGCAGGGGATGGCAGGTAGCCTCACGGCAGCGTGAAAGCAGCCTTCAAAACGGGAAAGCAAGCCTAGTTCCGGCAGGCCCCCGTTTGCATGGGCACACTCGGCATACATCCCTGTGGTTTCTAACAAGTCCAAAGAGACACAGGTTACCCTGTGGTTCCTTCCCTGGATCAACTCCTCGAAGTCGGGTGTTCTGCATCAAGGAAACTGCCTCCACCAAGGAACGCCGCGGCTACGCCTCTGGGCCTGTGGCTATCCAAAAGCCTGCAGTGCCGCGGGAAGAACAGAACTGAGATTGCGGTGGGCACGCAAGCCGACCTTCTCTCTAGGAGGCGCGGTGACTTCAGGCAGGAGGTCCTAGGTGGAATGTGAAGCCGAGGGTTAATCTGAGTGCCGCTCGACTAGGGCCATGCGTAAGACTTGCACGCCAGGTGGGACGTGCCAGAACGGTGCTCCCGAACGAGGGCGAGTGCTATGGGAAACGAAGCTGCTCCAAAAGAGAGGGCAGCGCCTTTCCCGACGCTCGGCATGCACAGAGTGCCTCCACAGGGCTACTGGCCTGGAGGTTGCTCAGCAGACCCACGGGGTCCTGTGGGTACTCAGTGTTCCCGCCGGGAGCGGGGTGCCCGCGCGGGCCTCCTAGGTGTCCAGAAAACCGTGCTGCAGTTAGAGATATGCAGAGCAGGGGCCACGGCCGCATGGAAACTGCTGCACGCCTCCGCTTCTGCACGGAAAGCAGGGCCTTACCTCCAGGCACGTGCTCACGCTGGGTGCCCCTTTGGCGCCACAGCGTGGTAAGCTGCTGGCTTTCTCCTCGAGCAGGGTGCCTTTAGGGGCGAGGTCCTCGCAGTGGTCAGAGCAGAGTGTTTTCTCATGGCCGCTCACACAAGGGCCACGACAAAAGACTTCCTGGGCACTTCGGACTCACCAGCAATGGGGTCCTGAGGCTGTCCGAGGACCCTGGAAATGCAGCTCCCCTCAAGGAACGGGCCGTGTGTTGCCCGTCACTCGGCACACGCAGAGGGCCTCCACCGGACAGACCAACGGGCCTCGATGTTGCTCAGCCGGCCCACAGGGGTCCGGAGGTACTCAGTGGCCCTGGAGGGACAATGATGCCCTCCCGAGAGACCTAGGCGTCTTCAGAAGGGTACTTCCTTGAAAACAAAGCAGAACAGCGACTAAGAGCTCATGGAAGCAGCTGCACGCCTCCCTCTCTGCCCGGCTACTCAGGACCTAAACGGGAGGCTAGTTCCCACCTTGAGTCTCCTTTTAGCTCGAGAGCTCGTCAGGCTGACCACCAGCCGCGGCCATGGAAGCACCTGGTTTAGACAGAGCAAACTCATTTTTTCCCCAGAAGCGTTCCTACAGGGTTCGCAGGCCGGTCAAGAGCAGGGAACGTCCGGTAGCTTCAAGGCAGCGTGCACACGCAGCCTTCCAAATGGGAAAGCAAGGCTACTCCCAGCGGGCCCCCGTTTCCATGGGCACACTCAGCGTACACCCCTGTGGTCTCTAACGAGTCCAAAGAGACACAGGTTACCCTGTGTCTCCTTCCCTGAATCAACTTCTCGAAGTAGGGTGTTCGGCTTCCAGCGACCTGCCTCAACCAAGGGGCGCCGTCGCTGCTCCTCCGGGCCTGGGGCTGTTCAGAAGCCTGCATGCAGTGCCGCAGGAAGAACAGGACTTAAGTTGCAGTAAGAACGCGAGCCGGCTTTCTCTAGGAGGCACGGTGACTTCAGGCAGGAGGTCCTAGATGGAATGCGAGGCCCAGGGTTTCTCTGAGTGCGGCTCAGACTAGGGCAAGGCGCAAGAAGGCTTCGACGCCAGGTGGGACGTGCCAGGACGGTGCTCCCGAACGTGGGCGAGTGCTGGGGAAATGAAGCTGCTCCACACGGGAGTGCAGTGCGTTTCCCTACGCTCGGCATACACACAGGGGCCCCCAAAGGGCTACGGGCCTGGATGTTGCTTAGCAGACCCAGGTGGGCCCGGGGGTACTCCGTGCTCCTGCCGGGAGCAGGGTGCCCCCGCTAGCGTCCTAGGTGTCCAGAAAATTGTGCGGCCGTTCAAGGTACGCCGAGCAGAGGCCACCGCCTCACGGAAACTGCAGCACGCCTCCGCTTCTGCACGGCAAATCCGGGCCTTACCTCCAGGCGTGTGTTCGTGCTGGGTGTTGCCGGTAGCGGCACGGCATGGTAAGACGCTGACTTTCTCCTCGAGCAGAGTGACTTCAGGTACGAGGGCCTCGACGCATTCAGAGCAGGGCGTTCTCTCACGGCAGCTCACACAGGGGCCACGACAAGGTCTTCCGGGCCCTTCGGACTCACCGGAAATATTGTCCTGAGGCTGTTCGAGGACTCTGGAAATGTAGCTCTCCTCAAGGGACGTGCAGTGTGCTGCCCATCACTCGGCAGGCACAGAGGGCCTCCGAGGGATCCACCAGTGGGCCTCGAAGTTGCTCAGCCGGCCCACAGGGGTCTGCAGGTGCTCAGTGAACTTGGAGGGAAAATGATGCATAACCCGAGAGGCCTAGGAGTCCTCAAAAGGGGACTTCCTTTAAAGTAAAGCGTATACGCGACTAAGAACGCGTGGAAACAGCTGCACGTCTCCCTTTCTGCACGGCTGCTAAGGGCCTAACCTGGAGGCAGGTTTTCACGTTGAGGTTCCCTTTAGCTCTAGAGCTGGTCGGGCGGACCGCCACCGCGGCCGTGGAAGCACCTGGCTCAGACAGAGCAAAGTCATCATTTTCCCCGAAGCAGTCTCACAGTGTTTACAGGCCTGTCAAGAGCAGGGGATGGCAGGTAGCCTCACGGCAGCGTGAAAGCAGCCTTCAAAACGGGAAAGCAAGCCTAGTTCCGGCAGGCCCCCGTTTGCATGGGCACACTCGGCATACATCCCTGTGGTTTCTAACAAGTCCAAAGAGACACAGGTTACCCTGTGGTTCCTTCCCTGGATCAACTCCTCGAAGTCGGGTGTTCTGCATCAAGGAAACTGCCTCCACCAAGGAACGCCGCGGCTACGCCTCTGGGCCTGTGGCTATCCAAAAGCCTGCAGTGCCGCGGGAAGAACAGAACTGAGATTGCGGTGGGCACGCAAGCCGACCTTCTCTCTAGGAGGCGCGGTGACTTCAGGCAGGAGGTCCTAGGTGGAATGTGAAGCCGAGGGTTAATCTGAGTGCCGCTCGACTAGGGCCATGCGTAAGACTTGCACGCCAGGTGGGACGTGCCAGAACGGTGCTCCCGAACGAGGGCGAGTGCTATGGGAAACGAAGCTGCTCCAAAAGAGAGGGCAGCGCCTTTCCCGACGCTCGGCATGCACAGAGTGCCTCCACAGGGCTACTGGCCTGGAGGTTGCTCAGCAGACCCACGGGGTCCTGTGGGTACTCAGTGTTCCCGCCGGGAGCGGGGTGCCCGCGCGGGCCTCCTAGGTGTCCAGAAAACCGTGCTGCAGTTAGAGATATGCAGAGCAGGGGCCACGGCCGCATGGAAACTGCTGCACGCCTCCGCTTCTGCACGGAAAGCAGGGCCTTACCTCCAGGCACGTGCTCACGCTGGGTGCCCCTTTGGCGCCACAGCGTGGTAAGCTGCTGGCTTTCTCCTCGAGCAGGGTGCCTTTAGGGGCGAGGTCCTCGCAGTGGTCAGAGCAGAGTGTTTTCTCATGGCCGCTCACACAAGGGCCACGACAAAAGACTTCCTGGGCACTTCGGACTCACCAGCAATGGGGTCCTGAGGCTGTCCGAGGACCCTGGAAATGCAGCTCCCCTCAAGGAACGGGCCGTGTGTTGCCCGTCACTCGGCACACGCAGAGGGCCTCCACCGGACAGACCAACGGGCCTCGATGTTGCTCAGCCGGCCCACAGGGGTCCGGAGGTACTCAGTGGCCCTGGAGGGACAATGATGCCCTCCCGAGAGACCTAGGCGTCTTCAGAAGGGTACTTCCTTGAAAACAAAGCAGAACAGCGACTAAGAGCTCATGGAAGCAGCTGCACGCCTCCCTCTCTGCCCGGCTACTCAGGACCTAAACGGGAGGCTAGTTCCCACCTTGAGTCTCCTTTTAGCTCGAGAGCTCGTCAGGCTGACCACCAGCCGCGGCCATGGAAGCACCTGGTTTAGACAGAGCAAACTCATTTTTTCCCCAGAAGCGTTCCTACAGGGTTCGCAGGCCGGTCAAGAGCAGGGAACGTCCGGTAGCTTCAAGGCAGCGTGCACACGCAGCCTTCCAAATGGGAAAGCAAGGCTACTCCCAGCGGGCCCCCGTTTCCATGGGCACACTCAGCGTACACCCCTGTGGTCTCTAACGAGTCCAAAGAGACACAGGTTACCCTGTGTCTCCTTCCCTGAATCAACTTCTCGAAGTAGGGTGTTCGGCTTCCAGCGACCTGCCTCAACCAAGGGGCGCCGTCGCTGCTCCTCCGGGCCTGGGGCTGTTCAGAAGCCTGCATGCAGTGCCGCAGGAAGAACAGGACTTAAGTTGCAGTAAGAACGCGAGCCGGCTTTCTCTAGGAGGCACGGTGACTTCAGGCAGGAGGTCCTAGATGGAATGCGAGGCCCAGGGTTTCTCTGAGTGCGGCTCAGACTAGGGCAAGGCGCAAGAAGGCTTCGACGCCAGGTGGGACGTGCCAGGACGGTGCTCCCGAACGTGGGCGAGTGCTGGGGAAATGAAGCTGCTCCACACGGGAGTGCAGTGCGTTTCCCTACGCTCGGCATACACACAGGGGCCCCCAAAGGGCTACGGGCCTGGATGTTGCTTAGCAGACCCAGGTGGGCCCGGGGGTACTCCGTGCTCCTGCCGGGAGCAGGGTGCCCCCGCTAGCGTCCTAGGTGTCCAGAAAATTGTGCGGCCGTTCAAGGTACGCCGAGCAGAGGCCACCGCCTCACGGAAACTGCAGCACGCCTCCGCTTCTGCACGGCAAATCCGGGCCTTACCTCCAGGCGTGTGTTCGTGCTGGGTGTTGCCGGTAGCGGCACGGCATGGTAAGACGCTGACTTTCTCCTCGAGCAGAGTGACTTCAGGTACGAGGGCCTCGACGCATTCAGAGCAGGGCGTTCTCTCACGGCAGCTCACACAGGGGCCACGACAAGGTCTTCCGGGCCCTTCGGACTCACCGGAAATATTGTCCTGAGGCTGTTCGAGGACTCTGGAAATGTAGCTCTCCTCAAGGGACGTGCAGTGTGCTGCCCATCACTCGGCAGGCACAGAGGGCCTCCGAGGGATCCACCAGTGGGCCTCGAAGTTGCTCAGCCGGCCCACAGGGGTCTGCAGGTGCTCAGTGAACTTGGAGGGAAAATGATGCATAACCCGAGAGGCCTAGGAGTCCTCAAAAGGGGACTTCCTTTAAAGTAAAGCGTATACGCGACTAAGAACGCGTGGAAACAGCTGCACGTCTCCCTTTCTGCACGGCTGCTAAGGGCCTAACCTGGAGGCAGGTTTTCACGTTGAGGTTCCCTTTAGCTCTAGAGCTGGTCGGGCGGACCGCCACCGCGGCCGTGGAAGCACCTGGCTCAGACAGAGCAAAGTCATCATTTTCCCCGAAGCAGTCTCACAGTGTTTACAGGCCTGTCAAGAGCAGGGGACGGCAGGTAGCCTCACGGCAGCGTGAAAGCAGCCTTCAAAACGGGAAAGCAAGCCTAGTTCCGGCAGGCCCCCGTTTGCATGGGCACACTCGGCATACATCCCTGTGGTTTCTAACAAGTCCAAAGAGACACAGGTTACCCTGTGGTTCCTTCCCTGGATCAACTCCTCGAAGTCGGGTGTTCTGCATCAAGGAAACTGCCTCCACCAAGGAACGCCGCGGCTACGCCTCTGGGCCTGTGGCTATCCAAAAGCCTGCAGTGCCGCGGGAAGAACAGAACTGAGATTGCGGTGGGCACGCAAGCCGACCTTCTCTCTAGGAGGCGCGGTGACTTCAGGCAGGAGGTCCTAGGTGGAATGTGAAGCCGAGGGTTAATCTGAGTGCCGCTCGACTAGGGCCATGCGTAAGACTTGCACGCCAGGTGGGACGTGCCAGAACGGTGCTCCCGAACGAGGGCGAGTGCTATGGGAAACGAAGCTGCTCCAAAAGAGAGGGCAGCGCCTTTCCCGACGCTCGGCATGCACAGAGTGCCTCCACAGGGCTACTGGCCTGGAGGTTGCTCAGCAGACCCACGGGGTCCTGTGGGTACTCAGTGTTCCCGCCGGGAGCGGGGTGCCCGCGCGGGCCTCCTAGGTGTCCAGAAAACCGTGCTGCAGTTAGAGATATGCAGAGCAGGGGCCACGGCCGCATGGAAACTGCTGCACGCCTCCGCTTCTGCACGGAAAGCAGGGCCTTACCTCCAGGCACGTGCTCACGCTGGGTGCCCCTTTGGCGCCACAGCGTGGTAAGCTGCTGGCTTTCTCCTCGAGCAGGGTGCCTTTAGGGGCGAGGTCCTCGCAGTGGTCAGAGCAGAGTGTTTTCTCATGGCCGCTCACACAAGGGCCACGACAAAAGACTTCCTGGGCACTTCGGACTCACCAGCAATGGGGTCCTGAGGCTGTCCGAGGACCCTGGAAATGCAGCTCCCCTCAAGGAACGGGCCGTGTGTTGCCCGTCACTCGGCACACGCAGAGGGCCTCCACCGGACAGACCAACGGGCCTCGATGTTGCTCAGCCGGCCCACAGGGGTCCGGAGGTACTCAGTGGCCCTGGAGGGACAATGATGCCCTCCCGAGAGACCTAGGCGTCTTCAGAAGGGTACTTCCTTGAAAACAAAGCAGAACAGCGACTAAGAGCTCATGGAAGCAGCTGCACGCCTCCCTCTCTGCCCGGCTACTCAGGACCTAAACGGGAGGCTAGTTCCCACCTTGAGTCTCCTTTTAGCTCGAGAGCTCGTCAGGCTGACCACCAGCCGCGGCCATGGAAGCACCTGGTTTAGACAGAGCAAACTCATTTTTTCCCCAGAAGCGTTCCTACAGGGTTCGCAGGCCGGTCAAGAGCAGGGAACGTCCGGTAGCTTCAAGGCAGCGTGCACACGCAGCCTTCCAAATGGGAAAGCAAGGCTACTCCCAGCGGGCCCCCGTTTCCATGGGCACACTCAGCGTACACCCCTGTGGTCTCTAACGAGTCCAAAGAGACACAGGTTACCCTGTGTCTCCTTCCCTGAATCAACTTCTCGAAGTAGGGTGTTCGGCTTCCAGCGACCTGCCTCAACCAAGGGGCGCCGTCGCTGCTCCTCCGGGCCTGGGGCTGTTCAGAAGCCTGCATGCAGTGCCGCAGGAAGAACAGGACTTAAGTTGCAGTAAGAACGCGAGCCGGCTTTCTCTAGGAGGCACGGTGACTTCAGGCAGGAGGTCCTAGATGGAATGCGAGGCCCAGGGTTTCTCTGAGTGCGGCTCAGACTAGGGCAAGGCGCAAGAAGGCTTCGACGCCAGGTGGGACGTGCCAGGACGGTGCTCCCGAACGTGGGCGAGTGCTGGGGAAATGAAGCTGCTCCACACGGGAGTGCAGTGCGTTTCCCTACGCTCGGCATACACACAGGGGCCCCCAAAGGGCTACGGGCCTGGATGTTGCTTAGCAGACCCAGGTGGGCCCGGGGGTACTCCGTGCTCCTGCCGGGAGCAGGGTGCCCCCGCTAGCGTCCTAGGTGTCCAGAAAATTGTGCGGCCGTTCAAGGTACGCCGAGCAGAGGCCACCGCCTCACGGAAACTGCAGCACGCCTCCGCTTCTGCACGGCAAATCCGGGCCTTACCTCCAGGCGTGTGTTCGTGCTGGGTGTTGCCGGTAGCGGCACGGCATGGTAAGACGCTGACTTTCTCCTCGAGCAGAGTGACTTCAGGTACGAGGGCCTCGACGCATTCAGAGCAGGGCGTTCTCTCACGGCAGCTCACACAGGGGCCACGACAAGGTCTTCCGGGCCCTTCGGACTCACCGGAAATATTGTCCTGAGGCTGTTCGAGGACTCTGGAAATGTAGCTCTCCTCAAGGGACGTGCAGTGTGCTGCCCATCACTCGGCAGGCACAGAGGGCCTCCGAGGGATCCACCAGTGGGCCTCGAAGTTGCTCAGCCGGCCCACAGGGGTCTGCAGGTGCTCAGTGAACTTGGAGGGAAAATGATGCATAACCCGAGAGGCCTAGGAGTCCTCAAAAGGGGACTTCCTTTAAAGTAAAGCGTATACGCGACTAAGAACGCGTGGAAACAGCTGCACGTCTCCCTTTCTGCACGGCTGCTAAGGGCCTAACCTGGAGGCAGGTTTTCACGTTGAGGTTCCCTTTAGCTCTAGAGCTGGTCGGGCGGACCGCCACCGCGGCCGTGGAAGCACCTGGCTCAGACAGAGCAAAGTCATCATTTTCCCCGAAGCAGTCTCACAGTGTTTACAGGCCTGTCAAGAGCAGGGGATGGCAGGTAGCCTCACGGCAGCGTGAAAGCAGCCTTCAAAACGGGAAAGCAAGCCTAGTTCCGGCAGGCCCCCGTTTGCATGGGCACACTCGGCATACATCCCTGTGGTTTCTAACAAGTCCAAAGAGACACAGGTTACCCTGTGGTTCCTTCCCTGGATCAACTCCTCGAAGTCGGGTGTTCTGCATCAAGGAAACTGCCTCCACCAAGGAACGCCGCGGCTACGCCTCTGGGCCTGTGGCTATCCAAAAGCCTGCAGTGCCGCGGGAAGAACAGAACTGAGATTGCGGTGGGCACGCAAGCCGACCTTCTCTCTAGGAGGCGCGGTGACTTCAGGCAGGAGGTCCTAGGTGGAATGTGAAGCCGAGGGTTAATCTGAGTGCCGCTCGACTAGGGCCATGCGTAAGACTTGCACGCCAGGTGGGACGTGCCAGAACGGTGCTCCCGAACGAGGGCGAGTGCTATGGGAAACGAAGCTGCTCCAAAAGAGAGGGCAGCGCCTTTCCCGACGCTCGGCATGCACAGAGTGCCTCCACAGGGCTACTGGCCTGGAGGTTGCTCAGCAGACCCACGGGGTCCTGTGGGTACTCAGTGTTCCCGCCGGGAGCGGGGTGCCCGCGCGGGCCTCCTAGGTGTCCAGAAAACCGTGCTGCAGTTAGAGATATGCAGAGCAGGGGCCACGGCCGCATGGAAACTGCTGCACGCCTCCGCTTCTGCACGGAAAGCAGGGCCTTACCTCCAGGCACGTGCTCACGCTGGGTGCCCCTTTGGCGCCACAGCGTGGTAAGCTGCTGGCTTTCTCCTCGAGCAGGGTGCCTTTAGGGGCGAGGTCCTCGCAGTGGTCAGAGCAGAGTGTTTTCTCATGGCCGCTCACACAAGGGCCACGACAAAAGACTTCCTGGGCACTTCGGACTCACCAGCAATGGGGTCCTGAGGCTGTCCGAGGACCCTGGAAATGCAGCTCCCCTCAAGGAACGGGCCGTGTGTTGCCCGTCACTCGGCACACGCAGAGGGCCTCCACCGGACAGACCAACGGGCCTCGATGTTGCTCAGCCGGCCCACAGGGGTCCGGAGGTACTCAGTGGCCCTGGAGGGACAATGATGCCCTCCCGAGAGACCTAGGCGTCTTCAGAAGGGTACTTCCTTGAAAACAAAGCAGAACAGCGACTAAGAGCTCATGGAAGCAGCTGCACGCCTCCCTCTCTGCCCGGCTACTCAGGACCTAAACGGGAGGCTAGTTCCCACCTTGAGTCTCCTTTTAGCTCGAGAGCTCGTCAGGCTGACCACCAGCCGCGGCCATGGAAGCACCTGGTTTAGACAGAGCAAACTCATTTTTTCCCCAGAAGCGTTCCTACAGGGTTCGCAGGCCGGTCAAGAGCAGGGAACGTCCGGTAGCTTCAAGGCAGCGTGCACACGCAGCCTTCCAAATGGGAAAGCAAGGCTACTCCCAGCGGGCCCCCGTTTCCATGGGCACACTCAGCGTACACCCCTGTGGTCTCTAACGAGTCCAAAGAGACACAGGTTACCCTGTGTCTCCTTCCCTGAATCAACTTCTCGAAGTAGGGTGTTCGGCTTCCAGCGACCTGCCTCAACCAAGGGGCGCCGTCGCTGCTCCTCCGGGCCTGGGGCTGTTCAGAAGCCTGCATGCAGTGCCGCAGGAAGAACAGGACTTAAGTTGCAGTAAGAACGCGAGCCGGCTTTCTCTAGGAGGCACGGTGACTTCAGGCAGGAGGTCCTAGATGGAATGCGAGGCCCAGGGTTTCTCTGAGTGCGGCTCAGACTAGGGCAAGGCGCAAGAAGGCTTCGACGCCAGGTGGGACGTGCCAGGACGGTGCTCCCGAACGTGGGCGAGTGCTGGGGAAATGAAGCTGCTCCACACGGGAGTGCAGTGCGTTTCCCTACGCTCGGCATACACACAGGGGCCCCCAAAGGGCTACGGGCCTGGATGTTGCTTAGCAGACCCAGGTGGGCCCGGGGGTACTCCGTGCTCCTGCCGGGAGCAGGGTGCCCCCGCTAGCGTCCTAGGTGTCCAGAAAATTGTGCGGCCGTTCAAGGTACGCCGAGCAGAGGCCACCGCCTCACGGAAACTGCAGCACGCCTCCGCTTCTGCACGGCAAATCCGGGCCTTACCTCCAGGCGTGTGTTCGTGCTGGGTGTTGCCGGTAGCGGCACGGCATGGTAAGACGCTGACTTTCTCCTCGAGCAGAGTGACTTCAGGTACGAGGGCCTCGACGCATTCAGAGCAGGGCGTTCTCTCACGGCAGCTCACACAGGGGCCACGACAAGGTCTTCCGGGCCCTTCGGACTCACCGGAAATATTGTCCTGAGGCTGTTCGAGGACTCTGGAAATGTAGCTCTCCTCAAGGGACGTGCAGTGTGCTGCCCATCACTCGGCAGGCACAGAGGGCCTCCGAGGGATCCACCAGTGGGCCTCGAAGTTGCTCAGCCGGCCCACAGGGGTCTGCAGGTGCTCAGTGAACTTGGAGGGAAAATGATGCATAACCCGAGAGGCCTAGGAGTCCTCAAAAGGGGACTTCCTTTAAAGTAAAGCGTATACGCGACTAAGAACGCGTGGAAACAGCTGCACGTCTCCCTTTCTGCACGGCTGCTAAGGGCCTAACCTGGAGGCAGGTTTTCACGTTGAGGTTCCCTTTAGCTCTAGAGCTGGTCGGGCGGACCGCCACCGCGGCCGTGGAAGCACCTGGCTCAGACAGAGCAAAGTCATCATTTTCCCCGAAGCAGTCTCACAGTGTTTACAGGCCTGTCAAGAGCAGGGGATGGCAGGTAGCCTCACGGCAGCGTGAAAGCAGCCTTCAAAACGGGAAAGCAAGCCTAGTTCCGGCAGGCCCCCGTTTGCATG
Organism: Delphinapterus leucas; assembly: GCF_059928025.1. Taxonomy (NCBI): domain Eukaryota; kingdom Metazoa; phylum Chordata; class Mammalia; order Artiodactyla; family Monodontidae; genus Delphinapterus; species Delphinapterus leucas. The sequence goes on along the minus strand of NW_028322262.1, from coordinate 2,867,290 downwards.
GGCACACTCGGCATACATCCCTGTGGTTTCTAACAAGTCCAAAGAGACACAGGTTACCCTGTGGTTCCTTCCCTGGATCAACTCCTCGAAGTCGGGTGTTCTGCATCAAGGAAACTGCCTCCACCAAGGAACGCCGCGGCTACGCCTCTGGGCCTGTGGCTATCCAAAAGCCTGCAGTGCCGCGGGAAGAACAGAACTGAGATTGCGGTGGGCACGCAAGCCGACCTTCTCTCTAGGAGGCGCGGTGACTTCAGGCAGGAGGTCCTAGGTGGAATGTGAAGCCGAGGGTTAATCTGAGTGCCGCTCGACTAGGGCCATGCGTAAGACTTGCACGCCAGGTGGGACGTGCCAGAACGGTGCTCCCGAACGAGGGCGAGTGCTATGGGAAACGAAGCTGCTCCAAAAGAGAGGGCAGCGCCTTTCCCGACGCTCGGCATGCACAGAGTGCCTCCACAGGGCTACTGGCCTGGAGGTTGCTCAGCAGACCCACGGGGTCCTGTGGGTACTCAGTGTTCCCGCCGGGAGCGGGGTGCCCGCGCGGGCCTCCTAGGTGTCCAGAAAACCGTGCTGCAGTTAGAGATATGCAGAGCAGGGGCCACGGCCGCATGGAAACTGCTGCACGCCTCCGCTTCTGCACGGAAAGCAGGGCCTTACCTCCAGGCACGTGCTCACGCTGGGTGCCCCTTTGGCGCCACAGCGTGGTAAGCTGCTGGCTTTCTCCTCGAGCAGGGTGCCTTTAGGGGCGAGGTCCTCGCAGTGGTCAGAGCAGAGTGTTTTCTCATGGCCGCTCACACAAGGGCCACGACAAAAGACTTCCTGGGCACTTCGGACTCACCAGCAATGGGGTCCTGAGGCTGTCCGAGGACCCTGGAAATGCAGCTCCCCTCAAGGAACGGGCCGTGTGTTGCCCGTCACTCGGCACACGCAGAGGGCCTCCACCGGACAGACCAACGGGCCTCGATGTTGCTCAGCCGGCCCACAGGGGTCCGGAGGTACTCAGTGGCCCTGGAGGGACAATGATGCCCTCCCGAGAGACCTAGGCGTCTTCAGAAGGGTACTTCCTTGAAAACAAAGCAGAACAGCGACTAAGAGCTCATGGAAGCAGCTGCACGCCTCCCTCTCTGCCCGGCTACTCAGGACCTAAACGGGAGGCTAGTTCCCACCTTGAGTCTCCTTTTAGCTCGAGAGCTCGTCAGGCTGACCACCAGCCGCGGCCATGGAAGCACCTGGTTTAGACAGAGCAAACTCATTTTTTCCCCAGAAGCGTTCCTACAGGGTTCGCAGGCCGGTCAAGAGCAGGGAACGTCCGGTAGCTTCAAGGCAGCGTGCACACGCAGCCTTCCAAATGGGAAAGCAAGGCTACTCCCAGCGGGCCCCCGTTTCCATGGGCACACTCAGCGTACACCCCTGTGGTCTCTAACGAGTCCAAAGAGACACAGGTTACCCTGTGTCTCCTTCCCTGAATCAACTTCTCGAAGTAGGGTGTTCGGCTTCCAGCGACCTGCCTCAACCAAGGGGCGCCGTCGCTGCTCCTCCGGGCCTGGGGCTGTTCAGAAGCCTGCATGCAGTGCCGCAGGAAGAACAGGACTTAAGTTGCAGTAAGAACGCGAGCCGGCTTTCTCTAGGAGGCACGGTGACTTCAGGCAGGAGGTCCTAGATGGAATGCGAGGCCCAGGGTTTCTCTGAGTGCGGCTCAGACTAGGGCAAGGCGCAAGAAGGCTTCGACGCCAGGTGGGACGTGCCAGGACGGTGCTCCCGAACGTGGGCGAGTGCTGGGGAAATGAAGCTGCTCCACACGGGAGTGCAGTGCGTTTCCCTACGCTCGGCATACACACAGGGGCCCCCAAAGGGCTACGGGCCTGGATGTTGCTTAGCAGACCCAGGTGGGCCCGGGGGTACTCCGTGCTCCTGCCGGGAGCAGGGTGCCCCCGCTAGCGTCCTAGGTGTCCAGAAAATTGTGCGGCCGTTCAAGGTACGCCGAGCAGAGGCCACCGCCTCACGGAAACTGCAGCACGCCTCCGCTTCTGCACGGCAAATCCGGGCCTTACCTCCAGGCGTGTGTTCGTGCTGGGTGTTGCCGGTAGCGGCACGGCATGGTAAGACGCTGACTTTCTCCTCGAGCAGAGTGACTTCAGGTACGAGGGCCTCGACGCATTCAGAGCAGGGCGTTCTCTCACGGCAGCTCACACAGGGGCCACGACAAGGTCTTCCGGGCCCTTCGGACTCACCGGAAATATTGTCCTGAGGCTGTTCGAGGACTCTGGAAATGTAGCTCTCCTCAAGGGACGTGCAGTGTGCTGCCCATCACTCGGCAGGCACAGAGGGCCTCCGAGGGATCCACCAGTGGGCCTCGAAGTTGCTCAGCCGGCCCACAGGGGTCTGCAGGTGCTCAGTGAACTTGGAGGGAAAATGATGCATAACCCGAGAGGCCTAGGAGTCCTCAAAAGGGGACTTCCTTTAAAGTAAAGCGTATACGCGACTAAGAACGCGTGGAAACAGCTGCACGTCTCCCTTTCTGCACGGCTGCTAAGGGCCTAACCTGGAGGCAGGTTTTCACGTTGAGGTTCCCTTTAGCTCTAGAGCTGGTCGGGCGGACCGCCACCGCGGCCGTGGAAGCACCTGGCTCAGACAGAGCAAAGTCATCATTTTCCCCGAAGCAGTCTCACAGTGTTTACAGGCCTGTCAAGAGCAGGGGATGGCAGGTAGCCTCACGGCAGCGTGAAAGCAGCCTTCAAAACGGGAAAGCAAGCCTAGTTCCGGCAGGCCCCCGTTTGCATGGGCACACTCGGCATACATCCCTGTGGTTTCTAACAAGTCCAAAGAGACACAGGTTACCCTGTGGTTCCTTCCCTGGATCAACTCCTCGAAGTCGGGTGTTCTGCATCAAGGAAACTGCCTCCACCAAGGAACGCCGCGGCTACGCCTCTGGGCCTGTGGCTATCCAAAAGCCTGCAGTGCCGCGGGAAGAACAGAACTGAGATTGCGGTGGGCACGCAAGCCGACCTTCTCTCTAGGAGGCGCGGTGACTTCAGGCAGGAGGTCCTAGGTGGAATGTGAAGCCGAGGGTTAATCTGAGTGCCGCTCGACTAGGGCCATGCGTAAGACTTGCACGCCAGGTGGGACGTGCCAGAACGGTGCTCCCGAACGAGGGCGAGTGCTATGGGAAACGAAGCTGCTCCAAAAGAGAGGGCAGCGCCTTTCCCGACGCTCGGCATGCACAGAGTGCCTCCACAGGGCTACTGGCCTGGAGGTTGCTCAGCAGACCCACGGGGTCCTGTGGGTACTCAGTGTTCCCGCCGGGAGCGGGGTGCCCGCGCGGGCCTCCTAGGTGTCCAGAAAACCGTGCTGCAGTTAGAGATATGCAGAGCAGGGGCCACGGCCGCATGGAAACTGCTGCACGCCTCCGCTTCTGCACGGAAAGCAGGGCCTTACCTCCAGGCACGTGCTCACGCTGGGTGCCCCTTTGGCGCCACAGCGTGGTAAGCTGCTGGCTTTCTCCTCGAGCAGGGTGCCTTTAGGGGCGAGGTCCTCGCAGTGGTCAGAGCAGAGTGTTTTCTCATGGCCGCTCACACAAGGGCCACGACAAAAGACTTCCTGGGCACTTCGGACTCACCAGCAATGGGGTCCTGAGGCTGTCCGAGGACCCTGGAAATGCAGCTCCCCTCAAGGAACGGGCCGTGTGTTGCCCGTCACTCGGCACACGCAGAGGGCCTCCACCGGACAGACCAACGGGCCTCGATGTTGCTCAGCCGGCCCACAGGGGTCCGGAGGTACTCAGTGGCCCTGGAGGGACAATGATGCCCTCCCGAGAGACCTAGGCGTCTTCAGAAGGGTACTTCCTTGAAAACAAAGCAGAACAGCGACTAAGAGCTCATGGAAGCAGCTGCACGCCTCCCTCTCTGCCCGGCTACTCAGGACCTAAACGGGAGGCTAGTTCCCACCTTGAGTCTCCTTTTAGCTCGAGAGCTCGTCAGGCTGACCACCAGCCGCGGCCATGGAAGCACCTGGTTTAGACAGAGCAAACTCATTTTTTCCCCAGAAGCGTTCCTACAGGGTTCGCAGGCCGGTCAAGAGCAGGGAACGTCCGGTAGCTTCAAGGCAGCGTGCACACGCAGCCTTCCAAATGGGAAAGCAAGGCTACTCCCAGCGGGCCCCCGTTTCCATGGGCACACTCAGCGTACACCCCTGTGGTCTCTAACGAGTCCAAAGAGACACAGGTTACCCTGTGTCTCCTTCCCTGAATCAACTTCTCGAAGTAGGGTGTTCGGCTTCCAGCGACCTGCCTCAACCAAGGGGCGCCGTCGCTGCTCCTCCGGGCCTGGGGCTGTTCAGAAGCCTGCATGCAGTGCCGCAGGAAGAACAGGACTTAAGTTGCAGTAAGAACGCGAGCCGGCTTTCTCTAGGAGGCACGGTGACTTCAGGCAGGAGGTCCTAGATGGAATGCGAGGCCCAGGGTTTCTCTGAGTGCGGCTCAGACTAGGGCAAGGCGCAAGAAGGCTTCGACGCCAGGTGGGACGTGCCAGGACGGTGCTCCCGAACGTGGGCGAGTGCTGGGGAAATGAAGCTGCTCCACACGGGAGTGCAGTGCGTTTCCCTACGCTCGGCATACACACAGGGGCCCCCAAAGGGCTACGGGCCTGGATGTTGCTTAGCAGACCCAGGTGGGCCCGGGGGTACTCCGTGCTCCTGCCGGGAGCAGGGTGCCCCCGCTAGCGTCCTAGGTGTCCAGAAAATTGTGCGGCCGTTCAAGGTACGCCGAGCAGAGGCCACCGCCTCACGGAAACTGCAGCACGCCTCCGCTTCTGCACGGCAAATCCGGGCCTTACCTCCAGGCGTGTGTTCGTGCTGGGTGTTGCCGGTAGCGGCACGGCATGGTAAGACGCTGACTTTCTCCTCGAGCAGAGTGACTTCAGGTACGAGGGCCTCGACGCATTCAGAGCAGGGCGTTCTCTCACGGCAGCTCACACAGGGGCCACGACAAGGTCTTCCGGGCCCTTCGGACTCACCGGAAATATTGTCCTGAGGCTGTTCGAGGACTCTGGAAATGTAGCTCTCCTCAAGGGACGTGCAGTGTGCTGCCCATCACTCGGCAGGCACAGAGGGCCTCCGAGGGATCCACCAGTGGGCCTCGAAGTTGCTCAGCCGGCCCACAGGGGTCTGCAGGTGCTCAGTGAACTTGGAGGGAAAATGATGCATAACCCGAGAGGCCTAGGAGTCCTCAAAAGGGGACTTCCTTTAAAGTAAAGCGTATACGCGACTAAGAACGCGTGGAAACAGCTGCACGTCTCCCTTTCTGCACGGCTGCTAAGGGCCTAACCTGGAGGCAGGTTTTCACGTTGAGGTTCCCTTTAGCTCTAGAGCTGGTCGGGCGGACCGCCACCGCGGCCGTGGAAGCACCTGGCTCAGACAGAGCAAAGTCATCATTTTCCCCGAAGCAGTCTCACAGTGTTTACAGGCCTGTCAAGAGCAGGGGATGGCAGGTAGCCTCACGGCAGCGTGAAAGCAGCCTTCAAAACGGGAAAGCAAGCCTAGTTCCGGCAGGCCCCCGTTTGCATGGGCACACTCGGCATACATCCCTGTGGTTTCTAACAAGTCCAAAGAGACACAGGTTACCCTGTGGTTCCTTCCCTGGATCAACTCCTCGAAGTCGGGTGTTCTGCATCAAGGAAACTGCCTCCACCAAGGAACGCCGCGGCTACGCCTCTGGGCCTGTGGCTATCCAAAAGCCTGCAGTGCCGCGGGAAGAACAGAACTGAGATTGCGGTGGGCACGCAAGCCGACCTTCTCTCTAGGAGGCGCGGTGACTTCAGGCAGGAGGTCCTAGGTGGAATGTGAAGCCGAGGGTTAATCTGAGTGCCGCTCGACTAGGGCCATGCGTAAGACTTGCACGCCAGGTGGGACGTGCCAGAACGGTGCTCCCGAACGAGGGCGAGTGCTATGGGAAACGAAGCTGCTCCAAAAGAGAGGGCAGCGCCTTTCCCGACGCTCGGCATGCACAGAGTGCCTCCACAGGGCTACTGGCCTGGAGGTTGCTCAGCAGACCCACGGGGTCCTGTGGGTACTCAGTGTTCCCGCCGGGAGCGGGGTGCCCGCGCGGGCCTCCTAGGTGTCCAGAAAACCGTGCTGCAGTTAGAGATATGCAGAGCAGGGGCCACGGCCGCATGGAAACTGCTGCACGCCTCCGCTTCTGCACGGAAAGCAGGGCCTTACCTCCAGGCACGTGCTCACGCTGGGTGCCCCTTTGGCGCCACAGCGTGGTAAGCTGCTGGCTTTCTCCTCGAGCAGGGTGCCTTTAGGGGCGAGGTCCTCGCAGTGGTCAGAGCAGAGTGTTTTCTCATGGCCGCTCACACAAGGGCCACGACAAAAGACTTCCTGGGCACTTCGGACTCACCAGCAATGGGGTCCTGAGGCTGTCCGAGGACCCTGGAAATGCAGCTCCCCTCAAGGAACGGGCCGTGTGTTGCCCGTCACTCGGCACACGCAGAGGGCCTCCACCGGACAGACCAACGGGCCTCGATGTTGCTCAGCCGGCCCACAGGGGTCCGGAGGTACTCAGTGGCCCTGGAGGGACAATGATGCCCTCCCGAGAGACCTAGGCGTCTTCAGAAGGGTACTTCCTTGAAAACAAAGCAGAACAGCGACTAAGAGCTCATGGAAGCAGCTGCACGCCTCCCTCTCTGCCCGGCTACTCAGGACCTAAACGGGAGGCTAGTTCCCACCTTGAGTCTCCTTTTAGCTCGAGAGCTCGTCAGGCTGACCACCAGCCGCGGCCATGGAAGCACCTGGTTTAGACAGAGCAAACTCATTTTTTCCCCAGAAGCGTTCCTACAGGGTTCGCAGGCCGGTCAAGAGCAGGGAACGTCCGGTAGCTTCAAGGCAGCGTGCACACGCAGCCTTCCAAATGGGAAAGCAAGGCTACTCCCAGCGGGCCCCCGTTTCCATGGGCACACTCAGCGTACACCCCTGTGGTCTCTAACGAGTCCAAAGAGACACAGGTTACCCTGTGTCTCCTTCCCTGAATCAACTTCTCGAAGTAGGGTGTTCGGCTTCCAGCGACCTGCCTCAACCAAGGGGCGCCGTCGCTGCTCCTCCGGGCCTGGGGCTGTTCAGAAGCCTGCATGCAGTGCCGCAGGAAGAACAGGACTTAAGTTGCAGTAAGAACGCGAGCCGGCTTTCTCTAGGAGGCACGGTGACTTCAGGCAGGAGGTCCTAGATGGAATGCGAGGCCCAGGGTTTCTCTGAGTGCGGCTCAGACTAGGGCAAGGCGCAAGAAGGCTTCGACGCCAGGTGGGACGTGCCAGGACGGTGCTCCCGAACGTGGGCGAGTGCTGGGGAAATGAAGCTGCTCCACACGGGAGTGCAGTGCGTTTCCCTACGCTCGGCATACACACAGGGGCCCCCAAAGGGCTACGGGCCTGGATGTTGCTTAGCAGACCCAGGTGGGCCCGGGGGTACTCCGTGCTCCTGCCGGGAGCAGGGTGCCCCCGCTAGCGTCCTAGGTGTCCAGAAAATTGTGCGGCCGTTCAAGGTACGCCGAGCAGAGGCCACCGCCTCACGGAAACTGCAGCACGCCTCCGCTTCTGCACGGCAAATCCGGGCCTTACCTCCAGGCGTGTGTTCGTGCTGGGTGTTGCCGGTAGCGGCACGGCATGGTAAGACGCTGACTTTCTCCTCGAGCAGAGTGACTTCAGGTACGAGGGCCTCGACGCATTCAGAGCAGGGCGTTCTCTCACGGCAGCTCACACAGGGGCCACGACAAGGTCTTCCGGGCCCTTCGGACTCACCGGAAATATTGTCCTGAGGCTGTTCGAGGACTCTGGAAATGTAGCTCTCCTCAAGGGACGTGCAGTGTGCTGCCCATCACTCGGCAGGCACAGAGGGCCTCCGAGGGATCCACCAGTGGGCCTCGAAGTTGCTCAGCCGGCCCACAGGGGTCTGCAGGTGCTCAGTGAACTTGGAGGGAAAATGATGCATAACCCGAGAGGCCTAGGAGTCCTCAAAAGGGGACTTCCTTTAAAGTAAAGCGTATACGCGACTAAGAACGCGTGGAAACAGCTGCACGTCTCCCTTTCTGCACGGCTGCTAAGGGCCTAACCTGGAGGCAGGTTTTCACGTTGAGGTTCCCTTTAGCTCTAGAGCTGGTCGGGCGGACCGCCACCGCGGCCGTGGAAGCACCTGGCTCAGACAGAGCAAAGTCATCATTTTCCCCGAAGCAGTCTCACAGCGTTTACAGGCCTGTCAAGAGCAGGGGATGGCAGGTAGCCTCACGGCAGCGTGAAAGCAGCCTTCAAAACGGGAAAGCAAGCCTAGTTCCGGCAGGCCCCCGTTTGCATGGGCACACTCGGCATACATCCCTGTGGTTTCTAACAAGTCCAAAGAGACACAGGTTACCCTGTGGTTCCTTCCCTGGATCAACTCCTCGAAGTCGGGTGTTCTGCATCAAGGAAACTGCCTCCACCAAGGAACGCCGCGGCTACGCCTCTGGGCCTGTGGCTATCCAAAAGCCTGCAGTGCCGCGGGAAGAACAGAACTGAGATTGCGGTGGGCACGCAAGCCGACCTTCTCTCTAGGAGGCGCGGTGACTTCAGGCAGGAGGTCCTAGGTGGAATGTGAAGCCGAGGGTTAATCTGAGTGCCGCTCGACTAGGGCCATGCGTAAGACTTGCACGCCAGGTGGGACGTGCCAGAACGGTGCTCCCGAACGAGGGCGAGTGCTATGGGAAACGAAGCTGCTCCAAAAGAGAGGGCAGCGCCTTTCCCGACGCTCGGCATGCACAGAGTGCCTCCACAGGGCTACTGGCCTGGAGGTTGCTCAGCAGACCCACGGGGTCCTGTGGGTACTCAGTGTTCCCGCCGGGAGCGGGGTGCCCGCGCGGGCCTCCTAGGTGTCCAGAAAACCGTGCTGCAGTTAGAGATATGCAGAGCAGGGGCCACGGCCGCATGGAAACTGCTGCACGCCTCCGCTTCTGCACGGAAAGCAGGGCCTTACCTCCAGGCACGTGCTCACGCTGGGTGCCCCTTTGGCGCCACAGCGTGGTAAGCTGCTGGCTTTCTCCTCGAGCAGGGTGCCTTTAGGGGCGAGGTCCTCGCAGTGGTCAGAGCAGAGTGTTTTCTCATGGCCGCTCACACAAGGGCCACGACAAAAGACTTCCTGGGCACTTCGGACTCACCAGCAATGGGGTCCTGAGGCTGTCCGAGGACCCTGGAAATGCAGCTCCCCTCAAGGAACGGGCCGTGTGTTGCCCGTCACTCGGCACACGCAGAGGGCCTCCACCGGACAGACCAACGGGCCTCGATGTTGCTCAGCCGGCCCACAGGGGTCCGGAGGTACTCAGTGGCCCTGGAGGGACAATGATGCCCTCCCGAGAGACCTAGGCGTCTTCAGAAGGGTACTTCCTTGAAAACAAAGCAGAACAGCGACTAAGAGCTCATGGAAGCAGCTGCACGCCTCCCTCTCTGCCCGGCTACTCAGGACCTAAACGGGAGGCTAGTTCCCACCTTGAGTCTCCTTTTAGCTCGAGAGCTTGTCAGGCTGACCACCAGCCGCGGCCATGGAAGCACCTGGTTTAGACAGAGCAAACTCATTTTTTCCCCAGAAGCGTTCCTACAGGGTTCGCAGGCCGGTCAAGAGCAGGGAACGTCCGGTAGCTTCAAGGCAGCGTGCACACGCAGCCTTCCAAATGGGAAAGCAAGGCTACTCCCAGCGGGCCCCCGTTTCCATGGGCACACTCAGCGTACACCCCTGTGGTCTCTAACGAGTCCAAAGAGACACAGGTTACCCTGTGTCTCCTTCCCTGAATCAACTTCTCGAAGTAGGGTGTTCGGCTTCCAGCGACCTGCCTCAACCAAGGGGCGCCGTCGCTGCTCCTCCGGGCCTGGGGCTGTTCAGAAGCCTGCATGCAGTGCCGCAGGAAGAACAGGACTTAAGTTGCAGTAAGAACGCGAGCCGGCTTTCTCTAGGAGGCACGGTGACTTCAGGCAGGAGGTCCTAGATGGAATGCGAGGCCCAGGGTTTCTCTGAGTGCGGCTCAGACTAGGGCAAGGCGCAAGAAGGCTTCGACGCCAGGTGGGACGTGCCAGGACGGTGCTCCCGAACGTGGGCGAGTGCTGGGGAAATGAAGCTGCTCCACACGGGAGTGCAGTGCGTTTCCCTACGCTCGGCATACACACAGGGGCCCCCAAAGGGCTACGGGCCTGGATGTTGCTTAGCAGACCCAGGTGGGCCCGGGGGTACTCCGTGCTCCTGCCGGGAGCAGGGTGCCCCCGCTAGCGTCCTAGGTGTCCAGAAAATTGTGCGGCCGTTCAAGGTACGCCGAGCAGAGGCCACCGCCTCACGGAAACTGCAGCACGCCTCCGCTTCTGCACGGCAAATCCGGGCCTTACCTCCAGGCGTGTGTTCGTGCTGGGTGTTGCCGGTAGCGGCACGGCATGGTAAGACGCTGACTTTCTCCTCGAGCAGAGTGACTTCAGGTACGAGGGCCTCGACGCATTCAGAGCAGGGCGTTCTCTCACGGCAGCTCACACAGGGGCCACGACAAGGTCTTCCGGGCCCTTCGGACTCACCGGAAATATTGTCCTGAGGCTGTTCGAGGACTCTGGAAATGTAGCTCTCCTCAAGGGACGTGCAGTGTGCTGCCCATCACTCGGCAGGCACAGAGGGCCTCCGAGGGATCCACCAGTGGGCCTCGAAGTTGCTCAGCCGGCCCACAGGGGTCTGCAGGTGCTCAGTGAACTTGGAGGGAAAATGATGCATAACCCGAGAGGCCTAGGAGTCCTCAAAAGGGGACTTCCTTTAAAGTAAAGCGTATACGCGACTAAGAACGCGTGGAAACAGCTGCACGTCTCCCTTTCTGCACGGCTGCTAAGGGCCTAACCTGGAGGCAGGTTTTCACGTTGAGGTTCCCTTTAGCTCTAGAGCTGGTCGGGCGGACCGCCACCGCGGCCGTGGAAGCACCTGGCTCAGACAGAGCAAAGTCATCATTTTCCCCGAAGCAGTCTCACAGCGTTTACAGGCCTGTCAAGAGCAGGGGATGGCAGGTAGCCTCACGGCAGCGTGAAAGCAGCCTTCAAAACGGGAAAGCAAGCCTAGTTCCGGCAGGCCCCCGTTTGCATGGGCACACTCGGCATACATCCCTGTGGTTTCTAACAAGTCCAAAGAGACACAGGTTACCCTGTGGTTCCTTCCCTGGATCAACTCCTCGAAGTCGGGTGTTCTGCATCAAGGAAACTGCCTCCACCAAGGAACGCCGCGGCTACGCCTCTGGGCCTGTGGCTATCCAAAAGCCTGCAGTGCCGCGGGAAGAACAGAACTGAGATTGCGGTGGGCACGCAAGCCGACCTTCTCTCTAGGAGGCGCGGTGACTTCAGGCAGGAGGTCCTAGGTGGAATGTGAAGCCGAGGGTTAATCTGAGTGCCGCTCGACTAGGGCCATGCGTAAGACTTGCACGCCAGGTGGGACGTGCCAGAACGGTGCTCCCGAACGAGGGCGAGTGCTATGGGAAACGAAGCTGCTCCAAAAGAGAGGGCAGCGCCTTTCCCGACGCTCGGCATGCACAGAGTGCCTCCACAGGGCTACTGGCCTGGAGGTTGCTCAGCAGACCCACGGGGTCCTGTGGGTACTCAGTGTTCCCGCCGGGAGCGGGGTGCCCGCGCGGGCCTCCTAGGTGTCCAGAAAACCGTGCTGCAGTTAGAGATATGCAGAGCAGGGGCCACGGCCGCATGGAAACTGCTGCACGCCTCCGCTTCTGCACGGAAAGCAGGGCCTTACCTCCAGGCACGTGCTCACGCTGGGTGCCCCTTTGGCGCCACAGCGTGGTAAGCTGCTGGCTTTCTCCTCGAGCAGGGTGCCTTTAGGGGCGAGGTCCTCGCAGTGGTCAGAGCAGAGTGTTTTCTCATGGCCGCTCACACAAGGGCCACGACAAAAGACTTCCTGGGCACTTCGGACTCACCAGCAATGGGGTCCTGAGGCTGTCCGAGGACCCTGGAAATGCAGCTCCCCTCAAGGAACGGGCCGTGTGTTGCCCGTCACTCGGCACACGCAGAGGGCCTCCACCGGACAGACCAACGGGCCTCGATGTTGCTCAGCCGGCCCACAGGGGTCCGGAGGTACTCAGTGGCCCTGGAGGGACAATGATGCCCTCCCGAGAGACCTAGGCGTCTTCAGAAGGGTACTTCCTTGAAAACAAAGCAGAACAGCGACTAAGAGCTCATGGAAGCAGCTGCACGCCTCCCTCTCTGCCCGGCTACTCAGGACCTAAACGGGAGGCTAGTTCCCACCTTGAGTCTCCTTTTAGCTCGAGAGCTTGTCAGGCTGACCACCAGCCGCGGCCATGGAAGCACCTGGTTTAGACAGAGCAAACTCATTTTTTCCCCAGAAGCGTTCCTACAGGGTTCGCAGGCCGGTCAAGAGCAGGGAACGTCCGGTAGCTTCAAGGCAGCGTGCACACGCAGCCTTCCAAATGGGAAAGCAAGGCTACTCCCAGCGGGCCCCCGTTTCCATGGGCACACTCAGCGTACACCCCTGTGGTCTCTAACGAGTCCAAAGAGACACAGGTTACCCTGTGTCTCCTTCCCTGAATCAACTTCTCGAAGTAGGGTGTTCGGCTTCCAGCGACCTGCCTCAACCAAGGGGCGCCGTCGCTGCTCCTCCGGGCCTGGGGCTGTTCAGAAGCCTGCATGCAGTGCCGCAGGAAGAACAGGACTTAAGTTGCAGTAAGAACGCGAGCCGGCTTTCTCTAGGAGGCACGGTGACTTCAGGCAGGAGGTCCTAGATGGAATGCGAGGCCCAGGGTTTCTCTGAGTGCGGCTCAGACTAGGGCAAGGCGCAAGAAGGCTTCGACGCCAGGTGGGACGTGCCAGGACGGTGCTCCCGAACGTGGGCGAGTGCTGGGGAAATGAAGCTGCTCCACACGGGAGTGCAGTGCGTTTCCCTACGCTCGGCATACACACAGGGGCCCCCAAAGGGCTACGGGCCTGGATGTTGCTTAGCAGACCCAGGTGGGCCCGGGGGTACTCCGTGCTCCTGCCGGGAGCAGGGTGCCCCCGCTAGCGTCCTAGGTGTCCAGAAAATTGTGCGGCCGTTCAAGGTACGCCGAGCAGAGGCCACCGCCTCACGGAAACTGCAGCACGCCTCCGCTTCTGCACGGCAAATCCGGGCCTTACCTCCAGGCGTGTGTTCGTGCTGGGTGTTGCCGGTAGCGGCACGGCATGGTAAGACGCTGACTTTCTCCTCGAGCAGAGTGACTTCAGGTACGAGGGCCTCGACGCATTCAGAGCAGGGCGTTCTCTCACGGCAGCTCACACAGGGGCCACGACAAGGTCTTCCGGGCCCTTCGGACTCACCGGAAATATTGTCCTGAGGCTGTTCGAGGACTCTGGAAATGTAGCTCTCCTCAAGGGACGTGCAGTGTGCTGCCCATCACTCGGCAGGCACAGAGGGCCTCCGAGGGATCCACCAGTGGGCCTCGAAGTTGCTCAGCCGGCCCACAGGGGTCTGCAGGTGCTCAGTGAACTTGGAGGGAAAATGATGCATAACCCGAGAGGCCTAGGAGTCCTCAAAAGGGGACTTCCTTTAAAGTAAAGCGTATACGCGACTAAGAACGCGTGGAAACAGCTGCACGTCTCCCTTTCTGCACGGCTGCTAAGGGCCTAACCTGGAGGCAGGTTTTCACGTTGAGGTTCCCTTTAGCTCTAGAGCTGGTCGGGCGGACCGCCACCGCGGCCGTGGAAGCACCTGGCTCAGACAGAGCAAAGTCATCATTTTCCCCGAAGCAGTCTCACAGCGTTTACAGGCCTGTCAAGAGCAGGGGATGGCAGGTAGCCTCACGGCAGCGTGAAAGCAGCCTTCAAAACGGGAAAGCAAGCCTAGTTCCGGCAGGCCCCCGTTTGCATGGGCACACTCGGCATACATCCCTGTGGTTTCTAACAAGTCCAAAGAGACACAGGTTACCCTGTGGTTCCTTCCCTGGATCAACTCCTCGAAGTCGGGTGTTCTGCATCAAGGAAACTGCCTCCACCAAGGAACGCCGCGGCTACGCCTCTGGGCCTGTGGCTATCCAAAAGCCTGCAGTGCCGCGGGAAGAACAGAACTGAGATTGCGGTGGGCACGCAAGCCGACCTTCTCTCTAGGAGGCGCGGTGACTTCAGGCAGGAGGTCCTAGGTGGAATGTGAAGCCGAGGGTTAATCTGAGTGCCGCTCGACTAGGGCCATGCGTAAGACTTGCACGCCAGGTGGGACGTGCCAGAACGGTGCTCCCGAACGAGGGCGAGTGCTATGGGAAACGAAGCTGCTCCAAAAGAGAGGGCAGCGCCTTTCCCGACGCTCGGCATGCACAGAGTGCCTCCACAGGGCTACTGGCCTGGAGGTTGCTCAGCAGACCCACGGGGTCCTGTGGGTACTCAGTGTTCCCGCCGGGAGCGGGGTGCCCGCGCGGGCCTCCTAGGTGTCCAGAAAACCGTGCTGCAGTTAGAGATATGCAGAGCAGGGGCCACGGCCGCATGGAAACTGCTGCACGCCTCCGCTTCTGCACGGAAAGCAGGGCCTTACCTCCAGGCACGTGCTCACGCTGGGTGCCCCTTTGGCGCCACAGCGTGGTAAGCTGCTGGCTTTCTCCTCGAGCAGGGTGCCTTTAGGGGCGAGGTCCTCGCAGTGGTCAGAGCAGAGTGTTTTCTCATGGCCGCTCACACAAGGGCCACGACAAAAGACTTCCTGGGCACTTCGGACTCACCAGCAATGGGGTCCTGAGGCTGTCCGAGGACCCTGGAAATGCAGCTCCCCTCAAGGAACGGGCCGTGTGTTGCCCGTCACTCGGCACACGCAGAGGGCCTCCACCGGACAGACCAACGGGCCTCGATGTTGCTCAGCCGGCCCACAGGGGTCCGGAGGTACTCAGTGGCCCTGGAGGGACAATGATGCCCTCCCGAGAGACCTAGGCGTCTTCAGAAGGGTACTTCCTTGAAAACAAAGCAGAACAGCGACTAAGAGCTCATGGAAGCAGCTGCACGCCTCCCTCTCTGCCCGGCTACTCAGGACCTAAACGGGAGGCTAGTTCCCACCTTGAGTCTCCTTTTAGCTCGAGAGCTTGTCAGGCTGACCACCAGCCGCGGCCATGCAAGCACCTGGTTTAGACAGAGCAAACTCATTTTTTCCCCAGAAGCGTTCCTACAGGGTTCGCAGGCCGGTCAAGAGCAGGGAACGTCCGGTAGCTTCAAGGCAGCGTGCACACGCAGCCTTCCAAATGGGAAAGCAAGGCTACTCCCAGCGGGCCCCCGTTTCCATGGGCACACTCAGCGTACACCCCTGTGGTCTCTAACGAGTCCAAAGAGACACAGGTTACCCTGTGTCTCCTTCCCTGAATCAACTTCTCGAAGTAGGGTGTTCGGCTTCCAGCGACCTGCCTCAACCAAGGGGCGCCGTCGCTGCTCCTCCGGGCCTGGGGCTGTTCAGAAGCCTGCATGCAGTGCCGCAGGAAGAACAGGACTTAAGTTGCAGTAAGAACGCGAGCCGGCTTTCTCTAGGAGGCACGGTGACTTCAGGCAGGAGGTCCTAGATGGAATGCGAGGCCCAGGGTTTCTCTGAGTGCGGCTCAGACTAGGGCAAGGCGCAAGAAGGCTTCGACGCCAGGTGGGACGTGCCAGGACGGTGCTCCCGAACGTGGGCGAGTGCTGGGGAAATGAAGCTGCTCCACACGGGAGTGCAGTGCGTTTCCCTACGCTCGGCATACACACAGGGGCCCCCAAAGGGCTACGGGCCTGGATGTTGCTTAGCAGACCCAGGTGGGCCCGGGGGTACTCCGTGCTCCTGCCGGGAGCAGGGTGCCCCCGCTAGCGTCCTAGGTGTCCAGAAAATTGTGCGGCCGTTCAAGGTACGCCGAGCAGAGGCCACCGCCTCACGGAAACTGCAGCACGCCTCCGCTTCTGCACGGCAAATCCGGGCCTTACCTCCAGGCGTGTGTTCGTGCTGGGTGTTGCCGGTAGCGGCACGGCATGGTAAGACGCTGACTTTCTCCTCGAGCAGAGTGACTTCAGGTACGAGGGCCTCGACGCATTCAGAGCAGGGCGTTCTCTCACGGCAGCTCACACAGGGGCCACGACAAGGTCTTCCGGGCCCTTCGGACTCACCGGAAATATTGTCCTGAGGCTGTTCGAGGACTCTGGAAATGTAGCTCTCCTCAAGGGACGTGCAGTGTGCTGCCCATCACTCGGCAGGCACAGAGGGCCTCCGAGGGATCCACCAGTGGGCCTCGAAGTTGCTCAGCCGGCCCACAGGGGTCTGCAGGTGCTCAGTGAACTTGGAGGGAAAATGATGCATAACCCGAGAGGCCTAGGAGTCCTCAAAAGGGGACTTCCTTTAAAGTAAAGCGTATACGCGACTAAGAACGCGTGGAAACAGCTGCACGTCTCCCTTTCTGCACGGCTGCTAAGGGCCTAACCTGGAGGCAGGTTTTCACGTTGAGGTTCCCTTTAGCTCTAGAGCTGGTCGGGCGGACCGCCACCGCGGCCGTGGAAGCACCTGGCTCAGACAGAGCAAAGTCATCATTTTCCCCGAAGCAGTCTCACAGTGTTTACAGGCCTGTCAAGAGCAGGGGATGGCAGGTAGCCTCACGGCAGCGTGAAAGCAGCCTTCAAAACGGGAAAGCAAGCCTAGTTCCGGCAGGCCCCCGTTTGCATGGGCACACTCGGCATACATCCCTGTGGTTTCTAACAAGTCCAAAGAGACACAGGTTACCCTGTGGTTCCTTCCCTGGATCAACTCCTCGAAGTCGGGTGTTCTGCATCAAGGAAACTGCCTCCACCAAGGAACGCCGCGGCTACGCCTCTGGGCCTGTGGCTATCCAAAAGCCTGCAGTGCCGCGGGAAGAACAGAACTGAGATTGCGGTGGGCACGCAAGCCGACCTTCTCTCTAGGAGGCGCGGTGACTTCAGGCAGGAGGTCCTAGGTGGAATGTGAAGCCGAGGGTTAATCTGAGTGCCGCTCGACTAGGGCCATGCGTAAGACTTGCACGCCAGGTGGGACGTGCCAGAACGGTGCTCCCGAACGAGGGCGAGTGCTATGGGAAACGAAGCTGCTCCAAAAGAGAGGGCAGCGCCTTTCCCGACGCTCGGCATGCACAGAGTGCCTCCACAGGGCTACTGGCCTGGAGGTTGCTCAGCAGACCCACGGGGTCCTGTGGGTACTCAGTGTTCCCGCCGGGAGCGGGGTGCCCGCGCGGGCCTCCTAGGTGTCCAGAAAACCGTGCTGCAGTTAGAGATATGCAGAGCAGGGGCCACGGCCGCATGGAAACTGCTGCACGCCTCCGCTTCTGCACGGAAAGCAGGGCCTTACCTCCAGGCACGTGCTCACGCTGGGTGCCCCTTTGGCGCCACAGCGTGGTAAGCTGCTGGCTTTCTCCTCGAGCAGGGTGCCTTTAGGGGCGAGGTCCTCGCAGTGGTCAGAGCAGAGTGTTTTCTCATGGCCGCTCACACAAGGGCCACGACAAAAGACTTCCTGGGCACTTCGGACTCACCAGCAATGGGGTCCTGAGGCTGTCCGAGGACCCTGGAAATGCAGCTCCCCTCAAGGAACGGGCCGTGTGTTGCCCGTCACTCGGCACACGCAGAGGGCCTCCACCGGACAGACCAACGGGCCTCGATGTTGCTCAGCCGGCCCACAGGGGTCCGGAGGTACTCAGTGGCCCTGGAGGGACAATGATGCCCTCCCGAGAGACCTAGGCGTCTTCAGAAGGGTACTTCCTTGAAAACAAAGCAGAACAGCGACTAAGAGCTCATGGAAGCAGCTGCACGCCTCCCTCTCTGCCCGGCTACTCAGGACCTAAACGGGAGGCTAGTTCCCACCTTGAGTCTCCTTTTAGCTCGAGAGCTCGTCAGGCTGACCACCAGCCGCGGCCATGGAAGCACCTGGTTTAGACAGAGCAAACTCATTTTTTCCCCAGAAGCGTTCCTACAGGGTTCGCAGGCCGGTCAAGAGCAGGGAACGTCCGGTAGCTTCAAGGCAGCGTGCACACGCAGCCTTCCAAATGGGAAAGCAAGGCTACTCCCAGCGGGCCCCCGTTTCCATGGGCACACTCAGCGTACACCCCTGTGGTCTCTAACGAGTCCAAAGAGACACAGGTTACCCTGTGTCTCCTTCCCTGAATCAACTTCTCGAAGTAGGGTGTTCGGCTTCCAGCGACCTGCCTCAACCAAGGGGCGCCGTCGCTGCTCCTCCGGGCCTGGGGCTGTTCAGAAGCCTGCATGCAGTGCCGCAGGAAGAACAGGACTTAAGTTGCAGTAAGAACGCGAGCCGGCTTTCTCTAGGAGGCACGGTGACTTCAGGCAGGAGGTCCTAGATGGAATGCGAGGCCCAGGGTTTCTCTGAGTGCGGCTCAGACTAGGGCAAGGCGCAAGAAGGCTTCGACGCCAGGTGGGACGTGCCAGGACGGTGCTCCCGAACGTGGGCGAGTGCTGGGGAAATGAAGCTGCTCCACACGGGAGTGCAGTGCGTTTCCCTACGCTCGGCATACACACAGGGGCCCCCAAAGGGCTACGGGCCTGGATGTTGCTTAGCAGACCCAGGTGGGCCCGGGGGTACTCCGTGCTCCTGCCGGGAGCAGGGTGCCCCCGCTAGCGTCCTAGGTGTCCAGAAAATTGTGCGGCCGTTCAAGGTACGCCGAGCAGAGGCCACCGCCTCACGGAAACTGCAGCACGCCTCCGCTTCTGCACGGCAAATCCGGGCCTTACCTCCAGGCGTGTGTTCGTGCTGGGTGTTGCCGGTAGCGGCACGGCATGGTAAGACGCTGACTTTCTCCTCGAGCAGAGTGACTTCAGGTACGAGGGCCTCGACGCATTCAGAGCAGGGCGTTCTCTCACGGCAGCTCACACAGGGGCCACGACAAGGTCTTCCGGGCCCTTCGGACTCACCGGAAATATTGTCCTGAGGCTGTTCGAGGACTCTGGAAATGTAGCTCTCCTCAAGGGACGTGCAGTGTGCTGCCCATCACTCGGCAGGCACAGAGGGCCTCCGAGGGATCCACCAGTGGGCCTCGAAGTTGCTCAGCCGGCCCACAGGGGTCTGCAGGTGCTCAGTGAACTTGGAGGGAAAATGATGCATAACCCGAGAGGCCTAGGAGTCCTCAAAAGGGGACTTCCTTTAAAGTAAAGCGTATACGCGACTAAGAACGCGTGGAAACAGCTGCACGTCTCCCTTTCTGCACGGCTGCTAAGGGCCTAACCTGGAGGCAGGTTTTCACGTTGAGGTTCCCTTTAGCTCTAGAGCTGGTCGGGCGGACCGCCACCGCGGCCGTGGAAGCACCTGGCTCAGACAGAGCAAAGTCATCATTTTCCCCGAAGCAGTCTCACAGTGTTTACAGGCCTGTCAAGAGCAGGGGATGGCAGGTAGCCTCACGGCAGCGTGAAAGCAGCCTTCAAAACGGGAAAGCAAGCCTAGTTCCGGCAGGCCCCCGTTTGCATGGGCACACTCGGCATACATCCCTGTGGTTTCTAACAAGTCCAAAGAGACACAGGTTACCCTGTGGTTCCTTCCCTGGATCAACTCCTCGAAGTCGGGTGTTCTGCATCAAGGAAACTGCCTCCACCAAGGAACGCCGCGGCTACGCCTCTGGGCCTGTGGCTATCCAAAAGCCTGCAGTGCCGCGGGAAGAACAGAACTGAGATTGCGGTGGGCACGCAAGCCGACCTTCTCTCTAGGAGGCGCGGTGACTTCAGGCAGGAGGTCCTAGGTGGAATGTGAAGCCGAGGGTTAATCTGAGTGCCGCTCGACTAGGGCCATGCGTAAGACTTGCACGCCAGGTGGGACGTGCCAGAACGGTGCTCCCGAACGAGGGCGAGTGCTATGGGAAACGAAGCTGCTCCAAAAGAGAGGGCAGCGCCTTTCCCGACGCTCGGCATGCACAGAGTGCCTCCACAGGGCTACTGGCCTGGAGGTTGCTCAGCAGACCCACGGGGTCCTGTGGGTACTCAGTGTTCCCGCCGGGAGCGGGGTGCCCGCGCGGGCCTCCTAGGTGTCCAGAAAACCGTGCTGCAGTTAGAGATATGCAGAGCAGGGGCCACGGCCGCATGGAAACTGCTGCACGCCTCCGCTTCTGCACGGAAAGCAGGGCCTTACCTCCAGGCACGTGCTCACGCTGGGTGCCCCTTTGGCGCCACAGCGTGGTAAGCTGCTGGCTTTCTCCTCGAGCAGGGTGCCTTTAGGGGCGAGGTCCTCGCAGTGGTCAGAGCAGAGTGTTTTCTCATGGCCGCTCACACAAGGGCCACGACAAAAGACTTCCTGGGCACTTCGGACTCACCAGCAATGGGGTCCTGAGGCTGTCCGAGGACCCTGGAAATGCAGCTCCCCTCAAGGAACGGGCCGTGTGTTGCCCGTCACTCGGCACACGCAGAGGGCCTCCACCGGACAGACCAACGGGCCTCGATGTTGCTCAGCCGGCCCACAGGGGTCCGGAGGTACTCAGTGGCCCTGGAGGGACAATGATGCCCTCCCGAGAGACCTAGGCGTCTTCAGAAGGGTACTTCCTTGAAAACAAAGCAGAACAGCGACTAAGAGCTCATGGAAGCAGCTGCACGCCTCCCTCTCTGCCCGGCTACTCAGGACCTAAACGGGAGGCTAGTTCCCACCTTGAGTCTCCTTTTAGCTCGAGAGCTCGTCAGGCTGACCACCAGCCGCGGCCATGGAAGCACCTGGTTTAGACAGAGCAAACTCATTTTTTCCCTAGAAGCGTTCCTACAGGGTTCGCAGGCCGGTCAAGAGCAGGGAACGTCCGGTAGCTTCAAGGCAGCGTGCACACGCAGCCTTCCAAATGGGAAAGCAAGGCTACTCCCAGCGGGCCCCCGTTTCCATGGGCACACTCAGCGTACACCCCTGTGGTCTCTAACGAGTCCAAAGAGACACAGGTTACCCTGTGTCTCCTTCCCTGAATCAACTTCTCGAAGTAGGGTGTTCGGCTTCCAGCGACCTGCCTCAACCAAGGGGCGCCGTCGCTGCTCCTCCGGGCCTGGGGCTGTTCAGAAGCCTGCATGCAGTGCCGCAGGAAGAACAGGACTTAAGTTGCAGTAAGAACGCGAGCCGGCTTTCTCTAGGAGGCACGGTGACTTCAGGCAGGAGGTCCTAGATGGAATGCGAGGCCCAGGGTTTCTCTGAGTGCGGCTCAGACTAGGGCAAGGCGCAAGAAGGCTTCGACGCCAGGTGGGACGTGCCAGGACGGTGCTCCCGAACGTGGGCGAGTGCTGGGGAAATGAAGCTGCTCCACACGGGAGTGCAGTGCGTTTCCCTACGCTCGGCATACACACAGGGGCCCCCAAAGGGCTACGGGCCTGGATGTTGCTTAGCAGACCCAGGTGGGCCCGGGGGTACTCCGTGCTCCTGCCGGGAGCAGGGTGCCCCCGCTAGCGTCCTAGGTGTCCAGAAAATTGTGCGGCCGTTCAAGGTACGCCGAGCAGAGGCCACCGCCTCACAGAAACTGCAGCACGCCTCCGCTTCTGCACGGCAAATCCGGGCCTTACCTCCAGGCGTGTGTTCGTGCTGGGTGTTGCCGGTAGCGGCACGGCATGGTAAGACGCTGACTTTCTCCTCGAGCAGAGTGACTTCAGGTACGAGGGCCTCGACGCATTCAGAGCAGGGCGTTCTCTCACGGCAGCTCACACAGGGGCCACGACAAGGTCTTCCGGGCCCTTCGGACTCACCGGAAATATTGTCCTGAGGCTGTTCGAGGACTCTGGAAATGTAGCTCTCCTCAAGGGACGTGCAGTGTGCTGCCCATCACTCGGCAGGCACAGAGGGCCTCCGAGGGATCCACCAGTGGGCCTCGAAGTTGCTCAGCCGGCCCACAGGGGTCTGCAGGTGCTCAGTGAACTTGGAGGGAAAATGATGCATAACCCGAGAGGCCTAGGAGTCCTCAAAAGGGGACTTCCTTTAAAGTAAAGCGTATACGCGACTAAGAACGCGTGGAAACAGCTGCACGTCTCCCTTTCTGCACGGCTGCTAAGGGCCTAACCTGGAGGCAGGTTTTCACGTTGAGGTTCCCTTTAGCTCTAGAGCTGGTCGGGCGGACCGCCACCGCGGCCGTGGAAGCACCTGGCTCAGACAGAGCAAAGTCATCATTTTCCCCGAAGCAGTCTCACAGTGTTTACAGGCCTGTCAAGAGCAGGGGATGGCAGGTAGCCTCACGGCAGCGTGAAAGCAGCCTTCAAAACGGGAAAGCAAGCCTAGTTCCGGCAGGCCCCCGTTTGCATGGGCACACTCGGCATACATCCCTGTGGTTTCTAACAAGTCCAAAGAGACACAGGTTACCCTGTGGTTCCTTCCCTGGATCAACTCCTCGAAGTCGGGTGTTCTGCATCAAGGAAACTGCCTCCACCAAGGAACGCCGCGGCTACGCCTCTGGGCCTGTGGCTATCCAAAAGCCTGCAGTGCCGCGGGAAGAACAGAACTGAGATTGCGGTGGGCACGCAAGCCGACCTTCTCTCTAGGAGGCGCGGTGACTTCAGGCAGGAGGTCCTAGGTGGAATGTGAAGCCGAGGGTTAATCTGAGTGCCGCTCGACTAGGGCCATGCGTAAGACTTGCACGCCAGGTGGGACGTGCCAGAACGGTGCTCCCGAACGAGGGCGAGTGCTATGGGAAACGAAGCTGCTCCAAAAGAGAGGGCAGCGCCTTTCCCGACGCTCGGCATGCACAGAGTGCCTCCACAGGGCTACTGGCCTGGAGGTTGCTCAGCAGACCCACGGGGTCCTGTGGGTACTCAGTGTTCCCGCCGGGAGCGGGGTGCCCGCGCGGGCCTCCTAGGTGTCCAGAAAGCCGTGCTGCAGTTAGAGATATGCAGAGCAGGGGCCACGGCCGCATGGAAACTGCTGCACGCCTCCGCTTCTGCACGGAAAGCAGGGCCTTACCTCCAGGCACGTGCTCACGCTGGGTGCCCCTTTGGCGCCACAGCGTGGTAAGCTGCTGGCTTTCTCCTCGAGCAGGGTGCCTTTAGGGGCGAGGTCCTCGCAGTGGTCAGAGCAGAGTGTTTTCTCATGGCCGCTCACACAAGGGCCACGACAAAAGACTTCCTGGGCACTTCGGACTCACCAGCAATGGGGTCCTGAGGCTGTCCGAGGACCCTGGAAATGCAGCTCCCCTCAAGGAACGGGCCGTGTGTTGCCCGTCACTCGGCACACGCAGAGGGCCTCCACCGGACAGACCAACGGGCCTCGATGTTGCTCAGCCGGCCCACAGGGGTCCGGAGGTACTCAGTGGCCCTGGAGGGACAATGATGCCCTCCCGAGAGACCTAGGCGTCTTCAGAAGGGTACTTCCTTGAAAACAAAGCAGAACAGCGACTAAGAGCTCATGGAAGCAGCTGCACGCCTCCCTCTCTGCCCGGCTACTCAGGACCTAAACGGGAGGCTAGTTCCCACCTTGAGTCTCCTTTTAGCTCGAGAGCTCGTCAGGCTGACCACCAGCCGCGGCCATGGAAGCACCTGGTTTAGACAGAGCAAACTCATTTTTTCCCCAGAAGCGTTCCTACAGGGTTCGCAGGCCGGTCAAGAGCAGGGAACGTCCGGTAGCTTCAAGGCAGCGTGCACACGCAGCCTTCCAAATGGGAAAGCAAGGCTACTCCCAGCGGGCCCCCGTTTCCATGGGCACACTCAGCGTACACCCCTGTGGTCTCTAACGAGTCCAAAGAGACACAGGTTACCCTGTGTCTCCTTCCCTGAATCAACTTCTCGAAGTAGGGTGTTCGGCTTCCAGCGACCTGCCTCAACCAAGGGGCGCCGTCGCTGCTCCTCCGGGCCTGGGGCTGTTCAGAAGCCTGCATGCAGTGCCGCAGGAAGAACAGGACTTAAGTTGCAGTAAGAACGCGAGCCGGCTTTCTCTAGGAGGCACGGTGACTTCAGGCAGGAGGTCCTAGATGGAATGCGAGGCCCAGGGTTTCTCTGAGTGCGGCTCAGACTAGGGCAAGGCGCAAGAAGGCTTCGACGCCAGGTGGGACGTGCCAGGACGGTGCTCCCGAACGTGGGCGAGTGCTGGGGAAATGAAGCTGCTCCACACGGGAGTGCAGTGCGTTTCCCTACGCTCGGCATACACACAGGGGCCCCCAAAGGGCTACGGGCCTGGATGTTGCTTAGCAGACCCAGGTGGGCCCGGGGGTACTCCGTGCTCCTGCCGGGAGCAGGGTGCCCCCGCTAGCGTCCTAGGTGTCCAGAAAATTGTGCGGCCGTTCAAGGTACGCCGAGCAGAGGCCACCGCCTCACGGAAACTGCAGCACGCCTCCGCTTCTGCACGGCAAATCCGGGCCTTACCTCCAGGCGTGTGTTCGTGCTGGGTGTTGCCGGTAGCGGCACGGCATGGTAAGACGCTGACTTTCTCCTCGAGCAGAGTGACTTCAGGTACGAGGGCCTCGACGCATTCAGAGCAGGGCGTTCTCTCACGGCAGCTCACACAGGGGCCACGACAAGGTCTTCCGGGCCCTTCGGACTCACCGGAAATATTGTCCTGAGGCTGTTCGAGGACTCTGGAAATGTAGCTCTCCTCAAGGGACGTGCAGTGTGCTGCCCATCACTCGGCAGGCACAGAGGGCCTCCGAGGGATCCACCAGTGGGCCTCGAAGTTGCTCAGCCGGCCCACAGGGGTCTGCAGGTGCTCAGTGAACTTGGAGGGAAAATGATGCATAACCCGAGAGGCCTAGGAGTCCTCAAAAGGGGACTTCCTTTAAAGTAAAGCGTATACGCGACTAAGAACGCGTGGAAACAGCTGCACGTCTCCCTTTCTGCACGGCTGCTAAGGGCCTAACCTGGAGGCAGGTTTTCACGTTGAGGTTCCCTTTAGCTCTAGAGCTGGTCGGGCGGACCGCCACCGCGGCCGTGGAAGCACCTGGCTCAGACAGAGCAAAGTCATCATTTTCCCCGAAGCAGTCTCACAGCGTTTACAGGCCTGTCAAGAGCAGGGGATGGCAGGTAGCCTCACGGCAGCGTGAAAGCAGCCTTCAAAACGGGAAAGCAAGCCTAGTTCCGGCAGGCCCCCGTTTGCATGGGCACACTCGGCATACATCCCTGTGGTTTCTAACAAGTCCAAAGAGACACAGGTTACCCTGTGGTTCCTTCCCTGGATCAACTCCTCGAAGTCGGGTGTTCTGCATCAAGGAAACTGCCTCCACCAAGGAACGCCGCGGCTACGCCTCTGGGCCTGTGGCTATCCAAAAGCCTGCAGTGCCGCGGGAAGAACAGAACTGAGATTGCGGTGGGCACGCAAGCCGACCTTCTCTCTAGGAGGCGCGGTGACTTCAGGCAGGAGGTCCTAGGTGGAATGTGAAGCCGAGGGTTAATCTGAGTGCCGCTCGACTAGGGCCATGCGTAAGACTTGCACGCCAGGTGGGACGTGCCAGAACGGTGCTCCCGAACGAGGGCGAGTGCTATGGGAAACGAAGCTGCTCCAAAAGAGAGGGCAGCGCCTTTCCCGACGCTCGGCATGCACAGAGTGCCTCCACAGGGCTACTGGCCTGGAGGTTGCTCAGCAGACCCACGGGGTCCTGTGGGTACTCAGTGTTCCCGCCGGGAGCGGGGTGCCCGCGCGGGCCTCCTAGGTGTCCAGAAAACCGTGCTGCAGTTAGAGATATGCAGAGCAGGGGCCACGGCCGCATGGAAACTGCTGCACGCCTCCGCTTCTGCACGGAAAGCAGGGCCTTACCTCCAGGCGTGTGTTCGTGCTGGGTGTTGCCGGTAGCGGCACGGCATGGTAAGACGCTGACTTTCTCCTCGAGCAGAGTGACTTCAGGTACGAGGGCCTCGACGCATTCAGAGCAGGGCGTTCTCTCACGGCAGCTCACACAGGGGCCACGACAAGGTCTTCCGGGCCCTTCGGACTCACCGGAAATATTGTCCTGAGGCTGTTCGAGGACTCTGGAAATGTAGCTCTCCTCAAGGGACGTGCAGTGTGCTGCCCATCACTCGGCAGGCACAGAGGGCCTCCGAGGGATCCACCAGTGGGCCTCGAAGTTGCTCAGCCGGCCCACAGGGGTCTGCAGGTGCTCAGTGAACTTGGAGGGAAAATGATGCATAACCCGAGAGGCCTAGGAGTCCTCAAAAGGGGACTTCCTTTAAAGTAAAGCGTATACGCGACTAAGAACGCGTGGAAACAGCTGCACGTCTCCCTTTCTGCACGGCTGCTAAGGGCCTAACCTGGAGGCAGGTTTTCACGTTGAGGTTCCCTTTAGCTCTAGAGCTGGTCGGGCGGACCGCCACCGCGGCCGTGGAAGCACCTGGCTCAGACAGAGCAAAGTCATCATTTTCCCCGAAGCAGTCTCACAGTGTTTACAGGCCTGTCAAGAGCAGGGGATGGCAGGTAGCCTCACGGCAGCGTGAAAGCAGCCTTCAAAACGGGAAAGCAAGCCTAGTTCCGGCAGGCCCCCGTTTGCATGGGCACACTCGGCATACATCCCTGTGGTTTCTAACAAGTCCAAAGAGACACAGGTTACCCTGTGGTTCCTTCCCTGGATCAACTCCTCGAAGTCGGGTGTTCTGCATCAAGGAAACTGCCTCCACCAAGGAACGCCGCGGCTACGCCTCTGGGCCTGTGGCTATCCAAAAGCCTGCAGTGCCGCGGGAAGAACAGAACTGAGATTGCGGTGGGCACGCAAGCCGACCTTCTCTCTAGGAGGCGCGGTGACTTCAGGCAGGAGGTCCTAGGTGGAATGTGAAGCCGAGGGTTAATCTGAGTGCCGCTCGACTAGGGCCATGCGTAAGACTTGCACGCCAGGTGGGACGTGCCAGAACGGTGCTCCCGAACGAGGGCGAGTGCTATGGGAAACGAAGCTGCTCCAAAAGAGAGGGCAGCGCCTTTCCCGACGCTCGGCATGCACAGAGTGCCTCCACAGGGCTACTGGCCTGGAGGTTGCTCAGCAGACCCACGGGGTCCTGTGGGTACTCAGTGTTCCCGCCGGGAGCGGGGTGCCCGCGCGGGCCTCCTAGGTGTCCAGAAAACCGTGCTGCAGTTAGAGATATGCAGAGCAGGGGCCACGGCCGCATGGAAACTGCTGCACGCCTCCGCTTCTGCACGGAAAGCAGGGCCTTACCTCCAGGCACGTGCTCACGCTGGGTGCCCCTTTGGCGCCACAGCGTGGTAAGCTGCTGGCTTTCTCCTCGAGCAGGGTGCCTTTAGGGGCGAGGTCCTCGCAGTGGTCAGAGCAGTGTTTTCTCATGGCCGCTCACACAAGGGCCACGACAAAAGACTTCCTGGGCACTTCGGACTCACCAGCAATGGGGTCCTGAGGCTGTCCGAGGACCCTGGAAATGCAGCTCCCCTCAAGGAACGGGCCGTGTGTTGCCCGTCACTCGGCACACGCAGAGGGCCTCCACCGGACAGACCAACGGGCCTCGATGTTGCTCAGCCGGCCCACAGGGGTCCGGAGGTACTCAGTGGCCCTGGAGGGACAATGATGCCCTCCCGAGAGACCTAGGCGTCTTCAGAAGGGTACTTCCTTGAAAACAAAGCAGAACAGCGACTAAGAGCTCATGGAAGCAGCTGCACGCCTCCCTCTCTGCCCGGCTACTCAGGACCTAAACGGGAGGCTAGTTCCCACCTTGAGTCTCCTTTTAGCTCGAGAGCTCGTCAGGCTGACCACCAGCCGCGGCCATGCAAGCACCTGGTTTAGACAGAGCAAACTCATTTTTTCCCCAGAAGCGTTCCTACAGGGTTCGCAGGCCGGTCAAGAGCAGGGAACGTCCGGTAGCTTCAAGGCAGCGTGCACACGCAGCCTTCCAAATGGGAAAGCAAGGCTACTCCCAGCGGGCCCCCGTTTCCATGGGCACACTCAGCGTACACCCCTGTGGTCTCTAACGAGTCCAAAGAGACACAGGTTACCCTGTGTCTCCTTCCCTGAATCAACTTCTCGAAGTAGGGTGTTCGGCTTCCAGCGACCTGCCTCAACCAAGGGGCGCCGTCGCTGCTCCTCCGGGCCTGGGGCTGTTCAGAAGCCTGCATGCAGTGCCGCAGGAAGAACAGGACTTAAGTTGCAGTAAGAACGCGAGCCGGCTTTCTCTAGGAGGCACGGTGACTTCAGGCAGGAGGTCCTAGATGGAATGCGAGGCCCAGGGTTTCTCTGAGTGCGGCTCAGACTAGGGCAAGGCGCAAGAAGGCTTCGACGCCAGGTGGGACGTGCCAGGACGGTGCTCCCGAACGTGGGCGAGTGCTGGGGAAATGAAGCTGCTCCACACGGGAGTGCAGTGCGTTTCCCTACGCTCGGCATACACACAGGGGCCCCCAAAGGGCTACGGGCCTGGATGTTGCTTAGCAGACCCAGGTGGGCCCGGGGGTACTCCGTGCTCCTGCCGGGAGCAGGGTGCCCCCGCTAGCGTCCTAGGTGTCCAGAAAATTGTGCGGCCGTTCAAGGTACGCCGAGCAGAGGCCACCGCCTCACGGAAACTGCAGCACGCCTCCGCTTCTGCACGGCAAATCCGGGCCTTACCTCCAGGCGTGTGTTCGTGCTGGGTGTTGCCGGTAGCGGCACGGCATGGTAAGACGCTGACTTTCTCCTCGAGCAGAGTGACTTCAGGTACGAGGGCCTCGACGCATTCAGAGCAGGGCGTTCTCTCACGGCAGCTCACACAGGGGCCACGACAAGGTCTTCCGGGCCCTTCGGACTCACCGGAAATATTGTCCTGAGGCTGTTCGAGGACTCTGGAAATGTAGCTCTCCTCAAGGGACGTGCAGTGTGCTGCCCATCACTCGGCAGGCACAGAGGGCCTCCGAGGGATCCACCAGTGGGCCTCGAAGTTGCTCAGCCGGCCCACAGGGGTCTGCAGGTGCTCAGTGAACTTGGAGGGAAAATGATGCATAACCCGAGAGGCCTAGGAGTCCTCAAAAGGGGACTTCCTTTAAAGTAAAGCGTATACGCGACTAAGAACGCGTGGAAACAGCTGCACGTCTCCCTTTCTGCACGGCTGCTAAGGGCCTAACCTGGAGGCAGGTTTTCACGTTGAGGTTCCCTTTAGCTCTAGAGCTGGTCGGGCGGACCGCCACCGCGGCCGTGGAAGCACCTGGCTCAGACAGAGCAAAGTCATCATTTTCCCCGAAGCAGTCTCACAGTGTTTACAGGCCTGTCAAGAGCAGGGGATGGCAGGTAGCCTCACGGCAGCGTGAAAGCAGCCTTCAAAACGGGAAAGCAAGCCTAGTTCCGGCAGGCCCCCGTTTGCATGGGCACACTCGGCATACATCCCTGTGGTTTCTAACAAGTCCAAAGAGACACAGGTTACCCTGTGGTTCCTTCCCTGGATCAACTCCTCGAAGTCGGGTGTTCTGCATCAAGGAAACTGCCTCCACCAAGGAACGCCGCGGCTACGCCTCTGGGCCTGTGGCTATCCAAAAGCCTGCAGTGCCGCGGGAAGAACAGAACTGAGATTGCGGTGGGCACGCAAGCCGACCTTCTCTCTAGGAGGCGCGGTGACTTCAGGCAGGAGGTCCTAGGTGGAATGTGAAGCCGAGGGTTAATCTGAGTGCCGCTCGACTAGGGCCATGCGTAAGACTTGCACGCCAGGTGGGACGTGCCAGAACGGTGCTCCCGAACGAGGGCGAGTGCTATGGGAAACGAAGCTGCTCCAAAAGAGAGGGCAGCGCCTTTCCCGACGCTCGGCATGCACAGAGTGCCTCCACAGGGCTACTGGCCTGGAGGTTGCTCAGCAGACCCACGGGGTCCTGTGGGTACTCAGTGTTCCCGCCGGGAGCGGGGTGCCCGCGCGGGCCTCCTAGGTGTCCAGAAAACCGTGCTGCAGTTAGAGATATGCAGAGCAGGGGCCACGGCCGCATGGAAACTGCTGCACGCCTCCGCTTCTGCACGGAAAGCAGGGCCTTACCTCCAGGCACGTGCTCACGCTGGGTGCCCCTTTGGCGCCACAGCGTGGTAAGCTGCTGGCTTTCTCCTCGAGCAGGGTGCCTTTAGGGGCGAGGTCCTCGCAGTGGTCAGAGCAGAGTGTTTTCTCATGGCCGCTCACACAAGGGCCACGACAAAAGACTTCCTGGGCACTTCGGACTCACCAGCAATGGGGTCCTGAGGCTGTCCGAGGACCCTGGAAATGCAGCTCCCCTCAAGGAACGGGCCGTGTGTTGCCCGTCACTCGGCACACGCAGAGGGCCTCCACCGGACAGACCAACGGGCCTCGATGTTGCTCAGCCGGCCCACAGGGGTCCGGAGGTACTCAGTGGCCCTGGAGGGACAATGATGCCCTCCCGAGAGACCTAGGCGTCTTCAGAAGGGTACTTCCTTGAAAACAAAGCAGAACAGCGACTAAGAGCTCATGGAAGCAGCTGCACGCCTCCCTCTCTGCCCGGCTACTCAGGACCTAAACGGGAGGCTAGTTCCCACCTTGAGTCTCCTTTTAGCTCGAGAGCTCGTCAGGCTGACCACCAGCCGCGGCCATGCAAGCACCTGGTTTAGACAGAGCAAACTCATTTTTTCCCCAGAAGCGTTCCTACAGGGTTCGCAGGCCGGTCAAGAGCAGGGAACGTCCGGTAGCTTCAAGGCAGCGTGCACACGCAGCCTTCCAAATGGGAAAGCAAGGCTACTCCCAGCGGGCCCCCGTTTCCATGGGCACACTCAGCGTACACCCCTGTGGTCTCTAACGAGTCCAAAGAGACACAGGTTACCCTGTGTCTCCTTCCCTGAATCAACTTCTCGAAGTAGGGTGTTCGGCTTCCAGCGACCTGCCTCAACCAAGGGGCGCCGTCGCTGCTCCTCCGGGCCTGGGGCTGTTCAGAAGCCTGCATGCAGTGCCGCAGGAAGAACAGGACTTAAGTTGCAGTAAGAACGCGAGCCGGCTTTCTCTAGGAGGCACGGTGACTTCAGGCAGGAGGTCCTAGATGGAATGCGAGGCCCAGGGTTTCTCTGAGTGCGGCTCAGACTAGGGCAAGGCGCAAGAAGGCTTCGACGCCAGGTGGGACGTGCCAGGACGGTGCTCCCGAACGTGGGCGAGTGCTGGGGAAATGAAGCTGCTCCACACGGGAGTGCAGTGCGTTTCCCTACGCTCGGCATACACACAGGGGCCCCCAAAGGGCTACGGGCCTGGATGTTGCTTAGCAGACCCAGGTGGGCCCGGGGGTACTCCGTGCTCCTGCCGGGAGCAGGGTGCCCCCGCTAGCGTCCTAGGTGTCCAGAAAATTGTGCGGCCGTTCAAGGTACGCCGAGCAGAGGCCACCGCCTCACGGAAACTGCAGCACGCCTCCGCTTCTGCACGGCAAATCCGGGCCTTACCTCCAGGCGTGTGTTCGTGCTGGGTGTTGCCGGTAGCGGCACGGCATGGTAAGACGCTGACTTTCTCCTCGAGCAGAGTGACTTCAGGTACGAGGGCCTCGACGCATTCAGAGCAGGGCGTTCTCTCACGGCAGCTCACACAGGGGCCACGACAAGGTCTTCCGGGCCCTTCGGACTCACCGGAAATATTGTCCTGAGGCTGTTCGAGGACTCTGGAAATGTAGCTCTCCTCAAGGGACGTGCAGTGTGCTGCCCATCACTCGGCAGGCACAGAGGGCCTCCGAGGGATCCACCAGTGGGCCTCGAAGTTGCTCAGCCGGCCCACAGGGGTCTGCAGGTGCTCAGTGAACTTGGAGGGAAAATGATGCATAACCCGAGAGGCCTAGGAGTCCTCAAAAGGGGACTTCCTTTAAAGTAAAGCGTATACGCGACTAAGAACGCGTGGAAACAGCTGCACGTCTCCCTTTCTGCACGGCTGCTAAGGGCCTAACCTGGAGGCAGGTTTTCACGTTGAGGTTCCCTTTAGCTCTAGAGCTGGTCGGGCGGACCGCCACCGCGGCCGTGGAAGCACCTGGCTCAGACAGAGCAAAGTCATCATTTTCCCCGAAGCAGTCTCACAGCGTATACAGGCCTGTCAAGAGCAGGGGATGGCAGGTAGCCTCACGGCAGCGTGAAAGCAGCCTTCAAAACGGGAAAGCAAGCCTAGTTCCGGCAGGCCCCCGTTTGCATGGGCACACTCGGCATACATCCCTGTGGTTTCTAACAAGTCCAAAGAGACACAGGTTACCCTGTGGTTCCTTCCCTGGATCAACTCCTCGAAGTCGGGTGTTCTGCATCAAGGAAACTGCCTCCACCAAGGAACGCCGCGGCTACGCCTCTGGGCCTGTGGCTATCCAAAAGCCTGCAGTGCCGCGGGAAGAACAGAACTGAGATTGCGGTGGGCACGCAAGCCGACCTTCTCTCTAGGAGGCGCGGTGACTTCAGGCAGGAGGTCCTAGGTGGAATGTGAAGCCGAGGGTTAATCTGAGTGCCGCTCGACTAGGGCCATGCGTAAGACTTGCACGCCAGGTGGGACGTGCCAGAACGGTGCTCCCGAACGAGGGCGAGTGCTATGGGAAACGAAGCTGCTCCAAAAGAGAGGGCAGCGCCTTTCCCGACGCTCGGCATGCACAGAGTGCCTCCACAGGGCTACTGGCCTGGAGGTTGCTCAGCAGACCCACGGGGTCCTGTGGGTACTCAGTGTTCCCGCCGGGAGCGGGGTGCCCGCGCGGGCCTCCTAGGTGTCCAGAAAACCGTGCTGCAGTTAGAGATATGCAGAGCAGGGGCCACGGCCGCATGGAAACTGCTGCACGCCTCCGCTTCTGCACGGAAAGCAGGGCCTTACCTCCAGGCACGTGCTCACGCTGGGTGCCCCTTTGGCGCCACAGCGTGGTAAGCTGCTGGCTTTCTCCTCGAGCAGGGTGCCTTTAGGGGCGAGGTCCTCGCAGTGGTCAGAGCAGAGTGTTTTCTCATGGCCGCTCACACAAGGGCCACGACAAAAGACTTCCTGGGCACTTCGGACTCACCAGCAATGGGGTCCTGAGGCTGTCCGAGGACCCTGGAAATGCAGCTCCCCTCAAGGAACGGGCCGTGTGTTGCCCGTCACTCGGCACACGCAGAGGGCCTCCACCGGACAGACCAACGGGCCTCGATGTTGCTCAGCCGGCCCACAGGGGTCCGGAGGTACTCAGTGGCCCTGGAGGGACAATGATGCCCTCCCGAGAGACCTAGGCGTCTTCAGAAGGGTACTTCCTTGAAAACAAAGCAGAACAGCGACTAAGAGCTCATGGAAGCAGCTGCACGCCTCCCTCTCTGCCCGGCTACTCAGGACCTAAACGGGAGGCTAGTTCCCACCTTGAGTCTCCTTTTAGCTCGAGAGCTCGTCAGGCTGACCACCAGCCGCGGCCATGCAAGCACCTGGTTTAGACAGAGCAAACTCATTTTTTCCCCAGAAGCGTTCCTACAGGGTTCGCAGGCCGGTCAAGAGCAGGGAACGTCCGGTAGCTTCAAGGCAGCGTGCACACGCAGCCTTCCAAATGGGAAAGCAAGGCTACTCCCAGCGGGCCCCCGTTTCCATGGGCACACTCAGCGTACACCCCTGTGGTCTCTAACGAGTCCAAAGAGACACAGGTTACCCTGTGTCTCCTTCCCTGAATCAACTTCTCGAAGTAGGGTGTTCGGCTTCCAGCGACCTGCCTCAACCAAGGGGCGCCGTCGCTGCTCCTCCGGGCCTGGGGCTGTTCAGAAGCCTGCATGCAGTGCCGCAGGAAGAACAGGACTTAAGTTGCAGTAAGAACGCGAGCCGGCTTTCTCTAGGAGGCACGGTGACTTCAGGCAGGAGGTCCTAGATGGAATGCGAGGCCCAGGGTTTCTCTGAGTGCGGCTCAGACTAGGGCAAGGCGCAAGAAGGCTTCGACGCCAGGTGGGACGTGCCAGGACGGTGCTCCCGAACGTGGGCGAGTGCTGGGGAAATGAAGCTGCTCCACACGGGAGTGCAGTGCGTTTCCCTACGCTCGGCATACACACAGGGGCCCCCAAAGGGCTACGGGCCTGGATGTTGCTTAGCAGACCCAGGTGGGCCCGGGGGTACTCCGTGCTCCTGCCGGGAGCAGGGTGCCCCCGCTAGCGTCCTAGGTGTCCAGAAAATTGTGCGGCCGTTCAAGGTACGCCGAGCAGAGGCCACCGCCTCACGGAAACTGCAGCACGCCTCCGCTTCTGCACGGCAAATCCGGGCCTTACCTCCAGGCGTGTGTTCGTGCTGGGTGTTGCCGGTAGCGGCACGGCATGGTAAGACGCTGACTTTCTCCTCGAGCAGAGTGACTTCAGGTACGAGGGCCTCGACGCATTCAGAGCAGGGCGTTCTCTCACGGCAGCTCACACAGGGGCCACGACAAGGTCTTCCGGGCCCTTCGGACTCACCGGAAATATTGTCCTGAGGCTGTTCGAGGACTCTGGAAATGTAGCTCTCCTCAAGGGACGTGCAGTGTGCTGCCCATCACTCGGCAGGCACAGAGGGCCTCCGAGGGATCCACCAGTGGGCCTCGAAGTTGCTCAGCCGGCCCACAGGGGTCTGCAGGTGCTCAGTGAACTTGGAGGGAAAATGATGCATAACCCGAGAGGCCTAGGAGTCCTCAAAAGGGGACTTCCTTTAAAGTAAAGCGTATACGCGACTAAGAACGCGTGGAAACAGCTGCACGTCTCCCTTTCTGCACGGCTGCTAAGGGCCTAACCTGGAGGCAGGTTTTCACGTTGAGGTTCCCTTTAGCTCTAGAGCTGGTCGGGCGGACCGCCACCGCGGCCGTGGAAGCACCTGGCTCAGACAGAGCAAAGTCATCATTTTCCCCGAAGCAGTCTCACAGTGTTTACAGGCCTGTCAAGAGCAGGGGATGGCAGGTAGCCTCACGGCAGCGTGAAAGCAGCCTTCAAAACGGGAAAGCAAGCCTAGTTCCGGCAGGCCCCCGTTTGCATGGGCACACTCGGCATACATCCCTGTGGTTTCTAACAAGTCCAAAGAGACACAGGTTACCCTGTGGTTCCTTCCCTGGATCAACTCCTCGAAGTCGGGTGTTCTGCATCAAGGAAACTGCCTCCACCAAGGAACGCCGCGGCTACGCCTCTGGGCCTGTGGCTATCCAAAAGCCTGCAGTGCCGCGGGAAGAACAGAACTGAGATTGCGGTGGGCACGCAAGCCGACCTTCTCTCTAGGAGGCGCGGTGACTTCAGGCAGGAGGTCCTAGGTGGAATGTGAAGCCGAGGGTTAATCTGAGTGCCGCTCGACTAGGGCCATGCGTAAGACTTGCACGCCAGGTGGGACGTGCCAGAACGGTGCTCCCGAACGAGGGCGAGTGCTATGGGAAACGAAGCTGCTCCAAAAGAGAGGGCAGCGCCTTTCCCGACGCTCGGCATGCACAGAGTGCCTCCACAGGGCTACTGGCCTGGAGGTTGCTCAGCAGACCCACGGGGTCCTGTGGGTACTCAGTGTTCCCGCCGGGAGCGGGGTGCCCGCGCGGGCCTCCTAGGTGTCCAGAAAACCGTGCTGCAGTTAGAGATATGCAGAGCAGGGGCCACGGCCGCATGGAAACTGCTGCACGCCTCCGCTTCTGCACGGAAAGCAGGGCCTTACCTCCAGGCACGTGCTCACGCTGGGTGCCCCTTTGGCGCCACAGCGTGGTAAGCTGCTGGCTTTCTCCTCGAGCAGGGTGCCTTTAGGGGCGAGGTCCTCGCAGTGGTCAGAGCAGAGTGTTTTCTCATGGCCGCTCACACAAGGGCCACGACAAAAGACTTCCTGGGCACTTCGGACTCACCAGCAATGGGGTCCTGAGGCTGTCCGAGGACCCTGGAAATGCAGCTCCCCTCAAGGAACGGGCCGTGTGTTGCCCGTCACTCGGCACACGCAGAGGGCCTCCACCGGACAGACCAACGGGCCTCGATGTTGCTCAGCCGGCCCACAGGGGTCCGGAGGTACTCAGTGGCCCTGGAGGGACAATGATGCCCTCCCGAGAGACCTAGGCGTCTTCAGAAGGGTACTTCCTTGAAAACAAAGCAGAACAGCGACTAAGAGCTCATGGAAGCAGCTGCACGCCTCCCTCTCTGCCCGGCTACTCAGGACCTAAACGGGAGGCTAGTTCCCACCTTGAGTCTCCTTTTAGCTCGAGAGCTCGTCAGGCTGACCAC
The DNA here is from genome assembly GCF_059928025.1 of Delphinapterus leucas. Taxonomy (NCBI): domain Eukaryota; kingdom Metazoa; phylum Chordata; class Mammalia; order Artiodactyla; family Monodontidae; genus Delphinapterus; species Delphinapterus leucas. The sequence goes on along the minus strand of NW_028322262.1, from coordinate 2,831,367 downwards.
CAGCCGCGGCCATGGAAGCACCTGGTTTAGACAGAGCAAACTCATTTTTTCCCCAGAAGCGTTCCTACAGGGTTCGCAGGCCGGTCAAGAGCAGGGAACGTCCGGTAGCTTCAAGGCAGCGTGCACACGCAGCCTTCCAAATGGGAAAGCAAGGCTACTCCCAGCGGGCCCCCGTTTCCATGGGCACACTCAGCGTACACCCCTGTGGTCTCTAACGAGTCCAAAGAGACACAGGTTACCCTGTGTCTCCTTCCCTGAATCAACTTCTCGAAGTAGGGTGTTCGGCTTCCAGCGACCTGCCTCAACCAAGGGGCGCCGTCGCTGCTCCTCCGGGCCTGGGGCTGTTCAGAAGCCTGCATGCAGTGCCGCAGGAAGAACAGGACTTAAGTTGCAGTAAGAACGCGAGCCGGCTTTCTCTAGGAGGCACGGTGACTTCAGGCAGGAGGTCCTAGATGGAATGCGAGGCCCAGGGTTTCTCTGAGTGCGGCTCAGACTAGGGCAAGGCGCAAGAAGGCTTCGACGCCAGGTGGGACGTGCCAGGACGGTGCTCCCGAACGTGGGCGAGTGCTGGGGAAATGAAGCTGCTCCACACGGGAGTGCAGTGCGTTTCCCTACGCTCGGCATACACACAGGGGCCCCCAAAGGGCTACGGGCCTGGATGTTGCTTAGCAGACCCAGGTGGGCCCGGGGGTACTCCGTGCTCCTGCCGGGAGCAGGGTGCCCCCGCTAGCGTCCTAGGTGTCCAGAAAATTGTGCGGCCGTTCAAGGTACGCCGAGCAGAGGCCACCGCCTCACGGAAACTGCAGCACGCCTCCGCTTCTGCACGGCAAATCCGGGCCTTACCTCCAGGCGTGTGTTCGTGCTGGGTGTTGCCGGTAGCGGCACGGCATGGTAAGACGCTGACTTTCTCCTCGAGCAGAGTGACTTCAGGTACGAGGGCCTCGACGCATTCAGAGCAGGGCGTTCTCTCACGGCAGCTCACACAGGGGCCACGACAAGGTCTTCCGGGCCCTTCGGACTCACCGGAAATATTGTCCTGAGGCTGTTCGAGGACTCTGGAAATGTAGCTCTCCTCAAGGGACGTGCAGTGTGCTGCCCATCACTCGGCAGGCACAGAGGGCCTCCGAGGGATCCACCAGTGGGCCTCGAAGTTGCTCAGCCGGCCCACAGGGGTCTGCAGGTGCTCAGTGAACTTGGAGGGAAAATGATGCATAACCCGAGAGGCCTAGGAGTCCTCAAAAGGGGACTTCCTTTAAAGTAAAGCGTATACGCGACTAAGAACGCGTGGAAACAGCTGCACGTCTCCCTTTCTGCACGGCTGCTAAGGGCCTAACCTGGAGGCAGGTTTTCACGTTGAGGTTCCCTTTAGCTCTAGAGCTGGTCGGGCGGACCGCCACCGCGGCCGTGGAAGCACCTGGCTCAGACAGAGCAAAGTCATCATTTTCCCCGAAGCAGTCTCACAGTGTTTACAGGCCTGTCAAGAGCAGGGGATGGCAGGTAGCCTCACGGCAGCGTGAAAGCAGCCTTCAAAACGGGAAAGCAAGCCTAGTTCCGGCAGGCCCCCGTTTGCATGGGCACACTCGGCATACATCCCTGTGGTTTCTAACAAGTCCAAAGAGACACAGGTTACCCTGTGGTTCCTTCCCTGGATCAACTCCTCGAAGTCGGGTGTTCTGCATCAAGGAAACTGCCTCCACCAAGGAACGCCGCGGCTACGCCTCTGGGCCTGTGGCTATCCAAAAGCCTGCAGTGCCGCGGGAAGAACAGAACTGAGATTGCGGTGGGCACGCAAGCCGACCTTCTCTCTAGGAGGCGCGGTGACTTCAGGCAGGAGGTCCTAGGTGGAATGTGAAGCCGAGGGTTAATCTGAGTGCCGCTCGACTAGGGCCATGCGTAAGACTTGCACGCCAGGTGGGACGTGCCAGAACGGTGCTCCCGAACGAGGGCGAGTGCTATGGGAAACGAAGCTGCTCCAAAAGAGAGGGCAGCGCCTTTCCCGACGCTCGGCATGCACAGAGTGCCTCCACAGGGCTACTGGCCTGGAGGTTGCTCAGCAGACCCACGGGGTCCTGTGGGTACTCAGTGTTCCCGCCGGGAGCGGGGTGCCCGCGCGGGCCTCCTAGGTGTCCAGAAAACCGTGCTGCAGTTAGAGATATGCAGAGCAGGGGCCACGGCCGCATGGAAACTGCTGCACGCCTCCGCTTCTGCACGGAAAGCAGGGCCTTACCTCCAGGCACGTGCTCACGCTGGGTGCCCCTTTGGCGCCACAGCGTGGTAAGCTGCTGGCTTTCTCCTCGAGCAGGGTGCCTTTAGGGGCGAGGTCCTCGCAGTGGTCAGAGCAGAGTGTTTTCTCATGGCCGCTCACACAAGGGCCACGACAAAAGACTTCCTGGGCACTTCGGACTCACCAGCAATGGGGTCCTGAGGCTGTCCGAGGACCCTGGAAATGCAGCTCCCCTCAAGGAACGGGCCGTGTGTTGCCCGTCACTCGGCACACGCAGAGGGCCTCCACCGGACAGACCAACGGGCCTCGATGTTGCTCAGCCGGCCCACAGGGGTCCGGAGGTACTCAGTGGCCCTGGAGGGACAATGATGCCCTCCCGAGAGACCTAGGCGTCTTCAGAAGGGTACTTCCTTGAAAACAAAGCAGAACAGCGACTAAGAGCTCATGGAAGCAGCTGCACGCCTCCCTCTCTGCCCGGCTACTCAGGACCTAAACGGGAGGCTAGTTCCCACCTTGAGTCTCCTTTTAGCTCGAGAGCTCGTCAGGCTGACCACCAGCCGCGGCCATGCAAGCACCTGGTTTAGACAGAGCAAACTCATTTTTTCCCCAGAAGCGTTCCTACAGGGTTCGCAGGCCGGTCAAGAGCAGGGAACGTCCGGTAGCTTCAAGGCAGCGTGCACACGCAGCCTTCCAAATGGGAAAGCAAGGCTACTCCCAGCGGGCCCCCGTTTCCATGGGCACACTCAGCGTACACCCCTGTGGTCTCTAACGAGTCCAAAGAGACACAGGTTACCCTGTGTCTCCTTCCCTGAATCAACTTCTCGAAGTAGGGTGTTCGGCTTCCAGCGACCTGCCTCAACCAAGGGGCGCCGTCGCTGCTCCTCCGGGCCTGGGGCTGTTCAGAAGCCTGCATGCAGTGCCGCAGGAAGAACAGGACTTAAGTTGCAGTAAGAACGCGAGCCGGCTTTCTCTAGGAGGCACGGTGACTTCAGGCAGGAGGTCCTAGATGGAATGCGAGGCCCAGGGTTTCTCTGAGTGCGGCTCAGACTAGGGCAAGGCGCAAGAAGGCTTCGACGCCAGGTGGGACGTGCCAGGACGGTGCTCCCGAACGTGGGCGAGTGCTGGGGAAATGAAGCTGCTCCACACGGGAGTGCAGTGCGTTTCCCTACGCTCGGCATACACACAGGGGCCCCCAAAGGGCTACGGGCCTGGATGTTGCTTAGCAGACCCAGGTGGGCCCGGGGGTACTCCGTGCTCCTGCCGGGAGCAGGGTGCCCCCGCTAGCGTCCTAGGTGTCCAGAAAATTGTGCGGCCGTTCAAGGTACGCCGAGCAGAGGCCACCGCCTCACGGAAACTGCAGCACGCCTCCGCTTCTGCACGGCAAATCCGGGCCTTACCTCCAGGCGTGTGTTCGTGCTGGGTGTTGCCGGTAGCGGCACGGCATGGTAAGACGCTGACTTTCTCCTCGAGCAGAGTGACTTCAGGTACGAGGGCCTCGACGCATTCAGAGCAGGGCGTTCTCTCACGGCAGCTCACACAGGGGCCACGACAAGGTCTTCCGGGCCCTTCGGACTCACCGGAAATATTGTCCTGAGGCTGTTCGAGGACTCTGGAAATGTAGCTCTCCTCAAGGGACGTGCAGTGTGCTGCCCATCACTCGGCAGGCACAGAGGGCCTCCGAGGGATCCACCAGTGGGCCTCGAAGTTGCTCAGCCGGCCCACAGGGGTCTGCAGGTGCTCAGTGAACTTGGAGGGAAAATGATGCATAACCCGAGAGGCCTAGGAGTCCTCAAAAGGGGACTTCCTTTAAAGTAAAGCGTATACGCGACTAAGAACGCGTGGAAACAGCTGCACGTCTCCCTTTCTGCACGGCTGCTAAGGGCCTAACCTGGAGGCAGGTTTTCACGTTGAGGTTCCCTTTAGCTCTAGAGCTGGTCGGGCGGACCGCCACCGCGGCCGTGGAAGCACCTGGCTCAGACAGAGCAAAGTCATCATTTTCCCCGAAGCAGTCTCACAGTGTTTACAGGCCTGTCAAGAGCAGGGGATGGCAGGTAGCCTCACGGCAGCGTGAAAGCAGCCTTCAAAACGGGAAAGCAAGCCTAGTTCCGGCAGGCCCCCGTTTGCATGGGCACACTCGGCATACATCCCTGTGGTTTCTAACAAGTCCAAAGAGACACAGGTTACCCTGTGGTTCCTTCCCTGGATCAACTCCTCGAAGTCGGGTGTTCTGCATCAAGGAAACTGCCTCCACCAAGGAACGCCGCGGCTACGCCTCTGGGCCTGTGGCTATCCAAAAGCCTGCAGTGCCGCGGGAAGAACAGAACTGAGATTGCGGTGGGCACGCAAGCCGACCTTCTCTCTAGGAGGCGCGGTGACTTCAGGCAGGAGGTCCTAGGTGGAATGTGAAGCCGAGGGTTAATCTGAGTGCCGCTCGACTAGGGCCATGCGTAAGACTTGCACGCCAGGTGGGACGTGCCAGAACGGTGCTCCCGAACGAGGGCGAGTGCTATGGGAAACGAAGCTGCTCCAAAAGAGAGGGCAGCGCCTTTCCCGACGCTCGGCATGCACAGAGTGCCTCCACAGGGCTACTGGCCTGGAGGTTGCTCAGCAGACCCACGGGGTCCTGTGGGTACTCAGTGTTCCCGCCGGGAGCGGGGTGCCCGCGCGGGCCTCCTAGGTGTCCAGAAAACCGTGCTGCAGTTAGAGATATGCAGAGCAGGGGCCACGGCCGCATGGAAACTGCTGCACGCCTCCGCTTCTGCACGGAAAGCAGGGCCTTACCTCCAGGCACGTGCTCACGCTGGGTGCCCCTTTGGCGCCACAGCGTGGTAAGCTGCTGGCTTTCTCCTCGAGCAGGGTGCCTTTAGGGGCGAGGTCCTCGCAGTGGTCAGAGCAGAGTGTGTTCTCATGGCCGCTCACACAAGGGCCACGACAAAAGACTTCCTGGGCACTTCGGACTCACCAGCAATGGGGTCCTGAGGCTGTCCGAGGACCCTGGAAATGCAGCTCCCCTCAAGGAACGGGCCGTGTGTTGCCCGTCACTCGGCACACGCAGAGGGCCTCCACCGGACAGACCAACGGGCCTCGATGTTGCTCAGCCGGCCCACAGGGGTCCGGAGGTACTCAGTGGCCCTGGAGGGACAATGATGCCCTCCCGAGAGACCTAGGCGTCTTCAGAAGGGTACTTCCTTGAAAACAAAGCAGAACAGCGACTAAGAGCTCATGGAAGCAGCTGCACGCCTCCCTCTCTGCCCGGCTACTCAGGACCTAAACGGGAGGCTAGTTCCCACCTTGAGTCTCCTTTTAGCTCGAGAGCTCGTCAGGCTGACCACCAGCCGCGGCCATGGAAGCACCTGGTTTAGACAGAGCAAACTCATTTTTTCCCCAGAAGCGTTCCTACAGGGTTCGCAGGCCGGTCAAGAGCAGGGAACGTCCGGTAGCTTCAAGGCAGCGTGCACACGCAGCCTTCCAAATGGGAAAGCAAGGCTACTCCCAGCGGGCCCCCGTTTCCATGGGCACACTCAGCGTACACCCCTGTGGTCTCTAACGAGTCCAAAGAGACACAGGTTACCCTGTGTCTCCTTCCCTGAATCAACTTCTCGAAGTAGGGTGTTCGGCTTCCAGCGACCTGCCTCAACCAAGGGGCGCCGTCGCTGCTCCTCCGGGCCTGGGGCTGTTCAGAAGCCTGCATGCAGTGCCGCAGGAAGAACAGGACTTAAGTTGCAGTAAGAACGCGAGCCGGCTTTCTCTAGGAGGCACGGTGACTTCAGGCAGGAGGTCCTAGATGGAATGCGAGGCCCAGGGTTTCTCTGAGTGCGGCTCAGACTAGGGCAAGGCGCAAGAAGGCTTCGACGCCAGGTGGGACGTGCCAGGACGGTGCTCCCGAACGTGGGCGAGTGCTGGGGAAATGAAGCTGCTCCACACGGGAGTGCAGTGCGTTTCCCTACGCTCGGCATACACACAGGGGCCCCCAAAGGGCTACGGGCCTGGATGTTGCTTAGCAGACCCAGGTGGGCCCGGGGGTACTCCGTGCTCCTGCCGGGAGCAGGGTGCCCCCGCTAGCGTCCTAGGTGTCCAGAAAATTGTGCGGCCGTTCAAGGTACGCCGAGCAGAGGCCACCGCCTCACGGAAACTGCAGCACGCCTCCGCTTCTGCACGGCAAATCCGGGCCTTACCTCCAGGCGTGTGTTCGTGCTGGGTGTTGCCGGTAGCGGCACGGCATGGTAAGACGCTGACTTTCTCCTCGAGCAGAGTGACTTCAGGTACGAGGGCCTCGACGCATTCAGAGCAGGGCGTTCTCTCACGGCAGCTCACACAGGGGCCACGACAAGGTCTTCCGGGCCCTTCGGACTCACCGGAAATATTGTCCTGAGGCTGTTCGAGGACTCTGGAAATGTAGCTCTCCTCAAGGGACGTGCAGTGTGCTGCCCATCACTCGGCAGGCACAGAGGGCCTCCGAGGGATCCACCAGTGGGCCTCGAAGTTGCTCAGCCGGCCCACAGGGGTCTGCAGGTGCTCAGTGAACTTGGAGGGAAAATGATGCATAACCCGAGAGGCCTAGGAGTCCTCAAAAGGGGACTTCCTTTAAAGTAAAGCGTATACGCGACTAAGAACGCGTGGAAACAGCTGCACGTCTCCCTTTCTGCACGGCTGCTAAGGGCCTAACCTGGAGGCAGGTTTTCACGTTGAGGTTCCCTTTAGCTCTAGAGCTGGTCGGGCGGACCGCCACCGCGGCCGTGGAAGCACCTGGCTCAGACAGAGCAAAGTCATCATTTTCCCCGAAGCAGTCTCACAGTGTTTACAGGCCTGTCAAGAGCAGGGGATGGCAGGTAGCCTCACGGCAGCGTGAAAGCAGCCTTCAAAACGGGAAAGCAAGCCTAGTTCCGGCAGGCCCCCGTTTGCATGGGCACACTCGGCATACATCCCTGTGGTTTCTAACAAGTCCAAAGAGACACAGGTTACCCTGTGGTTCCTTCCCTGGATCAACTCCTCGAAGTCGGGTGTTCTGCATCAAGGAAACTGCCTCCACCAAGGAACGCCGCGGCTACGCCTCTGGGCCTGTGGCTATCCAAAAGCCTGCAGTGCCGCGGGAAGAACAGAACTGAGATTGCGGTGGGCACGCAAGCCGACCTTCTCTCTAGGAGGCGCGGTGACTTCAGGCAGGAGGTCCTAGGTGGAATGTGAAGCCGAGGGTTAATCTGAGTGCCGCTCGACTAGGGCCATGCGTAAGACTTGCACGCCAGGTGGGACGTGCCAGAACGGTGCTCCCGAACGAGGGCGAGTGCTATGGGAAACGAAGCTGCTCCAAAAGAGAGGGCAGCGCCTTTCCCGACGCTCGGCATGCACAGAGTGCCTCCACAGGGCTACTGGCCTGGAGGTTGCTCAGCAGACCCACGGGGTCCTGTGGGTACTCAGTGTTCCCGCCGGGAGCGGGGTGCCCGCGCGGGCCTCCTAGGTGTCCAGAAAACCGTGCTGCAGTTAGAGATATGCAGAGCAGGGGCCACGGCCGCATGGAAACTGCTGCACGCCTCCGCTTCTGCACGGAAAGCAGGGCCTTACCTCCAGGCACGTGCTCACGCTGGGTGCCCCTTTGGCGCCACAGCGTGGTAAGCTGCTGGCTTTCTCCTCGAGCAGGGTGCCTTTAGGGGCGAGGTCCTCGCAGTGGTCAGAGCAGAGTGTTTTCTCATGGCCGCTCACACAAGGGCCACGACAAAAGACTTCCTGGGCACTTCGGACTCACCAGCAATGGGGTCCTGAGGCTGTCCGAGGACCCTGGAAATGCAGCTCCCCTCAAGGAACGGGCCGTGTGTTGCCCGTCACTCGGCACACGCAGAGGGCCTCCACCGGACAGACCAACGGGCCTCGATGTTGCTCAGCCGGCCCACAGGGGTCCGGAGGTACTCAGTGGCCCTGGAGGGACAATGATGCCCTCCCGAGAGACCTAGGCGTCTTCAGAAGGGTACTTCCTTGAAAACAAAGCAGAACAGCGACTAAGAGCTCATGGAAGCAGCTGCACGCCTCCCTCTCTGCCCGGCTACTCAGGACCTAAACGGGAGGCTAGTTCCCACCTTGAGTCTCCTTTTAGCTCGAGAGCTCGTCAGGCTGACCACCAGCCGCGGCCATGCAAGCACCTGGTTTAGACAGAGCAAACTCATTTTTTCCCCAGAAGCGTTCCTACAGGGTTCGCAGGCCGGTCAAGAGCAGGGAACGTCCGGTAGCTTCAAGGCAGCGTGCACACGCAGCCTTCCAAATGGGAAAGCAAGGCTACTCCCAGCGGGCCCCCGTTTCCATGGGCACACTCAGCGTACACCCCTGTGGTCTCTAACGAGTCCAAAGAGACACAGGTTACCCTGTGTCTCCTTCCCTGAATCAACTTCTCGAAGTAGGGTGTTCGGCTTCCAGCGACCTGCCTCAACCAAGGGGCGCCGTCGCTGCTCCTCCGGGCCTGGGGCTGTTCAGAAGCCTGCATGCAGTGCCGCAGGAAGAACAGGACTTAAGTTGCAGTAAGAACGCGAGCCGGCTTTCTCTAGGAGGCACGGTGACTTCAGGCAGGAGGTCCTAGATGGAATGCGAGGCCCAGGGTTTCTCTGAGTGCGGCTCAGACTAGGGCAAGGCGCAAGAAGGCTTCGACGCCAGGTGGGACGTGCCAGGACGGTGCTCCCGAACGTGGGCGAGTGCTGGGGAAATGAAGCTGCTCCACACGGGAGTGCAGTGCGTTTCCCTACGCTCGGCATACACACAGGGGCCCCCAAAGGGCTACGGGCCTGGATGTTGCTTAGCAGACCCAGGTGGGCCCGGGGGTACTCCGTGCTCCTGCCGGGAGCAGGGTGCCCCCGCTAGCGTCCTAGGTGTCCAGAAAATTGTGCGGCCGTTCAAGGTACGCCGAGCAGAGGCCACCGCCTCACGGAAACTGCAGCACGCCTCCGCTTCTGCACGGCAAATCCGGGCCTTACCTCCAGGCGTGTGTTCGTGCTGGGTGTTGCCGGTAGCGGCACGGCATGGTAAGACGCTGACTTTCTCCTCGAGCAGAGTGACTTCAGGTACGAGGGCCTCGACGCATTCAGAGCAGGGCGTTCTCTCACGGCAGCTCACACAGGGGCCACGACAAGGTCTTCCGGGCCCTTCGGACTCACCGGAAATATTGTCCTGAGGCTGTTCGAGGACTCTGGAAATGTAGCTCTCCTCAAGGGACGTGCAGTGTGCTGCCCATCACTCGGCAGGCACAGAGGGCCTCCGAGGGATCCACCAGTGGGCCTCGAAGTTGCTCAGCCGGCCCACAGGGGTCTGCAGGTGCTCAGTGAACTTGGAGGGAAAATGATGCATAACCCGAGAGGCCTAGGAGTCCTCAAAAGGGGACTTCCTTTAAAGTAAAGCGTATACGCGACTAAGAACGCGTGGAAACAGCTGCACGTCTCCCTTTCTGCACGGCTGCTAAGGGCCTAACCTGGAGGCAGGTTTTCACGTTGAGGTTCCCTTTAGCTCTAGAGCTGGTCGGGCGGACCGCCACCGCGGCCGTGGAAGCACCTGGCTCAGACAGAGCAAAGTCATCATTTTCCCCGAAGCAGTCTCACAGTGTTTACAGGCCTGTCAAGAGCAGGGGATGGCAGGTAGCCTCACGGCAGCGTGAAAGCAGCCTTCAAAACGGGAAAGCAAGCCTAGTTCCGGCAGGCCCCCGTTTGCATGGGCACACTCGGCATACATCCCTGTGGTTTCTAACAAGTCCAAAGAGACACAGGTTACCCTGTGGTTCCTTCCCTGGATCAACTCCTCGAAGTCGGGTGTTCTGCATCAAGGAAACTGCCTCCACCAAGGAACGCCGCGGCTACGCCTCTGGGCCTGTGGCTATCCAAAAGCCTGCAGTGCCGCGGGAAGAACAGAACTGAGATTGCGGTGGGCACGCAAGCCGACCTTCTCTCTAGGAGGCGCGGTGACTTCAGGCAGGAGGTCCTAGGTGGAATGTGAAGCCGAGGGTTAATCTGAGTGCCGCTCGACTAGGGCCATGCGTAAGACTTGCACGCCAGGTGGGACGTGCCAGAACGGTGCTCCCGAACGAGGGCGAGTGCTATGGGAAACGAAGCTGCTCCAAAAGAGAGGGCAGCGCCTTTCCCGACGCTCGGCATGCACAGAGTGCCTCCACAGGGCTACTGGCCTGGAGGTTGCTCAGCAGACCCACGGGGTCCTGTGGGTACTCAGTGTTCCCGCCGGGAGCGGGGTGCCCGCGCGGGCCTCCTAGGTGTCCAGAAAACCGTGCTGCAGTTAGAGATATGCAGAGCAGGGGCCACGGCCGCATGGAAACTGCTGCACGCCTCCGCTTCTGCACGGAAAGCAGGGCCTTACCTCCAGGCACGTGCTCACGCTGGGTGCCCCTTTGGCGCCACAGCGTGGTAAGCTGCTGGCTTTCTCCTCGAGCAGGGTGCCTTTAGGGGCGAGGTCCTCGCAGTGGTCAGAGCAGAGTGTTTTCTCATGGCCGCTCACACAAGGGCCACGACAAAAGACTTCCTGGGCACTTCGGACTCACCAGCAATGGGGTCCTGAGGCTGTCCGAGGACCCTGGAAATGCAGCTCCCCTCAAGGAACGGGCCGTGTGTTGCCCGTCACTCGGCACACGCAGAGGGCCTCCACCGGACAGACCAACGGGCCTCGATGTTGCTCAGCCGGCCCACAGGGGTCCGGAGGTACTCAGTGGCCCTGGAGGGACAATGATGCCCTCCCGAGAGACCTAGGCGTCTTCAGAAGGGTACTTCCTTGAAAACAAAGCAGAACAGCGACTAAGAGCTCATGGAAGCAGCTGCACGCCTCCCTCTCTGCCCGGCTACTCAGGACCTAAACGGGAGGCTAGTTCCCACCTTGAGTCTCCTTTTAGCTCGAGAGCTCGTCAGGCTGACCACCAGCCGCGGCCATGCAAGCACCTGGTTTAGACAGAGCAAACTCATTTTTTCCCCAGAAGCGTTCCTACAGGGTTCGCAGGCCGGTCAAGAGCAGGGAACGTCCGGTAGCTTCAAGGCAGCGTGCACACGCAGCCTTCCAAATGGGAAAGCAAGGCTACTCCCAGCGGGCCCCCGTTTCCATGGGCACACTCAGCGTACACCCCTGTGGTCTCTAACGAGTCCAAAGAGACACAGGTTACCCTGTGTCTCCTTCCCTGAATCAACTTCTCGAAGTAGGGTGTTCGGCTTCCAGCGACCTGCCTCAACCAAGGGGCGCCGTCGCTGCTCCTCCGGGCCTGGGGCTGTTCAGAAGCCTGCATGCAGTGCCGCAGGAAGAACAGGACTTAAGTTGCAGTAAGAACGCGAGCCGGCTTTCTCTAGGAGGCACGGTGACTTCAGGCAGGAGGTCCTAGATGGAATGCGAGGCCCAGGGTTTCTCTGAGTGCGGCTCAGACTAGGGCAAGGCGCAAGAAGGCTTCGACGCCAGGTGGGACGTGCCAGGACGGTGCTCCCGAACGTGGGCGAGTGCTGGGGAAATGAAGCTGCTCCACACGGGAGTGCAGTGCGTTTCCCTACGCTCGGCATACACACAGGGGCCCCCAAAGGGCTACGGGCCTGGATGTTGCTTAGCAGACCCAGGTGGGCCCGGGGGTACTCCGTGCTCCTGCCGGGAGCAGGGTGCCCCCGCTAGCGTCCTAGGTGTCCAGAAAATTGTGCGGCCGTTCAAGGTACGCCGAGCAGAGGCCACCGCCTCACGGAAACTGCAGCACGCCTCCGCTTCTGCACGGCAAATCCGGGCCTTACCTCCAGGCGTGTGTTCGTGCTGGGTGTTGCCGGTAGCGGCACGGCATGGTAAGACGCTGACTTTCTCCTCGAGCAGAGTGACTTCAGGTACGAGGGCCTCGACGCATTCAGAGCAGGGCGTTCTCTCACGGCAGCTCACACAGGGGCCACGACAAGGTCTTCCGGGCCCTTCGGACTCACCGGAAATATTGTCCTGAGGCTGTTCGAGGACTCTGGAAATGTAGCTCTCCTCAAGGGACGTGCAGTGTGCTGCCCATCACTCGGCAGGCACAGAGGGCCTCCGAGGGATCCACCAGTGGGCCTCGAAGTTGCTCAGCCGGCCCACAGGGGTCTGCAGGTGCTCAGTGAACTTGGAGGGAAAATGATGCATAACCCGAGAGGCCTAGGAGTCCTCAAAAGGGGACTTCCTTTAAAGTAAAGCGTATACGCGACTAAGAACGCGTGGAAACAGCTGCACGTCTCCCTTTCTGCACGGCTGCTAAGGGCCTAACCTGGAGGCAGGTTTTCACGTTGAGGTTCCCTTTAGCTCTAGAGCTGGTCGGGCGGACCGCCACCGCGGCCGTGGAAGCACCTGGCTCAGACAGAGCAAAGTCATCATTTTCCCCGAAGCAGTCTCACAGTGTTTACAGGCCTGTCAAGAGCAGGGGATGGCAGGTAGCCTCACGGCAGCGTGAAAGCAGCCTTCAAAACGGGAAAGCAAGCCTAGTTCCGGCAGGCCCCCGTTTGCATGGGCACACTCGGCATACATCCCTGTGGTTTCTAACAAGTCCAAAGAGACACAGGTTACCCTGTGGTTCCTTCCCTGGATCAACTCCTCGAAGTCGGGTGTTCTGCATCAAGGAAACTGCCTCCACCAAGGAACGCCGCGGCTACGCCTCTGGGCCTGTGGCTATCCAAAAGCCTGCAGTGCCGCGGGAAGAACAGAACTGAGATTGCGGTGGGCACGCAAGCCGACCTTCTCTCTAGGAGGCGCGGTGACTTCAGGCAGGAGGTCCTAGGTGGAATGTGAAGCCGAGGGTTAATCTGAGTGCCGCTCGACTAGGGCCATGCGTAAGACTTGCACGCCAGGTGGGACGTGCCAGAACGGTGCTCCCGAACGAGGGCGAGTGCTATGGGAAACGAAGCTGCTCCAAAAGAGAGGGCAGCGCCTTTCCCGACGCTCGGCATGCACAGAGTGCCTCCACAGGGCTACTGGCCTGGAGGTTGCTCAGCAGACCCACGGGGTCCTGTGGGTACTCAGTGTTCCCGCCGGGAGCGGGGTGCCCGCGCGGGCCTCCTAGGTGTCCAGAAAACCGTGCTGCAGTTAGAGATATGCAGAGCAGGGGCCACGGCCGCATGGAAACTGCTGCACGCCTCCGCTTCTGCACGGAAAGCAGGGCCTTACCTCCAGGCACGTGCTCACGCTGGGTGCCCCTTTGGCGCCACAGCGTGGTAAGCTGCTGGCTTTCTCCTCGAGCAGGGTGCCTTTAGGGGCGAGGTCCTCGCAGTGGTCAGAGCAGAGTGTTTTCTCATGGCCGCTCACACAAGGGCCACGACAAAAGACTTCCTGGGCACTTCGGACTCACCAGCAATGGGGTCCTGAGGCTGTCCGAGGACCCTGGAAATGCAGCTCCCCTCAAGGAACGGGCCGTGTGTTGCCCGTCACTCGGCACACGCAGAGGGCCTCCACCGGACAGACCAACGGGCCTCGATGTTGCTCAGCCGGCCCACAGGGGTCCGGAGGTACTCAGTGGCCCTGGAGGGACAATGATGCCCTCCCGAGAGACCTAGGCGTCTTCAGAAGGGTACTTCCTTGAAAACAAAGCAGAACAGCGACTAAGAGCTCATGGAAGCAGCTGCACGCCTCCCTCTCTGCCCGGCTACTCAGGACCTAAACGGGAGGCTAGTTCCCACCTTGAGTCTCCTTTTAGCTCGAGAGCTCGTCAGGCTGACCACCAGCCGCGGCCATGCAAGCACCTGGTTTAGACAGAGCAAACTCATTTTTTCCCCAGAAGCGTTCCTACAGGGTTCGCAGGCCGGTCAAGAGCAGGGAACGTCCGGTAGCTTCAAGGCAGCGTGCACACGCAGCCTTCCAAATGGGAAAGCAAGGCTACTCCCAGCGGGCCCCCGTTTCCATGGGCACACTCAGCGTACACCCCTGTGGTCTCTAACGAGTCCAAAGAGACACAGGTTACCCTGTGTCTCCTTCCCTGAATCAACTTCTCGAAGTAGGGTGTTCGGCTTCCAGCGACCTGCCTCAACCAAGGGGCGCCGTCGCTGCTCCTCCGGGCCTGGGGCTGTTCAGAAGCCTGCATGCAGTGCCGCAGGAAGAACAGGACTTAAGTTGCAGTAAGAACGCGAGCCGGCTTTCTCTAGGAGGCACGGTGACTTCAGGCAGGAGGTCCTAGATGGAATGCGAGGCCCAGGGTTTCTCTGAGTGCGGCTCAGACTAGGGCAAGGCGCAAGAAGGCTTCGACGCCAGGTGGGACGTGCCAGGACGGTGCTCCCGAACGTGGGCGAGTGCTGGGGAAATGAAGCTGCTCCACACGGGAGTGCAGTGCGTTTCCCTACGCTCGGCATACACACAGGGGCCCCCAAAGGGCTACGGGCCTGGATGTTGCTTAGCAGACCCAGGTGGGCCCGGGGGTACTCCGTGCTCCTGCCGGGAGCAGGGTGCCCCCGCTAGCGTCCTAGGTGTCCAGAAAATTGTGCGGCCGTTCAAGGTACGCCGAGCAGAGGCCACCGCCTCACGGAAACTGCAGCACGCCTCCGCTTCTGCACGGCAAATCCGGGCCTTACCTCCAGGCGTGTGTTCGTGCTGGGTGTTGCCGGTAGCGGCACGGCATGGTAAGACGCTGACTTTCTCCTCGAGCAGAGTGACTTCAGGTACGAGGGCCTCGACGCATTCAGAGCAGGGCGTTCTCTCACGGCAGCTCACACAGGGGCCACGACAAGGTCTTCCGGGCCCTTCGGACTCACCGGAAATATTGTCCTGAGGCTGTTCGAGGACTCTGGAAATGTAGCTCTCCTCAAGGGACGTGCAGTGTGCTGCCCATCACTCGGCAGGCACAGAGGGCCTCCGAGGGATCCACCAGTGGGCCTCGAAGTTGCTCAGCCGGCCCACAGGGGTCTGCAGGTGCTCAGTGAACTTGGAGGGAAAATGATGCATAACCCGAGAGGCCTAGGAGTCCTCAAAAGGGGACTTCCTTTAAAGTAAAGCGTATACGCGACTAAGAACGCG
The DNA here is from genome assembly GCF_059928025.1 of Delphinapterus leucas. Taxonomy (NCBI): domain Eukaryota; kingdom Metazoa; phylum Chordata; class Mammalia; order Artiodactyla; family Monodontidae; genus Delphinapterus; species Delphinapterus leucas. The sequence goes on along the minus strand of NW_028322262.1, from coordinate 2,816,192 downwards.
TGGAAACAGCTGCACGTCTCCCTTTCTGCACGGCTGCTAAGGGCCTAACCTGGAGGCAGGTTTTCACGTTGAGGTTCCCTTTAGCTCTAGAGCTGGTCGGGCGGACCGCCACCGCGGCCGTGGAAGCACCTGGCTCAGACAGAGCAAAGTCATCATTTTCCCCGAAGCAGTCTCACAGTGTTTACAGGCCTGTCAAGAGCAGGGGATGGCAGGTAGCCTCACGGCAGCGTGAAAGCAGCCTTCAAAACGGGAAAGCAAGCCTAGTTCCGGCAGGCCCCCGTTTGCATGGGCACACTCGGCATACATCCCTGTGGTTTCTAACAAGTCCAAAGAGACACAGGTTACCCTGTGGTTCCTTCCCTGGATCAACTCCTCGAAGTCGGGTGTTCTGCATCAAGGAAACTGCCTCCACCAAGGAACGCCGCGGCTACGCCTCTGGGCCTGTGGCTATCCAAAAGCCTGCAGTGCCGCGGGAAGAACAGAACTGAGATTGCGGTGGGCACGCAAGCCGACCTTCTCTCTAGGAGGCGCGGTGACTTCAGGCAGGAGGTCCTAGGTGGAATGTGAAGCCGAGGGTTAATCTGAGTGCCGCTCGACTAGGGCCATGCGTAAGACTTGCACGCCAGGTGGGACGTGCCAGAACGGTGCTCCCGAACGAGGGCGAGTGCTATGGGAAACGAAGCTGCTCCAAAAGAGAGGGCAGCGCCTTTCCCGACGCTCGGCATGCACAGAGTGCCTCCACAGGGCTACTGGCCTGGAGGTTGCTCAGCAGACCCACGGGGTCCTGTGGGTACTCAGTGTTCCCGCCGGGAGCGGGGTGCCCGCGCGGGCCTCCTAGGTGTCCAGAAAACCGTGCTGCAGTTAGAGATATGCAGAGCAGGGGCCACGGCCGCATGGAAACTGCTGCACGCCTCCGCTTCTGCACGGAAAGCAGGGCCTTACCTCCAGGCACGTGCTCACGCTGGGTGCCCCTTTGGCGCCACAGCGTGGTAAGCTGCTGGCTTTCTCCTCGAGCAGGGTGCCTTTAGGGGCGAGGTCCTCGCAGTGGTCAGAGCAGAGTGTTTTCTCATGGCCGCTCACACAAGGGCCACGACAAAAGACTTCCTGGGCACTTCGGACTCACCAGCAATGGGGTCCTGAGGCTGTCCGAGGACCCTGGAAATGCAGCTCCCCTCAAGGAACGGGCCGTGTGTTGCCCGTCACTCGGCACACGCAGAGGGCCTCCACCGGACAGACCAACGGGCCTCGATGTTGCTCAGCCGGCCCACAGGGGTCCGGAGGTACTCAGTGGCCCTGGAGGGACAATGATGCCCTCCCGAGAGACCTAGGCGTCTTCAGAAGGGTACTTCCTTGAAAACAAAGCAGAACAGCGACTAAGAGCTCATGGAAGCAGCTGCACGCCTCCCTCTCTGCCCGGCTACTCAGGACCTAAACGGGAGGCTAGTTCCCACCTTGAGTCTCCTTTTAGCTCGAGAGCTTGTCAGGCTGACCACCAGCCGCGGCCATGGAAGCACCTGGTTTAGACAGAGCAAACTCATTTTTTCCCCAGAAGCGTTCCTACAGGGTTCGCAGGCCGGTCAAGAGCAGGGAACGTCCGGTAGCTTCAAGGCAGCGTGCACACGCAGCCTTCCAAATGGGAAAGCAAGGCTACTCCCAGCGGGCCCCCGTTTCCATGGGCACACTCAGCGTACACCCCTGTGGTCTCTAACGAGTCCAAAGAGACACAGGTTACCCTGTGTCTCCTTCCCTGAATCAACTTCTCGAAGTAGGGTGTTCGGCTTCCAGCGACCTGCCTCAACCAAGGGGCGCCGTCGCTGCTCCTCCGGGCCTGGGGCTGTTCAGAAGCCTGCATGCAGTGCCGCAGGAAGAACAGGACTTAAGTTGCAGTAAGAACGCGAGCCGGCTTTCTCTAGGAGGCACGGTGACTTCAGGCAGGAGGTCCTAGATGGAATGCGAGGCCCAGGGTTTCTCTGAGTGCGGCTCAGACTAGGGCAAGGCGCAAGAAGGCTTCGACGCCAGGTGGGACGTGCCAGGACGGTGCTCCCGAACGTGGGCGAGTGCTGGGGAAATGAAGCTGCTCCACACGGGAGTGCAGTGCGTTTCCCTACGCTCGGCATACACACAGGGGCCCCCAAAGGGCTACGGGCCTGGATGTTGCTTAGCAGACCCAGGTGGGCCCGGGGGTACTCCGTGCTCCTGCCGGGAGCAGGGTGCCCCCGCTAGCGTCCTAGGTGTCCAGAAAATTGTGCGGCCGTTCAAGGTACGCCGAGCAGAGGCCACCGCCTCACGGAAACTGCAGCACGCCTCCGCTTCTGCACGGCAAATCCGGGCCTTACCTCCAGGCGTGTGTTCGTGCTGGGTGTTGCCGGTAGCGGCACGGCATGGTAAGACGCTGACTTTCTCCTCGAGCAGAGTGACTTCAGGTACGAGGGCCTCGACGCATTCAGAGCAGGGCGTTCTCTCACGGCAGCTCACACAGGGGCCACGACAAGGTCTTCCGGGCCCTTCGGACTCACCGGAAATATTGTCCTGAGGCTGTTCGAGGACTCTGGAAATGTAGCTCTCCTCAAGGGACGTGCAGTGTGCTGCCCATCACTCGGCAGGCACAGAGGGCCTCCGAGGGATCCACCAGTGGGCCTCGAAGTTGCTCAGCCGGCCCACAGGGGTCTGCAGGTGCTCAGTGAACTTGGAGGGAAAATGATGCATAACCCGAGAGGCCTAGGAGTCCTCAAAAGGGGACTTCCTTTAAAGTAAAGCGTATACGCGACTAAGAACGCGTGGAAACAGCTGCACGTCTCCCTTTCTGCACGGCTGCTAAGGGCCTAACCTGGAGGCAGGTTTTCACGTTGAGGTTCCCTTTAGCTCTAGAGCTGGTCGGGCGGACCGCCACCGCGGCCGTGGAAGCACCTGGCTCAGACAGAGCAAAGTCATCATTTTCCCCGAAGCAGTCTCACAGTGTTTACAGGCCTGTCAAGAGCAGGGGATGGCAGGTAGCCTCACGGCAGCGTGAAAGCAGCCTTCAAAACGGGAAAGCAAGCCTAGTTCCGGCAGGCCCCCGTTTGCATGGGCACACTCGGCATACATCCCTGTGGTTTCTAACAAGTCCAAAGAGACACAGGTTACCCTGTGGTTCCTTCCCTGGATCAACTCCTCGAAGTCGGGTGTTCTGCATCAAGGAAACTGCCTCCACCAAGGAACGCCGCGGCTACGCCTCTGGGCCTGTGGCTATCCAAAAGCCTGCAGTGCCGCGGGAAGAACAGAACTGAGATTGCGGTGGGCACGCAAGCCGACCTTCTCTCTAGGAGGCGCGGTGACTTCAGGCAGGAGGTCCTAGGTGGAATGTGAAGCCGAGGGTTAATCTGAGTGCCGCTCGACTAGGGCCATGCGTAAGACTTGCACGCCAGGTGGGACGTGCCAGAACGGTGCTCCCGAACGAGGGCGAGTGCTATGGGAAACGAAGCTGCTCCAAAAGAGAGGGCAGCGCCTTTCCCGACGCTCGGCATGCACAGAGTGCCTCCACAGGGCTACTGGCCTGGAGGTTGCTCAGCAGACCCACGGGGTCCTGTGGGTACTCAGTGTTCCCGCCGGGAGCGGGGTGCCCGCGCGGGCCTCCTAGGTGTCCAGAAAACCGTGCTGCAGTTAGAGATATGCAGAGCAGGGGCCACGGCCGCATGGAAACTGCTGCACGCCTCCGCTTCTGCACGGAAAGCAGGGCCTTACCTCCAGGCACGTGCTCACGCTGGGTGCCCCTTTGGCGCCACAGCGTGGTAAGCTGCTGGCTTTCTCCTCGAGCAGGGTGCCTTTAGGGGCGAGGTCCTCGCAGTGGTCAGAGCAGAGTGTTTTCTCATGGCCGCTCACACAAGGGCCACGACAAAAGACTTCCTGGGCACTTCGGACTCACCAGCAATGGGGTCCTGAGGCTGTCCGAGGACCCTGGAAATGCAGCTCCCCTCAAGGAACGGGCCGTGTGTTGCCCGTCACTCGGCACACGCAGAGGGCCTCCACCGGACAGACCAACGGGCCTCGATGTTGCTCAGCCGGCCCACAGGGGTCCGGAGGTACTCAGTGGCCCTGGAGGGACAATGATGCCCTCCCGAGAGACCTAGGCGTCTTCAGAAGGGTACTTCCTTGAAAACAAAGCAGAACAGCGACTAAGAGCTCATGGAAGCAGCTGCACGCCTCCCTCTCTGCCCGGCTACTCAGGACCTAAACGGGAGGCTAGTTCCCACCTTGAGTCTCCTTTTAGCTCGAGAGCTCGTCAGGCTGACCACCAGCCGCGGCCATGCAAGCACCTGGTTTAGACAGAGCAAACTCATTTTTTCCCCAGAAGCGTTCCTACAGGGTTCGCAGGCCGGTCAAGAGCAGGGAACGTCCGGTAGCTTCAAGGCAGCGTGCACACGCAGCCTTCCAAATGGGAAAGCAAGGCTACTCCCAGCGGGCCCCCGTTTCCATGGGCACACTCAGCGTACACCCCTGTGGTCTCTAACGAGTCCAAAGAGACACAGGTTACCCTGTGTCTCCTTCCCTGAATCAACTTCTCGAAGTAGGGTGTTCGGCTTCCAGCGACCTGCCTCAACCAAGGGGCGCCGTCGCTGCTCCTCCGGGCCTGGGGCTGTTCAGAAGCCTGCATGCAGTGCCGCAGGAAGAACAGGACTTAAGTTGCAGTAAGAACGCGAGCCGGCTTTCTCTAGGAGGCACGGTGACTTCAGGCAGGAGGTCCTAGATGGAATGCGAGGCCCAGGGTTTCTCTGAGTGCGGCTCAGACTAGGGCAAGGCGCAAGAAGGCTTCGACGCCAGGTGGGACGTGCCAGGACGGTGCTCCCGAACGTGGGCGAGTGCTGGGGAAATGAAGCTGCTCCACACGGGAGTGCAGTGCGTTTCCCTACGCTCGGCATACACACAGGGGCCCCCAAAGGGCTACGGGCCTGGATGTTGCTTAGCAGACCCAGGTGGGCCCGGGGGTACTCCGTGCTCCTGCCGGGAGCAGGGTGCCCCCGCTAGCGTCCTAGGTGTCCAGAAAATTGTGCGGCCGTTCAAGGTACGCCGAGCAGAGGCCACCGCCTCACGGAAACTGCAGCACGCCTCCGCTTCTGCACGGCAAATCCGGGCCTTACCTCCAGGCGTGTGTTCGTGCTGGGTGTTGCCGGTAGCGGCACGGCATGGTAAGACGCTGACTTTCTCCTCGAGCAGAGTGACTTCAGGTACGAGGGCCTCGACGCATTCAGAGCAGGGCGTTCTCTCACGGCAGCTCACACAGGGGCCACGACAAGGTCTTCCGGGCCCTTCGGACTCACCGGAAATATTGTCCTGAGGCTGTTCGAGGACTCTGGAAATGTAGCTCTCCTCAAGGGACGTGCAGTGTGCTGCCCATCACTCGGCAGGCACAGAGGGCCTCCGAGGGATCCACCAGTGGGCCTCGAAGTTGCTCAGCCGGCCCACAGGGGTCTGCAGGTGCTCAGTGAACTTGGAGGGAAAATGATGCATAACCCGAGAGGCCTAGGAGTCCTCAAAAGGGGACTTCCTTTAAAGTAAAGCGTATACGCGACTAAGAACGCGTGGAAACAGCTGCACGTCTCCCTTTCTGCACGGCTGCTAAGGGCCTAACCTGGAGGCAGGTTTTCACGTTGAGGTTCCCTTTAGCTCTAGAGCTGGTCGGGCGGACCGCCACCGCGGCCGTGGAAGCACCTGGCTCAGACAGAGCAAAGTCATCATTTTCCCCGAAGCAGTCTCACAGTGTTTACAGGCCTGTCAAGAGCAGGGGATGGCAGGTAGCCTCACGGCAGCGTGAAAGCAGCCTTCAAAACGGGAAAGCAAGCCTAGTTCCGGCAGGCCCCCGTTTGCATGGGCACACTCGGCATACATCCCTGTGGTTTCTAACAAGTCCAAAGAGACACAGGTTACCCTGTGGTTCCTTCCCTGGATCAACTCCTCGAAGTCGGGTGTTCTGCATCAAGGAAACTGCCTCCACCAAGGAACGCCGCGGCTACGCCTCTGGGCCTGTGGCTATCCAAAAGCCTGCAGTGCCGCGGGAAGAACAGAACTGAGATTGCGGTGGGCACGCAAGCCGACCTTCTCTCTAGGAGGCGCGGTGACTTCAGGCAGGAGGTCCTAGGTGGAATGTGAAGCCGAGGGTTAATCTGAGTGCCGCTCGACTAGGGCCATGCGTAAGACTTGCACGCCAGGTGGGACGTGCCAGAACGGTGCTCCCGAACGAGGGCGAGTGCTATGGGAAACGAAGCTGCTCCAAAAGAGAGGGCAGCGCCTTTCCCGACGCTCGGCATGCACAGAGTGCCTCCACAGGGCTACTGGCCTGGAGGTTGCTCAGCAGACCCACGGGGTCCTGTGGGTACTCAGTGTTCCCGCCGGGAGCGGGGTGCCCGCGCGGGCCTCCTAGGTGTCCAGAAAACCGTGCTGCAGTTAGAGATATGCAGAGCAGGGGCCACGGCCGCATGGAAACTGCTGCACGCCTCCGCTTCTGCACGGAAAGCAGGGCCTTACCTCCAGGCACGTGCTCACGCTGGGTGCCCCTTTGGCGCCACAGCGTGGTAAGCTGCTGGCTTTCTCCTCGAGCAGGGTGCCTTTAGGGGCGAGGTCCTCGCAGTGGTCAGAGCAGAGTGTTTTCTCATGGCCGCTCACACAAGGGCCACGACAAAAGACTTCCTGGGCACTTCGGACTCACCAGCAATGGGGTCCTGAGGCTGTCCGAGGACCCTGGAAATGCAGCTCCCCTCAAGGAACGGGCCGTGTGTTGCCCGTCACTCGGCACACGCAGAGGGCCTCCACCGGACAGACCAACGGGCCTCGATGTTGCTCAGCCGGCCCACAGGGGTCCGGAGGTACTCAGTGGCCCTGGAGGGACAATGATGCCCTCCCGAGAGACCTAGGCGTCTTCAGAAGGGTACTTCCTTGAAAACAAAGCAGAACAGCGACTAAGAGCTCATGGAAGCAGCTGCACGCCTCCCTCTCTGCCCGGCTACTCAGGACCTAAACGGGAGGCTAGTTCCCACCTTGAGTCTCCTTTTAGCTCGAGAGCTCGTCAGGCTGACCACCAGCCGCGGCCATGGAAGCACCTGGTTTAGACAGAGCAAACTCATTTTTTCCCCAGAAGCGTTCCTACAGGGTTCGCAGGCCGGTCAAGAGCAGGGAACGTCCGGTAGCTTCAAGGCAGCGTGCACACGCAGCCTTCCAAATGGGAAAGCAAGGCTACTCCCAGCGGGCCCCCGTTTCCATGGGCACACTCAGCGTACACCCCTGTGGTCTCTAACGAGTCCAAAGAGACACAGGTTACCCTGTGTCTCCTTCCCTGAATCAACTTCTCGAAGTAGGGTGTTCGGCTTCCAGCGACCTGCCTCAACCAAGGGGCGCCGTCGCTGCTCCTCCGGGCCTGGGGCTGTTCAGAAGCCTGCATGCAGTGCCGCAGGAAGAACAGGACTTAAGTTGCAGTAAGAACGCGAGCCGGCTTTCTCTAGGAGGCACGGTGACTTCAGGCAGGAGGTCCTAGATGGAATGCGAGGCCCAGGGTTTCTCTGAGTGCGGCTCAGACTAGGGCAAGGCGCAAGAAGGCTTCGACGCCAGGTGGGACGTGCCAGGACGGTGCTCCCGAACGTGGGCGAGTGCTGGGGAAATGAAGCTGCTCCACACGGGAGTGCAGTGCGTTTCCCTACGCTCGGCATACACACAGGGGCCCCCAAAGGGCTACGGGCCTGGATGTTGCTTAGCAGACCCAGGTGGGCCCGGGGGTACTCCGTGCTCCTGCCGGGAGCAGGGTGCCCCCGCTAGCGTCCTAGGTGTCCAGAAAATTGTGCGGCCGTTCAAGGTACGCCGAGCAGAGGCCACCGCCTCACGGAAACTGCAGCACGCCTCCGCTTCTGCACGGCAAATCCGGGCCTTACCTCCAGGCGTGTGTTCGTGCTGGGTGTTGCCGGTAGCGGCACGGCATGGTAAGACGCTGACTTTCTCCTCGAGCAGAGTGACTTCAGGTACGAGGGCCTCGACGCATTCAGAGCAGGGCGTTCTCTCACGGCAGCTCACACAGGGGCCACGACAAGGTCTTCCGGGCCCTTCGGACTCACCGGAAATATTGTCCTGAGGCTGTTCGAGGACTCTGGAAATGTAGCTCTCCTCAAGGGACGTGCAGTGTGCTGCCCATCACTCGGCAGGCACAGAGGGCCTCCGAGGGATCCACCAGTGGGCCTCGAAGTTGCTCAGCCGGCCCACAGGGGTCTGCAGGTGCTCAGTGAACTTGGAGGGAAAATGATGCATAACCCGAGAGGCCTAGGAGTCCTCAAAAGGGGACTTCCTTTAAAGTAAAGCGTATACGCGACTAAGAACGCGTGGAAACAGCTGCACGTCTCCCTTTCTGCACGGCTGCTAAGGGCCTAACCTGGAGGCAGGTTTTCACGTTGAGGTTCCCTTTAGCTCTAGAGCTGGTCGGGCGGACCGCCACCGCGGCCGTGGAAGCACCTGGCTCAGACAGAGCAAAGTCATCATTTTCCCCGAAGCAGTCTCACAGTGTTTACAGGCCTGTCAAGAGCAGGGGATGGCAGGTAGCCTCACGGCAGCGTGAAAGCAGCCTTCAAAACGGGAAAGCAAGCCTAGTTCCGGCAGGCCCCCGTTTGCATGGGCACACTCGGCATACATCCCTGTGGTTTCTAACAAGTCCAAAGAGACACAGGTTACCCTGTGGTTCCTTCCCTGGATCAACTCCTCGAAGTCGGGTGTTCTGCATCAAGGAAACTGCCTCCACCAAGGAACGCCGCGGCTACGCCTCTGGGCCTGTGGCTATCCAAAAGCCTGCAGTGCCGCGGGAAGAACAGAACTGAGATTGCGGTGGGCACGCAAGCCGACCTTCTCTCTAGGAGGCGCGGTGACTTCAGGCAGGAGGTCCTAGGTGGAATGTGAAGCCGAGGGTTAATCTGAGTGCCGCTCGACTAGGGCCATGCGTAAGACTTGCACGCCAGGTGGGACGTGCCAGAACGGTGCTCCCGAACGAGGGCGAGTGCTATGGGAAACGAAGCTGCTCCAAAAGAGAGGGCAGCGCCTTTCCCGACGCTCGGCATGCACAGAGTGCCTCCACAGGGCTACTGGCCTGGAGGTTGCTCAGCAGACCCACGGGGTCCTGTGGGTACTCAGTGTTCCCGCCGGGAGCGGGGTGCCCGCGCGGGCCTCCTAGGTGTCCAGAAAACCGTGCTGCAGTTAGAGATATGCAGAGCAGGGGCCACGGCCGCATGGAAACTGCTGCACGCCTCCGCTTCTGCACGGAAAGCAGGGCCTTACCTCCAGGCACGTGCTCACGCTGGGTGCCCCTTTGGCGCCACAGCGTGGTAAGCTGCTGGCTTTCTCCTCGAGCAGGGTGCCTTTAGGGGCGAGGTCCTCGCAGTGGTCAGAGCAGAGTGTTTTCTCATGGCCGCTCACACAAGGGCCACGACAAAAGACTTCCTGGGCACTTCGGACTCACCAGCAATGGGGTCCTGAGGCTGTCCGAGGACCCTGGAAATGCAGCTCCCCTCAAGGAACGGGCCGTGTGTTGCCCGTCACTCGGCACACGCAGAGGGCCTCCACCGGACAGACCAACGGGCCTCGATGTTGCTCAGCCGGCCCACAGGGGTCCGGAGGTACTCAGTGGCCCTGGAGGGACAATGATGCCCTCCCGAGAGACCTAGGCGTCTTCAGAAGGGTACTTCCTTGAAAACAAAGCAGAACAGCGACTAAGAGCTCATGGAAGCAGCTGCACGCCTCCCTCTCTGCCCGGCTACTCAGGACCTAAACGGGAGGCTAGTTCCCACCTTGAGTCTCCTTTTAGCTCGAGAGCTCGTCAGGCTGACCACCAGCCGCGGCCATGCAAGCACCTGGTTTAGACAGAGCAAACTCATTTTTTCCCCAGAAGCGTTCCTACAGGGTTCGCAGGCCGGTCAAGAGCAGGGAACGTCCGGTAGCTTCAAGGCAGCGTGCACACGCAGCCTTCCAAATGGGAAAGCAAGGCTACTCCCAGCGGGCCCCCGTTTCCATGGGCACACTCAGCGTACACCCCTGTGGTCTCTAACGAGTCCAAAGAGACACAGGTTACCCTGTGTCTCCTTCCCTGAATCAACTTCTCGAAGTAGGGTGTTCGGCTTCCAGCGACCTGCCTCAACCAAGGGGCGCCGTCGCTGCTCCTCCGGGCCTGGGGCTGTTCAGAAGCCTGCATGCAGTGCCGCAGGAAGAACAGGACTTAAGTTGCAGTAAGAACGCGAGCCGGCTTTCTCTAGGAGGCACGGTGACTTCAGGCAGGAGGTCCTAGATGGAATGCGAGGCCCAGGGTTTCTCTGAGTGCGGCTCAGACTAGGGCAAGGCGCAAGAAGGCTTCGACGCCAGGTGGGACGTGCCAGGACGGTGCTCCCGAACGTGGGCGAGTGCTGGGGAAATGAAGCTGCTCCACACGGGAGTGCAGTGCGTTTCCCTACGCTCGGCATACACACAGGGGCCCCCAAAGGGCTACGGGCCTGGATGTTGCTTAGCAGACCCAGGTGGGCCCGGGGGTACTCCGTGCTCCTGCCGGGAGCAGGGTGCCCCCGCTAGCGTCCTAGGTGTCCAGAAAATTGTGCGGCCGTTCAAGGTACGCCGAGCAGAGGCCACCGCCTCACGGAAACTGCAGCACGCCTCCGCTTCTGCACGGCAAATCCGGGCCTTACCTCCAGGCGTGTGTTCGTGCTGGGTGTTGCCGGTAGCGGCACGGCATGGTAAGACGCTGACTTTCTCCTCGAGCAGAGTGACTTCAGGTACGAGGGCCTCGACGCATTCAGAGCAGGGCGTTCTCTCACGGCAGCTCACACAGGGGCCACGACAAGGTCTTCCGGGCCCTTCGGACTCACCGGAAATATTGTCCTGAGGCTGTTCGAGGACTCTGGAAATGTAGCTCTCCTCAAGGGACGTGCAGTGTGCTGCCCATCACTCGGCAGGCACAGAGGGCCTCCGAGGGATCCACCAGTGGGCCTCGAAGTTGCTCAGCCGGCCCACAGGGGTCTGCAGGTGCTCAGTGAACTTGGAGGGAAAATGATGCATAACCCGAGAGGCCTAGGAGTCCTCAAAAGGGGACTTCCTTTAAAGTAAAGCGTATACGCGACTAAGAACGCGTGGAAACAGCTGCACGTCTCCCTTTCTGCACGGCTGCTAAGGGCCTAACCTGGAGGCAGGTTTTCACGTTGAGGTTCCCTTTAGCTCTAGAGCTGGTCGGGCGGACCGCCACCGCGGCCGTGGAAGCACCTGGCTCAGACAGAGCAAAGTCATCATTTTCCCCGAAGCAGTCTCACAGTGTTTACAGGCCTGTCAAGAGCAGGGGATGGCAGGTAGCCTCACGGCAGCGTGAAAGCAGCCTTCAAAACGGGAAAGCAAGCCTAGTTCCGGCAGGCCCCCGTTTGCATGGGCACACTCGGCATACATCCCTGTGGTTTCTAACAAGTCCAAAGAGACACAGGTTACCCTGTGGTTCCTTCCCTGGATCAACTCCTCGAAGTCGGGTGTTCTGCATCAAGGAAACTGCCTCCACCAAGGAACGCCGCGGCTACGCCTCTGGGCCTGTGGCTATCCAAAAGCCTGCAGTGCCGCGGGAAGAACAGAACTGAGATTGCGGTGGGCACGCAAGCCGACCTTCTCTCTAGGAGGCGCGGTGACTTCAGGCAGGAGGTCCTAGGTGGAATGTGAAGCCGAGGGTTAATCTGAGTGCCGCTCGACTAGGGCCATGCGTAAGACTTGCACGCCAGGTGGGACGTGCCAGAACGGTGCTCCCGAACGAGGGCGAGTGCTATGGGAAACGAAGCTGCTCCAAAAGAGAGGGCAGCGCCTTTCCCGACGCTCGGCATGCACAGAGTGCCTCCACAGGGCTACTGGCCTGGAGGTTGCTCAGCAGACCCACGGGGTCCTGTGGGTACTCAGTGTTCCCGCCGGGAGCGGGGTGCCCGCGCGGGCCTCCTAGGTGTCCAGAAAACCGTGCTGCAGTTAGAGATATGCAGAGCAGGGGCCACGGCCGCATGGAAACTGCTGCACGCCTCCGCTTCTGCACGGAAAGCAGGGCCTTACCTCCAGGCACGTGCTCACGCTGGGTGCCCCTTTGGCGCCACAGCGTGGTAAGCTGCTGGCTTTCTCCTCGAGCAGGGTGCCTTTAGGGGCGAGGTCCTCGCAGTGGTCAGAGCAGAGTGTTTTCTCATGGCCGCTCACACAAGGGCCACGACAAAAGACTTCCTGGGCACTTCGGACTCACCAGCAATGGGGTCCTGAGGCTGTCCGAGGACCCTGGAAATGCAGCTCCCCTCAAGGAACGGGCCGTGTGTTGCCCGTCACTCGGCACACGCAGAGGGCCTCCACCGGACAGACCAACGGGCCTCGATGTTGCTCAGCCGGCCCACAGGGGTCCGGAGGTACTCAGTGGCCCTGGAGGGACAATGATGCCCTCCCGAGAGACCTAGGCGTCTTCAGAAGGGTACTTCCTTGAAAACAAAGCAGAACAGCGACTAAGAGCTCATGGAAGCAGCTGCACGCCTCCCTCTCTGCCCGGCTACTCAGGACCTAAACGGGAGGCTAGTTCCCACCTTGAGTCTCCTTTTAGCTCGAGAGCTCGTCAGGCTGACCACCAGCCGCGGCCATGCAAGCACCTGGTTTAGACAGAGCAAACTCATTTTTTCCCCAGAAGCGTTCCTACAGGGTTCGCAGGCCGGTCAAGAGCAGGGAACGTCCGGTAGCTTCAAGGCAGCGTGCACACGCAGCCTTCCAAATGGGAAAGCAAGGCTACTCCCAGCGGGCCCCCGTTTCCATGGGCACACTCAGCGTACACCCCTGTGGTCTCTAACGAGTCCAAAGAGACACAGGTTACCCTGTGTCTCCTTCCCTGAATCAACTTCTCGAAGTAGGGTGTTCGGCTTCCAGCGACCTGCCTCAACCAAGGGGCGCCGTCGCTGCTCCTCCGGGCCTGGGGCTGTTCAGAAGCCTGCATGCAGTGCCGCAGGAAGAACAGGACTTAAGTTGCAGTAAGAACGCGAGCCGGCTTTCTCTAGGAGGCACGGTGACTTCAGGCAGGAGGTCCTAGATGGAATGCGAGGCCCAGGGTTTCTCTGAGTGCGGCTCAGACTAGGGCAAGGCGCAAGAAGGCTTCGACGCCAGGTGGGACGTGCCAGGACGGTGCTCCCGAACGTGGGCGAGTGCTGGGGAAATGAAGCTGCTCCACACGGGAGTGCAGTGCGTTTCCCTACGCTCGGCATACACACAGGGGCCCCCAAAGGGCTACGGGCCTGGATGTTGCTTAGCAGACCCAGGTGGGCCCGGGGGTACTCCGTGCTCCTGCCGGGAGCAGGGTGCCCCCGCTAGCGTCCTAGGTGTCCAGAAAATTGTGCGGCCGTTCAAGGTACGCCGAGCAGAGGCCACCGCCTCACGGAAACTGCAGCACGCCTCCGCTTCTGCACGGCAAATCCGGGCCTTACCTCCAGGCGTGTGTTCGTGCTGGGTGTTGCCGGTAGCGGCACGGCATGGTAAGACGCTGACTTTCTCCTCGAGCAGAGTGACTTCAGGTACGAGGGCCTCGACGCATTCAGAGCAGGGCGTTCTCTCACGGCAGCTCACACAGGGGCCACGACAAGGTCTTCCGGGCCCTTCGGACTCACCGGAAATATTGTCCTGAGGCTGTTCGAGGACTCTGGAAATGTAGCTCTCCTCAAGGGACGTGCAGTGTGCTGCCCATCACTCGGCAGGCACAGAGGGCCTCCGAGGGATCCACCAGTGGGCCTCGAAGTTGCTCAGCCGGCCCACAGGGGTCTGCAGGTGCTCAGTGAACTTGGAGGGAAAATGATGCATAACCCGAGAGGCCTAGGAGTCCTCAAAAGGGGACTTCCTTTAAAGTAAAGCGTATACGCGACTAAGAACGCGTGGAAACAGCTGCACGTCTCCCTTTCTGCACGGCTGCTAAGGGCCTAACCTGGAGGCAGGTTTTCACGTTGAGGTTCCCTTTAGCTCTAGAGCTGGTCGGGCGGACCGCCACCGCGGCCGTGGAAGCACCTGGCTCAGACAGAGCAAAGTCATCATTTTCCCCGAAGCAGTCTCACAGTGTTTACAGGCCTGTCAAGAGCAGGGGATGGCAGGTAGCCTCACGGCAGCGTGAAAGCAGCCTTCAAAACGGGAAAGCAAGCCTAGTTCCGGCAGGCCCCCGTTTGCATGGGCACACTCGGCATACATCCCTGTGGTTTCTAACAAGTCCAAAGAGACACAGGTTACCCTGTGGTTCCTTCCCTGGATCAACTCCTCGAAGTCGGGTGTTCTGCATCAAGGAAACTGCCTCCACCAAGGAACGCCGCGGCTACGCCTCTGGGCCTGTGGCTATCCAAAAGCCTGCAGTGCCGCGGGAAGAACAGAACTGAGATTGCGGTGGGCACGCAAGCCGACCTTCTCTCTAGGAGGCGCGGTGACTTCAGGCAGGAGGTCCTAGGTGGAATGTGAAGCCGAGGGTTAATCTGAGTGCCGCTCGACTAGGGCCATGCGTAAGACTTGCACGCCAGGTGGGACGTGCCAGAACGGTGCTCCCGAACGAGGGCGAGTGCTATGGGAAACGAAGCTGCTCCAAAAGAGAGGGCAGCGCCTTTCCCGACGCTCGGCATGCACAGAGTGCCTCCACAGGGCTACTGGCCTGGAGGTTGCTCAGCAGACCCACGGGGTCCTGTGGGTACTCAGTGTTCCCGCCGGGAGCGGGGTGCCCGCGCGGGCCTCCTAGGTGTCCAGAAAACCGTGCTGCAGTTAGAGATATGCAGAGCAGGGGCCACGGCCGCATGGAAACTGCTGCACGCCTCCGCTTCTGCACGGAAAGCAGGGCCTTACCTCCAGGCACGTGCTCACGCTGGGTGCCCCTTTGGCGCCACAGCGTGGTAAGCTGCTGGCTTTCTCCTCGAGCAGGGTGCCTTTAGGGGCGAGGTCCTCGCAGTGGTCAGAGCAGAGTGTTTTCTCATGGCCGCTCACACAAGGGCCACGACAAAAGACTTCCTGGGCACTTCGGACTCACCAGCAATGGGGTCCTGAGGCTGTCCGAGGACCCTGGAAATGCAGCTCCCCTCAAGGAACGGGCCGTGTGTTGCCCGTCACTCGGCACACGCAGAGGGCCTCCACCGGACAGACCAACGGGCCTCGATGTTGCTCAGCCGGCCCACAGGGGTCCGGAGGTACTCAGTGGCCCTGGAGGGACAATGATGCCCTCCCGAGAGACCTAGGCGTCTTCAGAAGGGTACTTCCTTGAAAACAAAGCAGAACAGCGACTAAGAGCTCATGGAAGCAGCTGCACGCCTCCCTCTCTGCCCGGCTACTCAGGACCTAAACGGGAGGCTAGTTCCCACCTTGAGTCTCCTTTTAGCTCGAGAGCTCGTCAGGCTGACCACCAGCCGCGGCCATGCAAGCACCTGGTTTAGACAGAGCAAACTCATTTTTTCCCCAGAAGCGTTCCTACAGGGTTCGCAGGCCGGTCAAGAGCAGGGAACGTCCGGTAGCTTCAAGGCAGCGTGCACACGCAGCCTTCCAAATGGGAAAGCAAGGCTACTCCCAGCGGGCCCCCGTTTCCATGGGCACACTCAGCGTACACCCCTGTGGTCTCTAACGAGTCCAAAGAGACACAGGTTACCCTGTGTCTCCTTCCCTGAATCAACTTCTCGAAGTAGGGTGTTCGGCTTCCAGCGACCTGCCTCAACCAAGGGGCGCCGTCGCTGCTCCTCCGGGCCTGGGGCTGTTCAGAAGCCTGCATGCAGTGCCGCAGGAAGAACAGGACTTAAGTTGCAGTAAGAACGCGAGCCGGCTTTCTCTAGGAGGCACGGTGACTTCAGGCAGGAGGTCCTAGATGGAATGCGAGGCCCAGGGTTTCTCTGAGTGCGGCTCAGACTAGGGCAAGGCGCAAGAAGGCTTCGACGCCAGGTGGGACGTGCCAGGACGGTGCTCCCGAACGTGGGCGAGTGCTGGGGAAATGAAGCTGCTCCACACGGGAGTGCAGTGCGTTTCCCTACGCTCGGCATACACACAGGGGCCCCCAAAGGGCTACGGGCCTGGATGTTGCTTAGCAGACCCAGGTGGGCCCGGGGGTACTCCGTGCTCCTGCCGGGAGCAGGGTGCCCCCGCTAGCGTCCTAGGTGTCCAGAAAATTGTGCGGCCGTTCAAGGTACGCCGAGCAGAGGCCACCGCCTCACGGAAACTGCAGCACGCCTCCGCTTCTGCACGGCAAATCCGGGCCTTACCTCCAGGCGTGTGTTCGTGCTGGGTGTTGCCGGTAGCGGCACGGCATGGTAAGACGCTGACTTTCTCCTCGAGCAGAGTGACTTCAGGTACGAGGGCCTCGACGCATTCAGAGCAGGGCGTTCTCTCACGGCAGCTCACACAGGGGCCACGACAAGGTCTTCCGGGCCCTTCGGACTCACCGGAAATATTGTCCTGAGGCTGTTCGAGGACTCTGGAAATGTAGCTCTCCTCAAGGGACGTGCAGTGTGCTGCCCATCACTCGGCAGGCACAGAGGGCCTCCGAGGGATCCACCAGTGGGCCTCGAAGTTGCTCAGCCGGCCCACAGGGGTCTGCAGGTGCTCAGTGAACTTGGAGGGAAAATGATGCATAACCCGAGAGGCCTAGGAGTCCTCAAAAGGGGACTTCCTTTAAAGTAAAGCGTATACGCGACTAAGAACGCGTGGAAACAGCTGCACGTCTCCCTTTCTGCACGGCTGCTAAGGGCCTAACCTGGAGGCAGGTTTTCACGTTGAGGTTCCCTTTAGCTCTAGAGCTGGTCGGGCGGACCGCCACCGCGGCCGTGGAAGCACCTGGCTCAGACAGAGCAAAGTCATCATTTTCCCCGAAGCAGTCTCACAGTGTTTACAGGCCTGTCAAGAGCAGGGGATGGCAGGTAGCCTCACGGCAGCGTGAAAGCAGCCTTCAAAACGGGAAAGCAAGCCTAGTTCCGGCAGGCCCCCGTTTGCATGGGCACACTCGGCATACATCCCTGTGGTTTCTAACAAGTCCAAAGAGACACAGGTTACCCTGTGGTTCCTTCCCTGGATCAACTCCTCGAAGTCGGGTGTTCTGCATCAAGGAAACTGCCTCCACCAAGGAACGCCGCGGCTACGCCTCTGGGCCTGTGGCTATCCAAAAGCCTGCAGTGCCGCGGGAAGAACAGAACTGAGATTGCGGTGGGCACGCAAGCCGACCTTCTCTCTAGGAGGCGCGGTGACTTCAGGCAGGAGGTCCTAGGTGGAATGTGAAGCCGAGGGTTAATCTGAGTGCCGCTCGACTAGGGCCATGCGTAAGACTTGCACGCCAGGTGGGACGTGCCAGAACGGTGCTCCCGAACGAGGGCGAGTGCTATGGGAAACGAAGCTGCTCCAAAAGAGAGGGCAGCGCCTTTCCCGACGCTCGGCATGCACAGAGTGCCTCCACAGGGCTACTGGCCTGGAGGTTGCTCAGCAGACCCACGGGGTCCTGTGGGTACTCAGTGTTCCCGCCGGGAGCGGGGTGCCCGCGCGGGCCTCCTAGGTGTCCAGAAAACCGTGCTGCAGTTAGAGATATGCAGAGCAGGGGCCACGGCCGCATGGAAACTGCTGCACGCCTCCGCTTCTGCACGGAAAGCAGGGCCTTACCTCCAGGCACGTGCTCACGCTGGGTGCCCCTTTGGCGCCACAGCGTGGTAAGCTGCTGGCTTTCTCCTCGAGCAGGGTGCCTTTAGGGGCGAGGTCCTCGCAGTGGTCAGAGCAGAGTGTTTTCTCATGGCCGCTCACACAAGGGCCACGACAAAAGACTTCCTGGGCACTTCGGACTCACCAGCAATGGGGTCCTGAGGCTGTCCGAGGACCCTGGAAATGCAGCTCCCCTCAAGGAACGGGCCGTGTGTTGCCCGTCACTCGGCACACGCAGAGGGCCTCCACCGGACAGACCAACGGGCCTCGATGTTGCTCAGCCGGCCCACAGGGGTCCGGAGGTACTCAGTGGCCCTGGAGGGACAATGATGCCCTCCCGAGAGACCTAGGCGTCTTCAGAAGGGTACTTCCTTGAAAACAAAGCAGAACAGCGACTAAGAGCTCATGGAAGCAGCTGCACGCCTCCCTCTCTGCCCGGCTACTCAGGACCTAAACGGGAGGCTAGTTCCCACCTTGAGTCTCCTTTTAGCTCGAGAGCTTGTCAGGCTGACCACCAGCCGCGGCCATGGAAGCACCTGGTTTAGACAGAGCAAACTCATTTTTTCCCCAGAAGCGTTCCTACAGGGTTCGCAGGCCGGTCAAGAGCAGGGAACGTCCGGTAGCTTCAAGGCAGCGTGCACACGCAGCCTTCCAAATGGGAAAGCAAGGCTACTCCCAGCGGGCCCCCGTTTCCATGGGCACACTCAGCGTACACCCCTGTGGTCTCTAACGAGTCCAAAGAGACACAGGTTACCCTGTGTCTCCTTCCCTGAATCAACTTCTCGAAGTAGGGTGTTCGGCTTCCAGCGACCTGCCTCAACCAAGGGGCGCCGTCGCTGCTCCTCCGGGCCTGGGGCTGTTCAGAAGCCTGCATGCAGTGCCGCAGGAAGAACAGGACTTAAGTTGCAGTAAGAACGCGAGCCGGCTTTCTCTAGGAGGCACGGTGACTTCAGGCAGGAGGTCCTAGATGGAATGCGAGGCCCAGGGTTTCTCTGAGTGCGGCTCAGACTAGGGCAAGGCGCAAGAAGGCTTCGACGCCAGGTGGGACGTGCCAGGACGGTGCTCCCGAACGTGGGCGAGTGCTGGGGAAATGAAGCTGCTCCACACGGGAGTGCAGTGCGTTTCCCTACGCTCGGCATACACACAGGGGCCCCCAAAGGGCTACGGGCCTGGATGTTGCTTAGCAGACCCAGGTGGGCCCGGGGGTACTCCGTGCTCCTGCCGGGAGCAGGGTGCCCCCGCTAGCGTCCTAGGTGTCCAGAAAATTGTGCGGCCGTTCAAGGTACGCCGAGCAGAGGCCACCGCCTCACGGAAACTGCAGCACGCCTCCGCTTCTGCACGGCAAATCCGGGCCTTACCTCCAGGCGTGTGTTCGTGCTGGGTGTTGCCGGTAGCGGCACGGCATGGTAAGACGCTGACTTTCTCCTCGAGCAGAGTGACTTCAGGTACGAGGGCCTCGACGCATTCAGAGCAGGGCGTTCTCTCACGGCAGCTCACACAGGGGCCACGACAAGGTCTTCCGGGCCCTTCGGACTCACCGGAAATATTGTCCTGAGGCTGTTCGAGGACTCTGGAAATGTAGCTCTCCTCAAGGGACGTGCAGTGTGCTGCCCATCACTCGGCAGGCACAGAGGGCCTCCGAGGGATCCACCAGTGGGCCTCGAAGTTGCTCAGCCGGCCCACAGGGGTCTGCAGGTGCTCAGTGAACTTGGAGGGAAAATGATGCATAACCCGAGAGGCCTAGGAGTCCTCAAAAGGGGACTTCCTTTAAAGTAAAGCGTATACGCGACTAAGAACGCGTGGAAACAGCTGCACGTCTCCCTTTCTGCACGGCTGCTAAGGGCCTAACCTGGAGGCAGGTTTTCACGTTGAGGTTCCCTTTAGCTCTAGAGCTGGTCGGGCGGACCGCCACCGCGGCCGTGGAAGCACCTGGCTCAGACAGAGCAAAGTCATCATTTTCCCCGAAGCAGTCTCACAGTGTTTACAGGCCTGTCAAGAGCAGGGGACGGCAGGTAGCCTCACGGCAGCGTGAAAGCAGCCTTCAAAACGGGAAAGCAAGCCTAGTTCCGGCAGGCCCCCGTTTGCATGGGCACACTCGGCATACATCCCTGTGGTTTCTAACAAGTCCAAAGAGACACAGGTTACCCTGTGGTTCCTTCCCTGGATCAACTCCTCGAAGTCGGGTGTTCTGCATCAAGGAAACTGCCTCCACCAAGGAACGCCGCGGCTACGCCTCTGGGCCTGTGGCTATCCAAAAGCCTGCAGTGCCGCGGGAAGAACAGAACTGAGATTGCGGTGGGCACGCAAGCCGACCTTCTCTCTAGGAGGCGCGGTGACTTCAGGCAGGAGGTCCTAGGTGGAATGTGAAGCCGAGGGTTAATCTGAGTGCCGCTCGACTAGGGCCATGCGTAAGACTTGCACGCCAGGTGGGACGTGCCAGAACGGTGCTCCCGAACGAGGGCGAGTGCTATGGGAAACGAAGCTGCTCCAAAAGAGAGGGCAGCGCCTTTCCCGACGCTCGGCATGCACAGAGTGCCTCCACAGGGCTACTGGCCTGGAGGTTGCTCAGCAGACCCACGGGGTCCTGTGGGTACTCAGTGTTCCCGCCGGGAGCGGGGTGCCCGCGCGGGCCTCCTAGGTGTCCAGAAAACCGTGCTGCAGTTAGAGATATGCAGAGCAGGGGCCACGGCCGCATGGAAACTGCTGCACGCCTCCGCTTCTGCACGGAAAGCAGGGCCTTACCTCCAGGCACGTGCTCACGCTGGGTGCCCCTTTGGCGCCACAGCGTGGTAAGCTGCTGGCTTTCTCCTCGAGCAGGGTGCCTTTAGGGGCGAGGTCCTCGCAGTGGTCAGAGCAGAGTGTTTTCTCATGGCCGCTCACACAAGGGCCACGACAAAAGACTTCCTGGGCACTTCGGACTCACCAGCAATGGGGTTCTGAGGCTGTCCGAGGACCCTGGAAATGCAGCTCCCCTCAAGGAACGGGCCGTGTGTTGCCCGTCACTCGGCACACGCAGAGGGCCTCCACCGGACAGACCAACGGGCCTCGATGTTGCTCAGCCGGCCCACAGGGGTCCGGAGGTACTCAGTGGCCCTGGAGGGACAATGATGCCCTCCCGAGAGACCTAGGCGTCTTCAGAAGGGTACTTCCTTGAAAACAAAGCAGAACAGCGACTAAGAGCTCATGGAAGCAGCTGCACGCCTCCCTCTCTGCCCGGCTACTCAGGACCTAAACGGGAGGCTAGTTCCCACCTTGAGTCTCCTTTTAGCTCGAGAGCTCGTCAGGCTGACCACCAGCCGCGGCCATGCAAGCACCTGGTTTAGACAGAGCAAACTCATTTTTTCCCCAGAAGCGTTCCTACAGGGTTCGCAGGCCGGTCAAGAGCAGGGAACGTCCGGTAGCTTCAAGGCAGCGTGCACACGCAGCCTTCCAAATGGGAAAGCAAGGCTACTCCCAGCGGGCCCCCGTTTCCATGGGCACACTCAGCGTACACCCCTGTGGTCTCTAACGAGTCCAAAGAGACACAGGTTACCCTGTGTCTCCTTCCCTGAATCAACTTCTCGAAGTAGGGTGTTCGGCTTCCAGCGACCTGCCTCAACCAAGGGGCGCCGTCGCTGCTCCTCCGGGCCTGGGGCTGTTCAGAAGCCTGCATGCAGTGCCGCAGGAAGAACAGGACTTAAGTTGCAGTAAGAACGCGAGCCGGCTTTCTCTAGGAGGCACGGTGACTTCAGGCAGGAGGTCCTAGATGGAATGCGAGGCCCAGGGTTTCTCTGAGTGCGGCTCAGACTAGGGCAAGGCGCAAGAAGGCTTCGACGCCAGGTGGGACGTGCCAGGACGGTGCTCCCGAACGTGGGCGAGTGCTGGGGAAATGAAGCTGCTCCACACGGGAGTGCAGTGCGTTTCCCTACGCTCGGCATACACACAGGGGCCCCCAAAGGGCTACGGGCCTGGATGTTGCTTAGCAGACCCAGGTGGGCCCGGGGGTACTCCGTGCTCCTGCCGGGAGCAGGGTGCCCCCGCTAGCGTCCTAGGTGTCCAGAAAATTGTGCGGCCGTTCAAGGTACGCCGAGCAGAGGCCACCGCCTCACGGAAACTGCAGCACGCCTCCGCTTCTGCACGGCAAATCCGGGCCTTACCTCCAGGCGTGTGTTCGTGCTGGGTGTTGCCGGTAGCGGCACGGCATGGTAAGACGCTGACTTTCTCCTCGAGCAGAGTGACTTCAGGTACGAGGGCCTCGACGCATTCAGAGCAGGGCGTTCTCTCACGGCAGCTCACACAGGGGCCACGACAAGGTCTTCCGGGCCCTTCGGACTCACCGGAAATATTGTCCTGAGGCTGTTCGAGGACTCTGGAAATGTAGCTCTCCTCAAGGGACGTGCAGTGTGCTGCCCATCACTCGGCAGGCACAGAGGGCCTCCGAGGGATCCACCAGTGGGCCTCGAAGTTGCTCAGCCGGCCCACAGGGGTCTGCAGGTGCTCAGTGAACTTGGAGGGAAAATGATGCATAACCCGAGAGGCCTAGGAGTCCTCAAAAGGGGACTTCCTTTAAAGTAAAGCGTATACGCGACTAAGAACGCGTGGAAACAGCTGCACGTCTCCCTTTCTGCACGGCTGCTAAGGGCCTAACCTGGAGGCAGGTTTTCACGTTGAGGTTCCCTTTAGCTCTAGAGCTGGTCGGGCGGACCGCCACCGCGGCCGTGGAAGCACCTGGCTCAGACAGAGCAAAGTCATCATTTTCCCCGAAGCAGTCTCACAGTGTTTACAGGCCTGTCAAGAGCAGGGGACGGCAGGTAGCCTCACGGCAGCGTGAAAGCAGCCTTCAAAACGGGAAAGCAAGCCTAGTTCCGGCAGGCCCCCGTTTGCATGGGCACACTCGGCATACATCCCTGTGGTTTCTAACAAGTCCAAAGAGACACAGGTTACCCTGTGGTTCCTTCCCTGGATCAACTCCTCGAAGTCGGGTGTTCTGCATCAAGGAAACTGCCTCCACCAAGGAACGCCGCGGCTACGCCTCTGGGCCTGTGGCTATCCAAAAGCCTGCAGTGCCGCGGGAAGAACAGAACTGAGATTGCGGTGGGCACGCAAGCCGACCTTCTCTCTAGGAGGCGCGGTGACTTCAGGCAGGAGGTCCTAGGTGGAATGTGAAGCCGAGGGTTAATCTGAGTGCCGCTCGACTAGGGCCATGCGTAAGACTTGCACGCCAGGTGGGACGTGCCAGAACGGTGCTCCCGAACGAGGGCGAGTGCTATGGGAAACGAAGCTGCTCCAAAAGAGAGGGCAGCGCCTTTCCCGACGCTCGGCATGCACAGAGTGCCTCCACAGGGCTACTGGCCTGGAGGTTGCTCAGCAGACCCACGGGGTCCTGTGGGTACTCAGTGTTCCCGCCGGGAGCGGGGTGCCCGCGCGGGCCTCCTAGGTGTCCAGAAAACCGTGCTGCAGTTAGAGATATGCAGAGCAGGGGCCACGGCCGCATGGAAACTGCTGCACGCCTCCGCTTCTGCACGGAAAGCAGGGCCTTACCTCCAGGCACGTGCTCACGCTGGGTGCCCCTTTGGCGCCACAGCGTGGTAAGCTGCTGGCTTTCTCCTCGAGCAGGGTGCCTTTAGGGGCGAGGTCCTCGCAGTGGTCAGAGCAGAGTGTTTTCTCATGGCCGCTCACACAAGGGCCACGACAAAAGACTTCCTGGGCACTTCGGACTCACCAGCAATGGGGTCCTGAGGCTGTCCGAGGACCCTGGAAATGCAGCTCCCCTCAAGGAACGGGCCGTGTGTTGCCCGTCACTCGGCACACGCAGAGGGCCTCCACCGGACAGACCAACGGGCCTCGATGTTGCTCAGCCGGCCCACAGGGGTCCGGAGGTACTCAGTGGCCCTGGAGGGACAATGATGCCCTCCCGAGAGACCTAGGCGTCTTCAGAAGGGTACTTCCTTGAAAACAAAGCAGAACAGCGACTAAGAGCTCATGGAAGCAGCTGCACGCCTCCCTCTCTGCCCGGCTACTCAGGACCTAAACGGGAGGCTAGTTCCCACCTTGAGTCTCCTTTTAGCTCGAGAGCTCGTCAGGCTGACCACCAGCCGCGGCCATGCAAGCACCTGGTTTAGACAGAGCAAACTCATTTTTTCCCCAGAAGCGTTCCTACAGGGTTCGCAGGCCGGTCAAGAGCAGGGAACGTCCGGTAGCTTCAAGGCAGCGTGCACACGCAGCCTTCCAAATGGGAAAGCAAGGCTACTCCCAGCGGGCCCCCGTTTCCATGGGCACACTCAGCGTACACCCCTGTGGTCTCTAACGAGTCCAAAGAGACACAGGTTACCCTGTGTCTCCTTCCCTGAATCAACTTCTCGAAGTAGGGTGTTCGGCTTCCAGCGACCTGCCTCAACCAAGGGGCGCCGTCGCTGCTCCTCCGGGCCTGGGGCTGTTCAGAAGCCTGCATGCAGTGCCGCAGGAAGAACAGGACTTAAGTTGCAGTAAGAACGCGAGCCGGCTTTCTCTAGGAGGCACGGTGACTTCAGGCAGGAGGTCCTAGATGGAATGCGAGGCCCAGGGTTTCTCTGAGTGCGGCTCAGACTAGGGCAAGGCGCAAGAAGGCTTCGACGCCAGGTGGGACGTGCCAGGACGGTGCTCCCGAACGTGGGCGAGTGCTGGGGAAATGAAGCTGCTCCACACGGGAGTGCAGTGCGTTTCCCTACGCTCGGCATACACACAGGGGCCCCCAAAGGGCTACGGGCCTGGATGTTGCTTAGCAGACCCAGGTGGGCCCGGGGGTACTCCGTGCTCCTGCCGGGAGCAGGGTGCCCCCGCTAGCGTCCTAGGTGTCCAGAAAATTGTGCGGCCGTTCAAGGTACGCCGAGCAGAGGCCACCGCCTCACGGAAACTGCAGCACGCCTCCGCTTCTGCACGGCAAATCCGGGCCTTACCTCCAGGCGTGTGTTCGTGCTGGGTGTTGCCGGTAGCGGCACGGCATGGTAAGACGCTGACTTTCTCCTCGAGCAGAGTGACTTCAGGTACGAGGGCCTCGACGCATTCAGAGCAGGGCGTTCTCTCACGGCAGCTCACACAGGGGCCACGACAAGGTCTTCCGGGCCCTTCGGACTCACCGGAAATATTGTCCTGAGGCTGTTCGAGGACTCTGGAAATGTAGCTCTCCTCAAGGGACGTGCAGTGTGCTGCCCATCACTCGGCAGGCACAGAGGGCCTCCGAGGGATCCACCAGTGGGCCTCGAAGTTGCTCAGCCGGCCCACAGGGGTCTGCAGGTGCTCAGTGAACTTGGAGGGAAAATGATGCATAACCCGAGAGGCCTAGGAGTCCTCAAAAGGGGACTTCCTTTAAAGTAAAGCGTATACGCGACTAAGAACGCGTGGAAACAGCTGCACGTCTCCCTTTCTGCACGGCTGCTAAGGGCCTAACCTGGAGGCAGGTTTTCACGTTGAGGTTCCCTTTAGCTCTAGAGCTGGTCGGGCGGACCGCCACCGCGGCCGTGGAAGCACCTGGCTCAGACAGAGCAAAGTCATCATTTTCCCCGAAGCAGTCTCACAGTGTTTACAGGCCTGTCAAGAGCAGGGGACGGCAGGTAGCCTCACGGCAGCGTGAAAGCAGCCTTCAAAACGGGAAAGCAAGCCTAGTTCCGGCAGGCCCCCGTTTGCATGGGCACACTCGGCATACATCCCTGTGGTTTCTAACAAGTCCAAAGAGACACAGGTTACCCTGTGGTTCCTTCCCTGGATCAACTCCTCGAAGTCGGGTGTTCTGCATCAAGGAAACTGCCTCCACCAAGGAACGCCGCGGCTACGCCTCTGGGCCTGTGGCTATCCAAAAGCCTGCAGTGCCGCGGGAAGAACAGAACTGAGATTGCGGTGGGCACGCAAGCCGACCTTCTCTCTAGGAGGCGCGGTGACTTCAGGCAGGAGGTCCTAGGTGGAATGTGAAGCCGAGGGTTAATCTGAGTGCCGCTCGACTAGGGCCATGCGTAAGACTTGCACGCCAGGTGGGACGTGCCAGAACGGTGCTCCCGAACGAGGGCGAGTGCTATGGGAAACGAAGCTGCTCCAAAAGAGAGGGCAGCGCCTTTCCCGACGCTCGGCATGCACAGAGTGCCTCCACAGGGCTACTGGCCTGGAGGTTGCTCAGCAGACCCACGGGGTCCTGTGGGTACTCAGTGTTCCCGCCGGGAGCGGGGTGCCCGCGCGGGCCTCCTAGGTGTCCAGAAAACCGTGCTGCAGTTAGAGATATGCAGAGCAGGGGCCACGGCCGCATGGAAACTGCTGCACGCCTCCGCTTCTGCACGGAAAGCAGGGCCTTACCTCCAGGCACGTGCTCACGCTGGGTGCCCCTTTGGCGCCACAGCGTGGTAAGCTGCTGGCTTTCTCCTCGAGCAGGGTGCCTTTAGGGGCGAGGTCCTCGCAGTGGTCAGAGCAGAGTGTTTTCTCATGGCCGCTCACACAAGGGCCACGACAAAAGACTTCCTGGGCACTTCGGACTCACCAGCAATGGGGTCCTGAGGCTGTCCGAGGACCCTGGAAATGCAGCTCCCCTCAAGGAACGGGCCGTGTGTTGCCCGTCACTCGGCACACGCAGAGGGCCTCCACCGGACAGACCAACGGGCCTCGATGTTGCTCAGCCGGCCCACAGGGGTCCGGAGGTACTCAGTGGCCCTGGAGGGACAATGATGCCCTCCCGAGAGACCTAGGCGTCTTCAGAAGGGTACTTCCTTGAAAACAAAGCAGAACAGCGACTAAGAGCTCATGGAAGCAGCTGCACGCCTCCCTCTCTGCCCGGCTACTCAGGACCTAAACGGGAGGCTAGTTCCCACCTTGAGTCTCCTTTTAGCTCGAGAGCTCGTCAGGCTGACCACCAGCCGCGGCCATGCAAGCACCTGGTTTAGACAGAGCAAACTCATTTTTTCCCCAGAAGCGTTCCTACAGGGTTCGCAGGCCGGTCAAGAGCAGGGAACGTCCGGTAGCTTCAAGGCAGCGTGCACACGCAGCCTTCCAAATGGGAAAGCAAGGCTACTCCCAGCGGGCCCCCGTTTCCATGGGCACACTCAGCGTACACCCCTGTGGTCTCTAACGAGTCCAAAGAGACACAGGTTACCCTGTGTCTCCTTCCCTGAATCAACTTCTCGAAGTAGGGTGTTCGGCTTCCAGCGACCTGCCTCAACCAAGGGGCGCCGTCGCTGCTCCTCCGGGCCTGGGGCTGTTCAGAAGCCTGCATGCAGTGCCGCAGGAAGAACAGGACTTAAGTTGCAGTAAGAACGCGAGCCGGCTTTCTCTAGGAGGCACGGTGACTTCAGGCAGGAGGTCCTAGATGGAATGCGAGGCCCAGGGTTTCTCTGAGTGCGGCTCAGACTAGGGCAAGGCGCAAGAAGGCTTCGACGCCAGGTGGGACGTGCCAGGACGGTGCTCCCGAACGTGGGCGAGTGCTGGGGAAATGAAGCTGCTCCACACGGGAGTGCAGTGCGTTTCCCTACGCTCGGCATACACACAGGGGCCCCCAAAGGGCTACGGGCCTGGATGTTGCTTAGCAGACCCAGGTGGGCCCGGGGGTACTCCGTGCTCCTGCCGGGAGCAGGGTGCCCCCGCTAGCGTCCTAGGTGTCCAGAAAATTGTGCGGCCGTTCAAGGTACGCCGAGCAGAGGCCACCGCCTCACGGAAACTGCAGCACGCCTCCGCTTCTGCACGGCAAATCCGGGCCTTACCTCCAGGCGTGTGTTCGTGCTGGGTGTTGCCGGTAGCGGCACGGCATGGTAAGACGCTGACTTTCTCCTCGAGCAGAGTGACTTCAGGTACGAGGGCCTCGACGCATTCAGAGCAGGGCGTTCTCTCACGGCAGCTCACACAGGGGCCACGACAAGGTCTTCCGGGCCCTTCGGACTCACCGGAAATATTGTCCTGAGGCTGTTCGAGGACTCTGGAAATGTAGCTCTCCTCAAGGGACGTGCAGTGTGCTGCCCATCACTCGGCAGGCACAGAGGGCCTCCGAGGGATCCACCAGTGGGCCTCGAAGTTGCTCAGCCGGCCCACAGGGGTCTGCAGGTGCTCAGTGAACTTGG
Organism: Delphinapterus leucas; assembly: GCF_059928025.1. Lineage (NCBI taxonomy): Eukaryota > Metazoa > Chordata > Mammalia > Artiodactyla > Monodontidae > Delphinapterus > Delphinapterus leucas. The sequence continues at coordinate 2,788,500 of NW_028322262.1, read as the reverse complement.
AGGGAAAATGATGCATAACCCGAGAGGCCTAGGAGTCCTCAAAAGGGGACTTCCTTTAAAGTAAAGCGTATACGCGACTAAGAACGCGTGGAAACAGCTGCACGTCTCCCTTTCTGCACGGCTGCTAAGGGCCTAACCTGGAGGCAGGTTTTCACGTTGAGGTTCCCTTTAGCTCTAGAGCTGGTCGGGCGGACCGCCACCGCGGCCGTGGAAGCACCTGGCTCAGACAGAGCAAAGTCATCATTTTCCCCGAAGCAGTCTCACAGTGTTTACAGGCCTGTCAAGAGCAGGGGACGGCAGGTAGCCTCACGGCAGCGTGAAAGCAGCCTTCAAAACGGGAAAGCAAGCCTAGTTCCGGCAGGCCCCCGTTTGCATGGGCACACTCGGCATACATCCCTGTGGTTTCTAACAAGTCCAAAGAGACACAGGTTACCCTGTGGTTCCTTCCCTGGATCAACTCCTCGAAGTCGGGTGTTCTGCATCAAGGAAACTGCCTCCACCAAGGAACGCCGCGGCTACGCCTCTGGGCCTGTGGCTATCCAAAAGCCTGCAGTGCCGCGGGAAGAACAGAACTGAGATTGCGGTGGGCACGCAAGCCGACCTTCTCTCTAGGAGGCGCGGTGACTTCAGGCAGGAGGTCCTAGGTGGAATGTGAAGCCGAGGGTTAATCTGAGTGCCGCTCGACTAGGGCCATGCGTAAGACTTGCACGCCAGGTGGGACGTGCCAGAACGGTGCTCCCGAACGAGGGCGAGTGCTATGGGAAACGAAGCTGCTCCAAAAGAGAGGGCAGCGCCTTTCCCGACGCTCGGCATGCACAGAGTGCCTCCACAGGGCTACTGGCCTGGAGGTTGCTCAGCAGACCCACGGGGTCCTGTGGGTACTCAGTGTTCCCGCCGGGAGCGGGGTGCCCGCGCGGGCCTCCTAGGTGTCCAGAAAACCGTGCTGCAGTTAGAGATATGCAGAGCAGGGGCCACGGCCGCATGGAAACTGCTGCACGCCTCCGCTTCTGCACGGAAAGCAGGGCCTTACCTCCAGGCACGTGCTCACGCTGGGTGCCCCTTTGGCGCCACAGCGTGGTAAGCTGCTGGCTTTCTCCTCGAGCAGGGTGCCTTTAGGGGCGAGGTCCTCGCAGTGGTCAGAGCAGAGTGTTTTCTCATGGCCGCTCACACAAGGGCCACGACAAAAGACTTCCTGGGCACTTCGGACTCACCAGCAATGGGGTCCTGAGGCTGTCCGAGGACCCTGGAAATGCAGCTCCCCTCAAGGAACGGGCCGTGTGTTGCCCGTCACTCGGCACACGCAGAGGGCCTCCACCGGACAGACCAACGGGCCTCGATGTTGCTCAGCCGGCCCACAGGGGTCCGGAGGTACTCAGTGGCCCTGGAGGGACAATGATGCCCTCCCGAGAGACCTAGGCGTCTTCAGAAGGGTACTTCCTTGAAAACAAAGCAGAACAGCGACTAAGAGCTCATGGAAGCAGCTGCACGCCTCCCTCTCTGCCCGGCTACTCAGGACCTAAACGGGAGGCTAGTTCCCACCTTGAGTCTCCTTTTAGCTCGAGAGCTCGTCAGGCTGACCACCAGCCGCGGCCATGCAAGCACCTGGTTTAGACAGAGCAAACTCATTTTTTCCCCAGAAGCGTTCCTACAGGGTTCGCAGGCCGGTCAAGAGCAGGGAACGTCCGGTAGCTTCAAGGCAGCGTGCACACGCAGCCTTCCAAATGGGAAAGCAAGGCTACTCCCAGCGGGCCCCCGTTTCCATGGGCACACTCAGCGTACACCCCTGTGGTCTCTAACGAGTCCAAAGAGACACAGGTTACCCTGTGTCTCCTTCCCTGAATCAACTTCTCGAAGTAGGGTGTTCGGCTTCCAGCGACCTGCCTCAACCAAGGGGCGCCGTCGCTGCTCCTCCGGGCCTGGGGCTGTTCAGAAGCCTGCATGCAGTGCCGCAGGAAGAACAGGACTTAAGTTGCAGTAAGAACGCGAGCCGGCTTTCTCTAGGAGGCACGGTGACTTCAGGCAGGAGGTCCTAGATGGAATGCGAGGCCCAGGGTTTCTCTGAGTGCGGCTCAGACTAGGGCAAGGCGCAAGAAGGCTTCGACGCCAGGTGGGACGTGCCAGGACGGTGCTCCCGAACGTGGGCGAGTGCTGGGGAAATGAAGCTGCTCCACACGGGAGTGCAGTGCGTTTCCCTACGCTCGGCATACACACAGGGGCCCCCAAAGGGCTACGGGCCTGGATGTTGCTTAGCAGACCCAGGTGGGCCCGGGGGTACTCCGTGCTCCTGCCGGGAGCAGGGTGCCCCCGCTAGCGTCCTAGGTGTCCAGAAAATTGTGCGGCCGTTCAAGGTACGCCGAGCAGAGGCCACCGCCTCACGGAAACTGCAGCACGCCTCCGCTTCTGCACGGCAAATCCGGGCCTTACCTCCAGGCGTGTGTTCGTGCTGGGTGTTGCCGGTAGCGGCACGGCATGGTAAGACGCTGACTTTCTCCTCGAGCAGAGTGACTTCAGGTACGAGGGCCTCGACGCATTCAGAGCAGGGCGTTCTCTCACGGCAGCTCACACAGGGGCCACGACAAGGTCTTCCGGGCCCTTCGGACTCACCGGAAATATTGTCCTGAGGCTGTTCGAGGACTCTGGAAATGTAGCTCTCCTCAAGGGACGTGCAGTGTGCTGCCCATCACTCGGCAGGCACAGAGGGCCTCCGAGGGATCCACCAGTGGGCCTCGAAGTTGCTCAGCCGGCCCACAGGGGTCTGCAGGTGCTCAGTGAACTTGGAGGGAAAATGATGCATAACCCGAGAGGCCTAGGAGTCCTCAAAAGGGGACTTCCTTTAAAGTAAAGCGTATACGCGACTAAGAACGCGTGGAAACAGCTGCACGTCTCCCTTTCTGCACGGCTGCTAAGGGCCTAACCTGGAGGCAGGTTTTCACGTTGAGGTTCCCTTTAGCTCTAGAGCTGGTCGGGCGGACCGCCACCGCGGCCGTGGAAGCACCTGGCTCAGACAGAGCAAAGTCATCATTTTCCCCGAAGCAGTCTCACAGTGTTTACAGGCCTGTCAAGAGCAGGGGACGGCAGGTAGCCTCACGGCAGCGTGAAAGCAGCCTTCAAAACGGGAAAGCAAGCCTAGTTCCGGCAGGCCCCCGTTTGCATGGGCACACTCGGCATACATCCCTGTGGTTTCTAACAAGTCCAAAGAGACACAGGTTACCCTGTGGTTCCTTCCCTGGATCAACTCCTCGAAGTCGGGTGTTCTGCATCAAGGAAACTGCCTCCACCAAGGAACGCCGCGGCTACGCCTCTGGGCCTGTGGCTATCCAAAAGCCTGCAGTGCCGCGGGAAGAACAGAACTGAGATTGCGGTGGGCACGCAAGCCGACCTTCTCTCTAGGAGGCGCGGTGACTTCAGGCAGGAGGTCCTAGGTGGAATGTGAAGCCGAGGGTTAATCTGAGTGCCGCTCGACTAGGGCCATGCGTAAGACTTGCACGCCAGGTGGGACGTGCCAGAACGGTGCTCCCGAACGAGGGCGAGTGCTATGGGAAACGAAGCTGCTCCAAAAGAGAGGGCAGCGCCTTTCCCGACGCTCGGCATGCACAGAGTGCCTCCACAGGGCTACTGGCCTGGAGGTTGCTCAGCAGACCCACGGGGTCCTGTGGGTACTCAGTGTTCCCGCCGGGAGCGGGGTGCCCGCGCGGGCCTCCTAGGTGTCCAGAAAGCCGTGCTGCAGTTAGAGATATGCAGAGCAGGGGCCACGGCCGCATGGAAACTGCTGCACGCCTCCGCTTCTGCACGGAAAGCAGGGCCTTACCTCCAGGCACGTGCTCACGCTGGGTGCCCCTTTGGCGCCACAGCGTGGTAAGCTGCTGGCTTTCTCCTCGAGCAGGGTGCCTTTAGGGGCGAGGTCCTCGCAGTGGTCAGAGCAGAGTGTTTTCTCATGGCCGCTCACACAAGGGCCACGACAAAAGACTTCCTGGGCACTTCGGACTCACCAGCAATGGGGTCCTGAGGCTGTCCGAGGACCCTGGAAATGCAGCTCCCCTCAAGGAACGGGCCGTGTGTTGCCCGTCACTCGGCACACGCAGAGGGCCTCCACCGGACAGACCAACGGGCCTCGATGTTGCTCAGCCGGCCCACAGGGGTCCGGAGGTACTCAGTGGCCCTGGAGGGACAATGATGCCCTCCCGAGAGACCTAGGCGTCTTCAGAAGGGTACTTCCTTGAAAACAAAGCAGAACAGCGACTAAGAGCTCATGGAAGCAGCTGCACGCCTCCCTCTCTGCCCGGCTACTCAGGACCTAAACGGGAGGCTAGTTCCCACCTTGAGTCTCCTTTTAGCTCGAGAGCTCGTCAGGCTGACCACCAGCCGCGGCCATGCAAGCACCTGGTTTAGACAGAGCAAACTCATTTTTTCCCCAGAAGCGTTCCTACAGGGTTCGCAGGCCGGTCAAGAGCAGGGAACGTCCGGTAGCTTCAAGGCAGCGTGCACACGCAGCCTTCCAAATGGGAAAGCAAGGCTACTCCCAGCGGGCCCCCGTTTCCATGGGCACACTCAGCGTACACCCCTGTGGTCTCTAACGAGTCCAAAGAGACACAGGTTACCCTGTGTCTCCTTCCCTGAATCAACTTCTCGAAGTAGGGTGTTCGGCTTCCAGCGACCTGCCTCAACCAAGGGGCGCCGTCGCTGCTCCTCCGGGCCTGGGGCTGTTCAGAAGCCTGCATGCAGTGCCGCAGGAAGAACAGGACTTAAGTTGCAGTAAGAACGCGAGCCGGCTTTCTCTAGGAGGCACGGTGACTTCAGGCAGGAGGTCCTAGATGGAATGCGAGGCCCAGGGTTTCTCTGAGTGCGGCTCAGACTAGGGCAAGGCGCAAGAAGGCTTCGACGCCAGGTGGGACGTGCCAGGACGGTGCTCCCGAACGTGGGCGAGTGCTGGGGAAATGAAGCTGCTCCACACGGGAGTGCAGTGCGTTTCCCTACGCTCGGCATACACACAGGGGCCCCCAAAGGGCTACGGGCCTGGATGTTGCTTAGCAGACCCAGGTGGGCCCGGGGGTACTCCGTGCTCCTGCCGGGAGCAGGGTGCCCCCGCTAGCGTCCTAGGTGTCCAGAAAATTGTGCGGCCGTTCAAGGTACGCCGAGCAGAGGCCACCGCCTCACGGAAACTGCAGCACGCCTCCGCTTCTGCACGGCAAATCCGGGCCTTACCTCCAGGCGTGTGTTCGTGCTGGGTGTTGCCGGTAGCGGCACGGCATGGTAAGACGCTGACTTTCTCCTCGAGCAGAGTGACTTCAGGTACGAGGGCCTCGACGCATTCAGAGCAGGGCGTTCTCTCACGGCAGCTCACACAGGGGCCACGACAAGGTCTTCCGGGCCCTTCGGACTCACCGGAAATATTGTCCTGAGGCTGTTCGAGGACTCTGGAAATGTAGCTCTCCTCAAGGGACGTGCAGTGTGCTGCCCATCACTCGGCAGGCACAGAGGGCCTCCGAGGGATCCACCAGTGGGCCTCGAAGTTGCTCAGCCGGCCCACAGGGGTCTGCAGGTGCTCAGTGAACTTGGAGGGAAAATGATGCATAACCCGAGAGGCCTAGGAGTCCTCAAAAGGGGACTTCCTTTAAAGTAAAGCGTATACGCGACTAAGAACGCGTGGAAACAGCTGCACGTCTCCCTTTCTGCACGGCTGCTAAGGGCCTAACCTGGAGGCAGGTTTTCACGTTGAGGTTCCCTTTAGCTCTAGAGCTGGTCGGGCGGACCGCCACCGCGGCCGTGGAAGCACCTGGCTCAGACAGAGCAAAGTCATCATTTTCCCCGAAGCAGTCTCACAGTGTTTACAGGCCTGTCAAGAGCAGGGGACGGCAGGTAGCCTCACGGCAGCGTGAAAGCAGCCTTCAAAACGGGAAAGCAAGCCTAGTTCCGGCAGGCCCCCGTTTGCATGGGCACACTCGGCATACATCCCTGTGGTTTCTAACAAGTCCAAAGAGACACAGGTTACCCTGTGGTTCCTTCCCTGGATCAACTCCTCGAAGTCGGGTGTTCTGCATCAAGGAAACTGCCTCCACCAAGGAACGCCGCGGCTACGCCTCTGGGCCTGTGGCTATCCAAAAGCCTGCAGTGCCGCGGGAAGAACAGAACTGAGATTGCGGTGGGCACGCAAGCCGACCTTCTCTCTAGGAGGCGCGGTGACTTCAGGCAGGAGGTCCTAGGTGGAATGTGAAGCCGAGGGTTAATCTGAGTGCCGCTCGACTAGGGCCATGCGTAAGACTTGCACGCCAGGTGGGACGTGCCAGAACGGTGCTCCCGAACGAGGGCGAGTGCTATGGGAAACGAAGCTGCTCCAAAAGAGAGGGCAGCGCCTTTCCCGACGCTCGGCATGCACAGAGTGCCTCCACAGGGCTACTGGCCTGGAGGTTGCTCAGCAGACCCACGGGGTCCTGTGGGTACTCAGTGTTCCCGCCGGGAGCGGGGTGCCCGCGCGGGCCTCCTAGGTGTCCAGAAAGCCGTGCTGCAGTTAGAGATATGCAGAGCAGGGGCCACGGCCGCATGGAAACTGCTGCACGCCTCCGCTTCTGCACGGAAAGCAGGGCCTTACCTCCAGGCACGTGCTCACGCTGGGTGCCCCTTTGGCGCCACAGCGTGGTAAGCTGCTGGCTTTCTCCTCGAGCAGGGTGCCTTTAGGGGCGAGGTCCTCGCAGTGGTCAGAGCAGAGTGTTTTCTCATGGCCGCTCACACAAGGGCCACGACAAAAGACTTCCTGGGCACTTCGGACTCACCAGCAATGGGGTCCTGAGGCTGTCCGAGGACCCTGGAAATGCAGCTCCCCTCAAGGAACGGGCCGTGTGTTGCCCGTCACTCGGCACACGCAGAGGGCCTCCACCGGACAGACCAACGGGCCTCGATGTTGCTCAGCCGGCCCACAGGGGTCCGGAGGTACTCAGTGGCCCTGGAGGGACAATGATGCCCTCCCGAGAGACCTAGGCGTCTTCAGAAGGGTACTTCCTTGAAAACAAAGCAGAACAGCGACTAAGAGCTCATGGAAGCAGCTGCACGCCTCCCTCTCTGCCCGGCTACTCAGGACCTAAACGGGAGGCTAGTTCCCACCTTGAGTCTCCTTTTAGCTCGAGAGCTCGTCAGGCTGACCACCAGCCGCGGCCATGCAAGCACCTGGTTTAGACAGAGCAAACTCATTTTTTCCCCAGAAGCGTTCCTACAGGGTTCGCAGGCCGGTCAAGAGCAGGGAACGTCCGGTAGCTTCAAGGCAGCGTGCACACGCAGCCTTCCAAATGGGAAAGCAAGGCTACTCCCAGCGGGCCCCCGTTTCCATGGGCACACTCAGCGTACACCCCTGTGGTCTCTAACGAGTCCAAAGAGACACAGGTTACCCTGTGTCTCCTTCCCTGAATCAACTTCTCGAAGTAGGGTGTTCGGCTTCCAGCGACCTGCCTCAACCAAGGGGCGCCGTCGCTGCTCCTCCGGGCCTGGGGCTGTTCAGAAGCCTGCATGCAGTGCCGCAGGAAGAACAGGACTTAAGTTGCAGTAAGAACGCGAGCCGGCTTTCTCTAGGAGGCACGGTGACTTCAGGCAGGAGGTCCTAGATGGAATGCGAGGCCCAGGGTTTCTCTGAGTGCGGCTCAGACTAGGGCAAGGCGCAAGAAGGCTTCGACGCCAGGTGGGACGTGCCAGGACGGTGCTCCCGAACGTGGGCGAGTGCTGGGGAAATGAAGCTGCTCCACACGGGAGTGCAGTGCGTTTCCCTACGCTCGGCATACACACAGGGGCCCCCAAAGGGCTACGGGCCTGGATGTTGCTTAGCAGACCCAGGTGGGCCCGGGGGTACTCCGTGCTCCTGCCGGGAGCAGGGTGCCCCCGCTAGCGTCCTAGGTGTCCAGAAAATTGTGCGGCCGTTCAAGGTACGCCGAGCAGAGGCCACCGCCTCACGGAAACTGCAGCACGCCTCCGCTTCTGCACGGCAAATCCGGGCCTTACCTCCAGGCGTGTGTTCGTGCTGGGTGTTGCCGGTAGCGGCACGGCATGGTAAGACGCTGACTTTCTCCTCGAGCAGAGTGACTTCAGGTACGAGGGCCTCGACGCATTCAGAGCAGGGCGTTCTCTCACGGCAGCTCACACAGGGGCCACGACAAGGTCTTCCGGGCCCTTCGGACTCACCGGAAATATTGTCCTGAGGCTGTTCGAGGACTCTGGAAATGTAGCTCTCCTCAAGGGACGTGCAGTGTGCTGCCCATCACTCGGCAGGCACAGAGGGCCTCCGAGGGATCCACCAGTGGGCCTCGAAGTTGCTCAGCCGGCCCACAGGGGTCTGCAGGTGCTCAGTGAACTTGGAGGGAAAATGATGCATAACCCGAGAGGCCTAGGAGTCCTCAAAAGGGGACTTCCTTTAAAGTAAAGCGTATACGCGACTAAGAACGCGTGGAAACAGCTGCACGTCTCCCTTTCTGCACGGCTGCTAAGGGCCTAACCTGGAGGCAGGTTTTCACGTTGAGGTTCCCTTTAGCTCTAGAGCTGGTCGGGCGGACCGCCACCGCGGCCGTGGAAGCACCTGGCTCAGACAGAGCAAAGTCATCATTTTCCCCGAAGCAGTCTCACAGTGTTTACAGGCCTGTCAAGAGCAGGGGACGGCAGGTAGCCTCACGGCAGCGTGAAAGCAGCCTTCAAAACGGGAAAGCAAGCCTAGTTCCGGCAGGCCCCCGTTTGCATGGGCACACTCGGCATACATCCCTGTGGTTTCTAACAAGTCCAAAGAGACACAGGTTACCCTGTGGTTCCTTCCCTGGATCAACTCCTCGAAGTCGGGTGTTCTGCATCAAGGAAACTGCCTCCACCAAGGAACGCCGCGGCTACGCCTCTGGGCCTGTGGCTATCCAAAAGCCTGCAGTGCCGCGGGAAGAACAGAACTGAGATTGCGGTGGGCACGCAAGCCGACCTTCTCTCTAGGAGGCGCGGTGACTTCAGGCAGGAGGTCCTAGGTGGAATGTGAAGCCGAGGGTTAATCTGAGTGCCGCTCGACTAGGGCCATGCGTAAGACTTGCACGCCAGGTGGGACGTGCCAGAACGGTGCTCCCGAACGAGGGCGAGTGCTATGGGAAACGAAGCTGCTCCAAAAGAGAGGGCAGCGCCTTTCCCGACGCTCGGCATGCACAGAGTGCCTCCACAGGGCTACTGGCCTGGAGGTTGCTCAGCAGACCCACGGGGTCCTGTGGGTACTCAGTGTTCCCGCCGGGAGCGGGGTGCCCGCGCGGGCCTCCTAGGTGTCCAGAAAACCGTGCTGCAGTTAGAGATATGCAGAGCAGGGGCCACGGCCGCATGGAAACTGCTGCACGCCTCCGCTTCTGCACGGAAAGCAGGGCCTTACCTCCAGGCACGTGCTCACGCTGGGTGCCCCTTTGGCGCCACAGCGTGGTAAGCTGCTGGCTTTCTCCTCGAGCAGGGTGCCTTTAGGGGCGAGGTCCTCGCAGTGGTCAGAGCAGAGTGTTTTCTCATGGCCGCTCACACAAGGGCCACGACAAAAGACTTCCTGGGCACTTCGGACTCACCAGCAATGGGGTCCTGAGGCTGTCCGAGGACCCTGGAAATGCAGCTCCCCTCAAGGAACGGGCCGTGTGTTGCCCGTCACTCGGCACACGCAGAGGGCCTCCACCGGACAGACCAACGGGCCTCGATGTTGCTCAGCCGGCCCACAGGGGTCCGGAGGTACTCAGTGGCCCTGGAGGGACAATGATGCCCTCCCGAGAGACCTAGGCGTCTTCAGAAGGGTACTTCCTTGAAAACAAAGCAGAACAGCGACTAAGAGCTCATGGAAGCAGCTGCACGCCTCCCTCTCTGCCCGGCTACTCAGGACCTAAACGGGAGGCTAGTTCCCACCTTGAGTCTCCTTTTAGCTCGAGAGCTCGTCAGGCTGACCACCAGCCGCGGCCATGCAAGCACCTGGTTTAGACAGAGCAAACTCATTTTTTCCCCAGAAGCGTTCCTACAGGGTTCGCAGGCCGGTCAAGAGCAGGGAACGTCCGGTAGCTTCAAGGCAGCGTGCACACGCAGCCTTCCAAATGGGAAAGCAAGGCTACTCCCAGCGGGCCCCCGTTTCCATGGGCACACTCAGCGTACACCCCTGTGGTCTCTAACGAGTCCAAAGAGACACAGGTTACCCTGTGTCTCCTTCCCTGAATCAACTTCTCGAAGTAGGGTGTTCGGCTTCCAGCGACCTGCCTCAACCAAGGGGCGCCGTCGCTGCTCCTCCGGGCCTGGGGCTGTTCAGAAGCCTGCATGCAGTGCCGCAGGAAGAACAGGACTTAAGTTGCAGTAAGAACGCGAGCCGGCTTTCTCTAGGAGGCACGGTGACTTCAGGCAGGAGGTCCTAGATGGAATGCGAGGCCCAGGGTTTCTCTGAGTGCGGCTCAGACTAGGGCAAGGCGCAAGAAGGCTTCGACGCCAGGTGGGACGTGCCAGGACGGTGCTCCCGAACGTGGGCGAGTGCTGGGGAAATGAAGCTGCTCCACACGGGAGTGCAGTGCGTTTCCCTACGCTCGGCATACACACAGGGGCCCCCAAAGGGCTACGGGCCTGGATGTTGCTTAGCAGACCCAGGTGGGCCCGGGGGTACTCCGTGCTCCTGCCGGGAGCAGGGTGCCCCCGCTAGCGTCCTAGGTGTCCAGAAAATTGTGCGGCCGTTCAAGGTACGCCGAGCAGAGGCCACCGCCTCACGGAAACTGCAGCACGCCTCCGCTTCTGCACGGCAAATCCGGGCCTTACCTCCAGGCGTGTGTTCGTGCTGGGTGTTGCCGGTAGCGGCACGGCATGGTAAGACGCTGACTTTCTCCTCGAGCAGAGTGACTTCAGGTACGAGGGCCTCGACGCATTCAGAGCAGGGCGTTCTCTCACGGCAGCTCACACAGGGGCCACGACAAGGTCTTCCGGGCCCTTCGGACTCACCGGAAATATTGTCCTGAGGCTGTTCGAGGACTCTGGAAATGTAGCTCTCCTCAAGGGACGTGCAGTGTGCTGCCCATCACTCGGCAGGCACAGAGGGCCTCCGAGGGATCCACCAGTGGGCCTCGAAGTTGCTCAGCCGGCCCACAGGGGTCTGCAGGTGCTCAGTGAACTTGGAGGGAAAATGATGCATAACCCGAGAGGCCTAGGAGTCCTCAAAAGGGGACTTCCTTTAAAGTAAAGCGTATACGCGACTAAGAACGCGTGGAAACAGCTGCACGTCTCCCTTTCTGCACGGCTGCTAAGGGCCTAACCTGGAGGCAGGTTTTCACGTTGAGGTTCCCTTTAGCTCTAGAGCTGGTCGGGCGGACCGCCACCGCGGCCGTGGAAGCACCTGGCTCAGACAGAGCAAAGTCATCATTTTCCCCGAAGCAGTCTCACAGTGTTTACAGGCCTGTCAAGAGCAGGGGACGGCAGGTAGCCTCACGGCAGCGTGAAAGCAGCCTTCAAAACGGGAAAGCAAGCCTAGTTCCGGCAGGCCCCCGTTTGCATGGGCACACTCGGCATACATCCCTGTGGTTTCTAACAAGTCCAAAGAGACACAGGTTACCCTGTGGTTCCTTCCCTGGATCAACTCCTCGAAGTCGGGTGTTCTGCATCAAGGAAACTGCCTCCACCAAGGAACGCCGCGGCTACGCCTCTGGGCCTGTGGCTATCCAAAAGCCTGCAGTGCCGCGGGAAGAACAGAACTGAGATTGCGGTGGGCACGCAAGCCGACCTTCTCTCTAGGAGGCGCGGTGACTTCAGGCAGGAGGTCCTAGGTGGAATGTGAAGCCGAGGGTTAATCTGAGTGCCGCTCGACTAGGGCCATGCGTAAGACTTGCACGCCAGGTGGGACGTGCCAGAACGGTGCTCCCGAACGAGGGCGAGTGCTATGGGAAACGAAGCTGCTCCAAAAGAGAGGGCAGCGCCTTTCCCGACGCTCGGCATGCACAGAGTGCCTCCACAGGGCTACTGGCCTGGAGGTTGCTCAGCAGACCCACGGGGTCCTGTGGGTACTCAGTGTTCCCGCCGGGAGCGGGGTGCCCGCGCGGGCCTCCTAGGTGTCCAGAAAACCGTGCTGCAGTTAGAGATATGCAGAGCAGGGGCCACGGCCGCATGGAAACTGCTGCACGCCTCCGCTTCTGCACGGAAAGCAGGGCCTTACCTCCAGGCACGTGCTCACGCTGGGTGCCCCTTTGGCGCCACAGCGTGGTAAGCTGCTGGCTTTCTCCTCGAGCAGGGTGCCTTTAGGGGCGAGGTCCTCGCAGTGGTCAGAGCAGAGTGTTTTCTCATGGCCGCTCACACAAGGGCCACGACAAAAGACTTCCTGGGCACTTCGGACTCACCAGCAATGGGGTCCTGAGGCTGTCCGAGGACCCTGGAAATGCAGCTCCCCTCAAGGAACGGGCCGTGTGTTGCCCGTCACTCGGCACACGCAGAGGGCCTCCACCGGACAGACCAACGGGCCTCGATGTTGCTCAGCCGGCCCACAGGGGTCCGGAGGTACTCAGTGGCCCTGGAGGGACAATGATGCCCTCCCGAGAGACCTAGGCGTCTTCAGAAGGGTACTTCCTTGAAAACAAAGCAGAACAGCGACTAAGAGCTCATGGAAGCAGCTGCACGCCTCCCTCTCTGCCCGGCTACTCAGGACCTAAACGGGAGGCTAGTTCCCACCTTGAGTCTCCTTTTAGCTCGAGAGCTCGTCAGGCTGACCACCAGCCGCGGCCATGCAAGCACCTGGTTTAGACAGAGCAAACTCATTTTTTCCCCAGAAGCGTTCCTACAGGGTTCGCAGGCCGGTCAAGAGCAGGGAACGTCCGGTAGCTTCAAGGCAGCGTGCACACGCAGCCTTCCAAATGGGAAAGCAAGGCTACTCCCAGCGGGCCCCCGTTTCCATGGGCACACTCAGCGTACACCCCTGTGGTCTCTAACGAGTCCAAAGAGACACAGGTTACCCTGTGTCTCCTTCCCTGAATCAACTTCTCGAAGTAGGGTGTTCGGCTTCCAGCGACCTGCCTCAACCAAGGGGCGCCGTCGCTGCTCCTCCGGGCCTGGGGCTGTTCAGAAGCCTGCATGCAGTGCCGCAGGAAGAACAGGACTTAAGTTGCAGTAAGAACGCGAGCCGGCTTTCTCTAGGAGGCACGGTGACTTCAGGCAGGAGGTCCTAGATGGAATGCGAGGCCCAGGGTTTCTCTGAGTGCGGCTCAGACTAGGGCAAGGCGCAAGAAGGCTTCGACGCCAGGTGGGACGTGCCAGGACGGTGCTCCCGAACGTGGGCGAGTGCTGGGGAAATGAAGCTGCTCCACACGGGAGTGCAGTGCGTTTCCCTACGCTCGGCATACACACAGGGGCCCCCAAAGGGCTACGGGCCTGGATGTTGCTTAGCAGACCCAGGTGGGCCCGGGGGTACTCCGTGCTCCTGCCGGGAGCAGGGTGCCCCCGCTAGCGTCCTAGGTGTCCAGAAAATTGTGCGGCCGTTCAAGGTACGCCGAGCAGAGGCCACCGCCTCACGGAAACTGCAGCACGCCTCCGCTTCTGCACGGCAAATCCGGGCCTTACCTCCAGGCGTGTGTTCGTGCTGGGTGTTGCCGGTAGCGGCACGGCATGGTAAGACGCTGACTTTCTCCTCGAGCAGAGTGACTTCAGGTACGAGGGCCTCGACGCATTCAGAGCAGGGCGTTCTCTCACGGCAGCTCACACAGGGGCCACGACAAGGTCTTCCGGGCCCTTCGGACTCACCGGAAATATTGTCCTGAGGCTGTTCGAGGACTCTGGAAATGTAGCTCTCCTCAAGGGACGTGCAGTGTGCTGCCCATCACTCGGCAGGCACAGAGGGCCTCCGAGGGATCCACCAGTGGGCCTCGAAGTTGCTCAGCCGGCCCACAGGGGTCTGCAGGTGCTCAGTGAACTTGGAGGGAAAATGATGCATAACCCGAGAGGCCTAGGAGTCCTCAAAAGGGGACTTCCTTTAAAGTAAAGCGTATACGCGACTAAGAACGCGTGGAAACAGCTGCACGTCTCCCTTTCTGCACGGCTGCTAAGGGCCTAACCTGGAGGCAGGTTTTCACGTTGAGGTTCCCTTTAGCTCTAGAGCTGGTCGGGCGGACCGCCACCGCGGCCGTGGAAGCACCTGGCTCAGACAGAGCAAAGTCATCATTTTCCCCGAAGCAGTCTCACAGTGTTTACAGGCCTGTCAAGAGCAGGGGACGGCAGGTAGCCTCACGGCAGCGTGAAAGCAGCCTTCAAAACGGGAAAGCAAGCCTAGTTCCGGCACGCCCCCGTTTGCATGGGCACACTCGGCATACATCCCTGTGGTTTCTAACAAGTCCAAAGAGACACAGGTTACCCTGTGGTTCCTTCCCTGGATCAACTCCTCGAAGTCGGGTGTTCTGCATCAAGGAAACTGCCTCCACCAAGGAACGCCGCGGCTACGCCTCTGGGCCTGTGGCTATCCAAAAGCCTGCAGTGCCGCGGGAAGAACAGAACTGAGATTGCGGTGGGCACGCAAGCCGACCTTCTCTCTAGGAGGCGCGGTGACTTCAGGCAGGAGGTCCTAGGTGGAATGTGAAGCCGAGGGTTAATCTGAGTGCCGCTCGACTAGGGCCATGCGTAAGACTTGCACGCCAGGTGGGACGTGCCAGAACGGTGCTCCCGAACGAGGGCGAGTGCTATGGGAAACGAAGCTGCTCCAAAAGAGAGGGCAGCGCCTTTCCCGACGCTCGGCATGCACAGAGTGCCTCCACAGGGCTACTGGCCTGGAGGTTGCTCAGCAGACCCACGGGGTCCTGTGGGTACTCAGTGTTCCCGCCGGGAGCGGGGTGCCCGCGCGGGCCTCCTAGGTGTCCAGAAAACCGTGCTGCAGTTAGAGATATGCAGAGCAGGGGCCACGGCCGCATGGAAACTGCTGCACGCCTCCGCTTCTGCACGGAAAGCAGGGCCTTACCTCCAGGCACGTGCTCACGCTGGGTGCCCCTTTGGCGCCACAGCGTGGTAAGCTGCTGGCTTTCTCCTCGAGCAGGGTGCCTTTAGGGGCGAGGTCCTCGCAGTGGTCAGAGCAGAGTGTTTTCTCATGGCCGCTCACACAAGGGCCACGACAAAAGACTTCCTGGGCACTTCGGACTCACCAGCAATGGGGTCCTGAGGCTGTCCGAGGACCCTGGAAATGCAGCTCCCCTCAAGGAACGGGCCGTGTGTTGCCCGTCACTCGGCACACGCAGAGGGCCTCCACCGGACAGACCAACGGGCCTCGATGTTGCTCAGCCGGCCCACAGGGGTCCGGAGGTACTCAGTGGCCCTGGAGGGACAATGATGCCCTCCCGAGAGACCTAGGCGTCTTCAGAAGGGTACTTCCTTGAAAACAAAGCAGAACAGCGACTAAGAGCTCATGGAAGCAGCTGCACGCCTCCCTCTCTGCCCGGCTACTCAGGACCTAAACGGGAGGCTAGTTCCCACCTTGAGTCTCCTTTTAGCTCGAGAGCTCGTCAGGCTGACCACCAGCCGCGGCCATGCAAGCACCTGGTTTAGACAGAGCAAACTCATTTTTTCCCCAGAAGCGTTCCTACAGGGTTCGCAGGCCGGTCAAGAGCAGGGAACGTCCGGTAGCTTCAAGGCAGCGTGCACACGCAGCCTTCCAAATGGGAAAGCAAGGCTACTCCCAGCGGGCCCCCGTTTCCATGGGCACACTCAGCGTACACCCCTGTGGTCTCTAACGAGTCCAAAGAGACACAGGTTACCCTGTGTCTCCTTCCCTGAATCAACTTCTCGAAGTAGGGTGTTCGGCTTCCAGCGACCTGCCTCAACCAAGGGGCGCCGTCGCTGCTCCTCCGGGCCTGGGGCTGTTCAGAAGCCTGCATGCAGTGCCGCAGGAAGAACAGGACTTAAGTTGCAGTAAGAACGCGAGCCGGCTTTCTCTAGGAGGCACGGTGACTTCAGGCAGGAGGTCCTAGATGGAATGCGAGGCCCAGGGTTTCTCTGAGTGCGGCTCAGACTAGGGCAAGGCGCAAGAAGGCTTCGACGCCAGGTGGGACGTGCCAGGACGGTGCTCCCGAACGTGGGCGAGTGCTGGGGAAATGAAGCTGCTCCACACGGGAGTGCAGTGCGTTTCCCTACGCTCGGCATACACACAGGGGCCCCCAAAGGGCTACGGGCCTGGATGTTGCTTAGCAGACCCAGGTGGGCCCGGGGGTACTCCGTGCTCCTGCCGGGAGCAGGGTGCCCCCGCTAGCGTCCTAGGTGTCCAGAAAATTGTGCGGCCGTTCAAGGTACGCCGAGCAGAGGCCACCGCCTCACGGAAACTGCAGCACGCCTCCGCTTCTGCACGGCAAATCCGGGCCTTACCTCCAGGCGTGTGTTCGTGCTGGGTGTTGCCGGTAGCGGCACGGCATGGTAAGACGCTGACTTTCTCCTCGAGCAGAGTGACTTCAGGTACGAGGGCCTCGACGCATTCAGAGCAGGGCGTTCTCTCACGGCAGCTCACACAGGGGCCACGACAAGGTCTTCCGGGCCCTTCGGACTCACCGGAAATATTGTCCTGAGGCTGTTCGAGGACTCTGGAAATGTAGCTCTCCTCAAGGGACGTGCAGTGTGCTGCCCATCACTCGGCAGGCACAGAGGGCCTCCGAGGGATCCACCAGTGGGCCTCGAAGTTGCTCAGCCGGCCCACAGGGGTCTGCAGGTGCTCAGTGAACTTGGAGGGAAAATGATGCATAACCCGAGAGGCCTAGGAGTCCTCAAAAGGGGACTTCCTTTAAAGTAAAGCGTATACGCGACTAAGAACGCGTGGAAACAGCTGCACGTCTCCCTTTCTGCACGGCTGCTAAGGGCCTAACCTGGAGGCAGGTTTTCACGTTGAGGTTCCCTTTAGCTCTAGAGCTGGTCGGGCGGACCGCCACCGCGGCCGTGGAAGCACCTGGCTCAGACAGAGCAAAGTCATCATTTTCCCCGAAGCAGTCTCACAGTGTTTACAGGCCTGTCAAGAGCAGGGGACGGCAGGTAGCCTCACGGCAGCGTGAAAGCAGCCTTCAAAACGGGAAAGCAAGCCTAGTTCCGGCAGGCCCCCGTTTGCATGGGCACACTCGGCATACATCCCTGTGGTTTCTAACAAGTCCAAAGAGACACAGGTTACCCTGTGGTTCCTTCCCTGGATCAACTCCTCGAAGTCGGGTGTTCTGCATCAAGGAAACTGCCTCCACCAAGGAACGCCGCGGCTACGCCTCTGGGCCTGTGGCTATCCAAAAGCCTGCAGTGCCGCGGGAAGAACAGAACTGAGATTGCGGTGGGCACGCAAGCCGACCTTCTCTCTAGGAGGCGCGGTGACTTCAGGCAGGAGGTCCTAGGTGGAATGTGAAGCCGAGGGTTAATCTGAGTGCCGCTCGACTAGGGCCATGCGTAAGACTTGCACGCCAGGTGGGACGTGCCAGAACGGTGCTCCCGAACGAGGGCGAGTGCTATGGGAAACGAAGCTGCTCCAAAAGAGAGGGCAGCGCCTTTCCCGACGCTCGGCATGCACAGAGTGCCTCCACAGGGCTACTGGCCTGGAGGTTGCTCAGCAGACCCACGGGGTCCTGTGGGTACTCAGTGTTCCCGCCGGGAGCGGGGTGCCCGCGCGGGCCTCCTAGGTGTCCAGAAAGCCGTGCTGCAGTTAGAGATATGCAGAGCAGGGGCCACGGCCGCATGGAAACTGCTGCACGCCTCCGCTTCTGCACGGAAAGCAGGGCCTTACCTCCAGGCACGTGCTCACGCTGGGTGCCCCTTTGGCGCCACAGCGTGGTAAGCTGCTGGCTTTCTCCTCGAGCAGGGTGCCTTTAGGGGCGAGGTCCTCGCAGTGGTCAGAGCAGAGTGTTTTCTCATGGCCGCTCACACAAGGGCCACGACAAAAGACTTCCTGGGCACTTCGGACTCACCAGCAATGGGGTCCTGAGGCTGTCCGAGGACCCTGGAAATGCAGCTCCCCTCAAGGAACGGGCCGTGTGTTGCCCGTCACTCGGCACACGCAGAGGGCCTCCACCGGACAGACCAACGGGCCTCGATGTTGCTCAGCCGGCCCACAGGGGTCCGGAGGTACTCAGTGGCCCTGGAGGGACAATGATGCCCTCCCGAGAGACCTAGGCGTCTTCAGAAGGGTACTTCCTTGAAAACAAAGCAGAACAGCGACTAAGAGCTCATGGAAGCAGCTGCACGCCTCCCTCTCTGCCCGGCTACTCAGGACCTAAACGGGAGGCTAGTTCCCACCTTGAGTCTCCTTTTAGCTCGAGAGCTCGTCAGGCTGACCACCAGCCGCGGCCATGCAAGCACCTGGTTTAGACAGAGCAAACTCATTTTTTCCCCAGAAGCGTTCCTACAGGGTTCGCAGGCCGGTCAAGAGCAGGGAACGTCCGGTAGCTTCAAGGCAGCGTGCACACGCAGCCTTCCAAATGGGAAAGCAAGGCTACTCCCAGCGGGCCCCCGTTTCCATGGGCACACTCAGCGTACACCCCTGTGGTCTCTAACGAGTCCAAAGAGACACAGGTTACCCTGTGTCTCCTTCCCTGAATCAACTTCTCGAAGTAGGGTGTTCGGCTTCCAGCGACCTGCCTCAACCAAGGGGCGCCGTCGCTGCTCCTCCGGGCCTGGGGCTGTTCAGAAGCCTGCATGCAGTGCCGCAGGAAGAACAGGACTTAAGTTGCAGTAAGAACGCGAGCCGGCTTTCTCTAGGAGGCACGGTGACTTCAGGCAGGAGGTCCTAGATGGAATGCGAGGCCCAGGGTTTCTCTGAGTGCGGCTCAGACTAGGGCAAGGCGCAAGAAGGCTTCGACGCCAGGTGGGACGTGCCAGGACGGTGCTCCCGAACGTGGGCGAGTGCTGGGGAAATGAAGCTGCTCCACACGGGAGTGCAGTGCGTTTCCCTACGCTCGGCATACACACAGGGGCCCCCAAAGGGCTACGGGCCTGGATGTTGCTTAGCAGACCCAGGTGGGCCCGGGGGTACTCCGTGCTCCTGCCGGGAGCAGGGTGCCCCCGCTAGCGTCCTAGGTGTCCAGAAAATTGTGCGGCCGTTCAAGGTACGCCGAGCAGAGGCCACCGCCTCACGGAAACTGCAGCACGCCTCCGCTTCTGCACGGCAAATCCGGGCCTTACCTCCAGGCGTGTGTTCGTGCTGGGTGTTGCCGGTAGCGGCACGGCATGGTAAGACGCTGACTTTCTCCTCGAGCAGAGTGACTTCAGGTACGAGGGCCTCGACGCATTCAGAGCAGGGCGTTCTCTCACGGCAGCTCACACAGGGGCCACGACAAGGTCTTCCGGGCCCTTCGGACTCACCGGAAATATTGTCCTGAGGCTGTTCGAGGACTCTGGAAATGTAGCTCTCCTCAAGGGACGTGCAGTGTGCTGCCCATCACTCGGCAGGCACAGAGGGCCTCCGAGGGATCCACCAGTGGGCCTCGAAGTTGCTCAGCCGGCCCACAGGGGTCTGCAGGTGCTCAGTGAACTTGGAGGGAAAATGATGCATAACCCGAGAGGCCTAGGAGTCCTCAAAAGGGGACTTCCTTTAAAGTAAAGCGTATACGCGACTAAGAACGCGTGGAAACAGCTGCACGTCTCCCTTTCTGCACGGCTGCTAAGGGCCTAACCTGGAGGCAGGTTTTCACGTTGAGGTTCCCTTTAGCTCTAGAGCTGGTCGGGCGGACCGCCACCGCGGCCGTGGAAGCACCTGGCTCAGACAGAGCAAAGTCATCATTTTCCCCGAAGCAGTCTCACAGTGTTTACAGGCCTGTCAAGAGCAGGGGACGGCAGGTAGCCTCACGGCAGCGTGAAAGCAGCCTTCAAAACGGGAAAGCAAGCCTAGTTCCGGCAGGCCCCCGTTTGCATGGGCACACTCGGCATACATCCCTGTGGTTTCTAACAAGTCCAAAGAGACACAGGTTACCCTGTGGTTCCTTCCCTGGATCAACTCCTCGAAGTCGGGTGTTCTGCATCAAGGAAACTGCCTCCACCAAGGAACGCCGCGGCTACGCCTCTGGGCCTGTGGCTATCCAAAAGCCTGCAGTGCCGCGGGAAGAACAGAACTGAGATTGCGGTGGGCACGCAAGCCGACCTTCTCTCTAGGAGGCGCGGTGACTTCAGGCAGGAGGTCCTAGGTGGAATGTGAAGCCGAGGGTTAATCTGAGTGCCGCTCGACTAGGGCCATGCGTAAGACTTGCACGCCAGGTGGGACGTGCCAGAACGGTGCTCCCGAACGAGGGCGAGTGCTATGGGAAACGAAGCTGCTCCAAAAGAGAGGGCAGCGCCTTTCCCGACGCTCGGCATGCACAGAGTGCCTCCACAGGGCTACTGGCCTGGAGGTTGCTCAGCAGACCCACGGGGTCCTGTGGGTACTCAGTGTTCCCGCCGGGAGCGGGGTGCCCGCGCGGGCCTCCTAGGTGTCCAGAAAGCCGTGCTGCAGTTAGAGATATGCAGAGCAGGGGCCACGGCCGCATGGAAACTGCTGCACGCCTCCGCTTCTGCACGGAAAGCAGGGCCTTACCTCCAGGCACGTGCTCACGCTGGGTGCCCCTTTGGCGCCACAGCGTGGTAAGCTGCTGGCTTTCTCCTCGAGCAGGGTGCCTTTAGGGGCGAGGTCCTCGCAGTGGTCAGAGCAGAGTGTTTTCTCATGGCCGCTCACACAAGGGCCACGACAAAAGACTTCCTGGGCACTTCGGACTCACCAGCAATGGGGTCCTGAGGCTGTCCGAGGACCCTGGAAATGCAGCTCCCCTCAAGGAACGGGCCGTGTGTTGCCCGTCACTCGGCACACGCAGAGGGCCTCCACCGGACAGACCAACGGGCCTCGATGTTGCTCAGCCGGCCCACAGGGGTCCGGAGGTACTCAGTGGCCCTGGAGGGACAATGATGCCCTCCCGAGAGACCTAGGCGTCTTCAGAAGGGTACTTCCTTGAAAACAAAGCAGAACAGCGACTAAGAGCTCATGGAAGCAGCTGCACGCCTCCCTCTCTGCCCGGCTACTCAGGACCTAAACGGGAGGCTAGTTCCCACCTTGAGTCTCCTTTTAGCTCGAGAGCTCGTCAGGCTGACCACCAGCCGCGGCCATGCAAGCACCTGGTTTAGACAGAGCAAACTCATTTTTTCCCCAGAAGCGTTCCTACAGGGTTCGCAGGCCGGTCAAGAGCAGGGAACGTCCGGTAGCTTCAAGGCAGCGTGCACACGCAGCCTTCCAAATGGGAAAGCAAGGCTACTCCCAGCGGGCCCCCGTTTCCATGGGCACACTCAGCGTACACCCCTGTGGTCTCTAACGAGTCCAAAGAGACACAGGTTACCCTGTGTCTCCTTCCCTGAATCAACTTCTCGAAGTAGGGTGTTCGGCTTCCAGCGACCTGCCTCAACCAAGGGGCGCCGTCGCTGCTCCTCCGGGCCTGGGGCTGTTCAGAAGCCTGCATGCAGTGCCGCAGGAAGAACAGGACTTAAGTTGCAGTAAGAACGCGAGCCGGCTTTCTCTAGGAGGCACGGTGACTTCAGGCAGGAGGTCCTAGATGGAATGCGAGGCCCAGGGTTTCTCTGAGTGCGGCTCAGACTAGGGCAAGGCGCAAGAAGGCTTCGACGCCAGGTGGGACGTGCCAGGACGGTGCTCCCGAACGTGGGCGAGTGCTGGGGAAATGAAGCTGCTCCACACGGGAGTGCAGTGCGTTTCCCTACGCTCGGCATACACACAGGGGCCCCCAAAGGGCTACGGGCCTGGATGTTGCTTAGCAGACCCAGGTGGGCCCGGGGGTACTCCGTGCTCCTGCCGGGAGCAGGGTGCCCCCGCTAGCGTCCTAGGTGTCCAGAAAATTGTGCGGCCGTTCAAGGTACGCCGAGCAGAGGCCACCGCCTCACGGAAACTGCAGCACGCCTCCGCTTCTGCACGGCAAATCCGGGCCTTACCTCCAGGCGTGTGTTCGTGCTGGGTGTTGCCGGTAGCGGCACGGCATGGTAAGACGCTGACTTTCTCCTCGAGCAGAGTGACTTCAGGTACGAGGGCCTCGACGCATTCAGAGCAGGGCGTTCTCTCACGGCAGCTCACACAGGGGCCACGACAAGGTCTTCCGGGCCCTTCGGACTCACCGGAAATATTGTCCTGAGGCTGTTCGAGGACTCTGGAAATGTAGCTCTCCTCAAGGGACGTGCAGTGTGCTGCCCATCACTCGGCAGGCACAGAGGGCCTCCGAGGGATCCACCAGTGGGCCTCGAAGTTGCTCAGCCGGCCCACAGGGGTCTGCAGGTGCTCAGTGAACTTGGAGGGAAAATGATGCATAACCCGAGAGGCCTAGGAGTCCTCAAAAGGGGACTTCCTTTAAAGTAAAGCGTATACGCGACTAAGAACGCGTGGAAACAGCTGCACGTCTCCCTTTCTGCACGGCTGCTAAGGGCCTAACCTGGAGGCAGGTTTTCACGTTGAGGTTCCCTTTAGCTCTAGAGCTGGTCGGGCGGACCGCCACCGCGGCCGTGGAAGCACCTGGCTCAGACAGAGCAAAGTCATCATTTTCCCCGAAGCAGTCTCACAGTGTTTACAGGCCTGTCAAGAGCAGGGGACGGCAGGTAGCCTCACGGCAGCGTGAAAGCAGCCTTCAAAACGGGAAAGCAAGCCTAGTTCCGGCAGGCCCCCGTTTGCATGGGCACACTCGGCATACATCCCTGTGGTTTCTAACAAGTCCAAAGAGACACAGGTTACCCTGTGGTTCCTTCCCTGGATCAACTCCTCGAAGTCGGGTGTTCTGCATCAAGGAAACTGCCTCCACCAAGGAACGCCGCGGCTACGCCTCTGGGCCTGTGGCTATCCAAAAGCCTGCAGTGCCGCGGGAAGAACAGAACTGAGATTGCGGTGGGCACGCAAGCCGACCTTCTCTCTAGGAGGCGCGGTGACTTCAGGCAGGAGGTCCTAGGTGGAATGTGAAGCCGAGGGTTAATCTGAGTGCCGCTCGACTAGGGCCATGCGTAAGACTTGCACGCCAGGTGGGACGTGCCAGAACGGTGCTCCCGAACGAGGGCGAGTGCTATGGGAAACGAAGCTGCTCCAAAAGAGAGGGCAGCGCCTTTCCCGACGCTCGGCATGCACAGAGTGCCTCCACAGGGCTACTGGCCTGGAGGTTGCTCAGCAGACCCACGGGGTCCTGTGGGTACTCAGTGTTCCCGCCGGGAGCGGGGTGCCCGCGCGGGCCTCCTAGGTGTCCAGAAAACCGTGCTGCAGTTAGAGATATGCAGAGCAGGGGCCACGGCCGCATGGAAACTGCTGCACGCCTCCGCTTCTGCACGGAAAGCAGGGCCTTACCTCCAGGCACGTGCTCACGCTGGGTGCCCCTTTGGCGCCACAGCGTGGTAAGCTGCTGGCTTTCTCCTCGAGCAGGGTGCCTTTAGGGGCGAGGTCCTCGCAGTGGTCAGAGCAGAGTGTTTTCTCATGGCCGCTCACACAAGGGCCACGACAAAAGACTTCCTGGGCACTTCGGACTCACCAGCAATGGGGTCCTGAGGCTGTCCGAGGACCCTGGAAATGCAGCTCCCCTCAAGGAACGGGCCGTGTGTTGCCCGTCACTCGGCACACGCAGAGGGCCTCCACCGGACAGACCAACGGGCCTCGATGTTGCTCAGCCGGCCCACAGGGGTCCGGAGGTACTCAGTGGCCCTGGAGGGACAATGATGCCCTCCCGAGAGACCTAGGCGTCTTCAGAAGGGTACTTCCTTGAAAACAAAGCAGAACAGCGACTAAGAGCTCATGGAAGCAGCTGCACGCCTCCCTCTCTGCCCGGCTACTCAGGACCTAAACGGGAGGCTAGTTCCCACCTTGAGTCTCCTTTTAGCTCGAGAGCTCGTCAGGCTGACCACCAGCCGCGGCCATGCAAGCACCTGGTTTAGACAGAGCAAACTCATTTTTTCCCCAGAAGCGTTCCTACAGGGTTCGCAGGCCGGTCAAGAGCAGGGAACGTCCGGTAGCTTCAAGGCAGCGTGCACACGCAGCCTTCCAAATGGGAAAGCAAGGCTACTCCCAGCGGGCCCCCGTTTCCATGGGCACACTCAGCGTACACCCCTGTGGTCTCTAACGAGTCCAAAGAGACACAGGTTACCCTGTGTCTCCTTCCCTGAATCAACTTCTCGAAGTAGGGTGTTCGGCTTCCAGCGACCTGCCTCAACCAAGGGGCGCCGTCGCTGCTCCTCCGGGCCTGGGGCTGTTCAGAAGCCTGCATGCAGTGCCGCAGGAAGAACAGGACTTAAGTTGCAGTAAGAACGCGAGCCGGCTTTCTCTAGGAGGCACGGTGACTTCAGGCAGGAGGTCCTAGATGGAATGCGAGGCCCAGGGTTTCTCTGAGTGCGGCTCAGACTAGGGCAAGGCGCAAGAAGGCTTCGACGCCAGGTGGGACGTGCCAGGACGGTGCTCCCGAACGTGGGCGAGTGCTGGGGAAATGAAGCTGCTCCACACGGGAGTGCAGTGCGTTTCCCTACGCTCGGCATACACACAGGGGCCCCCAAAGGGCTACGGGCCTGGATGTTGCTTAGCAGACCCAGGTGGGCCCGGGGGTACTCCGTGCTCCTGCCGGGAGCAGGGTGCCCCCGCTAGCGTCCTAGGTGTCCAGAAAATTGTGCGGCCGTTCAAGGTACGCCGAGCAGAGGCCACCGCCTCACGGAAACTGCAGCACGCCTCCGCTTCTGCACGGCAAATCCGGGCCTTACCTCCAGGCGTGTGTTCGTGCTGGGTGTTGCCGGTAGCGGCACGGCATGGTAAGACGCTGACTTTCTCCTCGAGCAGAGTGACTTCAGGTACGAGGGCCTCGACGCATTCAGAGCAGGGCGTTCTCTCACGGCAGCTCACACAGGGGCCACGACAAGGTCTTCCGGGCCCTTCGGACTCACCGGAAATATTGTCCTGAGGCTGTTCGAGGACTCTGGAAATGTAGCTCTCCTCAAGGGACGTGCAGTGTGCTGCCCATCACTCGGCAGGCACAGAGGGCCTCCGAGGGATCCACCAGTGGGCCTCGAAGTTGCTCAGCCGGCCCACAGGGGTCTGCAGGTGCTCAGTGAACTTGGAGGGAAAATGATGCATAACCCGAGAGGCCTAGGAGTCCTCAAAAGGGGACTTCCTTTAAAGTAAAGCGTATACGCGACTAAGAACGCGTGGAAACAGCTGCACGTCTCCCTTTCTGCACGGCTGCTAAGGGCCTAACCTGGAGGCAGGTTTTCACGTTGAGGTTCCCTTTAGCTCTAGAGCTGGTCGGGCGGACCGCCACCGCGGCCGTGGAAGCACCTGGCTCAGACAGAGCAAAGTCATCATTTTCCCCGAAGCAGTCTCACAGTGTTTACAGGCCTGTCAAGAGCAGGGGACGGCAGGTAGCCTCACGGCAGCGTGAAAGCAGCCTTCAAAACGGGAAAGCAAGCCTAGTTCCGGCAGGCCCCCGTTTGCATGGGCACACTCGGCATACATCCCTGTGGTTTCTAACAAGTCCAAAGAGACACAGGTTACCCTGTGGTTCCTTCCCTGGATCAACTCCTCGAAGTCGGGTGTTCTGCATCAAGGAAACTGCCTCCACCAAGGAACGCCGCGGCTACGCCTCTGGGCCTGTGGCTATCCAAAAGCCTGCAGTGCCGCGGGAAGAACAGAACTGAGATTGCGGTGGGCACGCAAGCCGACCTTCTCTCTAGGAGGCGCGGTGACTTCAGGCAGGAGGTCCTAGGTGGAATGTGAAGCCGAGGGTTAATCTGAGTGCCGCTCGACTAGGGCCATGCGTAAGACTTGCACGCCAGGTGGGACGTGCCAGAACGGTGCTCCCGAACGAGGGCGAGTGCTATGGGAAACGAAGCTGCTCCAAAAGAGAGGGCAGCGCCTTTCCCGACGCTCGGCATGCACAGAGTGCCTCCACAGGGCTACTGGCCTGGAGGTTGCTCAGCAGACCCACGGGGTCCTGTGGGTACTCAGTGTTCCCGCCGGGAGCGGGGTGCCCGCGCGGGCCTCCTAGGTGTCCAGAAAACCGTGCTGCAGTTAGAGATATGCAGAGCAGGGGCCACGGCCGCATGGAAACTGCTGCACGCCTCCGCTTCTGCACGGAAAGCAGGGCCTTACCTCCAGGCACGTGCTCACGCTGGGTGCCCCTTTGGCGCCACAGCGTGGTAAGCTGCTGGCTTTCTCCTCGAGCAGGGTGCCTTTAGGGGCGAGGTCCTCGCAGTGGTCAGAGCAGAGTGTTTTCTCATGGCCGCTCACACAAGGGCCACGACAAAAGACTTCCTGGGCACTTCGGACTCACCAGCAATGGGGTCCTGAGGCTGTCCGAGGACCCTGGAAATGCAGCTCCCCTCAAGGAACGGGCCGTGTGTTGCCCGTCACTCGGCACACGCAGAGGGCCTCCACCGGACAGACCAACGGGCCTCGATGTTGCTCAGCCGGCCCACAGGGGTCCGGAGGTACTCAGTGGCCCTGGAGGGACAATGATGCCCTCCCGAGAGACCTAGGCGTCTTCAGAAGGGTACTTCCTTGAAAACAAAGCAGAACAGCGACTAAGAGCTCATGGAAGCAGCTGCACGCCTCCCTCTCTGCCCGGCTACTCAGGACCTAAACGGGAGGCTAGTTCCCACCTTGAGTCTCCTTTTAGCTCGAGAGCTCGTCAGGCTGACCACCAGCCGCGGCCATGCAAGCACCTGGTTTAGACAGAGCAAACTCATTTTTTCCCCAGAAGCGTTCCTACAGGGTTCGCAGGCCGGTCAAGAGCAGGGAACGTCCGGTAGCTTCAAGGCAGCGTGCACACGCAGCCTTCCAAATGGGAAAGCAAGGCTACTCCCAGCGGGCCCCCGTTTCCATGGGCACACTCAGCGTACACCCCTGTGGTCTCTAACGAGTCCAAAGAGACACAGGTTACCCTGTGTCTCCTTCCCTGAATCAACTTCTCGAAGTAGGGTGTTCGGCTTCCAGCGACCTGCCTCAACCAAGGGGCGCCGTCGCTGCTCCTCCGGGCCTGGGGCTGTTCAGAAGCCTGCATGCAGTGCCGCAGGAAGAACAGGACTTAAGTTGCAGTAAGAACGCGAGCCGGCTTTCTCTAGGAGGCACGGTGACTTCAGGCAGGAGGTCCTAGATGGAATGCGAGGCCCAGGGTTTCTCTGAGTGCGGCTCAGACTAGGGCAAGGCGCAAGAAGGCTTCGACGCCAGGTGGGACGTGCCAGGACGGTGCTCCCGAACGTGGGCGAGTGCTGGGGAAATGAAGCTGCTCCACACGGGAGTGCAGTGCGTTTCCCTACGCTCGGCATACACACAGGGGCCCCCAAAGGGCTACGGGCCTGGATGTTGCTTAGCAGACCCAGGTGGGCCCGGGGGTACTCCGTGCTCCTGCCGGGAGCAGGGTGCCCCCGCTAGCGTCCTAGGTGTCCAGAAAATTGTGCGGCCGTTCAAGGTACGCCGAGCAGAGGCCACCGCCTCACGGAAACTGCAGCACGCCTCCGCTTCTGCACGGCAAATCCGGGCCTTACCTCCAGGCGTGTGTTCGTGCTGGGTGTTGCCGGTAGCGGCACGGCATGGTAAGACGCTGACTTTCTCCTCGAGCAGAGTGACTTCAGGTACGAGGGCCTCGACGCATTCAGAGCAGGGCGTTCTCTCACGGCAGCTCACACAGGGGCCACGACAAGGTCTTCCGGGCCCTTCGGACTCACCGGAAATATTGTCCTGAGGCTGTTCGAGGACTCTGGAAATGTAGCTCTCCTCAAGGGACGTGCAGTGTGCTGCCCATCACTCGGCAGGCACAGAGGGCCTCCGAGGGATCCACCAGTGGGCCTCGAAGTTGCTCAGCCGGCCCACAGGGGTCTGCAGGTGCTCAGTGAACTTGGAGGGAAAATGATGCATAACCCGAGAGGCCTAGGAGTCCTCAAAAGGGGACTTCCTTTAAAGTAAAGCGTATACGCGACTAAGAACGCGTGGAAACAGCTGCACGTCTCCCTTTCTGCACGGCTGCTAAGGGCCTAACCTGGAGGCAGGTTTTCACGTTGAGGTTCCCTTTAGCTCTAGAGCTGGTCGGGCGGACCGCCACCGCGGCCGTGGAAGCACCTGGCTCAGACAGAGCAAAGTCATCATTTTCCCCGAAGCAGTCTCACAGTGTTTACAGGCCTGTCAAGAGCAGGGGACGGCAGGTAGCCTCACGGCAGCGTGAAAGCAGCCTTCAAAACGGGAAAGCAAGCCTAGTTCCGGCACGCCCCCGTTTGCATGGGCACACTCGGCATACATCCCTGTGGTTTCTAACAAGTCCAAAGAGACACAGGTTACCCTGTGGTTCCTTCCCTGGATCAACTCCTCGAAGTCGGGTGTTCTGCATCAAGGAAACTGCCTCCACCAAGGAACGCCGCGGCTACGCCTCTGGGCCTGTGGCTATCCAAAAGCCTGCAGTGCCGCGGGAAGAACAGAACTGAGATTGCGGTGGGCACGCAAGCCGACCTTCTCTCTAGGAGGCGCGGTGACTTCAGGCAGGAGGTCCTAGGTGGAATGTGAAGCCGAGGGTTAATCTGAGTGCCGCTCGACTAGGGCCATGCGTAAGACTTGCACGCCAGGTGGGACGTGCCAGAACGGTGCTCCCGAACGAGGGCGAGTGCTATGGGAAACGAAGCTGCTCCAAAAGAGAGGGCAGCGCCTTTCCCGACGCTCGGCATGCACAGAGTGCCTCCACAGGGCTACTGGCCTGGAGGTTGCTCAGCAGACCCACGGGGTCCTGTGGGTACTCAGTGTTCCCGCCGGGAGCGGGGTGCCCGCGCGGGCCTCCTAGGTGTCCAGAAAACCGTGCTGCAGTTAGAGATATGCAGAGCAGGGGCCACGGCCGCATGGAAACTGCTGCACGCCTCCGCTTCTGCACGGAAAGCAGGGCCTTACCTCCAGGCACGTGCTCACGCTGGGTGCCCCTTTGGCGCCACAGCGTGGTAAGCTGCTGGCTTTCTCCTCGAGCAGGGTGCCTTTAGGGGCGAGGTCCTCGCAGTGGTCAGAGCAGAGTGTTTTCTCATGGCCGCTCACACAAGGGCCACGACAAAAGACTTCCTGGGCACTTCGGACTCACCAGCAATGGGGTCCTGAGGCTGTCCGAGGACCCTGGAAATGCAGCTCCCCTCAAGGAACGGGCCGTGTGTTGCCCGTCACTCGGCACACGCAGAGGGCCTCCACCGGACAGACCAACGGGCCTCGATGTTGCTCAGCCGGCCCACAGGGGTCCGGAGGTACTCAGTGGCCCTGGAGGGACAATGATGCCCTCCCGAGAGACCTAGGCGTCTTCAGAAGGGTACTTCCTTGAAAACAAAGCAGAACAGCGACTAAGAGCTCATGGAAGCAGCTGCACGCCTCCCTCTCTGCCCGGCTACTCAGGACCTAAACGGGAGGCTAGTTCCCACCTTGAGTCTCCTTTTAGCTCGAGAGCTCGTCAGGCTGACCACCAGCCGCGGCCATGCAAGCACCTGGTTTAGACAGAGCAAACTCATTTTTTCCCCAGAAGCGTTCCTACAGGGTTCGCAGGCCGGTCAAGAGCAGGGAACGTCCGGTAGCTTCAAGGCAGCGTGCACACGCAGCCTTCCAAATGGGAAAGCAAGGCTACTCCCAGCGGGCCCCCGTTTCCATGGGCACACTCAGCGTACACCCCTGTGGTCTCTAACGAGTCCAAAGAGACACAGGTTACCCTGTGTCTCCTTCCCTGAATCAACTTCTCGAAGTAGGGTGTTCGGCTTCCAGCGACCTGCCTCAACCAAGGGGCGCCGTCGCTGCTCCTCCGGGCCTGGGGCTGTTCAGAAGCCTGCATGCAGTGCCGCAGGAAGAACAGGACTTAAGTTGCAGTAAGAACGCGAGCCGGCTTTCTCTAGGAGGCACGGTGACTTCAGGCAGGAGGTCCTAGATGGAATGCGAGGCCCAGGGTTTCTCTGAGTGCGGCTCAGACTAGGGCAAGGCGCAAGAAGGCTTCGACGCCAGGTGGGACGTGCCAGGACGGTGCTCCCGAACGTGGGCGAGTGCTGGGGAAATGAAGCTGCTCCACACGGGAGTGCAGTGCGTTTCCCTACGCTCGGCATACACACAGGGGCCCCCAAAGGGCTACGGGCCTGGATGTTGCTTAGCAGACCCAGGTGGGCCCGGGGGTACTCCGTGCTCCTGCCGGGAGCAGGGTGCCCCCGCTAGCGTCCTAGGTGTCCAGAAAATTGTGCGGCCGTTCAAGGTACGCCGAGCAGAGGCCACCGCCTCACGGAAACTGCAGCACGCCTCCGCTTCTGCACGGCAAATCCGGGCCTTACCTCCAGGCGTGTGTTCGTGCTGGGTGTTGCCGGTAGCGGCACGGCATGGTAAGACGCTGACTTTCTCCTCGAGCAGAGTGACTTCAGGTACGAGGGCCTCGACGCATTCAGAGCAGGGCGTTCTCTCACGGCAGCTCACACAGGGGCCACGACAAGGTCTTCCGGGCCCTTCGGACTCACCGGAAATATTGTCCTGAGGCTGTTCGAGGACTCTGGAAATGTAGCTCTCCTCAAGGGACGTGCAGTGTGCTGCCCATCACTCGGCAGGCACAGAGGGCCTCCGAGGGATCCACCAGTGGGCCTCGAAGTTGCTCAGCCGGCCCACAGGGGTCTGCAGGTGCTCAGTGAACTTGGAGGGAAAATGATGCATAACCCGAGAGGCCTAGGAGTCCTCAAAAGGGGACTTCCTTTAAAGTAAAGCGTATACGCGACTAAGAACGCGTGGAAACAGCTGCACGTCTCCCTTTCTGCACGGCTGCTAAGGGCCTAACCTGGAGGCAGGTTTTCACGTTGAGGTTCCCTTTAGCTCTAGAGCTGGTCGGGCGGACCGCCACCGCGGCCGTGGAAGCACCTGGCTCAGACAGAGCAAAGTCATCATTTTCCCCGAAGCAGTCTCACAGTGTTTACAGGCCTGTCAAGAGCAGGGGACGGCAGGTAGCCTCACGGCAGCGTGAAAGCAGCCTTCAAAACGGGAAAGCAAGCCTAGTTCCGGCAGGCCCCCGTTTGCATGGGCACACTCGGCATACATCCCTGTGGTTTCTAACAAGTCCAAAGAGACACAGGTTACCCTGTGGTTCCTTCCCTGGATCAACTCCTCGAAGTCGGGTGTTCTGCATCAAGGAAACTGCCTCCACCAAGGAACGCCGCGGCTACGCCTCTGGGCCTGTGGCTATCCAAAAGCCTGCAGTGCCGCGGGAAGAACAGAACTGAGATTGCGGTGGGCACGCAAGCCGACCTTCTCTCTAGGAGGCGCGGTGACTTCAGGCAGGAGGTCCTAGGTGGAATGTGAAGCCGAGGGTTAATCTGAGTGCCGCTCGACTAGGGCCATGCGTAAGACTTGCACGCCAGGTGGGACGTGCCAGAACGGTGCTCCCGAACGAGGGCGAGTGCTATGGGAAACGAAGCTGCTCCAAAAGAGAGGGCAGCGCCTTTCCCGACGCTCGGCATGCACAGAGTGCCTCCACAGGGCTACTGGCCTGGAGGTTGCTCAGCAGACCCACGGGGTCCTGTGGGTACTCAGTGTTCCCGCCGGGAGCGGGGTGCCCGCGCGGGCCTCCTAGGTGTCCAGAAAGCCGTGCTGCAGTTAGAGATATGCAGAGCAGGGGCCACGGCCGCATGGAAACTGCTGCACGCCTCCGCTTCTGCACGGAAAGCAGGGCCTTACCTCCAGGCACGTGCTCACGCTGGGTGCCCCTTTGGCGCCACAGCGTGGTAAGCTGCTGGCTTTCTCCTCGAGCAGGGTGCCTTTAGGGGCGAGGTCCTCGCAGTGGTCAGAGCAGAGTGTTTTCTCATGGCCGCTCACACAAGGGCCACGACAAAAGACTTCCTGGGCACTTCGGACTCACCAGCAATGGGGTCCTGAGGCTGTCCGAGGACCCTGGAAATGCAGCTCCCCTCAAGGAACGGGCCGTGTGTTGCCCGTCACTCGGCACACGCAGAGGGCCTCCACCGGACAGACCAACGGGCCTCGATGTTGCTCAGCCGGCCCACAGGGGTCCGGAGGTACTCAGTGGCCCTGGAGGGACAATGATGCCCTCCCGAGAGACCTAGGCGTCTTCAGAAGGGTACTTCCTTGAAAACAAAGCAGAACAGCGACTAAGAGCTCATGGAAGCAGCTGCACGCCTCCCTCTCTGCCCGGCTACTCAGGACCTAAACGGGAGGCTAGTTCCCACCTTGAGTCTCCTTTTAGCTCGAGAGCTCGTCAGGCTGACCACCAGCCGCGGCCATGCAAGCACCTGGTTTAGACAGAGCAAACTCATTTTTTCCCCAGAAGCGTTCCTACAGGGTTCGCAGGCCGGTCAAGAGCAGGGAACGTCCGGTAGCTTCAAGGCAGCGTGCACACGCAGCCTTCCAAATGGGAAAGCAAGGCTACTCCCAGCGGGCCCCCGTTTCCATGGGCACACTCAGCGTACACCCCTGTGGTCTCTAACGAGTCCAAAGAGACACAGGTTACCCTGTGTCTCCTTCCCTGAATCAACTTCTCGAAGTAGGGTGTTCGGCTTCCAGCGACCTGCCTCAACCAAGGGGCGCCGTCGCTGCTCCTCCGGGCCTGGGGCTGTTCAGAAGCCTGCATGCAGTGCCGCAGGAAGAACAGGACTTAAGTTGCAGTAAGAACGCGAGCCGGCTTTCTCTAGGAGGCACGGTGACTTCAGGCAGGAGGTCCTAGATGGAATGCGAGGCCCAGGGTTTCTCTGAGTGCGGCTCAGACTAGGGCAAGGCGCAAGAAGGCTTCGACGCCAGGTGGGACGTGCCAGGACGGTGCTCCCGAACGTGGGCGAGTGCTGGGGAAATGAAGCTGCTCCACACGGGAGTGCAGTGCGTTTCCCTACGCTCGGCATACACACAGGGGCCCCCAAAGGGCTACGGGCCTGGATGTTGCTTAGCAGACCCAGGTGGGCCCGGGGGTACTCCGTGCTCCTGCCGGGAGCAGGGTGCCCCCGCTAGCGTCCTAGGTGTCCAGAAAATTGTGCGGCCGTTCAAGGTACGCCGAGCAGAGGCCACCGCCTCACGGAAACTGCAGCACGCCTCCGCTTCTGCACGGCAAATCCGGGCCTTACCTCCAGGCGTGTGTTCGTGCTGGGTGTTGCCGGTAGCGGCACGGCATGGTAAGACGCTGACTTTCTCCTCGAGCAGAGTGACTTCAGGTACGAGGGCCTCGACGCATTCAGAGCAGGGCGTTCTCTCACGGCAGCTCACACAGGGGCCACGACAAGGTCTTCCGGGCCCTTCGGACTCACCGGAAATATTGTCCTGAGGCTGTTCGAGGACTCTGGAAATGTAGCTCTCCTCAAGGGACGTGCAGTGTGCTGCCCATCACTCGGCAGGCACAGAGGGCCTCCGAGGGATCCACCAGTGGGCCTCGAAGTTGCTCAGCCGGCCCACAGGGGTCTGCAGGTGCTCAGTGAACTTGGAGGGAAAATGATGCATAACCCGAGAGGCCTAGGAGTCCTCAAAAGGGGACTTCCTTTAAAGTAAAGCGTATACGCGACTAAGAACGCGTGGAAACAGCTGCACGTCTCCCTTTCTGCACGGCTGCTAAGGGCCTAACCTGGAGGCAGGTTTTCACGTTGAGGTTCCCTTTAGCTCTAGAGCTGGTCGGGCGGACCGCCACCGCGGCCGTGGAAGCACCTGGCTCAGACAGAGCAAAGTCATCATTTTCCCCGAAGCAGTCTCACAGTGTTTACAGGCCTGTCAAGAGCAGGGGACGGCAGGTAGCCTCACGGCAGCGTGAAAGCAGCCTTCAAAACGGGAAAGCAAGCCTAGTTCCGGCAGGCCCCCGTTTGCATGGGCACACTCGGCATACATCCCTGTGGTTTCTAACAAGTCCAAAGAGACACAGGTTA
The DNA here is from genome assembly GCF_059928025.1 of Delphinapterus leucas. Lineage (NCBI taxonomy): Eukaryota > Metazoa > Chordata > Mammalia > Artiodactyla > Monodontidae > Delphinapterus > Delphinapterus leucas. The sequence continues at coordinate 2,754,732 of NW_028322262.1, read as the reverse complement.
CCCTGTGGTTCCTTCCCTGGATCAACTCCTCGAAGTCGGGTGTTCTGCATCAAGGAAACTGCCTCCACCAAGGAACGCCGCGGCTACGCCTCTGGGCCTGTGGCTATCCAAAAGCCTGCAGTGCCGCGGGAAGAACAGAACTGAGATTGCGGTGGGCACGCAAGCCGACCTTCTCTCTAGGAGGCGCGGTGACTTCAGGCAGGAGGTCCTAGGTGGAATGTGAAGCCGAGGGTTAATCTGAGTGCCGCTCGACTAGGGCCATGCGTAAGACTTGCACGCCAGGTGGGACGTGCCAGAACGGTGCTCCCGAACGAGGGCGAGTGCTATGGGAAACGAAGCTGCTCCAAAAGAGAGGGCAGCGCCTTTCCCGACGCTCGGCATGCACAGAGTGCCTCCACAGGGCTACTGGCCTGGAGGTTGCTCAGCAGACCCACGGGGTCCTGTGGGTACTCAGTGTTCCCGCCGGGAGCGGGGTGCCCGCGCGGGCCTCCTAGGTGTCCAGAAAGCCGTGCTGCAGTTAGAGATATGCAGAGCAGGGGCCACGGCCGCATGGAAACTGCTGCACGCCTCCGCTTCTGCACGGAAAGCAGGGCCTTACCTCCAGGCACGTGCTCACGCTGGGTGCCCCTTTGGCGCCACAGCGTGGTAAGCTGCTGGCTTTCTCCTCGAGCAGGGTGCCTTTAGGGGCGAGGTCCTCGCAGTGGTCAGAGCAGAGTGTTTTCTCATGGCCGCTCACACAAGGGCCACGACAAAAGACTTCCTGGGCACTTCGGACTCACCAGCAATGGGGTCCTGAGGCTGTCCGAGGACCCTGGAAATGCAGCTCCCCTCAAGGAACGGGCCGTGTGTTGCCCGTCACTCGGCACACGCAGAGGGCCTCCACCGGACAGACCAACGGGCCTCGATGTTGCTCAGCCGGCCCACAGGGGTCCGGAGGTACTCAGTGGCCCTGGAGGGACAATGATGCCCTCCCGAGAGACCTAGGCGTCTTCAGAAGGGTACTTCCTTGAAAACAAAGCAGAACAGCGACTAAGAGCTCATGGAAGCAGCTGCACGCCTCCCTCTCTGCCCGGCTACTCAGGACCTAAACGGGAGGCTAGTTCCCACCTTGAGTCTCCTTTTAGCTCGAGAGCTCGTCAGGCTGACCACCAGCCGCGGCCATGCAAGCACCTGGTTTAGACAGAGCAAACTCATTTTTTCCCCAGAAGCGTTCCTACAGGGTTCGCAGGCCGGTCAAGAGCAGGGAACGTCCGGTAGCTTCAAGGCAGCGTGCACACGCAGCCTTCCAAATGGGAAAGCAAGGCTACTCCCAGCGGGCCCCCGTTTCCATGGGCACACTCAGCGTACACCCCTGTGGTCTCTAACGAGTCCAAAGAGACACAGGTTACCCTGTGTCTCCTTCCCTGAATCAACTTCTCGAAGTAGGGTGTTCGGCTTCCAGCGACCTGCCTCAACCAAGGGGCGCCGTCGCTGCTCCTCCGGGCCTGGGGCTGTTCAGAAGCCTGCATGCAGTGCCGCAGGAAGAACAGGACTTAAGTTGCAGTAAGAACGCGAGCCGGCTTTCTCTAGGAGGCACGGTGACTTCAGGCAGGAGGTCCTAGATGGAATGCGAGGCCCAGGGTTTCTCTGAGTGCGGCTCAGACTAGGGCAAGGCGCAAGAAGGCTTCGACGCCAGGTGGGACGTGCCAGGACGGTGCTCCCGAACGTGGGCGAGTGCTGGGGAAATGAAGCTGCTCCACACGGGAGTGCAGTGCGTTTCCCTACGCTCGGCATACACACAGGGGCCCCCAAAGGGCTACGGGCCTGGATGTTGCTTAGCAGACCCAGGTGGGCCCGGGGGTACTCCGTGCTCCTGCCGGGAGCAGGGTGCCCCCGCTAGCGTCCTAGGTGTCCAGAAAATTGTGCGGCCGTTCAAGGTACGCCGAGCAGAGGCCACCGCCTCACGGAAACTGCAGCACGCCTCCGCTTCTGCACGGCAAATCCGGGCCTTACCTCCAGGCGTGTGTTCGTGCTGGGTGTTGCCGGTAGCGGCACGGCATGGTAAGACGCTGACTTTCTCCTCGAGCAGAGTGACTTCAGGTACGAGGGCCTCGACGCATTCAGAGCAGGGCGTTCTCTCACGGCAGCTCACACAGGGGCCACGACAAGGTCTTCCGGGCCCTTCGGACTCACCGGAAATATTGTCCTGAGGCTGTTCGAGGACTCTGGAAATGTAGCTCTCCTCAAGGGACGTGCAGTGTGCTGCCCATCACTCGGCAGGCACAGAGGGCCTCCGAGGGATCCACCAGTGGGCCTCGAAGTTGCTCAGCCGGCCCACAGGGGTCTGCAGGTGCTCAGTGAACTTGGAGGGAAAATGATGCATAACCCGAGAGGCCTAGGAGTCCTCAAAAGGGGACTTCCTTTAAAGTAAAGCGTATACGCGACTAAGAACGCGTGGAAACAGCTGCACGTCTCCCTTTCTGCACGGCTGCTAAGGGCCTAACCTGGAGGCAGGTTTTCACGTTGAGGTTCCCTTTAGCTCTAGAGCTGGTCGGGCGGACCGCCACCGCGGCCGTGGAAGCACCTGGCTCAGACAGAGCAAAGTCATCATTTTCCCCGAAGCAGTCTCACAGTGTTTACAGGCCTGTCAAGAGCAGGGGACGGCAGGTAGCCTCACGGCAGCGTGAAAGCAGCCTTCAAAACGGGAAAGCAAGCCTAGTTCCGGCAGGCCCCCGTTTGCATGGGCACACTCGGCATACATCCCTGTGGTTTCTAACAAGTCCAAAGAGACACAGGTTACCCTGTGGTTCCTTCCCTGGATCAACTCCTCGAAGTCGGGTGTTCTGCATCAAGGAAACTGCCTCCACCAAGGAACGCCGCGGCTACGCCTCTGGGCCTGTGGCTATCCAAAAGCCTGCAGTGCCGCGGGAAGAACAGAACTGAGATTGCGGTGGGCACGCAAGCCGACCTTCTCTCTAGGAGGCGCGGTGACTTCAGGCAGGAGGTCCTAGGTGGAATGTGAAGCCGAGGGTTAATCTGAGTGCCGCTCGACTAGGGCCATGCGTAAGACTTGCACGCCAGGTGGGACGTGCCAGAACGGTGCTCCCGAACGAGGGCGAGTGCTATGGGAAACGAAGCTGCTCCAAAAGAGAGGGCAGCGCCTTTCCCGACGCTCGGCATGCACAGAGTGCCTCCACAGGGCTACTGGCCTGGAGGTTGCTCAGCAGACCCACGGGGTCCTGTGGGTACTCAGTGTTCCCGCCGGGAGCGGGGTGCCCGCGCGGGCCTCCTAGGTGTCCAGAAAGCCGTGCTGCAGTTAGAGATATGCAGAGCAGGGGCCACGGCCGCATGGAAACTGCTGCACGCCTCCGCTTCTGCACGGAAAGCAGGGCCTTACCTCCAGGCACGTGCTCACGCTGGGTGCCCCTTTGGCGCCACAGCGTGGTAAGCTGCTGGCTTTCTCCTCGAGCAGGGTGCCTTTAGGGGCGAGGTCCTCGCAGTGGTCAGAGCAGAGTGTTTTCTCATGGCCGCTCACACAAGGGCCACGACAAAAGACTTCCTGGGCACTTCGGACTCACCAGCAATGGGGTCCTGAGGCTGTCCGAGGACCCTGGAAATGCAGCTCCCCTCAAGGAACGGGTCGTGTGTTGCCCGTCACTCGGCACACGCAGAGGGCCTCCACCGGACAGACCAACGGGCCTCGATGTTGCTCAGCCGGCCCACAGGGGTCCGGAGGTACTCAGTGGCCCTGGAGGGACAATGATGCCCTCCCGAGAGACCTAGGCGTCTTCAGAAGGGTACTTCCTTGAAAACAAAGCAGAACAGCGACTAAGAGCTCATGGAAGCAGCTGCACGCCTCCCTCTCTGCCCGGCTACTCAGGACCTAAACGGGAGGCTAGTTCCCACCTTGAGTCTCCTTTTAGCTCGAGAGCTCGTCAGGCTGACCACCAGCCGCGGCCATGCAAGCACCTGGTTTAGACAGAGCAAACTCATTTTTTCCCCAGAAGCGTTCCTACAGGGTTCGCAGGCCGGTCAAGAGCAGGGAACGTCCGGTAGCTTCAAGGCAGCGTGCACACGCAGCCTTCCAAATGGGAAAGCAAGGCTACTCCCAGCGGGCCCCCGTTTCCATGGGCACACTCAGCGTACACCCCTGTGGTCTCTAACGAGTCCAAAGAGACACAGGTTACCCTGTGTCTCCTTCCCTGAATCAACTTCTCGAAGTAGGGTGTTCGGCTTCCAGCGACCTGCCTCAACCAAGGGGCGCCGTCGCTGCTCCTCCGGGCCTGGGGCTGTTCAGAAGCCTGCATGCAGTGCCGCAGGAAGAACAGGACTTAAGTTGCAGTAAGAACGCGAGCCGGCTTTCTCTAGGAGGCACGGTGACTTCAGGCAGGAGGTCCTAGATGGAATGCGAGGCCCAGGGTTTCTCTGAGTGCGGCTCAGACTAGGGCAAGGCGCAAGAAGGCTTCGACGCCAGGTGGGACGTGCCAGGACGGTGCTCCCGAACGTGGGCGAGTGCTGGGGAAATGAAGCTGCTCCACACGGGAGTGCAGTGCGTTTCCCTACGCTCGGCATACACACAGGGGCCCCCAAAGGGCTACGGGCCTGGATGTTGCTTAGCAGACCCAGGTGGGCCCGGGGGTACTCCGTGCTCCTGCCGGGAGCAGGGTGCCCCCGCTAGCGTCCTAGGTGTCCAGAAAATTGTGCGGCCGTTCAAGGTACGCCGAGCAGAGGCCACCGCCTCACGGAAACTGCAGCACGCCTCCGCTTCTGCACGGCAAATCCGGGCCTTACCTCCAGGCGTGTGTTCGTGCTGGGTGTTGCCGGTAGCGGCACGGCATGGTAAGACGCTGACTTTCTCCTCGAGCAGAGTGACTTCAGGTACGAGGGCCTCGACGCATTCAGAGCAGGGCGTTCTCTCACGGCAGCTCACACAGGGGCCACGACAAGGTCTTCCGGGCCCTTCGGACTCACCGGAAATATTGTCCTGAGGCTGTTCGAGGACTCTGGAAATGTAGCTCTCCTCAAGGGACGTGCAGTGTGCTGCCCATCACTCGGCAGGCACAGAGGGCCTCCGAGGGATCCACCAGTGGGCCTCGAAGTTGCTCAGCCGGCCCACAGGGGTCTGCAGGTGCTCAGTGAACTTGGAGGGAAAATGATGCATAACCCGAGAGGCCTAGGAGTCCTCAAAAGGGGACTTCCTTTAAAGTAAAGCGTATACGCGACTAAGAACGCGTGGAAACAGCTGCACGTCTCCCTTTCTGCACGGCTGCTAAGGGCCTAACCTGGAGGCAGGTTTTCACGTTGAGGTTCCCTTTAGCTCTAGAGCTGGTCGGGCGGACCGCCACCGCGGCCGTGGAAGCACCTGGCTCAGACAGAGCAAAGTCATCATTTTCCCCGAAGCAGTCTCACAGTGTTTACAGGCCTGTCAAGAGCAGGGGACGGCAGGTAGCCTCACGGCAGCGTGAAAGCAGCCTTCAAAACGGGAAAGCAAGCCTAGTTCCGGCAGGCCCCCGTTTGCATGGGCACACTCGGCATACATCCCTGTGGTTTCTAACAAGTCCAAAGAGACACAGGTTACCCTGTGGTTCCTTCCCTGGATCAACTCCTCGAAGTCGGGTGTTCTGCATCAAGGAAACTGCCTCCACCAAGGAACGCCGCGGCTACGCCTCTGGGCCTGTGGCTATCCAAAAGCCTGCAGTGCCGCGGGAAGAACAGAACTGAGATTGCGGTGGGCACGCAAGCCGACCTTCTCTCTAGGAGGCGCGGTGACTTCAGGCAGGAGGTCCTAGGTGGAATGTGAAGCCGAGGGTTAATCTGAGTGCCGCTCGACTAGGGCCATGCGTAAGACTTGCACGCCAGGTGGGACGTGCCAGAACGGTGCTCCCGAACGAGGGCGAGTGCTATGGGAAACGAAGCTGCTCCAAAAGAGAGGGCAGCGCCTTTCCCGACGCTCGGCATGCACAGAGTGCCTCCACAGGGCTACTGGCCTGGAGGTTGCTCAGCAGACCCACGGGGTCCTGTGGGTACTCAGTGTTCCCGCCGGGAGCGGGGTGCCCGCGCGGGCCTCCTAGGTGTCCAGAAAGCCGTGCTGCAGTTAGAGATATGCAGAGCAGGGGCCACGGCCGCATGGAAACTGCTGCACGCCTCCGCTTCTGCACGGAAAGCAGGGCCTTACCTCCAGGCACGTGCTCACGCTGGGTGCCCCTTTGGCGCCACAGCGTGGTAAGCTGCTGGCTTTCTCCTCGAGCAGGGTGCCTTTAGGGGCGAGGTCCTCGCAGTGGTCAGAGCAGAGTGTTTTCTCATGGCCGCTCACACAAGGGCCACGACAAAAGACTTCCTGGGCACTTCGGACTCACCAGCAATGGGGTCCTGAGGCTGTCCGAGGACCCTGGAAATGCAGCTCCCCTCAAGGAACGGGCCGTGTGTTGCCCGTCACTCGGCACACGCAGAGGGCCTCCACCGGACAGACCAACGGGCCTCGATGTTGCTCAGCCGGCCCACAGGGGTCCGGAGGTACTCAGTGGCCCTGGAGGGACAATGATGCCCTCCCGAGAGACCTAGGCGTCTTCAGAAGGGTACTTCCTTGAAAACAAAGCAGAACAGCGACTAAGAGCTCATGGAAGCAGCTGCACGCCTCCCTCTCTGCCCGGCTACTCAGGACCTAAACGGGAGGCTAGTTCCCACCTTGAGTCTCCTTTTAGCTCGAGAGCTCGTCAGGCTGACCACCAGCCGCGGCCATGCAAGCACCTGGTTTAGACAGAGCAAACTCATTTTTTCCCCAGAAGCGTTCCTACAGGGTTCGCAGGCCGGTCAAGAGCAGGGAACGTCCGGTAGCTTCAAGGCAGCGTGCACACGCAGCCTTCCAAATGGGAAAGCAAGGCTACTCCCAGCGGGCCCCCGTTTCCATGGGCACACTCAGCGTACACCCCTGTGGTCTCTAACGAGTCCAAAGAGACACAGGTTACCCTGTGTCTCCTTCCCTGAATCAACTTCTCGAAGTAGGGTGTTCGGCTTCCAGCGACCTGCCTCAACCAAGGGGCGCCGTCGCTGCTCCTCCGGGCCTGGGGCTGTTCAGAAGCCTGCATGCAGTGCCGCAGGAAGAACAGGACTTAAGTTGCAGTAAGAACGCGAGCCGGCTTTCTCTAGGAGGCACGGTGACTTCAGGCAGGAGGTCCTAGATGGAATGCGAGGCCCAGGGTTTCTCTGAGTGCGGCTCAGACTAGGGCAAGGCGCAAGAAGGCTTCGACGCCAGGTGGGACGTGCCAGGACGGTGCTCCCGAACGTGGGCGAGTGCTGGGGAAATGAAGCTGCTCCACACGGGAGTGCAGTGCGTTTCCCTACGCTCGGCATACACACAGGGGCCCCCAAAGGGCTACGGGCCTGGATGTTGCTTAGCAGACCCAGGTGGGCCCGGGGGTACTCCGTGCTCCTGCCGGGAGCAGGGTGCCCCCGCTAGCGTCCTAGGTGTCCAGAAAATTGTGCGGCCGTTCAAGGTACGCCGAGCAGAGGCCACCGCCTCACGGAAACTGCAGCACGCCTCCGCTTCTGCACGGCAAATCCGGGCCTTACCTCCAGGCGTGTGTTCGTGCTGGGTGTTGCCGGTAGCGGCACGGCATGGTAAGACGCTGACTTTCTCCTCGAGCAGAGTGACTTCAGGTACGAGGGCCTCGACGCATTCAGAGCAGGGCGTTCTCTCACGGCAGCTCACACAGGGGCCACGACAAGGTCTTCCGGGCCCTTCGGACTCACCGGAAATATTGTCCTGAGGCTGTTCGAGGACTCTGGAAATGTAGCTCTCCTCAAGGGACGTGCAGTGTGCTGCCCATCACTCGGCAGGCACAGAGGGCCTCCGAGGGATCCACCAGTGGGCCTCGAAGTTGCTCAGCCGGCCCACAGGGGTCTGCAGGTGCTCAGTGAACTTGGAGGGAAAATGATGCATAACCCGAGAGGCCTAGGAGTCCTCAAAAGGGGACTTCCTTTAAAGTAAAGCGTATACGCGACTAAGAACGCGTGGAAACAGCTGCACGTCTCCCTTTCTGCACGGCTGCTAAGGGCCTAACCTGGAGGCAGGTTTTCACGTTGAGGTTCCCTTTAGCTCTAGAGCTGGTCGGGCGGACCGCCACCGCGGCCGTGGAAGCACCTGGCTCAGACAGAGCAAAGTCATCATTTTCCCCGAAGCAGTCTCACAGTGTTTACAGGCCTGTCAAGAGCAGGGGACGGCAGGTAGCCTCACGGCAGCGTGAAAGCAGCCTTCAAAACGGGAAAGCAAGCCTAGTTCCGGCAGGCCCCCGTTTGCATGGGCACACTCGGCATACATCCCTGTGGTTTCTAACAAGTCCAAAGAGACACAGGTTACCCTGTGGTTCCTTCCCTGGATCAACTCCTCGAAGTCGGGTGTTCTGCATCAAGGAAACTGCCTCCACCAAGGAACGCCGCGGCTACGCCTCTGGGCCTGTGGCTATCCAAAAGCCTGCAGTGCCGCGGGAAGAACAGAACTGAGATTGCGGTGGGCACGCAAGCCGACCTTCTCTCTAGGAGGCGCGGTGACTTCAGGCAGGAGGTCCTAGGTGGAATGTGAAGCCGAGGGTTAATCTGAGTGCCGCTCGACTAGGGCCATGCGTAAGACTTGCACGCCAGGTGGGACGTGCCAGAACGGTGCTCCCGAACGAGGGCGAGTGCTATGGGAAACGAAGCTGCTCCAAAAGAGAGGGCAGCGCCTTTCCCGACGCTCGGCATGCACAGAGTGCCTCCACAGGGCTACTGGCCTGGAGGTTGCTCAGCAGACCCACGGGGTCCTGTGGGTACTCAGTGTTCCCGCCGGGAGCGGGGTGCCCGCGCGGGCCTCCTAGGTGTCCAGAAAACCGTGCTGCAGTTAGAGATATGCAGAGCAGGGGCCACGGCCGCATGGAAACTGCTGCACGCCTCCGCTTCTGCACGGAAAGCAGGGCCTTACCTCCAGGCACGTGCTCACGCTGGGTGCCCCTTTGGCGCCACAGCGTGGTAAGCTGCTGGCTTTCTCCTCGAGCAGGGTGCCTTTAGGGGCGAGGTCCTCGCAGTGGTCAGAGCAGAGTGTTTTCTCATGGCCGCTCACACAAGGGCCACGACAAAAGACTTCCTGGGCACTTCGGACTCACCAGCAATGGGGTCCTGAGGCTGTCCGAGGACCCTGGAAATGCAGCTCCCCTCAAGGAACGGGCCGTGTGTTGCCCGTCACTCGGCACACGCAGAGGGCCTCCACCGGACAGACCAACGGGCCTCGATGTTGCTCAGCCGGCCCACAGGGGTCCGGAGGTACTCAGTGGCCCTGGAGGGACAATGATGCCCTCCCGAGAGACCTAGGCGTCTTCAGAAGGGTACTTCCTTGAAAACAAAGCAGAACAGCGACTAAGAGCTCATGGAAGCAGCTGCACGCCTCCCTCTCTGCCCGGCTACTCAGGACCTAAACGGGAGGCTAGTTCCCACCTTGAGTCTCCTTTTAGCTCGAGAGCTCGTCAGGCTGACCACCAGCCGCGGCCATGCAAGCACCTGGTTTAGACAGAGCAAACTCATTTTTTCCCCAGAAGCGTTCCTACAGGGTTCGCAGGCCGGTCAAGAGCAGGGAACGTCCGGTAGCTTCAAGGCAGCGTGCACACGCAGCCTTCCAAATGGGAAAGCAAGGCTACTCCCAGCGGGCCCCCGTTTCCATGGGCACACTCAGCGTACACCCCTGTGGTCTCTAACGAGTCCAAAGAGACACAGGTTACCCTGTGTCTCCTTCCCTGAATCAACTTCTCGAAGTAGGGTGTTCGGCTTCCAGCGACCTGCCTCAACCAAGGGGCGCCGTCGCTGCTCCTCCGGGCCTGGGGCTGTTCAGAAGCCTGCATGCAGTGCCGCAGGAAGAACAGGACTTAAGTTGCAGTAAGAACGCGAGCCGGCTTTCTCTAGGAGGCACGGTGACTTCAGGCAGGAGGTCCTAGATGGAATGCGAGGCCCAGGGTTTCTCTGAGTGCGGCTCAGACTAGGGCAAGGCGCAAGAAGGCTTCGACGCCAGGTGGGACGTGCCAGGACGGTGCTCCCGAACGTGGGCGAGTGCTGGGGAAATGAAGCTGCTCCACACGGGAGTGCAGTGCGTTTCCCTACGCTCGGCATACACACAGGGGCCCCCAAAGGGCTACGGGCCTGGATGTTGCTTAGCAGACCCAGGTGGGCCCGGGGGTACTCCGTGCTCCTGCCGGGAGCAGGGTGCCCCCGCTAGCGTCCTAGGTGTCCAGAAAATTGTGCGGCCGTTCAAGGTACGCCGAGCAGAGGCCACCGCCTCACGGAAACTGCAGCACGCCTCCGCTTCTGCACGGCAAATCCGGGCCTTACCTCCAGGCGTGTGTTCGTGCTGGGTGTTGCCGGTAGCGGCACGGCATGGTAAGACGCTGACTTTCTCCTCGAGCAGAGTGACTTCAGGTACGAGGGCCTCGACGCATTCAGAGCAGGGCGTTCTCTCACGGCAGCTCACACAGGGGCCACGACAAGGTCTTCCGGGCCCTTCGGACTCACCGGAAATATTGTCCTGAGGCTGTTCGAGGACTCTGGAAATGTAGCTCTCCTCAAGGGACGTGCAGTGTGCTGCCCATCACTCGGCAGGCACAGAGGGCCTCCGAGGGATCCACCAGTGGGCCTCGAAGTTGCTCAGCCGGCCCACAGGGGTCTGCAGGTGCTCAGTGAACTTGGAGGGAAAATGATGCATAACCCGAGAGGCCTAGGAGTCCTCAAAAGGGGACTTCCTTTAAAGTAAAGCGTATACGCGACTAAGAACGCGTGGAAACAGCTGCACGTCTCCCTTTCTGCACGGCTGCTAAGGGCCTAACCTGGAGGCAGGTTTTCACGTTGAGGTTCCCTTTAGCTCTAGAGCTGGTCGGGCGGACCGCCACCGCGGCCGTGGAAGCACCTGGCTCAGACAGAGCAAAGTCATCATTTTCCCCGAAGCAGTCTCACAGTGTTTACAGGCCTGTCAAGAGCAGGGGACGGCAGGTAGCCTCACGGCAGCGTGAAAGCAGCCTTCAAAACGGGAAAGCAAGCCTAGTTCCGGCAGGCCCCCGTTTGCATGGGCACACTCGGCATACATCCCTGTGGTTTCTAACAAGTCCAAAGAGACACAGGTTACCCTGTGGTTCCTTCCCTGGATCAACTCCTCGAAGTCGGGTGTTCTGCATCAAGGAAACTGCCTCCACCAAGGAACGCCGCGGCTACGCCTCTGGGCCTGTGGCTATCCAAAAGCCTGCAGTGCCGCGGGAAGAACAGAACTGAGATTGCGGTGGGCACGCAAGCCGACCTTCTCTCTAGGAGGCGCGGTGACTTCAGGCAGGAGGTCCTAGGTGGAATGTGAAGCCGAGGGTTAATCTGAGTGCCGCTCGACTAGGGCCATGCGTAAGACTTGCACGCCAGGTGGGACGTGCCAGAACGGTGCTCCCGAACGAGGGCGAGTGCTATGGGAAACGAAGCTGCTCCAAAAGAGAGGGCAGCGCCTTTCCCGACGCTCGGCATGCACAGAGTGCCTCCACAGGGCTACTGGCCTGGAGGTTGCTCAGCAGACCCACGGGGTCCTGTGGGTACTCAGTGTTCCCGCCGGGAGCGGGGTGCCCGCGCGGGCCTCCTAGGTGTCCAGAAAACCGTGCTGCAGTTAGAGATATGCAGAGCAGGGGCCACGGCCGCATGGAAACTGCTGCACGCCTCCGCTTCTGCACGGAAAGCAGGGCCTTACCTCCAGGCACGTGCTCACGCTGGGTGCCCCTTTGGCGCCACAGCGTGGTAAGCTGCTGGCTTTCTCCTCGAGCAGGGTGCCTTTAGGGGCGAGGTCCTCGCAGTGGTCAGAGCAGAGTGTTTTCTCATGGCCGCTCACACAAGGGCCACGACAAAAGACTTCCTGGGCACTTCGGACTCACCAGCAATGGGGTCCTGAGGCTGTCCGAGGACCCTGGAAATGCAGCTCCCCTCAAGGAACGGGCCGTGTGTTGCCCGTCACTCGGCACACGCAGAGGGCCTCCACCGGACAGACCAATGGGCCTCGATGTTGCTCAGCCGGCCCACAGGGGTCCGGAGGTACTCAGTGGCCCTGGAGGGACAATGATGCCCTCCCGAGAGACCTAGGCGTCTTCAGAAGGGTACTTCCTTGAAAACAAAGCAGAACAGCGACTAAGAGCTCATGGAAGCAGCTGCACGCCTCCCTCTCTGCCCGGCTACTCAGGACCTAAACGGGAGGCTAGTTCCCACCTTGAGTCTCCTTTTAGCTCGAGAGCTCGTCAGGCTGACCACCAGCCGCGGCCATGCAAGCACCTGGTTTAGACAGAGCAAACTCATTTTTTCCCCAGAAGCGTTCCTACAGGGTTCGCAGGCCGGTCAAGAGCAGGGAACGTCCGGTAGCTTCAAGGCAGCGTGCACACGCAGCCTTCCAAATGGGAAAGCAAGGCTACTCCCAGCGGGCCCCCGTTTCCATGGGCACACTCAGCGTACACCCCTGTGGTCTCTAACGAGTCCAAAGAGACACAGGTTACCCTGTGTCTCCTTCCCTGAATCAACTTCTCGAAGTAGGGTGTTCGGCTTCCAGCGACCTGCCTCAACCAAGGGGCGCCGTCGCTGCTCCTCCGGGCCTGGGGCTGTTCAGAAGCCTGCATGCAGTGCCGCAGGAAGAACAGGACTTAAGTTGCAGTAAGAACGCGAGCCGGCTTTCTCTAGGAGGCACGGTGACTTCAGGCAGGAGGTCCTAGATGGAATGCGAGGCCCAGGGTTTCTCTGAGTGCGGCTCAGACTAGGGCAAGGCGCAAGAAGGCTTCGACGCCAGGTGGGACGTGCCAGGACGGTGCTCCCGAACGTGGGCGAGTGCTGGGGAAATGAAGCTGCTCCACACGGGAGTGCAGTGCGTTTCCCTACGCTCGGCATACACACAGGGGCCCCCAAAGGGCTACGGGCCTGGATGTTGCTTAGCAGACCCAGGTGGGCCCGGGGGTACTCCGTGCTCCTGCCGGGAGCAGGGTGCCCCCGCTAGCGTCCTAGGTGTCCAGAAAATTGTGCGGCCGTTCAAGGTACGCCGAGCAGAGGCCACCGCCTCACGGAAACTGCAGCACGCCTCCGCTTCTGCACGGCAAATCCGGGCCTTACCTCCAGGCGTGTGTTCGTGCTGGGTGTTGCCGGTAGCGGCACGGCATGGTAAGACGCTGACTTTCTCCTCGAGCAGAGTGACTTCAGGTACGAGGGCCTCGACGCATTCAGAGCAGGGCGTTCTCTCACGGCAGCTCACACAGGGGCCACGACAAGGTCTTCCGGGCCCTTCGGACTCACCGGAAATATTGTCCTGAGGCTGTTCGAGGACTCTGGAAATGTAGCTCTCCTCAAGGGACGTGCAGTGTGCTGCCCATCACTCGGCAGGCACAGAGGGCCTCCGAGGGATCCACCAGTGGGCCTCGAAGTTGCTCAGCCGGCCCACAGGGGTCTGCAGGTGCTCAGTGAACTTGGAGGGAAAATGATGCATAACCCGAGAGGCCTAGGAGTCCTCAAAAGGGGACTTCCTTTAAAGTAAAGCGTATACGCGACTAAGAACGCGTGGAAACAGCTGCACGTCTCCCTTTCTGCACGGCTGCTAAGGGCCTAACCTGGAGGCAGGTTTTCACGTTGAGGTTCCCTTTAGCTCTAGAGCTGGTCGGGCGGACCGCCACCGCGGCCGTGGAAGCACCTGGCTCAGACAGAGCAAAGTCATCATTTTCCCCGAAGCAGTCTCACAGTGTTTACAGGCCTGTCAAGAGCAGGGGACGGCAGGTAGCCTCACGGCAGCGTGAAAGCAGCCTTCAAAACGGGAAAGCAAGCCTAGTTCCGGCAGGCCCCCGTTTGCATGGGCACACTCGGCATACATCCCTGTGGTTTCTAACAAGTCCAAAGAGACACAGGTTACCCTGTGGTTCCTTCCCTGGATCAACTCCTCGAAGTCGGGTGTTCTGCATCAAGGAAACTGCCTCCACCAAGGAACGCCGCGGCTACGCCTCTGGGCCTGTGGCTATCCAAAAGCCTGCAGTGCCGCGGGAAGAACAGAACTGAGATTGCGGTGGGCACGCAAGCCGACCTTCTCTCTAGGAGGCGCGGTGACTTCAGGCAGGAGGTCCTAGGTGGAATGTGAAGCCGAGGGTTAATCTGAGTGCCGCTCGACTAGGGCCATGCGTAAGACTTGCACGCCAGGTGGGACGTGCCAGAACGGTGCTCCCGAACGAGGGCGAGTGCTATGGGAAACGAAGCTGCTCCAAAAGAGAGGGCAGCGCCTTTCCCGACGCTCGGCATGCACAGAGTGCCTCCACAGGGCTACTGGCCTGGAGGTTGCTCAGCAGACCCACGGGGTCCTGTGGGTACTCAGTGTTCCCGCCGGGAGCGGGGTGCCCGCGCGGGCCTCCTAGGTGTCCAGAAAGCCGTGCTGCAGTTAGAGATATGCAGAGCAGGGGCCACGGCCGCATGGAAACTGCTGCACGCCTCCGCTTCTGCACGGAAAGCAG